>NC_083102.1:54318961-55661461 GCF_949774975.1 Lagenorhynchus albirostris | reverse complement strand
GTAAAGATAAGAGGGGAAATAAATAAGATGGAGATTTTAAAAAACAATAGAAAAAAATCAATAAGACCAAGAGCTGGTTCTTTGAAAGCGTAAACAAAATTGACAAACCTCTGTCCAGGCTTACCAAGAAGAAAAGAGAGAAGACCCAAATAAAATAAGAAATGAAAGAGAAGAAATCACAGCTGATACCACAGAAATACAAAAAAAAATAAGAGAACACTATGAACAATTATATGCCAACAAACATGACAACCTAGAAGAAATGGACAAATTTTTAGAAACATACAGCACACCAAAACTGAATCAAGAAGAAACAGATAACTTGAGCAGACCAGTCACTAGAAATGAAATAGAATATGTAATTTAAAAAACCCTCCCTACAAACAAGAGTCCAGGATCAGATGGCTTCACTGGGGAATTGTACCAAACATGCAAAGAACTTATACCGATCTTTCTCAAACTCTTCCAAAAGATGTAAGAGGAAGGAACACTCCTAAAGACATTCTATGAAACCATCATCACCCTGATACCAAAACCAGACAAAGACATAACCAAAAAAGAAAATTACAGGCCAATATGTTTGATGAATATAGACACAAAAATTCTCAACAAAACATTAGCAAACCGAATCCAACAACACATAAAAAAGGTCATACACCACAACCAATTTGGATTCATCCCAGGGTCACAAGGATGGTTCAGCATATGCAAATCAATCATTGTGATATACCACATCAACAAAAGAAAGGACAGAAACTACATGATTATCTCAATAGATGAAGAAAAATCTGATAACATTTGATAAAATTCAATGTCCATTCATGGTAAAAACCCATAAGAAAGTGGGTATAGAGGGAACATACCTCATCATAATAAAAGCTACTTATGACAAACCCAAAGCCAATATAATACTCAACAGTGAAAAGCTGAAAGCCTTCCTGCTGAAATCTGGAACGTCTTAAGGCCCACTCTCACTTCTCTTCAACATAGTACTGTAAGTCCTGGCCACAGCAATCAAACAAGAAAAATAAAAGGTACTCAAATTGGTCGGGAAGCTGTAAAATTATATACAGATTACATGATACTATATACAGAAAACGCTAAAGACTCCAGACAAAAACTACTAGGACTGATAAACAAATTCAGCGAAGTAGCAGGATACAAGATTAACATACAGAAATTGGTTGCATTTCTTTACACTAACAATGAAATATCAGAAAGGGGATGTAAATAAACAATCCCTTTTAAAATCACATCAAAAATAAAATAAAATACTTAGGAATAAACCTGACCAAGTAGATGAAAGACATATACTGAGAACTATAAAACATTAATAAAGGAAATTAAAGAGGATTCAAAGAAATGGAAAGATATCCCACTCTCTTGGATTGGAAAAATTAATATTGTTAAAATGGCAACACTACCCAAAGCAATCTACAGATTTAATGTGATCCCTATCAAATTACCCATGACATTTGTCACGGAACTAGAACAGATAATCCTGAAATTTATATGGAACCATTAAATTGCCAAATCAATCCTGAGGAAAAAGAACAAGGCAGGATGCATAACCCTCCC
Organism: Lagenorhynchus albirostris; assembly: GCF_949774975.1. Lineage (NCBI taxonomy): Eukaryota > Metazoa > Chordata > Mammalia > Artiodactyla > Delphinidae > Lagenorhynchus > Lagenorhynchus albirostris. Next base: position 55,659,883 of record NC_083102.1, on the reverse strand, counting down.
AGACTCCAGACAATACTACAAAGCTACAGTAATCAAAACAGTGTGGTACTGCCACAAAAACAGACATATGGATCAATGGAACAGAATAGAAAGCTCAGAAAAAACCCACACACCTATGGTCAATTAATCTTCGACAAAGGAGGCAAGACTATAAAACAGAAAAAAGACAGTGTCTTCAGCAAATGGTGCTGGGAAAGTTGGACAGCTGCGTGTAAATCAATGAAGTTAGAACACTGCCTCACACCATGCACAAAAAAAATCTCGAAATGGCTTAAAGACTTAAACATCAGACATGACACCATAAAACTCCTAGAAGAGAGCACAGGAAAACATTCTCTGACATAAAATATTACTACATAAATTGTAGCAATATTTTCTTAGGTCAGTCTCCCAAGGCAATAGAAATAAAAACAAAAATAAACAAATGGGACCTAATCAAAATTACAAGCTTTTGCACAGCAAAGGAAATCATAAGCAAAACACAACCTATGGAATGGGAGAAAATATTTGCAAGTGATGTGACAGACAAGGGGTTAGTATCTAAAATATACAAATAGCTCATAGAACTCAATAACAAAAAAAAAAACCAATCGAAAAATGGGCAGACCTAAATAGACATTACTGCAAAGAAGACATACAGATGGCCAATAGGCACATGAAAAGATGCTCAATGTCACTAATTACAAAACTACAAAGAGGTACCACCTCACAGCAGTCAGAATGGCCATCATTAAAAAGTCTACAAATAGCAAATGCTGGAGAGGGTGTGGAGAAAAGGGAACCCTTTTACACTGTTGCTGGGAATTTAAATTAGTGCAGCCACTATGGAAAACAATATGGAGGTTCTTCAGAAAACTAAATATAGAGTTGCCACATCCAGCAATCCCACTCCTGGGCATATACCTGGACAAAACTATAATTTGAAAAGCTACATGCACCCCTATGTTCACAGTAGCACTATTTACAATAGCCAAGACATGGAAACAACCTAAATGTTCATTGACAGATGAATGGATAAAGAAGTTGTGGTATATAAATACAATGGAATATATTACTTAGCCATAAAAAAGAATGAAATAATGCCATTTGCAGCAACATGGATGGACCTAGAAATTATGAACTAAGCGAAGTCAGAAAGAGAAAGACAAATACCATATGATAGCACTTATTGTGGCATCTAAAATACGATACAAGTCAGGCTTCCCTGGTGGCACAGTGGCTGAGAGTCTGCCTGCCGATGCAGGGGACACGGGTTCGTGCCCCGGTCTGGGAGGATCCACATGCCGCGGAGAGGCTGGGCCCATGAGCCATGGCCGCTAAGCCTGCGCGTCCGGAGCCTGTGCTCCGCAACGGGAGAGGCCACAACAGTGAGAGGCCCGCGTACCGCAAAAATAAATAAAATAAAATAAAATATGATACAAATCAAAATAAACATATCTACAAAACAGAAACAGACTCACAGATAATAGAGAACAGAACTGTCATTGCCAAGAGGAAGGCGGGGTAGAGGAGAGAAGGGATGGGAGTTTGCGATTAGCAGAGGCAAACTATTTTATATAGGATGGATAAACAAGGTCCTACTGTATAGCACAGGGAACTATATTCAATATTCTGTGACAAACAGTAATAGAAAAGAATATGAAAACGAATATATATATGTATAACTGAGTCATTTTGCTGTACAGAAGAAATTAATGCAACATTGTAAATCCACTATACTTCAATAAACTTTTTTAAAGAAAAGATTCCTATGTTCTGAAGCTTCAGGGTTTAATGCAGTATGCCTTTAAAATTTTTGGATAAAGCATTCAGAGGACTTCAGATGCTTTCCTTTTTTCTGCATGTATAATTCAACCTTAGATCAATTCCCCTTAGGGGGAAAAGCCTCTACTATTGCTTCTCTCAGCCCCTGAACATTGCCTTTGAGCTAGCTGATCCACTTCCTGATTATTTATAGAAGAACCTGAAACAAATTCTGGTCATCTGTTTACCCTGTGAGGGGGGTTTTCCCCGGCTACCATCTGGCTTGTCTGATGGCTGCACTGTAATCACAGGTGGGCAGAATACCCCTTAGCAGCCAGTCAGGGTCCCTGTGAGTGGGGTTATAGATAGCCACTAATCTTTCTAACTCCTTTAAATTCGGTAGGACGTTCTGAAAGTGCAGGTGAAAGGTCTTTATGATTTATTGGATCTGCTCCTATCCATGGGACATGAATTCTTTGCAGTGGCAGTCCAGGCTACATACACAAAGGATGCTGCGTGGCAAGGCCCGAAGGTGGCAGAGCCTGATTACAGGGCCCTGGAAAGTCAGGGGAGTTGTAAAGGACAGCAGTGCTAGCCTTACCACCCATCCTGGGTGATGCTCCTAAATTCACTTCCTGGCTTTTAGCATCTACACAAGTAAGCTGTATAACCCTTGCCTGGAAGTCAGGCCAGAGTGCTCTCTGTAAATCTTGTAAGGAAAGGGAAGTTAAAACAGGTAGACAGGGCCAGATTTTGAGAAGGGGGATTTACATGGCACGTGGACTTTAATTTTTCTTTTGAGTCTAATTTCTGTTCTTCCTGTTAAGGGAGTCCCCAAGGCTGGCTGTTGTACTCCTTTGTGTCATCTTTATAATTTTGTCTTTCCATCGGTTGATGGAAAGACAGTTGTTGCTGGAAATGCAGTTGTTTAGCATGAGAGCTCACTCACTTTCTTTCTCAAAAACAGAAGTTTTTCCAATTCAAAGGATCCATTCTCTGGCCACTGACAAATATGGTCTTATATTAATCTTAACGGTGACTCAAACCCATAAGCCTCTTTATGGCTTAACCATGAACACAAGAAGTGTCCCAAAAGAGTGCAAAAGATGTAGCTTTCACAAGATCCACAAAGTTTACTCCCAGAATTAGCCAAAGAAAGCAAAAACCTTCATTGTCACAGGTAGTAAGAATGGTATAGTGAAAACGGAATTCCCACCAGAATGCATGATTCCTCTAGTCGCAGACCTGCTCATCTCTGACACTGGGCAGGCGTTACTGGAATGGGACTTTTCCAGCACTAACAAGACAATGAAGGTTGAGACAACAAAGTCCCCTCATGGGCTGGGACACCTTAAGACAGGCTTCCGAAGAACTGGCACAGTTGGACAAAAAGAATGCTGCTTGTTGCACTATTTACAGTAGCCAGGACATGGAAGCAACCTAAGTGTCCATCGACAGATGAGCGGATAAAGAAGATGTGGCACATGTATACAACGGAATATTACCCAGCCATAAACAGAAATGAAATTGAGTTATTTGTAGTGAGGTGGATGGACCTGGAGACTGTCATACAGAGTGAAGTAAGTCAGAAAGAGAAAAATACCATATGCCAGTGCATATATATGGAATCTAAAAAAGAAAAAATGTACTGATGAACCTAGTGGCAGGGCAGGAATAAAGACGTAGACATAGAGAATGAACTTGAGGACACGGGGTGGGGAGGGGGAAGCTGGGACGAAGTGAGAGAGCAGCATGGACATATATACACTTTCGAATGTAAAATAGCTAGTGGGAAGCAGCCGCATAGCACAGGGAGATCAGCTGGGTGCTTTGTGAACACCTAGAGGGGTGGGATAGGGAGGGTGGGAGGGAGACGCAAGAGGGAGGATATATGGGGACATATGTATGCATATGGCTGTTTCACTTTGTTATACAATAGAAAAACTAACAGTATTGTGAAGCAATTATACTCCAATAAAGATCTATATATAAAAAGAAAAAAATCATGTTGCTTGTCACTTCATGTCTCAGATCCTGAGTCTATTTGGCTGCCCACCAGTTACAAGCTGATACTTACATCTTCTGGCTGGCTTCTCTCTGGTTAAGCCAGAGAGAATATTTTCACTGGTCATGAAGCCAAGCTCTCAAGACAGAACAAGACGAGGGGAAACCTCACCCATTTTTTAAATATAAGGGACCCACAGCAAAGTTTGTCTAAACAGATGCAGGTCCATTAGAACTGTGAAGTCACCAGTCTGTGAGGCTGGCCGGAACAACAGGCTCAGAGGACCTATGCCTGCATTTCTACACTATGGCTTTCCTCCTTATGAAAAGTGACACAAAAACTAGAGACAAAAGAAAAGAATAGGGCTTCCCTGGTGGCGCAGTGGTCGAGAGCCCGCCTGCTGATGCAGGGGACACGGGTTCGTGCCCCGGTCCGGGAAGATCCCACATGCCGCGGAGTGGCTGGGCCCGTGAGCCATGGCCGCTGAGCCTGCGCGTCCGGAGCCTGTGCTCCGCAACGGGAGAGGCCACAATGGTGAGAAGCCCACGTATCGCCAAAGAAAAAAAAAAAAGAAGAAGAAAACAATAACCATGGAGGAAGTGGATCAATAGAAAACAAAAGTACTCAGAACAGATCTTTTCCAGAGTCACTGTTCCTAAGGAACTAGTTTACACAAGTATTTTTCTCCTGCTAAATTTAGAAATGGACTCTCACCACTTCCAGGAGATTGACGTGGTAAGGATTCTTACCATCTGCTGGCTCTTGTCAGAGGTCCCAGGATCTCCCACCTGCAGCCCCAGAGCAAGGGGTGTCCAGCCAGTGGAGCCCCCCATGCGTACCAAATTGTAGGGATAGAAAAATTTTCCCTTCCTCCCTTCTAGGTTCTTTGGTTGATCTAATAATTAATTGACATAAGATGTTACCAGGTGAAACACTAATTTCGTACATACAGGAACCCCATAAGAATGAGACTCAAAGGCAGTCTCCAGTTGAGGCTTATATACTGTCCTGAGCTAAGGAAAGGGATAGGGGCCTGGGGCTTCAGAGGGGAAGAAGGCAATTCACAGCAGATGAGAAGAGCAGATGTTTGCCACGCAGATTAAAAAAAAAAGTTCTCTCTGGTAATAGCTCTCTTTCTGGTGCAGGCCCCCTATCTAAATTCTTTTAGCCAGTTAAAGGAGAGGTAAAAAGCTTTTCCTGAGTCTACTTGAAAGGTCTTGATTCCTTTCAGCTCAAAATAATCCACATGCCAAAGTGGTTCATTTTGAGGGTGGCATATTCTCTCCCCCCTTCAACATAATATGTACTCATTGCAGAAAAATCAGAAAACAGAGAAGGGGAAAAAAAACAGAAATTTCCCTTAACCCCACTACCTCCCAAAGCATACTTATTTGTATGCTTATATGTTTTCTCTTACTAAAATAAGACATTCTGCACATATTGCTGTAGAGTAGCCCCCCTTTCATCCATACATACATCTTTAATATTCTTCCACATTTTAAATACATTATTATTATTATTATTTTTTGCATGTATGCGGGCCTCTCACTGTTGTGGTCTCTCCCGTTGTGGAGCACAGGCTCCAGACGCACAGGCTCAGCGGCCATGGCTCACGGGCACAGCCTCTACAGCACGTGGGATCCTCCCGGACCGGGGCACGAACCCGTGTCCCCTGCGTCGGCAGGCGGACTCTCAACCACTGCGCCACCGGGGAAGCCCCATACTACTTTGTTTTTACTGTCATTTTATAATATAGATATACCATAACATCCAATTTTGGACATTTAAGTTGCATCCACGTTTTCACTATAGGCAATGTGATAATGAACATTCTTATACCTAAATGTTTGCACATATCCTTACTTATTTCACTGGGATAGAGGTAGAATTGTTGCATCACAGTGTACTCACATTTTTTAATGCTTTTGAAATCTATTGCCAAATTGTCTTACATAAATACCATACAATGTATTTTGCAACAGCAATATAATTATAGTACCAGCTTCACCGCATCCTAATGTTAAATATTGTAGTATTTCTCTTAACTTGGCCAATTTGATTGGACAAAAATTATATCTTGGGCTTCCCTGGTGGCGCAGTGGTTGAGAGTCCGCCTGCCGATGCAGGGGACATGGGTTCGTGCCCCGGTCCTGGAGGATCCCACATGCCGCGGAGCGGCTGGGCCCGTGAGCCATGGCCGCTGAGCCTGCGCGTCCGGAGCCTGTGCTCTGCAACGGGAGAGGCCACAACAGTGAGAGGTCCGTGTACCACAAAAAAAAAAAAAAAGAAAAAAGTTATATCTTAAAATTTTACATTTCTTCAGTTAAAATACAGAAGTTATGTTTTATATATTAATCATTGCTGTTGGGGTTTTTTTTTTTTTTTTTTTCCGGTACGCGGGCCTCTCACTGCCATGGCCTATACCGCAACGGAGCACAGGCCCCGGACGCACAGGCTCAGCGGCCATGGCTCACGGGCCCAGCCGTTCCGTGGCATGTGGGATCCTCCCGGACCGGGGCACAAACCGTGTCCCCTGCATCGGCAGGCCAATTCTCAACCATTGCGCCACCAGGGAAGCCCCTGCCATTTGTATTTTATCTTTTCTAACTTGTCTATTCATCCCCTTTGTTCTCTTTTTCTATTAGAGTGTTCAACTTTAAAAAATTTACGTGTAAGAACTTCCTTTAATTTCTTGCAAATATTTTTTTTCCAGCTATTTCTCTTTTGTTTCTTAAAAAATTGTGTTTGGAAACAAACCATTGTTTTTTGTTTTATAAGTTTAGCATTTACATGTATTAAATGTTACTTTTTTTTTTTTTTTAAGGTATGAAAGCTTTCAAAATCCAAAGAAGAGAAAAAATCAAAGTGGAACAGTGTTTCGACCTGGACAGAAAGTAACTCTGGCATAAAATATACTTCTGATTGTTTTGTGTGTTTATGTCTGGTGGTTTGTCCCTGTGTTGTAACAGTGAAAATGGTGTCTGTACATTTCTTTTTAATTTAACTTAATTTGTTAATCTATAAAATCAAAGATTGGTAAACCTGTGTTTATGTAATGATCAGGGTTACTTGATATTAATACTTTAGAATAAATTGGGATACTTATAAGAGATTCTGTATTTTATTACCTATATATTTAAATCCTTAATGAAGTAATATTGGCCACATGGAATAATTGATTTTTTCTCCTTTGAAGAAAAAAAGAGAATGTAATTAAATACATTTCTTAGAATTCACTGACAGTTGCATATTCAGCATCTTTCTTGCATCTGACAAGCTTTATGCTTAGCACCTTCTTGACTGTTTTGGAAATAAAATATCCAATTATCTATCTACTGATCCAATTATCTGTTCTGATTATCTGAAAATGTGGAATTTACACACAATTTAAATAAATTTAGTTGTTCCTTCAATCAGCAGTGAGATGACATCCCCCTAATATACTACATCCAGCTGCAAGGCCAGGAGCCTGAATGATGTCCATTCCTCCCCCAGCTCCATGACGACTTTATCTGGATGTGCTCTGATCTATGAACTAAATTGTAAAGTCAGTCACTATCAGCACAAACTATATATAGTAATGTGGTAAAGGGAAAGGAGAAAGCTAAGTAGAATATGCAAATAAATGCATAAGACAGCAAAGAAAAATGCACAGGCTGTAACCATTGCCCTTTCTGCAATTAATCATGAGGCCATGGCTGATGTGTTTCATTTCTCTCTTCCATTACTTATTCCATGTTCCTCTGACTTCAGCCCTCACCTTAGTGGATTAGAGGCCTTTACTAAGTGGGATGGTCTAAACCTTCATTTCCATCTGCACCTTTGGTGGCCTAAGATTGCAGATGTCTTCCATTAAATTTACCATGAACACTCAATATTACAAGGTTCCCGTCATACTCTGTATTCACTCAGCCAATACTGTAATCCTCCCCTTTCAAACCATTGGAATCATCACTATGTTCCCCTCATAGAAGCAGTCCACCTTTGCTTCCCTCTAAACCAGCAAAGCTCAGAATCACAAGGAATGCAAGCAAAGATGTTTGAGTCACTAGGTATTAACTGAGAAGTGCCACTCTCCCGTGCACTTTGGTTCCCAGATCCTTCTATTAAAGCCATGGTCACTGGTTCACAGTATATACTATACGCACTACATCTTGCAGAAGAGGACTCTACCCTCACAGAGTTATCTCGCCAAAAGGCCAGCTGTTTCAGGGTGAGGGGTATTTACAGTAAGTCCAGGGAATTCCCTGTAAAGTGAGTTTCATGATCAGAAGCAAGTGTCGTAAGGGATAGCATAACAGTGAAAGCCATCTAGTGAGTCCCTGAAAGATGGTGGTGGCAGAATTTTGGAGGACAAGGCAAATCCAATTCCAGAATGTGTCACCTTCAGGGAGGACAAATTGCTGCCTCATCTCTTTTAGGAGAGGGACAAATGTAATCAACCTTCCACCAGGCACGGGCTGGCATCCCCTGGTATGTACCTACGTGGTTATTGCTGCATACTAGTAGGCTGTCAGGATAGGGGGATGGTCAGGTCAGCTGCAGTGAGGGGAAAGCCACATTGTAGAGCACACATAGACCCCCATCCTGGCCACCATGCCCACTTTGTTCAGGAATACAGTAAACAAGTACTGGGTAGCTGGAAACAAAGGCTGATTGATATCCATAGAGAGGTCATCTAGAGCACCTCATTATTAAAAGCACTGAGGACTTTTAGCTGAGCATTCACACAGGACACAAACATTCTCACTCTGAATCCATTTCAAGAACTCTGGCCATACCTTTCTCCCAGACCTCCTCATGGCCCCTTCTCCAATCATGCTGTTTCCAAATCTGATCATTTAGTTAAGTTACTAGCCACTGTCTATGAATCAGCATGGATTTCTATATCAGACATCACTACCTCCTGGCAAAATGGAAGAGACAAGTTCAGAAAATCTGCTCCCTGGGATGATTTCCTACTCTACTGGTCGTCAAGGCTATCCCCTCAGTATAGCAGAAATGCCTTCACTCTGATGCATTCACAGTGGAGTTCTGGGTCTCTGGGAAATCATGCTGATGCAGACCAAGCATCTGTTAATCCCCAGAAGGTCTGGTTATTTCTCAGGACACCTGGGAAATGGCCTGGTGAGTGGCTTTGGGTCCTTTGGGGAAGACTTAGAGGAAGGAAGATCCGTAGCAAGTATTCATGATGTTATCACAGGGCCATTTCCCTAGACACTTGACTTCTCCTGCATTCTTGGTCTGACCTAGACCTGAGATTGGGTCAGGGGCCATGACTATATTGCGAAGACTTAAGTCAGGCCTTTGTTTACTAACAGAGAGTTTTTAAAATAATAAAAATCAGGTAGCATCTTTGACCATCTATTTTGGTCTTAAGGACCCCACAGTTAGGCAACACCAAAGATCCCTGTAGGTCAGACCACTGTAATTAATGCACTGGCTCTGCTGTTGATTATAGTACCCACATCCACCTGGCCTCTCACATTGCAGCTACCTGACCTCACCCCTGCTGCCCCAGGATCCATCATCACTGAAATCAGCATGTTTCTACTACAGTATCTCCCACTTGTGTTCTCATCGATTGTTGCAGATTCTACAGACTGACTCATTCAACAACCATTCCAACACCCTCACCTCCATCTTCCTATGGTCCTTGGAAAGTGAATTACTGAGTGACATAATCTCCATTGCAGCCATGCATGGCTATGTAACAGTTCTATCTAGACAATGAGTATAAGTAGGTAGAAGTCCCTGGGGTAAGCTTCCTTCCTGGAATGAGGGCACAATGTCTGGAGATGCAGCAACCATCTTGCAAACATGAGGGTGAAAACCACAGACAATAGAGCAAGGAAACAGAAGGAGCCTGGTTCCCTGATGGCATCACTGAGCTGATATACCAGCTCTAAATGTCCTACTCAGACCTTCTTATGCCTGAGGTAGATAAACCCCTTGTTTGCTTCTCTGAGTAGGTTCCTATTATAGCCAAAACCAATCCTGACAGATGCACCAATGATTTCATAAGGCCTCACTGAGGAGTATTTTCTGACACCCACACTATCTTGAGGGACAGATTTGCGTGGTGGTTAAGTTGGAGAACTGTACATCATTCATTCATTCAACATATGTTTCTCACAAAGTCTTTGGATTTCTTTATATTACACCAAGATATTTCAGGCACCTCAACTTTATTCAGTGTGAGTCATTGAGTCTGAGTTCCAAATACCCAACCATGGAGTCAATTAGAACATTCCCAGATGCTGAAACAGCACACTGAATCAAAAATCAAGTGTATTAATTAAAAACAAAAGTGCAGGGACTTCCTGGTGGTGCAGTGGTTAAGAATCCACCTGCCAATGCAGGGGACACAGGTTCGAGCCCTGGTCCGGGAAGATCCCACATGCTGTAGAGTAACTAAGCCTGTGCACCACAACTACTGAGCCTGCACTCTAGAGCCCACAAGCCACAACTACTGGGCCCGTGTGTCACAACTGCTGAAGCTGGCGTGCCTAGAGCCCGTGCTCCGCAACAAGAGAAGCCACCACAATGAGAAGCCCATGCACCACAGCAAAGCAAAGAGTAGCCCCTGCTCGCTGCAATTAGAGAAAGCCCGCAGGCAGCAATGAAGACCCAACACAGCCAAAAATAATTTTTTTTAAGTCATTAATGTATTCAACTTGACCAATAATTATGATTTTCCCTACTTAGCCTAGTACCCACACACATATTCTACCTCCACATATATTCTTTAGAATTTGCATGAAAAAGAAAAATATTGTAGTTTTTTTTATTGTCTAAGCCTTCTCCTCCCAGATTGACTTTATTTTTTTATTTATTTATTTATTTTTTTTGCAGTACGCGGGCCTCTCACTTTTGTGGCCTCTCCCGTTGCGGAGCACAGGCTCCAGACGCGCAGGCTCAGCGGCCATGGCTCACGGGCCTAGCCTCTCCGCAGCATGTGGGATCTTCCCAGACCGGAGCACGAACGAACCCGTGTCCCCTGCATCGGCAGGCGGAGTCTCAACCACTGCACCACCAGGGAAGCCCCTGGATTGACTTTTAATTCACTCTCTAGGGCATGCTGGGATGGGACAATGGAAGGGAGGGTTGGAATGCAAGAATGAGCATGCTTTTACAAGGCTGATCCCTCACAGATGGGGGCGTTTCAGGGTCTTCAAGCAAGGGACATAAGGACTGCCTCACCAAAGATTTTAAAAGGGTGGGGATTCAAGGGAATGTTTCTTCCATGTGTCTCCATCCCAATTATCAGGGATTCAACTCTTTTTCAATCAACACCTTAACTTTTCCGTAAAAGATCTAAAATGGCTATGAACTCAATAGATGTCATTCAGTAAACTGTGGGATCAAACTCCTGTTTTTGTGCTAGAGTTTGGCACAAAAACAAATATAGATCAATGGAACAGGATAGAAAGCCCAGAAACAAACCCACGCACCTATGGTCAATTAATCTATGACAAAGGAGGTAAGAATATACAATGGAGGAAAAAAAAAAGCCTTTTCAATAACTGGTGCTGGGAAAACTGGACAGCTACATGTAAAAGAATGAAATTAGAACACTCCCTAACACCATACACAAAAATAAACTCAAAATGAAAAGGGAACCCTCCTACACTGTTACTGGGAATGTAAGTTGGTACAGCCACTATGGAAAACAGTATGGAGTTTCCTTAAAAAACTAAAAACAGAGCTACCATATGATCCAGCAATCCCACTCCTGGGCATATATCCAGAGACAATCATACTTAGAAAAGATACATGCAATGTTCATTGCAGCACTATTTACAATAGCCAAGACATGGAAGCAACCTAAATGTCCATCAACAGAGCAATGGATAAACAAGATGTGATACACGTATACAATGGAATATTACTCAGCCATAAAAAGGAATGAAATAATGCCATTTGCAGCAACATGGATGGACCTAGAGATTATCATACGAAGTCAGAGAAAGACAAATATCATATGATATCATTCATATGTGGAATCTAAAAAAAAATGATACAAATGAACTTATTTACAAAACAGAAACACACAGACTTAGAAAACAAACTTACTGTTGCCAAAGGGTAAAGGTGGGAGGGAGGGATAAATTAGGAGTTTGGGATTAACATATACACACTACTATATATAAAATAGATAACAAGGACCTACTGTATAGAACAGGGAACTCTACTCAGTACTCTGTAATAACCTATATGGGAAAAGAATCTGATAAAGAATGGAGGATATATATATATGTATAACTAAATCACTTTGTACACCTGAAACTAACACAACATTGTAAATCAAATATACTCCAGGATAAAAAGAAAAACTCAAAATGGATTAAAGACCTAAATGTAAGACCAGATACTATAAAACTCTTAGAGGAAAACAGAGGCAAAACACTCTGACATAAATCGCAGCAATATCTTTTTGGATCCACCTCCTAATGAAAATGAAACCAAAGATCAACAAATGGGACCTAAATGAAACTTAAAAGCTTTTGCACAGCAAAGGAAACCATAAACAAAACGAAAAGACAGCCCACAGAATGGGAGAAAATATTTGCAAACCAAGTGACTTACAAGGGATTAATCTCCAAAATATACAAACAGCTCATGCAGCTCTATATCAAAAAAACAACTGAATCAAAAAATGGGCAGAAGACCTAAATAGACATTTCTCCAAAGAAGACATACAGTTGGCCAAAAAGCACATGAAAAGATGCTCAACAACACTAATTATTAGAGAAATGCAAATCAAAACTACAATGAGATATAAACTCACCAGTCAGAATGGCTATCATCAAAAAGTCTACGAATAATAAATGCTGGAGAGGGCATGGAAAAAAGGGAACTCTCCTACAGTGTTGGTGCGAATGTAAATTGGTACAGCCACTGTGGAAAACAGTATGGAGGTTCCTTAAATAACTAAAAATAGAGCTACCATATGATCTAGCAATCCCACTCCTAGGCATATATCTGGAGAGAACCATATTTTGAAAAGATACATGCACCCCAATGTTCATTGCAGCACTATTTACAATAGCCAAGACATGGAAGCAACCTAAATGTCCATCAACAGAGCAATGGATAAAGAAGATGTGGTACATATATACAATGGAATATTACTCAGCCATAAAAAAGAATGAAATAATGCTATTTGCGGCAACATGGATGGACCTAGAGATTATCATACAAAGTAAGTCAGAGAAAGACAAATATCATATGATATCATTCATATGTGGAATCTAAAAAAAAATGATACAAATGAACTTATTTACAAAACAGAAACACACTCACAGACTTAGAAAACAAACTTATGGTTACCAAAGGGGAAGGGGGTGGACAGGGATAAATTAGGAGTTTGGGATTAACATATACACACTACTGTGTATAAAATAGATCATCAACAAGGACCTACTGTATAGCACAGGGAACTCTACTCAGTTCTCTGTAATAACCTACATGGGAAAAGAATCTGATAAAGAATGGATATATATATATATACACATGTATAACTAAATCACTTCGCTATACTCCTGAAACTAACAATATTGTAAATCAACTATACCTCAATATAAGATAAAAATTAAATTTAAAAAAATGTTTTTAAACTCTGCATTTGACTTTCAGCCTCATGGCTCAGAAAGAGAGGGATTCTTTTAGCCTTCATACAAATCCCTGATTTTCAGCCTATGCCTTGAGCTAAAAGTATAACCATCTGAGCTTGTCTTTCTCTTTAAGCTCTCTAGTGCTATATTCAACTCACCCTTTTGAAATCCTCATGTGTTTCACACTATTCCATAGCAGCAACCTCTTCAATAGGTACTTCATTCCCGGGAATAATTTGTGATATTTTAGTTAGCTGTTTTGCCACTGCATGTCGTGGTATGCCAAATTCACATCCCTTAATACAGAGTGGATTTTCCTTGCCCTCAGCCTTTAACTAGGGCAGATAACCAGTCCCAAATGTCCCCTAATTTTCTTCAAAGTCTGTTGCCTGCAACCACTTCTGGTACTGATTTCTGTATCCATCAAATTTTTAGCTGTAAGTAACAGAACCCAACCCTGGCCCTTTGAATCAAAAGGAATTTATTGATGGTTTTATTGGTCTAGAAAACAAAGAGATGCTCAAAGACTTGTGGGTTCATGTCACTAGTCTTTGGGTGACAGGGAACCTTAGCTTGAAGGGGCTGTCACTCCAAAAAACAGGCCTCTGAGAGCCAGCCAACCAACACCAACCTCACCCAAAAGACTCTTGGCTATGGACGACATCATCCTATTGGTAGCTCACGAAGTCTGCCCACTTCTGAACTTCTAGCTTCTAGGAAACCCCGCGTTTAAGGTCAGCAGTCTGCTCTGCTACGGAGCCTGGGCCTAAAAGGCATAGCTCATAGTTACTAAAATAAGCAAAAAATTCAGTGTTATTTTTTATTTCAGACACCAAGTGGTGATCTCATCATCCTTTGATGTTTTCCTAGTCAGTATTAATAATTCCTAACCTGGGGCTTCCCTGGTGGCACAGTGGTTGAGAATCTGCCTGCTAATGCAGGGGACACGGGTTTGAGCCCTGGTCTGGGAGGATCCCACATGCCGCGGAGCAACTAGGCCCGTGAGCCACAACTACTGAGCCTGCGCGTCTGGAGCCTGTGCTCCGCAACAAGAGAGGCCGCGACAGTGAGAGGCCCGCGCACCGCGATGAAGAATGGCCCCCGCTTGCCACAACTAAAGAAAGCCCTCTCACAGAAACGAAGACGCAACACAGTAAAAATTAATTAATTAATAAACTCCTACCTCCAACAACTTAAAAAAAATAATAAAAAATAAAAAAATAATTCCTAACCTGAAACCTAGTCATCTATTAGGACTCTGACTTGGAGAACACTTAATGTGAGCACCAGCTATTAACTTGCAGGGTTTTTGTTTGTTTAACTATATCCAGTTGCCTCCGCTTTATATTGAAAATTCCACAAAAGGCCAGATTTTTGTGCATGTTGTTCGCTGCTGTAATCTAGAACAGTGCACCTTGTACTGGTGATCATTCAATAAATAATAAATATTTGTGAGTGAATCATTCTTATTTCAACTGAAATTGGGATAAATTTATTCCTTTGAATAAATAAGGGGAGAAGGGAAAAACAAAATCTAATATTTTAGCCATTAACTTTTTAAGATTAGAACTGATATGATTGATTAGGAATCAGTTTTGATTGTAAAAGCAATGGAAATGGGCCATCTACAGTAGTTTCAGGAGGTATTAGAAGTATGGATTCTTTTTCTTTAGTTTATTTATTTGGCTGCGCTGGGTCTTGGCTGCTGCACGTGGGATCATCTTCACTGCGGCACGCAGGATCTTTTAGTTGCGGCATGCGGGATCTAGTTCCCTGACCAGGGATCAAGCCTGGGCCCCCTGCATTGGGAGCATGGAGTCTTAACCACTGGACCACCAGGGAAGTCCCAGAAGCATGGATTCTTAAATTAAATGGACATTTTACATTCCCCTAGTAAAATACTCAATACTCATGAATATAAAGAAAAATATATATATAAAATGTAAACACTAGACAAAGGCATTATGTCATGGAGTCTACCCATTTTCTAGGCAACCTGACACTTTTTACAGAACTGGTATAGGACTCAGCCTCTCAGGAAATTTCCAAGAATCAAACAAATCAACAACAGAAAGCAAAGAATATTCCAGGATAACAAATACCATCAACCATATGCCGAAAGGGAAATTTTTAGAGGTTTTAGACAGAAAGGTGAAATGACGCATTTTGGCTAGACATTTATTCTGGCCAGATATTTTGTAGGAATCAGTGTCAGTTAAAAAGAATGCTACAGCTTCTTCACAAAAGTAAAAATGCTGAGAGCTAAGCCACTGATTTTCAAAACATTTTCACCACAACCCAGAGTAATACATTTTCCATCATGATCTAGTCCATATGTGCACATGGCTGAAACTAAAGTTTCGCAAAACACCTACTCTTACCACATGTGATATTCTCTGACATTTTTCTCTTTTATTCTATTTCACACAAATAATGAAATTCTTACCCATACATGGGTTGAGACTTGCAAATTGAAAAACTCTGGCCTAAAGAGGAATAAAGTACTGGCATATAGAATTGCTTTATATCTAATGAATATATATATATTAAACACATACACAAAACACTTTAAACTTACTGCTTTCTCAGAGAAGTAAAACTCACCTAAGTAGAAGCATGCACTAGTGTTCAAGAGTTATAAAATTCTACAGTTGGTAGAATCTTTTGTTGTTGTTGTCTTTGATGCAACTTTATTTATTCAGTAGCATTTGGGAAACTTTCATATTCTCTAGTAAATACAGACAAGTGGATTCACCATAAAGTCAACCCCACCACAAAATTATTTGGGTAAATTACCAAATTAGCTTACCTTTCCCCATTTTGAAGGGATTACAGAATTTTTAAATCATCCCACATGTAAATTAAGCAATATATTTTTTTTCTTTTTTTGGCTGCACCGTGTGGCTTGCTGGATCTTAGTTCCCCGACCAGGGATTGAACCTGGGCCAGGCAGTGAAAGCACTGAGTTCCAACCACTGGACTGCTAGGGAATTCCCAAGTCTTTAACCTTTTGAGTTGATGTCTTTTCCTTTTAAGGATACTGTGACAAACTGTACAAGTTCAGTTAGGTGACAATATCTGGAGATGGATCAGTCAGTTCAACTGATGAGTAAAACATTAAATATGTTTAACTGTAAGTTGAGGATGGTGAAAATCTTAACTATTTTTAAAGTTTTAGGGCAGGGTCTTGGTTGATTGAATATAGATCCAACCTACTCTATGGCCTCTGACCACAACTTCCTCCTGGCAGCTCAGAAATGTTTGCAGCTGTAACTGGTAGTGTCAGAGAGCCTTGATTATGAAGGGAATGAGCCCAGAGGCTGATGGTCCAGCACAGCAGAGGTGGGATTGGAATCCTTCCTCTCTGGGGCCCTGTTGGCACCTGATGGAGAGGAGGCCAGAGGCTCTGAGGACTCCCTCCTGTATCTTGTAATATGATCGATGCACAATGATCCTAAGGGGGAGTTGGGGGAAAGTGGGGTTGACATTGCAACCCACCACCACTACCAGAACAAAAGCCCTCAGGATAAACCCATGGAGAGTAGCAGTTCCTCCTTTATCTTTTTCACCTGTGAGTAATAAGCACAGGGCCAGCCTAACTGGAATGGTTTTTTTTATTTTTTTAAAAAGAAAATAATTAAACAGGTATCCCATTCTGTTTGGGAACCCTTGCTTTCAATTGCCCTTCTTAAACGATCTTGTCCAATGGGAAGGTTCCCCATAACAGCCATTGTGATTCTAGGTTGTCTTAGTTAAGATTTTGCCATTTATGTATTTACAGCCTCCAGGACCGCAGTTCTTAGATATAAATTAGGCAGGTGTGCCGGAAGGTGGGGAGCTCAATTCTTTGAGGACTCCACTTCTTTAGCTACACCTTGGGTCTCTCAAAGCCAAACTGCGTGGTGTTTTACAGTATACCTTGTTACACGGAAAATTTCTTGAGGTTGGTAGGTGACCTAGTGTCAAAATAACCCATTCGGTAACCAACTTACCCTAGCAGAGGAGTCTTAGGTGGCCAGATCTCTAACAGCTTTGCCCACCAATTTTGTAGCACTGGCTTCCAAGATACCCATTAGTAATAGATCTATTATTTTTTTCTGAGACGATTTCTATATAGTGGTGGACACTCTAGCGGCTTTAAATATTTCGAATTCCGCCTACTTAAGATCTTGGTGTGCGGGTGGTGAAAAGAGCCTGATATTTCTCGTCTTAATTTAATGCCCCAAGTCCCCCAACGGTTTATACTTTGGACTTACCTTGAGGCTTTGTGAGTCTCCTAACAGCTGCTATCTTGCTTCCTTTAGATTGACAGGTACCCATTATTTTCCCTTGTTAAAATAATCCTAATTCAACCAGATTTACTGTTTTCTGGCTGCCTCTGCAGTTCCTGAGACCCGTCAGGAACTCCCCAAGGCGCTTACCTTGTAGATGAGGTCGGCCACAAATCCAAATGCTGTCGCCCATTAGGTCTGGTGTTTCTTACACGCCAGTCTTCCACCCGGAAGGGTCTGGACAAACAAACTCGAAGAGCTCAGAAGGCAAAATAACGGGATCCCAGGGAGCGGCAAAAAGGCAGCGAACCCGAAGGGCTCCGAGGCTAACTTCAGCTGAGTCCGGGAGCCTTCCGGCATCTCCAGCAGCTGTCTTCAGGACCCACCTCCTCACCAAAACTGTAAAGTGACAAAACTAAAACAACTTAGTAATGAATTTGATGTCCTTTAGTCAAGGGAAAACAATCCATAGATGAGGGGAGCGCAGTACCTCCCAGCAGTGCAGCCCTCTCCCAGAACGCTGGGCAGTTGTGAGTTTCACGCAGCCTTAAGAGGCAACGTGGAAACAGCCTGATTGGCCAGGAGGTGGGGATTTCTTTAGGAGGCGAGCAGCTTCTTTTGCTAAGGGTCAGTGAAATGAGCCACAGCTGAGCTAGCGGACTGTGACTGGTGTATATCAGGTTCCTTGACAGGTGAGGAATTACCTTTACCAGGGCTAATTGGCATAGAAAGGCCTTTGATGATCTTCCTAAATTGCCCCAAAGCAGGATGCTAGCAGATCTCTTCCTCTCTTTGTAGAAACTGAAGGCTTTATCAGCTGAATTTTATATACTAAGGAGCCTGAGCAGTGGTTCTCATTTCTGGCTGCATGTCAGAGTCACCAGGAAATTTAAACTTTTTTTTTGTATTTTTAAGTTTTACTAGATACTTTGGAACCTAATGAGGTCCCAGTCTTATCCCCACAGATACTGATTTACTTAGTTGCTTGTGGGAACTTTCCAGCAAGGTTTTTTTTTGTGTCCTGTATTTTGTTTTTGTTTTTGAAGCTCCAGAAGTGATTCTAATGTGTTCGTGATTCACTTATATAAAGGTGGGAAAGGGCAGTGGAATCTAAAAACATGTTTAAAATCCATATGATTAATTATTATATTATTATTATATTAATTATTAATAATTATATTATTAAAATATAAAACGGAGATAACTGAGTGAGTTATTTGTGAATCTGCTAGGTGCAAAGCACTTGCAACTGCTCACGGAGGAGAATGAAAAGAAAAGGAATTTTCCTTCAGCATGAGATTATGGTTTTGGCCTTTGTAAGTTCAGAACCTCTTAGTCGTGTTAATAGAGCCACAACCATGAGGACCACCAAGTACGGTGGTGCAGGACATGCCCTGACGGACAGTCCTGGCTGAGTGGAGAATGGACTCCAGCCCTGGGACTCTCCCCCAGCCCTCAGGTGGCCGCCATATTGAAACCCTCACAGACACCAACATGTACTAATAGCAGCCCTGACATGAGGCCTGAATCACAAAGCTGCCCACTTCCTCCCTCTTCCAAATTTAGGGCACTGTAAGGACAAATAGAAATTTAAAATAAGAAACTTCAGGGCTTCCCTGGTGGCGCAGTGGTTGAGAGTCCGCCTCCCGAGTTCGTGCCCCGGTCCGGGAGGATCCTACATGCCGCGGAGCGGCTAGGCCCGTGAGCCATGGCCGCTGAGCCTGCGCGTCCGGAGCCTGTGCTCCGCAACGGGAGAGGCCACAACAGTGAGAGGCCCGCGTACCGCAAAAAAAAAAAAAAAAAAAAAAGCTTAATTCCCTCTGTTAAAAATAAGGCAAAAGGTTTCCCTTTTTTGTCAGAATACTTACCTTAGAAAACTTGCATTTTCTCAGTCTCCTTGAAATGTATCTTTTTAGAAACTAAGTAAGTCTCTGCCAGTTTTGCGATCTAGTAATGTTTTTCTCAAGGACCTGGGTGCCATCTCTTTGAAATGTAACTGTCAGGAGACAGCACCCCTGTCCTCCAGTTTCTGTGGGAGGGTGGGAGCCAGACTTTAATGCTCCGAATTGTTAAAGTACCTCCTGTCATAAAGACGTTTGTCCCCCGTGCCCCCCATAAAGTCAATTAGCTAACGTAGGTGGTCACCCCAATCACCAGGTAAATTTAGGAAGAACTGTGTGTGATTAATGGTGCTGTCAAGTTCTCTTAAATGATGACTAGTTACTGTTTATCTTGAGAACCTGTATGTAATGACCACACCTGTGTGGCTGCATAAAAGGGTGAGATTTCTTTCTGTCTTTGCAACCTCAGCCAGTTGCCTGTGATGAGCAGCACATGCTGGTTTAATCCTCAGTAATAAAAGTGTTTTCTTTTTCTACTATCTTTGTGGAGGGGATGTCTGAATTGAAAGTTTTTTCAAATTGTATTTCCCCAACAGCACCTTCACTCTCTATTCTAAAGTTACTGTCTTTTTCCACGCTCCCAATGCAAGGGGCCCGGGTTCGATGCCTGGTCAGGGAACTAGATCCCACATGCTGCAACTAAGAGTTCTCATGCCGCAACTAAAGATCCCACATGCCACAACTAAAAGAGCCCGCATGCAGCAACAAAGATCCCGTCTGCCGCAACTAAGACCCAGTGCAGCCAATAAATAAATAAATAATTTAATTAATTAAGTTACATCTTTTTAACTCGCACCTTCCCTATCCACAGGGAGAAGTATTGAAGGTATAGAAGGTGTTTTTGTTATAAACTTGCTCCCTTCTACCCAGCTTCTGCTAAACAGGTGGAAATAGGAGTTATGGTAATTCCAAATGGTGATGATGTTACAAGAAGTTGAGGTTATGCTTGTAGCTTTTGTTTGTAACTGGGTAATTAATTTATGCCAGTCTGTCATGCTGAATAAGAAATACTGGTTAATGATTCCCACTTGTTGTTTGGTTTTTAATTTTGTATACATATTTTGACAGTTAGAAATTAGTTTTTTATAATACAATCTATTCATCTTTCCCTTTGTGATACCCTTCCTTTTCAATTTAAAAAAATTACCAAAGTAATACATGTACACAGTTTTTATAAAAAGAAGGCCAAGTAATTCTAAATAGCTTGTAACGAAAAACAGCAGTTTCTTGCTTTATCTTCCAGTGTCTCAGTATCAGTCAGGATTTGATTAGAGAAACAGAGCCACTAGGAATGAAATAGAATGAAGTATCTATTACAGAGATTTTACCTTACACAACTGTGGGAGCCCGCTGAACAGTCTGTATAAGGCTTTTGCTTCTGTGTCTGGGCTGGGGCCTAAGATCAGTAGGGCAGGCAGTCTGAAAGGGAAGATGGATTTGAAGTGGAGGAGAGCACTGCCTCAGCCTCTCACCCCTTTGGCGACAAGGCTGGGAACATAGTCTGGGGCCACATCAGCGCAGGCCTTCCATCACAGGAGAAAAGCTATGGATCTACGCTGTGAGTAACAGGAGCCATTTGGTGTCTGTTAAGGAGGAATATGAAATTCGATCTTTATTTTAAAAGATATTACACAAGTATCTAGGAATTTATAAACAAATCGTCCATATATACACTGGTTTTTAAATATTTCATTTTAATAAATACCTTATGTTAAATGTTCATTTGATCTATCAGCCATTCTTTGAGTTTCCTAATATCTATTACATACTGATGACGAATCTGTCATTCCAAATTATGAGTACTACAACAGTGGTGTCTTCTATTTACACCATTTTGTGGTAGAAAGCCCTATTTAATTGTTTAAACGAAATAAATAAATAAATGCATGAAATAAATCCAAAGATACACTGTGAAAAATACATTTTAATCCAAAAGTCTGCATATTAGCATTTAGTTATTTACAATGGTATTTACAATCAATTTTACTATAACTTTTGTGGAGAAAGAACTATGTACATAGAGCTATCTATCTACAACATACAAACCATAACTTCCTTACAACATACAAACATTAACTGTGTAGAAAAATGGTAACAGTTAAAACTCCTACAATTCAAAATCACCATAATTAAATTAGATCCTGACAAATTTTGCTGGGGTTGAGGAATAATGGTCCAGTCAGAACAGGAGAGGAAGCAAGTGTGTGCAAATCCCACTTCTTCCCTCTTTTAAATTGTTGCTCCCTTACTTAGCTGACCTACACTTGAAGTAAAACCTGTCCCTGAATTCTGAATAGAATTCCTGTGCCTGTTATTATGAGTACATAGCAGATGGTTTTAACTTTGGGGTGGACTTTTTTTAGATATCAGTGCTAATGATTAATCATTTTTATGACTGCCCAATGTTTGTTCTAATGGTGGTCAAGAAACTACTGCTCAGGGATGTCTGAACAGTTCGTTTCCTGTGTGTTTTTAGTGAAGTTGTCTGTCTGAACTATAAACTTAATGTTTTGATTAAGCCTCACTCTGACTGAGAAGGTAGGTGAGAGCAGTGAAGAGCAGCTCTATTAAGATCAACCAAATGATTCTGAATCCCTGCTTACTACAGAAGAACTGGATGAAAGTTTTAAAAAGCCTAGGCTAATAACATCATCCACCAATCACTTTCCTTAAGGTTAAAGCAGCCAACAGTCTGTCACAGCATTTTCTAGATGATAAAATAAAGCTTTTTTTTAAACTTGGTGATAGATACTGTTGCTAACGGCTACATTTTATTTGATTCAGCCCTTGGTTAGAAATTCAAACCTTAATTAATATTTTATTCTTGTAGAAAAATACAATCCATTTTATGAGTTTCTAGAAATAAATTATGGAGAAAAATAGACACTACCTGTTCCTAATTGTCTCCTTGGAAATTACAGTCTTTGCCTGGGAGGATACACACACTTAATGTGTATGTAATATTTAACTTCAAAATATATTTAATTCTTTTCTATCTCTTAATTTTCTAAGTGACTAGTAAGAAACAAGCTAATGATTACTGGGCAGTAGAGAAAAAACTTTTAGTCATTTTTCCATCCAAGAATTTCATTAAAGAAACATGTGGCATGTCTTATGGTAGTACAAATACAAGACAACTGGAAATCCATGTTCACTTTTTAAACTACAAATGGTTGGCAACTGTTTCCTTAATAGTTATTGCAGGAGTAGGTCCAACATGAGTCCATATATAGCCCTTCTCTGGTCTGGTGGGAACTGTGGGAAATGGTGATGAACGTGACTTGAAATATTCAGAAGGTGCATGACAAACAAATTCCAAGTATTCCATCTTCCTTGGAAGATCCTCCTCTGGTCCTAGAAGGCAGCCAACATTCACATTTTTGAAGATATATATCATTTCCATAAAATGTTAAAATTCCTAGACACTAGGAGAAACTGGTCTGGTGGTAACTTGACATTAGCCCTTGAAACATATATTATTTTGAAGTTACTTTCCATCATTTTTTTCTGCTTTAATTGCTTAAGGAATATAGCATTCTCCCCAAAATATAACTCAATATAGAAAGGATTCTAAAAATAATATTTAGCTTTATATAGTGTTTATTATGTCGACACTGTTCTAAGTACTTGATATATATATCAATACTTTGAATCCTCACAACAACCCTCTGAGTTAGGCACTATTATTATTCCCATTTTACATGAGGAAATAAGGCAAGAGAGATCAAGGAACCTGTCTGAGATCACATAGTTAGTAAGTGGCTGTCCTAGGAACCCAGACAGTCTAGTTCCAGAGTCTGCGCTCTGAACCTTTATGCTATGCTGTCTCCTTTACAATCTGAGGATTAGGAAGAGGAGGTGAGATAGAAGTCCTAGAGGTGATTCAGTCATGTTACTGCCTCTGCTGACAATCCTGTCTGATAGAACAGGTTAATGAAAGTTCACTCTTCTATGTATCAATACTTACAAGCAGAAGACTAAAACTGCTTGGTCATGTATCAAACTTGACATGCAGCTGGGAATAACAGTGGTACTTTACTTGTCCTTGAGTTCTCTCTGAAAAAAACCTTTTGTATCTTTTTTCTTAGAATGCAAAAGTAACGTATGCCCATTGCAGAAAGGTTGAAGAGTTTGGGGTAATTTTAAAACTCTGAACACTTTCAAAATTCTGTTTATCAACAACTTCTTCTTGTGAGTCTACGTCAAGAACCAATTCTTTAGTCAGCCTTGAAATTAATGAGTACAGTGGCTGCCATTTCAACTACCAACAATGATATAAAAGGTTGCAAAAGGTCTAGGATGATGTGTGTGACATCTAGAGGGACACATAATGAGGATTTGTAAGATTTTAGACATAAATGTGACAGTTCCTCTAGAAATCATTTTTGAGTAAATTTTTATATGTTACCTAAATAACCTAGTTCTTGAGCAGTAAATTCTTTTAATAGAGTTTAACCATGGGTCACTCAGAAAAATCTTATCCACATAGCATTCTAGTACGTGCATACTATACTGCCCCGGAACTCAAAATAACGTATAGCCCTCAAACCCCAGCTATATAAATTTCATATTTTCTATAATAATCTCTACTTTTTTGTACTTACGCTTCTCTGTTATGGACTGAATTGTATCTCACCAAATTCATATGTTTAAGTCCTAATCCCTAATGTGATAATATTTGGAGATAGGGCCCTTAGGGAGATAATTAAGGTTAAATGAAGCCATAAGGGTGGGGCTCTAATCCAACAGGATTGGTGTCCTTATAAGAAGAGGAAGAGATGCCAGGAGTGCACACACACAGAGGAAAGCCCCTGTGAGAAAAGGTGGCTGTCTACAAGCCAGGAAGAGAGCTCTCACCAGAAACCCACCCTGACAGCACCTTAGGACTTCCAGCCTCCAGAACTGTGAGAAAATAAATTTCTGTTGTTTAGCCCACTCAGTTTATGGTATTTTGTCATGGCAGCCCAAGCAGATGAATATACTTTCACATAATAATGGAAAATTAACTGGGTTCAAGAACCTGTCTGTTACCTGTCAAACTCACCTATGATGTAGGATGCAGGATCAAATTGGTCCCTGGGGCTAGAGAGAGTGGGAATGAGCCACGTCAGTGCTGCACTCTTCTCACAATACTGGTCCTGGATAAAACCCCTGATCTGAGCATAGTAGGGTTTTCCATCTTGTTCGTCAATTACAGAAACAACATCTCCAATTTGGTAATAGACTCCCTGGGGGAAGTAGAAGATAACCCCATATTTAAAATAAAAATAGGAGGTGGAGTCAAGATGGTGGTGTGGGAAGACGTGGAGTTAGTGTCTCCCCGCAACTAGGGCGCCTGCTGGCCAATGGTGGTGGACTCTGACGCCCAAGGAGATGGGAGGAACCCCAAAGTGAACCGGTAGGACGTAGGGGGACTGAGGGGGGAGGAGAAGTGGAAGCCAGACAGGATCAGCACCCCTGAGGCTGGGCAGATCAGGAGAGGGAGGTGGGAGGGACTCTCCGGGAAGAGCGGGAAAGGAGTGGAGGGCGATTGCCCCACCCACTCGGGCCCTGGGAGCCTGCTGAGGTCCCAGGCCCGTCCCCTGCACTCCAAAGCCCCCTCCAGGTCTCGTGGGTCCCTGGGGGCATAGGAAGGAGGCCAAGGGGAGAACAGGAGAGGCAGTGGGAGGGGCCCTCCGGGAGAAGCAGGAGAGCAGTGGAGGGCAACTGCCCCACCCACTTGGGCATGGGGAGCCTGCTGATCTCCCAGGCTGGTCCCCTGCCCTCCAAACCCCCCTCCAGGCCACGTGGGTCCTTGGCGCCATAAGAGGGAGGCCGGGGAGATCAGGAGAAGCATGGGGTAGGGGCCCTCCCAGACTGGAGGAGCAGGAGAGGAGAGGAGGGCATTTGCCCCACCCACTCGAGCCCAGGAAGCCTGCTGGGCTCCCAGAGGAGGTCCCCTGCCCTCTGAGACCAGGGGTGCGGGGCACGCCTGGACCCCTTCTGTTCCTTGAGCCTAAGCCCCACCCCCCACAGCCCCCAGGGCCTTTTCCAGCCTGTGGGTCCTAAGCATAGGCCTCGCCCACCACCCAAACTTCACCCTTGCTTAGGCCCCGCCCTCCATAGCCAAGGCCTTCCCACACCCCTCCTTTTTTATTTCTTTTCCCTCCTCCTCTTTTTTTACTATTGTGGTACTGATGTACCTTCTGGTTGTCAATTAATTTATATTTTTATTTTTATATTCTTCCTAACATATCTGTTAGTTTCCTAGTCTAATTTTATTTTTTACTTTGTTATTGTTCTTTTTTTTTTTTTTTTTCCACTCCAGGCGGCCTGCGGGATCTTGGTTCACGAGCCTGGGGTCAGGCTGAAGCTCCTGCAGTGGAGCTCCAAGTCCAAACCACTCAGACCCCAGGGATTATTCATTGGAGTGAGGTCTCACAGAGGTCCTTATCTCAGCACCAAGACCCATCTCTACCCAGTAGCCTACAAACTCCAGTGTTGGAAGCCTCAGGCCAAACAACCAGTAAGACAGGAACACACTCCCACTCATAAAAAAAAAAAAAAAAAATGAGATGGCAAAAAAACATGTCACAGATGAAGGAGCAAGGTAAAAACCTAAAAGACCAAATAAATGAAGAGGCAGTAGGCAATCTACCTGAAAAAGAATTCAGAGTAATGATAGTAAAGATGATCCAGAATCTCGGAAATAGAATGGAGGCACGAGTTGAGAAAATACAAGGAATGTTTAACAAAGATCTAGAAGAACTAAAGAGCAAACAGAGATGAACAACACAATAACTGACATGAAAAATACACTAGAAGGAATCAGTAACAGAATAACGGAGGCAGAAGAACAAATAAGTGAACTGGAAGACAAAATGGTGAAAATAACTGCTGAGGAGCAGAAGAAAGAAAAAAAGAATGAAAAGAATTGAAGACAATCTCAGAGACCTCTGGGACAAAACTAAACACACCAACATTCCAATTATAGGAGTCCCATAAGAAGAAGAGAAAAAAAAAGGGTCTGAGAAAATATTTGAAGAGATTACAGTTGAAAACTTCCCTAACATGGGAAAGGAAATAATCACCCACATCCAGAAAGCACACAGAGTCCCATACCGGATAAACCCTAGGAAAAACACACCAATACACATATTAATCAAGCTAACAAAATTTAAATTCAAAGAAAAAATATTAAAAGCAGCAAGGGAAAAACAAAAAATAACATACAAAGGAATCCTTATACGGTTATCAGCTAATTTTGCAGCAGAAACTCTGTAGGCCAGAAGGGAGTGGCAGATTATACTGAAAGTGATGAAAGGGAAGAACCTGCAGCCAAGATTACTCTACCCAGCAAGGATCTCATTCAGATTCCATGGAGAATTCAAAAGCTTTTCAGACAAGCAAAAGCAAAGAGAATTCAGTACCACCAAACCAGTGCTACAACAAATACTAAAGAAACTTTTCTAAGCGGGAAACACAAGAGAAGAAAAAGACCCACAAAAACAAACCCAAAACAATTAAGAAAATGATAATAGGAACATACATATCGATAATAACCATGAGTGTAAATGGATTAAATGCCCCAACCAAAAGACACAGACTGGCTGAATGGGTACCAAAACAAGACCCATATATACGCTGTCTACAAGAGACCCACTTCAGACCTAGGGACACATACAGACTGAAAGTGAAGGCATGGAAAAAGATATTCCATGCAAATGGAAATCAAAAGAAAGCTGGAGTAGCAATACTCGCATCAGATGAAATAGACCTTAAAATAAAGATTGTTACAAGAGATAAAGAGGGACACTACATAATGATCAAAGGATCAATCCAAGAAAAAGATATAACAGTTATAAATGTTTATGCACCCAACACAGGAGCACCTCAATACATAAGGCAAATGCTAACAACCATGAAAGGAGAAATCGACCGTAACACAATAAAAGTAGGGGAATTTAACACCCCACTTACACCAATGGACAGATCATCCAATCAGAAAATAAATAAACACAAGCTTTAAATGACACAATAGACCGGTTAGATCTAATTGATATTTACAGAACATTCCGCCCAAAGGTGGCAGAATACACTTTCTTCTCAAGTGCACATGGAACATTCTCCAGGACAGATCACATCTTGAGTCACAAATCCAGCCTGAGAAAATTTAAGAAAACTGAAATTGTATCAATCTTCTTTTCTGACCACAATGCTATGAGAGTGGAAATCAATTACTGGAAAAAAACTGTAAAAACCACAAATACGTGGAGGCTAAACAGTGTGCTACTAAATAACCAAGAGATCACTGAAGAAATCAAAGAAGAAATCAAAAAATACATAGAAACAAATGACAATGAAAACACGATGACCCAAAACCTATGGGATGCAGCAAAAGAAGTTCTAAGAGGGAACTTTATAGCAATACAATCTCACCTCAAGAAACAAGAAAAATCTCAAATAAACAATCTAACCCTACACTTAAAACAACCAGAGAAAGAAGAACAAAGAAAACCCAAAGTCAATAGAAAGAAAGAAATCATAAAGAGCAGAAATAAACAGAAACGAAGAAAACAATAGCAAAGATCAATAAAACTAAAAGCTGGTTCTTTGAAAAGATAAACAAAATTGATAAACCCTTAGCCAGACTCATCAAGAAAAAAAGGGAGGGCTTCCCTGGTGGCGCAGTGGTTGAGAGTCCACCTGCCAATGCAGGGGACACGGGTTCGTGCCCCAGTCTGGGAAGATCCCACATGCCGCAGAGCGGCTGGGCCCGTGAGCCATGGCCGCTGAGCCTGCGTGTCCGGAGCCTGTGCTCCGCAACAGGAGAGGCCACAACAGTGAGAGGCCCGCAAACCCCCCCCCCCAAAAAAAAAAAAGAAAAGAAAAAAGAGAAAAAGGGAGAGGACACAGATCAATAAAATTAGAAATGAAAAAGGAGAAATCACAACTGACACTGCAGAAATACAAAGGATTAAAGAGACTACTACAAACAACTATATGCCAATAAAATGGACAACCACGAAGAAATGGACAAATTCTTGGAAAGGTACAATTCTGCCAGACTGAACCAGGAAGAAACAGAAAATATAAACAGACCTATCACAAGTAATGAAATTGAAACCATAATTAAAAATCTTCCAACAAACAGAAGTCCAGGACCCGATGGCTTCACAGGTGAATTCTAACAAACATTTAGAGATGAGCTAACACCCATCCTTCTCAAACTCTTCCAAAAAGTTGCAGAGGGAGAAACACTCCCAAATTCATTCTACGAAGCCACCATCACCCTGATACCAAAACCAGAAAAAGATATCACAAAAAAAGATTATAGACCAATATCACTGATGAACATAGATGCAAAAATTGTGAACAAAATACTAGCAAACAGCATCCAACAGCACATTAAAAGGATCATACACCATGATCAAGTGGGAGTTATCCAAGGGATGCAAGGATTCTTCAATATATGCAAATCAATCAATGTGATACACCACATTAACAAATTAAGGAATAAAAACTATATGATCATCTCAATAGATGCAGAAAAAGCTTTTGACAAAATTCAACACCCACTTATGATAAAAGCTCTCCAGAAAATGGGCGTAGAGGGAACCTACCTCAACATAATAAAGGCCATGTACGACAAACCCACAGCAAGCATCATACTCAATGGCTCCACACCATACGTTTTCATTTTAAAAACGATTCCCATAATCTACATTAAAAAATACTTAAGATCCTCATATCGTATTTCATTAGGCAACTTCCTCTCCCAACTCAGCTCTGGATGAGATGTTTTATAATAGCCACCTACAGGGAAAAATAGCTTAGAAAGGAACAAAAACCACAATCACACCTTATACAGAGTAGCAGAGACTTTTAGACTAACCCAGCATTTTAGTAGCACATTGTACAATAAATTCAAACCTTCCTTTAGTAACTACAGATGCTCACCTTGTAGAAGATTGATTCTGCAGTGATTATGGTGGAAACTGACTCAGGGGCTTTGATGGGCTGTGAAAAAACAAAAGTAAAAATATTAGCACATTCATAATGTGTGTGTTTGTGTGTGTGTGTGCGTGTGTGTGTGTGCGTGTGTGTGTAGCGTGTACAGGCATTTTTCCAGCCATATATGAGAGTTCTGTAATTTAAGAAATACTAAAGTTGTTGTTTGGTGACAAGAACTGCAGTAAAAAAGAAAAAAAAGTGCTTTTCTGATCGTTGTGGCAAAGCCTGGTCTGAATACTTCTGCTACCTTTGGCTTAAAAATTGCTGAGCCCCAAAGGACCGGCTCCTGACTACGTGGCTGAAATCTAACAGAAGCCTTCTCAAAGCTTTACTACACATTCTAGTTATAAAAAAAATCTGGCTCTAATGGCCTGAGCATGACGGAGGTGGGAATAATAAAAAACGTGTCTCCTCAAAGACATTTTCCATCTCCACTTAACTATGGAACTAGTTATGACAGTATCATCAGAACTAATTTTCTAGCAAGCCTGAACCAAGACTAAAGGAAACTTTCTTGGGAGTTCTTAGTAACTTGCCACCACTCAACCATCATTGAAATTCCTTCCTAAGCTGTGACACACACTTTCACGCCACAACACAGTAACTAGGCCTTCCCAAATCTGTCTTGGTATTATCCTTGAAGAAAGGCGTTGTTAGAGAAATTGATATTAAAATACTTGCAGAGAACATATTCCACCATACTTAAGAGGAAAACGTGTTTAGAGCATTTAAGTGTATACAACTATAGTCCAATATTTACATGTTTTGCATTTAAGTGTATACAACTATAGTCCAATATTTACATATTTACATTTTAGAAAACTGAATTATAAAACTCTTATATAAATTAGGGGCAACTATTCTAAACAAGAAAAAGGATCCACAATCTGCACAAGAATATAACGCAAGGCTTCTCTGAGTTTTTTAAATAAACACACCCAACTTCAGAAATGCCTTTACTGGTAAGTGAAGCATTCCTGTTCTGAAAGCAAAGAGTACCATACTGAGGTTTTAAAAAAATAGTATATAATGCATTGCCCATTGTGTTTGACCACTGTGCCTTGTATTTACAAAAACAATGAGAATTTACTGCAACAAAAATATGCTTTCCACTAGCCCAGCACAAGTCTTTCGACCATCTACTTTCTCATAGAAGAAGAGATAAAGAAGATTTAGTAAAATTTTTCATTCATATTCATCAAGTTGATCATTATAAATCAGTAAGAAACGTCTTCTGGGGCCATAATAACAAACAAATATGGAAATGAATGAGTTTCGGTATTATTTACTTAGAGCTTTAAGAATGAAAAAAAAAAAAGTTTTCCCAGTATACCTGGCCACACCAAGAACTATAACCCCATCTCATCCTTTCCAGAGAACCCAGTAAAATGCGCTGGAGGTTTAGGTTTCTTTTAGAATATTTTATATTTCCCAGAGAAAAAAATAAAAGCTAAAAAAACAGAGAAAGTGTATTATTAACTTTATAAACAGTAAGCCTCCTACAACAGAGCTCACTCCCTTTTAGAAAGTCTGGACCAGTCCCCAGAACACTACAGAATAGCTGCCAGAGCAGAGTCCAAGTTCAGTGATGAGAGATGAAGGCAGTGGCAGGACACACTACACACACAATGCCATTACAGTACAAGACACTGTCCACAATCATCTTACATTTTTTAATTTAAAAATATGTCTTCTCCCTTTTCCTTTAGTGGAAACTTTCTTTTCAGCAGCTGGAGCAGATTTGTATTTAGTGTTTCTGAGCCGAGCGGACCTCCTGTGAATTTCCTGCTTACTCTGTTACATAAACAATTAAAGAACAAAAAAGAGAAAGAAATAAAAAGTGCAGAAAGGTTGCTGTCCCGATACAAACATCTTACAAGGATCCCAGAGTATGCACTTTAAACGATCATTTAAAAATTAAGTAAGAGTGCACCTTTTGTTTTTATGGCGGGTAATCACACCAACTGGCCTAATTCAAACAGGGAGAGCCTTAGGCAAGCATCTCCAGAGCACTGAAAAAGGTGTGAGCTACTTGTAATAGGTCAAAGGGCAGCAACAAGAGTCAGTCCAGGCCAAGGCAAGAACTATTTATCGGTTGTGTTTATAACAGAAAAATACTTAAAAACTCAACTCTCCTACGCCAGAGAACGGGTTTGGTATGCCACCTCCTGCAATGTAATACTTATGCTGCCACTGAAAATGATGACATGATAATCTTAATAGCACGACATTATGACAAAATGAACTTTATTAACAGGTAAAGAGGTCCAGTAGCATGACCCTGCTGACATCTCTATGTATACATGTGTATACTGAGATGTCTGGTTGCTATCCAAAACATTACAATGGAGGGATTTTCACTTTTCTTGCTTCTCTAGCCTTTCAGTTCCTCACTAGAAAAGGTGCTGTGAATGGGCCGAACCAAAGACCATGTTCTCAACCGGGATGGGAAGGGGCGGCCCGGCCCAGTATGAGCACGGCGATCCCGGGAGGCCCCCGTCCGCCCCCTCCGCGCCCACCCGGCCTCCGCCCGCCAAGCGCCCGGTCGACCTCCGCCGGAGGGAGGGGCCGGAGGAGCTCACCTGCTTGCCGCCCCCGCCCCCGTTGCTCTGCGGAGGGGCGGCCGAGGTGCTGGCGAAGGTCGCCGCGCCGAAGCCGCCACCGCCGCCACTGCCCCCCGTCCCGCCGGCCGCCCCCGAGCCGGCGCCCCCGCCGCCCGCGCCGCCCCGGCCCGTGCAGTGGTGGCAGAGGATCTCCCCCTGCGGGCCCTTCTTCCACATGGAGGACGATGTGGTCTTGCAGACGCTGCAGGTGGGCTTCAGGCCCAGTGGCATCGTGGCCGGCTCGGGCGGCCCCCGCGGGCGCAGCGACACGGGAATGGCGACCGCCGGCTTTCGGCGGCCCGCTGGCCGGCCCGTCACTCCCAAAGACAGAAAGAGCGGCCGGGCGCGGCGCCGAGCTGTCCACCCTGGGACCAGGCCGCGGCCGCTGCCCCCTGGAGGCAGGAAGCCTGGTCCGCCCGCTCCACCGCCCGCACCAGCCCCCTGCGGCCCCGGCGCCGGGAGGCGGGGCCGGGGCGGGGCCTGGCCTGGGAGGAAAGCCGAGCCTTGGCCTGGGGAGGTTTCCGGCGATGCGCGGGGCCCGCGCCCAGGCCGGCCCGCCTGACCGGAAGTGCCCCGCCCGGGACTCCTGGGACAGAGCACGATTCGCGGAATTTCCGGTCTTAGGCGTATGATTGACTACTAAAATACTGCAGGCTCAAGTGTATCTAAAATTCAGATAAGCAGCGAATAACTTTTTAATATGAGTGTATCCCATGCAATATTCGTTGTTTATCTGAATTCAAATATAACTGGGCATCCTGTATTTTTATTTGTTAAATCTGGCACTCCTACTTAGGACCCCTTTACACTCTTTAAAGTTGTAATTTAGACCCCCAAATACGTTTGCTTATAAGGGTTATATCCATGGACATTTGTGTATTAGGAGTTGAAACATTTTCAAGCCAAAGATGCCACGCATACATTCATTGGCCCTTGAATGACAGTGTTCGTATCCTCTGAACTGTACGCCAGGGACAGAGTGCTGGTTTGGTATTGTTGGGGAACAGGTTTGGCCCCGAGAACTGCCAGAAAGGGTCTTGGGACCTCTGTGGACCGTACTCAAGGACAGCTGGCCCAGGACAAGGGCATCATGAGAATCCAGCCTCTATTAATGTCACTGGTCAGTACAGGGCTCGCCAGAGAAACGAGTCACCCCTCAGCCTCACTTAGTGGAGCAGTGGTTGCATACCTGTCTTCATGATCCTGGGTTTTCTAGACTTGATGTTCTTGGACAGATCATGATGAATATGTTGGTGGAGTGCTGGGGAAAGAGGAAGAAGAAAACTGTACTGAATGCCTTATGATGTCGTGAAACCACATTTAGTGCTTATGCCAGTCATGGAACAAGATATTATCCCTATTTTACTGTTAACTGATGATCAACAGAGGGACCGTGATTTGGCCCAGATGCCCACATGGCCACTGGTCTTGGAAGCACATCTGGACAGGCCTTTGAAGCAGCTCTGGGTCCTGAGTTGTGGCTCAGTCATCCTGGCTCTGAGTCTGGGGTTCTCCAATAGTAAAACAAAATATTAACTGCTTTCCAGACCATTATGGGGTTTAAGACCAATTGTGAAAGTGGTTGAGGAGAGTAGGTACACAGTGTTGTCTCCTTATTGTAGAACAATGCACTCTGTGAGGGGTGTCTAGGTACTAAATTCCATGCTCCCTAATATATCTCTCCCTCTAGTGCACCTGTCTTTGCACTTCATCTCCAAATTACTGCCTCTTATTCACTGAAGACTTAGGCCCTTGGATCACCAGCTTCCTCTTCACCAAAGGACACCATCCTGGATCTGGTCCATATCCATATGTGTAACCACTCAACACACTCTTTTCTCCATTTCTCCTCATCCCAACACCTCTATCTCTCCTGTCCTTGCTAGCTCCCATAGCTCCTGGTCACACCCTCTACCCTTCTGAGATCATCAGGAAGAACTACATTTTTTTCCTGGTTTAAAAAAAAAATTTACAACCTTTTAGAATTAAGTATAATACACATACTGTAAAGTATCCAGTGCATCTGTGTACAGGTTGATTATCACGAAGTCACCGCACTCAGGCAACCAAATCAAGAAATAGAACATTACTACCACAAAAGGCCCTCACTTGCTCTTTATCCAGAGATAACCACTATACTGATTTCTAACATTGTAGATTCCCTTTGTCAGGGTAAGGAAGGTCCCTTCTATTCCTATTTTCATCATGAATGTGTAGAATTTTATCAAATAGTTTTCTGTATGAGACAGTCATAATGCTTTTTCTTCTTTATCTATTAATGTGTGGACTACACAGATAGATTTCTGAATGTTAAATTAATACTGCCACTCCTGGAATGAATCCAACTTGGTCATCATATACTATTCTTTTCACATATTGCTGGATTTGCTTTATTAATATTTTAATATTTTTGTATCTATGTTCACAAGTGAGATAGGCTTATAATTTTCCTTTCTTGTAATATCTTTGTTAGGCTTTTGCAGCAAGGTTATGTCAGCCAAAGTAGGGACTTTGGATTTTACTCTGAGTGAGACAGGAAACCATTCGAAGCTCTTCTACTTGCTGATATGAAAAGATCTCAGACATAATTAGGAGTGAAAAAAGCAATTTATAGAACAGTGTATAGAACATGGTCACTGTGTGTAAATTAAAAATCTATGTGAGTGTGGTGTGTACTTTTTTTAGTTATTTAGACAAAGAAACTGTTGACAATTGATGCTAACAGAAGTGGTGAGGGAGGGAGGCTTTCACTTTTCTTTTTGCACCCTTTTTTATCATTTGAAATGTTTTTTTTTACCACATTACATGTTACTTCTATTTTAAAAAAACAATAAAAAGAGGAGAAAGTATCAAATGGAAAATAAGGAAATAGGCAGTTTCTTGGTCCTAAATATCCTCTCCTAGCCAGAGGTCCTGGGGCACAGTGGACAGTACCTAGTTCAAGGACTGGCAAGCAGACCTCCTCTCTGCAGCTCAGTCCCTTGTCTGTAAATCGACAATTGCCCACCTCAGTGCTGCATGAAGATTTGATCAATTATCATGCTTGGCACATAGTTCTCAGTCAATACATGGGGCTTCTCCTACAAGCAGCAAAGCTATAGTATCACAAAACTCCTGTGCAGATGTAGTAGAGTGTTAATAGAATAGAGCAGTATGCTGTAAGGATAAATAGGACTATGTGGCAGAGATGGTGACTGGGGCAGGGGAAGGGGGGCTGTTGGGAGGTGAGAGAAATGGGTAGGAGAAAAGGATTCGGGAAGGCACTGTCAATGAAGGCTCTGACCCAATACACTGCTCCTTCCTGGGTGCCTCAGGAAGAGCAGGAGCCACAATTGGCCTGGCCAGGGCTCCCTGAGGTGCCAAGGGAGAGATCTCAGATTGATATAAGGAGAGAGAGATACCTAGCTTGAACCCAGAGGAAGGGTTCGATTGGAGCACATAGAGATCATTTGGTGCCTATGGGGTTGTGCAAGAAAATTCTGCTGGTGGGGTATGTCTGTGTGTGTGTGTGTGTGTGTGTGTGTGTGTGTGTGTGTGTGTATGTAAGCTGTGAATATAGAAATAAATACCTCTCAAGGTCTTAACATTCACACTAAGGGAAAGAAAGAAAGCTGAGTTCCCCAGGGGACGATCACTGTCAGCATGCAGTCTAATTTGCATAATTTAGGTGTTGGTAATAGTTCAGTAATTAAAACTCTTTGGAAAAGAAAAAAAAGGCAGATGCATAAAATGTATCCCAGTGCCAGTTTCTAAGAGATGAGATTCAGCACATTTTGTGTCTTGGTGCGTATGGGCAGCACAGGGTTCCTTGCCCACTCACGCTCTTGTCCTGTATATATCAGGGGCACACAGTCACTGAGTCTTCTCCTGTCAAATGAGGATAATGAGAGAGCATACCTCCTAAGGTTGATGCGAGGAGTCAGCGAGTTAGTACATATGAGGTTGTAAACAACTTTTTTATCTGGTCAGTGCCTGATTTAATGTTAACTCTGAGACTGATAAGACAAGAGGAGGCTTTCTTTTGACCAGGCTGGTTAAGTCATTAGTTATACCCCTCTCCCCCAGCTGTAATCTTGGAAAAAATGCAATTAACTCAAGTGGCCTCTTAGCACTGACAAACTAGAGAAAGAGAGCTTGTGCACTGGACACAGAGAGAATGAGTGAGACCTATGGAACTGCAAGAAGGGAGAAAGAGTCAGGGCAGGTATTCTTGCCTTTTCGTCTTTCATCCCCAGGAGGGGCGTCATGACAGCACCGTCTCTCACTGCACTCTTACCTTCTGTGTGTAACCCAACGGAACTACTTTCTATTTAGCGTGTGTGCCCCATGGTTCCCATGCCCGTGCCTTGGCTCAGGGTGTTCTCTTTGCCGGGAACGTGCTTCCTCTCAACACGTCACACCCGGCGTACCCATCTTGCCAGAATCAGCTCAGGCATCACTTCCTCCAGGAAGCCTCATTCCAGGACTCACATGTCCTTTCTCCCCTCCCCCCAATTAAGTAGCTGTTCCTTGCGGTGGCTATTCCCTCCTTCCACCTTAGGGTACAGCTTTCTACCCGTGTCTCCTTCACCGAACTAGGAGCATGTTGAGGAAAGGAAGTTTGCCTTTTTCCTCTTTGGGTTTCTTCTACCTCCCCACACCTTGCACTTGGTAAGCAGGCGCTAATTAGCAGTCTAATGTGTGGGTTAATACATCAGTCAGCCCGTTGTCAGCTGAATGAACAGTCTCCACTCAGGACAAGTGCCTGCTCCCATTCCCCTCCTCACTGCCCCCGACCTCGTCGTCTGACTTCTCTCACCAAGCAGCCCGAATCAGCTCTCCGCGGCTCCTCACTGGCCTGCAGCCCAAGTAGGCATCTCCCTGTATCATGGCGGTCACCAACGACATCATCATCCACCAGAAAAACCAATGCCGGGGTGCTCCTGGTGACGCAGTGGTTAAGAATGTCTGCCAGTGCAGGGGACACGGGTTCGAGCCCTGGTCCGGGAAGATCCCACATGCCGCAGAGCAACTAAGCCCATGCACCACAACTACTGAGCCTGCGCTCTAGAGCCCGTGAGCCACAACTACTGAAGCCCGCGCACCGCGCCTAGATCCCATGCTCCGCAATAAGAGAAGCTGCCACAATGAGAAGCCCGCGCATGGCAGCGAAGAGTACCCCAGCTCACTGCGACTAGAAAAAGCCCGTGGGCAGCAAGAAATACCCAATGCAGCCAAAAATAAATTTTTTAAAAATTATTTTAAAAAAGCCAACTTTATCATAAACGAGTCTTATTTGAAATAATTGTGCAGGATCCCTGGTGGAGTTTCATAAGCATCTTCCTTCTGCTTGAGAGAAGGTGATGACATGGTGAGGAGGACACCATGTCCTCTGGAAGACTTTCTGCTAAGGCTTCGGGACACTCCCTGACATGGAGTCAGTTTGGAGATGCTGGCATAGGCCCCCCTGAGACTGAGAACCATGTGCATTGGCTGTGACTGACCATTATGAGGCCCAGCCGAGGGACTTGACTCAGAGCCCGTCTCCTAGGCAGTGGGGTCCCTGGCCCACCCTGTCCTCCAACTGCCACTCCCCTAACTGTCGCTTGGAACTTTGCTTCTCAGTACCCTTGCCTGTGCCTACCTGTCCTTCAGACGACTGCTGGCTTAGGAGCTGGGAAAGCTTTTTGAGGACCAGGTGAAAGCCACATTTTGTGATTCAGGCATTCGCCAGCTCTAGTTTTATAAGGAAAACTCAGCTGTCTTTGATTTTTGTTTCTTTGGTTTTGGTTTTGAGCACTCTAAAATCTTGTTGCCTCTCCCCCTTCCGATTTGCAGGACGGCTGGGGAAGAAACCAACTTGGTTGCTTGAGTATCTTTTAATCCTTCTCAGCTGTGTGTGAAGACGGCTTTCCTCAGAGGAGTTCCAGATTTTATCAAAAAAAGAAATAATTATTTTACTCTTCAAAATGTAAATATATTTTTAATATAAATAATAAATGCTCATTATAAAAATTCATACAATTCTGCTGTGATAGAGATAACCCATTCCTCTGATGTTGGATATTTAGCCTGTTTTAAATTTTTTGCAGTTACAAACAATGAATGATGTAATGAACTTCCTTACACGTGTATTGTTGCCTATTTGTGTGAGTAGTTTTATGGGATAAATTCCTTAAAATGTAACTGTTGGGTCTAACGATTGATGTTGCCAGATTACTCACCCAAAAAAGTTCACACACCTGCCGCCTCCCGTGAAGTTATCTCAGGGCTGACTTAGCCACTGGACACAGAAGGCATGTTGCCTAGGGCCCAGAATAGTTTTAGGGGGTCCTGAAAACTTCTTAATTTCTTTTAAAATCAGAAGAAAAAACCGAATATAATAATAATGAATATATAATATACAGTGAATCCAGCCTGGATTATATTTTTTATACTAATGAAGCCATAAAATGTGCTTTTTCCTATTTTATTATGGAGATGGGACCTATGAAGGCAAATGCATGTAAGGCCCCTACAAGTCATAATGTGGTCCTGGCTTATCCATTTCTCCACACCCTTGCAACTCTGAGAATTCTTTTTAGTTTTTGCCAGTCTTTTATGCAAAACAAACAACAAAAAAAGACGTTTCATGATTGTTTTTCTTTCCCTTGGTTATTTATGAGATGTGGTCTCCTAAGTTGATTGACCATTTAAATTTTCTTTATGAATTGCCTATTTATGCTCCTTTCTCATCTTTCTATTGAGTTGCTCATCTTTTCCTTGTTAAAAAAGTTCTTTTTACATTATAATATTGCAAATTTTATTTTCAGAATTTTGCATTTCAGATTTATTGCTATCTTTTTATGATGATGTTTAAAGTATTCCTGTACCCCAAATCTGGCAAGAATTTGTTACATGGTATCATTCTTACAAAAGCTTACACAAATGTTCATTGATATTTTCTTCTATGGCTGTTAATATGTATGATAATATCTTTAATTCATCTGCAAGGCATTTTTGTAAAAGATGTGAAATAACTATTAAACTTTCTTTTCCAAGCATAGCTAATTGTTCCAACACCATGAGACAATAGAAATGCCACCTTTACCAAATATTAATCTCTTATTATATATATGAGTCTTTCTTGAATCTCTTCCATCCCGTTGATCCGTTTATCTGTTGCCCTGCCAGCACCACACTTTTAATTATTTAGCTTAATTATATTTTGGTCTCTGATTAGGTGTATCACTATTCTCCCTCTTCCCCATAATCCTTCTCTTTCAATTTTTGTCTTGATTATTCTCACACATTTGCTCTTTCTGATGAGTTACGTTTTCAAGTGCTGAATTAAAAACTCCATAAGTTTTGTAAAATTTAGAGATTAATTTGAGGAGTACGGGGCAATTTTATAAAACAGCATCTGCATCCCCAGGCGTGTGGTATCTTGTTCAGACCTTCTTCAGATGCCATTCCCAGCTGGTCCTCAGTTTGTCCAAGCCCTTGCCATCTCAGCAATCTCCTCAGACTCCTCCATGGCTCTCTTTGTGGGACAGGAGGTCAGTAGCAGGGGCTTCCCTGAGTCTTCATGTCCCCAGGAGGTTAACGGGGTCCTTTTTCTTTGCCATTTTTGGTCTGCTTGGTACTGGTTTTCTGAGAACTATGTTCTGCTGCAAAGCGCTGGGGCAAAGCTCATCATAATCTCTTACCTGGATTTCCGGCCTCTTTGCTTCCACTTTTGCTTACTCTGGCCCATTTTCCACACTGTGCCTCGTGTAATCTTTCTAGTCAGATCCCCATGGCCTCCCGCTGGAAGACCTTCAGTGATTCCCCATTGTATTAATTATTCATTGCTGCTGTAAAAAATTACTACAAATGTAACACCTTAACACAACACAAATTTATTATCTTACAGCTCTGGAAGTCAGAAGTCCGAAATCAGTTTCAGTGGGCTAAAATCAAGGTGTCAGCAGGGCTGTATTCCTTTCTGGAAGCTCTAGGGGAGAATACATTTCCTTACCTTTTTTTGGGGGGCGGGGCGCGGTACGCGGGCCTCTCACTGCCGTGGCGTCTCGCGTTGCAGAGCACGGGCTCCGGACGCGCAGGCTCAGCAGCCATGGCCCACGGGCCCAGCCGCTCCGCAGCATATGGCATCTTCCCGGACTGGGGCACGAACCCGTGTCCCCTGCATCGGCAGGTGGACTCTCAACCCCTGCGCCACCAGGGAAGCCCCATTTCCTTACCTTTTCCGACTTCTACAGGCCTCCCGCATTTCTTGGCTCATGGCCCCTTCCTCCATCTTTAAAAACAGCCACTGTATCACTCTGCCCTATGTTTCTCTTGTCACATCTTCTCTGATGCTGATCCTCCTGCCTCTTATAACTATGGTCATAAGGACCCTTGTGATTCGACTGGGCCCATCCAGTTGGTCCAGGATCATATTCCCACCTCAGAGTCCCTAACTTCATCACATTGGCAATGTTGCTTTTGCCATATGGAGTAACACGTTCACAGGTTCAGGGATGAGGATGTGGACATCTTTGGGGGACCACTATTCAGTCATGGCTTGGGGATGAACTTGGCTTGCCAGCCCTGCAGTGACTGGCCCCCACTACTCTCCTGTCTAAACTCACTCTGCTTTCCCCTTTGAACTCCCTACTCCAGCCACATGAACTTCTTTCAGTTTCTGGAGCCTGCCCTCTCTGCTTCCTCCAGTCCTGGTCCAGGCTGATTCCTCTGCCTGAGAAAACCTTTCCCTACCTCTTCACCTGACTAACTCCTCTTCATCTTCCAGCCTTGGCTTAAACCTCACTTTCTCTGGAAGGTTTGGACAACCTTTTCTACTCCCTGCATCTTCTCCCAGACTTTTCTGCTCTCATAACATCCTCCATTGCTTCTGGCCCTGCTTATACTGCCTTTTATATTATTGCTTATTTGATTATCTTCTCTCCCAAAATGTAAGCTCTTTGAGGGCAAAGGTGACAAGGGCAGCTCCACACAAGAGGGAGTTTATTAACTCCTTGCAGAATGAATTCATAAACATTAATTTCATAATAGGATAAAAGTTATTTTACTCTGCAGGCCTCATATTAGAAGTATTTGTGGGCTTCCCTGGTGGTGCAGTGGTTGAGAGTCCGCCTGCCGATGCATGGGACGCGGGTTCGTGCCCCGGTCTGGGAGGATCCCACATGCCGCGGAGCAGCTGGGCCCGTGAGCCATGGCTGCTGAGCCTGCGCGTCCGGAGCCTGTGCTCCGCAATGGGAGAGGCCACAATAGTGAGAGGCCCACGTACTGTAAAAAAAAAAAAAAAAAAAAAAGTATTTGTTCATCATTCATTCAACAAATATGTGTTGAGCACTGACTTGGGAAGTACTGAACCAAGGAGTTGAAATTAAGAAAAAAAATCATCTAATGTTATGAAGATGCTAAGGTTGTAGTGGTATGATCATAAGGACCTGAATAACAATTTTCCCTTTCTAGGAAAATGGACTTGGAGGTCAGTGAACCAATAGACTTTAGTTCTGGAAATCATCAACATCTGGTTCGGAAAGCAGTAGATGATACTATCCAGAGCAAGTCTGCTCGGTCCTACGGAACTTCATCTTCAACTCATGGGCCACAACAAACTCATGGGAATCCACGCTCCAAAGCTGGTGAGCGAGGGGATACCTATGTGGTAGAAATTTCAGCAGAGACCACCACAGAGGACAGCAATCCTTTATCTGGCCCATTCTCAGAAGCAGCTATCCGCAGAGGTGAGAATAAAGAAATGACCTTTTCGGAAGAGAAAAGTTCTCTTAAAATGTTTACACAGGGTGGATTGTAGGATTTAATTTTGCTTTTAGTTTTTTCCCAGTCATGCTTTACCATGAAACATGACATAAGGCTGCAATAACAGATGGTCCCCAAGTTTTCCAGGGCATTCATAAATTCATGATACACATATTATGGTGAATAACTTGTGGTTTTCTTAGGAAACGTGAATTAGTCATTGAACGTTCTTGCCTACATACAAGATGATACCATGATATTGGCTTAAGTTTTAAACAATACTAATTCAGAGCCCTACATATTAATTCTGTATAGGAAATACATTCAGCTGTAACAGAAGTCCGAAAAACTGCGGCTTAAATAAATGAGAATTTTTTTTATTTCATGAAATACGAAGTTGGAAGGTAGGCAATTGAAGGCAAATGCTTAGGTCCCCGGTGAACACTCTGCCACCTTTATGCCTTCTTAGGACCTGGACGACTTGAAGATGGACTGTGAACTTTGAATCTCATTGCTGTCTCCCTGTGGCCCTCACCCTCTACCTTGTGGCTGGAAAGAGGCCTTCTGGAGCTCTTAGTTGGCAGCTGAGGCTGCAATGGCCATTATGACTCCCTGACATGGATGGCAGTTTGTGTTGGTTGTTGGCTCTTTTCTTGTGGCTTGAGCTTCTCATCACGTGGGGCTGGGTCCCAAGAAGAGGTAGACCAGATGGACAAGCCCCAGTGTGTAAGCATTTATCAAGTCTCTATTAATCAAACCACTGCTAATGTCTCACTGGCCAACATGTCATGTGGCCAAGCCCAGCGTCAATGTGGGAGGGCACTCCACAGGTTTTGCCCAATTTAAATTCTTATTTGTCTTCTTGTAATTGGATTGTAAGTGTTCTTTATGTATTAGATCCCTTTTCAGATACATGATATGCAAATATTTTCTGCCAGTTTGTGGGTTTTCTTTTACTTTCTGAAGGTGTCATTTGAAGCACAAAGCTTTTACTTTTGATGAAATCAATTTATTTGTTTTTTTTTCTTTGCTTGTGTTTTAGGTATCATATCTAAAAAAATCATTGCCTAATCCATGCTCACAAAGATTTACACCTATGCTTTCTTCCAAGAATTATATTTCTTAGGTTTATGTCTATGATCCATGTTTAACTAGTTAACTTTTGTGTATGTATGATATGAGAAAGGGGCCCAAATTCATCATTTTATACGTGTATGTCCAATTGTCCCAGCACAAGTTGTTGAAAAGACTCACCTTTCTCCATTGAATTGTTCTAGTATGTTTGTTAGAAATCAATTGACCATATTTGTAGGATTGACCACAAATGTAAGGGACTATTTTAGGGCTCTCAATTCTACTTCGTTGATCTATATGTCTAGTCTTATGTGGCTGGACCACATTTAACATCTATTCCCTCACAGTCCTTGATACATACTAGATGTGAATTTAATGTCAAGTAAGTGGATATTTTAATGTCGGCAGCACACATATGTTCTGGCATTTTTATTAAGATAGCTCAGTCCTATTTCTTTGTTGTTACACTTCAAATGCACAGAAACTGCCCAGCAGAAGGACACAGTTGACAATCCTATAAGTCAACTTTAAGCAGCATTTTTTTTTTTCTTTTAAAACTGGGATAAGGCCACAAAAAAGTAAGTGGTCATCACTGGTGTCATGTTCCGAGGGCTCCAGGAAAACCTGTGTAGTCAGCTGGAAGTAAGCAAACAGAGATGCCAACATGCTCTGCACTCTGCTTTGGCACGCCATTGGCTTGGAACTCCTTGGTCATACTTAACAATTCGTCAGGTTATCAAGTTTCTGCACAAGCAGGAGGGAAGGGAGTTGCTAAAGGCAGGGAGGATAGAGAGAAAAGTGGTAGAGAAGCTCTACAAACTCCCTGCAGCCCAAGTCCCTCTGCAGAGGGGTAAACGCCCTCTCCCCCGGTAGTTCTTAGGGCATCACTGGGCTCCATCTATGCAGGGGTGCAGCTGAATCCCTAATGATGGGTTTGCAACATTCTGAGACTTTCAGGTCACTTTTGGTCCTAAGGAGGATAGGGTGTCCATAATAAGGAATTAAATCCCTGAGTTTGGTCTTTAAAATTTGGGGACTTTCATGGATAAACCCTCAGATCTTCAATAAAATGCCTCTAACAGTCTGGACTGAGTCTTTTCCGAGAGTTCTGCAGAGCTGTATTGTTGTCACTCTATTGGCCAACTCTAAATTAGCACTCCCTTTCCTATCATCAAAAAAATCAGAGGAAAATTTTCTTTCATTAAGTGTCAAAAATAGGTAATTACATTTATATTTTTACTTTTGAATATTGTGTCATAAAAATAAGGTTTCTGTCTCCTCAGCTTTCATCGTAAAAGTGTTCTTCCTCCTGTCAGTTCAGCTGCTGATCACTGGGGCAATCATCAGCCTGTTTCTTTTCTGGTAAGTCTTTATTACTGATGTAAATTAAGTATTAAGCTGCCCATATTAATTCTCACTGAATAGCTCAATTTAATTTTTATCATTAAAAGATTATCTATTTTTCCTTAATCATTCATAGGATATAATATTTCTGTCGCTTTGTTTTTCTGAGGCAACTTCTA
The DNA here is from genome assembly GCF_949774975.1 of Lagenorhynchus albirostris. NCBI lineage: Eukaryota > Metazoa > Chordata > Mammalia > Artiodactyla > Delphinidae > Lagenorhynchus > Lagenorhynchus albirostris. Next base: position 55,615,424 of record NC_083102.1, on the reverse strand, counting down.
GACGAAGGTGTTGGTAGATTTCTGGAGTTTAACTTCCTAAGCTAAGAATTTTCCCTTATTTTGGGCACTATTTTCTTTTTTATTTTCGCCAAGCTATTTCCACAGATAAAATTGGGTAAAGGAAGAAAGGTGAAACTATGGAGGCCTTGGAGGCTGGAGCTCTGTTAAATGCAGAAATTATTTCAGGGACTATGGTCCGTCACGGCTTAAACCCATCCTTTGAAAATCTGTGTTTACAAACAAACATATGAGAATTTGATTACTTTTGCTTTGGGTACATATCAATCTCAGTATTTTTTAAAATTAAAACTTCACTAGGACATTTGCATTTATCCAAATTTCACTTACAACTTAAGACTGTGCTTTTTTGTGAATCTATTTTAAGAAGCAAGATACAGTTTTATGTTTTACTGTTTCCTTTCCCATCTGTCATTGTCAACCATTTAGGGTTTCCCCCCTTTCTTCTCATGAGATTGTTTAATGTCTACTTAAATATTACACTAGTTAGCAAAATAAGCTACTTATTGTGTAAAACTATTATTTTTTTAACCAGGAAGGCTTTAAGAGTTTGGGTGGTCAAGAATCCCTGGTTCACCTACGCACTCTTGTAAGTATTATTGGATTAAATTAAAAGTTTTTTCCACTAGCTATCGATTGATGTCCTTATTAAAAATTAGGTAAAGGTATAACATTCTTTTTTTAAATTAATTAATTAATTAATTTTTGGCTGTGTTGGGTCTTTGTTGCTACACATGGGCTTTCTGTAGTTGTGGCGAGTTGGGGCTACTCATCATTGTGGTGCGTGGGCTTCTCATTGTGGTGGCTTCTCTTGTTGCAGAGCACAGGCTCTAGGCACATAGGTTTCAGTAGCTGTGGCATGCAGGCTCAGTAACTGTGGCTCGCGGGCTGTAGAGCACAGGCTCAGTAGTTGTGGCGCACGGGCTTAGTTGCTCCTCAGCATGTGGGATCTTCCTGGACCGGGGCTTGAACCCATGTCCCTTGCATTGGCAGGTGGATTCTTAAACACTGCGCCACCAGGGAAGTCCCAAGGTATAACATTCTTGAAATGACAAGATTATAAAGATGGAAAATAGCAAATTAGTGGTTGCTGGGAGTTAGGGGTGTGTGTGTGTGTGTGTGTGTGCGCGCGCGTGTGTGTGTGTGTGTTACCATAATGGGATGGTAGGATATCTTAATGATGAGATAGTTCCACATCTTGATTGTGGTGCTGGTTACATGGATCTGCACATAGATTTGCATCATAGGTCTATGACATAGCATTACGTATATACATGCTGTACCAATGTTACATTACTGGTTTGGGTATTCTACTTTAAATATGTAATATGGGGGGAAACTGAGCAAAGGTTACACAGGACCTCTGTTCCCTTGCAGTTTCCTGTGAATCTACAAGTATTTCAAAATAAAAAATTTGAAAAAAGAACCCACAAGCTGTGTATGGATGGCAATGAGAAAAGTTAATTTTAAAAGCAAAAAAAAAAAAAAGAGGTAAAGGTAATAATCTACATTTTTGTTTACTTTATAATACTTATTATCAGATAATACATCTCTATAGCTATCTACCTATAATATATCATGTGATATAAGCAAATAACACATGGTTTTAAATTATCCCCAGGCCAGCATTTTTTGTTGTATTTATTATACTTGCTTGCTGTGGGAAGCTCCGCCGCCAGGTGCCTGCGAATTACATTCTTCTGGGATTATTTGTAAGTAAACCTCATTAGCATCCGTTGTCGTTCATCTCTGAAATATATTTTCATCACATTATTAAATTCATTCCATTTATTGTGGAAAATATTTCTGTGGAATAATACAGATAGAAATTGTTTGTGAGACATTCTCTTGGATGAATTTTGAAGTCATAAACTTACTTATGACCTGGAATCCACACCCTTTTAACAAACTAGAGAATTTGGCGACCCTGGGCTACTCCTCTGTGCCAGCAAACTTGCTTCTGAGAGGCCCACTCCGGAGTCTGGGCTACATTTCAGGAACAGTTAACCTGACTGTCCTCTGTCAGAGACAAAAAACACATTTTGCTGTGGAGAGTGAGTTCACAAATTGTGTGCAAGAAATGTAATTTTCCTTATTTTTGTAAAATTTATTTTATTTCTATTTCAATGTGTGCTGACTCTATTGCAATTGAGGTTTCTGTTTATTAATGTTTATACCAGTCAGGCCAAACCTCTTGCCTCCTGGAAGCAGTGGACTCTCTGAAACTCACTGACAATAGTACTTGCTCCTCTTAGGAAAACCCAGAACAGAATCTCAGTATGATTTAGTGTTCTGGAAAGAAAGTCAGATTCTTTGCGATTGCTCCCATGAACTGCTGACCACCCTTCCCTGTGAAGATTTACTTACCAATTCACTTGTTCCTCACCTGGTTCCATATCAGAGTTGAGGTAGCTTATAAAATATGCAAAATAGGCCTTCCCTGGTGGCGCAGTGGTTGAGAGTCCACCTGCCGATGCAGGGGACACGGGTTCGTGCCCCGGTCCCGGAAGATCCCACATGCCGAGGAGCGGCTGGGCCCGTGAGCCATGGCCGCTGAGCCTGTGCGTCCGGAGCCTGTGCTCTGCAACGTGAGAGGCCACAACGTGAGAGGCCCGCATACCGCAAAAAAAAAAAAAAAAAAAAAAAAAAAATATATATATATATATATATGCAAAATACAAGAATATAAGATGAATTGGTGGGGAAATCTGATGGAAGGAAAATAAAGCCAGAGGTGAGATTCGTGCGCAAAATGCATAGTTCCACGCATTTGAGTGTGATGAGCCTAGATTTGGATCTGCGCCTCCTGGTGGTCAACGTGAGCAAGGACACACGGCCAAGGATGAGGTTCTCTGTGGGTACCACACGGCGTCCAGTGTGAATTATATGTCGGGAAGAACAGTTTCCTCATGACGCTGGAGAAGACTGTCTCTTTGATACCCACATTTGGGCATTTCTTCAGCTGACGGAGCATTGAGGGGCTTTTCTTAGTTGGTGTGGATACACTGCTCATTGTCCAGGTGAGCGAGTAGAGTCTCCCAGTTCCTGCACTTAACAGCAGAGACCACACTCAGAAGGGGTGGGAGTTAAAAGCCAGACATAGAAAGACACTGGGAATCCTGGGGAAGAGATTGGGACAGGGAGAGGTATTTTTCCAGAAATTTTTGGATGTTTTCTTTTAACTTTTTCAATAGTTCTAATGTTTATTTCAAGAAGAGATCAAAGTTATTGATCTCAAAGGAAGCTCTCATCGCCAAGGTTTTGCTATTTATTTCTAAGCTGGTAACAGCCTAAGAGAAGAAATATTATAAAAGGAAAGGTTGAAAGCAAGCACATTGTTAAAATATCATGTGTACGCGGAATAGGTGCACTTAAAAAAAAAAACCTGTAAGGTCAATAAAGACAGCTTACTTTGGTCCGTTGAACAAAGTAGAGAATCAGGCTTACCCACTGGGTTTGGGAGATCCAGAGAGGCAATCCGGGACTCCCGGGACTCCGGTTCTTTTCCAGTCTCCAATCCTGGACGTCATTAGCCAGCTGACGAAGTTCAAAGCCTCTCAGGCAGTCCTAGCACTGAGGATAGGATGTGTCCTCACATTTACTCCCAGAGACTAGAAGGTTCTTTCCTGGCTCTTGCCATGGACCAGCTAGTCTCTGGATCTGTCTCTGATGGAGCATACTACCAGCTGGGGAATGTCCTCAGGCCCTGCAGCCACTGCTGACTGTAGTTCTCACTGGCCTGCTGGCTGTCCTGGAGCCTGACTGTGGGCCTGGGCACATCCTCATAGCCTTTTTGGTCTCATCCTCCAGCTTGACTGCCTTCTGGCTCTCATCCCCTCCCTCTCTCCCTCACTGCCCCATCCCTGGCTCCATTTGGACCATGGGAACCCTCCAGCCCCCATAGAGCCCCCATACAGACCCAATGCAGCCCCAGTGCAGCCCTCTTCAGAGCCCTGGATTGGCACCTACCAGTGCAGCTCCATGCTTTGTAGGTGTGTCCTCCAGCTCATCCCCTGGTACTGAGGTCTCAATCCTCATTCCACGTCTGAGGTTTGAAGTATTTTATTCTCATCCAAGCACTATGGGAAAGGTCAGTACGGAAACCTTTGGTGGAGCGTCAGTAGAAATAGCATATCCTGCTCTGATAAAATGTTAAGATTCTGTGTGGATGGCCCTATTTGATTAATGACAATATGGTCTACAGATAAAGCTTTTACCTTGGTTTCCACATTCCTAATTAATACATATTTAAGTCGCTGAATATGTTGAAAGTTACTATTGTGTTCTAAGAAATATTTACACATGAAATAATTTTTTCTGTCGGTCTTGGGGAGAACGATAAGGAAATGTTTGTTTCCGTTATTTATTTCCCATATCCATAGCCTGTAGCTTTGTGCGCTGGGATCATACATATTCCCAATAGCTCACTAGACCCTGCCAGAATGCACAAACCTCAAACCACCTCTTCTGGATTTTGGCCTTGGGATTCAGGCTTCTGATTTATTGTGATTTTTGTTTCTAGACAATACTTCAAGGTCTGCTGCTAGGAACCGTGTCAGTGTAAGTCTTTGATACACATTTGTGTGTGTGTGTGTGTGTGTGCGCTTTTCTTTGAATGTTATGTGAACAATAATCACAGTCTCTGGTTTTAGTTTCTATAATGCCGAGGAAGTGTTATGGGCAACGGCAGGAACCGCTCTAGTGACGATATCACTCACTTTATTTGCTCTTCAAACAAAAGTACGTATTATTGAAGCAGATTTCTGTCATAAGGGAGTGTGTGAATATGTTTCTTTGCCCCTCCTGACCCATTCTGCTCCCTCCTCCCTCAGGCTCTCGGCTTTCTGTGGGCCTCACCTCCATGGAGTCCTTGCCTTCAGGCTTCTGGCTTTCCTAGTAACCATGTTTAAAAAGTAAAAGGAGACAGGTAAAATTAGTTTTAATAATATATTTCATTTAACCCAGTATATGTCAAGTGTTATCATTTCGACATGTAATCAGTATAGCAAAAATATTAATGAGATACCTTACATTCTTTATTTTGAAATTCAAACCCAGTGTGTATTTTATACTTGCAGCAATCTCAGTTTGAACTAACTGCATTTCCAGTGCTCAGTGGCCAAGTGTATTGAAAGCACAGCTCTAGACAAACTTTCTTAGCAGGCATCAGAGTCACCCGGAGAGCGTGTGGAACACAGAATTCACTCCTCCTGGAGTTGCTGCTTCACAATGTCTGGCATGGGGGCCGATAATTTACATTTCCCAGGCGCTGCTGATGCTTCCGGCCTGAGAACCAGACTCGGTGACCTGGTAGATTATTCTCTTGGTGTGGTAAGGGTAGGGAGTGAAATAGGAAAAATAGAGGAATTAGGAAAACACTCTTGCAAGAAAATACCTTGGATTCTTTTGCTTCCTAATCCATTCTTTTTTCAGGCCAGAAGATGAATATTCCTCTTTCTTTAAAAAAAATTCTAATCTTCCCTAGACTGACTTGGTTACTGATTTATAGAAGCAAAACCAAAAAGCATATTAATAAATTTTAAGATTACAAAAGAATAATTAATAGTAATTTTTGAAAGCTTAGTATATGTATTTTTATTGAAATATATACATACAAATGTGAAAAAGGTACCCAGTTAACATCTTTGTCTATTTAATTCCATTAATGTAGTCTATGCATATGCTTTTAAAAATATGAATGATTATGACCATACTATACTTACAAATTTACATCCTGCTTATTCAGTACATTTTTTATTAGGGAAAATTTTATATAGATACAAAGATAGAATAGTTTAATAAACTCCCATGTGCCCATTACCTAGTTTCAAAAATTATCAATTTGTGGCTCCTGTTATTTCATCCATATCCTACCCTTTTCTCCCTCCTGAAGAAATACAACACTTTTTATGTAGCATTTTTCAGTGCTTAGGGGCTAATGGATTTCCATGGTTCTTGGGATTAGCCAGGGGAAATGATTAGCAAATGGGCCAGTTTCTTTCTAGCGGGTACACGATGCATCTCTAAACACCTTGAAATTGCTTATGGATGGTAATTTAATTGGTTTTGTGTTGTTTCCTCAGTGCGATTTCACCTTGCTAAATGGAATGCTGTTTGTTTTACTCTTCGTACTTATTATCTATGGAATTCTCTTAATCTTCATACGATCATATGTAAGTGGGATCTCCTTTGTAAACCTCAGATAATTGTTAGAATATAGGGTGAAGTGCTGGTTGTGTTGTTGGTCTGGATCCTCTGAGAAGCAGACACCAGATGGGTGAAACTTGCAAGGACTGTGATAGGAGAAATGTCTGTGGGAGAAAAGTGTGGCGGCAACGAAGGCTGGGAGAGCTGTCAGACCATGACAGCATATGTGACCCCAGGTTCAGGAGAGGGAAGGAAGGTGGGAGCACTCTGGATGTGGTGCCGTGAGGGGCTCCTGGAGCTAACGTGGACCATTACAGCAGTCCAGGGTCTCCCAGGAAGGTCCTGCTGCCCCCACCTGAGACGGTGAAGCGTGACCCAGGAGCAAACTACAGTGGGTTGCACCACACAGCCACCGGACCCTGGTCAGTTACATGCCCCTCCCCGTAGCTGGAGGTCTGTGAGGCCACCTGCTGCACCAGTTGTGGTAGGGGACCACTGACAGGAGGTCTGGGCATGAAGATTGAGCTCCGACCCTAGGCGACAGCTGCCCTCCCCTCAGAGGATCTTGGGATGAACCACTGACAGACCCTTGTTCTAAGTATGTCCAACCTTGCTGGACTCTGGCAATTTTGAATCCTTCAGACTCCAGTTGTCAGCTGTTTTCTTACACCTAGCTCAGTCTGGAAACACTGTGCCTCCCTCTCTGTGTCACTGACTCCTGATTTCTTTCTTTCCTCAAGAATGTTCCCTGGTTAGCAGAGTGCTCCCCATGCCTCTAGGACTAGCTTTCTCCTCCTAAAGAGTGAACGCCATTATGCTTCTCAGATGTTATACACCACTTCCTTTTGCTCTTCTACAGCCAAACCCTTTGGCATTTAGGCCAATTTGTCACATATTCTGATCAGGGTTGTTCTGGTTGCAAGGAACACATACCCCTCAGACTAGGTCAAGGCAAAGACCCAGAGACTCTCATGGAGCTCCGAGGTGGGAAGAAGAGCCAGAATTCATGGAAAAGGAAACCCCACCTCCCTTTCTTGAACTGAGGTGATTGGCCATCTCTGCTTGTGTAGTAATATCTCCAGCACTAGCTAATGGTAGAACTGCTGCCTGGATTCCTCTATCCTGAGAATTGATTTCTAACTGGCCTAGAGCATCTGTTTGATCCTGGTCACAGGGAAGAGGCTCTTGGTCGGTCAAGAGATTCACTGCTGTTGGAGTGTTATCATCCACCTCTTGTCAATCAGCTCTAGCAAGGCTGTGTGAGAGTCACTATGTTCCCTGAGCTGAGGGGAGGGCACATTCTCTTGAAGAACTATGTGGATGGGGCTTGCTGAATGGAATTGAGTGGATGCTGTTCACTATGTTCAAGAAAAGATTCTCTCCACAGCTTTGACTTTCTTAATATCTTACCTAACAGCAGTGACCTAAGTGATCCCCTGAGTTGTTCCAAGTCTTACTCTTAATATACAGTTGTTTCCTTTCTTTTTGCAGTGGTTGCATCTATTGTATGCTGGACTTGGTACTGTGATCTTCTCACTCGTAAGCGCATTTCTCCCTTTCTTTGACAAAGAGTATGGTATGTGCATTGATGGGGCCCTAAGCCCTCTGCTAGGCTTGGAGTCAAGTGGAGTCAGTAATTTACTGGAAAGCTCCCCAGGTCACTTGCTCCTTCCTCTGTCTTCTTGTCCTCCTCCTCCTCCTCCTTTTTATTTTTTATAAAGACAATTCTTTTTAGAGCAGTTTTAGGTTCTTAGTAAAACCAAAAGAAGAGTACAGAGATTTCCCATATACTCCAGCCTCCATACACGCATGGCCTTCCCCATTATCAATAGCCCCCACCAAAGTGGTACATTTATTACAATGGATGAACCTACATTGACATATCATAATCACCCAAAGTCCGTAGTCTACGTTAAGGCTCACTCTTGGTGTTGTATATTCTATGGGTTTGGACAAATGTATAATGATATGTGTCCATCATTGTAATATCATACAGAATATTTTCACTGCTCAAAAAATCCTCTTTGTTCTACCAGTTGATCCCTCCCCATCCCCAACCCCTGGCAACCACTAATTTTCTTACTGTTTCCAAGTTTTGCCTTTTCCAGAATGTCATAGAGTAGGAATCATACAATATTAAGCCTTTTCAAATTGGCTTCTTTTACTTAGTATTTGCACTTAAGATTCCTCCATGTCTTTTCATGGCTTGGTAGGTCATTTCTTTTTAGTGTTGAATAATATTCCACCATCTTGATGTACCACAGTTAATTTATTCATTCACCTACTGAGGTGAATCTTGTTTGCTCTCCAGTTTTGGCAATTATGAATAAATCTGCTATAAACATCCATCTGCAGGTTTTTGTGTGGACAGATGATTTCAACTCCTTTGGGTAGATACCAAGGAGCATGTTCACTGGATCATACAATAAGAGTATGTTTAGTTTTGTAAGACTGTATTCCAAAGTGGTTGTAATACTTTGTATTCTCACTAGCAGTGTATGAGAGTTCCTGTTGCTCCACGTCCTCACCAGCATTTGGTATTGTCAGTGTTCCAGAATTTGGCCATTCTAATAGGTGTGTAGTGGTATCTTATTGTCATTTTTTTTTTTTTTTTGTGGTGCGCGGGCTTCTCACCATTGTGGCCTATCCCGTTGCGGAGCACAGGCTCCGGATGCGTAGGCTCAGCGGCCATGGCTCACGGGCCCAGCCACTCTGTGGCATGTGGGATCTTCCTGGACCGGGGCACGAACCAGCGTCCCCTGCATCGGCAGGTGGACTCTCAACCATTGCGCCACCAGGGAAGCCCTTATTGTAATTTTAATTTGCATTTCCCTGATGATATATGATGTAGAGCATCTTTTCATATGCTTACTTGCCATTTGTATATCTTCTTTGGTGAAGTGTCTGTTAAGTTCTTGGGCCCATTTTGTAATCAAGTTGTTTGTTTTCTTATTGTTGAGTTTTAAGAGTTCTTTGTATATTTAGGAGAACTGTCCTTTATCAGGTATTTCTTTTGTAAATATTTTCTCCCAGTCTGTGGCTTGTATTATCATTATCTTCACACTGTCTTTCACAGAGCAGACATTTTTAATTTTAATGAAGTCTAGTTTATCCACTATTTCTTTCATGGATCATACTTTTGGTGTCATATCTAAAAAAATCATCACCACACCCAAGGTCATCTAGGTTTTCTCCTATGTTATCTTCTAGGAGTTTTATGTTTTACATTTAAGTCTATGATTCATTATGAGTTATTTTGTGAAAGGTGTAAGATCTGTGTCTAGATTCATGTTTTTGGCATGTGGATGTCCAGTTGTTTCAGCACCATTTGTTGAAGAGACTATGTTTACTCCGTTGTATTGCCTTTGCTCTTTATTCTGTCCTGTTGATCTATTTGTTTAGTCTTTTCACCAATACCACACTATCTTGATTACTGTAGCTTTATAGTAAATCTTGTTGTCTGGTAGCATCAGTCCTCCAACTTTGTTCTTTTCCTTCAATATTGTATTGGCTATTCTGGGTCTTTTGTCTCTCCATATGGTTTGTCAATATCCACAAAATAACTTGCTGGGATTTTGATTGGGATTGTGTTGAATCTATAGATCAAGTTGGGAAGAACTGATATTTTGGAAATAGTGAGTCTTCCTATCCACGAACATGGAATGTCTCTCCATTTATTTAGTTCTTCCTTGATCTCATTCATCAGAGATTTATAGTTTTCCTCATATAGTTCTTGTACATATTTTGTTAGACTTATACCTAAGTATTTAAGTTTTTTGGATGCTAATGGTATTGTGTTTTTAATTTCCAATTTCACTTATACATTGCTGCATATAGGAAAGTAATTGACCGTTGTATAGTAACTTTGCATCCTACAACCTTGTGATAATTGCTTATTGAACCCTCAGATGCTCCTGGGGCTTCTAATCCTGACCAGGGCTTCCCTGTGGGCTGTCTGTCTCTTGCATGGTGTCCTGAGCCCTCTTCCTCTGGGGCTGGGGGAAAGACAGCTGGATCCCATCTCACCTTACTCTCCCACTTTCCTGTCTGCCTTCAAACATATAACCTCACCTGAGAGGTGCACTCCTAACCGCCAATACATGAAATGATTAGGAGTCATTATCTCTCTTGTAAGAAGAAATAAGATAAAGTCAGGGGTTCTTGGAGGGGAGGAAGAAAGAAAAGCACTTTTCCACAGAAGGACTCCAGGGTGACAGATGGAGGCTAAGAGCAAGGCTGGAAGCTCAGCTGCTGGAGGCCTTTTTTAAAGGATGACCAACTGTCCTCATTTCCCTGGGACTGAGGGGTTTCTGAAGACACACAAAAGTCCTGGGCAAACTGGAATGGTTGGTCATTCTAGCTTTTTCTGCCACAGAGTTATTGGAATCAGACATAGGGAGAGGGAGGATAAGTGGGAAGGGACTTAGTGGTCCACGTGAAGCAGCTGCTTTGGCAACCCCCAGACTTGGGTTTGACTCTCTTCTCTGCCACCTGCTACAGTGTGATCTTCCCTTCTTGGAGGCTCTATTAACCTCACCTGCCTCAGCTGGGTCATTCCCATATTACATGAGATGACATCTATCATGAACTGATACGAGGCTACCCAGAAGGTGCCCCATTCTTTTCCTCCTGTTTCTTTCCTCCCTTCCTCCTCATTCTTAGAAGGCTGAGTGGGAACCAGGACACAGGGAGAGCTGATACCTGAATTACTTGGGACAGGTTTCCCTGTAGTGGATGTTGTTCTAAAATGGATTATTTTAAAGAGTCTTTAAAACCCCAAGAATTCTTTGTAATGCCAGGGTTGACCTGTCTGATGCGGCTGTGCCTCACAGCACTAGACTCTTAGTCTACAGGCTGGATATAAAGACCTGAGGAGCAGCTTGTTTTCTTTTCCTCCTTCTAATGCACTTGTGCTGCCCACATCTGCTCACTTTGCAACAAACACAAGGGTGAGAGGGCTCTCTGACTTTTTTTCTTGATGCTTTAGAAGCTCATAATTTTACCTACTGCAGCTGAGCTAAAACATTTAATTGGGGTTTATTTAACCATATATGAGTCTTCTCATTCTATTTTGAAATACTGACATCGTCACAAAGCCATCTCCAATGTCAAGTTTTGAAAAATGCTATCACCCAAAGGAAAGTTCAGAATTATTGCTGTGGGTGAATCTAAATGTTGGGGAACCATCTTTATTTTCATTCTTTTTTTCAGTGAGAACACGTGGGAAAATCACAAACACAGGGCATTTTGTAGTTTCTCTCTGTGTCCAATCTGCCCACCTGGTCTACATCATTGGCTAAAGGCACAGAGCTTTCTGGACTTGGAAGGAAAGGAAAGTAAGGCTCACATATTTGGTCCCACTGGCTTCAGGAGAATGAAACACTTGCTTTAATAGATAAAGCATAAACTTGGGGACATCATGAATGATTGAGGCTGTAAGAATAATATCTATAGCCACAAATTTACTCTCTGTGATGTATTTACTGATGGGAAATAATTTTTCCAGATAATTTTAGGATACTTATTTGATAGAAATGTACAACTTAAGTAGCTAATTCTTCTTTCTTTTCTTTAAGTACTTGGTGATGGATGGGAGGTGATGGTGGGAGGGCGCCATCATCATTCTGACCTGGACCCTGAAGAGTATGTTTTTGCTGCCCTGAACATCTACATGGACATAATCAACCTTTTCCTTTTTATTTTGCAACTGATTGGACTGGGACGGTAGTCATACGGCCAAGCCTGGCTCGTGCTGAAAAGAGGGAAGGAGGGATGTCTGTGAAGACATACAGAGGTTACCACACCATAAGCCCTTCTATTTTAAAATACTTAATTTTTTTGTCAAATGACAGTGAGCATTCAGTAAATGTTAGCTGTAGCTGTTAGATATTTTTAGTTCCACTGTCACATTGCAAAACTTTCTGGCGGACGTTTCTGATTTTTATAAATTCAAAAGGTGAGCTACATAACTACATATTTACAAACATTTGTAAGATGCTCATTACTTTGTGGAAGTTTTCCAGGCACTATTTAAAGCTGTAAGCAACATCCCTCTACGTGAATAAAACTGATTACTGAAACCCATATTTACTCCATCCTCTTCTCTTGATTTGGACATTTGGTGGGAATATTTTGGCATCTGACTTTTTTTAAGAGTAAGAGAAACTATAAAGAATTCTGCCTTTCTCTTGGATTCCAGAGTCAGACTGGAGAAGTAAATTCTATCTTGGGAGATCTCTGTTTCTATCTCAAACTATCTGTGTGCTCCAAGGGGAGCCTTTTGGGTCTGAACCACTTCAGTGTCTGGCAGGAAGATAAGAAGGGGCCATTTCCAGCATGGATGAATTGTGCAGGGGGGAGGATGGGGAAATTAGATGAACTCTTCTGGTCTCTCTAGTATTTATCATAGAGCTTTATTTCAAAATTTAACTGAACATACAGATCTCAAGTAAGACATATGGACTTAAGTACAAACAATATAGTCACATACATCTACCTGACTTTTTGATTACATATTTCAGATTAGCCATATCTCCACTATTTTAGTAGAGTTTCTTTATTGTGTTTATGATCTCTTATTACTACCAGTAAAATCCTGAAGATGGGCGTAACCTCTGAAATGTGAGCAAGTGGAAGAGAAAGGGACTTTTCAGCCACCCAGCAAAAAATCTAGGAGGACCCTCTAAAGCTCCTGGGTCAGGATATCTTAAAAAACATCACCATCTGTACATACACCTGCCAAAGTCATGGTGAATTAATTCCATACAAGAAAGCAAATTCAGCTGGGAAGCTTGAGATTTTGCATATTCTTTTGGCATCAAGACAACCTTCCTGCATATAATAGGGACACACTGGCCAATCTGTTTCTCCATTGAAGTTTCTGCCATCCCCACACCACATTAGGCATTTCTCGTCTCAGCAATGCTCCCAGCCACACACAGCCCACTGTGAGTCTACTGTATGTGCCATCATATAGCAGTGCTGACTTGATTAAAAGAAATTCTACTGCTTCTACGACAACCTTTTGATTTCTGCATTTAGTAAGGACTCTGAGAAAGACATACCTTTTATGGTCAGTCTATCAAATGAGTAGATTACTTTGTTCTCAGTGACAGAAATTCACCTTTTGAGAAGAGAGTCCATGATTTGAAAATCTGTCAGGAGTGGTCCCAAATCCAGTGATGGGTAGCACATCTGTAAATCAATCCAAGATGTCCATAATGGGGCAATCGAAACTTAAAGAAAAAGAATCCATAAAAAAATTTAGGTTATACTTTCTATAATGCTCACAAATCCTGGGCCTATAAGTTACTTTTTTCTTATCCCAAATGGGTATTCCCTCATCCAGCTTTAGGCATGGTTTGCTGAGCAAATCTATCTATACACAAGTGGACCCTAGTGAAACTACTCATGTTAAAGGCTAGTAAGCAGTTAGCCATGGCCTTTTTAAAATCAGTATGCCACTTTGCACTCATAGGTTCAAAGAATATCAATGGCCAAAATGCTGTGGCATATGTTTGACATTACTATCAAGACGAATGTTGGCAGTTTCAGTATCTTTTGCTTAATCAAATTCCTTGAAACAGATCAATCAACTGCTGAAGATGTCATCAATGGTTTCCAAGTCGTAGCACTATTGATAGCTTGTAATGCACTAAGATAACATTTATCTGATTGTTGCTGTAAAGCAAGGGTCAGCAAACATACGACACACACCAAATTTAGCCTGCTATCATTTCATTTTTTAAAATTTTGTTTTGAATTATAGATTCACAGGACGTTGCAAAGATAATTCAGAGAGGCCATGTGTACTCTTTACCCAGTTACCCCCAATGGTTATCTCTTACATAATGTACAATATCAAAACCAGGATACTGACATTGTGTACAATATGTATGTATATTTCTGTCATTTTATCACATGTAAATTCATGTAACCCCCATTGTAACCAAGACACAGACAGTTGCATCACCACAAAAATGTCCCTTTTTCTACCCGTTTATAGCCACACACATACACCTCTCTTCCCCCCAACATCCCTAACTCCTGATAACCACTAATTTGTTTACATCACTATTATTGTCATTTAAAAAATGTTAAATGGATGAAATCATACAGGACGTGACATTTTGAGATTGGATTTTTTTCACTCAGCATAATGCCCTTGAGATCCATCCAAGTTGTTGGAATTTGTGTCACTAGTTCACTCCCTTTTATTGCTGAGTAGTATTCCATTGCATGGATATATCACAGTTAATCATTCCCTTACTACAGGACATTTTGGTAGATTCCAGTTTTTGGCATAAAGCTGCTATGAACAATTGTGTGCAGGTTTTTGTGGACCTAAATTTTCACTTCTCTGTGATAAATGTCTAGGAGTGCAAATGCTCGGTCATATGGTTAGTATATGCTTAGTTTTTAAAGAAACTACTCAACTATCTTCCAGGGTGGCTGTATCACTTTACATTCCCACAGGCAGTGTATGAATGACCCAGCTTCTCTGCAACCTTGGCAGCATTTGGTGTTGATGCTACTAATCATTTTAGCCATCCCGATAGGTGTGTAGTGTCTTGCTGTGATTTAAATTTGTATTTCCTAATGGATAGTGATGTTAAACAACTTTTCATGTGCTTATTTGTTTGCCATACATCCTCTTTGGTGAAATGTTTCTTCATGTCTTTTGTCCATTTTATATTGGATTGTCTGTCTTTTGTTTAGTTTTGAGAGTTCTTTATATATTCTATATGTGTGGTTTGCAAATATTTCCTCCCAGGCTGTAGCTTGTCTTTTCACCTTCTTCATTAGGTCTTCTGCAGACAAAGCTTTAAATTTTGATGACGTCCAATTTATCAATTTTTTCTTTTATGGATCATGCTTTTGGTATCAAGTGTACTTTTTCTTTTCCAAAATAGTTTTAGCTGTTTTAGTTCCTTTGCCTTTCCTTTCCTTTTTAGAATATTTCTAAATTTTAGAATTATCTATAGCTATAAGAAAATGTTGCTGGGATTTGGTAAAGTTGCTGCCAAGCAATTGAACCAAACCCGGGCAGTCTGTGAACTGAGACACCCCCCCACCTCCCACTAAGCCAGTGGCTTTGCTTTAGGCAGTGAAGATATACACAAAATATCCCCCAAAGGTAGCTACTAATTTTTCATGTAGAATTAAGATACTTGCTGCTACAGTCAGGCTAGCTGTGATCTCTAATATACCATTTGTTTGACTTGCAAGGCCTGTTGGGCCCATGTTAATTCTCCAGTGCCAGGTGACCCACCCTGAAGTGGAGATGTCACATCAGTGAGTCCCAAGGCTTCCATGGGTCAGGCATTCAGTTTCAAGAAGAGCCTAAGAGCCAGTTAATAGCTGCCTTTCTCCAAAATGGTGTACTAGGTGGCTGCGTCAGGCAGGTGGCAGTGTTGTGCTGGGAAATGGCTTGAGCACTTGTGCTGCCACCAAGTCTTTAACACATGGAATGATTTTACTTTCCCCTTTTGGAATTCTACATTGTTTCTGTTGGGCCACCAGAGAGGGGACAAAGAGGCAGAATGGCGAGTGATTTATGCTCCACTCTAACCTCTCTACATGTAGCAGTCCCTACTGGGAGATGCCCCACCGATAATTATGAGACAGGTAACTGTGGGCACATAATCGTCAATTCTATTAAACATTCAGATTTGGGAGCTGCATTATATTCAATCAGCCAAAGGGCCCCACCCACAAGGGAAGCCTCCCTTCCCCTCTATGGAGTGTGTCCAAATTCCTTTCTCCCGGCTGAATAGTCTAAAGTGCGTGAGTCACGAGCTACATACATCAGGTGGCAAAAGGATGCCGGATCACCTTGTCCCTCAGCTGAGAGGGTAAGGAGCCCAAGAGATGGGGGAGGCAGGTCTGTGGGGAGTACACTTAATTGTTGGCCTGTTATCCCCCCCTTAGCCCCTTGCTCCAGGGCCAGTTCCTGAACACTGGCGCAAATACTTCTCCTACAACACAGTGGTGACGCACGTCAACATGCAGAGAGAACAGGGCCCACGGGCTTCTTTCTTCCCCACATACACCTCCGCAATTACCTGGAGTCCTTGGCACCTTCTGTCCCTCCTGCACCCAGCGCTTCATCCTCACATCCTCACTGCCGTCAGGGGTCAGGGGTCATGGGCCAGGGCATAAGGGTAGCCTGATCTGCACTTGTGGGCAAGGCTTTGCAGTCACTTTTGCATCTGAACAGTGCTGGACTGCTTGTAGCCCAACCACATGAACTTCTCATGTTTTTGGTCCACTCAAAGTTCTCAATCAAAGAGCACGGTTCTTACTGCTGATGCCATTTAGTTCACATCTGGGGGCTCCCTGATTCAGCAGCCACAGCCATACTGCCTTTCAGGTAGGGCCACAAGAATTGCTCTTTTGTCATGAAAACTTTCCTTCCTGTCTGCCTGCAGGAGTTAGCAACAATCAAGGCACCATTCCCACAGGACAGCTTGTTTCAACTCTACTTCTTTTCATTAAGCCTGTAAACATTAGCTCAACTCCTGTTCAGTAAAAGGTAGGACAGCGGGAGCCCTTATCCTTCCCCCACCTCTTAGCTATCTCTTGAGTGAGAGCATTCACTACCAGACAGATTCCAGGGAGTCTTACATTCTCAAACCTGGCCCAACGGTTCCTCTTCTACAGAATCATGTCTCTTTCAGCATTCCATTCCTCGCTGCCAAAATTGTCAGGTCTGGGATTTGATTTTATCCAGTAAGTTAGCCTGTCAGAGTTTCGTGGATGCTGACAGAAGACACAAGACCCTGGGTCAGAGGCAAAGACCTTTATCACTCAGGGCACAGCATGCAGAATGCATGTCAGCATACTTGTGCCAGTTCCTCAAGTCCCCAGTTCCACAGGGGCAACACAATGGGTCTAGATGAATGCCAAGTGTGCAGGGGGTTTGTGTCGCAGCCGTGGAACAATGTGAGGAATCCAACGCGTCGACAGCAAGCCTGCTCTTTGTCCCCAAGCTTACTACATAAATCCTGAGGAGTGGTCCAGGCAGAACTCTTGTCAGGGCTTGCAGTCTTAGCACCCTGAGCAAGCACATAAGAAGCCCAGGAGAACTGGACTGTCTCATCTAGTAACTATCCTTCTCTATATTGTATTTTCTTCACTCCTTCATGAATATCTCTCTCAGCCTGTCTGTAAACTGATGCCTCGTGCAGGCTAGGCCATTATGCAACGGCTGGCTAAGAGATGATATATAGTCTGATCAGGAATATTTTCAAATTACAGTTTTAAAGACAAAAGAAGAAGAATTTCTTCAAAAGTTTTGCCATCACTAAGTTTGTCAGCCACCTGTCAGTCCTAAGTGCAACAGATAGCTAAATTTGGGAAACTTTTCTGGTCCATCTTTCTTTAAGAAGTACGACTACTCCCAGTTCCTAAAATAATGACAGTCATGTAATAATGTAGAAAGAGCCACTTACATCTTTCTATAAAGAAATCTATTCTAGAGAGAAGGGGATAATGATTGACAAGGCAGTAACATACTGTTGCTAAGGTGATGACCTAGGAACTATGCCCATAGTCCAGGGCTGAGATACTACTACTCAGCCCAAGAGCCAAGCACATGAACACTTTTCTCCTATGGAGTTTTTGTTTCAGCCTTAAAAAAAAGAAAAAAAAAAACACCCAAATTTGTATTATCATGTAATATTTAGATTCCAAGATTTTACTCTTTAGTGATTTACTAACTATAACTTTTAAAATTATGACCAAACTTCAATAAGTCTCAGATTTCAATTCATAATAGGTAAGCAACAATATTTGAGGACTAAAAAGGGAAGAAAAATGAGATCAGTGGCTGCAATAAACATGCATACGGACATTGGAGCTAAGCTTGAGATCCACACAATGAAAGGCACAAATAAGACTACAACTCTTGGTGGTTATCACGGGCACATCCTGTGAAGCACCAGCCGGCGGCCTGGAACTTGTGCCTGTGCACATTGAAGTACAGATGCCGAGGGCTGTTGTAATAACTCAGATGGGAACAAATAACAAAATGATTGAGAAGCAGGCATTTCTATTCATATGGCATAAGAAATTTTCCTATCCTAAGCATTTCACAAAATATCTTAAAATTCTATTTTTCTGTATGTTTCTATTAGAGATTTCAAGGAAAAATCACAACACTTTTCTTCTGAAATCTACAGTGATAAAAAATAATGATTGTTGAAGTCACAGTGTTTTAACGCATTGTCATGCAATGTTTTGGACTTATCTCTGGGGTATAAAATGCTCAGTAAGTGGGCTAGTGTAAAAAATATTAGGAATTAATCTATTACATGTAAGAACCAAATCAATCCCATCATACTGGAGGGAATTTAACTTGAAAAAGATCAGCTTCCTGACTTGGTTAAACAAAGTCTATAATGTAATGAGACAAAAGTGAAGTAGTTTAAGTAATAAATGTTTAATCAAAGAATTTTACATATTATTAACAGCATTCATTTGGCTAAACATCTACACGTTTGTAGAATCCTACTGTATATAAAGTGGGAATGTATCAAGTATAGACTATGAAAGTGCAAATAACAAGTCAAGGTTAGAGTAATTTTTTTTTTTACATTATAAAATTAACTTGTTTACAAAATAGGCTTTGCCAAACTTTATTTGCGAATTGTAAAGTCAATGACTATGTTTTTAAAATATGTACCAAGGAAATACAAATTGGATAATGATCATTTTCATGCTCAGGAGAGAACACCACAGAAACACAGGGTACTGCACAAGTGAGAGGAACCAGAACCCACGGCTATACTGTCCACACAAAGGGCACTCTTTCTCACCTTACTGCAGCTTTGCAAGACGCCTCAATGTGATACAAAGACTCTTTCTATTGAAAAATTAAAACTTGATCTAAAAACTGATTGGTGTTGATATTTTCAACCCAAAATAAATTTGTAAAAAAATCCTTTAATGGACTATTTCAGTTTAATATACAGTAATACACTGCAGATAAACCTAATATTTTCCCCAACTAATTTTAAAAGGGATTGATATCAGTGTTTCTGATAATTGGGGATATAAAAACTAATGTGGACTTCTGATATCCATGGCATAGGAGCAATTCCCACACAGTTTATCCTAAGGGAACAGGGGAATATTAAATACTCTAATATAATGTCTGAGCCATACGGTTTAAAGTACAAGAAAATTTCAAAAGCGGGGTTTGGGAAAAAAAGTAATCGAAAACCACAATTACAACTCATGTGGATATAAATACTAATATAACCTTTTACCCAGCCCAGGACTTGCCTGTACAAACTTGGTACTGAAATTTTGGTATCTGTAGATTTCTGATAAGAATCTGGCAAAACATTAAATGGAGTATTACTTATCTATTTTGCTTATGTTACGCTAGTTTTGATAATATGTAAGTAAAACAGCCATTCCAACAGTTTATTCTAGTTTTAATTACACACTGTACCATTGTATCTTAATTACAACTAGGACCAGTATTTTCTTCACAGTAAGACACTGATAACTAGGAAGTTGATTTTTTTCAACACTAAACAGTAATCACACAGCAAATGAGTATTGTGCAATACAACAAACACGTCAGCATTTGCGATTTAGGCAAACAAACTGATTGAACATTTAGTTGTTATATTTACTGTAAAGGCAAGGCCATGGGTGGTTTTATGGAGGTCTTTGCAATTCACACAGCATAGTTACTTCGGAAGAGACACTGAAATCTGAATTACTTAACTGGCAACTATCCATTTAGGTTAGGCAAAGGCACGGTAACATGTTGCGCAGGATGTTTTATTGAGTTTTTTAATAATTGTGGGATTTACTATAACTCATGAAAACTCCACTTTTTTTCTATTTTATAAAACACTTACCATTAAAAGTAATTGCACCCATTAGTAATTAGAATGCACTGTAAAATTGTGAAAACAAAGAACTATGATTGCACTTCCAATAAAGTGTCTCTTAAAATACAGCACCGCTGTTGCTAATCAACTGTACTTTAATATTAAAATAAACTGTATTTAACAGCAGCATTAGATTTTGTTAACTTAAGCTACAGGCTACATTTATTTAAATGCAGTCTCCATGGCAACAAAAGCCCATTAAACTCTGGAATATCATTGCTACCAAGTGGCACCTTTTACTTCTGAGAAGGCTGAGACTGCTCTGGAGCCCTCCAGGACACCGCACACCTGAACGCCTTGTTAGCGCACGAGTCAGAGTTTGGCACAAGTGGACTATAAATAGACATGAAAAGAGATCTTTGATTCATGTGAAAATTAAAATGAATTACACTGTGGTAGATGCTGCACTAAAGAGAAGCCTTGGATACCTCAATTCATATTGCTCAGACAAAAAGGAAGAAAGAAAGTTACGGAAGAGCACAAAGAAATTGAGGAATGAAATGTTATTAGATCTGTCCAAAATAACTTCTAAAATGAAGAAAACTTTTATTCTTTTAAAAAGGAAAAACCACCCAAGGATTGGAGAGTAAGCCTTTAATTTAAATGTTCAATTTAAGTATTGCTGACCTTAGGCTAAACAGAGGACTGCATTTTCTTAAAATGTGGAATCTAACCTATTTATTTCATTTGTGTTTCTCTCTCCCACTCTTCTGTTCGTCAGCAAAAAGGGGAAAAGCTATCCAATTAAATACAAAAGAAATTAATTCCCTGTAAGGTTAAAATCAGAAATGAAGCTACCATTCAAGGGAACTCCTTTGTATTTAATTCTAATGTCAGTGGTTTATAATTAGTTGGAATTAAGTGGATCAAATCTCTATAAAGCATATTCCACTAGCATACCATCTGTACCTGCAATTGATTTAGAGCCCCGAGGTGTGCAGCTCACACTAAATGTACTTGTTCAGGCCAGTCACTTGAGGTTTGAGGTGTTTGACTTGAAACATCAGAACCATCCCCCTTGTTGGCTGCCTCATTACCACTGTCGCCAGCTTGAGATGCTGTTTCCCCAGCCAGAATGTTTCCTTCCAAAGGATTTTCTTCTTCTATTTGGGTTCCTCTACCTTCACTGACCACAGCAACTTCAAACACTGAATCTTCTGGCAGCATCAGTTCCACATCCCTCACACCTTCTGACTCATCTTTGACACAGGGGAGCTGGGAATCTGCACTGATTTCTGTAGCTGCTGGAGGAATCAGGGCGATACTCTGAGGGTTCATGTCATGAAACCAAGCCATAATATTGCCAAGAAGATTGTCATTGATGTTGGCGTCCTGGCCAGCTGAGTCAGGGTCACTGGATGAGGGATAGAATTCACTTCTCACCTCACTGAGAGGGTGTGAACTCAGGGTGTCAGTTGAAAATGGGTCACTTTCTGCTCCTAGTCTCATGAGGCTGTTACCAAGTTCCAACAGCTCAGAACTGCTCAACGCAGCCCGAGGGCTACCTGTGTTCCTGGGGACGGAGTCCAGCCTGGAAGGTAAAGAGGTGCCTATCGCTCCTAATGATGCTTCATTACTGAGAAAGTCTCTATTTTCTTCATTGATGGCTAGCCCAGATTCTTGCAGAGATAACTGTATTGCAAGAAGTATATTGGGATCGTCTTCATCCAAGGAACTCAGAGCCTGAGGCAACAGAAAGTAAAATTACTTTAAAATTTAAAAGGAAAAATGATTGAACCCAGTGAGGTCTACCACTGTTCTTTTACCAAACAGATAATTAATAGTACCTGTATTTATACAGAAGAATTATCTGACCTACTCAAATCTTATTTTAATTTTCTCCTTGTGGATGCTAAAGGGAAAAAAATTTACTTAAGGTAAATCTGAAATAGAAGAATCTTTCCCTATAGTACATCTCTGAAGCAAAGATTTTAGAATGGAAGGAAGGAAAAGGAAAGCAACAGAAGTAAAAATAGGAAGCCAGGCTAAACAGAGAAAGAGCAAAAGCAGGGGCAACGAGGCTGCCCAGAAAGGCTACCTGAAGAGAGTCCTGGTTCTCAGAGTGACTGGCGGGGGTGTAGTCGTGCAGAGAAGAGCTGTGCAGTGCGCTCATAGACGCAGAACTTACCACGGAGGTGCCAGGCCTGTGGCCACCGCCACCTTCCGGGATATCTGTTTCAAAGCAAGTGGTGCCAGAGATAATTTAGTCATACAAGATCTCATACATCTTTTTATTTAAATTGATGATTTCTCTTTGAGTGCTGGTGAAAACCTGTGTTCACAAGTTCACTTAATCTTTCAGAGATTTCTCATCCGTATTTGTCTCATCATAAACAGCAATATATATCTAACACTATTACTTCAAATCCATGATCGTTCTTCATATTTTTGCTTGCATTATAAATGGTTCTATTCACAAATACAAGTGCTACCAAGTGCTCTTTTTTTTCCCCTTAAGCAATAAGAAAGATGTTTTAGTTTTCAGAGTTCTTAAAACTACAGGACTTCCCTGGTGGCGCAGTGGTTATCCGCCTGCCAATGCAGGGGACACAGGTTCGATCCCCGGTCTGGGAAAATCCTACATGCTGCAGAGCAACTAAGCCCATGTGTCACAACTACTGAGCCTGTGAGCCACAACTACTGAGCCCGCGTGCCTCGAGTCCGTGCTCTGCAACAAGAGAAGCCACTGCAATGAGAAGCCCGTGCACCGCAAGAAGGAGTAGCCCCATCTTGAGGCCTGTCGATCCTGATTTATTAAAGATGATCTGCTGACACCATAGTTCGAAGAT
The DNA here is from genome assembly GCF_949774975.1 of Lagenorhynchus albirostris. Lineage (NCBI taxonomy): Eukaryota > Metazoa > Chordata > Mammalia > Artiodactyla > Delphinidae > Lagenorhynchus > Lagenorhynchus albirostris. The sequence goes on along the minus strand of NC_083102.1, from coordinate 55,592,560 downwards.
TTTCAATTAATAATTTAATATTTAAAGCTGATAATTAATATAATTTATCTTTAACACCAGAAATTAAAAAAAATGTTGCTAGGAGAACTGAGGCTAGGAGAAAAATATTTCATGAACACAATAACAGTAATCAACAGCTACAATTTATTGAGTGCTCACTAGGTGCTATTAGTACTTGAGGGTTTTACACTTATTATCTCATTTAATGCTCACAATAAGCCCACAAAGTGATACTATTATTACTGTTTTTTTTTTTTTTTAAATATTTTATTTATTTATTTTTTTGGCTGCCTCAGGTCTTAGTTGCGGCACCCAGGCTCTCTAGTTGTGGCACGCCGGCTCTAGAGTGCGCAGGCTTAGTTGCCCCGAGGCATGTGGGATCTTAGCTCCCCGACTAGGGATCAAATCTACGTCCCCTGCATTGGAAGGTGGATTCTTAACCATTGGACCACCAGGGAGGTCCCTATTCTTTAGAATGAGGAGACCAAAGCTTGGAGAGGGTAAGTGACTTGACTAAAGTTTCACACTGATATGCAGCAGAGCTGGGGTCATGAACTCAGGTCTGTCTGACTCCACAGCCCATGTATTATTTTTTCCTCCCCCTCCAGTCAAGGCTTTACTGGCGCCCCTGTTGCAGCAGCGGGGAGCGAGAACAAACAACAGGTTCCCTAACAAACAACAGATTCCCTTGCTTGCTCACTCCCCAAGGGGAGGTGAGCTTGTTCCTTATATGGGGGGAGGGTAGGGGTGTGTCCAGTGGTGTGTGTGGGGGGGTGGCTTAGGTGTTTTGCCCACCCCTCTGGGGGTGTTGAGTGCAGGTGGCATGCGCAGTACCCTGCCTTTGCTCCCAACACCCTGTTTTTGCTCCCCGCTATTCAGAAGTAGCAGTTGAGTTTTTGGGTCTTTTGTTTCTTTTTGTCCATAATTTGTCCCAACTGTACATGCACGCAGTTATTTTTAGTCCCATATAGTTTCTTTGTTTTGTTGCTCAGAGAGAGGTATGTCCAGGTGCAAGCATTGCAGCACTTCAGCAAGGGGACCTAGGTCCCAGCCTGTCTTTTTTTTTTTTTTCGGTACGCAGGCCTCTCACTGCAGCGGCCTCTCCCGTTGCGGAGCACAGGCTCTGGACATGCAGGCTCAGCGGCCATGGCTCACGGGCCCAGCTGCTCCACGGCATGTGGGATCTTCCTGGACCGGGGCACGATCCCGTGTCGCCTGCATCGGCAGGCGGGCTCTCAACCACTGCGCCACCAGGGAAACCCCTGTCTCATTTTTAGTGCTTTTTTTTTTTTGCCACCCATGTATCTTTCTGGTGAAATTGATGCTGGCTAAGGGGCCAGCTAGGGGATCTCAGTTCTCTCCACATGATCTCTCCATACTATCTCTCCACATTGGCTACTCTGGGCTTCCTCATAGCATTCTGGCTTGGTCCCAAATATAAGTGTCCCAGATGAAGAAAGAAAGAAAGGCAGAAACTATATCCTTTTTGTGACTTAGCCTCAGAAGTCACATAGCATCTTTTTTTGACTGTATTTGATGTACAAAGACCAGAGTCCATGTGAGAAGTTATGGGATAAAGGACACAAAGGGAAGCCATTAACTGCACGGCGCATGTTCTTAATCGCCCTGGTTTTCTGTATCCTGTGACATTAGAAGCATCTGCATGTTGACTGTATATCTAAATTACAAACTGTTTCACAAATATTTAGATTAGCCACTTTTAACAATAAATGCAAGAGAACTAAGATTAAAACAAACCCAACTCAAGAACTCACCTAAAGTGCTTTCACTTGGCTCATCAGGGTCTGGAGGATTACTAAGCATACTGTGCACATCTCCTCGACGGCGTTGTTGTCTGTGCCTCCTCCGATACTGAAATTCAGCATATTCCTGCATAAACCAAAGGTTATAAAATACAGGAGGGCATGCAAATTTTTAAATGCAAATAAAACAAACAATACACTTTTTTTCTAGGAAAAAAATGTGTGATTTTATATACATATTATAAAATCACTTGGCTTTAGAAAAAGAAACTGCAGGTATTGCCATGCCAAGGAAACAGAAATGGTAAAATGGAAAAAGAAAAAATTTTAAATAGCCATTATAATTGTCTGGATAAATTGGGGATACTTGCAAGCTCCAATGCTAGATCATAACTGAGCCTTATTTCATATGCCTGGGTCTTGTTATCTAATATTATAAATAATACCAGAATGATTTTACTAATAAAAGTTAGGCCCTCTCTGGAGGTCTGGTTTTAAAAAAAATGACTGTGATATATGCAACAGAAAATAAAAGAAAAAGATAAAATAAAGAAAAGCACTAACAGTTAAGTGCTTGTTAGATTGTTGGATTCTGTATTCTTTGGGACTACTACATACCATACTCACATCAAAGAAGAATATGAGGTTACCTTTAAAATAAGATGTTACTTGGCTTCCTTCCTATATTAGTTAATATGTGGGGTTATCTACAACCCAGGCAGGGGGAAGTGTTTTCTCTTTAGCATACGGGAAGAACACAGATTTGGGCAGATGTCCCTGAGTTTATTTTATATTTGTGATAATAGTTTAAAGTGGGTTTGCTATCACCAGAGGCAGAACCTGGGCCTACCTGCTATTATCTGCATACAAATGCACTTTTCCAGATTTTAGAGACAGAAGAGACTAGAAGACAGGCCAGTGTGCATGACACCAGCATAAAAAGGCTAATTTTGAGAATCGTTATAGATTCTTTAAGTGATAAACACTAAAATATTCAGGTTTATGATTATCTGGTTACTCTAGAATATTCAATATGCTTATGTTGTGAAAGTAACTGGAATAAATGAAAATAAGTTTTAAAACCCCAATAAAACTTTTACGTCATACAACTCTGGTTAAATTTATTCAAACTCCCTCATCTATGTAAGCAATTGGACCCTAATTAAAGAATGGAAGGCATTCTACCAGGTTAGAAGCAAATGAACGTAAGATACTACAAGTGCCCAGAGAGATTATTCAGGTTCTTTAAATTTACTGCTGAGCTGGGGTATCATTTCCTCTTTTCCTGGAGGCCCATGATCCAAAACTGGATGACTGTTAATGTGTCATCATGGTTCACTGGACCACTGAGGACTACCACGTTTCTCAGACAAAGATGGCAAGAAAACGTTATTTCAGTTAAGATTTATCTTTAGGGAGAATTTGTTTACTTTGTACACTTGGTGATGGTACTCTGAATTAAATAAACTATTTCTGACCATAGAATATACATATTTCCAATTGAAGAAAACTAAGTGGTTAAAAAAACCTGTAAAAGAAACGTTATATTTACAATTATTCTGATAAAAAACTCAAATGGCATTCTCTCACCATGCAACAGGCTTTAAAAAAATTGTTTTCATAAAATTAAACTTATCTGAAAATTTCCATGGATTCCTAAGATCTTCAAGTAAGCATATGAAAAGGCTTTAGTCGGGATACTCCAAAAGGTTTGAGAGTGTTAAGGCTATAGAGAAGAGTGAGAAGTTCTAGGATTTATAGGGAAAAAAGCTTCCAGGAGTTTTTTTTTTTTTTATAAATAATAATAGCCACCATTTATTGAGCACCAATTTTGTTAGTGACTTAAACAGATGCTTTAATCCTTCCAGAACTTCCATGGGGTAGATATCACCATCCACATTTTAAAGATGAGAAATTAAGGAAGACACAGCCTAAATAGACCTTAAGTTATAGGGCTAGACCTCAAATTCTGGTGTCCCTTAGACTTTTCGATCATGCTGTTTCCTCTGGGCTCCACTGCCTTTAAAGTGGCACAAAACAAATACTGATGCTTGTCAATGACTCACTCAATTTAGTTTAAAAAGAATAAGATGTAATTAACTTTAATGAAAAATATAAATTCAACCTAAAAGTCTACTGAAGTTGGGCAACATTATTTTTTTCAGAATCCATATGAAGGCAAAAAGTTAATTTTTATAGATATAATTTTGGCAGATACTTGATAGTCACACACATGCAGAATTTTAAAGGTTCATACTGTGTGGTAATTCTTTACATCTGCAATAAGGTTTACATAAAAGCTTGGTGTTCAATGTACCAAAGACTTTAAAGAACAGAAAACTGAAAGTGAATTAAATTATCCTTATAAAATTTATTAACTCGTAAAAAATAAATTTAAGAAAAATGTTATTTATAATTTCACAGTTTTCAATCCCAAGAGGACAAGAGCTCAATAATTTTATTTATAAGTATTCACATGTGAGGTAAAAAGCCTGCCTATATTTTTACAAAATGAAATGGTGTTAGTCATATTAGCAGACCCTCAATATTCAAGAGAAATATTTTGAAATTACTAAAGTTATTTTCAGAGCCAGAAGCCACAAGATGATGCATACATGTCCGTGAATATTCTGGTAAAGGTTTTATTTTTGCTAAATTGTGTTTCTACCTTGAAATACTGAAATCTTTGTATTCTTTTTTTTGATAACTGAAGCTTGTTTATTCCTCCTTTTAGGTGGAAGTTTTCCATACTATTCCCCAAAGCTGAAATTATACGATTACACAGAAATATTCAAGCATAGGGTCAGGTAAAGAAAAGGTTCAAAATTTGTTTTACAATAGAAATTTCATTAATATATTAAAATTTTTAAAAAAATTTAAGTGAATTTAAAATTTCTGTATCAGAGCTCTAAGTACAAACTCTTCCTCAAGTAAATCTTGTTTTGCATATATCTACCAATACAAAAGGCCACAAGGTGATTGCAAGTATCCTTAGCAGCTGAAAAGAGAAAGTATCTGATTTAAATAAACCACAGTCATTTATGGATAATAGTCAATTCCACTGTCTTTCAGTTGCAGATAACATATGGACTATAAATGATAAAGGTTTCATAGTTTGTCCTGCTGCCTTCCAAGAATTAAGTTAAAAGGTTATCATAATATAAGCATCGAATGGTATACTGTTATATAAAGAACAAGAAAGTAGAGAGAACTGCTAAAACCATTTAAAATCAGACTCAACAGTGACAGTGGCAATTTAAATCTCAGAAAATAGCAATGTGATTAAGATTTTCACTTTATCTTATTTCTATTTGCAGCAAATGTTATTTGCAGTATTAGTATTTTAAGATGGTATATCAACAACAACAACAACAATGAAAACAAGAAGAGTGTGAAAATCTTAAAGAGAAGCAGAGAGCAACTATCAAAGCATTCTTTCTGCATAAACACTAAGGTCAAGTTTCCACCTTAGTAACTGATTATAAATCAATGCTAACAGGTTGTTGCAATAACTTTAAAAAAAAGATTGTCTATTTAGATTTTTAATAAATTCGGATTGAAACAATATTACAACTAGAAATGCATTTCTAATAAATAAAATTAATATTTCTGTTAATTAAAGATATTTTCCAAAAATGTAAGCTATAAATTGGCCTTCTGACTATTCAGTAATTAAAAATAAGAGAGGGTATGCATTTAATAATGTGATGATAATCCAATGAATAGGTAAATGTAGACTCTGCTGAGGCATTATTATTATAAAAGAAAGAAAAAAACATTGCTTACAATCTCAGTAGGATATTTAGAATAGATGAGGGTGCAAATGCAAGCAGGATTGCACTAAGGAAAATTATAACTAACCAAACCAAACCAAACCCGCACAAAACAATTACCTCAGGTGATGCAAATCCTAAATATTCCCAATCCCATGTTCCACCAGCAAAGCTACAAAGAAATTAGACATACCATTTGATTTATTATTAGTACTACAAAGTACAAACAATCAGACCCTTGCCCTTTGAACATTACTTTTAATTCCTCTGCTTGGAACTTGCTTAACCAAAGATCAACTACTGAATATAATTAAAATGATTCTTTAATTTTTTCTTTCAAATTCGACATTGCTTTATGTTTGTATAAAATGGTGGAAAAATTAAAAACCACCATGCTATACCAGAGTATTTTACAATTGCTTCTATTTTTATTTTTAGGGGTTTATGTAAAAATAAAGGTCCAAGGAATTTCTAATGCTTATAATTAATATGAATAAGAAAATATGCTTCAATTTATAATGGCAGAAATAGTATAAGTGTCTGAAATAAAACAACCAAAACTCAACTGCTCTTTAATGGATGAATACGGATCACTTAAAAAACTTTACGAATATCAGATTTCTAATTTCTTTACAACTTCTTACCAAAAAATACAAATATGACCATAACAATTTGGCAAGGCTTCCAAATTCTACATTATAAGATGTTTTTGACTATCAAAATGATGCGTTAGAATACTTGTTGAATTATGAGTTCACTGAAGTGTGAAATTTACCTAGCCTAATTTAGTCTGAGAAACTATACAATGAAAAACAAAACAAAAAAATAGATATAGTACTGGGGGAAAAAAAACACCAAAAAGAAGTTAACATACTTTTATCAGCTATCCATATTTTAGGTATAAATAACTTTCAGGAATATGAACCCTAGTTGGAGAAAAAAATAAACCTGCTAGCATTTGTGGCTGGTGCTAGGATGAGTTCCATGGTGTGTATCCTTTTCACCTGCGTCTTGGAGCTTCTGGTGAGTCTGCAGGAGCAACTCCCCGAGCCACAGATGCCAGGAACTCTTGCCTCTTCTGCTGTACAAGGCATGCTGCCTTGATTATCTTGTGGCGGGGTGTGCGAAGGTAAGGCCTATTGACTTTTTGGGCAAGGTCTTCAGTGACCATCTCTAAGTCTGTCTATGTTAAGAAGAGGAAAAAAAAAATTATAGGTTGAGTGGGTTAGTCAATAGCAAATCCAGTGTCTGTCTGGTTAAATCTAACTCTTTTGAAATCAGAAATTAATCCAAATTTTATATAACTTCCAATTTAACATATGTTTCTACTTTGCACATTTTAGGAAAATAGCATTCATTCAATAGACATTTAGAGTAATGTAGTTGGTATGGATACAAAGAAGTAGTGAGTATAATATAGCAGCTGTATAAAAAAAATTTATAATTTGTCTGTGTGAAAAAGAACTAATAAATTTCAAGGCATTGTACATGTAAGTGCCTGACCACATGGTACAGACTATATGTAAATGCTGAAGGAGTGTGAAGCAAGGCAAAACCTTTGTGATTTGGGGTTAGGTCTGGAAGGCCTCATGGAGAAAATGAATATTCAGCAATGAAGGAAATGTAAGATATAAATTAGTAGAGGGGAGTTCAAAGGGATGACATAAAAACAGTAGCAAGAGGAGAAAGTTTGGTGACTTCAAAAAAAAAGAGGAATGTAAAATGAACCTGGTCAGCTACACTGATGTCAGTTTGCTGACATGTTTTGTTTTGTTTTTTCAAGTACTCTTAAGTTTTTCAGTTGTACTGTTAAAATGAACTGGCAAATAGCAACTTTCCTATCTAGTATGTAATGTGGTTTGTTTCGTTTTTGAAGATAAAATGCCTAATTACATAATCAGAATTAGGCCAGATTTCAACCTCAACCAGTTTAAAATAAAGAAATAAATGTGGGGGCTTCCTGGCGGCGCAGTGGTGGAGAATCCGCCTGCCAATGCAGGGGACATGGGTTCGAGCCCTGGTCCGGGAAGATCCCACATGCCGCGGAGCAGCTAAGCCCATGCACCACAACTACTGAGCCTGCGCTTTAGAGCCCACGAGCCACACCTACTGAAGCCCGCGAGCCTAGACCCCAAGCTCTGCAACAAGAGAAGCCACCGCAGTGAGAAGCCCGCGCACCGGGACGAAGAGCAGCTTCCGCTCGAAGCAACTAGAAAAAGCCCACACACAGCAACGAAGACCCAACAGAGCCAAAAGTAAATACATAAAATAAAAGAAGAAAAAAGAAATAAATGTGGTAGGAAATGTTTACATAGCTCAGAACTCATTCAAATCTGCACAGTGACAAATTCAAACATAAAGAAAATTTCAGTTTATTATTGGTAACTTTTCCTTTATTTAAAAACCATTCTGAAAACAGAAACAAAATTATTAATTACACTCAAGTAAGATAAACCTTAGTTATAAAGTGGTTGAAAAAGGAGAAAATCTGTTTTTCATAGTAACTGCATTTAAATTTAATAAAAAAGACATCTTACTTGCATGAGTTCAAAAATTTCTTTCTTTGTGCTTTTAGGTTCTAAGAAAAATCCATATGGATAAGAACACTTGAGAATGCGTCGAGTTTTTAAGAGCACATGAACTGCATCTTCGATGAAAGTGGTATCTGGACAGCCTCCTTCAGCTATAAAGTAAACCAGGCACAGTGAAAAAATTTTTTTTGCAAATACACTATTATAAAATTAAACAACTAAGTTTTCTTAAAAGAAAGAAAAAAGAACAAGGATCCCTAAGAAGAAACTGTTTGAAGTAGCTATATGATAGTATTTATTTGAACTAGACTAAAAACCTACATAAAACACTCATACGTTTTGCATTTAGGTGACGTGTATGCATTTATAAATGGAGCACACCCTGCAATAGCCCAGGAGTACTGATGGCAGTCATGAAGGAATGCATACATTGATCCTGGATTCTGTTCTCACCCTGTGAGTAAACAAATCTAGCTTTAGGTCAACTCAAAGGTTCCATGTTTTACTAAGTTTTTTAGGTTATCCCTAGCAGAATTCTACTCATTAAGAATTAGAACAAATGCCTTGCTAAGTTGCTTGCTAAAAAAAAAAAAAAGCCTAATTATAAATTATGCTTCTGCAAAAACAACATTGTAAGGTAAAAGACACAACATTCTGGGGAACAACTGGGTAACTAATGCTAGTTAATAAATACTCCAGGCAGAGAAAGAGAGAAAGGGAGGAAGAGTGGTTTTATTTCTTCCTTTCCAAATCTTCTACCTTTTAATTCTTTTTTATGTCTTACTATGCTGTCTAGAACCTCCAGAAGGTTGAACAGAAGCAGTAATTTACATCTACAAATACTTATTGTATATTTAGTATGTTTTGGGCACTGTTCTAAGTATTAGAGATACGTCCGTGATGGAATAGACTGTAGAACCTGTGAGGACTTTTTCTTTCAATTTTTACTGTGGACAATAATACTTCAAGAGTTTGGTATTGGCTTGATATAGTTATGTCATTACTACAGTCTAAGAACTAGTAATTAACAAGGAGACTAAGCTGCTACTGATGCTTTTTGTCCCACTCTAATTTATTTAACTTATGGTTATTGTTTTAATTAGGAAGTTATCCTCATGAAAATGGTGTTAGTACTCATTACTTTTATAAAATGGAGCAAACACAAGGGTAATTGATTCCATTTTAGGCTTAAAACCTTTTATATATAAGCTGTGATTATTTAAAAAATGTGACTTTTTAGGGACTTCGCTGGTGGCACAGGGGTTAAGAATCTGCCTGCCAGTGCAGGGGACATGGGTTCGAGCCCTGGTGTGGGAAGATCCCACGTGCCGCAGAGCAACTAACCCTGGGCACCACAACTACTGAGCCTGTGCTCTAGAGCCTGCAACCCACAACTACTGAAGACTGCGTGCCTAGAGCCCGTGCTCCGCAACAAGAGAAGCCACCGCAATGAGAAGCCTGCGCACTGCAACGAAGAGTAGCCCCTGCTCGCCACAACTAGAGAAAGCCCGCACGCAGCAACGAGGACCCAAAGCAGCCAAAAAAAAAAAAAAGTCACTTTTTAAAACAAACATGCCAGAACCTGTACTCTGTGTGGTCACTGAGATATTATATTTTAATTATGTAACTAGTATTCAATCCATTTTTAGGAATGTTCTTTTTGAACTTCCATTTTAGGAACCATAAGTAAGCCCTATCTCATGACTTTGCTTTTTGACTCCAATGTCCGCTATTTACCAGTGACATGATTTCTCCCAAAACTGTACTTGACTTCTATTCTATACTAGGCACTCTGCTAAATTTTCTCAAGAATCTTTGGGAATTCAGTTACATGACAATTTGATGGCTTGTGAATCTTGCTCCTTTGACTAGGTCAGGGATGCCTTTTTGGGCCCATTCACTTTTCCCAACATTGTAGAGCATCATCAGCAGTGGCACAGAGTAAGTAAGCAAACCCACAATGTGTGTTTATCTGCCAGCAGCAGAGCTTGCACTAAGAGGAGCAGGTGACGTAAGCAAGGTGGAAAATCTTACCAGAGGCCTCAAATGCTAAACTACACTCTGGGCTTCTGAAAACTCCAAACTGCCAAATGAGCAAATGGAGATAAGGTATTCTTTTAAGGGTCTTAAACTCCTACCAATGAAGTGACTTAAGCATGACAGCTATTTTATGTTAATTATCACACATATCACTTATAACTTACTTTCTTTGAGAGCTCTACTCAATTGCTCCATCTTTTCTTTGGCTGTTTTAAGAAGGCGTTGTTCTAACTAAAAGAATAGAAATAAATAAATATATCATTTTCTTTATTTATTCACAACAGTAGAGTTTAGCACATTTGAAATGATTTGGGACATACCTGATAGCTATGTTCATGATTTTTAAATCTTGTGTAGTAGTGCATAAATCTGTCAAGTTCCTGAAATCGTTTGTGTTTTTTCTCAGCCTAGGAAATGAAAGTCCACAAATGAGCTATTAAAATTGTTTTTTCTGATCACTTCAAAATTTTATTAGTAACAGATAGTAGTGCATACAGATTTATCGATTATTTTGTTGAGAAAATAATAACCAATACATTTTAAACGCTTCCCAGAACAAAGTCTTGTATTTGTATTCTCTGTGACAAACCACTGAATCCGCAATTCCCAGAGTGTAAGGCAAATATGTCTCTCAAACCTTATGTTCATTAGATCTTCAATGTTTTATTATGTTGTTTATTGCTATGGACTGAAATGTGTCCCCCATCAATTCATATGTTGAAGGTGTAACCCCCAATGTGACTATATTTAGAGATAGGGCCTGTGAGATGATAAAGGTTGAACAAGGTGATTAGGGTGGAGATCTAATCCAATAGAGCTGGTGCCCTTATAAGAAGAGGAAGAGACAACAGAGATTGCTCTCTCTCCTTCCTGTGAGGACATAGCAAAAAGATAACTGTCTATAAGCCAGGAAGAGAGTCACTGCCAAAAACCGAATTGGTAGAAATCTTGATCTTGGACTTCCTAGTCTCAAGAACTATGAAAAATAAATTTTTCTTGTTTAGGCCACTCAGTCTATGGTATTTTGTTATGGCAGCCAAGCAGACTAAGATACTTATTATATACAATAACATAATATATTGTTGATATAATGTTAAAAATTTTTTTAAGTCATTTTAGAGACATGCTGGGATATACGTCTTGTCTAATCTTCACCAATATAAAAAAAGGAAAATTAAAAAAAAAGCTCAAGTTTATAGAGCTATTTTGTTTAAATTAAAGGCTACTCTAAAGTGTATTGAATTTAAATGCCTTATTACAGTAAAGATAGGAAAAGAAGAAATGAAAAACACTGCCACTGGTATTAAGTGGCTTAGAGATCTTGGCTTCTACAGTTCTCTCTTTACCTCCACAGTCATTTCCTTGGATTGTTCCTCTACATGCTGAATGACTTCATAGCGAGTACATCTGTAATAACCTCCTGTGGAAGAACTATGTTTTTTCCATTCTTCTAGGCAAATCCAGCAAAAGTCATACTTGCACTTCAAAAGAAAACATATATCCAAATATCACCCCATGTTAATATGCAAATTATTTTCTAAATTCCTGTCAACCAATTTGTAGAGATTAAATAATCCTGCCTGTGTGACCAGGAACAAATCTTCTCAAAGACACACCCTCCTCTTTTTGAGGTTTTCTCTGGAGACCTTATGTGTGCTATGGAAAGATGTGGGGGTAGTTTAAAGTTATTGCTTATAAGGATAAATTAAAATCATAATATTATTAAGTAATCTCAAGAAAGCTTGAAAAGTATCAATGGGATATTCTTTCCAAATAATAAAACCAGATCCTGACAAATGTTTCATTTTTCAGGTGCATAGTAATCTTACCTTGGTCTATAAAGCTCCACCAGTGTATTTGAAAACTTCTGTTGACTTTGACAAACTGATTTTTAAACTGGGAATAAGTTAAAAAGGCCTCTAATCAGAACAGCTAACATAAAACCTATTTCTCATTTAAAAAAAAAAATTCTCTTTCTTAATTACCATAATTCGCAGACAATGCCAAAAAATATGAGTATTCCAGTATGAAAATATATCTTTTTCTCTCTTAAATGCTTATGGATTTTGAGTCAGAGAGATCTTTCCAATTTAAATCTATGTTTTCTCCTGGTACTTTTAGAGTTTGTTTAAAAAAATATTTAAATATTTGATCTGTTCAGAATTTATTTGGGTATTCAGTATGAATTAAACTTTATTTTTTTCCACATAGCTGCCCAGTTGTCTCAATACCATTTACTGAACAGTCCATGTTTCTCTACTGGTTGGAGATGCCTCCTTTACCATATACTGAATTCCCATTTATGTGTCTATTTTCTGGGCTTTCTTTCTATTGTGTTTCATTGATCTGTAGATTCATGTACCAGCACCATGCTGTCTTAATTACTGAGCCTTTATAGTATGGGTTACTGTTTGACAAGGCTAGTTCCTCCTCACTGTTCTTTTTCAGAGTTTTCTGGCTCTTCTTACTTTGTTTTTCCATGTGAACTTTTAATTAGCTTATCTAGATGCAGAAACAAAACCTGTTGGTATTTTTTGTTGGAATCTTTCTATCCAAGAACTTTGTTATCTTTCTATTTGTTTGTCATCTTCTGTGTCCTACAGATAGGGGTCTTAACATTTTCTTCATGTAAGTCTTATCCATTTCTTAAGTTTCTTTCTAGATAAATGAGGTCTTCGTTTTCCAGTATATATTCTATCTGAATGTTACTGGCACACGTGAAGGCTATTACTCTCTGCATATTACTTTTGTACTCTGCTAGTTAATTGAATTTTTATTGTTTGCAATAGTTTTTCAGTTGATTCTTGTGGGCTTTCTAGATATACAATCATGCTGGCTGTAAAAAATGACAATTTTCCCACCTCATTTCTAATTTTTATATCCCCAATTTCTTTTCATTGTCAAATTATGTTGACTGGTATCTCCAGTCCAATGTTAATAATATTTGTGATGGGGAGTATCTTTATATTGTTCTCAATTTTAGTGAGAGTACCTCTAGTTTCCCCACTAAACATCATGCTAACTTTTGGACTAAGAGATTTATTTTTATCATGCTATTGCGATAAAAGGAAGAATCTATCTATTCCTATTTCTTTGTGTGTCTTATAAAGAATGGTTGTTGAGTTTTTGTCAAAGGCCTTTTTGGCATCTACAGAAAATTTACATGGTTTTTCTTCTTGTATCTACCACTAAAATGAGGTACAGTAATAGCTTTCTAAATATCAAACCATTCTTGTATTCCCGGAATAAACCCCACATGATTAATTAGTCTTTTTTTAAAATTAAAAACATGTTTTTCATTGAAATATAATCGATATTCAATTATTCTTCTAATGCACTCTGCTAGATTACATTTGCTAATATCTGTATTTTCCCCTCCAATATCTTATTTAGGACTCATGCATTCTTCTTCATAAGTAAGACAGATCTACAGTTTTAATTTTTATAATCTTGTCAAGTGCTGGTATCAAGGTTCTACTCAGTTTATAATAATAATTTGAAAGTTTCCATTTTCTTTTTTTTCTTTTTGTCCTGGAAACAGTCTGAATCACATTGGAGTTACCTATTCTTTAAAGCTTTGATAAAACTCTATTGTGAAACTGTTAGGGCCTATTGCCTTTAAAGGAGAGATCACTGAAAAACTCTTTCTTCTACGGAGTGAGTTTGTTTGGATATTTCTTCTAGAGTTAGTTTCAATAAATTATATTTTCTTGGAAAATCAGTCCATTTCAAAACCAAGTTCAAATTTATCTGCAAGAGTTGAGCAAAGTTATCTCTTATTATTATTTTACTTTGCTTTGTTTATTGATTAGTCCCCTTTTTAAAATTTATTTATTTATTTATTTATTTATGGCTGCCTTGGGTCTTCGTTGCTGCACACGGGCTTTCTCTAGCTGCAGCCAGCGGAGGGCTACTCTTTGTTGCGGTGTGTGGGCTTCTCATTGTGGTGGCTTCTCTTGTTGTGGAGCATGGGCTCTAGGCGTGCGGGTTTCAGTAGTTGTGCCATGCGGGCTTCAGTAGTTGTGGCTCATGGGCTCTAGAACACAGGCTCAGTAGTTGTGGCACATAGGCTTAGGTGCTCCGTGGCATGTGGGATCTTCCCGGACCAGGGACTGAACCCGTGTCCCCTGAATTGCCAGGTGGATTCTTTACCACTGTGCCACCAGGGAAGTCCCAGTCCCTTTATTTCTTATATTGTGTATTTGAACTCCCTCACCCCCACATTTTTCTTATTGCAAGCTTTGTGGTTTATCTTATTTATTTTCCTTCAGAAAACCACTTTTGGATTTATTTATTAGTTGTATTGTTTTTCAGTTTTTGATTCACTGATTTCTGATTAAAAAAAAATTCTTCTTCCTTGTTTTCAAGTTTGTATTTATTGGGTCATATTCTTAATTCATTCCTTATTTTGTATCATTTTAAGTGAATAAGGCTATGCACATTTCTGAATTGCTTTAAATATAGCCCTCAGGTTCTGAAAAAGTAGTTATTTATAGAAATTCTTTAATTTCCATTTTATTTTTACTCACGAGTTGTTTGAGAGATTTTAAATTTCCAAATGAAAAGGCTTTTTGTAACTTTATTATTCATTTCTATTTTATTCCATTATGATCAGAGAATGTTGATTACACCACTCTATTTTCTGGATAATTATTTAGATTTTCTTTGATGATCAATGGTTAATTTTTTGGTGAATGTTCCATGGGTACTTGAAAATATGGCATGAGTCCATCTTTTCAGGATACAGAGTCTGAATATATAGTAATCAGATATACCTTAGTCATTATGTCAAGTCTTATCTTCATTAATTTTTTCTCTACCTGGTATGTCACGAACAGAGAGCTGAATTAAAGTCTCTGTCCTCATTTAGCCCTTCACAAACATGTACTTACACAATAAATTGTGTACCTGTTTCAAGGTTCTGACAGTATGCAAGTTCTTTTGTTGCCTGCTAAAAGCAAACCTTGTGCCTGATTTGATCCAAGTACCCTTCAGTACAGCTCCATTGATCTCTCAAAATTAGTGGCAAAACTTTCTACAAACAGCAAAATTTTACATTCTATGATAAGAAAAAAATATAGAACTTTAATAATTTTTTATTTTTTAGTTGCAGCATAGTTTTCCACAGAGCCAGATCAATAAATTACTATAAGTGATTTAAAATGTGTAAGGATGCAATATTTAAATAGCTTCCTGAAAATTATCTAAAGGGAAATGAATAAAGAGAGTTTTTAAAATAAATGAACTTATTTTTATAGGGCCAAACCTGTCATTCTTTTAAAATGTTTAACAATTTGATTCCAGAAAGTAAAAACTATCTACTGAGTAATAATCAATATTGAAGCATTAATAAAGGTATATTATGATTTAGTCATTGTGTTAGAAAATAGATTCAATTACATATTACCTGTTGTCCCACATTTTAAAAAAACTATAAAAGTATAAACACTTCCTAGATGTCTCCTTTTATGTCATGAGAATTACTCATCAGTTTCCTCTGTTCAATGCAAATACTTCAGATGGTTAAATAAGACTACATTTACATAGTATGTAAGTAAATGTTTCTTTTATATGCAAAAGAAGTTTAAGCAAAATCTGTTTAAGATAAATTACCTTACATCATTAGCCTGATTAATTCATGAAAATATTCATTCACTCAATACATATCTATCAACTACTTACTGCTGGTAGGTGCTATGACTGAAATAAAGGTAATGTTGGATCCCGCCCTTTTATTAGTAGCCCAACTGCTGATTTTTATGGTCAACATGTATTTTTTTTTTACACATCTATGTAGTCTATATCAGACTGTCCAAGAAAAAACTAATATGGATGTTGGAGATAGGACTGCATATAAATGAAATAATTTTGGCCTGATCAGCTAAACTAATAAGCAATTTTGAGCATTTTACTCAGAACACTACTAAGTTTTTCTTCTTAGGAAATCATTGCTGTCTCCCTAAGACAATTCATTCATGTTAATTTATTATAATATAAAATCATCTGGTAACTGTCATTATTTTTGAAGTCATAATAATATTACAGTTAAGCAAAAATGTTCATAAATGTAGGCATGGATTAATAAAATATTATTAACTTAATTCCAGAATATTTGTTTTAAATATGGTAGTTTCTTTCTATGCAATCTAGGTCAGGAAGGTAGCCTTCTAACAGTAATTATTTATAATAATTTTTAGCCAAGTGACATTTTCATTTTCAATATAGTAATGAGTTACTTATTTAATTGATGATTTCATTAGCAAACCTAAAGTCTGCCCACTGTTTCGGGCACCTTTCTTATATAGACACCAGGATTTAAATTTGGACTTAGGGGGATTGCTTGGGGCCTGACTTGGACCTTGAGACTATGCTGTGTGCTCCAAAATCAGCTTTGCAAGAGATCTATGTAAGGTAGCACTCGATCATTTAACATTATTTATATATACACAAAACTCTCTCAGAATCCTCACTGGGGGAGTGGGTGACTGGGAGGGAAGGACTCAGGCATTTCTGATCTGGCCAAGTACCACTGAATCCTTACCTTTATTTTTAACATTCATCATGATTGTAAAATTCAGTAATATAAACCAACATTTATGTTATTTAACAAAGAATGTAGAATACAATCTTCTAGAATCCATCTGAAAGCCAATAAGATACCTATGCTTACAGCATTTCTTCTTTGGATTCACAATCAAATGAAGGTTCTAACTGCAAAGCATGTATTGTACAATCCTCTTTAACTTACCTTAGCACACTGCATGTGATTGCATCCCTCATTCTTCTGTATTGGAGACTTACAGTTAGCACAAGGCTTGGAGTTAGTTAACAACCAGAGACAGTTGGCAGCATCCTCATAAGCTTCACTAACTCCCACAACTTTGGGATATAAAGCACAAATACAGAAATAAATGATTTAGTGTACAACTCCAGATGGAAAAACACTCAAAGTTTTCTTTGCAGGTGGTCTCTCAATTTTAAATATATACTTATTTTCCTATTAGGGTCTATGGCAAAGTTTTTACCCATGATTATTTAAGACAAAATAAAAATGAATCCAATGACATGTCTGAAAGTAAATTCATCATTTCCCCCAAATCTGCTCCTTTCTCTATCTCCTGTCCTGTTAAACGATATGATCTTCTACCCAGAATAGATCCAGGAAGAGCATGATCTTGGACACCTTCCTCTTTCCCTCATCTACTGTGTCCCATTGATTCTATCTCTTCCTCTTTCATATCCATCTTCTCTCCATTCCCATTTCTTATTGCTTTAGCTAGGATCGTCCACACCTTCTTCCCAGACAATTAAAACACAGAAACCAACCTAGCTCCCAGATCCTTCTCCCCCCACCCTCACAACCCACACTATATTGCCTCTATAAAGTGATCTTTTAAAAATACAAATCTTTAAATCTTCTAATTGCTCCCCACTGACTACAAGATAAAATCAAACTGTTTCAGCAAAGAATACAAAGCCCTTCATGATTTGGCCACTAACTACTGGTAAGGTCCTCCCACCCTCTATCCCCACACTAACCTTATACTCTTCATCATCTTAAACTCTGTTTATTCTACCTTTAATAAAGGTAGAGATCTGCACTCTTAAAGAATGCCAGGGTTTTTAAAGACTCTAACTTTTACATTTTATGTTCTATAAATCTCCACCACCACCCATGCAGAGATTTAGGGGCTGGGGAGAGTGGTAGACACATAATTAAAAAATTATTTTTTCCTGCAAGAATGACAGTAATGAAGTTTGTTTTCTAACTTCAAGTACATAGGGAAGTTCTACCTTTTCTTTACTGAAAGAGATGTCTGAAAATCACTTTGAAATCCTTGAGAGTAGTCCATTCAGTTAAGACCCTCATTATATGCAGATATTCTAGGAAGGGTTGGGTAACAGGTTAGCCCTACTGTTGAAAGCAGGGGAGAAATCAGAAGTTTTGAAGTTTAAAAGAAAAAGTTACTCAACCCCCAGATTTAATGGAGAGGAAAGGCGACAAAGGTTTGGGCTGTCCGACCCCTGGGAACTGGCTCTGCATATGAACTGGAAGAGATGAGCACCAGCAACAGCCCTTTGATGGAGCCTAGCAGTGGAGGAGTGGAGGCAGGGGGTGTCTTGCTGCAAGGAACCCTGGGTGCCTACCGACTTAAGTTTGTGTCAACAACAGAACAGCAGCTACTGCTGGACTGTAAAGCACTGGTTTTCAATTCCACATAGCAGAGAGAAACAATAGCAGCAACGAACTGCTCAGACTGCACTCCATTTCTAAGGCCACTTGGTAGAAGATGGTTCGATTAGGGTGTGGTGCAGAGCATGCTCAGATAATTTGGTGGAGAACAGGAGTTTCAGAAGGAACATACTATACTTAATGGCTATGAAGGTCAGCTGTGAAGGTAATGCTGTTTACAAAGGGTACTGCTATAAAACCTAATCACTAAGTACAGTGTCTAATTTTTGTTTAAAGTAGTGGCCTTTCTCCTCCCTTTAGCATCAACATTATTTTTAGCTCAGAGTCTCCAACATATTCTTATGACCTTTATTGTCCATTGTTATAATAAATAAAGCACAAAGCCATTAAAACAAAGCAGCTGTGTGGCCTGCAACATTAACAGTTTTATTCTCCTACCCTTGGAGAGAATGCTAGTTTCTGACTGCATTCTAGAGGATTATATGAAGTAAATCATGCTCAGAAAATAACCAACTATTAGTACAACAAAAACTTGAACGGGAAGAAATGCCTTTACTACCTGTGCTCTGAACATGCTCATTTCATACATCTGCCCTTTGTACATACTTTTCTCAATACCTGCAATACCCAAACTCCCTTCAATCTACCTGGTGAGTCTTCTCCATCCCTACTGACTTCCAAACTCTTCACTTCAGATGCATGTCTAATATAGCTTGATCTTCTTTCCTTAATAATCTAGTGTGCTTTTAGGTCTCTTTGTAAGAAAAATTAACTTCATTTAATCACGTATTACAGTATAAAAATCTCAGATCTATTAGTAGAATCAACATGTGCTCAAGTGAAAACAAAGTTGCTTTTAAAGACTGAATTCTTAAAAGACTATTGAATTTCATTCAATAACCATTACTGAGTATGTACTATGAAAAAAACTGGTCTTAAATTTTTATAAATTAACTATCATTTCACAGAAAATATAATCATTCCTGCTTCTTGCTCTGATAAGCTGCAATACAGGCAGTTTCAGTACTGAAAAACAGTATTTCAATCTTTATATGGAATTAATTCTTTCAACTGAGCTCAGTATATTTTCTAATATTTTTCTGATCAATTAGATTTTGTCACTCCTTTTAAGTCTCATAACTCAAAGACTTTGGAAAACTAGGGATAAGGGAGAAAACGATCTCATGAATCTACAAGTTTGGTTGAAAATTCTTATGCCAAAGATATGTGACCATGACCCAAATTAATATGTGAACCCAATACAGCATTAAATCATACTTTTCTTTTTTGGAGTATTATTTTTGTATATTTAACAGTGATGTTCTACTTAAGTATTACAGTGGCCTATTATTGTTTGCTTTAAGCCTTACCCTAAATTTCATAAACTTAAAAGTGGCCATTAATAGTCTACTGGTTACCACCAAGTTTCACTGTGGTGATTACACATCAATACAGTGAGACAACTTTTTCTCAGCAATGGGGAATTTTCTCTGCAGTCTTGGCTTTGGCTCCCTTTGCGGTGGACCACTTGCGGGTGTCCTGTGTCTCTTGCCTCCTATCCAATTTTCTAAAGTTCCTCCATCTTTCTGAATTAAAATCCTATTTGGGACTCTTTGAGGACTATCTTCAGTTTTTACTTGAGGTCTCCCTATCTCTGGCCACCAGAGGTAACCACGTATACACTGTGTTCGTATACACTGTGAACGTATACACTAGGTCTTCTATTTCTCTTCTCTCTTCATTATCAGGATCATTATCTTATGCAAGGACAATCTGTCAGAGTCCCTCCAAAAATCTGTACTGACTAGCCAGGTCATTCTCCTTCTTCTTCTCTAATAAGACTTATTTGTGAATATGGAATGATTGATCCAATTTTACATTGGCAAGGGATAACTAAAAATAGTCACCCATTTCAAAATACTTGCTTTATATCTCAAATCACATACTTCTGGCCATTTTCTCCTCAAGAATTAAATACTATACTGTACTAATTACTTCTTGTGGTGCATTAACTCTTTTAGGCAACTGGTAAGTACACTAGATTAATAACTTAATAAAATGAAAAGTTATCTTCTTACTTCTC
Source organism: Lagenorhynchus albirostris (assembly GCF_949774975.1). NCBI lineage: Eukaryota > Metazoa > Chordata > Mammalia > Artiodactyla > Delphinidae > Lagenorhynchus > Lagenorhynchus albirostris. Next base: position 55,572,176 of record NC_083102.1, on the reverse strand, counting down.
CTGTAAACACCTTTCCTCTCCCATCTGTATTGGCTGTCTTGTTCAAGCCCTTATGTTCTCTCACCTGGACATGTTGAAGTTGTCTCAGAAACAGCTTTCTTACCTAGTATCTCAATAGCCCCTAATTCATCATCCACACTTCCACCTGAATGATTTTTCTAAGCAAACATCTTCAGTTATCACTTTCCTACTCAAAACTCCTTTTTGGTGTCTCGGGGTAAAGTCAGACCTCCCAGCATTACATATAACCCCCACCCCTGCACATGCAGTCTCATCTCTCACTGCACCTTTGCACTGGTTAAACTGAATTATTTGCAGTCCTTGCATACGCCATGCTATTTCACAGCCTTACTTTACCATGAGCCTAGAATGCCCTTCCTATTCTGGTCTGTGTGAAGAACATCTATCAGTTTTCAATACACGGCTTATGTATCAATTATTTTATAAAGCTTTCCTTACCTCTTTCCTAGATGATCTCCTAACTAATCTGCTCCTTTGTCCCTCCCCTCCCTCACAATGTATCACAGGTATACTGTTCTCTCACACCACCTTTATACTTATTTTTCTGAGTTTTGTACGTACCTGTCTCCAACTCTAAAATGTAAATTTCAAGAGCATAGAGGGCATCTTATTTCTGTACTCTAACATAAAACAGCACTAAATAAATGCTAAGCACATAATGAAGATACTATTTAAAAGCAACAAGTTACTCCTAAGTTTTCTCAGCATTTTTTCTGAGCTGGAGACAAGCACTTCTAAAAGCCACTGGACATCTCCACACATATGTCCTGTAGGTACCTCAGGTGCAAAATGCCCACAACAAAATTCATTATTTTCCCCTGAAAATTACTCCTTTACCTGAATTTCCTAATTTCACCAATGACATCATGATCTACCCTGTGACCCAAACTAAAAATTCACCTTCCTACTTCTGACCTAACTCTCCTTTAGTCTACCCTTCCTAGTTATCAGTTATCTTGATAAAAGTATCTTTAACAATGCCACTTCCCTATCCAAAAAATGCATTCTATGGCTTATTCTGTTAATAGGAAAAATTCAGAAAATTTGGCAAGAACCCTCACAATCTGGCAACACCTACCTTTCCAGCCTCATCTCTCACAAATGTCTCCCCTGGACCATAATTTTAAACTCCACAGAATGTATAAAGAAATGCAGGTAGGTGGGCAATAGCAAGCCATCTCTAATAGAAATATAGATGTTTCTAGGTGTCAGAAGCAGGAGAAGAAAACAAAATCCAGTCGTCTTGTTTAAAGGTGTTGCAGGGTAATGGTATTAATCTCTTTATGGAACTCACACACATAGACATACTCATACACAGATAGGGCTAATGGGTGGGTATCCAGAGAGCAATGGCAAGCTCTATCTGGTATTCAAGAGAGAGATACAATGAACCTGGGGAACAAAAACAATCTATACAAATCTTTTTGATTTGGGAAGCAGGTACTCAAAAAATATTTGTTGACTGAATGATGAACGTTCAGGACAGAAATGATTAATCAGCCCTCACTAAAAAATATCCTAAAATTATCCACTTCCCTTTGCTCCCATTTAAAGGACATGAGCCTTCTCATCATGTGAAAGGGATCGTCCTCATTGTCAATGAATAAACTGGTATTCTGGTTTACCTAAGTAGTGTCTTTTCCATGGATCTGAATAACCCCGAGTCAGTGCACAAAATCGATCTTGTGAATATAAAGTGCTGAGAATAATCTCTCGGGCAATGGTATATTGCCCAATATAATACAAGCCTTTAGGGACTCATGGCTGCCAGCCAGTCTCTCCCAGTGTCACTTCAGCTGCTGACATTACCTACCACATCTCTGCTTCTGTGGATATGCTGAAACCCAACTCATATCTTGCTGCTGTCAGGAAGATTCCTTAACATTCTCTGTCCCCAATGTGAGTTAGTTGTTTCTGTTTTTGTATTCTCATCTTTATCCAACTGTGTTAGTTAACATATGATACTGTAATTATCTGACTGCTTCCCTTCTAGCCTCTGTACTCTTTGAAGGCTGGCATCATCTTTATTATGTGCTTTGCTCATAATAAGTGTAGACGAAGTGTGTGAATTCTTAATCCTCATGTGCAATACTTCAAACTAACACTATTCTTTAAAATGTTAAAAACCACCAAATTAGTTATCATTTATATTAATTTTATGACAGTTGTCATAAAATATTTACTTCAGGAGGTGAGAAATTATGGCAAAGCAGATATATTTACTTGTCAAACATGGGAACTGCTATTAGGAAGGCTAATTCAAACCCATTCTGTTTCCCCTGTGTCACTCAATCCAATCTGTTAGCTTCCTATCTGTACAATGGGACAACCAGCATCAATCTCATAGCATTTGTGTGAGGATTAACAGAAGTAATATATTTATAGACATCTCAGTAAAAATTAGTTATAGACATGGCATTTAATGTAAGTAAATCTACAGAACCACATAAGCAAGAAATTAACTTGCCTTATCCTCCACTGTAAGTTTCCAAGGAAATAAGAAGCTTCCTCTCAGTACAGATCATACATTTCTTCTCATGAAGTACAGAAAAGCTAGTTAGCCCACCCCAGGATAAAAGGGAAGGACTATAGGAGCAGAACTTAAATGTGACCCCTGTTTACCCTGGAGTCCTAATAAGTCCATTAGAAACAGGGAACCTGTCTATGCTTTCCCCCCCTGGTATCTCCAAAAGGATGTTGGTTAGAGGGGTTAAAAAGGCGGGCTCTCGCATTAATAAACTTGAAAACTTAAAACTTCATTTTTAAATGAAGACTCTAAGAAATAAAACCATGTTATCTTTTGAATGCTATTATAAAATATGTAGCTATCTAAAATTCCTCTTACGTTCTTCTGGTTTCATTTCAGTTATTTTTTGTAGCCAATTTTTCCATGTTTGGCAGTCACAAGGCTCATGGGCTTCACCAAGGCACTCCCTAAAGAGGAAAACGTGGAAAAGGCAATTTAAAAGTATCCTTCATCAACATCAAGGTAAAAGCACAGGTGGGAAGTACTGTTCCAAATGTAAAGTTGAGAACACTGAGGCACAGTGACTACTGAGAGATGAAGCATTTCAATAGAGGAACTGGAAGCATGATTCTAAAGCTCAATACCACTAGGACAGATTTTCTTTCATCAGTACATTTATTCACACATTTTAAAAAGTTGCAAATAGATTACCTAATATTTATAATTTAGCCTCTCATGCCTTAAGAGCTGTAAAGTATTTTTTATCAATTGGGTTCTGTCTCAATAATAGTTTAAATTCTTGCAATTCAATGGGTGTTCCCCTGCCCAGCAGCATTGCCATTACTCAGGAGCTTGTTAAACATGCAGAAGAGCAGGCCCCATGAGACCTACTGATTAGAATCTGCATTTTATCAAAATCACCATATGACCCTTCTGCATTTTAAAGTTTGGGAAGTACTATTTTACATCACATTCTTGTCATTACTTTTACCTCTGAATCTCCAAGTAACAGCAAGGGCAATCTAACTTACTTTCAAGTTTGATAAATTCCAATTTTCTGTCTTATTGGAATTTGGCAAATTTTTATTTAAATAATTAAAACTGTAGCAATTTATTATTTGTAACTTAATTATATATTCTTTCTATAGGTATATAAAAGTCAAACATTAGGGACTTCCCTGGGGGTCCACTGGCTAAGCCTCTGTGCTCCCAATGCAGGGGGCCCAGGTTTGATCCCTGGTCAGGGAACTAGATCCCACATGCCACAGCTAAAAGATCCCTCATGCCGCAACTACAGATCCCGCATGCTGCAACTAAGATGCAGCACAGCCAAATAAATAAATAATAAATAAAATTTAAAAAGTCAAACAAAAATGACTTAGAGCCTTTACGAATTATTTAATTCAATATGACATTATATTCTATAGCACAAAGCTAATCATTCTAGTTAATAACAAAACGTCATTTTGGGCAATGAAAAACCCAATCTATGGGTGCCATCATCATCACCAGTCTCATTTTAAACAAAGATTTTTTCTTTTTCTTAATTTTTTTTTTTTTCTTGGCCAAGAGGCATGTAGGATCTTAGTTCCCTGACCAGGGATGGAACCTGCGCCCCCTACAGTGGAAGCACAGTGTTTGTTTTTTTTTTTACATCTTTATTGGAGTATAACTGCTTTACAATGGTGTGTTAGTTTCTGCTTTAGAACAAAGTGAATCAGTTATACATATACATATGTTCCCATATCTCTTCCCTCTTGCGTCTCCCTCCCTCCCAACCTCCCTATCCCACCCCTCTAGGTGGTCACAAAGCACCGAGCTGATCTCCCTGTGCTATGCGGCTGCTTCCCACTAGCTATCTAGTTTACGTTTGGTAGTGTATATATGTCCATGCCACTCTCTCGCTTTGTCACAGCTTACCCTTCCCCCTCCCCATATCCTCAAGTCCATTCTCTAGTAGGTCTGTGTCTTTATTCCTGTCTTACCCCTAAGTTCTTCATGACATTTTTTTCCTTAAATTCCATATATATGTGTTAGCATATGGTATTTGTCTTTCTCTTTCTGACTTACTTCACTCTGTATGACAGACTCTAGGTCCATCTACCTCATTACAAATAGCTCAATTTCGTTTCTTTTTATGGCTGAGTAATATTCCATTGTATATATGTGCCACATCTTCTTTATCCATTCATCCAATGATGGACACTTAGCACAGCGTTTTAACCAATGGACCACCAGGGAAGTCCCTAAACAAAGATCTTGTTTACAAAGTTTAAGTTAAGAAGACATGCCAACTGACAGGTAGAGTCTTAACTAACTATGAGGTAACATTTCACTATATTAAGAATGTATCAATTCTACTTCATACCCATTAGGATGGCTACTATTTTTGAAAAACAACAGAAAATAACAAGTGCTGGGAAGGATGTGGAAAAACTGGAACCCTTGAGCACGGCTGGTAGGAATGTAAAATGATGCAGCTGTTATGAAAAACACTTTGGTAGTTCCTCAAATAGTTTCAACAGAACTGAAAACAAGGACTCAAACTTTTACACCAATGCTCATAACAGTATTCACAACAGCCAAAAGATGGGAACAACTCAACTCTTCACTGACATATGAATGGATAAACAAAATGTGCTATATACACTCAATGGAATATTAGCCATAAAAAGGAATGAACTTCTGATACATGCTATAACATGTAATGAATTTTGAAGACATTATGCTAAGTGAGATAAGCCAGACACCAAAGGACAAATATTGTATGACTCCACTTATATTAAATATCTAGAATAGGGAAATTCAGAGACAAAGTAGAATAATGGTTACCAGGAGCTGGGGTCGGGGAGGGAGGATGGGGAGCTATTGCTTAAATAGTTGTGGAGTTTTTATTTGGGATGATAAAAATGTTCTAAAATGGATAGGGGTGATGGTTGCACAACACTGTTAATGTACTTAATGCCATTGAATTGTATACCTAAAAAATCACTAAATACCTGGAAAGAATAACTTAATTTTCTTAAATTTCTGACTTATTACCAAATCTGGCATTTGGGAAACCTTTCCCATAACTGTGGTTTTATACAGCTCCTTAGTAACTTAGTGATAATTTAATAGACATTAATAAAATATTGCATTGATTAAAAGTAGAAGTAGATAGCATCTACAAAGTAGATCTTTCAAAGTAGATCTTTGAAAACTAACACATCAGAGAAAATAAGCCTGAACTTCTCCAAAGTACAGTACAGTGATGACAATGCTATCAGATGTAATAGGTGACTGATAATCTGAATTATGCCATGTGTAGGAAGACAGAGTATACTGATAGAAATAATGAAGATACTGGAATGTTCTACAGATACTGGAAAACTAATTTCCTGAAGAAAGCTTTAACCAAGACACCAATGACTGGTAGCAAATACTCTGACAGACAAAATGTAATTACACAGGATAGTGGGAAAAAGCATTCTAGGTTCAGTTATTAAGGGCACAGAACTTGTTGGTGAACAAGTTATAATAGAAGGGGTTATCCTGTGGTGGGAAGGAAAATGCCTACTCCTACCTTCCCTCCCAACAATGAATATATTCAGTTATATCCAAGCAGACATCTCTTGGGGATAGCTCTCAACTGATTCTGTCACACGTAGTTCTTAAAAAGAAGAAACTGTTATTGGCATTTCTTGTGGTTTTTGCAATCATTTTTAGAAAATATTTTTGAACTTTTGGGGGAAAGAAAGAAGAAAACCCTGAATCACATGCTTTTATTTTATAAAGATCTCTCTTGCAAAGCTTCTTTTTGCATGAAGCAGACTTTCTTTCTCTTTGAAACACTAGATAAGTAAGGGCAGCAGAATTCTACTTAGGATTTCCTTTTTTTCTTAGAATTTCTGACTATAGGCAAAGCTTTTATACTATATGAATACGAGTAGGAAGGTATGTAAAAACAAAAATTGCAAATTAATGCTTAGAGAGGTGAAGCAATGTAAAAATCCTAGAATATACATATATCATATACCTACATATATCAATCCTATAGCTTAATGAATTTCAAAAATGAAAGGTAATAAAGTTAAGTCCTGAATTGCTATGTCAGAAAATGATGATACTATTTGCTAAGTTATCTACCACCCTTATAATAGGAGAAGGAGTAAATAATTACCAAATGTGATCTTAAATCCATGTGGTCATCCACAGATCCCTTAAACTGGGATAAAATTCCAAGTAGGGCCTGTGATCTTGGCATATAGTTTCCAATGGATACTGAGGATAACCAGCCTGATATTTTGGGGTGTGAGAAAGAGTAGCTGACATATCTTCTCCAAACACTAGACTAGAAAGGTACAGTTTATAGCATCATATATGTTTATTGGCATATATAGCTTTTAGAATCTAATCTACCTTGGTAGGTTTTTCCATTAGTTTCCGTATTTTCAGTCAAACCAAACTTACTACTTGCAGCATACAAAGAGAGGTGGGGAAGAATACAAGAAAGTAAAAGCTAACCTACAGTGAAAACTAATAAAAGCTAGGCCACAGAAACAACAGAGTTTAAGAAGACAATGCCAATCACAGATTTTTCTTTTCCTTTCAAAACTTTATTATCCTCAGATGGTAGCAAATGTTATCATCTTCTTAATCTTCTATACATTTTACTAATCTATGTTTTCCATTTTTGTAGCCTCTCCACCAATCCTCTTAATCAGCTTTTTTCATCCAGGGGTGCTTACCTGAACCAGAGGGCTCAGAAAATGATTTTCTGAAGGATAGTACATAATTAGTACCATTCTAGATGGGGTGCTTTAGGGCACTAGAGCTTAAGTTTCTCAAGAAACTAACTTCAAAGAAGAAGCTCCTTTATTTTCTTCTTTTAATATTCTTACTAATAAAGTAGATTCATATTAATCTAGGACAATTTATATGCAAACAAGTAAGCTTGTGTGTATTCAATAACTCACTTCTCATTTCTGTTGCTGGATCCTTATCTCTTCTGGTGGGATAGTGAGGTAGAATTAGGACTCAACCATCAAATAGTAAAACACGTAAAACTAAAAATTAGGAATTTGCTTTTTAAATGTTTTGAAAAATTATCTTAAGGCATGTGGATATAATCTATTATTCAGTATTTTGTTGCTATTTTACTTGCTGAACCTGATTTAGCCATGAAAGTAGTAAATGTGGTTTTCCTTTCATTAATCACTATATTCAAGCACTTAGCCAGAAGCGTCGCAAGCTTTTTCTGTAAAGGGCCAGATAGTAAATATCTTGGGTTTTGCAGGCCATATGGTCTCTGTCACAACTACTCGATGCTGTCATAGCCTGAAAGCAGCCACAGACAATAGGTAAACAAACTGGCAATGAGTGGGTGTGGCTGTGTTCTAATAAAACTTTATTTTTAAAAATTGGTGCAGACACTACTTTGCTGACACCTGACCTAGAATTCAGTGCTATATATAGCTTGGCAGTTCAAGAAATATTTTTAGCTAATGATAATGATGATGGGGTTAAGAAATAGACCTTTCACGGTAGGGATATTTCCATATCTGCCTTTTTACTGTCTAGCAGTGCTACAGTTTGATTTTGGTTTCTGATAAGCATACAAGTAAAGGTTAGAGTTTTATATCTACCTCAAGTACAATATTTCCTTGCATATGTGATAAATCTGGAAATGAGCAAAAAGCATAACAAATACTATTTCTTCTTCTGATCACTTAATTAACTAAAACAAAAACAGTTATTATAATTGAATAAAGTATAACGCGGATGTCAGACAAACATACAGTCAAGAGACTATACATAGTTACATGGCCTATCCATTACTGATTTATCATCAGTTCATACTTACTAAGTATTTATCAGGCACTAGAAATTAAATAAAACATAAGACACAAACTGGTTCTTAACTGGTACTGTGCATTAGAATCACATAAGAGCTTTTTTTTTTTTTTTGAAGCCCCACTCCAAAATCCACTAAATCAAAATATCTCTTGTCGGGGTCTAGAATGAAAATTGGGAAAAGCTGTCTTAATAATAAATTCTGGGCATGCCTGGTTAAGAATCACTGCTAGAGACTTCTACTTTAAGAAACGATGTTAAACTCTAAACATTTTCTAATCTATGGTGAGTAATTTGGTATTAAAGTTCAAGTGCATGGGCTCTAGCACCAGAGCTGGGCTTTAATTCCATTTCTGCCAATTCCTAGCTGCATAACCCTGGGCAACTCCTCTGTGCCTAAATTTCCGTATCTGTAAAATGGGTATAATAATATCACTCCGTTCATAGCATTGTTAGGAGAATTCAATATTTGAATATATTTGGCAAGGTGGCTGGCACACATCAAGCACACAATAAATGTAAACTATCACCACTCTTTACATATTTTTTAATGAATAAGAATGACATCAAAAATACTACAATTTAAAGGCCTGATTCAAAGTATAAAGTCTCTTTAAAAACTGTCAGAAAGGTGATTAGGCTATTCCAACTTGTCTTTTACTGACCAGCAGAAGAGGTGTCCTTTTCCACAGTCCACAGCAGGGGCTCTGAGCAAGGGGAAGCTGAGTGTATCAGACCCAGATGTGTTTGACCCTTGTTTTGTTAGTCTGACTGCTCTTTCACAGCCTGGAGTAGGACACCATTTAATGGCAGGGTTATTTTCAACAAAGGCCTGTTTAAACAGCAATAAAAAAACATAACAAAACATTTTAACTCTCAATTCTAATAGGGAGTGTACCCCATATGTCAATTTACTTTAAAGCAAAAACAGAGTGAAATAAAAAAACAAAGCATAGTCAGTCTCAAGAAACACTTAAAATAGTATTGGGATATATAAAATAAGAAGGAAAAATGTGGCAATTACCTTAGTAATGACATGACTTTTAAAATTTATGTTTTCTTTAATCTAAAAACCAAGTAGATGATGATAGAGTAAAAATGCTGTAATTTAAATACAGAAAATGTGTAATTTAAAAATGTTTGCTCATACAATGTGTCACTTTTCTGATGAAAAATAATTTTTATAAATAGAATCTTGTGATTATTAGTTGCATCAGAACAGTAAATTTCTAAATGGTACTCTAATAATACATAAAAATCAATATTATAAACATAGAATTACCATATGATCCAGCAATTCCACTTCTGCATATATACCCCAAATAATTAAAAGCAGGAACTGGGATAGATATTTGTACACCCATGTTCATAGCAGCATTATTCACAGCAGTCAAAAGGCAGAAACAACCCAAATATCCATGGATGAATGAATGCATAAACAAAATGTGGTATATACATTATTGGACTATTATTCAACCTTAAAAAGAAAGGAAATTTTGATACATGCTACAACATGAATGAACCTTGAAGACATTATGCTAAGTGCAATAAACCAGACACATAAGGATAAATATTGTGTGATTCCACTTATATAAGATGCCTAGAATAGTGAAAGACATAGAGACAGAAAGCACAACAGTGGTTACCAGGGGCTGTGGGAAGAGGGAATGGGAAGTTAGCGTTCAATGGGAACAGAGTTTCAGTTTGGGATGATGAAAAAACTTCTAGACATGGAGAGTGGTGATGGTTGCACAACAAAGTAAAAGTACTTAGTTCACTTAAAACTAGTTATAATGGTAAAGTTTATGTGTATTTTGCCACAATAATAAAAAAAAGAAAAATGTAAAAAAAAAGTCAATATTAAGATGCTTTCTATGTTAAAGAAACAGTAGGACTTCTTTTTTAAAAGTCCATGTATTAGGGATTAGACCATAAAAAAATCTGAACAAGACAGTTAAAATGTAACTTTTAAATCACACGAAGATTTGCGTACACTTCTGAATAACTCCTGAGTGAAAAAGAAGATGGGGAAAAAAAGATGAAATAAATCTTATAATTTGTTTTATGAAACTACTACTTGAAATTAAAAAATCCATAAATTTCCAAGTTGATAATCTTTATTTCTAAATATTTACACTGAGGAGTAAAAATATGTCTTCTGGAAAATTTAAAATAGTTCCTATTTACTTTGAATGTTATCTTGATCAATCAGTTATAAAAGTTCAACATGCAAATCAATGAATAGTTTGGAGCGATAGTTTTATTTTTTTTGTAAACTACTATTATGGCTTTTTGCTTTTACTTCTATCATGATTATAAAATAATGCTTTAGTTTAAAACTTTAATTTAGGCCACCATTCCTTTATGCAGTTTTTCTGACAAAGTCAGAGTCCATTACTTTGTTTTCAAAAATAAAACAAAAAAATTAAAATCTGTTATACAGGTTTAATAAAATTTAAATTTTGGAAATCACACAGATAATTGGCAGCATACCTTAATATCAAACTGTAGGTATCGTTTGTCCATCTCCTTAGAAACTACGCTTTCTATGATATCCACAGGAACAAGTTGGAAGCAATCATATGCAGGGCAGAAAATGTTGTGAGCTTCACCTTCTTGAATTTTCAGATTCAAAAACCTATTAAAATTATCAATTGATAGAAAAAAGGCAAGGATATAATTTGCACATTCTAAGAATTTTTTCTTGATGCTGAATTTTCTGTTAGAGTATAATTAAAATATACCAATGAACAAACTGTGTAATATCAATTGTAATACATTAATTCATATAATTCACAAACACTGAACACTTATTACCTGCCCAACCATTCATTATATATGTATGAATATTTATATACAGATCTATGTTTTATAATTTCTTTAACTTTGTTTGCTTTATCCTCTTTAAAAATTTGAAACAATATATTTAACATTAAAAATAGAAATAAGTGGTTTAGAAAGGTCATATTCAATTCTCAATATTCTACACCTTTAAATTAAAGAGAGCAATGGTACAGAATTAAACCATAGATAATTCAAGAGATTTTTGAGGTGGCATTGGAATACAGCATAACTTTTTGAAGAAAAGGTTTTCTGCTTATATTTCATTTAGACAAATATTAAAATGAGTTTCATGTCCTATTCTAGGCACACTAGTTGAGGTAGTACAGAAAAGGCATCCTGGAAAGTGGCAGGAATCTAGCCCAAGGTGAATTAAGTAGTTAACAGCAAGATTTTTTTTTTTTTTTGATGTCTGATCGTATTTATTTGTTACCCTAAGAACATCTCATTTTTGACTGGACTCAGACTTAGAAGTAGAAGCTCTCAGAGAGGACAGCCTCCGTCTCTTGGCAATCTGTTCCTGGCGTTTTTCTTTGGCCTCCTTCATTCTCTTGGCCAAAAGTTTAGCCAAAAGTAAGCCTCTTCCTTATTTTTCTTAGTACGCTGTTTCTTCAGAGCAATTTGCCGACGTTTGTGTTGCAGAACACATGGAGTAACAAGACGCTGAATCTTGGGTGCTTTGGTCCTAAGTTTCTTACCTTCTTTGTTTAGGGGCTTTCTCACAACATACTGGCAGACATCATCTTCTTTAGAGAGACTGAAAGGTTTGCGGATTCTGCTAGCTCTTTTGGGCCCCAGGCGACGAGGCACAGTAGTATCAGTGAGTCCAGGAATATCCTTCTCCCCTTTTTTACAATGACCAAATTGAGAACGCTCAGATTGGCATCCACAATGCAGCCCCGCACAGATTTGCGCTTTCTTTCTCCAGTCCTCCTTGGTCTGTAACAGGAATGCCCCTTACTCAGTAGCAGGCAGACTCGGCCATGGGTCAAGACACCCTGCTTCATGGCGAAACCCTGTTTGTCGTTCCCACCACTGATTCGGACCACATAACCCTTCCATTCTTCAGGCAGAGCGTCAGCACCAACTTCTGTGGCCATACACTTCTCATAAAAGGTTCGAAGTTTTCGTTCATCGTCCACTTCAATGAGTTTCTGGCAGCCAGTGGCCGGGAAAGAGATGTTCAGCTTCATTCTGAAGCTGCCGACCGCCTCCGAGGCGCCACGAGAAAGAGCAACAGCAAGGTTTTATATTAGAGAATTCCAGGTCTGCCACCAACAAGTTATATGACCTTAAGCAATTCATTTAATTGTTCTGGGCCTCAATTTCGCTATATGTAAAACGGAGATAACAATATGTACTTCTCAGGGTTGTTATACAGATTATATGATATAATGTATGTGAAATATTTACATGGTCCCTGGCACAGAAAAAAGAATTCATAAATTTTAGTGAGGGTTTTATCATTAATATTTCCCATGGAAAAAGAAGAAATAAACTTTAAAAAAAAATTTTATTTATTTATTTTTGGCTGCGTTGGGTCTTTGTTGCCGTGTGTGGGTTTCCTCTAGTTGCGGTGAGTAGGGGCTACTCGTTGTGGTGGTGCACGGAATTCTCATTGTGGTGGCTTCTCTTGTTGCTGAGCATGGGCTCTAGGTGTGCGGGCTTCAGTAGTTGTGGCATGCGGGCTCAGCAGCTGTGGCTCGCAGGCTCTAGAGCGCAGGCTCAGTAGTTGTGGCGCACAGGCTTGGTTGCTCCATGGCATGTCGGATCTTCCTGGGCCTGGGCTCAAACCCACGTCCCCTGCATTGGTAGGCGGATTCTTAACCACTGCGGCACCAGGAAGCCCTGAAGAAACAAACTTTTTTTTTTTGCAGTACGCGGGCCTCTCACTGTTGTGGCCTCTCCCGTTGCGGAGCACAGGCTCGGGACGCACAGGCTCAGCGGCCATGGCTCATGGGCCTAGCCGCTCCACGGCATGTGGGATCTTCCCGGACCAGGGCACGAACTCGTGTCCCCTGCATCGGCAGGCGGACTCTCAACCACTGCGCCACCAGGGAAGCCTGAAACAAACTTTTGAAGTGTGAATTTCCCTTGCCTGAGGAGACATATCCAAAAAAATATTACTAAGAATGATGTCAAAGCGCTTACTGCCTATGTTTTCTTGTAGAAGTTTGTGCTTTCAGGTCTTGCATTTAAGTCTTTAATCCATTTTGAATATATTTTTGTGCATGGTGTGAGAGAGAGTAGTCCAACTTGATTCTTTGTATGTGGCCATCCAGTTTGCCCAGTACCATTTATTGAAGGGGTCATCTCTTCTCCATTGTATATTCTTGCCTCTTTTGTTGCAGATTAATTGCCCATATAAGTGTGAGTTCATTTTTGGGCTCTCTATTCTGTTCCATTGATCTGTGTCTGTTTTTGTGCCAGTACCATACTGTTTTGATAACTGCAGCTTTGTAGTAAAGTTTAAAATCAGGGAGTGTGACGACTCTAGCTTTGTTCTTTTTTCTCAAGATTGCTTTGGCTATGAAGGGTCTTTTGTATGTCCATACAAATTTTAGAATTATTTGTTCTAGTTATGTGAAAAACGTCCTCAACAATTTTTTAAAGTGTAAAGGGATGTTGAGACTAAAAGTTTGAGAACAGCTAACTGCAGAGTTCCTTTTTTCACATAGCAGGATTCTCTTCCTTTTAGCTATGAATAGGTTCCCTGTAAAGTTAGATATAATTTACCTTAATACTTATAGTCCCCTGTCAAAGTGCACAACGTACTTAGACATAGTTACTATATAATGATGTTTTTGAATTTTATGTATTCTAAATACATCAGAGCAGGTTTAACTATCTCTGGGGAATTAAATGACAGAACTGAGAAGACCTCACTGAAGAAAGGATCATCTCTCTGTGAGCCAGTCTGCTAATTTTCAGCAACATAGAATTTCTCACTAAATTTAAAAGCAGAACATAGAGTCGATGAATGTTAGTAAAAGAGAGAAATCTGGGGCAAACTTTTCCTATATTTTTATCTTGTAGGTCAGGTTCACAGATTATATCGTAAGTTCCCACTGTTTATTATCAAGCTTAGTAAGATGGTAATAACTAACATTTACTGAGTGGTTACTATATGCATTTTCCATATATTAAGCCATTTAACAATAAACTGGCAACAATCCTATAAAGTACTCACCACTGTCACCATTTTATAGTTTAGGAAATTGAGGCACAGGAAGGTTACCACTTAGTAAATCAACAACTAATCAGTAGCAGGAAGGATATTCTAGGCTGGGTAGAAAATAGTAATTTCCCTTTCATTTAAGCCCTTGGCATAGATGCTTCAAAGCATCTGTATAGACTGATGAGATAAGGGGGTAGAGAAGAGTAAGATAAATTAAGATGTTTTCAAAACTATCTAGGGACCTTTAAAAATTCTTCCTTGCTTCTTAGACTGAAGAGTTTTTCTATATGCCCATGAAAGGACTGCAATTAATTTTAAAATGGTTTTATTCACATACGAGTCACTCAATCTGGTACTTGTTTTACTGATGCTTGATTTGACAAGAACTACCTGGTAGGAGAGAGGAGTATCCTAGGTAGGCTGATAAGGTACCATGGAAAACAATAATTAGATCTTTCAAATTTAAATCTTACCATTAAGTATGGGAGATGGTTCCTGTGATAGGAGTTTGGAGAGGAAGGTCAAGGAAGTTCAAAAAAATTCAAGTAAATCCCTTAGAAGGGCTCAATTTTCACAGAGAAATCAACATCAACAGTAACAAACTTGGTAGAACCCAGATAATACTTCCTAATATAATACAGTTGACAATTTTAAGCTAAATAAAGTACTAAACCTGTGGAAGATTTTCTGTGCTCAGAACCAGCTCAAAGTTTGCTTTGTGTTGTGAGTTCTGACCTCTGCCAATTAATTTATCTGTATCAGCTGCACTGATTTGATCCTATCTAATTAGATTCAGAGTAGAGTCTAATCTATGTTTTAAAAAAAACAACCAGATATTCTTATTTATTCTGATTTTTTTAAAGCAGATTATTTTTCCCTTCCAAATAAATAATATAATATACAAATCCATTTATACAAATATAAATCCAAATATAATCTTCCCTTATATCCCAATTTGGAAAACAGATAAAGAAAATGTACTCAAAATGAAACCACAGTGACAGAAAGAAGATCAGTGGTTGCCTACAGATGGGAGGTGGAGGGTGGTGGTGGAAGGATAAGAGGGAGGTGGAAAGAGAAGGGTGGGAAGGATTTCAAGGAGAAATGAGGAAACTTTTGGGGGTAATGGATATATGCATTATCTTGATTGTCATAATGGTTTCATGGGTATATATGTATGTCAAAGCTTACTGAATTATTTATTTTGAATATGTGTTTTAGTGTATGCTATCCATACCACGACAAAGTTATTAAAAAAAAAACACAAAATTTCCTCAGGTTCTTGCTCTTTCACGCAACATGGTATTCCCTAGTTCCCTATACTTGGTTCCTAGTATTCTACGAAAAAGAACAGTTTGAAAACTTTTTCCTTAAATATTAGTGATATGCTTTGCTTAGGTCATAATCATTAGATTTACGTGTCTCCAGAGATAACCTGATAACGTATTGCTCATTATATTGATCTTCTTCATTTAGTTTATAAACCTCTCTCAAAAAGTACAACATTAGAGCAACATTAAAGGATGGTGAGAAAGTATAAATATTGGCAAGGTAATGGGAAGGAGAATAGAGATAAACATGAGGAGGAAAATAAAATTTCAGTTTGTAATATAGACCAACCATGCTTAGCAGAGACATCTAACTTTGAATTGATTAAAAAGGAATTTTAAGCGTCCATATTCTTACAGATTTCCAAGGCTATCTGCTTGTCACAAAAAGTTCAGAGAAAGCATAAAAACAAATGCTTAAACAATCTTGGGATATAAGAAACTGATTCTTTATATTGAGGTGCAGCCTTAAAATTTACAATAGATGAGAAAACTTATTTACCTACATCTGCTTTGTTCCCCAAAGTACCTTACATTAAGCAAAATAACCTTAATTACTAAATTAAATAATTTTACTAAATTAAATAATTTTACTAAATTAATAGATAGGAAGATGTCAAAATAAAAACAGAATTCTTCTTTAGTAGTAAAATATAACACATTTGAGTGTAACTCTGAAACCAATATAAATAATCCATATCATTAAATACTGAAAGCAAGCAATTTTATTGCCAAATCAGAGTGCTATCATGCAGTAAGAAATACTAAGCTGCGCATATACTCACGACTCCCAACATCCTCTACAAAAGTCATGTCCACAGGGCATATCCACTGGGTCTTCAAATACAGAAATACTGCACATACAAATGTCACACTGGAAGTGAAGAAGAAAATGATTTAAACAAAGTCATACCTTGGAGATAGAACATCTCTTTGTTCATTAGCTTATGGCAAAAATACTAGCATAGTAATTATAAACAGTGTTTCAAAGTTATAAGGGAAATTAAAGTTAGTGTGCCTACCTTTGACTAAATAACAAATGCCATGCTTATCTCATTATAAATTATTGTGGGATTTAAATGTTTTAATGCAAAAGTGAAATTCTTAAATTCCAAACGTATGTGTTAAATTAGTCAGCAACTATTTGTTTGGAAAAGGAAATACAAGAAACAAATCATTGCAATCTATTCAACTCAAGATCAAATTGCTCCTTGCAAAATAACCACTTCAATATCATGTCCTTCACCCTATACGCACCCCAGAAAATCTACAAAAATGGAGTAACTGTTTTTTCAATACAGCAACTCAGGATATTCAGAGGAGCAATTTAAGGATTTCTACCCAGGGAACCATGCTACAAAGCTGTGTATCTTCTAAACAATAACTACCTTTATAATGTTACAGATGTGAATTACAGAAGTAGGATTCTGTTTTCCAAGAAGGTCCAGATAAAATCTGGAGTGCATTCATATTTATAACATATTTTGTGTGGCTGAATCATTCGAGAAACATAAAAAGTTCCTGTAACAGTACACCAATGGTTTGCCAATTAAAAATGCACACAATGGCAGTACTGTTTCTCAATAAAAAGCAAATATTTATTTTGGAAATGTATCCAGATTACAAACTCCAGAAGTTTTACTGAAACAAATACATAATCATCAACATATGATAAATGTCTTCAGAAAAATATAAAAATATTTTCATATCTTTGGGTTTCAGGTGCCTATCACAAACTCAACTTTTAATATTTCAGTATGGTGTGCTCAAAACTTTAAGCAATTGGAGATTTTAAGTGAAAATATTGTAGATGGTTTTCCCAAATTCTCTTATGTTTTGTTTTAAAAGAGAAAAAGAAACCCCTTTTGTTTTTCAATCTGTAATTCAGAGATCTCAAAAATAGTCTGTGATAATAAATATTTACCAAAGCATGAAATAACTGAACCTTTTAAGTAGGGTATAGGATTCAATTACAAGAATTGTGACTAGAGGTTCCATGAAACAATATTAAAACTAAAACTAAGGGAAGTACACTGAATACTAAACCATACCAGACTGGTGTCCAAATCCCCAGGAGATAAACTTATTTCATCTGGAGAGGTGATGGAAGAACGTGTAGTCCTTGGAGTTCTTGGAGAAGGGAGTGTGTCCCAGGCATTATACCCACTTGGTGGTGGAGTTGGCATTTGAACACCTGATCGTTGGCAGCAGTTCTCTGGGTTGGACATCCAAGCTTCAAGTAATTTCTCCCTGTCCCAATCTTTAAGAAAAATAGAATGGATATCTCTCAAATAACAGAGAAAATACGGTGATGTTTTAAGAGCTTCATAATAACAAAAGAGAATAAGTTAGAGAGATATAGGTCATCTATGGAAAAAAAACTATTTGTATCAAAATAGTAATCGCAAATGAATGTTTATGATTTTATATCCATTCATATTTTTAAACAGAATTTAAAGTTTTATAATTTATCATGGCTTACAACCATGTCAATATCTAATAATATGGTCAAAATTTTCAGTCATTTCTACTAATAATCAAAAGTGGTGGCTCACATGTCATTGGAATTTACTAAATTTTTATAGGTATAGGTTTGATTAGGCCATTTTACTTTTTCAAGAATAATATGTAACTTCACAATTGGCCTCACTGCTGTCAAGTTGTAAAATGATTACACAGCTAACTATAAGCATGTCAAAATGCCAACAAGTCCTAAAAATCATTTGATAAACAGCTTGAAAGCAGAAGGAACTTCTGAAGAGATTATGATTATAAAGTTTTAGTGAATTTGATATAAATTGCATATTAAGTGAGCCTGATTCTGGCTTAACTAAAAAAAGGTTACCTTCCTAGTACAAACACTTTAAAAATAGTCAAGTGAAGTATGTTGTTATAAGTCCAGAGCCATAAAAACCTAACCCATTCAAAACAATAAACTGATATAGCCAATGATTTTCCCAGGTGTTTTATATATATATTTCATTTACTCCTCCCAACAAACTTTTCAATCATTATTGAGGTGAAGAAACCAAGACTCAGGGAAATTACACAACTTGCCCAGGCTCACACAGATATGAAGGATTTGAAACAAATTTCTGTAAATCCAAAGCCTGTGTTCTTTCCACTGCAGCCCAATAAAGCATAGGGTCAAAAGTAATATGAGTCAATTATTTACCATGGGCCCATTCTATATCATTTTACAAATCAAATACAAATAACTGTGAAAACTTTCTATATAAGACTTTTTTCAACCATATGAAGTCAATATATTTGGTGGTTTACCAGGATAATTATGATTCAGACATGCAATGAAAATACAGTGTGTTTCCATATGTGCAAAGGCACAGAAATATAATGGAGAGACATGAGCAGCTCTGTAAAGTTACAGTATACTATATTGTGGTTTGGGGAGATGGAAGATAAGATTGAAAACAGGAGTCATTACAAAAGAAGAAAAATCCAACAACTGAAAAACACTGCACATGAGTGCATTCTAGGAAATGTTGCTAAATGGACCTGAGTGTTTTGATAGGACATTACAGGCATACCTTGGAGATATTGCAAGTTTGGTTCTAGACCACTACAATAAAGCAAATATAAAGCAAGTCATACAAATTTTTTGGTTTCCCAGTGCATATAAAGGTTATGTTTACACTACATTGTTTTTTTAGCTATAATGCTATTACACACTTAACAGACTATAGTACCTTAATTAAAACACTTTATTGCTAAAAAACACTAACCATCATCTGACAATGTAGGGTTGCCACAAATGTTCAAATTGTAAAAAATGCAATATCTGCAAAGCACAATAAAGCAAAGTGCAATAAAATGAGGTATACTTGTACTTACTTAAAAAGTTAAAACTTTCTTAGAACAATATTATTTTTCAAATCTCTACTATAATACTTTTTCATAAATGGAAAAAAGAACTACTATAATTTATATACACACATATTAAATTAAATTCTAGTCTTATCTGCTACAAATATTTTCCAGCACAATTCCTGCTTGGATTCTATCATATCATTCATTTAGCAAACATTTATTGAATGTCTTTTATGTGCCATACACTATGTCAAGCTGTAGGGATATAACAGGAGGAAAAAACAGGCATAATTCCTGCTTTCATGGAACTTAGAGTCTAGTAGGGAGAAAGACATTAAGTAAAATCAACACATTAAAAAAAATTATCATTGTCAGAAGCACCATTAAGAAGAGGTAGAGACTCCCATTCAGGAAGCTCATGGCTTGGAGTGGACATCTGAAGGATGAGTGGGAGCTAACTGGGTCAAAGGAAGAGGGAAAGACATTCTAGACAGATGGTACATAGCATGCTAAAAGGCCTTATGGTAGGAGAGAAGGCAGCATCCTTGTGAAATTAAAAAAGTCAATGTAGCTGGAGCATGGAGACCAGAGGGGAAGCACTGTGTGAGTGAGGCTGAAAACAGGCAGGGACTAGGCCATGTAGAACTTTTTAATAATACTCCTATCATCAGTTTAGAAGTGACAGAAAGCCAGTGAAAACTGGGCTTAGGGTTAGGAAGAACAGGTTGTCACGGTTAGATCTGAAAAGATCATTCTGACTACAGTATGGAATAACAAAGAAATTGGATAGGGTGAGAGTGGAGGGAAAGGTAGACTAGAAAGGAGGCTACTGGGAAATACCAGTGAGAGATTATGGTAGCCAAGGCCATGGCTGGCTGCGGTGGAGATGAAGAGAAAGGAAGAAGTTAAGATCTGGGACGTGGGCTTCCCTGGTGGCGCAGTGATTGAGAGTCCGCCTGCCGATGCAGGGGACACGGGTTCGTGCCCTGGTCTGGGAGGATCCCACATGCCGCGGAGCGGCTGGGCCTGTGAGCCATGGCTGCTGAGCCTGCGCGTCCGGAGCCTGTGCTCCGCAGCAGGAGAGGCCACAACAGTGAGAGGCCCGCGTACCGCAAAAAAAAAAAAAAAAAAAAAAAAAAGATCTGGGACGTGAGACTGAAAATTTGGTAACAATGGGATATAGGGTCTGAGGGAGAGGAAATGTCAAAGTTGTTGTCCCAGGTCTTCCACATTGGTTGGTTGGTGCTGCCATCTGTGTAAATAGGGAATACCAGAGACTCAGGTACAGGTTTAAAAGCATGATTTTAATTTTAGACGTGATGAGATTAAGGGGCTTTTGAGATATCCTAGAGGTGCTTTCAAATCGGCAGTTATATATAAGTGTACAGAGCTCAGAAGTCTAGTTTTAGAAGGAGAAATCTGTATCTATGGAAGCCGTGGAAGAAGATGTCATTTCCTAGGAAGAGAGTAGAGTGAGAGGAGGTGTGGACTACTGATGTTTAATTACCTATAGAAGTGATGAGTCTCCAAAGGAGATTTAAAAAATACTTCAGTATACATTTACTCTAAGGACAAGCAAACTAGCCTTGGTCTCATATTTTAAAAAAGAGGTAAGTAAATTTTACTTATTTTCTCATTACGTAGCTTTGAACTATATAAGTTACTTTTATTACTGAGGAAATGCTCAGAAAATGACCTTTGTATTCTTAACAGAGTCATCCTTAAAATTCAATTACTACTTAGTAAATACTGCCAAACATTTCTGTCTTCTGTCTTCAACCTCATTACTTTGGGACTAAATTTGACAGTAGATAACATAATACTTAAATCTATTTTCCTGTGGAAAGCTGAATGAATGTTACCAAGGATACAATCTATAAATCTAACAAATAGTTCAGTTTAATAGCTCTGAAACAGAGCCCATCCGGATTTTGACAGCAATTAGTATAAACTGCAGCTCTGTGCACTGTCTTTTTTATTCACTAGCATGGTTTATCTCTGAAAATCTTATTTGATTATCAAAATATCACTGATATTACCTAAACAATATAGAAGAGATGTCCATCTGAAAACCTGCATTAGCCTCTATTATATACGCCTTAATAGGAGACTGAAATATAGAACTCTTAAGTTATCAAAAAAGTTATCACAGAATAGACAAATGTCAAGTAATAAAATTCAGTTAGATATCAGGTTATTAGAATTGACCCTACTATATGAAAGAAGTAATTTAGGGAAATATCAATGGAATGAAAATGGAGGTGATCATTTAAAAATACTTGATGACACAATGTGTAAACACCAGAGAAGAAAATCTTTGTTTTAATTACAATAAAATTACTAGTTAAGTTAGCCTTAGATTCTATATAATATTGTAAGTTAGAATTATGATATATTATATAATTTAGCTGAATGTAGATACCTGTGGCAGAAACGGACGTAAGTACTACACAACAGTTCTACAGAGTAGAACTATTGCTTGCAGTTAAGTGTGACCATGTGACTGAATTCTGGTCAGTGGAATAGGTGCAGGAGTGATTTATGCCACTTCCAGGACTGGGTCAAAAAACTTCCCACACCTATTTCTCCACACTTTTTCCTTTCTGATTCGTTGTCTGGAATGGAGATAATCCAGGCAACCTCAGAAGCTACTTTGTTAATATGGCAGAGTCTCAGTCAGTCCGAGTAACTGTGTGGAGCACAGCCCCTGTCCCATTCCTAACACTTTAGACTATTATGATTAATAAATGTTTACTGGGCTTCCCTGGTGGCGCAGTGGTTGAGAGTCCACCTGCCGATGCAGGGGACACGGGTTCATGCCCCGGTCCGGGAAGATCCCACATGCCGCGGAGCGGCTGGGCCCGTGAGCCATGGCCGCTGAGCCTGCACATCTGGAGCCTGTGTTCCACAACGGGAGAGGCCACAACAGTGAGAGGCCCGCATACCACAAAATAAATAAATAAATGTTTACTGTGTTTGACTCGATACTTTCATTTCAGCAGCCAGCATACCCTAACTAATACAACTGTCACGTTACAGCTCCTCACAGATGAATAGCTTCCACTTTTATGCCAGCTCTATGTTATATTTAAATGCACTCTCTTTATTTGAAAGCTCAAGCAAAGGACGAGGTCCTGTGAACCTCACACAAAAGAAAAACAATCTAAGGTATTTGGTATTTCTTTACAAGTTTTTACGAATGTTAAGTATTATTACTAAGAGGAAAATATTTTATCTTTAAATTCTAAGATTTTAAAAACTATTCTGAATTTCTCAATGTCGTTTTTGAAACCAGGTCTAAATTTTTTTCCCAAAGGATTTACTTCAAAATTTTAAAAGATGGCAATGGAGAAAAATAGTTTTATAATAAAAAG
The DNA here is from genome assembly GCF_949774975.1 of Lagenorhynchus albirostris. Classification (NCBI taxonomy): domain Eukaryota; kingdom Metazoa; phylum Chordata; class Mammalia; order Artiodactyla; family Delphinidae; genus Lagenorhynchus; species Lagenorhynchus albirostris. Next base: position 55,549,304 of record NC_083102.1, on the reverse strand, counting down.
ATGGATTTAAAAATATATAAATAACATTTCAGATATATTATCTATTCATTTTGTAACTATGATCTGAGGGCTTAAGGGATGCCAGATATTGTGGAAACAAAAAACAATAAAAAGCTGTCCTCTAAGAGCTCCCAGGCTAATGTAGAAGAAAAGCAAATAAAGAGATTATTACAATATTGTATTCTAAGTGTACGACACATAACATGCACAGGATATAATGGGAAGAGACAGGAAGGCTCTCAGTGAATACTTGGGAACACATAAGCAGAAAAGGTTTCCTGGAAGAGTGATTAATAAGGACAAGCAGGAGTGGGTAAATAAATGGGAAAATTAACAGCCCAGGTAAAGAAGCCTGGGTCATGAAGGTCTACTAAAGAGCTGGGATACTTTAAGTCTGTGGAGAGCCAGTGAAGGGTTTTTCAGCAGGGGAGTTACATGCTCAAAATTTTAAAATGCAATATAAAAAATGAATAAGGATGAAGAGGAATGGCAACAGCGGAGACTACAATTTAGATGAAAAATAATGACAACCTGAATTTAAGTCAGTGGCAGTGAGAATGGAAAGAGCTAGGGAGGATGGGGAGAGGATGAGAGATATTTAGGAAGAGGAATGATAAGACTGTGGCCAAATGTAATAGAGATGAAGAAGGAAAGTATGACTTCCCAGTTTCTAGTTAGGGTGATTAAATTAATGTGGCAGTCCATTTATCAAGACAGTGGGAGAAATGATGAGTTCAGGTGTGGACACCCTTAGGTTGAGGAGAAAATGTTAAAAAGGCATTTAGAAATAAAGCCTTGAATACTTTATTAAGGTCAGGTGGTAGATATATTCTTTATTATTTAGGTGTTTTTTGAAACCCTTGGTTTCATTAGATAAATGTGCACAGCAATGTTTCTCAGAAAACGGTCTACTTTGTAAGGCTTGTTTACAACACACGTTTTTATGCTGCATCCCTCACCTAAAGACTTAGACTCTCTGGAAGTCGACCTAGGAATCTCTGGTTAGTTTCCCAGGCTATCCTTATTTATACTAAAATATAGAGCCACAGAACTCTGGGAAATATCAATATTGAAGTTAGTGATTCTGGATGGTTATACACCAAATTATTCACAGAGGTGATCAAAGGATGATGAAATGCAGTTTTAAATTTTCTTCTGATCAAAACGTTATATAAAAGTTTTTGGAAGTTGACATTCTATTTTAGGATAGATGGTACAGATTTATAGTTAAAACAGACCGGTATGCCTCAAAATTACTGGATGAGAATAGCCATTTACCTTTCTATCTTTAAAAAGCATTTCTAAATCAGAAAAAACCTCTTTGAAATAAGCCAAAATGTCAAATATCAAGTGTGCAATGAGAGGGTCCAACTCAGCATGTAACAACTCCCAGAATGGCTATGCTAAGTATCACAGAGAACTTAAAATAAGCTGAGCACTTTTCCTAAGTAAATCTGGTAATGTCCTCAAAAAAATAAAAACAAACAAAAAACCTCACCTTAAAAGGAATAGCATATTCCTGCCTTGACTCTCTAAATTTCTCTTTGTGCATTTCATGGTGAGAAACAGCTTTTACATAAAATAAATGCAACTGACAATACTGATAACACAACTGTTAGTTAACTTTATTTAATTGACTTCAGTAAAAATTAATGTTAAAACCAGGACTAGGACTATGGATTCTAACTCTCAACCCTGCTTGAATCAGATACATTTCTAAAATTAGACAATCTATAAGTTGATTTAGTAGCTCAATTTTTAAAAGAAATTTCCTGTTTCTCTCTACAATTTGTAGCTAGTTTATACTTCAAAATACAAAATGTTATGAGGATGCTGAGTACTGCAGTAACTACTGCACAAAAATGAACTTAGGCTTGTTTAGCAAACTATTTTGTTTTATATTAAAACATTAAAATAGCCACCTTTTAACTCTGAAAAGTTTCAAAAGGCACTCGTGTTATCAGAAGCACATTTCTTTCATTACCATGAGCTCGAAGTAAAGCTTCAGCAGTAAATAGTGGAGCCTGGAGCATGTCTGCTGTTTCCACAATAAGCATATCTTTCAATCTACGAAGATCCTGAGGTCTTAATCCTTCATATGGCTTTAAAAAGAAGAAAAACAAAGTTAAATTGGCTATTATACTATTAGGAAGTTCTAAATGCCTATAAATAAATATATATGATTATCATTTATTTAACCTTCCAGTTCCAGTTTGGCAATGAAGTTAAAAAGGCTCTGTATGTTCCACTATCATGGACTTCAAACTACTCTCTCACAAGTCTTTTTTAAGATGGAAAGTGGATGCCTAGTCTCATGTACCTTATCATTCTAAAACAAAAGAATCATACTATAATGACAAAACCATCTTACTTCATAGTTTTAAAAATCTGAATAATACAAAAATGAATTAGAAATAAAAATCTATAATCCCACCACTGAGCAATGGTCATGATTAAAGTTCTCAAGTATTTTTATCCAGTCTTTTCTTTTTGCAAATCAATTGTGTGTGAATATATCAATATATGTTTTCACTTAGACTCACTTTTAATCACTGAACCACCAACATTTACACTTATTAAGATACAATCTGGATTGCTCGTGGGATTATATGATACCTATTAATTAATTTGGAGAGAAGTGATTATGACATACTATTCAACTTCTTATCATAAATGTATTCTCTGTTTATTCAAGTGTTAATGCTTCTTAGTTTTCTTCATAAAGGTACTGTATCATTTCAGGTTTTTAAAATTCTTTTGTTATCCTTTATACTTTTTTTTCTTTGCATTTAACAGAAAACATACAAGGAATAAAATCACAAATGTCTCACTATTTAGAAATTTATAAAAGCTAAAATAACCTGTGACATGTTTTCCCCATTACATTTCCCTAATTTTCCCCATCCTTGCTTACAGCAATCACTATCATGAATTTAATTTGTAGCTATCATAATATTATGGCATAACATTAAATATATCGCTAAGCAACTTGCTTTTATTTTTATTCAGTACTGTGTTTTTATTATTAATAATGATACACATATCTATTTCAATCCTTTAAACAGATGTAACCAGCTTACTGCAGTAAGCATAGAACTAAAGACCATAACTTAAAAAGCAGTAGAAATTCTCAAATACTTATCAGAATAACAACCATTGAGGAAGTCCTTTGGTAACATCTACCACACATTCCAGAGAGTTCTGGGCAGTCAGTAAGCCCTATCCCTTACAGCTGATTTATAGATATTTTAAAACTAGATATTATCTTTATTTCTAGCTTTGTTTTTTTGATTATCATGGAAACCATTTCATCAATTCTTACTTAACCCCATATGGTGGGAACTCTATTCACCAGGGGTAATTTCTCTCAGTTGATGTATGTTTCCTGATCCTAAGATGTCTTCTGGCAGGGAAGCATATATAAGCAATGAGTGTAGTAATGACAGGAAAGACTGACAAACTTGACTGCAAAAGAAACTGCCAAGGTTTAAACATAAAAAGTGTGTTGCTTTTAATATATAAGGAATTCGTGACAATCAGTAAATTTAAAATGTCAAAAGTTATAAAAACACAAACATCCTTAAGTATACAAACTCTTTACCTAACAAACTGGCCAAGGTTTGGAAAAAAACAAAAACACCCCTCAATATTGGTAAGGTTGCAGTGAGATGGCCCTCTGATGTACTGTGGGTAAAAACAGAAATTGGATTATCATTTAATGACTAAGCATCACGTATCATGAGCCTTTAAAATACTGATCTTGGGCTTCCCTGGTGGCGCAGTGGTTGCGAGTCTGCCTGCCGATGCGGGGGACGCGGGTTTGTGCCCGGGTCTGGGAGGATCCCACATGCCGCGGAGTGGCTGGGTCCGTGAGCCATGGCCTCTGGGGCTGGGCGTCCGGAGCCTGTGCTTCGCGACGGGAGAGGCCACAACAGTGAGAGGCCCACATACAGCAAAAAAAAAAAAAAATTTCTAAAAAAAAAAATACTGATCTTGTGACTCAATAACTTTACTTATAGGAATCTATCCTAAGGTCTAATCACAATGTGAACAAAACTGGTCAACTGCAATGTTACTTTTAAAAGTGACAAAATGCAAGGAACCCAAATATACTTTCAGGGAGTTATAGGACATCTACATGTTAGAGTAGTTAGCAGTCATTCAAAATGTTTTCCATGATGAGTCTGTGAATATCAAAAAATGTTAAGGAAAAAAAAAACTACAGGATGTAAAATGTACAATATCATCACACTGATGAAAAATGGAAGGCAAAATGTTACAAGTATTATTTATAAGTGGTAGAATAATGAATATTTTAAATTTTCATTCTGCTTCTTCTTATAAAAGGGGTGTTTGGCTGAAAAAACTTTAATTAAAAAATAAAAGAACTTCCCTGGTGGTCCAGTGGTTAAGACTCCGCGCTTCCAATGCAGGGGGCGCGGGTCTGATCCCTGGTCAGGGAACTAAGATCCCACATGCCACTCAGCACGGCCACAAAAAGAAGAAAAATTAAAGAAAAATCACTGGGGATGTTAAAAAGCTTTAAACAGGGGCAGAGCACGCACTCAATCAGTCTGCAGTGTTACTCTTTTTACAAATGATAGTAAAAACTTAATGCTGAATACATTTCATATCATACTGTATTAATAGTCTACTACACCTATATATGCATTCAGCTATACTGCCATGAATCTCTACATATTACAGGTATCCTATAACCTTAAGTAGAAAAAGAAATAAAAATTTAACCTAAACTATTCTATATAGGAATTAACTAAAAAAGGAAAAAGGGGAAATTTAACCCAACTATCCTTTAAAAAGTGCCCCCAAATCATCATATACAGTTTGCTTTTAAGCTAATTTATGAACCATACTTTGTCCTGCAAAAATCTACCAAATCCTTTGATGATTAAATTTGTAGTACTCATTCCAGTCTAGAATTTATACACTATATATAACATTGCTTCTAGAAACTGTGTTCCAAGTTCAGATTTGGGACTCCAGGTATCTTTCCTGCCTCAGCAATGAAAATCAATATTTCCTGATATTCCCAGTGGTGGCAACTGTTTATTTCCTGGTATATTTCCTAAATGTTCTTTTTCAGATTAGCCATCATTCTACCTAATTTATGTTGAACCAAATAAAATTTGACTTTAGATACATTAAGAAAGGAATAATATTGATATAAAGCAATCTGTATAGATTCTTTTTTTATAATGCACAGTTTAAAACCTAAATAGGTTACAATGGAAGAAAAATAGTCCTTGAAGGAGAAAGACATACTGCCTTCATGAACATGTAACATATTCACTCTGAATTTCTGCAATGGAACTATAACTAGGCCATGTGATGCATTTCAATACATTGCTCAGTTCCAAGCGGCCAGTACCCCTTTCTTCTGCAGAAGGGATTAAGAATGAAGGTGCCTTTCTCTTTCCTGCTGCAAAGATAAACTGCTTCTTTTTCAGATTAACACAAACCAGCAATAACCTTCAAAGCAGTCCAATACTGATACAAAGAAAGAAAAAGAAAACTAATTTAAAGAGGAATGGCAAATAAAAGTGCCTAAACACATACAAATAATAGTTATATAAGTCCTCTCAGAATCAAGTTAGCACTGAACACTGAAGAATCAGAATCGTTTTTAGAGGAAAAAATTTACTGTGTCTTATAATAATGTCTTTATTTAAGAAATATTTATGGATGCCCACTGTGCATGCAGTGTGTTAGACACTGAAAATATTCTGCTAAATAAGGCAGTTATGGTTCTGGCCCTCATAAAGTTGACAGTCTAATAAAAGAGAAAGGCAGTAAACAAGTAAACTATAAAAATATATAAACAAAATAATTATAGCATGTGATAAGTGCTACAAAAAATAAATAGGGTATATGGTAAAGAATAATGGAAGGAGAGGGGTCTACTTCAGAAAGAATGTAAGACTGCCTCTCTGCAGAACTGATATAGTCAAGAGAAAACTTGGGAGATGATTTTAGACATAAGGAACAGGAAATGCAAAAGCTTTAGTATAGTCTAGGTACTACAATTAGAGCAAAGTGTGCCAGTGAGATGATGTTGGAGAGGTAAATAGTGGCGAGACCATATAAGGTCTTATATCTGAGCAAACAGTTTGGATTTTATTCTAAGTGCTATGAAAAGTCACTCTATGGTTTAAGTGATATGATCTAATTTAAGTTTAAAAGGCACTCTGGCTACTGTGCACAAAATGGATTCTAAGGGGACGAGAACAGAAGGAAGGAGACCAGTAAGGAAACTACTATAGTAGTTCAGATGAGAAGTGAAGGTGGAGAGGACCTAGGGAGGTAGGAGTAGAGAATGGGAGGAGTAAATGGATTTAGGTTATAACCTTGGAGGTAAACTGACAGAATTCCCAGACTGCTTGGATGTGAGGAATCGAGAATGCTTGCCACATTTATGCTTGAGTGGATGGAGGTAATGTTTACTGAGACAAGGAAGACTTAAAGGAAAAACAGAAAGCAATGTCACTGAAGTCAAGGGAAGAGTGTTTCACTAAGGGAGTGGTTAATTATGTCAAGTGGTGCTGAAGAATTCAAGTAAGAAAAGCACCTACTAGATTTGGCAGCACAGTGACTCTTGATGTCCACATCAGTGCAGTTCCATCAGAGTAGAAGGGAAGAAAGTCACACTGCAATGGGCTGAAGAGTGAAGGGAAGGTGAGGAAGTTGGTATGTATAGACAGCTCCTAAGTTTTGTTTTTCTCATATGAAGATCAGAGATATGGGGCTACAAGTGAAGGGGGACAGGGACAGGGCTGGGGAAGAGTGGTCAATGGAGAGGTTGTTTTGTTTTTTAAGATGGGAGTTACCAAAGCATGTTTGTTGATAAGAGCAATCCAGAAGACAGGCAGAGACTGAAGTACAGGACTGGAGTCTTGGAGTCAGCATCTCTATTTATATGTAATTAAACATACTTACATATGCTAAAGGACAGACACCACCTCCAGGTTTTCTAGATGTATTTTCATACTTATGGCTATGTAGATCACAGGATATTTAGCATATTGCAAAGAAGACCATACAAACTGGGTTTTAAAGAAGAAAAAAATAAAATTTAATATAAAATCCATATAATTTTTTTATTAAAAAAAACTTACCTCTCGTTTGTCTAATGCAGCATATTCCGCTTCTATTTCTTCAGCTTCAGGATCTCGTGAGAATACCATTTGAGATTCCAGATTGAGGGCCAAATCTTTGTGGTGTTGCTTTTCAGCACAATCACAAGGAGTATCTTTATTCTCATTCTCAGCAAACAAGTCTCCTCCATGTTTTACTAAAAGCTAAAAAAGATTTTTTCAAAAACTTTCAACTATAGGACTTCCCTAGTGGCACAGTGGTTAAGAATCCGCATGCCAATGCAGGGGACACGGGTTCAAGCCCTGGTCCGGGAAGATCCCACATGCCGCGGAGCAACTAAGCCTGTGCGCCACAACTACTGAGCCTGTGCTCTAGGGCCCTTGAGCCACAACTACTGAAGCCGGCGCACCTAGAGCCCCTGCTCTCCAACAAGAGAAGCCACCTCGATGAGAAGCCCGTGCACCGCAAGGAAGAGTGGCCCCCACTCGCTACAACTAGAGAAAGCCCGCACGCAGCAACGAAGACCAAATGCAGCCAAAAATAAATAAATAAATTTATTAAAAAAAAAAGAAAAAAACCTTGCAACTATAGACTTAAATGACAAGTTATTTCATGCTGCCTATTAGAAAAATTTTAATAAAGTAAGCACAACAAAAATTCAACAGTATGTATCTGAAATGACAATAAAAGTTATTTAGATACCAGTGGCTTCTAATTTTAAGATTAGCAATTCTTGCTTATTAGCGTTAAGATGACTTCCTTTTGAGGCTTCCCTGGTGGCGCAGTGGTTAAGAATCTGCCTGTCAATGCAAGGGACACGGGTTCGAGCCCTGGCCCAGGGAGATCCCACATGCCGCAGAGTAACTGAGCCCGTGCACCACAACTACTGAGCCTGCGCTCTAGAGCCCGCGAGCCACAGCTACTGAGCCCGCGTGCCACAACTACTGAAGCCCGCGCCTAGAGCCCGTGCTCCCAACAAGAGAAGCCACCGCAATGAGAAGCCCTCACACCGCAACGAAGAGTAGTCCCTGCTTGCTGTAACCAGAGAAAGCCCACGCACAGCAACGAAGACCCAACGCAGCCAAAAATAAAAATAAATAATGAAATAAATTTATTAAAAAAAAAAGATGACTTCCTTTGGTTAAAAACAACAACAAACCAATTTCTTAAACTTTACAAAGAAATTCTTAAGCATTCTGTCCAAAGTTTACTTAAAAATCAATAATTTTATAGTCATTCAATGCTCTAAATTTTATACATTTCTATAAATCTTTCTTAAAAAAGAAGGACACAGCCAATACTGTTACTTTAACCACTAATACCTGGATGTCCTGACAAGGTGGACAAAAGTTTTCATTTGTATCATTCATTATCCAGCTAAACGCTGAAATAAAATTCGGTTGAGCAAATCACTGAAGCAAAACTGTTTTCAATATTCCTCCAAATAAGCAATGAGAGCAAAACTGTTTTCAATATTCCTCAAAATAAGCAATGGGAATAGCTACTGATAGCCAAGTTGGGAAGATACTCTATCAAATCTCTTGATATTTAAAGGTAGGATTTTGCCCAAGGAAATCCCACTTTTAAAATTACATGGAATAGGGACTTGTCTTGTGCACTACTGAGGTTTCTGCTGGTTTTGCAGAAGTTAAATATGTTGTTATTAAGGGCTATAGGTTCAAGTTTCCCCAGTATGTCTGCAGAGACATTAACAAGGACATGAATACCATGAAGGCCATAATCTAGGACAACCCTAAAGGACAGCCTGACAATTAGTCATGGAGCTGATTCTTTTATAGAATTCAGTCACAACCATAACAACACAGTAACAGCCACCACTTATTGTTTTCTAAGTGCTAAGCACTATGCTGGGACTTCAAATACATATTCTTACTTAATATTAACAACCCCAAGTAGCAGGGATATTGTAACATTTCAGAAGAGTTAAACAAGTTGACCGAAGTTACTCAACTAATAAGCAGTAGAACTGGGATTCAGACACAAGTTTGACCAAGTTCTTAACCATGACTGGACATTGTACTGACCCAAAGTATAGGCTGATCACAAAATAAAGAAGTCAAATGTATTCCGGGCCCACCATAAAGTTCTGGCCAGATCTTATTTATGATCTAAATGTGAATACTTTTTAGAGATTTTCATTTTTTATGTGGGTTAATAAAAATGGTAGCTTCTTTTCATTTTCTTCCAAATAATTTTATCTCCTCTCCCTCCAACAAACACATGGATCTTCCTGTAAAGTTCTTTTATTGCTTTTGGAACTGTCATCCTTAATCCTTATGGTTCCTCCACAGTCATCCCAAGAGGCCCTGATAAAATAAGGGACTTATACCAATGCCAGGCCTGGAAGCCATGGGCTAACTTGACAAGCTCAATGGATATGACTTAGGCTTCTTGCTCTAAGCCAAACGTATACCTCAGAGCTAAGATGGTTTAAAACATTTTTTAAGTTGTAAAAACAAGCAAACAAACAAACCAAGAAGAATATGAAACATAGACTTGTGGTCACCAAGCTTAAAATATTTACCCATTACATCTGGCCCTTTACAGAAAAAAAATCTGTGAAGCAATAGCTCTCAGCAGTCACTGTTGCAGCCACCTTCTAGAGCCTGAAGGCAAGCTCATATCAGCTGCTATTTACCACCTGGAACCTTTTTAGTCTAAATGTGGTCCAGGGACACCAGGGGGTTTGTTAGAAATGCTGACTCTCAGGGCTACCACCCAAGCCCCTCCCACTCCAGGCCTCTAAATCAGAATCTGATTCTCATCTCCAGGAGATTCTTATGCACATTAAAGTTTGACAAGCAATGATCCTAGACTATGGCCTGTGTGGCATGGAAACTGACATATTTATATTACCTTCTCTGTTCAATACTGGCGACTTGTATTAAGTCCACAGACTTATCATACCTATTGCAGGGTCTGTTACTGTTTTCAGCCTTTCTGCTTCACTAACACAAAACAGACTATTTGCTTCTGGCTGCTACAGAACTGAGAGCTGACTTGACTCTATGGTTCTTTGATATTCAGAGTAGCAGAAAATGAACACTGGGACGGCTTTCAAAGCCATGACTTGATTTACTTTCACAACAGATACTACCACAGAAGAGATTCTAAATATTAGCAAACAAGATAAATCATCTTTAACTTAATCACCCTACTCTTTAGCAAAAGCAAAGACAAAATTTAAGAGGCTGTGCCATTCCAGAATATTGGTAAGAGGAACATTCCAGAGTATAGACTGCATTCCTTGGCGTTTAAAAACAAACAAACAAAAAAAGGATGTGTGAGAAGTCATTGTTGAGAGTCACTGTTGACTATTTTTAGAACTTGAGACTTCTTGCCTTGATTGGTAATTCGAAAGGAGTCCCCAGATGAGTCTGATGGGAGTGGGGTGAGGGGCCACAAAAACCTGTATCTCATTGCTGCAATTGGTACCTGGACAGAAACTCATATCAGTGATGGAATGGACGGTCCATGTTTACAGCATTTGTCTTGGCAAGGAAAATCAACGTATATGCTACCTTTGGCATAGAAGCTAGCTAGCTATCACCAGTACTGCCTGACATTGGAGGATTACTGACCTTTAGGGCTTAAGGCTGGAACACAAGAAAGCAGAAGATGTCAAGATATCTGTTAAACTTTTGCTGCATAAAGTCAGGTGTTTTGCTTTTACATAATAGGGTGTTACACGTGGTTCTGAAGAGGTAGTTTTTAAATGCTTCAACCAAAGCATTCTAAGTATCATTTTCTCCACTCTCAAGCAAGGAGAACTGAATATTTTATTCAAATGTGTTTTTTAGCCTATCTCAGACACTTGGTGGCACATACAATTTTCTACCTTAAAAGAAACATACAATTATCACTATCTCAGCGCATCTGTTTATCGATTTTGCCTTCCTTTCTGTTCATAATCCCAGAGGAAGAGGGGAAGGACAGCCCTTAGTTCATGACAAATCCCTTCCCACCCCTTTGATCCATCATCCAAATGGCTGGTTGACTCTGAACAAGTCATTTAACTTCTGTAAGTCTCAGTTTACCAGGTCCATCTATAAAATGAGGCTTACATAATCTTGAGAAAAAATGTAAAAAAAGACGATTCTTAGTCTCTTCTGGTTGTAAAATTACCATTTCCTCATCTGTTTCCTCTATGATCTTGAGCACTCCATTATTCCTTTCATCTTCACTCTCTGACTTTCTACTGGCTCCTGGTACAGATGAGTCCCCTATCTTAATTCTGTTAGCCTTCTTGTCACTTCCCCAATACTTTACTTTCTCTCTTGGCCACATTTGTCAAATGAGTGACTGACACCCGCTGTCTCTCTACTTCCTCAGCAAATTACTCAATTTCTCCCAGCAATCTGACTTCTACTCTGCCCACTTGACTATAATATTCCTGAAAGTCATTAATACCTCTCAAATCCAACAGCCTTATCACTCTTGTAATTCCTTGCCCTTTCTGAAGCACATCAAATGACTGACTACCTCCTCTCCTTGAAATTCTTCTCTTGGCACCCTCGACAATGTATTATTTTGGTTCTCTTCTCTGCTTTTTTGGTTTTTGTTGTAGGCCACGTACTGTTCCCACTCCCTTTAAACAGAGGCATTCTCCAAGTTGATGTTGTGACTTTAATTCTGTAATTTTATCTATAAAGTCTTTTCCTTGGATTTCTCATCTATACCTTATCTTGCAGATAACATTTAATTCTAAATCTATATTCATTACTCCCAGTTAGTTCTAATCTTCAATAGCCTGAATACCATTTCACGTGGATAATCTAAGACCTCAATCTCCTTCTAAATGAAAACGCAAGATATTCTCCCTTCCTTCTAACCAATTCCTTCACCTCATCTCACTTAATTTTTTTTTTTCTTTTTACTACTAAAGTGTAGTTGACATACAACACCTCATCTCATTTTTAAAATATCTGTCAATTGTTAGCAGGGTTCAAAGTGAACTAGGTTCAAAACCATCCTCAGTTTACTTAAAAATAAAGTTAATTTATTTTACTCTAATTATAGATATGATAGCAGATTGTTACAGAAAATGCAAAAAAAATCAAAGAGAAAATTATATTATCCAAAGATAGCTCAACATTGTTAATATTAACATTTTAAAGTCTCCATCATTTTAAACTTTTCTCTCCCTTACTTTCTTGTATCAACTGACCAAGTCACCTAAATGCATCTGCCTCATTCTTTCCGTTTCTAATACCACCATACAAATCCAGGCCCTTTATCAGTTCACAGCAGAATTAATGCAATAAGATTCTAACTCCTGTCACTCCCTCTAGTACACTGGTTTTCAACCTTGGCTGAACACTAGAATCATCTGGAGAAGTTTAATATACTAGTGTCTGGGGGTCCACTCTCAGAAATTCCAATTTTGTCGATTTGAGATATGGTCTACACTATGGGATTTTTTGTGCAGACATGGTTACAACCACTGTTTCAGCACAAAGGTTTCCAAATTGTTTATGAATCGTCTAGGTAATCTGATAGTCATATTAGGGTGATCTAGAGTGGGGATTAAATATATGAACTCTTTACAGGTGATTCCATTCTATGTCCCACAGACTACTGCTCTAAGCCAAGGATTCTCAAACTTTAATGTGAGTATGAATGAATCACCTTGGGGTTCTTGTTAAACTACAAATTCAGACTCAGCTGATCTGAGATGAGGCCTGAGATTCTGCATTCCCAACAAGTACCCAAATTCATGCCAATGCCAGTCTGGGGACCACTGTCTGGGTAGCAAGGCTTTAAGAACCACTCCTTTAGAAGTCCCCCCTTTCAACTCTATTCTACTTTACAACCATTAGGCTAATCTTACTATATTTGCTTTCATAATAGCACTCCACCAGTCAAAAAATTTAAATGGCTCAATTTTCTATAAATAAATCCAAAATTCTTGGCATTAGTATTTCTACTTAGTATGGCTTCTATCTTCATTTTAAGTCGTCTGTCTTATCAAACCTCTGCAAAATACTTCAATCTGCATTTGTTTGAGACCTAGAACAGTGCTTCTCAAACTATAACATGCAAACGAATAACCAGTAAAACTTGCTTAAAGCATTCCTGGAGTCTACCCCCAGAGATTCTGATTTGGAATCTGGAGGTCTGTGGGGCACAAGAATTTGTATTTATAACAAGCTCCCAGGCGTTACTGATGTACAAAATGTGCTGAGGGCCACATTTTGAGTAGCCTCCTCCAAATACTTAAACTGAAATCTCATCCACTCAAATATTACTACTACCCATGAAATCTTCTGGGCTAAGTAAAATTTAAATGATGTCTCCTTCCCTTCAATGCCTATTAACAGTTAATGCCTAAATAATTAATAGCTCTTAGCATCATAATGTTTTGGATGCAATAATAAAATCATAACTTTCTTGATTAAAAATTAGAAAACTGAGGCCCAGAAACAGGCAAAGTTACTCAGTTGCTGAGCTGAGACTACAATTTCTGTATTCTTTTTACAGTTTTAAAACCCCAGGTGCTAAAAACACAATATAATTAAGTAAAACTCTTCAGTATGATTTGTGAATGATTTTTTTGGCTTTTCAATGAAGTGTGAAATACTCTGATAGCTGCCAAAGTGTCAAATAGTCCCTGTAGCTGTAAATGGAAATGTGATTTATGACCTTTGGTTTTCTAGTGACCTTTATTTGATCTAACAATGAGCAGCTACACTTAAAACTTTGAATAAGCAAGTGGAACAAGGATGCATAGGAAATATCTAAAGATAACACTCATTTAAAAAAATGCTTTTCACAAAGAGCTGAAGCACTATCAAACACAACCACCACCTCTGTCACATCAACCACTTCTTGAATCACTGTGATGGGTGAAGCACCAATATAAATAAAATGAGGCCTAATGACTAGGCTTGATCTAGGGAAGTCCGCAAAGGGGAAGAAAAATCACTAAACTTTTAATTGGGCCTTGCTAATAGACCTAACATATCATTCCTCTCCAAAGTCCATCTCTATTCCAAAGTGGAAAAACAAAAACTCAGCAACAAAGACAGAAGTGTGTTTTTTATAGTATTAAATTCTTGTAAAATTTATATTTTAATGGAGTTCCATTTTTGTGCGCTGGGCATCCATTACATAGTATTTTTTAAGTTCTTTGTATACTTAAAGCATACAGGACTTGCTACATATTGATAACGTTATTTTACATATTTAAAATAAGCTTCTATAGTGTGGAGTCATCTTTGGTTTCCTCTCCCAATCTTTGCATAATGCAGGGGTCCACTGCAAACTAAGGCCTGTGAGCCAAATCTAGCCTGCTGCCTGTTCCTGTATAGCCCACAAACTAAAAACTATTTTTACATTTAAAAATGGTTGAAAGGAATCAAAAGATTATTTAGTGATATGTGAAAATTATAAGAAATTCAAGTGGGAATGTCCATAAACAAAGTTTTAATGGAACACTGCCATGCTCACTTATACACTGTCTATGGCTGCTTTCAGGATACTGTAGCATAGTTGAGCAGTTGCCTAAAACATATGGGCTTTCACAGAAAAAAGTTTGCTTACCCTTGAAATAATTCTTTGAAATACGAAAAAATTAAAATTAAAGGGGCTTTAATTATAGTTTGCCTTAATAAATGTTCAACATATAAGCATTTCTAATTTTCAAACAATTGCAGCCCACTCCTCTTTGTGTTACTTTTATCTCATAAATAATTTTGAATGATAAATATTTTTGAAACTCCAGATTTTCCTACTCAAGGAAGTTCTGAAAAATACAAAGTGAGGATCTGATATAAGCACCTGTTGTTAGAAGGTGGCCAACAGAGATAAAAAGAAGGGGCTGGCCAAAAGCGGCAAGGAAGAGTTCTGTTCTGCAAATGAGTGGCATAAGTTTGCCGCAAAAACAAAACAAAACGAAACAAAAACAGTCCCAAGGTAAATCCAGGTATCAAGACTAGATATGGGGATAACGGTAGCATCATTAATAGGAATAAGGCAGTCAAGAGGAGGAACTGGTAGAGAAGACTGAGTACAGTTTTGGAAACAATGAATTTGAGAGACTGCTGGAATGTCCACTGTCAACTAGGCAGCAATATAACATGAGAAACTTCAGGGCTAGATATTCCATATATATATATATGTATATGTATATACAATATATATAAATGTATATATATGTATATACATATATATATAAAATATTTAGCCACTGATACTGTCACACCTGCAAGTTCCCAAAAGAACTCTATGATTAAGATGTTTTTAATCCAGCCCTGCACCAATGGCTTCGCAATTCCACATCTCCAATTTATTAATCAAACACCATTTGTGAGGCAATGTCACGGGCCCCATTGGTGTTTCTCTATTTGAATGGTTGCTGAATATTTACCTATGCTTTGACAACCTCCACTGATGTGGAATGAGGGAAAAAAAACACAACCACCTTCTCTCCCCAGTACAAACTCACACTCAGTGTGGATAATCACAAAGCCTCCACAGGCTGACAGATGAAAAGAAATGGGCAGTCAACACAAACATTGAGCCCTCTTTGTGGTGTCAAGGCAGCAGGTGGGGGAGGGAGGAGAGAGGAGATGATCCCCCTCTCCTGGTTGAAGGCATCACTGAAAAGTACAGGGAAGGGGCCAGCTGTGTCGAGAGGGAGGATGCTAAGAACCTGGTCATCTATGTGCATGTTCCCCAAAGTCACAGGTCAGGAGTCCTTAGCACACTGCTGCAGAGGGATCTGCCTTTGATGGCTCAGAACCGGCATGATCTCTTTTACATTAATTGTGTGTGTGTGTGTGCGTTGTGTGTGTGCATGCGTGCACGTGTGTGTTTGAGGGTGAGGTTTTAAGACTAATCCACGGGATGGATTTTTTCATTCAAATAGAATGGTCTGTGGTGGACCCAAGATTATACAGCAGGAAGATAAAGGCATTTAGCTCTGAACCCTAATATTGTCTCTGCTCCCCACTCTCCTGCAAGAATTCCACCTTCTACTCATCTGACCCAGCCTCACGGGGGCTTGGCTGGGAAGTGTGGAGCGAGGGGGAGGGGAATGGGATCACACACCCTCAGCCAGCAACTGGTATGCCTGCACACAACAGTGCTCTAGACATACGTGCTGCATGAACGAATTTGTGACTTAGTCACTGATCTCTTCTCGTCACTTTTTAGCAACTTTCCCAAAGGGAGAGCAAAGCCTTCTCATCCCACTCTTCCCTTCTCCCCAGCATGGAAATGCCTTGGAATTTCTGCCCTTGCGTCAGGATAGAGGTGGGATGCTCAGAGGTGGGGACTCCTGGCTACCTGCCCCAGGCTGCTCTGGCCTTAGCTGGTCCTGGGGTGGAGGCCACCAGGGAACTGTGAGTGCGAGGAGGTCAACTTCAGCTCCTCAAAACATGGGAGTCTCCCGTCCCCAAGAGACCTTCTCAATCTTCGGGACTGTTGGGCTGTGAACTGGTCAAGAGAGGTATATGGTCCAGCTCCTGACTCAAGACCCCTGCTTGAGCAGCTGGATGAGGAGGGACGGCAGATATGCCTAATGGAACCAGCCACAGAGGAAGCGCAAAGTGGCGTTTCACCCAGGAACACAGTCAAAACACGCAGGCAGGCGGGTAAGCAGTGTGAGGCAGCTCATCAGGCATGGTTTAATTTCTTCTTGGCGATGCCTTCTGCTTTATTTTCAATACAATCAGGACAAGGTGTATCCAGAAGTCACCCTACCACCTGGTACCTGGTGCAGCATCACTTGAGGTCTATTACAATGCAGCTTAGTGCCCACTCGAGCACCCCTGAGGCCCCCCACAGGGCAGCATGCATCGGTTTCTGATGTCTGTTAGGGGCAGTCTGGCCCACATGGGCCCGAAGCCAGAATAGTCTGCAAGTGACAGTGCCCAGAGCACAGAGACAGGCAGGAGGCCCATATGTGAATGTGGGATTTGGGAGAAGAGCAACAGGAGGGCTCCTGCCAGCCCCTCATGTTAGCTCAAATACCTCAAACTCAATAATCACAGTCCATCTTTCCTCCTCTCCCTGGATTATTTCCTTAGCCTCGCCCCTCCTCCAGAACATCAGAAGAACTTTCTGCACTTGAGCTTGACTTGAGGGAAGGAGAGAATTTCGATTAGCAAAGAGGACAGGTGAGGGTGTGGTGATTAAAGGTGAAGGCCCCTGCCCTCTGCTCCTGAATCACCCCTCTCCTGGTGGAGGGAGGGGGTGGAAAGAGTGGGTTCTGGCCAGGAACCATTCACCAAGTAGCTGGAAACATCTGCCCTGAGCAGGTCCACCTAGGGCTCTACAGAGGGTGCAGCGAGCATGGTCTGGCTCCCCCAGTTTGTGCCACCCCAAGTGCCCACTGGGGGAGGACAGGGCAGAGAATGCCATCTGGACACAGGCTCTCTCTCACCCCCTGATCTTCTCAGGTGACTGTCAGGTCAGAGAGCCGCCCTCTTCAGATAATACAGCTCAGGTGAAAGAGGCTTAGGTGGGTCTCCATGGTAACCACCAATCAGGAACTGAGCCGCCTCCAGGGTTCATCAGAGGAACTGTGGTTCCAGCCTCTGGGGGACACACACACACACACACACACACACACACACCACAAACACCAGTCACACACACACACCACAAACACCAGTCCAGGGTGCATCCCTTTTCTGGCCTATGTTTTTTTCTCTCAGCACAACTTCTGAGAGATAGAAAGAGAGGAAAAAGCATGAGGCAGCAGCCAGCAGCACAAGAGAAAAAGGAGGGAGGCGTTTAGATTCAGTCTTCCCTCTACCCTGTCCTCCTGTGGCTGCTGAACCTCCTGCGTTTCCCTGAAGAGATCCAGACACTCTCTTCTCCCAGACTAGGAAGCAGAAAACAGGACCCCCGCGGGACCTTTCACCTGCACAGAGCTGGACCTCAGAAATCCCTGGTCCGGGAAGATCCCACATGCCAGGGAGCGGCTAGGCCCGTGCACTGCGGCTGCTGAGCCTGTGCTCTAGAGCTGGCGAGCCACAACTACTGAAGCCTGTGCGCCTGGAGCCCATGCTCTGCAGGGGGAGAGGCCACCGCAGCAAGGGTCCCAGGCCCCCCCACACACAGCGTGCAGCAATGGGGGGTGTCCCCCACTCACCGCAACTAAAGAAAGCCTGCCCACAGCAACAAAGACCCAATGCAGCCAAAAATAAATAAAATAAATAAATTTAAAAAAAAGATACTTTTATGTTATGTTCTGTGTGTGTATGTGTGCGTCCCTTTAGCTGACTATGGAACACAATTATTACAGAGAGAGGGGGAAGTTTGTAAACATTTCATTTATATGGTTCAAAATAATGAGCCATAGGAAAGTATGTGTTTAAATGCACATATGAAATTGTCTGCTGTTGACTTTATCAGCTCTGTCCTTAAATAAACACACAGAGAGAAAAACATCAACAACTGGAAAAGACGTATCTCCATAGATATGTCCTCAAGAGTTAAAAAAAATAGCTTGGCCTTAAGCATGGAGTAAAATAATCAATTTAACCTCAAAGGCTAGACACTGAAAATGGGATATATTTTACTGCAATCACAGATTAAGAGAAAATTAGCACTAAAAGGGGTCTTTTGAGATAACTGTGATAGTTTCCTATTGGATGGTTGACACTGATAATCTCAAAGAAGTTGAGTGATTCGCTCAAGGTCTTACAGACAGTCTCTGTGAGGACCAAGACTAGAAACCAGTGCCCTATATGCCATACTATGATAGCTTAGCTTAATGAAAAAAATTAGTAAATATCTGATAACAGTCTTTTACTCAACCCAAACCCTTTATATCATGCTTGGTACCAATGAGCACAGTGAATGTTAGAAGACCTTATACAAACACTAAGACACTTGAGGACTAATTCTCTAAGAAGTACAGTTATATAGTAGGTTATGTATTTCAATGTATTTGTTTTACTCACTAGAACTAGAACACATAAGGCCTCTGGAAATTAATGTACACTTCCCTGTGAAACTCTTCTGGTTTAATTAACAGTAAACATTATCAAAAGTCATTTAAGACCTAAGGCTGGGTATACAGTCAAGTATATATAAGAGATTTAAGATAGCTTTATATGGGTAAAATGATGTGCTAAAATCTGTTGATGACAACTAGAATAAATGCAATGAAGGTATTTATAGGGCTCTATTTGAGGGGTTTTACATTAAGTCAAAGAGCTCTTCTGAACACAAAAAAATGAAAACAGTCATTAAATGGTGTGGTTTGTATAAAGTGATTTGCTGACAGATCAAACAGTTAAAACTTACACATACATTCACACCAAGCAAATCATCAGGCCTGTCAGTTCAGAATAAACCTGGTACTAATTTCCTTCACTGAGCAAAAAACAATGTTGGTAAAAACACCACATTCAGTTTTTAAAAATAATTTAATAACATGTCATTGCAAACATACTTCAAAATGAACAACTACTAAAGCAATGCTTATAGAGAATTTTTGGAAGCAAGATATTAAAACAGCAGTTTAAGAGCATTACTATTACGATCAAGAATAAGATACTTTCTACTCTAATTCACTTGAGAAATATGATGCAGTCCCGTCAACAATGATGAGTCACTATAGGCAGTGATTCTTTCATAAGAGGTGGGCATAGAACAATATACAAAAAGACTTGTGTAAAAAGCCTTCAGGAATTCTGCCCATAGCCTCCCTCCCGCAAAATCCTAGAACATCCTTCCACCACACCGTGAATCAAAGTTAGAAAGCAAAGCTTAAAATTAGTTTCAAGTTAATGACTGTCACTAATTAACTAGTGGGCAAAGGTGACACAAACCCAAGAGATGAAATGACAAAGATTCTAAAAGATTAATAAGTATCACAAACAACAGCAATACACACAAGATAAGATCAGAAAGGTTCTAGAAGTGAAAATAACTGACACTTCAGATACACTAAAGAAATCATATAAATGGCCATAACCTTTTTTTTTTTTAGATTTATTTTTGGCTGCAGTGGGTCTTCTTCGCTGCACGCCAGCTTTCTCTAGTTGTAGCGAGTGGGGGCTACTCTTTGTTGCAGTGTGTGGGCTTCTCACTGCAGTGGCTTCTCTTGCTGAGGAGCACAGGCTCTAGTCGCACGGGCTTCAGTAGTTGCAGCACATGGGCTCAGCAGTTGTTGCACGCGGGCCCTAGAGCTCGGGGGCTTCAGTAGTTGCAGCACGCAGGCTCTAGGGTGTGCGGGCTTCAGTAGTTTTGGTGTGTGGGGTCAGTAGTTGTGGCTTGCGGTCTCTAGAGCGCAGGCTCAGTAGTTGTGGCACATGGGCTTAGTTACTCCGCAGTATGTGGGGTCTTCCTGGAGCAGAGACTGAACCTGTGCCCCCTGCATTGGCAGGAGGATTCTTAACCACTGTGCCACCAGGGAAGTCCCTAAATGGCCATAACCTTTTAACACGAGTAAGAAAGTGAAGGACCTTCATGTTTTTTGGTATATTTATCAATTTAGAAATATAAAGTTTATATAGATGAATAATATTAAGGAAATACTAAATTTTCAGATATGTATTTTAATCTGATTAATATATATTTAATCTGGATCACTGATTTTCCAATAAAGTCCTACATTTTTGGTAACTGGATACTCTGTGATTCAATCTATAATTCTCCCCACTGAAACTTAAGTACATCTATACAAAAGAACTTCTAAGAATTATGTATGGACTGACCTCTACATAGCTGAGAGAAACCTGTTCTTCTGTATGTAGAGTAGTGATGACAGTACAAAGAGTAATGATTTCTTAGCTTAGTTAAGATCCTACACTATATGGTTGATTTTATCTAAGCCTGTTGTTAGATATTTATATATATATATGAAAAACATATATGGAAAAACTCAATTACAATATAGTATTCAGGCACTTTAATGCAGACTACACAGAAAAAAACAGCACATTTTAATATATATATGTTTTTAAAAGACCCCAATAAATGTATTCATTAATATTTATCAATTGCTTAGGGAACTGATCAATTCTATATACAGCTAAAGGTCCCACTTGTCAAGATTTGCCAAATGTATAAATTTTATAAGTTGGCTTCTAAAAATAAGCAAAAAATGTAAAACATATCTCTACTAAAACTATTACTCTCAATATGATAGAGTTTGTATGATGACTGTTATCTTCAGGAATGTTAGCAAATTTTCAATTGCTCCTAATTCCATTTTATTTCCAAGGATGAATGTTTATGGGTTTGTTTTCCCTAAAACAAGGGCTCCTGATTCTTTTAGAACCACAAAAGGGACAGAAATGACTAGCTAAATTAACTGTTAAGATAAGTAAAACAAAACTGATTATTACACATTACCAAGACACAGATTTTACCATGCAGAATATTAAAAAAAAAAACACCACCAAAGTTTTACCTCTACACAGGTTTTCATCCCTGAGGCAGCAGCATAGTGCAGGGGTGTGTTCTTTTTGTTATCAACTGCATCAACAGCTGCTCTCTCATATTCGCCTTGGTCAAGTTTTGCTCCTTTCCATCTTAAAATCATCTGCAGACAGTCTGCTCTTCTAAAATCATCTTCCGCGGGGCGTGCTAAGCGAGGATGAAGGGCTCCTTCCGATATCATAATTTGAGGGCCCATACATAACAAATGCATAGATGTTTCATTGTGCACATTCCGTTTATTTGGATTTCCATCTCTACCAAAAAGAAAGGTCCTAAAATGGTAAAGGAAAAGGATGAAAATCAGTTTTTTCCTACCTTGAAATAGTACACAGAAGATACATTTAAGAGGTAACCTCTACTTTTAAGCTGCTAATCCAATTTCTATTGAAGCACTGTTTCAAAATACATTGAATGACTAATTCTTAGTTATAAAAAACTCCATTCTAGAATAATAATACCAAAAAACCAAAGTTGCATATCTTTACAGTATTTGCTAATTAAAGAGAAAAAGGCATAGGAAGAAAAAAGAAAGGTAAGGAAAAGGAAAATGAAAGAGAAGTGAAGAAACAAGGAAGATAAAAAGGAAGGGAAGGAAGAAGGAAAGGAACCGAAAGGGCCACTTACAGACTAATATGTCAGTTAACATAAATGCCTTAGGTACAGTATTAAACATACCACACCAATTTTTTTTGTTTATTGCTCTGCTCTATTTTTTTTCTTGAGTACATATTTACTTAATAAGGATGGTGACAATATAAGCGAAGCAAGCAATGCATAAGTCTGGGAGCTAGTGGGAACGTTAAATGTTAAATCTAGGAAAAATTTCTCTACCTAAGTCTTTGGCTAGGCTTTGAAAGAATAAGGCACATATTACACGGTGTAATACTTTTTGAGGGGAGTAAGCTATGGTTAGTTCTGGGAGAAAAAGATCTAATTCCAAGGTGGCAGCCCTTACCAATGGTAGGTCTAGGTGAGCTGCCTTAGCTACTGCCAAACCCAGATCTGAGAGTTGTGCCTAGCATCCATGCCTAGCATCCACTACATCCTTGAGCTAGGGTCAATGGATTAATATTTGAGCCAGTTCAGTGGCCATAATAGGATACTGGAAAATAAGTTGGATAAAACCTACTAAAATACAGTCAGCCTGTACTAAAAAACACAAATATACTATGAAATGGGCATACAGTCCCATATCTGAAGATGAATCACATTTACTGCGGAGGGCTGGTATCATTTGCGTTCCTATGTCCAAGTGCAGAAGAGCAATGGGAAGGAAGCAGAGTCAAACTCTTAAATCCTAGATTCATCTGAATTGTTTTTAGGTTAGTTTCAGCTTAGAACAAGAAAAAACAAAAACCCTGACCAAAAAGGAACTAGGATGGGCTTTTCAATTTGAATGAGTTAGCCAAGGTGGAACGCTCTTATCAGAAAAAGGCTGAGTAAGTTGTCCTAAAGTAGTAGAAGGTCCCAGACAACTTTCAGAACAACTCTGCATATTTCCTGTTTTTATAATTCAAGATTCTACACAGCTCGGCAATATAGCCCTTCAAAACTAGCCTGAAAGTAAGACATGAAGTCTCTGAAGCAGAAACAAATGAAATATTATTACTTGTAATAACCATGCCAGTCCCTCATAACCCAACTCTTACCACCGGGGTAATGCAATCCAAGCCCGATCAGACATCACAGTACAATACATGTACTGGGGTCTGCACTGTGGGCGAATGTGACAGGCAGACTAATGTCCCCACCCCAAAGAGGTTTATGTCCTAATTCCTGGAACCTGTGAATATGTTACCTTACACGGTAAAAGGGACTTCGCAGATAAGATTAAGTTAAGGTTCTTGACATTGGGAAATTATCCTAGATTATCCAGGTGGGCCCAATGTAATCTTGAGTCCTTAGAAGAGAAAAACAGGAGGGTGAGAATCAGAGAGATATTCGAAGATGCTATGCTTCTGTCTTTAAAAATGGTAGAAGGGGTCACAAGCCAAGAAGTGCAGGCAGCTTTTGGAAACTGGGAAAGGTAAGGTAAGGGATTCTACCCAGGAGCCTGCAGAAGGAATACAGCTCTGCCAAAACCTTGAGTTTAATCCAGTGAAACCATTTGAGACTTCTGATCTCCAGAGCTTTAAGATAGTAAATTTGCGTTAAGTCACCAAGTTTGTGGTAATTTGTTACAGCAACAATAGGAAGTTAATAAAGCAATTAGCTGCAAAAATAAGACTCTGGAAGGCTTGTATAGCAGACCTCCTCCCCTCTGGAGATGGGGGGAGGTGGGGAGAGAAGCGGGTGGGGGGGTGTCAGAGTGGGGGAACCTATCCTTGAGTGTGAACAAATTGTCCTAGGGAAGATCCTGGGTTCTTATGGTTTGGAATGTAAAATATGTTTCTGGGCAGAAGATAAGACTAGCATCTCTGAGTCTTACAACTTAGGGAACATCTCAATGGTCTTAGGTCTCATCCACACCTTATTCAAATGTAAACATGTATCTCCTGAGAGGTAAACCTCTCTGGAGTTCTCAATCTCTACTCAGTCAAAGTTTAACTTCCAAGGCTTGTCTTTTAAGCCCAGGTCCCAAGTTCTGATAAAATTTGCTCAGAAAACCCTAACTGTGCATATTTTCTCTACAGTCCTACATAGCCTTTATGGCCTTCTGACCCCTGCAGTACATTTGTAGGCTCTTCATTGCTTGCTCTGCTCTTTGGTTCCCCAAGACCTGACCTAGCCATCTAAACAAACCCAGCCGTACTTAGAAGCCTCTTTACACAAGGCGGCCTCCTCCAGTGGCATTTGGTCATTCCCTTCTTTGTCTTCCTATAATATTCTAATTACATAATTCATTACATTGTATCATAGTTACTTTCTTACATATCTTTTCCCTTCTCCCACTTGGTTTACAGCCTTCTATGGCAGGGTCTATATCCTGTTCTTTCTTGAATCCCCAATACAGTGTCAGACACAGAGCAGACTCTTGCTATGATTTTGACAGATGAACTGAATGAATATTACTTTTATTGGGAATATATTAAGATAGAATTGTAGATCTCTCAAGCCAGCAGTGTAGCCGACTGGTAAAGAACATGGTATCTAGTACAGACTGCCAGACTCTAATCCCAGTTCTGTCACTTTTTAGCTATATGATCTTACACAAGTTACATAATAGCTAACATATATATTATATATATATAATCAACATAAATATATACCTAATATATGTAATATATATAACCAACTAATATATGGTTGATAGTCTTTGACCAAGTAAACCTACTCCTGGAATTTATCCTAAAGGAAATAACTTAAAGAATAAAAATCTATAGGAACAATGACATTCAATATACTGTTATTTTGAATAGAAAAATCTGTAGTAACTTAAATGTCTGATTATAGGAAAAATGGGAAACATAAATCATGGTCTTTCTATACAATAGAAAATTATAAAGTCATTGAAAAGTCTATCTATGAACACTTATAGCTAAAACTAGAAGGGAACAAGGAATAATTCTAACAGTTGTTTAAGGGAGGCAGGAATGTGAATAGTTTTATTTATTTATATAACCATAATGTTGCTTCATAGTTTAAAAGAAAAAAAAAGGAAAAATATTTTCCCTAAGTCAACAACTGATGATAATATTCTCAGTGATATCTCCCTGTATTTATAATGGTTAAATTATAGTGGATTATAATGAATAACAAAAATCTAGA
This sequence comes from Lagenorhynchus albirostris, assembly GCF_949774975.1. NCBI lineage: Eukaryota > Metazoa > Chordata > Mammalia > Artiodactyla > Delphinidae > Lagenorhynchus > Lagenorhynchus albirostris. The sequence goes on along the minus strand of NC_083102.1, from coordinate 55,524,059 downwards.
CAATACTCTAAAAATGTGTTCAAGATTAAAACTTCTTCTAAGAGGCATTATTAAGAATAAAAAAGATTTCATATTCTTAAAAATTTAATTTAGAAATAAATTATTAAAATTAATTCAGAGTCTATAAGATTCTGTACAACCACATTTATTTAGCCTTTCCTATCACTATTTCCAATATATCATTTATTTTCTCTTTTAGTTTGTTCAGGAGAGAAACAAACCATGGAATTTAATACAAGGAATTATCAGCACGGAATTTAATACAAGTTGGAAGGATGTCAGCTGATACGGAGAAAGCTCTCTTTCTCTATCAATCTCTCTGTCATTAAACAATTCTAGATCCTCCCCAATAGAGGGAAGAGATGGTGTGATAATTTTGCAAATGTTCTTATACCCAATCTGCCAGACTCTGATTAATCAAACCAAACAAACGTTATTATTCTGAAGTTAAAGTATTAAAATAGCTTCTTTATACATATTTATTCAGGAAAGATTCGCAAATTTATTAGACATAGTATAATACCGGCATAAATATTTTGTACTAAAACTGTAAAGCTGGATATTCTAATTTTATTGATTCATATTACTACTTTTTTATTATGTTTAATTTAAAAAGTAGTATCTTCTTTAATTTACATGAATGAATAAACAGAACTATAAATTTATAATTGATATGTAAGTTTTAGATAGGCACCTTTCTATAACTATGCCAGTAAGTATGAAGTATATTTTACTACTTGCATATAAGGTTAATTCTGGAACAAGGACAGGAGATAATTGGCAGGAAGATGGAATAAGGAAAACATTAACCTGGAAAAAAAACTCCCTTTCATTTGACCCTAATAACCCATCCAGAAGCCATCTGTTTTTCTAGATTCTTTCACTGTTAATTATCAAACAGTCAGTTTATATCTGCTACCTATATTTCTTCTACATTTAATCTCCACTTCAGTATGACCCTATTCTGAGCACTGTACTAAAATTGCACTCTTTCACATCACTAAGAATTTCCTAAGAGCTAAATTCTTATCACTGTCCTCAATTCTTGTTTTTAATCTGAAACTGCTAATAATCCATTTATATCCTGACCTCTGTATCACCTCGGTTTCCGTAACTACACTTTTTTTTTTTTTGCGGCACGTGGGCCTCTCACTGCCATGGCCTCTCCCGTTGCGGAGCACAGGCTCCGGACACGCAGGCTCAGCGGCCATGGCTCACGGGCCCAGCCGCTCCGCAGCATGTGGGATCCTCCCGGACCGGGGCACGAACTCGTGTCCCCTGCATCGGCAGGCGGGCTCTCAACCACTGCGCCACCAGGGAAGCCCTACTACACATCTTTTTAACAGACCTCTTAATTTTTTTCAGTACAATCTTTTACCCATGAAGATGGCTTCACTTTCCTATCCCCTTACTGGAAGCAAATTCACTTCCTGAATCTATTTACTTCTCCATACACATTCCCTCCTTTCAGAGAGCACATCTACTCTTAAAGTCACTTATCTTTCAATGGTTTCTATGAATACACTTTGTAAGCTGTAAACTTTTATCAGAACCCAAATAATAGACTGTGGTAGCAGAATCATGGTTTCTCTCAAAGGGCTTCTACTATCATTTCTGTGATAATTCTTAATTCTCTTTCACCCTGTCTAATGTGACCTTTAGACCATATTCTAACTTCTCAGAGTCCCATTTCTCTTGCATATTTCATCATTATATCATATTCAGTTGAGCTCCCCCCAAAATAACAGTCTTCTCTCTTAGGGCCTCAGTTTCTTGCCGTAACACTCTTATCCTCCCAGTCACTTAACATACACATACACTTTCAGTTGCTTTTAAAACTTTTCTTCCATGCAACATTATTTTTGAGCAGTCGTTGTTTGCCAGGTACTATTTTAGAAGTTAGGCATATGGTTAAGAAAACAGATTAACTCCCTGCCCTTATAGTGTTTGCATACAAGGGAGGTTAGGAGAAAAGAACTACATTGAACAATTTAAAAGAATTTAATAACTCCTGAAACATGAGTCAAAAAAATAGATATCAATAACTGGAAACTCTATTTTAATTCTCAAAGTTTAGTATTAACATATGCTTTGATAAAGACATGCTTTAATAAAGATTTTATATTTTACTTATACCAAAAGACAGGCTCCTTTTATTTCCAAGGAAGCACAAGAAGCTATCCTGTAAAATCTAAGGAATAAGCACTCTAATTCCCCATTTTATACATGACTTTCCTAAGAAGCTACAACTAATGAACTGTATATCCAAACTAGAACATGCTGACTCCAAAGTCTAAACAGTCTTTTTGCTACATTAAGTAGTAACTATTTATGAATATGAATTTAGTTTCCCATGAAAGAAGCACTGTGATATGGTATAATGTAAACTAGGTTCAGAGAGATACAGAGGCAAACTAGCTCCTAAACTGTAAACTACCCTTCTTTTGCTGTATTATTCTGCCTGAGAAGAGGGGAAAGTGATGCCTGCTGTTGCAGGTACCATAAAGCTAAAGGAAATGGGGATAAAATAAGGCCTTACTGCAAATGGGTAATTTACTTTAAGGGAACTAAAGTATTTTGTCTCTGGCTAGGTATATTCCTTTGTATACCCATATATGTCATGTGTCAGGAATCTAGGCAAGCTTAGCCAGGGTCTATACTGAAGCTAGCAGGCAGGTATGCCAGATTACATGAGGCAGCATGAGAAAATACTGGCCATCAATCTGTTAGAAAGTTTAAGCAAGGTTACACATGGTGAAATAACTGAAGCTATCTAAAACACAAATAGTTAAAACAGAGTTGGTATTTTACTTAATGATGATGCGTAAATGCTATTTATCCTTATTCTACATGACATAGTGTTAAGAAGAATAATTTAATTCCAAAATCAACTAATCATTTAAAATAATCATGATTTGTCATTTTCTCTGTACTACGTAAATAAATTTTGAAAAACAAAAGATACACAGATTAAAGAGATGAGAGTTGCTTATTCTTAGGAAAGGAGAGCAATAAGGTAATTTCTGATTCTAGTATAGGATTTTAAAGGCTTTAATAAAGAAATTATGAGCCACTGATCTCCAAACAATTAAGAACAAAGAAAACACCAGAGACAGGTGTCTAAAGTCGTATTAAGCCCACAGACACCCCAAAACACACCACTTGACGTGGCCCTGCCCAACAGAGGGACAAGATCCAGCTCCGCCCACCAGAACACAGTCCCCGCCACCAGGAAGCCTACGCAAGCCACTGGACCAACCTCGCCCACTGGGGGCAGACACCAGAAGCAAGAGGAACTACAACCCTGCAGCCTGACAAAAGGAGACAAAACACAGTAAGTTAGTAAAAAATGAGAAGACAGAGAAATATGTTGCAGACAAAAGAGCAAGATAAAAACCCACAACAAAATGAATGAAGAGGAAATAGGCAATCTACCTGAAAAAGAATTCAGAGTAATGGTAGAAATGATGATCCAAAATCTTGAAAATAGAATGGAGAAAATACAAGAAATATTTAACAAGGATCTAGAAGAACTAAAGAACAAATGAACAGTGATGAACAACACAATAAATGAAATTTAAAATATACTAGAAGGAATCAACAGCAGAACAACCGAGGTGGAAGAAAGGATAAGTGACCTGGAAGATAAAATAGTGGAAATAACTACTGCAGACCAAAATAAAGAAAAAAGAATGAAAAGAATTGAAGACAGTCACAGGGACCTCTGGGACAATATTAACGCACCAACATTTCAATTATAGGGGTCCCAGAGGAAAAAGAGAAAGAGAAAGGGTCTGAGAAAATATGTGAAGAGATTATAGTGGAAAACTTCCCTAACATGGGGAAGGAAATAGTCAATCAAGTCCATGAAGCGCAGAGTCCCGGACAGGATAAACCCAAGGAGAAACAAGACGAGACACGATTAACCAAGCTAACAAAAATTAAATACAAAGAAAAAATATTAAAAGCAGCAAGGGAAAAGCAACAAATAACATACAAGGGAATCTCCATAAGGTTATCAGCTGATCTTTCAGCAAAAACGCTGCAGGCAAGAAGGGAGTGGCAGGATATAATTAAAGTGATGAAAGGGAAAAAACTACAACCAAGATTACTCTACCCAACAAGGTTCTCATTCAGATTTGATGGAGAGATCAAAAGCTTTACAGACAAGCAAAAGCTAAGAGAATTCACGAACACCAGACCAGCTTTGCAACAAATGCTAAAAGAACTTCTCCAGGTAGGAAACTCAAGAGAAGAAAAAGACCTACAAAAACAAACCCAAAACAATTAAGAAAATGGTAATAGAAACATACATATTGATAATTACCTTACATGTAAATGCATTAAATGCTCCAATCAAAAGACACTGACTGGATAAATGGATACAAAAACAAGACCCAATATATGTTGTCTACAGCAGACCCACTGCAGACCTAGGGACACATACAGGCTGAAAGTGAGGGGACAGAAAAAGATATTCCATGCAAATGGAAATCAAAAGAAAGATGGAGTAGCATTAGTCATATCAGACAAAATAGACTTTAAAATGAAGACTAACAAGAGATAAGGAAGGACACTACATAATGATTATGGGAACAGTGCAAGAAGAAGATATAGCAATTGTAAATATTTATCCACCCAACATAGGAGCACCTCAATACATCAGGCAAACCCTAATGGGCATAAAAAGGGAAATCAACATTAACACAAAAATAGTGGGGGATTTTAACACTCCACTTACACCAATGGATAGATCATCCAGACAGAAAATTAATAAGGAAACACAAGCCTTAATGACACACTGGACCAGATAGACTTAACTGATATTTATAGGACATTCTATCCAAAAGTAGCAGGATTCACTTTCTTCTCAAGTGCACAGAAAACATTCCGCAGGGTAGATCACACCTTGGGTCACAAAGCAAGCCTTGGTAAATTTAAGAAAATTGAAACCATATCAAGAATCTTTTTCAACCACAACACTATGAGATTAGAAATGAATTATAGGATAAAAACTGTAAAAAACACAAATACATGGTGGCTAGACAATACGCTACTAAAGAGCAAAGAGATCACCGAAGAAATCAAAGAGGGCATAAAAAAATACCTAGAGACAAATGACAATGAAAACACGACGACCCAAAACCTATGTGATGCAGCAAAAGCAGTTCTAAGAGGGAAGTTTATAGCAATACAATCCTACCTCAAGAAACAAGAAACATCTCAAATAAACAACCTAACCTTACACCTAAAGCAATTCGGGAAAGAAGAACAAAAAAACCCCAGAGTTAGCAGAAGAAAAGAAATCAAAAAGATTAGATCAGAAATAAATGAAGAAAAAATGAAAGAAATGATAGCAAAGATCAATAAAACTAAAACTTGGTTCTTTGAGAAGATAAACAAAATTGATAAACCATTAGCCAAACTCATCAAGAAAAAACGGGAGAAGACTCAAATCAATAGAATTAAAAATGAAAAAGGAGAAGTTACAACTGACACCACAGAAATACAAAGGATCATAAAAGACTACTACAAGCAACTATATGCCAATAAAATGGACAACCTGGAAGAAATGGACAAATTCTTAAAAAACTACAACCTTCCAAGACTGGACCAGGAAGAAATAGAAAATATGAACAAACCAATCACAAATACTGAAATTGAAAATGTGATTAAAAATCTTCCAACAAACAGTCCACGACCAGACGGTTTCACAGGTGAATTCTATCAAACATTTAGAGAAGAGCTAATACGTATCCTTCTCAAACTCTTCCAAAAAATTGCACAGGATGGAACGTGCCCAAACTCATTCTATGAGGCCACCATCACCCTGATACCAACAGCAGACAAAGATATCACAAAAAAAGAAAATTACAGGCCAATATCACTGATGAACATAGATGCAAAAATCCTCAACAAGATACTAGCAAACTGAATCCGGCAACACATTAAAAAAATCATACACCATGATCAAGTGGGATTTATACCAGGGAGGCAAGGATTCTTCAATATATGCAAATCAATCAATGTGATACACCATATTAACAAATTGAAGAATAAAAACCATACGATCATCTCAATAGATGCAGAAAAAGCTTCTGACAAAATTCAACATCCACTTATGATAAAAACTCTCCAGAAAGTGGGCAGAGGGAACCTACCTCAACATAATAAAGGCCATATATGACAAACCCACAGCAAACATTACTGTCAATGGTAAAAAACTGAAAGCATTTCCTCTAAAATCAGGAACAAGACAAGAGTGCCCACTCTCTCCACTATTATTCAACATAGTATTGGAAGTCCTAGTCACAGCAATCAGAGAAGAAAAAGTAATAAAAGGAATCCAAATTGGCAAAGAAGTAGTAAAAGTGTCACTGTTTGCAGATGACATGATACTATACATAGAAAATCCTGAAGATGCCACCAAAAAACTACTAGAGCTAATTAATGAATTTAGTAAAGTTGCAGGATACAAAATTAATACACAAAAATCTCTTGTATTCCTATATACTAACAATGAAAGATCAGAAAGAGAAATTAAGGAAACAATCCCATTTACCATTGCAACAAAAAGAATAAAATACCTAGGAATAAACCTACTTAAGGAGGCAGAAGACCTGTACACAGAAAACTATAAGATAATAATGAAAGAAATCAAAGATGACACAGATGGAGACATATATCATGTTCTTAGATTGGAAGAATCAATATTGTGAAAATGACTATACACCGAAAGCAATCTACAGATTCAGTGCAATCCCCATCAAATTACCAATGGGATTTTTCATAGAAAAGAACAAGAAATTTTACAATTTGCACAGAAACACAAAAGACCTCGAATAGCAAAAGCAATCTTGAGGAAAAGAAATGGAGCTGGAGGAATCAGACTCCCTGACTTCAGACTATACTACAAAGCTACAATAATCAAGACAGTATAGTGCTGGCACAAAAACAGAAATATAGATCAATGGTTCAGGATAGAAAGCCCAGAGATAAACCCATGCACCTATGGTCACTTAATCTATGACAAAGAAAGCCAGTATATAAAATGGAGTGAAGACAGCCTCTTCAATAAGTGGTGCTGGGAAAACTGGACAGCTACATGTAAAAGAATGAAATTAGAACACTCCCTAACACCATACACAAAAATAAACTCAAAATGGATTAAAGACGTAAATGAAAGGCCAGACACTATAAAACTCTTAGAGGAAAACATAGGCGGAACACTCTTTGACATAAATTGCATCAAGATCTTTTTTGATCCACCTCTTAGAATAATGAGATTAAAAACAAAAATAAAGAAATGGGACCTAATTAAACTTAAAAAGCTTTGCACAGCAAAGGAAAGCATAAACAACATGAAAAGATAACCCTCAGAATGGGAGAATATATTTGCAAACAAATCAACTGACAAAGCATTAATCTCCAAATATACAAACAGCTCATGCAGCTCAATATCAAAAAAACAAACCCAATCAAAAAATGGGTGGAAAACCTAAATAGACATTTCTCCAAAGAAGACATACAGATGGCCAACAAACATAAGAAAAGATGCTCAACATCCCTGATTATTTGAGCAATGCAAATGAAAACTACAATGAGGTATCACCTCACACTGGTCAGAATGGCCATCATCAAAAAATCCACAAACAATAAATGCTGGAGAGGTTGTGGAGAAAAGGGAAGCCTCTTGCACTGTTGATGGGAATGTAAATTGATAGAGCCACTATGGAGAACAGTAGGGAGATTCCTTAAAAAACTAAAAACAGAACTACCATATAACCCAGCAATCCCATTACTGGGCATAGACACATGCACCCCCAATGTTCACTGCAGCACTATTTACAAAAGCCAGGACATGGAAGCAACCTAAATGTTCATCAACAGAAGAATGAAATAAAGAAAATGTGGTACATATATACAATGGAATATTACCCAGCCATAAAAAGGAACAAAACTGGGTCATTTGTAGAGACATGGATGGACCTAGAGACTCATACAGAGTGAAGTAAGTCAGAAAGAGAAAAACAAATATCGTATATTAAAGCATATATGTGGAACCTGAAAAAATTGGTTTAGACAATCGTATATACAAAGCAGAAATAGAGACACAGACATAGAGAACAAATGTATGGATACTAAAGGGATAAGGCAGGCTGGGATGAATTGGGAGGCTGGGATTGACATATATACACTATTGATACTATGTATAAAATAGATAACTAATGAGAACCTACTATATAGCCCAGGGAACTCGATTCAATGTTGTGTGGTACCTAAATGGGAAGGAAATTCAAAAAAGAGGGGATATATGTATTCGTATTGCTGATTCACTTTGCTGTACAGTAGAAACTAACACAATATTATAAAGCAACTATACTCCAATAAAAATTAAAAGAAAACACCAAACACTTTAGGCTGAAGTTGAAAGTTAAGTATAAAGTAAAAATATAAGTGTGAAGTATATGGCTAAATCATAAAAACAGTAATTAAAAGAGAATATATAGTCACCCTTTCTTTAGGTCTTTAAATACTCATTCAATAGGATGATAACCAGAGGATGGAGACAGATATATTCCTTCTTAGAGGAACCAGGAATATTGATCAGATCAGCAATTTTTAAACTTTTTGGTAGTAGACTTTTACAACTTTCACAACTTTAAAAATTACTGAAGATTCCTATTGGGAGATTGGGATGGACATATACACACTACTATATATAAAATAGATAACTAATAAGGACCTACTGTATATTACAGGGAACTCTACTCAATACTCTGTAATGTGAAAAGAATCTAAAAAAGAGTGGATATATGTACATGTATAACTCATTCACTTTGCTGTACAGCAGAAACACAACATTGTAAATCAAGTATACCCCAATAAAAATTTAAAAATGAAAAGATTCCTAAGAACCTTTGTTTATGTGAATTATATAGATATTCATCATATTAAAAATTAAGATATTTTAAAACATTTATTAATTAAAAAAATAAACTCATTACATATTTAACATTCCTAATATCATTACATAGTTAACATTCCTAATATCTTAAAATGAAAAAATAACTATACATTTTTTGAAAATTAAGTGAGCACAATGGCATTGTTTTACATGTTTACAAATTTTATTTAGTATCTGGCTAACAGAAGACAGACAGATTCTCATAGCATTCAATGTGTTGTGATATGTGTCATTTGGGTTCAAGCATATGAAAAAAATCCAGCCTTATATAATCACAAAAGGGAGAAGTATTTTAAAATAGCCTTTTCAAATAACTGTGAATAGTCATATTTGATACTATGCTAAAAATTCAACAAGTGGTCATTTCTTAAAGATTACTTGCAATATAAAATATGATATCTTATGAAATGAACTTTTGTACTCTATTACATTAAAATCCATTGGTCTACCTTGCATTTTGAATAAATCTTTTACCCATGCATAATTGTAAAAAACCATATACTGATCTTCTGAAAAATACTAATTCAGTGAGTTACACAGAGCTTCCAGATTTTTGTCACATTTCATTATACAATATTTTAAAAAATCATATTAATTTATATCACCACCACTCTTATTCAGAGAAGTCCCTAAGTAATGGGAAACTATCAAGCTGAAGGCAGCAAATATAAGTTTTCAAAATTCCAATATTCACCTGAAAACTCAAATTTTATCATTAGCAACAAATACTCTCAGTTTTCCCTTGAATTGATAGGCTCACTTATGTCATACATTTTCAAGAAAAATGTCAGCCAGCCAGTATCCCAGTCTGAATGTTGTTAATTTAAAATGTTGTTTCACGAAAAAATAAGTAGTTCAACTCATACCTCAAACAAAAGTACAAGTGCTCTTTCTCAAACCTAACATCATACAGCAGCAGAAGTGATTTATGAATTCTTCACATTTGTCACATAGAATATTAAGAAGATGTGTAATCGAGGATGGAGATTAAATAAAATTAGTAATTTTAATGCTTCATTGAGGACATTTTAAGTGAAACGGCTTTTTTTTTAAAAAAAAAAACAGCAAGAGCCCGGCAGAGAGGAATCCAATTACTAGTAAGGTTTGGTGCCACTTCCTTGATTCATCTAAAGGCGTCAGCAGTTTTATCCTCTGCTTTTTGAACTACAACTGCAAATGTCAACGCAGTGAAAAAAAGGCAAATAACATCTTAAAATTAGTATAAAAATAGTTTTGACCTACTGCACCTCCTTGAAAGAGTCTCAGGATCTAGGAGTCCTCAGAACACACTTTAAAACTCACTGGATTACATATGGAAACAACCTAAATGTCCATCAACAGATGAATGGATAAAGAAGATGCGGTACATATACACAATGAAATACTGCTCAGCCATAAAAAAGAAAGAAACAATGCCATATGCAGCAACGTGGATGGACCTAGAGATTACCATACTAAGTAAGTAAGTCAGACAAAGACAAATACCATATGATATCATGATATGTGGAATCTAAAATATTACACAAATGAACCTATCCAGGAAACAGAAACAAAATCAGGGACACAGAATAGACTGGTGGTTGCCAAGGGGGTGGGGGGTAGGAGAGGGTAGGAGTGGGAGTTTGGGATTAGCAGATGCAAATTGGTATATACAGAATGGATAAACAACAAGGTCTTACTGTACAGTACAGGGAACTATATTCAATATCCTGTGATAAACCATAATGGAAAGAAGTATGAAAAAGAATGTGTGTGTGTGTATATATATATATATATAAACACATAACTGAATCACTTTGCTGTACAGCAGAAATTAATACAACACTGTAAATCAACTATACTTGAATACAATAAATTAAAAAAAAGACTCACTGGATTAGATAACTTTCTTATACAATGTTTCCTAATTTCATAAAGTATATTTTAAATTATACTATAAATGGTTAGAATATATTTTGCTACTTGATTTCTTTTATATTAAAATATACATATTACCTTAGTAATAATAATATTTAAATACATTTTACCTTGGTATTCTAAGCAAGTTTTAATTAATCACATAACAAGACTTGATATTAAATATTATTATAGTGTTCAATATTCAGAAGCTAAAGCAACGGTTTTATAATTTCACTGAAAATGTTCAACTCAAAAAAAGAAAGCCTTAATAGATTAAGTAATCAAGAGTTAATCTATTGAGAGCATTACTAACTGTGTAGCAGTGTATTTGTAATATTTACAATCTAGTCAAAGAGATGAGTTTAATGACAATTGGATGGTTTAAAATCTAAGTTGTAGGAATTTCAGAGAACAGAAAGAATACTGCAGGTCAGAATAGTTGGTAATGAATTCATGAAAAGACAGAAACCAAGGGAGGACGTAAAGGACAAGAAATTAGAGAAGAAAGAAGACATTTCAGAATCAAGGACCAACAGGAATAAAGCTAAGGGGGTGGCATTTTTAGAAGTGGGGAAAGCAAGAGGGAGGGTAACCAGATTGACTGATATGATCATGTTAGAGAACAATGAGAGATTAGGCTGAATCGGTAGAATTAGGGCATAGAAAAGTTGGCTTCAGAAGCCAAATAGAATAAGGCAGATGGTAGTGTAGTTACAGTTTTCTCATGATAGAACATTGAAAAGGCTATACTTTTAGCAAGATTAACCTGGACATGAGATTATAGGAGAAAAAGACTTGCAAAAAGATCATTCAGGAGTCAGGTATTTTCAGTATTGGAAGAAGGGGTTGGTAAGAGTGAACAAAGCTTGGGGCAACGGGAATGCAAAGAAGAGAATCCAAGAGATAAGACTTAGTGAACTTTGCATTAGTAGCAGGTTAGGTAAAGGAAGAGTAAGGAGTAAGTCAAAGATGATTGGAAGTTATTTAGGGTTACAAACATGAGAGGTAATAATATTATATGCTAGGCACCATGAGACATATAACACATTAACTGTCCCACAAGTTTCATGTGTATCTATTTTACAGACAGGGAAACTTAAGTTCAGAGTGACTAATTTGTTTTGCTAATAAGTGTTTTAGGCAGCCCTGACATATAGGCTTATTTGACTATAGAGCTAAGAGGTTATCACAGTGTTGAAAAGCCTACAGCCTACAGTTATCTGCCTGGGCAAATAGCTTTACCATTTACAAGCTGCAGAGTTCTGACAAGTTGCTTAATCTTTCGGTGCTTCAGTTTTCTCACCTCTGAAATGCAGATGATTAACGAACTCACAGAGCTGTAATGAGGATTAAGTGAGACAATGCATGTAGAGCACTGTTAATAGTGCCTAGAAAACAGTAAGGCCTCACCATCACCCTGATACCAAAACCAGACAAAGATACTACAAAAAAAGAAAATTACAGACCAGTATCACTGATGAATACAGATGCAAAAATCCTCAACAAAATACTAGCAAACAGAATCCAACAACACATTAAAAGGATCATACACCATGATCAAGTGGGATTTATCCCAGGGATGCAAGGATTCTTCAGTATACGCAAATCAATCAATGTGATACACCATATTAACAAACTGAAGAAGAAAAACCATATGATCATCTCAATAGATGCAGAAAAAACTTTTGACAAAATTCAACACCCATTTATGATAAAAACTCTCCAGAGAGTGGGCATAGAGGGAATCTACCTCAACATAATAAAGGCCATATACGACAAACCCACAGCAAACATCATTCTCAATGGTGAAAAACTGAAAGCATTTCCTCTAAGATCAGGAACAAGATAAGGATGTCCACTCTCACCACTATTATTCAACATAGTTTTAGAAGTCCTAGTGATGGCAATCAGAGAAGAAAAAGAAATAAAAGGAATACAAATTGGAAAAGAAGAAGTAAAACTGTCACTGTTTGCAGATGACATGATACTATGCATAGAGAATCCTGAAAATGCCACCAGAAAACTACTAGAGCTAATCAATGAATTTGGTAAAGTTGCAGGATACAAAATTAATGCACAGAAATCTCTTGCATTCGTATACACTAATGATGAAAAATCTGAAAGAGAAATTACGGAAACACTCCCATTTACCATTACAACAAAAAGAATAAAATACCTAGAAATAAACCTACCTAGGGAGACAAAAGACCTGTATGCAGAAAACTATAAGACACTGATGAAAGAAATTAAAGATGATACCAACAGATGGAGAGATATACCATGTTCTTGGATTGAAAGAATCAACATTGTGAAGATAACTATACTTCCCAAAGCAATCTACAGATTCAATGCAATCCCTATCAAATTACCAATGGCATTTTTTACAGAACTAGAACAAAAAATCTTAAAATTTGTATGGAGACACAAAAGACCCCGAATAGCCAAAGCAGTCTTGAGGGAAAAAAACGGAGCTGGAGGAATGAGACTCCCTGACTTCAGACTATACTACAAAGCTACAGTAATCAAGACAATATGGTTCTGGCACAAAAACAGAAACATAGATCAATGGAACAAGATAGAAAGCCCAGAGATAAACCCACGCACCTATGGTCAACTAATCTATGACAAAGGAGGCAAGGATATACAATGGAGAAAAGACAGTTTCTTCAATAAGTGGTACTGGGAAAACTGGACAGCTACATGTAAAAGAATGAAATTAGAACACTCCCTAACACCATACACAAAAATAAACTCAAAATGGATTAGTGACCTAAATGTAAGACCAGACACTATAAAACTCTTAGAGGAAAACATAAGAAGAACACTGTTTGACACAAATCACAGCAAGTTCTTTATTGATCCACCTCCTAGAGTAATGGAAATAAAAACAAAACAAACAAAAAAGAAAATAGCAAGGCCTCAATGTGTTTGCCATTATTTTATTAGTACAATATGTTAGTGTCATTAACATAGGGAAGACCCAGTTTTGGAAGAAAAAGTATAACAATATGAGTTGGAGGTGGCTTCTAAGTGGGTATTTTACAAGAAATGAAAATAAAAGATAAATGCAAAAAGGAGAGGTTATAGAAATACCTGTTTTTAAGTCAAAAAATACCTATTTTAGGGGATTCCCTGGTGGCGCAGTGGCTGAGAGTCCGCCTGCCGATGCAAGGGACGCGGGTTCGTGCCCTGGTCTGGGAGGATCCCACGTGCCGCGGAGTCGCTGGGCCTGTGAACCGTGGCCGCTGGGCCTGCGCGTCCGGAGCCTGTGCTCCGCAGCGGGAGAGGCCACAACGGTGAGAGGCCCGCGTATCGCAAAAAAAAAAAAAAAAAAAGAGAGAAATACCTATTTTATTTTCAAGAGGTTACAAAAATAACTACTTGATAGTCATAGGCCTGGAAAACGTAAATTATTTATGGAATTTTTGTCATTCACAAATCCTGATCACAAAGATATTTCCTGTGCCATGATTTTATGATATTTCTACTTACTTTGTGTAAGATACTATGCTAGATGCTAGAAGTATTAAGAAGGTCCTTTAAAACAGCTGTACTTTAGGCAGGCAAAGAGAAGATACACAAAATTATAAAATACAATGACATAGTATATACCAAACAAGTAATACAAACAAACAAAAAAGAATCATAGAAGTTCAAAAAAGACTAAAGTTCCTATGGGTTGTGACAGGCTAAGAAGATAGATAAAGTGTGCCTAGGACCTTGAAGGAAGGCTAAAATTTAGGTAAGAAAGAGAAAGCTGAGAGCAGTGGGATACTCCTGGCAGAAAGAGCACAATGAACATGGCAGACAACACACATGGCATGATTCAGGGATACCAAAAAGAGCAGCTTATTTTGAATGACAAATTTGTATAAAAAGAAATAGAGAAAGGACTGAAAAGTTTTTTGTCAAGTTCTAAAGTGCTCAGGATATTGGTTGAAGAATTATATTTCACTGCATAAGCAAAGAAGTGTTTCTTTGTCTCCTAGCATCAGACTTCCATAACTGAATAATCTACTTCTAAAGACTAAATTTGTTTTGGAATTACTTTTCTATCCTTTGCTTCTTTCATCTTATAAGCTAGCAAACACCATGTAATTAGGAAGAATCTTCACATATTTGCTGCCACTAATGCTTTCTTGTTGAAGAGATTTTTTTTAAGATTCTTAGTATTTTCAGTTCCAAGGAAATGGTTTGCTTTTAGAAAAGTTTTTTCAAGTAACTGAACCCCATTAAAAGAAGAAAACTCAAATCTGATCATGAATAGGTAAGGTAAACACATTAGTTTTTCAACTTAAATTGCCTAGGACACAATTCCCTGCAATTTTTTGAGTTGATAAGTACTTTTCTAGAATTGAAATGTTGTAAATTAAAAACTACACTATTATAAAAAGTTCATACTATGAAACATACTGAGGATCAAAATGTATTTACAGTAAAAATAATATGTGAACTAACCTCACTACTGAAACCTTTGGTCTAATTTAGGCATAATAAAAAATCATACTTAATAATTTATGCATATTCAATTCTACAAAGTTTAATTCACTATAATACCACATAACATGCACACATGTATGCATATATTTTCTAAAGATCAGGTTTATTCTTTCCTTTCTCTAACTTGTTATCAATTGCTTTACAGTAATACTTACCCTAATATTCTATTCATTCCATGTCTAGCAGCATAGTGTAATGGCGTATTGTGCTGGTAGGGCTCCCCGTAAGATGTATTTGGATCAAGGGATTCTTTTAGCTGAGGGTTGTTTTCATATATTTGGCAGGCCAGGTTTTCATCACCATTGATGAGTGCTTTACGGAATTTGGTGGTTGTATTTCCCATGTTTTGTTTTGTTTTTTTCTGATAGGTAGTGGCACTTTTTCCTTCCCCCTTCAGCCACTTCTTGAATGCTTCTACAACATGTTTCACATTCTAATGGAGGAAAAAATTATTAAATTAGATTGTGAAAAACTAATTATGAAGCAGTATCCTAAAGAAACAGTATCATAATTAGGAACACTAATAAAATCTAGGAAGCGTATGTAAGGGAACAAATTATACTAAATTTACCAAATTTATCTTAATAGGCAAAAAGTCTCAAACTTTTAATGTTACCCCAATTAACTTGTTAAACTATAACATTTTTCCACACAGAAACTGTTAAGGTTTTACAGGCTGCACTTTATACTATAAAAGTTACCTACATATATGTACTTTTCAATTTTCTCCTTCACATAGGCAGGAAATGAGCTTGATTAAATCTATGGATGAATACACTTAAATCCCTGTATAAATTATATATAAATCTGACTCAGCCAATTTGTAGGATAGTGAAAAATGTAGGAAATCTTCCTAATATAAGAACTCCAGAGAAGCAAGAAGAATTACAATCCTGCAGCCTATGGGAAAAAAAGCACATTCACAGAAAGATAGACAAAATGAAAAGGCAGAGGGCTATGTACCAGATGAAAGAACAAGATAAAACCCCACAAAAACAACTAAATGAAGTGGAGACAGGCAACCTTCCAGAAAAAGAATTCAGAATAATGATAGTGAAGGTCATCCAGGACCACAGAAAAAGAATGGAGGCAAAGATCGAGAAGATGCAAGAAATGTTTAACAAAGACCTAGAAGAATTAAAGAACAGAGAAACAGAGATGAATAATACAATAACTGTGAAAACTACACTACAAGGAATCAATAGCAGAATAACTGAGGCAGAACAATGGATAAGTGACCTGGAAGACAGAATGGTGGAATTCACTGCTGCAGACAAGAATGAAGAAAAAATGAAAAGAAAGGAAGACAGCCTAACAGACCTATGGGACAACATTAAATGCAGTAACATTCGCATTATAGGGCTACCAGAAGGAGAAGAGAGAGAGAAAGGACCAGAGAAAATATTTGGAGAGATTATAGTCAAAAACTTCCCTAACATGGGAAAGGAAATAGCCACCCAAGTCCAGGAAGTGCAGAGAGTTCCATACAGGATAAACCCAAGGAGAAACACGCCGAGACACACAGTAATCAAACTGGCAAAAATTAAAGACAAAGAAAGATTATTAAAAGCAGCAAGGGAAAAACGACAAATAACATACAAGGGAGCTTCCATAAGATTAACAGCTGATTTCTCAGCAGAAACTCTACAAGCCAGAAGGGAGTGGCATGATACACTTAAAGTGATGAAAGGGAAGAACCTACAACAAAGATTACTCTACCAGGCAAGGATCTCATTCAGATGTGATGGAGAAATCAAAAGCTTTACAGGCAAGCAAAAGCTAACAGAATTCAGCCCCACCAAACCAGCTCTACAACAAATGCTAAAGGAATTTCTCTAAGTGGGAAACACAAGAGAAGAAAAGGAACTACAAAAACAAACCCAAAACAATTAAGAAAATGGTCATAGGAACATACATATCGATATTTACCTTAAACGTGAATGGATTAAATGCTCCAACCAAAAGACACAGGCTTGCTGAATGGATATAAAAACAAGACGCATTTATATGCTGTCTACAAGAGACCCACTTCAGACATAGGGACACATTCAGACTGAAAGTGAGGGGATGGAAAAAGATATTCCATGCAAATGGAAATCAAAAGAAAGCTGGAGTGCCTATACTCATATCAGATAAAATAGACTTTAAAATAAAGAATGTTACAAGAGATAAGGAAGGACACTACATAATGATCAGGGGATCAATCCAAGAACAAGATATAACAATTATAAATATAGATGCACCCAACATAGGAGCACCTCAATACGTAAGGCAACTGCTAACAGCTCTAAAAGACGAAATCGACAGTAACATGATAACAGTGGGGAAGTTTAACACCTCACTTACACCAATGGACAGATCATTGAAAATGAAAATAAATAAGAAAACAAGCTTTAAATGACACAATAGACCAGACAGATTTAACTGATATTTATAGGACATTCCATCCAAAAACAGCAGATTACACTTTCTTCTCAAGTGCGCATGGATCATTCTCCAGGATAGATCACAACTGGGGCCACAAATCAAGCCTCAGTAAATTTAAGAAACTTGAAATCATATCAAGCATCTTTTCTGACCACAACGCTATGAGATCAGAAATGAATTACAGGGAAGAAAACGTAAAAAACGTAAACGCATGGAGGCTAAGCAATATATTACTAAATAACCAAGAGATCACTGAAGAAATCAAAGAGTAAATCAAAAAATACCTAGAGGCAAATGACAATGAAAACACGATGATCCAAAACCTATAGGATGCAGCAAAAGCAGTTCTAAGAGGGAAGTCTATAACTATACAAGCCTACCTCAAGAAACAAGTAAAATCTCAAATAAACAACCTAACTTTACACCTAAAGGAACTAGATAAAGAAGAACAAACAAAACCCAAAGTTAGCAGAAGGAAAGAAATCATAAAGATCAGAGCAGAAATAAATGAAACAGAAACAAAGAAAACAATAGCAAAGATCAATAAAACTAAAAGCTGGTGCTTTGAAAAGATAAACAAAATTGATAAACCATTAGCCAGACTCATCAAGAAAAAGAGGGAGAGGACTGAAGTCAATAAAATTAGAAATGAAAAAGGAGAAGTTACAACAGACACTGCAGAAATACAAAGCATCCTAAAGACTACCACAAGCAACTCTATGCCAATAAAATGGACAACCTGGAAGAAATGGACAAATTTTTACAAAGGTATAACCTTCCAAGACTGAACCAGAAAGAAACAGAAAATATGAAGAGACCAATCACAAGTAATGAAATTGAAACTGTGATTAAAAATCTTGCAGCAAACAAAAGTACAGGACCAGACGGCTTCACAGGTGAATTCTATCAAACATTTAGAGAAGAGCTAACACCCATCCTTCTCAAACTCTTCCAAAAAACTGCAGAGGAAGGAAGACTCCCAAACTCATTCTATGAGGCCACCATCACCTTGATACCAAAACCAGACAAAGATACTACAAAAAAAGAATTACAGACCAATGTCACTGATGAATATAGATGCAAAAATCCTCTACAAAGTACTAGCAAACAGATTCCAACAACACATTAAAAGAATCATACAACATGATCAAGTGGGATTTATCCCAGTGGTGCAAGGATTCTTCAGTATATGCAAATCAATCAATGTGATACATGATATTAACAAACTGAAGAATAAAAACCATATGATCATCTCAATAGACGTAGAAAAAGCTTTTGACAAAATTCTACACCAGCTGATGGTAGAAACTCTCCAGACAGTGGGCATAGAGGGAACCTACCTCAACATAATAAAGGCCATATACGACAAACCCACAGCAAACATCATTCTCAATGGTGAAAAACTGAAAGCATTTCCTCTAAGATCAGGAACAAGACAAAGATGTCTACTTTTGCCACTATTATTCAACATAGTTTTGGAAGTCCTAGCCACAGCAATCAGAAAAGAAAAGAAATAAAAGGAATACAAATTGGAAAAGAAGAAGTAAAACTGTCACTGTTTGCAGATGACATGATACTATACATAGAGAGTCCTGAAAATGCCACCAGTAAACTACTAGAGCTAATCAATGAATTTGGTAAAGTTGCAGGATACAAAATTAATGCACAGAAATCTCTTGCATTCGTATACACTAATGATGAAAAATCTGAAAGAGAAATTAAGGAAACACTCCCGTTTACCATTGCAACAAAAAGAATAAAATACCTAGGAATAAACTTACCTAGGGAGACAAAAGACCTGTATGCAGAAAACTATAAGACACTGATGAAAGAAATTAAAGATGATACCAACAGATGGAGATATATACCACGTTCTTGGATTGGAAGAATCAATGAAAATGACTATACTACCCAAAGTAATCTAGAGGTTCAACGAAATCCCTATCAAATTACCAATGGCATTTTTTACAGAACTAGAACTAAAAACCTTAAAATTTGTATGGAGACATAAAAGACCCTGAACAGCCAAAACAGTCTTGAGGGAAAACAATGCAGCTGGAGGAATCAGACTCCCTGACTTCAGAGTATACTATAAAGCTACAGTAATCAAGACAATATGGTACTGGTACAAAAACAGAAACATAGATCAATGGAACAAGATAGGAAGCCCAGAGATAAACCCATGCACCTATGGTCAACTAATTTATGACAAAGGAGGCAAGGATATACAATGGAGAAAGGACAGTCTCTTCAATAAGTGGTGCTGGGAAAAGTGGACAGCTACATATAAAAGAATGAAATTAGAACACTCCCTAACACCGTACACAAAAATAAACTCAAAATGGATTAGAGACCTAAATGTAAGACCAGACACTATAAAACTCTTAGAGGAAAACATAGGAAGAACACTGTTTGATGTAAATCAGAGCAAGATCTTTTTTGATCCACCTTGTAGAGTAATGGAAATAAAAACAAAAATAAACAAATGGGGCCTAATGAAACTTCAAGGCTTTTGCACCGCAAAGGAAACCATAAACAAGACGAAAAGACAACCCTCATAATGGGAGAAAATATTTGCAAACGAATCATTCAACAAAGGATTAATCTCCAAAATATATAAACAGCTCATGCAGCTCAATATTAAAAAAACAAGCAACCCAATCCAAAAATGGGCAGAAGACCTAAATAGACATTTCTCCAAAGAAGATATACACATGGCCAAGAAGCACATGAAAAGCTGCTCAACATCACTAATTATTATAGAAATGCAAATGAATAATACAGTGAGGTATCACCTCACACCAGTTAGAATGGGCATCATCAGAAAATCTACAAACAACAAATGCTGGAGAGGGTGTGGAGAAAAGGGAACCCTCTTGCACTGTTGGTGGGAATGTATATTGATACAGCCACTATGGAGAACAGTATGGATGTTCCTTAAAAAACTAAAAATAGAATTACCATACGATCCACCAATCCTACTACTGGGCATATACCCAGAGAAAACTGTAATTCAAAAAGACACATGCACCCCAATGTTCACTGCAGCACTATTTACAATAGCCAGGTCATGGAAGCAACCTAAATGCCCATCGAAAGACGAATGGTTAAAGATGTGGTACATATATATAATGGAATATTACTCAGCCATATAAAGGAATGAAACTGGGTCATTTGTTGAGACGTGGATGGATTTAGAGTGTCTTACAGAGTGAAGTAAGTCAGAAAGAGAAAAACAAATATCATATATTAACACATATATGTGGAACCTAGAAAAATGGTACAGATGAACTGGTTTGCAGGGCAGAAATTGAGACACAGATACAGAGAACAAACATATGGACACCAAGTGGGGAAAGCAGCAGGGGGATGGGGGTGGTGGTCTGATGAATTGGGCGATTGGGATTGTCATGTATACACTGATGTGTATAAAACTGATGACTAATAAGAACCTGCTGTATAAAAAAATAAATAAAATTAAATTTAAAAATTAAAAAAAAAGGAACTCCAGAATGTGTTAAATTACAGTAAAGGAAAAGTGAAACTGCTCAGTACTTACTTATAAGAGCCTCAGAGAAAAGATTTTTAAAATGTAAATATATAATAGGACTACAAAACTCACAGCAAACGAATACAAGTGATTATAACTAATTACACACAGAACTATGGAAACAGTGATTATTCTACCACAATACTATTAAATTTATTTCCTTCTACTGTAAGTAATTCAAAACAAGGTTGAAAACATGAAATGTTTATGCCTACTATGTTTGGAAAGAGGTTATGATAAAGATCATACGGGTATTTACTAACTGAAGCAATGTGAGGTCGGTGGGGGAAGAAGGACATGGAAACAATCATTGAACTTGGAGTCTGAAATCTCGTATTTACCTACACTAGCTGTGTAATTGTAATTACCCTCCAAAAGCCTCAGATTCGTATGTGTACAGTAAAAGAAAACAAACATTTCTTAAGGACGACAGTAAGGATTATTAAGAAACTTTAAGTAGCTACCACAGCCCTTGGCTAATGTGCTTAATAAATGCTAGTTTTGTTCCATTTCAATAAATGTTTCTGAATCTACTCTTGAACCATTATCAAAATTAATGACAATGGAAACAGCTTATGCAAAGGCAGGTATGAAATAAAAGGCTTATTCAATTGGTGAGTATGGTGGAGTTTAGGGTCTCAGGCTGTACTAACAGGAGATAAAACTGAAGATAGGTTGGGGTCAGACTAAGAAATGTATACTTTAAGTTGTAAAGAACAGATAATTAAAGCCTTTTATGCAGGGCAGTTATATGCTTTAGAATATTAGCTATTGTGACACTGTAGAAGATAGACTAGAGGCAGAAACACTTAGAGGCAGAATACAAAAGTCTATCACGTTACCCAATTAACTCGCTGGCAGGCTAGACATTAAAACATAGCTTTAAAAAAAAAAGCTGAAAATAATATGTACTTGTTCAACACAAGTGTTGCACAGGGTTGCAACAGTTTCAACAGAATACAATTTAAAGGACCAAAAAACAGATGAGTTGTTTTTGAAGCTTCCTATAAAACGGAAGCTCTCAACCTTGGCTGTACATTTAATAACCTGGAAAACTTCAAAGAATCCCATTGTCCAGGCTATAACTCAGACCAATGAAATAAGAATCTCTTAGGGGGTGGTCACAAGCACTGGTATTTAAGCTCTTTGGGTGATTTCAATGTGCATACACCACCGTTTAAAAAGCTCCTGGATCCCTCTAGCTAAATGGTCACATCAGAGTATGGAGATGAAGGTGAGCAGGCAAGGTAAGACATCTGCTAAGCCTGTTTTAGAGATAGGCGTTAACTACCTACTTAAGACAGCTGCACATTTTCTGGTTCATATCTATACTTAATGAGGTCATTACTTGGGTCTTTTAAGGGTTCTTTGTTATTGATTTCTCACTTTAAATATGCAAATACAATGCATAGTAGAGACTTTTGACAATATGGATAAAGAAAAAGGACAAAGAACTCATAGTCTATTTACTAACCACTGGTAGCATTTGATAAGTACTCATCCTATTTATAACGTATGTAAATATGTTTGTATACATATGTACAGTATAAATATTTATATACATAAATTAGATCATACTACATAATTATAAATTTTTTATTTAATTTTTCAGAGGGCTGCTGAATCTTTAATCTAAACTACTACTCCTTTATCATCTCGAATATTGAATGAGGAGCAAATCCCTTCTACACTCTATGCTTATCACAATATACTACAACCACTTTGGGGATTTTCTTAGCAACAGCCTAGATTTTATTTTTTACTTTTGTTTTTCATAGAACCTAGGAGCCTTGTGTTTATTCTCAGTGAAATCATCTGTACTTTTGTTGCACTGCCTTAAGCATTTTACGGGTTTATTATTCTTAATGAGAACTCTAGTTTATTATATTAATATATTTTAATCTATAACCAAATATAAAGGATATCATGTGGGTTCTACAGGGTCTTTCCTAAGGATTTGGATACTTTCACTTGTTTTGGTCTTATCTTTCATCTCTGATAGAATGTAGCTCAAATTATGAACATTATTAGAGTATTGGATTAGATTGATAACATGCTTTCCTTGATTTACATTAATCCTTTAGTGAAATGTTCTGTAAGAAAATAATTTCTACCCAAGATGTGAAAAAAGAAACATCTAAGAAGGCAATAATATCTTGGGATGGTTACTTATAATATTAAGATACTTAAAAAATCAATAAAACTCTAAATGTGCATTAAATATGACTGTCACATGTTGAAAAGCATAATGGTATCTAGAAACTTTTTTGTGGTTCTCAGTTATTTTCAAGTCTGTTTCATTTTTAAAATATGAGTGTAATAGTCCTGAAAGGTGCCAGGAAAGGCATTAAAACATTCACAGCTCCATTCCCTCTCAGCTTTATTCTCACAAGTCTTGCCTAGAATTTGCCAGATGTGTCCTTTCACTTTTTCATAGCCACAGCTAGCACAGCCTGAAGTGACTGTTCCCTCTTTGTTTGAATCAAACACTTCAAACTCCAAGATAAATCTATGTATAGAGCTTTATGAAGCAAATGACAGACTATCAAAGAGGCAAAAATAATTCATTATTCTGGGCTTCTAAAATCTAGGCAAAGTCTCAACATCTTTGACTAGCAAAGCATAGCACTTGATAAGTATTTAATGAAAAAGTAAGAAAAATGTAACTTGTCAACAGACTCCAGAAAACTTTCCCTAATTTCCTGAATAACTTTTAATGTGAAGGGCTCTATAATTTTTACTTTAAATCTTTGTCTCTCAACCTGTCCATTCATAGGTTAATAATCTACATCAAAAACTCAAGTGCACTTAAATTAATAAACTACTCCCAGGAATCTTTTATAGAAGATGAAGTTCTTCAGAAATAAATAACCAACTCCTAATGTAATTTATCATTTTCCACAAAAGTAAATTACTTTTAAAGTCATTATTATGGACTGAAGGTTGATCTCAACAAAATTATTGGCTCCCACTCTTTGTTTAACTGGTATTAAAGATAGCCTTTAGAAATATGATGTCAAACTGGTGAGTCTATTGAGGAATCTTACATCTACCTGTAAAGTTACTTACTGTAGCAGCTGGTCTCTATGCACCTCTGCCCCCCTAACATATGCCCCTTGATGTTAACCCTATTACTATAAAAGATTTAAAAATTTTAAGCCATATTATAGTTTATTATAAACAAAAACCTCTCTTTGAGTGCAAACATGAATTAACACAATTGGAGGTATAGTTTAAATGTCACATATACTATTGAAGTGTTAGCTTATATCCACAAAAAAAAATAAAACAAAGAATAACAAAAACAATTTAAACTTATTGTAACAAGAAAACTGAAATGTTATAAAAGTATTGATTTTTCATTAATTATAATGCATAGAATCATAGAAACAGAAACGACATTTAAATCATCCCAGCCTATCTTTCCAAATTTAATACTAAAAGATTTTGAACATTCATGGCTTGTTATTTGCCTTCATCATTATATTTTGGGAAATCTACTTTATTCCTCTTGTTGAAGTTGAATGCTTCAGTAGGACTGAAATTTATATTACTGAATGTACACTCAGTTCACAGCACCTCTAAACAATGTATGGTTTAGTGCAGGTGTCAGCAAACTTTTTCTGTAAAAGGCCAGATAGGAAATATTAAAATATTTACTTAGTGAATCATTTGTCTTCAATGAGCCATATGATCTCTGTCATAACTACTCAACTCTGCTGCTGCAGCTTGAACGCTATAGGCAACATGTAATAGTAGAATGGGTGTGGTTGTGTTCTAATAAATTTTGTTTACAAAAATAAGACCTAGGATTGAGCCGACGGGATGTAGTTCGCCAACCCCTGATTTGGTGGAAGGAACACAGTGTAGTAGAACAATCTGGGCTGGAATCCCACATCTACTACTCCTTAGTGCTAACACAAATCATTTAACCTCTCTGTACCTCAATTTTTTCATCTGTAAAAAAGGGATAAGGCCACCTACCTTGCAGAATTGTCATGATTATCTAGGTAAAGTATGTAATACAGTGCATAGCAGGTACTCAATAAACTTTATCTCCCTTCTCCTATCAGGATCTGCAAGCCATTGGAAAAGAGTTAGTCGCTGCCTTTAAAGAACTCAATACTCATTCTTTTCAAAGGACAGTGACACCTTAAGAAAAATGTCACCAACTCCATGTTCTACACCAGGAAAATATATAACTGGTAGTCTAGACTTCATCATTTATTAGGTGTCTGACCTCTGGCAAGTTAAAAACTATATATTTTTTCAACAGTCTTCTGAACCAAAGTTAATTCCACTTTCGCTATTTTTCTAGGTCACTACCATTATTAACAAAGGTCTCTTCAATGTAATTGCCCTTATAAATATTAAGTGAAAGGGACATAGAATTGAGTACAAAGCTGGAGCAGGAGACAGAATCTCACACTGGAGGTATATGGAAAACACACACACACACACACACACACACACACACACACACACACTCACACACACACCCCTATCTAAGGCAAGGAGCAAGAGGTCTTAGTCCAAAATGTTGCTAAAAATGAAGTATGGTTAAGAGATTTGGGGATTAGCTTGCCTAATTGCATATTAAATTGAAGTCAAGTGTGGCTTTAATCTTGGTGGCTTCCTGCAAGAAGTTCATGAACATCCATATTCTACAGGAAAATTTATGAGTATTAGAGAATACTACAAAAATGATCTGAGCTAAGAAAAGTCTTTTAACAAAGAAAGGAAATTCCCTGTAATATGCATTCCAGAAATAAAATTCACTTTGCTGTTTTTACAATACCTTAATATGTCAGTATTCAAAATAAAATGGCTACACAAACACAAAAATATAATCATGACAATACTAGAAAACTCACTGTGGCAGTTTGGCTGCCTGAGGTTTCTGAGCCACCAAGGAAACAGATAATCCAACAAATTCTGGCTGCTATTGGATACCTTTTATATCTATATAGCTTTCACAGTGTGGAAAATGATGCTGCAGTTAGTAAAGAAAGAAATGAAAATAGCTGCAAAGGGCAGCAACTGACTGCCTCTTTTTGCCAAACTAGCAGATGAACACTGAAAATAGCTAGCATGAGGTCCACAAGTGGAAAACAGTCCAAACATGGGATGCAACCACCGTATGAAACATCACTCTTAATTTTCTATTTCCTATTAAAACATAATTATCTGCAATGATCATAAGACTCAGAACTCTCCACTAGTAAAATTTTCAAATAGCTAAAATTTTTCTTAGGCAATATTCAGCTTTCATACACTGGTCTTTACAACTACTCAAAATGTTATGTGTTATACTTTAATTCCTTAACAACTGCTTTTCATACTTTGAATTCAGAATTTCATACAGAACTGGAAATTAACATTTCAGCCTCTAATGCTATGGTGGTGTCAGCAAAGAGTTTAATTTCAGCAACTTTGGCATATCTGGTTATTCAGCAGTGTCTGCCTTCATAATTTTTGAATACTATATTGTCCTTACTTCATAAATAATAAGTAAAAATGTTAAATTGGAAGTGTTTTACCTTGGTATTAGGAAGTCAAAGTCTTAAAGTCGATGCAGTTGAGAAAAAGATGAAATTACTTATGCCTCAAACTGAGGCTCCCTAAACTTAAATCAACTCTACATTCAATTGAAAAATAAAGATAAAAAAGACACACCACTTATAAAAGGTTAGAAATTTGTATACAAATATTCTTTTAAGAGATAATAATCAGGAGGCGGAAACAAGAAGGCGGAGTAGGACTTGAGCTCACCTCATCTCATGAAAACACTAAAATCACAACTAATTGCTGAAGCATCGGGAAAAAAAAGGCTGGAACCTACCTAAAAAGATATTCTACTTCCAAACACAAAGAAGCCACAATGAGATGGTAGGAGGGGCATTTTCGCAATATAATCAAATCGTGACCCATAAACCGGAAAATAACTGCGTCACAGGGGTTCTCCTACAGTAGAACCTATGTCAGGCTCCCCAGCCCGGGGGTGTGGCATCAGAAGGAGGAGCCCCAGAGCATTTGGCTTTGATGGCCAGCAGGACTTGAGTACAGGAGCTCCACAGGACTGGGGGAAACATAGAGACTCTACTCTTGGAGGGCGTACACAAGGATTCACATGCACTGGGACCCAGGGCAAAGCAGTGACTCCATAGAAGCCTCGGCCAGGCCTACCTGTGTGTCTTGGAGGGTCTCCTGGGGAGGTGTGGAGTCGGCTGTAGCTCACTGGGGGGACAAGGACACTTGTGGCAGAGGCCCAAGGGAATATATACTGCTGTGAACTCTACTGGAGGTCGGCATTTTGGCACCAAGACCTGGCCCCACGCAACAGCCTGCAGGCTCCAGTGGTGGGACACCTCAGGCCAAACAACCAACGTGGTGGAAATAGAGCCCCACCCATCAGCAGATAGGCTGCCTAAAGTCATCCTGAGTCCGCAGCTGCCTCTAAACGCACAACTTGACACAGCCCTGCCCACCAGAGGGACAGGACCCAGCTCCAACTGCCAGGGGGCAGGCACAAGTCCCTCCCACAAGGAGGGCTGCACAAGCCTCTGAACCAACCTCACCCAAGAGAGGGTAGATGCCAGAAGCAAGAGGAACTACAATCCTGCAGCCTGTGGAACGTAGACCACAAATACATAACGTTAGACAAAATGAGATGGCAGAGAAAGATGTTCCAGACCAAGAACAATATATAACCCCAGAAGTACTAAGTGAAGTGAAGATAGGCAATCTACCTGAAAGTAAACTCAGAGTAATGACAGCAAAGATGATCCAAGATCTAGGAAAAAGAATGGAGGCACAGACTGAGAAAATACAAGAAATGTTTAACAAAGAATTATAAAGAACAACTAAATAGAGTCGAACAATACAGTAACCAAAATAAAAAACACACTAGGGGCTTCCCTGGTGGCGCAGTGGTTGAGAGTCCGCCTGCCGATGTAGGGGACACGGGTTCGTGCCCCAGTCCGGGAGGATCCCACATGCCGCGGAGCGGCTGGGCCCGTGAGCCGTGGCCGCTGAGCCTGTGCGTCCGGAGCCTGTGCTCCACAATGGGAGAGGCCACAACGGTGAGAGGCCCGCGTACTGAAAAAAAAAAAAAAAAAACACACTAGAAGGAATCAATTGAATAAATGAGGCAGAAGAATGAACAAGTGAGCTGGAAGACAGATTGGTGGAAATCACTGATGTGGAGCAGAATAAAGAAAAAAGATCGAAAACAAATGAGGACAGTCTAAGGAACCTGTGGGACAACATTAAAAGCACCAACATTCGCACTATATAGGTCCCCAAAGGAAAAGAGACAGAGAAAGGGCCTAAGAAAATATTTAAAGAGATAACAGCCAAAAACATTCCTAACATGGGAATGGACACTCACTCAAGTCCAGGAAGCGCAGAGTCCCATACAGGATAAACCCAAGGAGGACCACGCCAAGACACATATTAATCAAGTTGTTAAAAATTAAAGACAAAGCAAAAATATTAAAAGCAACAAGGGAAAAGCAACAAATAACTTACAAAGAAATCCCCATATGGTAATCAGCTGATTTTTCAGCAGAAACTCTGCAGGCAGGCATGGAGTGATATGATATATTTAAAGTGATGAAAGGGAAAAACCTACAACGAAGAATATGCTACCCAGAGAGGCTCTCATTCAGATTTGACAGAGAAAGCAAAAGCTTTACAGACAAGCAAAAGCAGAGAGAATTTAGCACCACCAAACCAGCTTTACAACAAATGCTGAAGGAACTTCCTAGGCCAGGGGTCCCCAACCCCAAGTCCATGGACAGATACTGGGCGGCGGCCTGTTAGGAACCAGGCCGCACAGCAGGAGATGAGGGGTGGGCGAGCAAGCAAAGCTTCATCTGCCACTCCCCATCGCTCACATTACCACCTGAAACACTGCTTGCGTTACCACCTGAACCAGGCCCCTCATCGCCCACATTACCGCCTGAACCATCTCCCCTCCCCCATCCGTCGAAAAACTGTCTTCCACAAAACTGGTCCCTGGTGCCAAAAAGGTTGGGGACTGCTGCTCTAGGCAGAAAAGGTCACAACTAAAAACAAGAAAGAGACACATGGGCAAGTTCATGGGTACAGGCAAACATACAATAAAGATAGGAAATCACCCACACACAAATATGATATCCAAACCAGCAATGCAATCATGAGGACTGTACAAATGCAGGATATTGGAAATATACTGGCAATTAAGAGACCAGCAACTTAAAACAATCTTGTACATATACAGACTACTATATCAAAAAGAAAAGATCAATGAAACTGAAAGCTGGTTCTTAAAGAAGATAAACAGAATTGATAAACCTTTAGCCAGACTCATCAAGAAAAAAGGGAGAGGGACTTTCCTGGCGGTCCAGTGGTTAAGATTCTGCGCTTCCACTCCATGGGGCTCGGGTTTGATCCCAGGTCAGGGAAGTAAGATTCCACATGCTGTGTGATGGGGCCAAAAAAATTTTAAAAATAAATAAAAATAAAATAAAATAAATGTTTTAAAAAGGGGGAGGGCTCAAATCAATAAAATTAGAAAAGAAAAAGAAGTTACAATGGACACCACAGAAATACAAAGGAATATAAGAGACTACTACAAATCAACTATACACCAATAAAATGGACAACCTAGAGGGAAATGGACAAATTCTTAGAAAGGTACAATCTTCCAAGACTGAACCAGGAAGAAATAGAAAATATGAACAGACCAATCACAAGCACTGAAATTGAAACTGTGGTTTAAAAACTTCCAACAAAAAAAAGTCCAGGACCAGATGGCTTCACAGGCGAATTCTATAAAACATTTAGAGAAGAGCTAACACCTACCCTTCTCAAGCTCTTCCAAAAAATTGCTGAGGAAGGAACACTCCCAAACTCATTCTATGAGGCCACCATCACCCTGATACCAAAACCAAAGATATCACAAAAAAAGAAAATACAGGTCATTATCGCTGATGAACATGGATGCAATAATCCGCAACAAAATACTAGCAAACCAAAACCAACAATACATTAAAAGGATCATACACCATGATCCGGCAGATATATCTCAGGGATGTTTGGATTTTTCAGTATCTGCAAATCAATCAATGTAATATACCACATTAACAACTGAAAAATAAAAACCATGTGATCACCTCATTGGATGCAGAAAAAGCTTTTGACAAAATTCAACACCCATTTATAATTATAAAAACTCTCCAGAAAGTGGGCACAGAGGGAACCTACCTCAAAATAAAAAAGGCAATATATATGACAAACCCACAGCTAACATCATACTCAATGATAAAAGCTGAAAGCATTTCCTCTAAGATCAGGAACAAGACAAGGTTGCCCACTCTTGCCACTTTTATTCAACATAATTTCGGAAGTCCTAGCCATGGCAATCAGAGAAGAAAAAGAAATAGAAGGAATCCAAATTGGAAAAGAAGAAGTAAAACTGTCACTGTTTGCAGAAGACATGATACTATACATAGAAAATTCTAAAGAGACTACCAGAAAACTACTAGAGCTTATCAATGAATCTGGTAAAGTTGCAGGATGCAAAATTAATACATAGAAACCTCTTGCATTTCTGTACACTAACAATGAAAGAACAGAAAGAGAACTTAAGGAAACAATCCCACTTACCATTGCATCAAAAAGAATAAAATACCTAGGAATACATATACATAAGAAGACAGAAGATGTCTACTCTGAAAACTATAAGCTGCTGATGAAAGAAATCAAAGATACACAAACAGATGAAAAGACATATGATGTTCTTGGACTGGAAGAATCAACATTGTCAAAATGACTATAATATCCAAGGTAATCTACAGATTCAATGCAATCTCTATTAAATTACCAGTGGCATTTTTCACAGAACTAGAAGAAAAAAATTTTAAATGTGTATGGAACCACAAAAGACCCCAAATAGCCAAAGCAATCCTCAGAAAGAAAAACAGAGCTGGAGGAATCAGACTCCCTGACTACGGACTATAACACAAAGGTGCAGTGATCAAAACAGTATGGTACTGGCACAAAAACAGAAATATACATCAATGGAACAGGACAGAAAGCCCAGAAATAAACCCACGCACCTACAGTCAATTAATCTATGACAAAGGAGATGAGAATATACAATGGAGAAAAAACATCGTTCTCAAAGGTGAAAAACTGAAACCATTTCCACTAAGATCAGGAACAAGAGAATGTTGCTCACTCTTATGACTATTATTCAACATAGTTTTGGAAGTTTTAGCCACAGCAGTGAGAAGAAAAAGAAATAAAAGGAAACCAAATTGGAAAAGAAGTAAAGCTGTCACTGTTTGCAGATGACATGATACTACACATAGAGAATCCTAAAGATGCCATCAGAAAATACAATGGAGAAAAGACAGTCTCTTCAATAAGTGGTACTGGGAAAACTGGACAGCTACATGTAAAAGAATGAAATTAGAACACTCCCTAACATCATACACAAAAATGAACTCAAAATGGATTATAGAGACCTAAATGTAAGACTGGACACTATAAAACTCTAGAGGAAAACATAGGAAGAACACTCTTTGACATAAATCACAGCAAGATCTTTTTTGATCTGCCTTCTAGAGTAATGGAAATAAAAACAAAAATAAACAAATGGGACCTAATGAAATTTAAAAGCTTTTGCACAGAAAAGGAAACCATAAACATGACAAAAAGACAACCCTCAAAATGGGAGAAAATATTTGCAAATGAATCAATGGACAGAGGATTAACCTCCAAAATACATAAACAGCTCATGTAGCTCAATATTAGAAAAATAACCCAATCCAAAAATGGGCAGGAGACCTAAATAGACATTTCTCCAAAGAAGACATACAGATGGCCAAGAAGCACATGAAAAGCTGCTCAACATCACTAATTATTTGAGAAATGCAAATCAAAACCTCAATGAGGTATCACCTCACACCAGTCAGAATGGGCATCATTAGAAAATCTACAAACAACAAATGCTAGAAAGGGTGTGGAGAAAAGGGAACCCTCTTGCACTGTTGGTGGGAATATAAATTGATATAGCCACTACGGAGAACAGTATAGATGTTCCTTAAAAAACTAAAAATAGAATTACCATATGACTCAGCAATCCCACTGCTGGGCATATACCCAGAGAAAACCATAATTCAAAAAGACATGCACCCCAATGTTCATTGCAGCACTATTTACAATAGCCAGGTCATGGAAGCAACCTAAATGCCCATCAGCAGACGAATGGATAAAGAAGATGTGGTACATATATACAATGGAATATTACTCAGACATAAAAAGGAATGAAATTGGGTCACTTGTAGAGACATAGATACATCCAGAGATGTATGAAAGAGAAAGAGAAAAACAAATATCGTATATTAACACATATATGTAGAACCTAGAAAAATGGTACAGATGAATTAGTTTGCAGGGCAGAAATTGAGACACAGATGTAGAGAACAAACGTATGGACACCAAGGGGGGAAAGCGGAGGGTGGTGGTGTTGTTGTTGTGATGAATTGGGAGATTGGGATTGACATGTATACACCAACGTGTATAAAATGGATGACTAATAAGAACCTGCTGTATAAAAAAATAAATAAAATTAAATTTTAAAAAAAGTCTACAATGAATGCTGAAGAGGGTGTGCAGAAAAGGGAGACATCCTACACTGGTGTTGGGAATGTAAACTGGTACAGCCACTGTGGAGAACAGTATGGAGGTTCCTTAAAAAACTAAAAACAGAACTACCATATGATCCAGTCATCCCACTTCTGAGCATATATTCAGAGAAAACGCTGTTCAAAAATATACATGCACCTCAATGTTTATTGCAGCACTATTTACAATAGCCAAGACATGGAAGCAACCTAAATGTCCATTGACAGAAATGGATAAAGAAGATGTGGTACACATATACAATGGAATATTACTCAGCCATCAAGAAGAATGAAATAATACCATCTGCAGCAACATGGATGGACCTAGAGATTATCATACCAAGTGAAGTAAGTCAGGCAGAGAAAGTATCTATGATATCACTTATATGTGGAATCTAAACAAATGATAGAAATGAACTTATTTACAAAACAGAAACAGACTCACAGACTTTGAAAACAAACTTATGTTTACCAAAGGGGAAAAGTTGGGGGGGAGATAAATTAGGAGTTTGGGATTAACAGATACACAATACTATATATAAAATAGATAATAAACAAGCACCTACTGTATAGCACAGGGAACTCTACTCAATATTGTAATAACCTATATGGGAAAGGAATCTGAAAAAGAATGGATATATGTATAACTGAACCACTTCACTGTACACCTGACACTATCACAACATTGTAAATCAATTATACCCCAATATCAAATAAAAATTAAATTAAGAAAGGTTGACATCAACAGACTAAAAAAAAAACAAACTCACATGATCATACCAATAGATGCAGAAAAAGCATTCGACAAAATCCAACACCCATTCATGATTTTGAAAACCCTAGATAAAGAAGGAATAGAGGGGGACTATCTCAACTTGATAAAGAGGTAACATCAAACTTAAAGGTGAGAAACCCAAAGCTTTTCCACTAAGAACAGATACAAGGCAAGGATGACCCTCTCACTATTCCTTTTCAATATCACACTGGAGGTTATAGACAATGCAGTAAGATGACAAAAGGAAACAAATACTATACAGATTGGGAAGGAAAAAGTAAAACTGCCTTTGTTTGTAGATGACATGATCATCTATGCAGAAAGTCCAAAAAAATGGACAAAAACTGAACAGTGATACTTCATTGCTCTGCAATACAAGTGAAATTGTAAGTAAAAACACAATACTATATACATAACCATCTAAAAAACGAAATGCTTAGGTATAAATCTAACAAAATATATGCAAGATCTATATTAAAAAAACTACAAAACTCTGATGAATGAAATCAAGGAAGAACTTAAAAATAGTGAGCTATTCCCCATTCATAGATAGGAAAGCTCAGTATTGTCAAGATGTCAATTATTCCCAAATTGATCTACAGACTCAATATAATCCCAATCAAAATTCCAGCAAGTTACTTTGTGAATATTGACAAACTGATTCTACAGCTTCTCTGGAGAGAAAATAGACCCAAAATAGTCAACACAATACTGAAGCAGAAGAACAAAGTTGAAAGATTAATGCTACCCGATTTGAAGACTTCCTGTAAAGCTAGAATAATCAAGACAGTGTGGTACTGGTGAAAGAATAGACAAATATGTCAACAAAACAGAACAGAAAGCCCAGAAACAGACCCACATAAATAAGTTGAATGATCTTTGACAAGGAGCAAAGGCAATACAATGGAGCAAAAATAGTCTCTTCAACATATGGTGCTGGAATAACTAGACATCCACATGCAAAAAAAAACCCCACGGGGACTTCCCTCGCGGCCCAGTGGTTAAGACTCCATGCTCCCAATGCAGGGGGCCCGGGTTTGATCCCTGGTTGGGGAACTAGATCCTGTGTGCCACAACTAAAAGACCCCACATGCCACAATGAAGACTCCGCATTCGGCAACGAAGATCCTGCGTGCCATGACTAAGACTCAGTGCAGCTAGCTAGCTAGCTAGCTAGCTAGCTAAATAAACAAATAAATAAATAAAATAATAAAAGAAAAAGAAACCCCCCCACAAATCTAGAACCTTGCACCCTTCACAAAAATTAACTCAAACTGGATCACAGAGCTAAATTTAATTAACTCAAAATGGATTACAGAGCTAAATTTAAACTCAAAAACATAAAACTTCCAGAAGATAACAGGATAAAACCTAGATGATGTTGGGGATAGCAATGACTTTTTAGATGCAACATCAAAGGCATGAGCCATGAAAGAAATAATGGATAAGCAAGAGTTCATTAAAATGAAAACCTTCTGCTCTGTGAAAAGCAACATCAAGAAAATGAGAAGACAAGCCAGACTGGGAGAAAATATCTGCAGAAGACACATATGGTGAATTGTTATCCTAAATACACAAAGAACTCTTAAAACTCAACAATAAAAACAATCTGATTTTTAAAATGGGCTAAAGATCTTAACAGCCACCTCACCAAAGAAGATATACAGGTGGCAGATGAGTACATTTATATTCCACATCATATGTCATGAGGGAATACAAATTAGAATGAGATACATACCTATTAGAATGGCCAAAATCTGGAACACTGACAACATCAAAGGCTGACAAGGATACAGAACAAGAGGAACTCTCATTCATTACTGGTGGGAATGCAAAATGGTACCATCACTGTGGAGGACAGTGTGGTGGTTTCTTACAAATGTAAATATATTCTTACCATAATCCAGTAATCACACTCCTTGGTATCTACCCAAAGGTGTTGAAAACTTACATCCACACAAAAACCTACACACTGCTATTTATAGCAGCTGTATTTCTAACTGCCAAAACTTGGGAGCAAATAAGATGCCCTTTAGTAGATAAATGAATAAATTAACTGTGGTACATCCAGACAATGGAATAGTATTCAGCACTATAAAGAAATGAGCTATCAAGTCATGAAAACACATAGAGGAACCCTAATTGCACATTACTAAGTAAGAGAAGCCAACGTGAAAAGGCTACAGACTACAAGATTCCAACTATATGACCTTCTGGGAAAGATAAAACTATCCACAGGTTTAAAAAGATGATTAACAGTGTTAGGGGCAGGGGAAGGATGAATAGAGGGAGCACAGAAAATTTTTAGGGTATTGGAAGTACTCTGTATATTATAATAATGGATATATATCGTTATACACTTGTCCAAACCTACAGAATATAAAACACAAAGAGTGAACCCAAAGGTAAACTATGGACTTTGAGTGATTTGTCGTGCTGATGTAGGTTCACCAACTCAACAAATGTACCATTTTAGTGAGTAATATTGATAACAGAGGAGGCCACGCATGTGTGGGCATAGGGGATAGATAGGAAGTCTCTGTATCTTTCTTTCAATTTTGCTGTGAACCTAAAAAGCACTTTAAAAAATTCTTTAAAAAAAGAGACTTGAATCCTAATCTTTATGTTAATCTCTTGGCATTTGCTTCCTTGACAATACAATGAACATGAATTATTGTGAAAAATAAAACTGTAAGTGAAGTATTTAGCACAGTAGCTAATACAGAAGGCATCTTATAAATCTGTGTACTTTCCCCTGTGTATGTGTGTGTTTTCCCCCCAGAAGCCTTTTTATCCTTAATTATTGGTTCATAGCTTTAGGACAGTTGAAAGGGGGAGAAATCTAACCACCAGATAAGTTATGAATGACTATCCAAACCTAAGCCGTGAGACAACTTCCAAGTAGTATCTTATCATTACCTCCTTGTAATTCATTTCTGAATAGTCCTGGAAATGAAAGTTACTTAAGCTAAACCAATACACGTGAATTAAATCAAACAGAAAAGACAAAGAAATATATGCAAAGCACACACTAAAATTTTAAATAGGATAAATCTGTGTTAGCCTTTTATGACCACTAAGTTAAGGAATCTGAATAACATTAAATGAGATTTCTAAAATTTATAGGGAACTCATGGAACAATCAATCCAAACCCACATTCACTTCTGGTATGTTTGTGTGATATAGTTTCTATAATGAAGGGATGTTTTACCTCACTTGAAAAATGTTAGTTCATTTTAAACAAAAATTTTCACACTTATAAACAATGACAAATATGCTTAAGATATTACTCAATATTGTTAAAAAGGTTGATTTCCCATTGTCAAGATTCTAATTTTAATTCATGGTGTTCTGCCCACTGGATATTCAACACTAAGAGGAAATAAATTATTTTTATACAAACTAATGTTCTCTCAAGGTTCTCCTATTAAGAGATGACCTTAAAACAAAACTTCATGATGATTCTTACAATTTACGTTATTAATTTAAGAAACCTCAGGAAAAAATTTTAAAATTAGAAAGGATGATTCTGTCAAAAAGGAAAGAAGATATGAAAAAAAAATTAGAAATTATAACACTGAAAAGTACATGAATACATAAAATCTATGACTTTAAACAGTATGTTATAAATATACATCACTAGTATTAGAATTATACTAGCACATAAAGGAGTCTTTTAATAATATTATAGTTTTTTCATTTACTGTGTTCAGTATAAGTCATAAGTATGAGATTGTATGGTCTTTCTAATTTCTGAAACTGTGTGTGCATGTCAAAAACTGAATCAAATTCCAATTTTAGGAGTTTTAAGCTTTGTTACATTTACAGATAAACATCTAATCTCTGGGTACTGGAAAGTTATTAGCACCACCTATTACAGAGAATAATATCAAGAGAAGTGGAAAGAACAAAAGAAGGGAAGCTGCCAATTTTCTTCTGATGTCACAGTCTTTTTATTCACAATAAACTATTTGAAGATCATCAACAGGGACAAGGATGAGTGACTGATTAACCTCTGATGTCACCATCTTACTTGCACATAGTGAAGTGAGAGAGAAACCCAGGGGGTAATAACAATGCTTGGAGCTTTACTTAACTCCATCATTCTCTAGACACAAGTGAGATAAATGAAAGCATCACTGTTATTCCATTCCACAAATATAAAATGGATTCCTTCAAGAAAATTTCATTTTCAGTTCCTTGTATGGAACTCACAAACTAATTTTAGAAATAATTTTGAACGGGTTCATTTCCTTTCTGGACCATATGTAAAGATAGTTTATAAATTTTCATGCATTGTAATAACCAAGTGTTCATAACTCAAGGAACAACAGAATTACAGTCCCCTCAAAAAAAAGAAAAACCATTAGAAATATCTATAATGCAATAAATGAGTTACACTACAAAATAAAATCATAAAGAGTTTTAAGTTCTAAAAAGTTTTTTCAGCATCTCTTACAAACTAGTCAAGTAAAAAGAATATTTTTAAATTTTCAATTTAAGGGGACAGCATACTTCTAGTACATTTTGAAATATATGGAAGAAAATTATTCTAATACTAAAACAAACAAGTACTTCAATTACTTTCAAATTTTAAATACCGAAAAAACTATGAACAAATGTTTCTCTGTTTAGGTTCCAATTAAATCAATTATGGTAAATCCACTCAACAGAATGCTAGAATACAATCATTAAAATCATTTTTACAACTTTATGTGGAAAAATGTTTTTACAATAAATAAATAAGGTTATGTATACTATCATCACAGCAAACTAAAAAATATGCATCCATAGAAAAAAGACTAAGGAAATATATACTACACTGCTAACTCTGAATGATAGAACCATGCCAACTGTATTTGGAATTCTTCCTCTATTCTTTTTGGCATTAAAAAAAAGTATTTAAAAATAGATCTAATAATAATGGACATAAAGGGAGAAATTGACAAGAATACAGTAATAGTAGGATTTTAACACCCCACCTACCATCAATGGACAGATTTTGCAGACAAAAAATCAGTAAGGAAACAGTGGCATTAACTGACATATTAGAGCAGTTGTAGTTAACAGGTATCTACAGAACATTCCAACCCAAAACAGCAAAATACATATTCATTTCAAGTTTACATGGAATGTTCTCCAGGATAGGTCACATGCTAGGCCACAAAACAAGTCTCAACAAATTTAAAAGGACAGAAATTATATCAAGCATCTTTTCTCACCTCAACAGTAAGAAACTAGAAGTCAATTACAGGAAGAAAAATGGGAAAAACAAAAATACATAGAGACTAAACAACATGCTTCCACAAAACCAACGGGTGAATGAAGAAATCAAAAAGAAAATAGAAAAACACTTTGAGACAAATAAAGATTAAAACACAACTTTCCAAAATTTATGGAATATAGCAAAAGCAGTTCTAAGAGAGAAGTTTATAGCAATATAGGTACCTCAAGAAACAAGAAAAACCTCGAATGCACAACCTAAACTACCATTTAAAGGAATTAGAAAAAGAACAAACAAAGTTGAAAGTCATCAGAAGTCAGGAAACAATAAAGATCAGAGAGGAAATAAATAAAAGAGAGGACCCCCTCCCACCCCCAAAAAAGAAAAGATCAATGAAACCAGGAGCTGGTTTTTTTTAAAAGATAAACAAAATTGATAAGCCTTTAGCCAGGCTCATTAAGAAAAAAAGAGAAAGGACCCAAATAACAAAATAAGAAGTGAAAGAGGAGAAATTACAACCAATGTCACAGAAATATAAACAATCATAATAGAATACTATGAACAGTTACATGCCAAAAAATTCAACAACGTAGAAGAAATGGATAAATTCCTAGAAACGTACTATCTTCCAAAATTGAATCATAAAGAAATAGATAATATGAATAGACTGATTACTAGTATTAAAACTGAATCAGTAATCAAAAAACTCCCAAAAAACAGAAGTCCAGGACCGGACACCTTCACAGGGGAATTCTACCAAACAGGTAAAGAAGAGTTAATACTTATCTTTCTCAAATTATTCCAAAAAACTAAAGAGATCACACTCCCAAATCCATTCTATGAGGCCACCACTACCAAGATACCAAAACCAGGCAAAGACACCATGAAATAGAAAATTACTTCAGTATCCTTGATGTATACAGGCACAAAAATCCTAAACAAAATATTAGCAAACCAAATTTAACAACATATAAAAAGGATCATAAACCATGGTCAAGTGGGATTTATTCCAGGGACGCAAGGATGGTTCAGTATCTGCAAATCAAACAATAAGGTACACCACATTAACAAAACAAAGAATAAAAATCATATGATCATCTCAACAGATGCAGAAAAAGCTCTTGACAAAATTCAACACCAATTCATAATAAAAACCTTCAACAAAGTTGGTATAGAGGGAACATATCTCAACATAGTAAAGGCCATTTATGACAAACCCACAGCTAACGCATACTCAACGGTGAAAGAGAAAGAAAACAATCCCAGTTACAATTGCGTCAAAAAGAATGAAAAACCTAGAGATAAACTCATCAAACACATGAAAGACCTACACCTCTGAAAACTGTAAGACATTCATAAAGGAAACCGAAAATGATACAAATAAATGAAAAGATATTCCACACTCATGGATTGGAAGGACTAATATTGCTTAAATGTCCATAAACCCAAAGCAATCAACAGATTCAAAGCAATCCTTATCAAAACACCCATGACAATTTTCACAGAACTAGAATATTCCTGAAATTTATAAAGAATCACGAAAGACCCCAAATAGTCAAAGTAATCTTGAGAAAAAAGAACAAAGCTGGAGGTATCACACTCCTGAACTTCAGAATATGCTACAAAGCTACAGTAATCAAAACAGTATGGTAGTGGCACAAAATCAGACATAGATCAATGGAAAAGAATAGAGAGCCCAGAAAGAAACTCATGCACTTATTGTCAATTAATCTACAACAAAGGAGGCAAGATTATATAAGAGGGAAAAGACAGTCTCTTCAATAAGGAGTGTTGGGAAAACTGGACAGCTAAAAGAATGAAATTAGAACATTTTATCACACGATATACAAAATAACTCAAAATGGATTAAAGACCTGTAACTATAACCTAGAAGAAACTTGAAAGAGAATAGGCAGTACACTCTTTGACATAAATCTTAGCCATATTTTTTTGGATCTGTCTTCTCAGGCAAGAGAAAAAAAGGCAAAAATAAACAAATGAGACCTAATTAAACTTAAAAATTTCTGCACAGCAAGGGAAACCATCAACAAAACGAAAAGACTACCTACTGAATAGGAGAATGTATTTGCAAACGATATGTCTGATAAGGGGTTAATGTCCAAAATATACAAATAGCTAATATAACTCAATATTTAAAAAGCAACAACCCAATTAAAGAATGGGCAGAAGACCTCAATAGACATTTTTCAAAAGAAGACAAACAGATGGCCAACAGGCATATGAAAAGATCCTCAATGTCACTAATCATCAGGGAAATGCAAATCAAAACTACAATGAGATATCATCTCACACATGTCAGAATAGTTATCATCAAAAAGACAACAAATAATAAATGCTGGTGAGGATGTGGAGAAAGGGACACTTAGTTCACTGCTGGTGGGAATGTAAACTGGTACAGCCACTATGGAAAACGGCATGGCAGTTCTTCAAAAGACTACATATAGACCCATATGATCCAACAATTCTATTCTTGGGTATATATCCAAAGAAAATGAAAACACTAATTTCAAAAGATATATACACTTCAATATCGTAGCAGCATTATTTACAATAGCCAAGATATGGAAGCAACCAAAGTGTCCATCAACACATGAATGGATAAAGAAGATGTGGTAATGAATATATAATGGAATATTAGTCATAAAAAAGAATGAAATTTTGCCATTTGCAACAATGTGGATAGACTTGGAGGGTATTATGCTCAGTGAAGTAAGTCAGAGAAGGATAAATACTGTATGTTTTCACTTATATGTGGAATCTAAAAATTAAAACAAACAAATGCATATAACAAACCAGAAACACACTCATGAATACAGAGAACAAACTAGTGGTTGCCAGAGGGTGGAATGGCAAGATAGAGAAAGGGGATTAAGAGGTGCAAACTATTAGGTATAAAATAAATAAGATGCAAGGGTGTAATGTACAGTACAGGGAATATAACCAATATTTTATAATAACCTTAAATAGATTATAATCAATAAAATACCAAATCATTATATTGTATACTTGAAATTGTAAATCAACTATACTTCAACAACAAAAAAAACTAGATCTAATTATGGGTGTGGTGTTTGACAGTAATAATACACAGGATTCAAGATTTAGATTATATATTATGTAATTATAAGTTAATAATTTATAGTTATATATAAATTATTATAAAATATAAATTCTATTTACAGTTAGTGTCAAAAATATACTTACCACTAAAGTGAACAGAAGATGTGTAAGACTTCTATGCTGAAACAAACATTGTCAGGATTAAAGAAGATCTAAATAAATGGGCAAAGGGAGAAAAAAAATAGATGAGGAAGATTAAGAGGTACAAACTTCCAGTTGCTAAATAAATGAATCACTGATATGAAATGTACAGTGTGGGGAATATAGTCAATAACTATGTAATATCTTTGTATGATGACATATCATAATTAGACTTATCACGGGGATCAGTTTGAAAGGTATAGAAATTTCGAATCACTATGTTGTGTAACAGGAAGTAGCACAGTGTTGTAGGTCAATCATTCTTCTAGAACAAACTCACAGAAAAAGAGATCAGATTTGTGATTACGGGGGTGGGGGGGTGGGAAGGGGGAGACTGGATGAAGGCAGTCAAAATGTACAAACTTCTAGCTATAAGATAAGAACTAGGGATGTAATGTACAACATGATAAATATAATCAACACTGCTGTATGTTATAGATGAAAGTTGTTAAGAGTAAATTCTAAGAGTTCTCATCACAAGAAAAAAATGTTTCCTATTTCTTTAATTCTGTGTCTACATGAGATGATGGATGTTTACTAAACTTACTGTGATAACCACTTTATGAGGTATGTAAATCAAATCAGTACGCTGTACACCTTAAACTTATACAGTGTTGTATGTCAATTATATCTCAATAAAAGTGGAAGAAAGAGGGGCTTCCCTGGTGGCGCAGTGGTTGAGAGTCTGCCTGCTGATGCAGGGGACATGGGTTCGTGCCCTGGTCCGGGAAGATCCCACATGCCGCGGCGCGGCTAGGCCCGTGAGCCATAGCCACTGAGCCTGTGCATCCGGAGCCTGTGCTCCGCAACGGGAGAGGCCACAACAGTGAGAGGCCTGCGTACCACAGCAAAAACAAAAAGTGGAAGAAAGAAAGGAATGGAGGGAGGGAGGAAGGCAGAAAGGGAGAGAATGAGAGGGAGAAAGGAAGAGAGAAAGAATGAGAGAGAGAGAGACAGAGAGGGAGAGAGGGAGGAAGGAAGAAAGGGGTAGATAAACTATGTTCATAGATTGGAAGGCTAAATACAGAACTGCAAAAACCAAAGAATATCCTTACCAATCTTGAAAAAGGGGACAGTCAGACAATTTCATTACCTGATTTCAAGATGGTATGATACTAACCATAAGGTTTAACAAATAGATTAATGCAACAGAATAAAGTCCTCAGAAATAGACTCACACTTCAACAGCATTAAGGTGCTAGGACAATTCAATGGGGGAAAGTTAAGTCCTTTCATCAAATGACACCATGGATAATGGATATCCATATGGAAAAAACTGAACCTTGACCCCTATCTCAGACTACATGTAAAAATGGATGCCAGACCTAAGTGTAAAAGCTAAACTCACGAGTTCAGTATCCAGAATGCATTAAGAACTTTTACAAAATGATATGAACCAAAAACCAAAAGGATACAGTGATAGACTGCAATACTGTCCCCAATTATTCACTTCTCTCCCTACAGGAGGACTATATTTCCTTGCCCACTTATACCAGTGTTGGCCATTTGACTTGCTTTGGCCAATGAAATACGAGTAAACGTAAAGCAGGTCATTTCTGAACCAAAGCTTTAAGACCCATCATGTGGTTCTACCACTGCTCTTTTTTGCCACAAGACCCAAGCAGCAGCTTCTCCTTCAGCTTGGGTCCCAGAATGAAGACTTGGAGCAAATCTGAAGCATATCTGCAAGTCACATGTAACTGAACAAAAAACAAATTTTTAAGGAGGAACCAAGATGGCGGAGTAGAAGGACGTGCTCTCACTCCCTCTTGAGAGAACAACCGATTCACAACTAACCGCTGAACAATCATCGACAGGAAGACACTGGAACTCACCAAAAAAGATACCCCATATCCAAAGACAAAGGAGAAGCCACAATGAGACGGTAGGAGGGGCGCAATCACAGTAAGATCAAATCCCATAACTGCTGGGTGGGTGACTCACAGACTAGAAAACACTTATACCACAGAAGTCCACCCACTGGAGTGAAGGTTCTGAGCCCCACGTCAGGCTTCCCAACCTGGGGATCTGGCAAGAGGAGGAGAAATTCCTAGAGGATCAGACTTTGAAGACTACTGGGATTTGATGGCAGGACTTTGACAGGACTGGGGGAAACAGAGACTCCACTTTTGGAGGGGACACACACAAAGTAGTGTATGCATCGGGACCCAGGGAAAGGAGCAGTGATCCCAGGGGAGACTAAACGAGACCTACCTGTTAGTGTTGGACGGTCTCCTACAGAGGCAGGGGGTGGCTGTGGCTCACCATGGGGACAAGGACACAGGCAGAAGAAGTTCTGGGAAGTACTCCTTGGCGTGAGCCCTCCCAGAGTCTCTCATTTCCCCCACCAAAGAGCCCAGGTAGGCTCCAGAGTTGGGTTGCCTCAGGCCAAA
Organism: Lagenorhynchus albirostris; assembly: GCF_949774975.1. NCBI lineage: Eukaryota > Metazoa > Chordata > Mammalia > Artiodactyla > Delphinidae > Lagenorhynchus > Lagenorhynchus albirostris. The sequence continues at coordinate 55,479,365 of NC_083102.1, read as the reverse complement.
CAACCAACAGGGAGGGAACCCAGCCCCACCCATCAGCAGTCAAGAGGATTAAAGTTTTACTGAGCTCTGCCCACCAGAGCAACAGTCTGCACTACCCACCACCAGTCCCTCCCATCAAGCCTCTTAGATGGCCTCATCCACCAGAGGGCAGAGAGCAGAAGCAAGAAGAACTACACTCCTGCAGCCTGTAGAACAAAAACCACATTCACAGAAAGACAGACAAGATGAAAAGGCAGTGGGCTATGTACCAGATGAAGGAACAAGATAAAACCCCAGAAAAACAACTAAACGAAGTGGAGATAGGCAACCTTCCCGAAAAAGAATTCAGAGTAATGATAGTGAAGATGATCCAGGACCTCGGAAAAACAATGGAGGGAAAGACCAAGAAGATACAACAAATGTTTAACAAAGACCTAGAAGAATTAAAGAACAAACTAACAGAGATGAACAATACAGTAACTGAAAACTACACTAGAAGCAGGCTTCCCTGGTGGTGCAGTGGTTGAGAGTCCGCTAGCCGATGCAGGGGACACAGGTTCATGCCCCGGTCTGGGAAGATCCCATATGCCGTAGAGCGGCTGGGCCCGTGAGCCATGGTCGCTGAGCCTGCACATCCCGAGCCTTTGCTCTGCAACGGGAGAGACCACAGCAGTGAGAGGCCCACGTACCGCAAAAACAAAAACTACACTAAAGCAATCAATAGCAGAATAAGTGAGGCAGAAGAAGAATAAGCGACCTGGAAGACAGAATGGTGGAATTCACAGCTGCAGAACAGAATAAAGAAAAAAGAATGACAAGAAGTGAAGGCAGTCTAAGAGACCTCCGGGACAACATTAAATGCAACAACATCACATTATAGGGGTCCGAGAAGGAGAAGAGAGAGAGAAAGGACCAGAGAAAATATTTGAAGAGATTATAGTCGAAAAGTTCCCTAACATAGGAAAGAAATAGCCACCCAAGTCCAGGAAGCACAGTGAGTCCCATACAAGATAAAATCAAGGAGAAACACGCCGAGACACATCAAATCAAATTGCCAAAGATTAAAGACAAAGAAAAATTATTGAAAGCAGCAAGGGAAAAACAAAAAATAATAGACAAGGGAACTCCCATAAGGTTAACAGCTGATTTCTCAGCAGAAACTCTACAAGCCAGAAGGGAGTGGCATGATATACTTAAAGTGATGAAAGGGAAGAACCTACAACGAAATTACTCTACCCGGCAAGGATATCATTCAGATTCGATAGAGAAATCAAAAGCTTTACAGACAAGCAAAGGCTAAGAGAATTCAGCACCACAAACCAGCTAGCTCTACAACAAATGCTAAAGAAACCTCTCTAAGTGGGAAACAAAAGAGAAGAAAAGTATCTACAAAAACAAACCCAAAACAATTAAGAAAATGGTCATATGAACATACATATCAATAATTACCTTAAACGTGAATGGATTAAATGCTCCAACCAAAAGACACAGGCTTGCTGAGTGGATACAAAAACAAGACCCATATATATGCTGTCTACAAGAGACCCACTTCAGACCTAGGGACACATTCAGACTGAAAGTGAGGGGATGGAAAAAGATATTCCATGCAAATGGAAATCAAAAGAAAGCTGGAGTACCTATACTCATATCAGATAAAATAGACTTTAAAATAAAGAATGTTACAAGAGACAAGGAAGGACACTACATAATGATCAAGAGATCAATCCAAAAAGAAGATATAATTATAAATATATATGCACCCAACATAGGAGCACCTCAATACGTAAGGCAACTGCTAACAGCTCTAAAAGACGAAATCGACAGTAAGAAGATAACGGTGGGGGACTCTAACACCTCACTTATACCAATGGACAGATCATCCAAAATGAAAATAAATAAGGAAACACAAGCTTTAAATGACACAATAGACCAGACAGATTTAACTGATATTTATAGGACATTCCATCCAAAAACAGCAGATTACACTTTCTTCTCAAGTGCGCATGGATCATTCTCCAGGATAGATCACAACTGGGGCCACAAATCAAGCCTCAGTAAATTTAAGAAACTTGAAATCATATCAAGCATCTTTTCTGACCACAACGCTATGAGATCAGAAATGAATTACAGGGAAGAAAACGTAAAAAACGTAAACGCATGGAGGCTAAGCAATATATTACTAAATAACCAAGAGATCACTGAAGAAATCAAAGAGTAAATCAAAAAATACCTAGAGGCAAATGACAATGAAAACACGATGATCCAAAACCTATAGGATGCAGCAAAAGCAGTTCTAAGAGGGAAGTCTATAACTATACAAGCCTACCTCAAGAAACAAGTAAAATCTCAAATAAACAACCTAACTTTACACCTAAAGGAACTAGATAAAGAAGAACAAACAAAACCCAAAGTTAGCAGAAGGAAAGAAATCATAAAGATCAGAGCAGAAATAAATGAAACAGAAACAAAGAAAACAATAGCAAAGATCAATAAAACTAAAAGCTGGTGCTTTGAAAAGATAAACAAAATTGATAAACCATTAGCCAGACTCATCAAGAAAAAGAGGGAGAGGACTGAAGTCAATAAAATTAGAAATGAAAAAGGAGAAGTTACAACAGACACTGCAGAAATACAAAGCATCCTAAAGACTACCACAAGCAACTCTATGCCAATAAAATGGACAACCTGGAAGAAATGGACAAATTTTTACAAAGGTATAACCTTCCAAGACTGAACCAGAAAGAAACAGAAAATATGAAGAGACCAATCACAAGTAATGAAATTGAAACTGTGATTAAAAATCTTGCAGCAAACAAAAGTACAGGACCAGACGGCTTCACAGGTGAATTCTATCAAACATTTAGAGAAGAGCTAACACCCATCCTTCTCAAACTCTTCCAAAAAACTGCAGAGGAAGGAAGACTCCCAAACTCATTCTATGAGGCCACCATCACCTTGATACCAAAACCAGACAAAGATACTACAAAAAAAGAATTACAGACCAATGTCACTGATGAATATAGATGCAAAAATCCTCTACAAAGTACTAGCAAACAGATTCCAACAACACATTAAAAGAATCATACAACATGATCAAGTGGGATTTATCCCAGGGGTGCAAGGATTCTTCAGTATATGCAAATCAATCAATGTGATACATGATATTAACAAACTGAAGAATAAAAACCATATGATCATCTCAATAGACGTAGAAAAAGCTTTTGACAAAATTCTACACCAGTTGATGGTAAAAACTCTCCAGAGAGTGGGCATAGAGGGAACCTACTTCAACATAATAAAGGCCATATACGACAAACCCGCAGAAACATCATTCTCAATGGTGAAAAACTGAAAGCATTTCCTGTAAGATTAGGAATGAGTCAACGTTGTCCAGTCTCACCACTATTATTCAACATAGTCTTGGAAGTCCTACCCACAGCATTCAGAGAAGAAAAAGAAATAAAAGGAATACCACCTGGAAAAGAAGAAGTAAAAATGTCACTGTTTGCAGATGACATGATACTATACATAGAGATTCCTAAAAATGGCACCAGAAACCTACTAGAGCTAATCCATGAATTTGGTAAAGTTGCAGGATACAAAGTTAATGCACGGAAATCTCTTCCCTTCCTATACATGAATGATGAAAAGTCTGAAAGAGAAATTAAAGAAACACTCCCATTTACCATTGCAACAAAAAGATAAAATACCTAGGAATAAACCTAACTAGGGAAACAAAAGACCTGTAAGCAGAAAACTATAGAACACTGATGAAAGAAATTAAAGATGATACCAACAGATGGAGAGATATACCATGTTCTTGGATTGGAAGAATCAATATTGTGAAAATGAGTATACTACTCAAAGCAATCTACAGATTCAATGCAATCAGTATCAAATAGTATTTTTTACAGAACTAGAATAAATCATCTCAAAATTTGTATGGGGACACAAAAGACCCCGAATAGCCAAAGCAGTCTTGAAGGAAAAAAACGGAGCTGGAGGAATCAGATTCCCTGACTTCAGACCACACTGCAAAGGTACAGTAATCAAGAGAATATGATACTGGCACAATAACAGAAACATAGATCAATGGAACAAGATAGAAGGCCCAGAGATAAACCCACGCACCTATGGTCAACTAATCTATGACAAAGGAGGGAAAGATATACAATGGAGAAAAGACAGTGTCTTCAATAAGAGGGGTTGGGAAAACTGGACAGCTACATGTAAAAGAATGAAATTAGAACACTCCCTAATACCATACAGAAAAATAAACTCAAAATGGTTCTAAGAGGGAAATTTATAGCAATACAATCCTACCTTAAGAAAAAGGAAACATCTCGAATAAACAACCTAACCTCGCACCTAAAGCAATTAGAGAAAGAACAAAAAAAACCCCAAAATAAGCAGAAGGAAAGATATCATAAAATTCAGATTAGAAATAAATGAAAAAGAAATGAAGGAAACAATAGCAAAGATCAATAAAACTAAAAGCTGGTTCTTTGAGAAGATAAACAAAATTGATAAACCATTAGCCAGACTCATCAAGAAAAAAGGAAGAAGACTCAAATCAATAGAATTAGAAATGAAAAAGGATAAGTAACAACTGACACTGCAGAAATACAAAGGATCATGAGAGATTACTACAAGCAACTCTATGCCAATAAAATGGACAACCTGGAAGATATGGACAAATTCTTAGAAAGGCACAACCTGCCAAGACTGAATCAGGAAGAAATAGAAAATGTGAAGAGACCAATCACAAGCACTGAAATTGAAACTGTGATTAAAAATCTTCAAATAAACAAAAGCCCAGTACCAGATGGTTTCACAGGCGAATTCTACCAAACATTTAGAGAAGAGCTAATACCTATCCTTCTCAAACTTCCAAAATATAGCAGAGGGAGGAACACTCCCAAACTCATTCTATGAGGCCACCATCACCCTGATACCGAAACCAGACAAGGATGGCACAAAGAAAGAAAATTACAGGCCAATATCACTGATGAACATAGATGCAAAAATCCTCAACAAAATACAAGCAAACAGAATCCAACAGCACATTAAACGGATCATACACCATGATCAAGTGGGGTTTATTCCAGGAATGCAAGGATTCTTCAATATACACAAATCAATCAACGTGATACACCATGTTAACAAACTGAAGGAGAAAAACTGTATGATCATCTCAATAGATGCAGAGAAAGCTTTCGACAAAATTCAACACCCATTTATGATAAAAACCCTGCAGAAAGTAGGCATAGAGGGAACTTTCCTCAACATAATAAAGGTCATATATGACAAACCCACAGCCAACATCGTCCTCAATGGTGAAAAACTGAAAGCATTTCCACTAAGATCAGGAACAAGACAAGGTTGCCCACTCTCACCCCTCTTATTCAACATAGTTTTGGAAGTTTTAGCCACAGCAATCGGAGAAGAAAAGGAAATAAAAGGAATCTAAATCAGAAAAGAAGTAAAGCTGTCACTGTTTGCAGATGACATGATACTATACATAGAGAATCCTAAAGATGCTACCAGAATATTACTAGAGCTAATCAATGAATTTGGTAAAGTAGCAGGATACAAAATTAATGCACAGAAATCTCTGGCATTCCTATACATTAATAATGAAAAATCTGAAAGCAAAATCAATAGAACACTCCCATTTACCACTGCAACAAAAGAAATAAAATATCTAGGAATAAACCTACCTAAGGAGACAAAAGACCTGTATGCAGAAAATTATAAGACACTGATGAAAGAAAACAAAGATGATACCAATAGATGGAAAGATATACCATGTTCTTGGATTGGAAGAATCAACATTGTGAAAATGACTACTACCCAAAGCAATCTACAGATTCAATGCAATCCCTATCAAACTACCACTGGCATTTTTCACACAACTAGAACAAAAACTTTCACAGTTTGTATTGAAATACAAAAGACCCCGAATACCCAAAGCAATCTTGAGAACGAAAAATGGAGCTGGAGGAATCAGGCTCCCTGACTTCAGACTATACTACAAAGCTACAGTAATTAGGACAGTATGGTACTGGCACAGAAAGATAGATCAATGGAACACGATAGAAAGCCCAGCGATAAGCCCACACACATATGGTCACCTTATCTTTGATAAAGGAGGCAGGAATGTACAGTGGAGAAAGGACAGCCTCTTCAATAAGTGGTGCTGGGAAAACTGGTCAGGTACATGTAAAAGTATGAGATTAGATCACTCCCTAACACCATACACAAAAATAAGCTCAAAATGGATTAAAGACCTAAATGTAAGGCTAGAAACTATGAAACTCTTAGAGGAAAACATAGGCAGAACACTTTATGACATAAATCACAGCAAGATCCTTTTTGACCCACCTCCAGGAGGAATGGAAATAAAAACAAAAATAAACAAATGGGACCTAATGAAACTTAAAAGCTTTTGCACAGCAAAGGAAACCATAAACAAGACCAAAAGACAACCCTCAGAATGGGAGAAAATATTTGCAAATGAATCAACTGACAAAGGATTAATCTCCAAAATTTATAAGCAGCTCATGCAGCTCAATAACAAGAAAACAAACAACCCAATCCAAAAATGGGCACAAGACCTAAATAGACATTTCTCCAAAGAAGATATACAGACTGCCAACAAGCACATGAAAGAATGCTCAACATCATTAATCATTAGAGAAATGCAAATCAAAACTACAATGAGATATCATCTCACACCGGTCAGAATGGCCATCATCAAAAAATCTAGAAACAATAAATGCTGGAGAGGGTGTGGAGAAAAGGAAACCCTTTTGCACTGCTGGTGGGAATGTAAATTGGTACAGCCACTATGGAGAACAGTATGGAGGTTCCTTAAAAAACTACAAATAGAACTATCATATGACCCAGCAATCCCACTACTGGGCATATACCCTGAGAAAACCATAATTCAAAAAGAGTCATGTACCAAAATGTTCATTGCAGCTCTATTTACAATAGCCCGGAGATGGAAACAACCTAAGTGTCCATCATCGGACGAAAGGATAAAGAAGATGTGGCAGATATATACAGTAGAATATTACTCAGCCATAAAAAGAAACGAAATTGAGCTATTTGTAATGAGGTGGATAGACCTAGAGTCTGTCATACAGAGTGAAGTAAGTCAGAAAGAGAGAGACAAATACCATATGCTAACACATATATATGGAATTTAAGAAAAAAAAATGTCATGAAAAACCTAGGAGTAAGACAGGAATAAAGACACAGACCTACTAGAGAATGGACTTGAGGATATGGGGAGGGGGAAGGGTAAGCTGTGACAAAGCGAGAGAGAGGCAGGGGCATATATACACTACCAAATGTAAGGTAGGTAGCTAGTGGGAAGCAGCCGCATAGCACAGGGAGATCAACTCGGTGCTTTATGACCACCTGGAGGGTTGGGACAGGGAGGGTGGGAGGGAGGGAGATGCAAGAGGGAAGAGATATGGGAACATATGTATATGTATAACTGATCCATTTTGTTATAAAGCAGAAACTAACACACCATTGTAAATCAATTATACCCCAATAAAGATGTTAAAAGAAAAGGGGGGGAGCAGAGTACACCACCCCAAAATATGCCCATTTGACAAAAGGATTATTTTGGACTTATTAATTTAAGAAACAGCAGACTCAGGAGAATCTTTCAAAACCAAGTAGAAAATGCCCTTTTAGGAGGTAAATTTACATCTAAAGGATATCTCCAATTGTAAGGGTATGTCCCTCTCTGGACCAGGAATTGAATGATGACTAAATATCAAGAAAAGTTTGTTGGGACTTCTCTGCTGGTCCAGTGGTTAAGACTCCATTCTCCCAATGCAGGGGACGAGGGTTCAATCCCTGGTTAGGGAACTAGATCCCGCATGCTGCAATTAAGAGCCCGCATGCCGCAACTAAAGATTCCACAGGTCGCATCTAAGACCGAGCACAGGCAAATAAATAAATGTTAAAAAAAAAAAAAAAACTCAAAATGGATTCGAGACCTAAATGTAAGACTGGACACTATAAAACTCTTAGAGGAATACATAGGAAGAACACTCTTTGACATAAATCACAGCAAGATCTTTTTTGACCCACCTCCTATAGTAATGGAAGTAAAAATGAAAATAAACAAATGGGACCTAATGAAACTTCAAAGATTTTGTACAGCAAAGGAAACCATAAACAAGATGAAAAGACAACCCCTAGAATGGGAGATAATATCCGCAAATGAATCAACGGACAAAGGATTAACCTCCAAAATATATAAACAGCTCATGCAGCTCAATATTAAAGAAACAAACAATCCAATCCAAGAATGGGCAGAAGACGTAAATAGACATTTCTCCAAAGAGGACATACAGATGGCCAAGAAGCACATGAAAAGCTGCTCAACATCACTAATTATTAGAGAAATGTAAATCAAAACTACAATGAGGTATCACCTCACAGCAGTTAGAATGGGCATCATTAGAAAATCTACAAACAACAAATGCTGGAAAGGGTGTGGAGAAAAGGGAACCCTCTTGCACTGTTGGTGGGAATGTAAACTGATACAGCCACTATGGAGAACAGTATGGAGGTTTCTTAAAAAACTAAAAATAGAATTACCATATGATCCAGCAATCCCACTACAGGGCATATACCTAGAGAAAACCATAATTCAAAAAGACACATGCACCCCAATGTTCATTGCAGCACTATTTACAATAGCCAGGTCATGGAAGCAACCTAAATGCCTATCGACAGCCGAATCGATAAAGAAGTTGTGGTACATACACACAATGGAATATTACTCAGCCATAAAAAGGAACGAAATTGAGTCATTTGTTGAGACGTGGATGGATTTAGAGACTGTCATACAGAGTGAAGTAAGTCAGAAAGAGAAAAACAAATATCATATATTAACGCATGTATGTGTAACCTAGAAAAATGTTACAGATAAACCGGTTTGCAGGGCAGAAGTTGAGACAGAGATGTAGAGAAGAAACGTATGGACACAAAGGCAGAAAAACTGTGGTGGGGTGGGGATGTTGTTGTGCTGAATTGGGCGACTGGGATTGACATGTATACACTGATGTGTATAAAATTGATGACTTGTAAGAACCTGCATTAAAAAAAACAAAACAAAACCAAAAAAACAACTAATACTAAACTTTCTTTGGGTTATTTGTATGGAAATACGTTAATATAAATGTTTCAGACATTACATGAAATTTCTAAAAATGTTATATGTTCTGGTATAATGTTATAAGTCATAATTCTAGTTATTACTTTAAAATGTATATCTCAGAAATAACTAAATTTCCTTGTCAATTGCATTATTATGAACTTTCATCAAATCTTTTATCGTGGCCATTTTTAAGTCTCTTTTCATTTACAGACAGTTCTGGGTGTACTCTGATGCTTTCACAAAAATGTTCCTATAAAAGGGTTTCATCTTCAAGGAATTCATAGAAAAGACTCTGACAAGTACAGGTTTCTGGTAACTGACTATACTGCTGAACTGGATGAATAAGCATTTTCAGAACTCTAATGGAAAACTGATGAATTCATAAAAGTGCTAAGAAAGATCAAGATGAAAAAAAATTACATGGGACTGAGTGAACTGATTAAAAAAATAGTAAACAAGTATCATCCTTCGTACTGATATGAAACTATTAAATTATGCTAACAATGATAAGTTAAAAAAATAAAATAAGATGATAAAGTTGCCTGAATTTTCTACAGAACAAATCAGAGTATTCTGTAGGCAAAGCAACACATTTTCTTAAAACTGTTTTAGGCCTCAACTGAGTAATAATAAAGAATATGTAAAAGGAAAAAAAAAAATCTAAAAAAAAAATGTTTGTTGTTATAAATCACTTAAATTTTGTGGTGATTTGTTTCTATAGCATAATTTAGTGCAAGCTAACTATTATAGGAATGAACCAGCAATTCAGAGGAGTAAACCCAAAAACCTGTAAACGTGGCTTAAACAGATAAAGGTTTATTTTTGTCACACAAGTACAAATCCAGACGGAGATAATCCAAAGCTCCTATATAAATTATAAACTACATAATGTCACCAATATTCTCAACTCCCCAAATTTTATACTCTGCCATTCTTAGCTTGTAGTTTTCATTCTCCTGGTCATAAAATGGCTGCGACAGCACCAGACTGCAAGCTTCGTATGTCTCAGTAGCCAGAACTGGATCACATAGTTATCTGTAACTTCAAGGAGAGCTGGAGAATAGAGTTTTGACCTTTTAAGGTTTCCATACTTGAGACAGGAAGGAAAAAAGGATTTAGAAATAAAGACTGGGTCAGCATACATACAGTGTCTGTCACAGATGCCATTTCTACTTATGAGACTGGTAAAGGAGTCTGGAAACAAATCGAAATGTTTATATATTACCGGTGGGAATTATAAATTGATACAAGGATTTCATAATTTTAAAATATTTGTTCATGGTGAAGATCAATATATCATAGGCCTAGAAAACCTACTTCTCTATATAGTCATCTATATATATTCTTATATAATACATATATATTTACTTTTATATTTAAATGAGGTATAACGAGGCCAACTTATTTCTTTTAATAAGCTAAAAACATCAGAGTGTATTTATGTACTAAGGGTAATTCTGTGGAACTTTTGTTTCAATAAATAAATAAATATATACACACACAAACACATACAACATGTATGTGTGTGTTTGTACCAGGTTATGATATATAATGTTACTTCTTACTATGGGTTAAAAAAATTAACAGATATTGTCCTAGGATAACTCCTAACAGGTATTCAAAGAGACTCGTACATCGATGCTTATTTTGGCATTATTTACAATAGCAGGGCTTGGCAACCAGCAGACTCCACTGTACCGTAAAACTGGCTGAGTGGTTTCATCGTGGACCCCAACTGCAGAATGTTTAGGTCTATTCTTTTAGGCTAAATGGATGAAGGAAGCTGGGATAGGTCTCACCAGTTAATATGTATACTTCCACCTAATTCCATTTCGAGACAGATACATCACCCTCAGCTGTCTGTCCCTGTGCTTTTGGCACACTTTGTTCAGATAATATACATCCTGTTTTCTTCCAGACAGAAGAGGAGCTCAGCTGCACATAAGAAGGCACAAGATCTGGACAATTCTACTCCATATAAAATTTTTCAATCTCTGCTGTTTTTAGCCACATCCCTTACTTCTTCATTCACAGCTACCTGTGCCTCCAATTCCTGTGCTTTTTTCGGTTTCTTTAGCACTAATCAGTCTTTTTTTCTTTCACAATTGTAGAATTAGGTTTGGACTTTGCTTAATCAGTTTAGTTCACTAAATCAGTTGCCTTTTGTGTATTTGCTCTCTAGCTTTCAAAACCGTTTTGAAGTCTTTCATCTGCTGTTGTCTCCTCCCTTGTTCTTTTTGACTTTAACATAAAATTTTGACATAAAATTTACAAAGTACATTCATATTGCTGTGTAAACATCACCAATATCCATCCCCAGACCTTTTTCACTTTTCCCAAACTTAAAGTCTGTCCCCATTAAACAATAACTCCCCATTTCTCCCTCTCTCTAGCTCCTGACAACCACCATTCTATTTTCTGTTTCTATAAAGTTCATTTTTCCAAAGTGGAGAATAATGAATAAAATTCATGTTTACAAAATGGAGATCTATCTCCTTCACTCAGTTTTAGGACAAATTCTTTGATTATCTCTGCCTCTTCATTTCTCTGTTCTCCCTTTCCAGAATTCCTACTATTTGCATAATGGATCTCCAAGCTATATCCTCTAATTTTCTAATCTTAACTTTATCTTCCAACTATTTCCTTAACTTTATCTTCCAACTACTCTACCGTATTTAAATTTCAGCTATCACGTTTTAATTTCCATAGCTCTTTCTTGTCATCTTCTTGTTCCTTTTCCTATAGTGTCTGATTTTTGGATCATGGATGTAACATCTCATCTCTATGAAGATATTAAATAATCTTTAAAAAAAATTTTGTATACTTAACATAGTTAGAGATGTCAATTCTCCTCAAATTGATTTATAGAGTTAATGCAATCACAATCAAAATCCTAAAAGGAATTTTTATAGATATAGACAAGCTGATTCTAAATTTTATATGGAAAGGTAAAGGAACTAGATAATTAAAAACAATTTTTAAAAGAAGAAAAAGTTGGGGGAGAGGGGTAAAAAAAAAAAAAAGAAGAAAAAGTTTGAGGAAAAATATTAATTGATTTTAAGACTTACTCTAAAGCTTCAATAATTAAAACAGTGTGGTACTGGCAAAGAAACAGATACATAGATACATGGAACAAAAAACAGACTCCAGAAATACATCCATACAAATATGGTCAATTCATTTCTGAGAAAGGTGCAAAAGCATTTCAATAGAGAAAAGAGAATGTGTTTTTTAAAAGCAAATGGTGTTGGAACAACTAGACATCCATATGCAAAAAGAAAAAAAAAAGAAAAGAACAGAACCATGACCTAAGGTGCAAAGGACAACCTACACAAAATTAACTAAAAATGGTTTATGGATCTAAAGGTAAAACTAAAACCCCTAAAACTTTAAGAAGAAAAAAACATAGGAGAATTAATAGGACATTAATTTTTCTATTAGGTTCTGCTTCTTTTTTCTAAGTGAAAGACCATTTCAGAATCATAGGCTGATCTGATGACAGCCAAGTTCTTCTACTGCTAAGTAACTACAGCCCTCAACCTAATAAGGAAATTGGTTTAGAATCTGGGGACATTTTATTATTTTCCTGTCCCTCAATGCTGTCCCAATGATTCAATCTAAAAAACAGGGTAAGACATGCTATTACAAAAGAGATTTCAGAAGAAAGTGAACCTATCCTACAGGCACTGCATAATATATAATTGTATTATGACATAAATATACAATTTTTAATGTTGTTTGTGCTTAAAGTCAAACATCAAGAAAAGTCTGGTAAACACTGTGTGGTCCACTGCCATGTCTGCAAAAGTATCTTCTCGTGATGAGTATTTTATACTTTAGAGTAAGATTCTCCCCAAACACCCTACCACAAACTGTTCTAATAACAAAGGGTATTTCTCCCTTAAATCCCTTGAACAAAATGTACTAAATAAAAACGTAAGGAAGAGATGTAAGCTGAAAGGAAATACCCATAGTGCATTGTGGTGGTGTTGCTATTAAGTCAAAGGACACTGATCAACAGTAAAGACAAATTCTAAAAGAAGATTAAATAAAGCCTTTTACAACATGATTTCTTAACTTGCTGATTTTACAAGACAGTCATACTTCTTTAAAGATCAAGGGTCTACAAATGCTTTCCTCCATTATATTCCAATTTATTTTTATTATCTCGCAGCTGTTCCACCCTTCTCTGGCAAGGGCAATCCAATTTCTTTGGAGAAAAATTCCACCACAATCAGGACATAGTTTAGATAGGGCTGGCTCCACTCCAGTGGTAAGCATAAGGCCCAAATCTGGCTACTCAGTGTTTTCTATTCAGGTATCCACAGTGAATGGTTCATGTCATGCAAACTGGACCACTGACTTAATTCTAGGACTTTTGTTGGAGGGACCAAGAAAGAAGTGTTTCCTTCTGAACAAAGACAGAATGTGTAAGTCGCCGTGTTTTGTATCATGTGTTTCCCCTATTACCACTGGCCCATAGCTATCTGGACTAAGGATGAACATCTGACCCAAAGTGAAACTTCTAGCAAGCCAGTAGCCTATTACAAGATCTGGTTCAAGAATTCTACCCAAAAGAAGGTTCTATACTAGATAGTGACTAATTTAACCAATCAAATTCTCTCTCTTACAGAATTTGAAGGTATGAGAAAGAAAGCATGAGTGAACTGGGCTTTCATACTTATCATTTCTCCTCAATCCTCCACAACCCCTATCCTCTCAGGACCTACCCTCATCTCATGAAAAAAACAGAAGCACACAGAAGGAATTCCTTCATCTTCTCACAGTCAAGCTTATAAACCAACTTGCATTCATTTTTCTCTTCTTCCTGTTAGAAACAAAGTACATCCCTTTCAAAGCAAAGGCAAATGATCTATTTATGCGATGGATCCCTTCCTTTTCAAAAACATTTCCTTCCTTTTCAAAAACTACACTCTCGGGCTTCCCTGGTGGCGCAGTGGTTGAGAGTCCGCCCGCTGATGCAGGGGGCACGGGTTCGTGACCCGGTCCAGGAGGATCCCACGTGCCGCGGAGCGGCTGCGCCCGTGAGCCATGGCCGCTGGGCCTGCGCGTCCGGAGCCTGTGCTCCGCAACGGGAGAGGCCACAGCGGTGAGAGGCCCGCGTACCGAAGAAAAAAAAAAAAAAAAAAACTACACTCTTTCATATACCTTATCCCATTCCTATGCCATCAGTTTCCTGGAATCAAGGGATGGTCTAGGCCTAGATCACCTATCAACATGCAAACATGCTCATTATTTTCCACATTAAAAAATCTCCTTCTTAAAGGATGGTCTTCTCAATAAATGCTTGGTCAATTATACCCACATGGAAAAAAAAAGAATCTTGAACACTACCTAAAACCCCAAACAAAAGTCAAATTCCAGGTGAACTGCAAATCTAAATGTGAACGGCAAAACAATAGTACTTTCAGAACAAAACTATGGGGGAACATCTTCATAACTAGGATAAGCAAAGCTATTTTAAATAAGACACTGTTAACATTAGTTTATTTCATGTATATAATATTATTGTCTTTTCCCCCATAATTGTTCCAAATCTCTATATTTTTAAAAGATACACTAAATAATCAGCTTTTCCCTCTGCTACCATCATTTCCCTCCCACTCTCTTCCAGAAAAACCACTACCTCGAAGTTGGTTTTTTAAAAATATGGAATAATCTAGCTATTCATTAGTAGAACAGATAAAATAAATGGTGGTTAATCATACAAGGCACAACTATATAGTAGCTAAAACATACCAAAAAATCTAAAGAAAGGGCTTTTTTTTTAATCCAATCAAAATGTAAACTTGTGGTTAAGTTTTATACTCCTTTGTATTTCTCACAGATAAGAGTGCCCATATTTCCCAAATCCAAACTTAAGATAGTCAGGTAGAACAATATAGAACCTAAATATAATACTTGAAATCATACTTACCCTGGATGTTCTGGGAGGTGTTTACTGTACCCACAAGCAACAGAGTAACTGAATATCAGAGTAAACAATCTATATCTAATACATCTATATTGTTGACTGTAAGAATAGCTATCAGCTAGGACTCAATTATTCATCATACTTAGGCATTTCAGCAGCCTTTTTACACTAACTTCGAAACTTCTAGACAAAAGTATGAAAAGTATGAAACTTAAACTTCCTCTTTCTTCCTAATGCTTTCTTCCATTTGCAAGGAGCCCAACTGGTATAATATTCCTGACCTTTATCTACCCCAGGGATATAGGTAAATCTGGAGAGAAAAACTGGATATACTTAACTGTTTTAACCTCTCAATTGGTTCAGAACTCAGGGAAGGAATAGAAGTCCTTCTAAACCTCACTGAACAAAACATTTTTTAAAGAAGGTGAGAAATGTAAGCTTTATCCCTTTTAACAAAGTATATTATCATTGACCCTCATGAAAATGAAACTTCCAAAAATGACTACAAAATTGTACTATATAAACATAAAAACTATAAAAGAACAAAATTCCAATTGATGAATTCACTTTGTTCTTCTCTGAAAAAATGTAGCTTATAGGCTTAATATTATAGAGTTGAATTTCAGATAACCTGTTAATGAAAACATTTAACAACAACTTGAACAATACATGTATAGAAGTGGACTGAAAAAAGGCCAGAAGCCTAGATCTATAAGGAGAAGCTCATAAAAAAAACTAGTTTTATGGTTTATGTACCTTCTGTCATTTGATCTGCACTACAATCCTACCTGCATTTTATAGTACAGAAAGATAGGCATTGAGAATTTATTTTGGGAAGGCCTTATGGTACATTTAGAAAATTCTGTAGACAAATCCTGGCTCTGACACTTACTAGCTTACAAGCTACTTAAAAATTTTGAGACTTTTTCCCCATATGTAAAAGTAGATAATTAAGCCTCCATTGCTGGGCTATTATAAAATAGGGTGACAAAACATATAAAATACATTCAATATTTGCTAAATAGTAGGTACTCAGTATAATGTAGCCATCATCATCGTCATTACTAACTTGCCTAGAATCACACAGCTATAACTAGTTCCAAAAACTTTTTTCCTTCCTTTGAAAATGCTTAATAAAATTATACACAGAGTATAAAACTTGGAAAATATATAAAGTATATAGAAAAAAATTAAAAGATCACTATTATCCTCAAACCTTGTAATAATTACTGTTAACACGCTGGCATATTTTCTTCTATCTGTAGAGAGCCTTCTTTTAGGTGTAGAACTGAATCATGCTGTATAATAAAGTTGGAATTTTTTCTTTTGTACTTAAGTTTTATCAGGAGCCTTTCCCCATTTGATGAACACATAATTTTAATGACATACAGATAATAATTTAGTCCTTTCTCTATTGTTTTATATTAAGTTGGTTCTAATTTATCCACTAGAATGGATAAACATATATATCTTTGAACCTATGTTTTTTCCCTCACAGGAGGTCTTAAGCCATGTGGCAGTATCTGTTTTCTCAGCCAAGTCCCTACTATTATTACACATGTTGACATTCAAGTCCTGGTTTGCATCTGGAAGAAAGAATCCATTTATACTTTATATATCTTTAGCTATTGATATTGAATCTTAGCATTAAATACATTACATTGCCATAGCAACAAAATAAAGGTTAAGGGTTTCCTCATGTCTACTGTCTGCTGTGCAAGCAAAAGACCAAGTCTGAGACTGGAAACTCTTCAAGAGCAGAAACAAGAACTTGAATCCTATGTATCTGACTTAATGTTTCTGAATTCACTTTATATTCCATATACTTCAAAGAAGTAACGAAGGACACAGGAATATAACAACCTTTAACACCTAAAAAAAGATATGAAGAATTGACATTTGAGGCACCAATCCTTCCCTGCATCCTGAAGAAATGGCAATAGGATGAACATAAGTGCTCAGTGACACTTTTTAAAATTGGAAAGTTAGGACATGATTCAAAACATGATCTGATAGGCACAATACCTGAAATGAAAAACCCGAAGTTTATGACTTCCATAGCAAATACATAATTCACGTCTTGTTGGGCTGAGAGAAAATGAGTAAGAGAGCAAGGTACCTCTATGGGACCTAACTGCTCCAATTAAGGTAGTTAATAAGCACTGGATACACAAAAACACTAAAACCTACAAAATGCTCAAATATCAAATCAGGACCAAGTACTCTCAATCCAGGTTTACAAGGAGGAATAGGTATTGACCTTTCTTGGAGAATATGAAAGAATCTACGGTATAAAGTTATAAATCATGATACAGAATCATCTAAAAGCAAGTTGCATACCAAAATATAACTGTGACTGTTAGAAACCCCCACATTCAATGACAGCAATTAAAAATTCATACACTTTACAGAAGATTAAAAGATGCTTATTTCCCCAAAGAATACACAGACTTAGGAATTACAATGTATGCTAGGGAAGTATGTTGCAATAAAAATCAATCAAAAAGTAATTTCAAATTGAAAAAAGAGAGGCATAGAATATATCATTTTTAGAAAAGGGAGAAGGAGAAAATTAAGGGTTGGGAGTCAATGATGAGTAGCCTATGCTAGAAGCACGTGATTGTCAGGTGCATTTCTCAGAGGGTAAGAAAAATAAGCAGATAAAATAATAAATTCATGAAACAAGTATTTATTGAGCACTGACCATGTGCCAGGCATTTAGGGGAATACAGCAGGAACAAAATAAACTAAAATCCCTGTCCCCATGGAGTTTACACTTTGTATTCAATAGTGTAAGGTGTTATTGAAAAAATAATAATAAAGCCAGGAAGGGGATAGAATTTGGGGACACAGTAATTTTTCATAGGATAATTAGAGAGGGTGACATCTGAGTAAAGTAGCTGAAGTAGTGAGCCATGTGTTATCTAGGGACAAGCATATTCCAGGCAGAGGAAACAGCCAGTGAAAAGAAGCATGCCCTATGTGTTCAAGGAACAGAAAGGAGGCCAGTGTTACTGTAGTGTAGAGTGAGGAAGACTGTGGTAGGATATGAAGTCAAGGGATATAATGGGGGCAGGCACACTGTTTACGGTCTTGAAGAGTCATCGTAAATCATGAGGCTTTTATTCTGGGTGAAAAGGGAAGCCAGGAGAGGGTTTTTGGGAAAGGAATGAAATGACCTGACTTGCATTTAACAGGATCACCCTGGCTGGCTGTCTAAGAAGACTAATGGCTATCGTGGCAAGGTTAGAAGCAGGGAGACTATTTAGGAAGCAGCTGCAGTGATCCAAGTAAAAGATGATGGTAGCTTGGACTTGGGAGGTAGCAGTGAAGGTAGTGCATACTTATCAGATTCTGGATTTATTCTAAAGGTAAGGACAGACAGAATTTGCTGACAGATTGGAAGTAGGGATGAAGAGGGAAGGAAACGACAAGAATGACTGCAGGGTTCTTGGCCTGAACACCAGGAAGAATGGAGTTATTACTAAGAGGGGAAGATTGCAAGAGGTGAGGTGTGAGTGGAAAGGGAGGAGATCTGCTTATATTTGAACATGTTACATTTGACAGGCCTATGAGGTGTCAGGTAGGCAAAAGGATATGTAAGTCTGAAGCTGAAGAGAGAAGTTTGGAGTGGAGATGCAGTTTATGAACTGACAATGTACAGATCGTATATTTTTTGTATAAACAATTTAATATTAAAATATAAACCCACTGATGTCTTCCACCCATATTTTTCCAATTTTAAAATGCTGAGATTTCCTTCCTGCCTATCTACTCTAGACTACTAAATTACAAATTATTTAGTATAAACATATTAAATAGCATACAAAAAATGAGAAGCCAAAAATCCAATTAAGGAGAAAGAAGTATAAACAAACTACACCAAGGAGTAAAGGGATGAATAAGGAAAAGGAAGGTGGTGAGAGGCATCATGGAGGAAGCTATGGTACATGCTATATTTAAAACAGATCATTGATTTGTGGTTGATGCTACCTGAGTTTAAGGGCACAAAATTCCACATGAAGAGAAGTCTCTTTAATTAAAAAAAATTTTTTATTTTTGGCTGTGTTGGGTCTTCGTTGCTGCACGCGGGCTTTCTCTAGTTGCAGTGAGCAGGGGTACTCTTCGTTGCGGTGCATGGGCTCCTCATTGCAGTGGCTTGTCTTGTTACGGAGCACGAGTTCTAGGCACGCGGGCTTCAGTAGTTGTGGCACACGGGCTCAGTAGTTGTGGCTCACGGGCTCTAGAGCACAGGCTCAGTAGTTGTGGCTCGTGAACTCTAGAGCGCAGGCTCAGTAGTTTTGGCACATGGGCTTAGCTGCTCTGCAGTATGTGGGATCTTCCCGGACCAGGGTTCAAACTCGTGTCCCTTGCATTGGCAGGAGGAGTCTAAACCACTGCACCACCAGAGAAGTCCCGAGAGGTCTCTTTTAAATCATATTCTAGATAACAAGTGAATGAGAGAAGCTCCTGTGTAAATGGACTGGAACTATTTTTTCCCACTCCAATCCAACCTATACCTGACTGCTAATCTTCCTACATACATGCAATTTTGTTTTTACCTTCTCTTATGAGATAAGGTTTGGAATTATAGTTAATTTCATTCATTTTATTATCTCCCCTGTCAGAGCTCGTTATCTAAAGAACTCTGAACACAGGAAATGATTTTCAATGAGCAACTATTTTTAAAATTCTCCCAATATTTGTATACAAATAGTACCATTCTAGAGGTATAAGAGAGAAATGAGTTAATTTCATAGAATAGATGCCAGCAAAACCAGCAGCACCTGGGAACTTGTTAGAAAAGCAAACTCTCAGGTTCCACTCCAGACTTACTAAATCAGAAACTTTGGGGCTAGGGCCCAGCAATCTGCATTCACAAGCTCTCCCAGTGATTGCTACATGCTAAACTTTGAAAACCTCTAGCTTAGAACGTTAAACTCAATTCTCTCAAGGAATGTCAGTTGAAAAAGGCTACTAGACTATAAAATCCTTGAACGTAGGAACTTTATTATGTTTCACTTTTGACTGCCTTATGTAACTGGCATTTAACCCACATTCAGAATTTTTGAATAGTTAAAAAAAAAAGAATCAGAGGTACCCCCTCCCTCTAAGTTTCCTTGTTTTTCTACATTCTATCATACCAAGTTACCAGCACAACCTTTATCCTTCCTTTCTAGCCCTCCCTATTCTATAGAACAGGTAATGTCTTTCCAATCAGAATACCATATTCTAACTTTTAAAGTAATTCTGTGGATGTTATGTCAAGTCACATTTCACAGCAAGAAAAACCCTTCAGAAGATTATTTCTCCAAGGGCATCAATTTACACATGAGAAAATTAAAGCCTGGAGATATCACATGACAAGCACATCCTTACAAAAGTAGAGAGACACTAAAAGATAAAATTGTTATCTTCAGCCAACCTTATCTGGCCTGATTCAAAATAGCCAGTTTATTAGATTTAAATAAAGTAAGATGTTAGACTGAAGGACAGAATCATTTATCTTTACAACCGCTTTCTGGGAATAAAAATAAATATAACATCAAAATCCATCACTTACTTTATTTTTATTTATTTATTTATTTATTGGCAATAGTGTGTGCCCTTTTCTCATTCCTCGATCTATACATTAACTGTGGGAAAAAACGATCCCTAACATTAATAAGAATGCTACTCAGCTATCTAGTGAAACGGCATGCAATGCCAGAGTCTAGTCCTCCACTGTCGTATCAGTTCAATACTAAGTTTCCTAGAAACTAATCTCAAGACACTTTACAACAACAGTTTCATTCAGGTAATGTGGCAATTTTTCTGACCAACATGTATCTTCCTGGTTATACTCCATCCAACACAGAGACTGCCTAGAGAAAGCCAGAGTGAAGCTCCTTTGATACTTTGTGTCTCAAACTAAAAACAAGTTTAATTGTACTCTAATCTTATTTCACAAGGATTCAGAAGTAATTTATAAGCAACATACTGATGATTAAATAAGGTAAGGGGATATAGTGCTATTGAAGGCAGCCTACTATATGTGGAAAGAATATAGACTTAGGAGTCACAAAGATCTGCAGGATTCAAGGTTTTGTGTGTGTGTGTGTTGTGTGTGTGTGTGTGTGTGTGTGTGTGTGTTTTGTAAGACCTGTTAAAGGGCTTTTATTAAAAAAATTTTTTAATTGAAATATAGTTGATTTACAATATTGTGTAATTTCAGGTGTACAGCATAAAAATTCAATATTTTTTCAGATTTTATTCCATTATAGGTTATTATAAGATAATGGGTATACTTTCCTGTGCTATACATTAAATACTTGCTGCTTATCTATTTTATACATAGTAGTTTTTAATCTGTTAATCCCATACCCCTAATCTGTCCCTCCTCACTTCCCTCTCCCCTTTTGGCAACCATTAGTTTGTTTTCTATGTCTGTGAGTCTGTTTCTGTCTTGCATACACATTTATTTGTATTATTTTTTAGATTCCACATATAAGTGATATATAGCATTTGTCTTTCTCTGTTTGACCTATTTCACTAAGATTAATATTCTCTAGGTCCATGTTGCTGCAAATGGCAGTATTTCATTCTTTTTCATGGCTGAGTAACATTCCATTTTGTGTATATATACGTATATACACACTACATCTTCTTAAGCCATTTGTCTGTTGACGGGCACTTGAGTTACTTCCACGTCTTGACTATTGTAAATACTGTAAATATTGCTGCTATGAACACTGGGGTGCATGTACCTTTCAAAATTAGTGTTTTCATTTTTTAAGGATCTATCCCCAGCACTGAAATTACTAGATCATATGATAGTTTTTAGTTTTTTGAGGAACAAGGTCTCCCTTTTCTCCACATTCTCTCCAACATTTATTATTTGTAGACTTTTTGAAGATAGCCATTCCAAGAGGTGTGAGTTGATACCTCATTGTTCTGATTTGCATTTCTCTAACAATTAGCGATATCTACTCAAGTCTTCTGTCCATTTTTTGATCAGATTGTCTGTAAGTACATGGGTTTACTTCTGAGCTATTACATTCCATTGATCTGTGTGTTTTTGTGCCAGCATCATACTCCTTTGATTACTGTAGCTTTGTAGTATAGTCTGAAATCTGTGAGGGTTTTACCTCCAACTTTGTTCTTTCTTCTCAGGATAGCTTTGGCAATTCTGGGTCTTTTGTGGTTCCATATAAATTTTAGAATTATTTGTTGTAGTTCTGTGTGGGTTCAAGTTTTAATTCTAGTCCTTACTTGCCCGCACATAGGCTAGAAGCCATAATATTAGTATACTGCCTCATACTGTTGATATCTAGTCTTTAGTTATTTTAAAATACAAACTCCTTGAGAATAGGACCTATGTTTTATGTTATCTCTGTATTCCCCCGCATTATATTCACTTAGGTGTTCAATAAATATTTACTTAACTAATATGGAATAGATTTTAATATATCAGATAAACTTCCTACCTAATAGGTACCCTTGCTTCCAGATGCCAGCTCCCAAAGCACATCACCCCCAACTAGCTTAAGAAAAATCTGATTTTGTCCAATTCCATTTTAAAACCTTCCAAGGCTTCCAGCCCTTAAGCAGTTAAGGAAAAGTTCCTGACAAGACAAGAATTTCTCTCTTATAACTCAGACTTACCTCTGAGTAGGTACTACTCAAGCTCCAGGAATGTTCTTCCCATGCCCCTATAAACTCCCCCTCAATAGGCTAACGTCTACTAGTCATCCAGGCCTCAGTTTATAAGCCATTTTCTCTATCAAGGTCCCTGATCATAGCTCTCCAACCCTCAGCTAACAGTTAGATGTCCTGCCTCCCTAACTTGATAATACATTCAACTTACCATCTAATACTATAATGAACTGTTTAACCTGCTTCCTTAATTATGTGGTAAACTTGAGGACAGGATCATACCACTTTCAATTTTATATCCACTGTTTACTACAGTTACTGGCACATAAAACACCTTTAATTAATACTATTTATTGAGCATAATGATAAAGTCCTGTGTTCTCAACAACAATAGTTTCCAATTTGAGAATATAATCATGTTTATTTCCCTGTTTGCTTGTAAAGAACTGAGAGACAAAAACACCTGGCTGCCTAATAGATTAAAGAAAAAGATTCTGGGGCTTTATTCAGCACACACATTTACTATGACACAAAAAGCAAAATCAGCGTTATATTTTTCAAAGAACAGAAAAAATATTTCACAAGTACTTGCAACCAATGGGGGACCTGTTTTCTCTTGGCCCCATCCCCAGAGGTTACAGTTTCCAAACTGGATTTGATCCTCAATTAAAACAAGCAGAGCCATGGATAATGAAAGAAGAAACAGAAAGAAGTTGCTGCTCAGATTGGAATGCCATCCTGGGACTAAAAGGTGACAAGCACCTGTTACAGATGACTGAAAAGAAAAACGAACCTGCATTCCTGATAGGCCAATGGAACCACAAAAACAGCCCTGGATGTCCTCTCTCTAATTTCTCATTACAGTGGCCCTCCATATCCATGGATGAGAAACCAGCAGATATGGGAAGCTGAATGTAATGGACTTGAGCATCCACAGATTTTGGCATCCACACTGGGTCCTGGAACCAATCCCCTGCAGATATAGAAGGATGACTATACTTAAGGAAAATGCCCCCCCCATTTGTTTCTACCACTCTTTTTTGGATTTCTAGAGCAACTAAATATGATTTCTGATTGATAAGAAAGACAATACAAAGTTAGAAGAATATTTAGAAAAAAGTTGGTATACCCAGGAGGATAGAGACATTTGCAAGACAAGAACACTGGAAGCCATAGGGAAAAAGATAGACATAAATGATAATATGAAGTACCAAAAGAAAGTGTATGGCCAATGATACCATAAACTAAGACAAACAACAAAAGACAGACTGACAAAACATTATTGGCAGGGACTTCCCTGGTGGTCCAGTGGTAAAGAATGTGCCTTACAATGCACGGGACGTGGGTTCGATTCCTGGTCAAGGAACTAAGATCCCACATGCCACAGGGCAAATAAGCCCACGTGCCACAACTACAGAGGCCATGTGGCCTGGACCCTGCACGCTACAACTAAAGAGAAAAAACCAACACGCCACAACTAGAGAGAAGTCTGCACATCACAACAAAGAGCCCACCTGCTGCAACTGAAGACACAATGCAGGCAAAATAAATAAATAAGTAAATAATATATCTTAACAAAAATACTTTTGGCAAACAAAGCTAAAGGATTAAATCCACAATATATCAAAAAGAAGCAACAAATCAATAGGGAAAAAAATCCAGAAGGTGGTGCTTTTCACTGGAAACTAGATGATCTCAGGAGAATGGATATTGACTAGGAACTTATAAAGACTGACAACAAGAAACAATTTAGGATATACAACATCAAGAGTGACCCAGGAGCAGGGGCAGGAACTTTGAAACTAGGGTGGCACGAAAGAAACAGGTGAGAGAGGAACCAAGATGGAAGAGTATAAGGATGTGCTCTCACTCCCTCTTGTGAGAACACCAGAATCACAACTAGCTGCTGGACAATCATTGACAGGAAGACACTGGAACTCACCAAAAAAGATACCCCACATCCAAAGACAAAGGAGAAGCCACAATGAGACGGTAGGAGGGGCACAATCACAGTAAAATCAAATCCCATAACTGCTGGGTGGGTGACTCAGACTGGAGAACACTTATACCACAGAAGTCCACCCACTGGAGTGAAGGTTCTGAGCCCCACGTCAGGCTTCCCAACCTGGGGGTCAGGCAATGGGATGAGGAATTCCTAGAGGATCAGACTTTGAAGACTACTGGGATTTGATGGCAGGACTTTGACAGGATTGGGGGAAACAGAGACTCCACTTTTGGAGGGCACAAACAAAGTAGTGTATGCATCGGGACCCAGGGGAAAGAGCAGTGACCCCAGGGGAGACTGAACCAGACCGACTTGCTAGTGTTGGAGGGTCTCCTACAGAGGCAGGGGGTGGCTGTGGCTTGCCATGGGGACAAGGACACGGGCAGAAGAAGTTCTGGGAAGTACTCCTTGGCGTGAGCCCTCCCAGAGTCTCTCATTTCCCCCACCAAAGAGCCCAGGTAGGCTCCAGAGTTGGGTTGCCTCAGGCCAAACAACCAACAGGGAGGGAACCCAGCCCCACCCATCAGCAGTCAAGAGGATTAAAGCTTTACTGAGCTCTGCCCACCAGAGCAACAGTCTGCACTACCCACCACCAGTCCCTCCCATCAAGCCTCTTAGATGGCCTCATCCACCAGAGGGCAGAGAGCAGAAGCAAGAAGAACTACACTCCTGCAGCCTGTAGAACAAAAACCACATTCACAGAAAGACAGACAAGATGAAAAGGCAGTGGGCTATGTACCAGATGAAGGAACAAGATAAAACCCCAGAAAAACAACTAAACGAAGTGGAGATAGGCAACCTTCCCGAAAAAGAATTCAGAGTAATGATAGTGAAGATGATCCAGGACCTTGGAAAAAGAATGGAGGCAAAGACCAAGAAATGCAAGAAATGTTTAACAAAGACCTAGAAGAATTAAAAAAGAAACGAACAGTGATAAACAATACAATAACTGAAATGAAGACTACACGAGAAGAAATCCATAGCAGAATAGCTTAGGCAGAAGAATGGATAAGTGACGTAGAAGACAGAATGGTGGAATTCACAGCTGCGGAACAGAATAAAGAAAAAAGAATGAAAAGACATGAAGGCAGTCTAAGAGACCTCTGAGACAACATTAAACGCAACAACATTTGCATTATAGGGGTCCCAGAAGGAGAAGAGAGAGAGAAAGGACCAGAGAAAATATTTGGAGAAATTTTAGTTGAAAACTTCCCTAACATGGGAAAGGAAACAGCCACCGAAGTCCAGGAGCGCAGCGAGTCCCACACAGGATAACCCCAAGGAGAAACACATTGAGACACATAGTAATCAAACTGGCAATAATTAAAGACAGAGAAAAATTACTGAAAGCAGCAAGGGAAAAACGACAAATAACATACAAGGGAGCTTCCATAAGATTAACAGCTGATTTCTCAGCAGAAACTCTACAAGCCAGAAGGGAGTGGCATGATATACTTAAAATGATGAAAGGGAAGAACCTACAACCAAGATCACTCTACCTGGCAAGGACCTCATTCAGATTTGATGGAGAAATCAAAAGCTTTACAGACAAGCAAAAGCTAACAGAATTCAGCCCCACCAAACCAGCTCTACAACAAATGCTAAAGGAATTTCTCTAAGTGGGAAACACAAGAGAAGAAAAGGAACTACAAAAACAAACCCAAAACAATTAAGAAAATGGTCATAGGAACATACATATCGATATTTACCTTAAACGTGAATGGATTAAATGCTCCAACCAAAAGACACAGGCTTGCTGAATGGATACAAAAACAAGACCCGTTTATATGCTGTCTACAAGAGACCCACTTCAGACCTAGGGACACATTCAGACTGAAAGTGAGGGGATGGAAAAAGATATTCCATGCAAATGGAAATCAAAAGAAAGCTGGAGTACCTATACTCATATCAGATAAAATAGACTTTAAAATAAAGAGTGTTACAAGAGATAAGGAAGGACACTACATAATGATCAGGGGATCAATCCAAGAACAAGATATAGCAATTATAAACATATATGCACCCAACACAAGAGCACCTTAATACATAAGGCAACTGCTAACAGCTCTAAAAGATGAAATTGACAGTAACACGATAACAGTGGGGGACTTTAACTCCTCACTTACACCAATGGACAGATCATCCAAAATGAAAATAAATAAGGAAACACAAGCTTTAAATGACACAACAGAGTAGACAGATTTAACTGATATTTATAGGACATTCCATCCAAAAACAGCAGATTACACTTTCTTCTCAAGTGCGCACAGAACATCCTCCAGGATAGATCACATCTGGGGTCACAAATCAAGCCTCAGTAAATTTAAGAAACTTGAAATCATATCAAGCATCTTTTCTGACCACAATGCTATGAGATAAGAAATGAATTACAGGGAAGAAAACGTAAAAAACACAAACACATGGAGGCTAAGCAGTACGTTACTAAATAACCAAGAGATCACTGAAGAAATCAAAGAGGCAATAAAAAAATAGCTAGAGACAAATGATAATGAAAACACAACGATCCAAAACCTATGGGATGCAGCAAAAGCAGTTCTAAGAGGGAAGATGATAGCTATACAAGCCGACCTCAAGAAACACGAAAAATCTCAAATAAACAATCTAACCTGACACCTGAAGGAACCAGAGAAAGAAGAACAACCAAAACCCAAAGTTAGCAGAAGGAAAGAAATCATAAAGATCAGAGCAGAAATAAATGAAATAGACACAAAGAAAACAATAGCACAGATCAATAAAACTAAAACCTGGTTCTTTGAGAAGATAAACAAAATTGATAAACCATTAGCCAGACTCATCAAGAAAAAGAGGGAGAGGACTCAAATCAATAGAATTAGAAATGAAAAAGGAGAAGTTACAACAGACACCACAGAAATACAAAGCATCCTAAGAGACTACTACAAGCAACTCTATGCCAATAAAATGGATAACCTGGAAGAAATGGACAAATTCTTAGAAAGGTATAACCTTCCAAGACTAAACCAGGAAGAAATAGAAAATGTGAACAGACCAATCACAAGTAATGAAATTGAAACTGTGATTTAAAATCTTCCAACAAACAAAAGTCCAGGACCAGATGGCTTCACAGGTGAATTCTACCAAACATTTAGAGAAGAGCTAACACCCACCCTTCTCAAACTCTTCCAAAAAATTGCAGAGGAAGGAACACTCCCAAACTCATTCTATGAGGCCACCATCACCCTGATACCAAAACCAGACAAAGATACTACAAAAAAAGAAAATCACTGATGAATATAGATACAAAAATCCTCAACAAAATACTAGCAAACAGAATCCAACAACACATTAAAAGGTTCATACACTATGATCAAGTGGGTTTTATACCAGGGATGCAAGGATTCTTCAGTATATGCAGATCAATCAATGTGATACACCATATTAACAAATTGAAGAATATAAACTGTATGATCAACTCAATAGATGCAAAAAAGCGTGGGACAAAATTCAACACCCATTTATAATAAAAACTCTCCAGAAAGTGGGCACAGAGGGAACTTACCTCAATATAATAAAGGCCATATACGACAAACCCACAGCAAACATCATTCTCAGTGGTGAAAAACTGAAAGCATTTCCTCTAAGACAAGGAACGAGACAAGGATGTCCACTCTCACCACTATTATTCAACATAGTTTTGGAAGTCCTACCCACGGCAATCAGAGAAGAAAAAGAAATAAAAGGAATACAAATTGGAAAAGAAGAAGTAAAACTGTCACCATTTGCAGATGACATGATACTATACTAGAGAATCCTAAAGATGCCACCAGAAAACTACTAGAGCTAATCAATGAATTTGGTAAAGTTGCAGGATACAAAATTAATGCACAGAAATCTCTTGCATTTCTATACACTAATGAGGAAAAATCTGAAAGAGAAATTAAGGAAACACTCCCATTTACCACTGCAACAAAAAGAATAAAAAACCTAGGAATAAACCTACCTAGGGAAACAAAACCCTGTTTGCAGAAAACTATAAGACACTGATGAAAGAAATTTAAGATGATACCAACAGATGGAGAGATACCATGTTCTTGGATTGGAAAAATCAATATTGTGAAAATGACTACACTACCCAAAGCAATCTACAGATTCCATGCAATCCCTATCAAATTACCAATGGCATTTTTTACAGAACTAGAACAAAAAGTCTTAAAATTTGTATGGAGACACAAAAGACCCCGTATAGCCAAAGCAGTCTTGAGGGAAAAAAACGGACCTAGAGGAATCAGACTCCCTGACTTTAGACTATAATACAAAGCTACAGTAATCAAGACAATATGGTACTGGCACAGAAACAAAAACATAGATCAATGGAAAAAGATAGAAAGCCCAGAGATAAACCCATGCACCTATGGTCAACTAATCTATGACAAAGGAGGCAAGGATATACAATGGAGAAAAGACAGTCTCTTCAATAAGTGGTGCTGGGAAAAGTGGACAGCTACATACAAAAGAATGAAATTAGAACACTCCCTAACACCATACACAAAAATAAACTCAAAATGGATTCGAGACCTAAATGTAAGACCAGACACCATAAAACTCTGGAGGAAAACATAGGAAGACCTCTCTTTGACATAAATCACAGCAAGATGTTTTTTGGGTTTTTTTCGCGGTACGTGGGCCTCTCACTGTTGTGGCCTCTCCCGTTGCGGAGCACAGGCTCCCGATGTGCAGGCTAAGCAGCCATGGCTCATGGGCCCATCCGCTCCGCGGCATGTGGGATCTTCCCGGACCGGGGCACGAAGCCGTGTCCCCTGCACCGGCAGGCGGACCCTCAACCACTGTGCCACCAGGGATTCCCCAGCAAGATCTTTTTTGATCCACCTCGTAGAGTAATGGAAATAAAAACAAAAATAAACAAATGGGACCTAATGAAACTTCAAAGTTTTTTCACAGCAAAGGAAACCATAAACAAGACAAAAAGACAACCCTCAGAATAGGAGAAAATATTTGCAAATGAATCAACCGACAAAGGATTAATTTCCAAAATATATATGCAGCTCAATATTAAAGAAAGAAACAACCCAATCGAAAAATGAGCAGAAGACCTAAATAGACATTTCTCCAAAGAAGACATATAGACGGCCAAGAAGCACATGAAAAGCTGCTCAACATCACTAATTATTAGAGAAATGCAAATCAAAACTACAATGAGGTATCACCTCACACCAGTTAGAATGGGCATCATCAGAAAATCTACAGACAACAAATGCTGGAGAGGGTGTGGAGAAAAGGGAACCCTCTTGCACTGTTGGTGGGAATATAAATTGATATAGCCGGTATGGAGAACAGTATGGAGGTTCCTTAAAAAATTAAAAGTAGAATTACCATATGATCCAGCAATCCCACTACTGGGCATATACCCAGAGAAAACCATAATTCAAAAAGACACATGCACCCCAATGTTCACTGCAGCACTATTAACAATAGCCAGGTTATGGAAGCAATCTAAATGCCCATCGACAGCCTAATGGATAAGGAAGATGTGGTACATATATACAATCGAATATTACTCAGCTATAAAAAGGAACAAATTGAGTCATTTGTTGAGACGTGGATGGATTTAGAGACTGTCATACAGAGTGAAGTAAGGCAGAAAGAGAAAAACAAATATATATTAACGCATATATGTGGAACCTAGAAAAATGGTACAGATGAACCAGTTTGCAGGGCAGAAGTTGAGACACATATGTGGAGAGCAAATGTATGGACACCAAGGGGGGAAAGCTACGGGGGTGGGGTGGGGATATTGGTGTGCTGCACTGGGCGATTGGGATTGACATGTATACACTGATGTGTATAAAATTGATGAGTAATAAGAACCTGCTGGGGCAGAAGACCTAAATAGACATTTCTCCAAAGAAGATATACAGACTGCAAACAAACACATGAAAGAATGCTCAACATCACTAATCATTAGAGAAATGCAAATCAAAACTACAATGAGATATCATCTCACACCGGTCAGAATGGCCATCATCAAAAAATCTAGAAACAATAAATGCTGGAGAGGGTGTGGAGAAAAGGAAACCCTTTTGCACTGCTGGTGGGAATGTAAATTGATACAGCCACTGTGGAGAACAGTATGGAGGTTCCTTAAAAAACTACAAATAGAACTACCATATGACCCAGCAATCCCACTACTGGGCATATACCCTGAGAAAACCATAATTCAAAAAGAGTCATGTACCAAAATGTTCATTGCAGCTCTATTTACAATAGCCCGGAGATGGAAACAACCTAAGTGTCCATCATCAGATAAATGGATAAAGAAGATGTGGCACATATATACAATGGAATATTACTCAGCCATAAAAAGAAACGAAATTGAGCTATTTGTAATGAGGTGGATAGACCTAGAGTCTGTCATACAGAGTGAAGTAAGTCAGACAGAGAGAGACAAATACCATATGCTAACACATATATATGGAATTTAAGAAAAAACATGTCATGAAGAACCTAGGGGTAAGACAGGAATAAAGACACAGACCTACTAGAGAATGGACTTGAGGATATGGGGAGGGGGAAGGGTAAGCTGTGACAAAGCAAGAGAGAGGCATGGACACATATACACTACCAAATGTAAGGTAGGTAGCTAGTGGGAAGCAGCTGCATAGCACAGGGAGATCAGCTCGGTGCTTTGTGACCGCCTGGAGGGGTGGGATAGGGAGGGTGGGAGGGAGGGAGACGCAAGAGGGAAGAGATATGGCAACATATGTATATATATAACTGATTCATTTTGTTGTAAAGCAGAAACTAACACACCATTGTAAATCAATTATACCCCAATAAAGATGTTAAAAAAAAAAGGAAAAGAACCTGCTGTATAAATAAATAAAACTCAAAAATTAAAAAAAAACCCAACAGGAAAATGTGAATAAAGCTATGAATAAGCAATTCAAAAAACTGAAAAATCGAAAGGACCAACAAAATCATCAAAAGATGCGCAGCTTCACAAGTAGTTACGAAAATGAAGAAGTATAAGATGCTTTTAAAATTGATTTTGTTGTCAAAGAAAACATCAGTGATAGTGAGTCTGTGAGGGAAATAGTTACTCTCAGACTTTAATGACGGCAGTAAGAACTACAGCAACATTTTGGAAAATAATCTGGCATTATGTATTAAAATTAAAACATTATATATTATGTACAAGATATTCATTGCAATATTGTTCATAATAGAAGACTAGAGACAACACAGATGTCCAAAATGAAAACAGATATGGTTTCATATATCTACTGCTACAAAACAAACCGCCTCAAACTTAGTGCCTCAAAACAATGTCATTTCTCACAATTCTATAGGTTGGCTGGCCATTTCTTTTCTGTTTTCACCTCTGGTTCCTCTGCAGATGCATTCAGCTAAACAGTCAGCTGGGTTAGTAGGTCCAAGATAGTCCACTTTCATGTCTGCTGGTTGATGCTGACTGGGGTGTCTTGGTTCTCTCACCCTCCTATAAGCTAGACCAGCTTCCTTACATGGCAGCTACAGGAAAGCATTCTTTGAAGTCTTCTCTTAAGGACGAAGCTCCAGAACTCACATATCACATCCACCATATTCATTGGCCGAAGCAAATCACAAGGCTAGACAAGACTCAAGAGATGGAGAAATAGATGTGAGAAGCAACAAAGCCCCATGGCAAAGGGGAATGCATACCAGGATGGAAGAACTTTATGGTTGTTAATTAGTCTACCACAGGTAGTGTGTGTTTATGTGTGTGTACTATATAGCTGTATATTTCATTATATATGTGTTTATTTGTAAATCTATAGTTTTATTATAGCAATGCTATATAGTTGTATACGTCATCACATACACGTATGTTTGTAAATCCTGGAAATATGCTTAAAAATTAACTAATGAAATACTGAGCTATGTAAAGTAGTCAGCATGCTGGCTAAGGATGCAGGGCAGTGAGGGCATGTCAGGAAGGCCAACACAGGTGTGGCCCAGAGGTGAGGATAACCGGGTGTTGTGTGCAGACAGGGAGTTGCACAGAGCTGTGGGCCCAGGGAGGGCTTATGGATTCACAAAGAGGCACAGGCCAACAGGCCCAGCAATCAACGAGGCAGGGTGTGATAGGGAGAGATAAAGGGAGGTGATGGTCTACAAGGCAGGGAAAATGGTAACAAAACAATTAGACAAGTGATAACTATAATGAGACTAATGTGAAGCTAAGTTTCTTACCACCACAGAAGGCATTATAAACATGGAAAGGGCAAAGACTAGAAAGAACCCTGGGGTATTGGATTGGACTTGGAAGTATAGGAACCAACTTCTGGTTTTATAACACGCACATAGATATAGAAATAATTATGGATGTATATTAGTACATTATACATATATGTATGTGTATACAAACCATCCTTACATACTCATACATTTCCTAGTCCCTATAAGCAATGACACCCCAGTAGCAATGAGAAACTAAGCCCTTAAATCTTTGTTTTTAAACACCATATTTTACAAAAACAAATAACAATATCAAAAAACAAACAGGGCTCCTTGAAGAAATGGCTGATTCCAGGGCTGGACCAGGCAAAGTACAAGACGAACCAGGAACAGCATGTTCTGCCAGAAGTGCACAATGGATGAGATGGGAGCATGATAGACACAGGAGCCAGCTTGAAGGGGCTCCCACTGTCTAAATCAGGGACAACTTAAACAGCAAAATAAATAATGATAGTAACAAATCACAACACACTAAAATCAAAATCCACAAGTCCTTACTGATTTAATAAACAAATAAATAGGGGAGAAAGAAAAGTTCTACCTTACGATAAAATACCAACTAATACATGTAGAAGGAATAAAAAAAATCGAGAAATATAATTATAAAAGTAGTTAATTCAGGTGGGAGTCATCACTGATACCTACACTGAGGATAGTGAGTAGAGGTTTGATGAGAATCAAGATGCATAATTTTGGAATACCTCTCCACAAATTTTGATCAAATACAAAAGGACACCAATATGATCAAGGTGTTAATTACCAGTAGCAGCATGATTTGACATCATATGCCTGTGGATGCAATGCACCGAGACAGGCACAGCCCTACTTCTGTGATATTCCTGCTAGAAATGCAAGACTTGATTGGAGTCATGAGGAAATATCACATGGACCTAGGTTCAGGGTGATCTTACAGAATGTACTACCTAAAACTGTCAAGGACATGAAAGATGGGGGAAAATGAGGCTGAAGAAGTCTGAAAAGACATGACAACTAAATACAACACGTATTCCCAGATAGGATCCTAGATCAAAAAAGAAAGAGATATTGTTGGGATAGTCGATGAAATAAGAATAGGTTCCTTGGACTAGACAGTAGTGTTGTACCAATGCTTATCTTCCGACTCGGAGGGTTATATAAGAGTGCCTTGTTTTTGAGAAATAGACACTGTAGTATTTATGGGTGATGGAACACCATGTCTACAGCTTGCTCCAAAAGGTTCTGAAAAAGACTATGATAATGGGTATGTACATATGTATTTATACACACATATACAAACATGTATGCAACATATATATGAAGACAGAAAGAGAGAGGACAGGCAATGGAAGAAATGCAGTAAAATATTAACAATGGTGGAATCTGAATGAAGGAGATAAAGGAGTTCTTTGTACTGTTCTGGCATCTTTTAAGTTTTAAATTATTTCAAAATAGTTTTTAAAAAATGGGATTATTAATATGTGATACAGAACATCTGGTGTTACAGCAAATGATAAGCAGCTACTGTCTGAGGCTAGGAGACAGAATGAAAACCTTGGCTTAATATGTTTATTTACATAACATTCCTTTACAATACCCTGAGGGGATACATGAATAGGAGGACAATGTTTTATGCCTATTTGGCGTAAAGGCATCTCAATGTTTTTAAGTGAACTTTCCTTTCTCTTCATGGATATTAAATAGGCATTTTACAGTTCAATGAGAAAAGGAATTCTGACTTATTCATCTCTGTGGTTCCAGTACCTAATGCGTTTATGACTTTTGTCAGTTATGTCTTGAATAGGAATTCTATCCCCAATATTATTCCAGCCAGAAAATACAGCGATCCTACCAAATATAAAATAGCTAGTGGGAAGCAGCTGCATAGCACAGGGAGATCAGCTCGGTGCTTTGTGTCCACCTAGAAAGGTGGGATAGGGAGGGTGGGAGGGAGACACAAGAGGGAGGAGATATGGGGATATATGTATATGTATAGTGGATTCACTTTGTTATACAGCAGAAACTAACACAACATTGTAAAGCGACTATACTCCAATAAAGATGTTAAGAAAACAAAACACAGTGATCTAAGTACCAAGAATTCTGTTACACTGGAAGGGAAAAACTGTATATGTTAAGCTAAAATATATATGTCAGACTGAGGATCGAAAAATATCAAGGATACCTTTCTTAGGAACTTGGAGGAGGAATAATTATATGCTCTACAGTCCTAAAAACAAGAATGTATAACCAGAAGCAAAAGGCCTTAGTCTAAAGAATGACTAACTGTTGACAGTTTTTGGTTAAAACCAACCAAACAGAACAGAATACAAATGAAATTTGGTGAAAAGAGCTGACAGTGGATGACAATTCTTTAAAAAATTTGAGAGGGGGGCTTCCCTGGTGGCGCAGTGGTTGGGAGTCCGCCTGCCAATGCAGGGGACACGGGTTCGTGCCCCGGTCCGGGAAGATCCCACACGCCGCGGAGCGGCTGGGCCCGTGAGCCATGGCCACTGAGACTGCGCGTCCGGAGCCTGTGCTCCGCAACGGGAGAGGCCACAGCAGTGAGAGGCCCGCGTACTGCAAAAAATGAGAGGCCCGCGTACCGCAAAAAAAAAAAAAAAAAAAAATTTGAGAAGGTCTGAAAAACAATTAGCCTGAACCATATCATACTGCTGATAAAGCATATATCCTACTAACAGATGAGTAAGGTCATTTTTAAATATGAAAGAATACATTTTTATTGCAGAAACCAAAACTCTCCAAAGCATCAAAGAATTGTCAGAATTGAACTGAGAATGTTTAAAAGCTAAATAGGTTTCATGTAGCTCAATACTCTCTCCTTCCTGGAGAATACGAACATTTTTTAGTACATTTTCTAGGCTCTTGGTCCCACTAATTAACTAGAAGAAAAAAAAGGTTATGCATGCTTGAAAATCTGTGTTACAGTTAACCATAATGAACTTCAGAACTGTCTTTTCAAAGGTTTAAACAACAGCTGAAAATTACATTTTGCTACTATACAATTCATCTGCTCTAGTAAATAAAAGATACTAATACCTTATGAAATTAGACTCTTTCTACTCATAGCGTTATTAACCTGACCTGACCAAGGAGGTGAAAGACTTATACACTAAGAACTATAAAACGTTACTAATGGAAATTGAAGATGATTCAAAGAAATAGAAAGATATCCCATGCCCTTGGATTGGAAGAATTAATATTGTTAAAATGGCCATACTACCCAAAACAATTTACAGGTTTAATGTGATCCTTATCAAATTATCCATGACATTTTTCACAGAACTAGAATAATCCTAAAATTCCTATGGAACCATAAAAGGCCAGAATTGCCAAAGCAATCCTGAAGAAAAAGAACAAAGCAGGAGGCCTAACTCTCCCAGACTTCCAACAATACTACAAAGCTACAGTAATCAAAACAGCATGGTACTGGCACAAAAACAGACATATGGACCAATGGAACAGAACAGAGAGACCACAAATAAACCCACACACCTACAGTCAATTAATCTTTGACAAAGGAGGCAAGAATATACAATGGGAAAAAGACAGTCTCTTCAGCAAGTGGTGCTGGGAACGTTGGACTGCCGCATGCAATTCTATAAAATTAGAACACACCCTCTCACCATACACAAAAGTAAACTCAAAATGGCTTAAAGACTTAAACATAAGACATGACACCATAAAACTCCTAGAAGAGAACATAGGCAAAACATTCTCTGACATACATAAATCATACCAATGTCTTCTTAGGCCAGTCTCCTAAGGCAACAGAAATAAAAACAAAAATAAACAAATGGGACTTAAACTTACAAGCTTTTGCACAGCAAAGGAAACCATAAAAAAAAAAAAAGACAACCTACAGAATGGGAAAATATTTGCAAAATGATGTGACCGACAACGGCTTAATTTCCAAAAAATACAAAGAGCTCATATAAGTCAACAACAAAAAAACAAACAACCCAATCCAAAAATGGGCAGAAGACCTAAATAGACATTTCTCCAAAGAAGAAATACAGATGGGCAATAGGCACGTGAAAAGATGCTCAACATTGCTAATTATTAGAGAAATGCAAATCAAAACTACAATGAGTTACCATCTCACACCAGTCAGAATGGCCATCATTAAAAAGTTTACAAATAACAAATGCTGGAGAGGGTGTGCAGAAAATGGAACCCTCCTACACTGCTGGTGGCGATGTAAGTTGTTGCAACCACTGTGGAAAACAGTATGGAGGATCCTCAGAAAACTAAAAATAGAATTACCATATGATCTAGCAATCCCACTCCCAGGTATATATCCAGACAAATCTATAATTCAAAAAGATACATGCACCCCTATGTTCACAGGAGCAATATTTACAATAGTCAAGACATGGAAACAACCTAAATGTCCATTGACAGATGAATGGATAAAGATGGGGTACATATATACAATGGAATACTACTGAGCCATAAAAACGAACAAAATAATGCCATTTGCAGCAACATGGATGCAACTAGAGATTATCCTACTAAGTGAAGTATATCAGAAAGAGAAAGACAAATACCGTATGATATCACTTATGTGTGGAATCTATTGGGTTGGCCAAAAAGTTCGCTCGGTTTTTTCCCATAAGATCTTACAGAAAAACTGAATGAAGTTTTTGGCCAACCCAATAAAATATGACACAAATGAACCTATCTATGAAACAGAATCTCGGACAGAGAACAGTGGTGGTTGCCAAGGGGCAGGGAATTGGGGGAGGTTTGGAGAGGGAGGTTGGGGTTAGCAGATATAAGCTTTTATATAGAGAACAGATAGACAGTAAGGTCCTACTGTATAGCACAGAGAGCTATATTCAATATCATATGATAAAACATAATGGAAAAGAATATTAAAAGAAGAACGTATATATAACTGAATCACATTGCTGTATAGCAGATATTAACACAACATTGTAAATCAACTATACTTCAATTAAAAAAATTTTTTTAAATCACCTACAGGAAAAAAAATTAAAAACTGTTAAAACTATATTACAAGTTCTTCCCCTTAATGAGAAATCTTAACGTCAAATCTTTTCTAGCATATAAGAAGTAAAACAACATTCATCATTACTATAAACCAGAATCTGTATGGTTTATTTTTTTGTTTTTTTTTTAAAGTCTGGTTGGGGGTCATGAATTAGATTTTATTTCAGTCCCTTTGAGGGACAAGAGAAATGAAAGACTTTTTTTAAAAAATAAATTTATTTATTTTATTTATTTATTTTTGGGTGTGTTGGGTCTTCGTTGCTGCGCGGGGTTTCTCTAGCTGTGGTGAGCGGGGGCTACTCTTCATTGCGGTGCGTAGGTTTCTCATTGCCGTGGCTTCTCTTGTTGAAGAGCACTGACTCTAGGCATGCGGGCTTCAGTAGTTGCAGCATGCAGACTCAGTAGTTGTGGCTCACGGCCTCTAGAGCAAGGCTCAATAAGTTGTAGCACATGGGGCTTAGTTGCTCCATGGCATGTGGGATCTTCCCAGACCAGGGATCAAACCCGTGTTCCCTGCATTGGCAGGCGGATTCTCAATCACTGCCCCACCAGGAAAGCCCTGTGTGGGTTTGTTAGTTAGCTAGCTACCTATCTATCTATCTATCTATTTATTTATGGCTGTGTTGGGTCTTCGTTGCTGCACGCAGGCTTTCTCTAGTGCGGCAAGCGGGGGCTACTCTTCCTTGTGGTGCGCAGGCTTCTCACTGCCGTGGCTTCTCTTGTTGCACAGCACGGGCTCTAGGGTGTGCGGGTTTAAGTAGTTGTGGCGCATGGGCTTAGTTGCTCCGCAGCATGTGGGATCTTCCCAGACCAGGGCTCGAACTCGTGT
Source organism: Lagenorhynchus albirostris (assembly GCF_949774975.1). Classification (NCBI taxonomy): domain Eukaryota; kingdom Metazoa; phylum Chordata; class Mammalia; order Artiodactyla; family Delphinidae; genus Lagenorhynchus; species Lagenorhynchus albirostris. Next base: position 55,440,505 of record NC_083102.1, on the reverse strand, counting down.
CCCCTGCATTGGCAGGCAGGTTCTTAACCACTGCGCCACCAGGGAAGCCCCCCAGTGTGGTTTTTATTTTTTTTTTGATTTCTTTTTTATTTTTTTTTAACATCTTAATTGGGGTATAATTGCTTTACAATGGTGTGCCCAGTGTGGTTTTTAAATGGAGATAAAATACTTCTTAGGACACTTCTAAGAATTAAATGAGATAATGTAATAACTAAATGCAGGGTAGCTAGTGTGAATTAAGTGCTCAATAAATGGCCTTTACTGTGTTAATTCTTATAGAAAGGTTGTGAAACAACCCTGAAATATGGTCAAGTAACTTAAAAACCTATTAGAGATGTCTGTAAAAGCATATGGATAAAATCACAGTCAAATATCTAGACTGGCAAATTCAGGGAGGATAGGAATCTTAACTTATTTATCCTTGTAGTTCCAGAATCTAACATAGTGCCTGGTACACAGAGTAGGCATTCAATAAAGGTTTATTGAAATGAAGTGAGTATGAAAGTAAGTTATCTAGAAAAGAAAAAAAAAAGAGGTAATCTGAGGTTGTCTGAAAAATAAACGTAAAGAGTCACCAAATTACTATTCCCTAAGCAAATCATACTTTAAGAAAGAAAACAAAATACCTAAGCAGTTTTAGAACCATGCACAGAAAATCCTCTCAGACTGGTCTTTTTAATAATGACTGAGCCACTCTCAAATCTGTTTTGGCAAATGTGTCATATATAAAGTTCAATATTAGAGAGAAGGATTTTTAAATTTCATCTAAATAAATGTTCATACTCAAAGAGGTAAGAAGTACCCAAAACACTTGAGGAATCTTTCCTAACTTCCATTCAAGAAGAATCAGACTTAATTCATAGTTCTTCCATCTATTTATACATGAAAATTAGCTTGAGCTTTTACCTACAAGTAAGTTGTAAATACACATATTTCACTTTCACAAGTTCAAGTGCACCCCAGAAAAGGAAGAGGAAAGAAAGAAAACCAACTCTCTCAAAAGTGGGCAGTGCTATAGGAGTATAAAAGAGTAGCAAACAAAACTTCTCTCCCATGTCTCAGCAGCCACCTGATAGAGCCCACACTTACGGCACGGTCTGCATGGTTTCAGAACACTTTCATATTGAAAACTCAAAATTCCCAGTGCAATGGGCACGGGAAAAAGCATAATGTGAAAACACAGTCCTATCTTTTCCACCCTACGTCCAAGAATGATAGGGGTCAATTTACTGTTTCTAAGAAGGACCTTTTCAAATTATTGCCCATCACCTCACTACAGCACCCACTCTTCTTATTTGCAAACTGATCAATTTTACGAAAAGCAAAAACCACACCCTTAATAATACATTCAACTCTGTGCAGCGCTTGGCTTCTGACACAAGCCGGTAAAGTACAATTCCAGAGAGACAGCTAGAGATACATCTTTTAAGCCTAGTTCAAACTAAAATTTGTGAACAGTGTGCAGTTACAAATCAAATAATAACCTCAAATCAACTGCTAGAAGGAGGTCTTGAAAACAAAAAAATCATTATTAAACATTTACCTTTCTGAACAAAATGACGTTTTCTGAAAACAATAACCAAAGCTACCAGTCTAAACTAGAGTAATTTAGAGAACAATAACAAAGAACCTGTAGTTCACAGAGGAAAATCATTCTTAAATTATCATTTGCTTCCTACAGTACCTGGAAAAGTACAAAATGCATGAAGTCAGCTAAGAACTATTGTCCAGTCACTGACAGCATTAGTTACTTTTTAGTCTAATTTCTGGAAAGTTCTGCTGTGGTAGTTTAAAAAGGAAACCAAATTTTAACGAGAAAAAATGCCTAGTTTAAAATCTGGAAATACACATTGAAGATATTCACGGTTAATTTTTTTTTTTTAACTAAGAAGCAGGAAGGTGACAGGCACAAAGGTGTGTAACATCTGTAGATGGTTGAGCCAAATCAATTTAAAAAAAAGTCTCTATGAAATTAAGGATTTAAGATAATATCTTGACAAATATAATCTGACATGATCAAAAATCACTTTAGTTTTTTTTAACCACTAACAAAGCAAAAACTTCCAATACAAAGATTTTCACATCATACACACACACACTTTAAGAATTAAATGTAAATTCAACACACTAAAAAATTATCTAAAGGTATCCAAAATACATTTGAAACATCAGACTTTTGTTTTCACATTGATTTCTCAGACCTACTAGTAAATCTTCCCTGGAATGGGTCTTCATTTCAATACAAGGTTGTTCAATATGCCACTTCGTGTGAATAGAGCTTGTGAGACATCCTCAAAACCTCCTCGGGAGTTCTTAATTTACAGCTCTAATTCCAGTTTCCTGCGACTCAAACAGCAACGTACAGAAAACAGCTTATACACAGAAAGGGAGAGGAATGAAGGTCCAGGGGAAAGGTCCATTCTTTTCTGGTAGCAGAAGATGCAAAAATAAAGGTTCTCTAGAGCTATGTGCCCCTATCCCCACCCATCATAGCCCTTCACTTTCATCCATCCACCCGCTCAAGACTCTCGAGCTCACGAGAACAGCCGAACCCGTGGCTTTCCACGTCTCAAAGAATGGGCGGGGGAAGCTGTGAGGTCCGGGGTACAAACAGAAAAAAAGGGAGGACATAGATCCTTTGAGGACAGAGGGACAAGAAGATGCATCCAGATGGTGAGGATGGGACGTGCTACCGAAACACAGAGGCTTGCAAATTCGCTGGGAGAAGAGCTCCCAATGGGTCAGACAGAGGATGTTGACTGTTCAGGGATGGGGACACACAATCCTCCACAAATGAAGGGAGGCACATTTGCAGGAGTCCCGGAAGGGCGTGAACTCGGTAGCGCTGAACTCGGAGCCGAAAATAGGTTGAGACAGCCTCAAAAAGACCGGTACGTCGAAGCTGAGACTTACGGTTACTTCCCGGATGAGGGTAAGGGTCGGATGGACTCCGCAGCTCTGCAGTTCTGCCGCCCCTGCCTCTCGCGCCGAGCCGGTGACCTCAGGTACTCCCTGCGCCCCACCCACCCGGGCGGACGCCCTTCCTCGCGCTGCGCCCCCTCCTCACCGGCCCCGGTGCGCCCGCCGGGCAAAGGCTGCCGGGGCCGAGGGTGCGCCCTGGAGGCCCGCGGGGAACTCTGCGAGACCTGGAAGCGCCTGCGGCGAGGCTCAGACTGGGCGGGCGCCCCCCATGCCTCTCCGGCCGCCGCGCCGCCTCACTCGGGGGAGGAGAAGAGGGGGCGGTGGCTCTTGCCTCCGCCTCGCGGTCAAATCCGGCTCATGCTCCAGCCTGGCCCGCGCTTACAGCCCGGGCCGCCCCCTCCCCTCCCCCGCCTCCGGTTCAGCCGCTGGCGTGCCCACTGCCGCCACCACCCCAGTCCCCGAGCCGCCCGCCACCTGCCCCAGACAGCCCTCAGCCCCAGCTAGAAACGACAGGAACGGCAGTAGCTCAGCAGCCGACCCGGAAGCTCTTCCACCACCAACCGCGAGGCTGCGAGGGGCGTGAACCCGGAAGCGATTTCTTCGCCCCGGTAGCATCGGGATGGAAAGCTAAGGCCTTTGAAGATCTGGAATCCCCTAGTTTGGGGAGGGGGTGAGGTGTGTATGGCGCTGAGCTGGGAGGAGAGGGAAGGCCAATAAAGAGCTTGTGGACAAGAGGCTCTCCGAGTCCAGAGATCAGAGCTCTCGAGGCGCGGGGTGCGGAGGGCGGCCGAACACGCCGGGCGGCTTCTGGCGACCGACTGTTTTCCTGTCACAGGAAGTTGGGCCTGGCCGCTGGGAAAGTGAAGGGAAGGAGAAATGAGAAAGCGGTGACGGTCCCCCGCCCCCCAGGTGACTGTCCCACCCACTGAATTGAATGTAGTGGCCCGGGAGGTCCTCGGCCCCCCACACGGGTGAGACGAGGAGGAGCACGATTCAGACTCCAGCGAGAGAAACGGAAAGGTAGGAGGCCGAACTATCTTCATCCACATCTAGTTTTTCCAGGCAAGGACTTTACTTCTTACAAGTAATTACAAAGACGCCAAAGACCCTTTTTGGGTGGCGGCTCTCTGTGCAGAGAGGCGTGCACGTCCTTTTCCGTTAGTGGACGCTGATGGGCGGTGGCGGAGGAAAAACCTCCTAGGCAGAGTGTTGATTTTTGTCATTTCAGGAAAAGCGATTCACAACTTGTCCTTGGAGCTCACCGCTCTTCTCTTTCCCTCTCTACATCTTTTAAGGCTTTGGGCTTTCGTTCTTTGCTCGGTTCTCCATGGTGTTTTTAGCTTCACCAGAAATCTTTGATCTAGCTGACCTGACTCGGGACCTCACCTCCATGATTCCCTTCTCACTCTTGGAGAGTTTTTGTATCTTCAGTTTGCTTGCAGATGCTTCTCTCAGCATCATGTCTTTTAACTGCTTTGATGATGTCCTCATCTTATTTTGGGGAAAATGTCAAAAACTCAAAAATGTTTTCATAACAGTAGGAAAACAAATAATTCATTCCATGATCTTTTCGACTTAAACCCGAGTTAATGTGTTAGTTGGTTTCCCCTTCGAACTGGGTCGAAGAACTATAGTAGCAGTTGATATAAAGCATGTTTAGATATACTACGGATGAAATCATGCTCCCCCAAATAACCTCCTTAAATATACTTGTAGGAATTCATTTGTTTCCCAATTCCACTATTACTTAGTTCCTTCTGTGTTAGCCAGATTTAGTATAATTGCATTCAGAAGGTATTTGAAGATTATTAAATATCTTAAATTACAGAATAGAATGTCACTTAACAGAAGGAAAGTACTTGAAAATTACCGATGGTACTTTTTGATACTACCTGATGATTGGTAGAACTGGTTGAAAGGACAAGGACAAAACAAGCTGTGTTAGAAGTAGCACCAGTGACTATTTTCTATTCTGCTTTATTATTACTTCCTCTCTTTTTATTACTATAAACCAATTTGAGTGGCAAAAGGATGAAATTTTTAATGGTCAACATATCCCTGTAGGGGAATTCTTACAGATATTTAGTTGCCATCACTTCTCTCTAATGTAACAATGCTTTAAAATATTAAATTGTTCCAGGAGAGTGGAGAAGTGGCATGTAGCTACTCTACCTCAGTTTTTTTTTCCTGTAAAATGGAGATAATAATAATACTTCATCAGGTTTGGGGGAGAATAAAATGAGTTAATGCATGTAAAGCATTTAGCACAGTGTCTAGCACATAATAAACATTATAGGTGTTAGCACTTATTCATATTATTTTAAAAGCATAATAACATGGGTTTTATTAGGTTGAAAAACATTGCTTAAGGATGGAGGAGAAGGGATCAGGAACATCCTACAGAACCCTAAGATAATGCTCCTTTTTTTGTTTTTATTCATGAAGTACACTTTCTGATCATTATTGGTAATTTCTATTAGCATGTACTTTGTAAATCATCTTGTCAATTTTGACTTCTGGTAACTAAATTTACAATACCTATATTCATGTACTGAATCTTCTCTTTTTCTTCATTGCAAACAACTTTTCAAGTTTGTCCATCTGGGGAATTACGTGGCGGTCCAGTGGTTTAGGACTCTGCCCTTCCATTGCCTAGGGCCCGGGTTCAATACCTGGTCAGGAGACTAAGATCCTGCAAGCCTTGCAGTGCGGCCAGAATAAATAAATAAAGTTTGTCTATCTGTACTCTATACAGCAAATGTTTCTCATTAAAGACATTATTGGCAGTTTGTTCAACAGGACTGTTTTTAGTAAAGATGTTAACAAACCTCCCCCCATGGGGACTAAATGGCATCTGTTCACCCCATTTCTCCCCAGTCATAGTGACGAGAAATGCCCGTACAGATTTTCAAATGATCCCAGGTAGGTATCACTCCCAATTGAGAACCACTTCTACATATTTGTAAGGCTTTATTAGTTAGGCAGCATATTATCATTTATTCTTAAGCATTTTCCAGAAAATGCCACATATTTCCTATTGGTCACTTGAACCTTTATCTAAAATTCAGTCTAAACACATTACAAATTTTAGTTATAGCTTTTTCTGTTATTTTTAGCTCAAATTACCCTCTTCCAATCCTTTTGCATGTGTTTCTGCCCTGGCAGTTTTGCCTTCATATATTAGTAGCTTCTGTTCTTTTGCTCACTTAAGCCTTTGTTTCCTTCTTTCATGTCACTGGAAGTATGTATATTTCAAACATTCAAGTATGAATATTTCTTGAAACTCAATTTTTAGAATCTTTGGGGTACATTAACATTAAATGGCGTAAAAACAAAATGCTATAACCCTCATGGTTTTTTAAAATTATATCACATTTGTTTATCTTTTAAAAATTGAGTGTATTGTGCAATACCAAATATTCTAGAGAAGTGATAAGTATTAACAAATAAAGCTTTTTGCTAATAGATGTTTTTTTAACATGAGTTGACCAGCGCAGGAATTGATTTGCTTTAAATCATGTTTAGAAAACTAAGAATTACTTGATTTCTCTTTTTAGGTGCTTAGTAGAAAAAAGGGTTTCCATAATAGTGCCATATATGTTACAAAATGTATTCACAATGCAATGTCTTTCTTTTGGGGGCTGGCAGTCTTCAAGGAGGCATCCATATATTTCAAAATTTGTTGGGTTTTATTATCTTGAAGTCATTGTTAATCTGAGGTGAAAGGTAATTGCTAAATAGAAATTCTGAGAAGAAAAAAGCCTCATCTTTTTCACTTAGTATAGAAAGTGCTGTTGTATGAGGTGGGTTTTAAGATGATCTTATGGAAAAACTGAACTGAAAATAATTCCACAAGGTATAGAGTGAAAATGAATGTCTTCAAAACTTTTCACAAAATGAAATGTCTCAATCCTAATGTTTTCTGTAGTTTCTCTGTTGAGGTAGCTGTAGTTTCTCTGGATCTAAATCAGTGAACATTTTTATAATCTAAAATAAAATATTTTATAATTTATAACTAAATTTTATAATTTAAAATAATTTATAAATTAAAATAATTTTGTGCAATAATTTTAATGGTTCTTTTAATTTTAGGCTAACATTTACTTAAAATGTCATAAGTTACTGGATTTTAAAAACATTTCTTTTAAAGGAAATTTTCCAGTTATAAGGCAGTGGAAGGAAGTAAATTAAAGGCTTTTGTTATTACACAAGGAAGCAAATTAAAGGTTTCAAAATGACTATTAATTGCAGTTGAGAAAACAGTAAAGTCCTCTATCTCCTCTCAAAAGATATTCAAAACCTTTCTTGAAAATGAGCTCTTTTTTTTCTATGAGAGTTGGGGCAATAAGGAAATCATTAAATATGAACAGGTCATTTTAATGCCTAATGGACTTTAAAAAAAACTGAAGAAGGTTCATCTCACCATGGCTAGGAAAGCAACTCCTTGCTTGATGTTCTTTTAGAAATTTACTGGCATATAAATGAGAGGAAGTTTTTTTAAAACAAATAAATAAAATATATTCAATACAAAGAGATTTGTTTTAGTCTAGCCATGAAAAAAAATTAATAATAGCACTTAATGAAGAGATGGAACTATCAAACAACCGAGAGTGCTTGAACTTCAATTACTTGTTAGAAATTGCCTAATGGAGACTTCAAATTAGTCTGGGGAAAAAAGTGTTCATGTGTATGTATATTTAAATATATATATTATATATTTGGAAGAAAATTTTTGGATTATGTAGGGAATTGATAATGGAAGTGGGAAAATTCTTAAGTCATCATCAGAAAGCTTTTATGAACTGACTAAATGTTTTTGAGTCTGTGATAGGCAGCTCCAATGAAAATTATAAACTATCCTTTAGTTCATCCAAATGTCAGATATCAAAGTTCTTTTTAAAGATTCTGGAAAGAATGTCAATGGCAGCTATCTATTTCTAGCTTCCAAACTATTAACAGTATGACATTCACTTGTGCAATTTATGGAAAATAAGTGGGTACTATTCTAAATTGCTAGTTCAAGCCATTTTTTACTTAGTATTTACAAGACATTTTATAATCATATCACCTTTTTATAGGTCCAAAAGGCAGATTCTTATGCTGTTAAGACCTATGAAAGTATGTATCCCCATTTTAAAAAACAAAAATCTACCTTTAATAGGAAAAAAGGACAAAGTAATCTTAAATTATAAACAAAGGTTTTGAATGGTAACATATTATCAGTTATCTCTGACTTGCTTTTTACATAGTATATGTATTCTAAGATAGAAAAATCAACATTTTGTTTTTTAAATTGTTTTTCAGAGTGGTTATGTGTCCTTTAACTTAATCTTTCAAGGGATTTCTTTGTTTTATAAAGCAATGGGAAATCCAGAAAACATAGAAGATGCGTACGTTGCTGTTATTCGGCCAAAGAATGCTGCCAGTCTCAATTCTCGGGAATACAGAGCTAAGTCATATGAAGTGAGAACGATTTACTAACATTTGATTTTCAACCATTGAATGTCATTCTCCATTATCATTTTCATTTACATATAAAGTATAACCATAGCCTGTAAATTCTTGTTGATAACCTTGATCTTGACAAGCTAGAATTTACAGTCGTAGATCTGCCCATCATCATGTCTTTTCCGCTACATGTATTTTGACCATTTTTCTATTCATTGATAGGGATAAATTATTAGATATTAAAAGTTACTTATTTGAGTTTTACTTATAACTTATGAGAGTTTGGTTTTTAGTACAGTTTACGGAATGGCTCTCAAAAATTGAAAAAAAAATTGCAAAATTCAGCTTATTCAAAATTCCAACCTAAATTTCGTTCTTGGCTGTTCTCCCAAAGAACTATTTTTAAAAGTTCATTAAAAAATATCTTTACCTTTAATTAAGTTTTAGGCAATTAAGTTACTTCTCTGTCGTCTTGAATACCTATATTAGTAAACATGATTGAGGCTCCTGCCAAAAAAAACCCAAAGCAGAATTGTTATCTTTTCTATGCAGCAGATTTCAAGCATCATAAAATGCTTCTAATCTAATCTAACTTGAACTAACTTCTCTAGTATTTTGCTTTAATTGCTTTTTTAAGGTTAGTTTTCTGAAACCTATTAAGGGATACTGCAGGGGTTCTGAGGAGACTACTGCTTCAGCAGTGCTCTGACTTACTGGTTCTCAGTCTTGGCTACACTGTTAAATCACTGGGGAACTTTAACATTTCCAGTACCAGGACCCCACTCCCCTGACGTTCTGATTTAATAGGTCTGAGATGAAGCTGTGCATTGATACTGTTTTGAAAGAGTCTAGGTTATTCTTATATGCAGCTAGGGTTAAGAAAGACTGCTGGCTTATTATATTCTAGGGCAAGTAAATTTAATTTTAAACACTCTCTTAATATTATTTTTCTCATCTAAGATTTTGTTGCATGAAGTTCCCATTGAAGGACAGAAAAAAAAGAGAAAGAAGGTTTTGTTGGAAACTAAACTTCAGGGCAACAGTGAAATAACACAAGGCATATTGGATTATGTAGTAGAAACCACCAAACCAATTTCTCCTGCAAACCAGGGTATCAGAGGTAAGAAACTTTTCTTTTTAACACAGTTGGCTTTAAATGCTTGTGGAGAAAGACATTTTAAAAAGTAGATTAAAATCAGTTTCTTTTTATGTTCCTTTTCATTTGAAAAACTTGAAAAAGACTCAGAAATTTCTAGGGTTTTTTTTTAAGGTGCAGCCAAGCCCCCTTCAAAAAGCAACTTAACAATTTTTTTAAGTTAAAAAATATTTTTGAAATGTTTAGATAATTTTAAGTAAAAAAAAAATTGAAAATATTTAAATTGTGTTAATGATTTGTTCAAGAGAGAGAGGAAGCCAACAGGTGGCTTAAAAATTAAAAGAAAGCACAAAATTACTTTTGTTAGAAGTATATTTCCCTAGATAAGTATCTGTGAACTACTATGTTTGTTTCTCTACTCCAGGACAAGAGAAAACTATAAACCTCTCTCCATAACTAAGTAACAGTTAAGATTTTGTGTATTAGAGCAAGTCCTATAAATTACCAGTCAGCAGAGGTTTTCTTCCCATTTGGTCACAAGAAGATCATTTTCAATGAGCCAAAATAAATTGTAGAAGTATTCACCCTGAAAGGTTCAGGCCTCATTAAAAATATTAGATAATCTATAGCCTATGAAACTGATTAAACATTAATGATAAATTTTATCAGGCTGTGGCCTCACAAGAAGCATATAGCAGAAGTTACAGAAATTATATACTCTGTCCAGGATTCAGGCATTATAATTAAAAAGGTAAAGCTAATTTCAGTCAAACAGCAGTTGAAAACAGTTGTTGATAGTGAGGTAAAGCATACCTCTCTGTGCCTAGTTTTCAGTTTTTTAAAGCTTATTTAGTGTTTTTTTCTATTTGTTCATCTTTATAGAGATTAGTTGTCTAATTCATCTCTCACTAAAGAGACTATTTTTGTTGCAGAGATAAGGCTGAATCCTGTAATTTGATTTGTTGGTTATTTGGGATAGTTGTTCTCTAGAGATAGCTGAACTAAGCCTGTTTCATAACTTCTGGAGGTACCATTCACCATATTTATCTCCCCAACTGGTAACCTCCTCAATAGGGCCTGCAGGGTTTTTGTGGCTTGGGGCTCTAAGCATTGTAACTCAAGATTATAAGAAGTTCCTGCATAAATTTACAGATCTTTGATACACATTCTGAGTACTACAGAGAGAATCCCCTTTCCCTAATTATCAGATTGACTTTTTAAATAAAATGATCTAGAAATTGATCTTAGCTAAAAAGGGGGACTATCCCTGTGGGTGATCAAGGCAAGTGAAAGGCTCTTCTTTTGGATGCCACAAATTTGTCAGCCTTTTCTACCTCAGTCTTGGACTTCTCTGATAAATTTTCATCCAGATTTGTTTTACTATCACTAAATTGTTATAGTTATCAGGATCTATTCTGAGATCAAATTACTGAGACAAAGTCTGAGCCCAAATCACATATTTGAGCTGAGATAGACAAGTCATAATTTGCTATGAATTAGCCGAACTCTACCACTTGGTTCATTTACCAAGCAGGGGGATATAAGTGATATCAGTGTTAACAAAAATATCCCCCGGCCCAGAGGGCTGGGTAGTTTTTCTTAGGAGAAGTTACAAGTGGATAGGCACCCTGAAACATGTCTAGCACAATTATATCTTATATACTTAGACAGTAGAATGTACTAATACATTTTCAGGCAGCTTTTAATAAGAGAAATGAAAGTAAAGAAGTTTTACTTAACTAAATAGACAGTTATATCAATGAACCATGCCATACCTGACTATCCTATTCAATTGAGGTTTTCTAAAAGTGTGAAATATTTTTATAGAGTAATATGATTTCTTATATAAGCATCACATGAAAATTACCAATGACTTTATAATAGCAGTAGTTGTGCCTTTTTGTGCAGTGCTATATATAGTTTATAAAACACTACCACAATTACTTATTAATGAAATTCTTAAATTGGTCCTGTGAGTTAGTATATAGTCATTTTTACATCTGTAAAATGGAAATGCAAACATAGGTTGTCACCTACAAAAATCATATTCCCATTAGTGGAGGAGTTAGGACTAGAACTTCATTTCCCAACTTGTAATCAGTGCTTTTCTTTCCCCGCATGACAGATCTCACAGTTGCATGTATAATTTGCAAAGTAGGCAATTAAACAATGGATCAGAACTGGATTTAGGGAAGCTGCAAGGCAGGAAAGATTAAGTGGGACAAGACCTCAAGCCAGACAAAAGAAATATTGCCTCTCAAATTTATTAGAATGTATCTAACACTTATATTTTGTACAAGTGTCTATTTTGTAAAAAATTGTTTGGGGGCTATAATAATAATGTGCCATAATAATCACAAATATTGACTCCAGCATTTTGTGAATGAATGAAGCTGCTTGAGCTCATATTATCTACCTGTCCGCAGAAGGCATCCAGCCAGGCATTCCTACCTGGGTCAAGAACAAGGTTCTATTTCTTGAGATGGGGAGATTGGAAGGGTTGATAAAAATTATGACAAAGATATCCAGAATATGAAAGGTTTTAGAGTGAAAGACTTGTACGTTGTTATTTATAGCCCCCTTGCTGCCAAATCAGGAACAACAGACTAAGTATAAGAATGGTGGTTACGGGCTTCCCTGGTGGCGCAGTGGTCGGGAGTCCGCCTGCGGATGCAGGGGACACGGGTTCGTGCCCCAGTCCAGGAAGATCCCACATGCCGCAGAGCGGCTGGGCCCGTGAGCCATGGCCGCTGAGCCTGCGCGTCCGGAGCCTGTGCTCCGCAACGGGAGAGGCCACAACAGTGAGAGGCCGCGAACCGCAAAAAAAAAAAAAAGAGAATGGTGGTTACAATTCAGAACAACAGTTTATAGCCCAATCAGATTTTAATAAAAACTGAAATTGAGAGTGGAGGTTGAATATTAAATGAAGAGCTGCTAAACTTTAAGACTTTGCAGTTTATGTACACTACGCTTCTTGGCCAGCTTAGACTTTAGTGAAACTCTTACCATCTACATCCCAACTGAATGAAGTATATGCCTGTTCACCTTGCAGGATGTGTTGCTGTTCAGCTGCTCTATCAGTCCTTAGCAGGATGGTTTTCCTTGCTACGTATAGGAAGCTTCTCTTTTAGTGAGTCAGAACAGGGGATCTATTGGTTGATTGTCCAGAGAATGATTTACATTATTATCAGAATTACCAGTTTTTATTAGTGCCCATAATAAAATTGACTTTTTATATTTCAGTTCCTCTTAATACTGCCTTTAAAATATTTTTTTCTAATTCTCAAGGTAATATATAAGATTTTAAAAGGCCCATTATTTTTATCTTTACTGACTTAAAAAAAATGATTAGGAAAACGAGTGGTACTAATGAAGAAATTTCCTCTGGATGGGGAGAAGATGGGCAGAGAAGCGGCATTATTTATTGTTCCATCAGTTGTCAAAGGTAAAGTCTAAGTTTCACCTTATGAATCTTTGTATACCTTAGGTGCTAAGCTAAAGTCTGTTGAGGAACTTAGGAATTTGGATTCATAGTTACTATTGTAATACTATTATAGAATACATGTTTTTAAGATAATGGAAGATGGAGAAATTTGTTACTTAAAAAGATTGTTTGATTTCAAAGTAATATTCAGGCTTCCAGACTGATCAGTAATATTTTTGTTTCTGTTTTTAAAAGTAGAACAAAGAAGTGAGGAAGGAAGCCATAATCGAAACAAAAAGTTTTTAGCTTATAATGAGGGATTTTTCAGACTGTGCTATATAGGTAGAATAGAAATAAAAATTTATGTATTTTGGAAAATTAACAGATTATGATCAGAACCTATCTTATATTTGGGAAAAGAAAGTGTCAGTAATAGTTCTAAAATACTCTTCCCAACAGTAGTGGTAATATTTAAAGAACTTAGATCTAATATGAAAATTTAATTTGAGCTTTGACAAGGAATTTATCCTATTATGCTGGAATAATAGAAAAAATATTGAGGTTCAGTGCAGACCATGCAGCCCACTAATTTTGTGTTCTGGGCAAATCACCTCTTTAAGCCTCACCTCTTTAGTTGTAAGATAGATACCTGCTCCTACTTGGTTCATCGTGCTGGAAGAATTCAGTGAGGTATTAGATGTAAAAATCACTTTGGAACCTGTAGAGTACTGGCCTCATGTAAGGCCGTAATAATACTAATGATATATTAATGACCCACTGTGGACATCTCATCAGACTGCTGCTACACAGTACTTACACGTATTTTATTAGCCAGCTCTATCATTACAGAATTTTTTTTTTCCCCAGCCATACTTAGGTTAAACAGATCAGTATGTTAAGTGGTGCTGGAAACCTTATTATTAATCAGAATTTTACAACATTGTTGAGGAAGAGAAAGGGAAAACAATTTCTGTAGTCCTCCAGGATTCTAAATCCTGCATTCACCCAAATGGATAAGGTCACAGAGCTGGCCAGCAATTGAATCCAAGTCTACTAATTTAAAATCTAGAACAATTTATGTTATACTTAACAATTTTTTTTAACATACTGTGTACTTTTAAATAAAAATCATGCAGTCGTAAACCTTTTATATGATGGCATAATTCTTCATTTTTCTTTTTCAGATAATACTAAATATACGTATACTCCAGGATGCCCAATTTTTTACTGCTTACAAGATATTATGCGAGTCTGTAGTGAATCCAGCACTCACTTTGCTGCACTTACAGCAAGAATGTTAATAGCCTTGGATAAGTAAGAACTGCCATTAAAAATATTTTTTAATAAATCAAATACATGTTCATATTAGATATTAGCTCTGAGAGATAGAAATTCTTTTGGAAGAAAATAATAAAATTAATAATATATATATTAAGAAATGGTAAGTTTTTGAAGTATAATATAAAAATTTTAAACCCCAAAGACAAGATTGTCCTGATTTGCTTGCAACATGTTAAGTTTATTCTTAGAAAATGACAAAGATTGCCCTGGCCTAAGAATTAAGATTCCTTTGTTATAAAACTAGATTTAGTATTGATTTACCCTTATCAGTGAACAAGTCGTTTCACCTGTCATGCCTTTTGTCTTTCTGTAACAGCAGGTCTAATGTCACCTACATCTCAGTGGTTTAAATTTTTAAAGGGCTTCGTGTTTTTTGAAAAGGATTTTAATTATTATTTGTTACATGCATTAAAAAAATAGTTTGCTATGTCCAATAACAGAACTTTTATTTACAGTAAATGAAGTACTTAACACTAATTAAAATTATAAAAATCCCGGGACTTCCCTGGTGGCACAGTGGTTAAGAATCCTCCTGCCAATGCAGGGGACACGGGTGTGAGCCCTGGTCCGGGAAGATTCCACAAGCTGCAAAGCAACTAAGCCCGTGCACCACAACTACTGAGCCTGAGCTCTAGAGCCCGCGAGCCACAACTACTGAGCCCATGTGCCACAACTGCTGAAGCCCATGCACCTAGAGCCTGTGCTCTGTAACAAGAGAAGCCACTGCAGTGAGAAGCCTGTGCACATCACTGAAGAGTAGCCCCCACTCGCGCAACTAGAGAAAGCCTGCGCGCAGCAACGAAGACCCAGCAGAGCTAAAAATAAATAAATAAATTTATTTTTAAAAAAAATTATAAAAATCTGAATGTAGTATTAGAAAGAATCACACATCAGAGTTGGATAGTAGTTTAGTTTTTTCATCTTCACTTTTTAACAAATACATCTACTACCTCTTCTTTTTATTTTGCCAGGTGGTTAGATGAACGTCATGCACAATCTCACTTTATTCCGGCTTTATTCCGACCTTCTCCTCTTGAGCGGATAAAAACTAATGTTATAAACCCTGCATATGCTACTGAATCAGGTCAGACAGAAAACTCACTACATATGGGCTATAGTGCACTAGAAATAAAGAGTAAAATGTTAGCCCTAGAGAAAGCAGATACCTGTATTTACAACCCTTTGTTTGGATCAGATCTTCAATATACAAACCGGGTAAGAGTTGAATGAATTTTGGCTTTGATTTCAAAAGACATGTCATTTCAAATGTAATTTTTTTTCCTGAGATAAATGCATCTATTACTAATTGTAAACATTAAGATGACATCCGTACTTAGCTCTATTTTTATACATCAAAGTCAGGTGTCTAAAGCTCAGTATCTAAAGCTGTTTTTGTTTTTGTTTTGTTTTGTTTTCCCTTTCTAGGTAGATAAAGTGGTAATAAATCCATACTTTGGTCTAGGAGCTCCAGACTACTCAAAAATCCAAATTCCCAAACAGGAAAAATGGCAGAGAAGCATGAGCAGTGTCACAGAAGACAAGTATTGTTCTGGTTTTCCTTCACATTGCTTTTTAAACACCTAATTCTAATGTTAAAATACTGTTTAAAATGATATATGCAATTAGTATGCAATGTAATCATTACCTAAATGATTTAGTTTACAGCTGCTCAGTGAAACATAGCTTTCATAGATATGTCACATTTGTTTCAAAACAATATGAATTTCAACAGTGCCTGTTTTTTTTTTCTTCTTTTCTTTTAATGATTAGGGAACGACAGTGGGTAGATGATTTTCCTCTCCATCGAAGTGCCTGTGAAGGAGATTCGGAATTATTAAGCCGACTTCTCAATGAAAGATTTTCAGTCAACCAATTAGATAGTGACCACTGGGCACCCATTCATTATGCATGCTGGTAAATAGATTATTCTTTTGTTTTTAGAAAGAATGAATCCTTAGTTTATAAATGTTAGTGCTTCTTTTCAAAGCTGTTCTCATTCCAGCCACTTTTTCCTATACCATGTTTGCCTTATGAGCTTTCTCTGTAGTAATCTTTGATTACTGTGTATGTGCCACACCGTTCAGATTTACAAGGTCTGCCCCACAGGAAAAGTATCATTAATGTTTTCAGGCATCCTGAGGTCATGCAGTAGGATAGCTAATGACTAGCAAGTGCCATTGCACAGCACACAGTCCCTTATTCACCCTTGCAATTTCTATTGTTTCATACTGGAGTTGTGTTATGTTTGTTTATCCTTATTATATTTTATTTTATTATTGTTATTATTTATTTTTTATTTTTGGCTGTGTTGGGTCTTCGTTGCTGCGTGCAGGCTTTTCTCTGGTTGCAGTGAGTGGGGTCTACTCTTAGATGCAGTGCACAGGCTTCTCATTGCAGTGGCTTCTCTTGTTGCAGAGCACGGGCTCTAGGCACGTGGGCTTCAGTAGTTGTGGCATATGGGCTCATTAGTTGTGGCTTGCAGGCTCTAGAGCTCAGGCTCAGTAGTTGTGGCACATGGGCTTAGTTTCTCCGTGGCATGTGGGATCTTTCCAGATCAGGGCTTAAACCTGTGTCCCCTGCATTGGCAGGCGGATTCTTAACCACTGTGCCACCAGGGAAGCCCTATCCTTATAAAATTTACATGTGTTAGCTACCTATGATTTGACCTTGCATCATGTTAGAAAAGTATTCTTTTAGTTCTTTGGAAAGCTGTGGTATCAGGAAACACCAAAAGTTTTCATTAGAATTAAAGCCTTCCTTTTTTTTTTTTTTTTTTTTATGAGAGGGATTAGCTCACAGGATTGGAGTTAGCTCTTTCCACTAGTTGCCCAGTGTAGTTCTTGCTCTGGTACTCTTCTCACATAATAATAACTCTTCCCCTCAGCCTGGGTTACGTTCTTAAATTTATGTTCGTAGCAGTAGTTAACTATTTGCTGTAGCCTGTCCTCTAGAAAGGATGTAATTAAGTTATTTACTATTATTTCTTATGGGAAAGTTGCCTTTGACTTACTGTTTAAAGTGAACTTCTTTGACTAGTTTAAGAAGTGCCTGCACTATTTACGGCCTGTTAAAGTCCACAACTTTTTAGCTGCATGACGTTGAGCAAGTGACTTTACTTCAGAGGTCCCCAACCCCCAGGCTGTGGACCGGTACTTGTCCGCGGCCTGTTAGGCCCCGGGCCACACAGCAAGAGGTGAGCTGCAGGCGAGCAAGCGAAGCTTCATCTGCCGCTCCCTGTCACTCGCGTTACCTACTGCCTGAACCATCCCCCATCTATGGAAAAATTGTCTCCCATGAAACCAGTCCCTGGTGCTGCTTTACTTTACCTCTCTGCATCTTAGTTTATTATCTATATGTAAAATATATTAATTAGATCATTTTCAACTCAAACTCTTTTTATTTCACTGTGATCAAACAGCTTATTGATCAATATTTCTGATCTAGTAGCTAAATATAGTTGCTTTTAATATATATCTTTTCTCCATTAAAAATATGCTGTTTCCTTAAAAATATGCTCCTTTATTAAATAAATATGCTCTTAATTTTTTTTCTGTTTCCTTAAAAATATAATCTTTTATTCTATAAATGTATTCTTAATTGTTTTACCATTACAGGGAATTTTTATACTCAGATTTGGAAAAAGTTACCCTAAATCTTCTTACACTGAACTTACAGTTGTTTCTTCAGATTACTGGTAGATACTGGTAGCAGCAGCAGTACCAGAAGAAATCACATGCTTTTTGTTGAGCTAAACAGAAAGAGGTAGAGAATATAGTTCAAACTCCAAAAAAGTACACTGTGGAATTGAAAAAGACAGAGGCAGTAAATTTTAGCTTAGGAATCCCAAATTTATATTTGCCTATATTGTTGCCCTTTTTGCGGCAGGGCCTTTTTTTCTTCTCTATTAAAAGAATGGTAATATTTTCAATTGCCTATTACATAAAAACAGAAGTATGGTATAGTATTTAATGTGCTTTGGAATGTACCTATGTTTCAGACCCAACTGAAACTTTTAGTTCCTAAAAGTATGGCCTTTAGCAAATTACTTAATGTCTCTAAGGATCTGTTTCTTTATCTAAAAGATGAGCTTAATTTTAGTGCCTCTCTTCAGATTAGAGGAGAAAATGCAAATAAATGCTTTGAAGGGTACCTGGCATTAATAAGCACTCAAAAAATGTTGTCTGTTATTAAAGTGTTATAAAAATTTAAAGATTTTGATGTCTGAATCTAAAATTCATTACCTGTTGTATTTTTATTTGTAAAGTCGTATTACTGCAATACACCAAGGGAGAGTTTTATCCTTCGATAAAACTAATTTCTGTTAGCTGGAAATAATAACCAAGTTTAATACACCACTGGTAGTATAGGTCACCTTGCAATACTTTTTATTTTTTTTATTTTTGGCTGCATTGGGTCTTCGTTGCTGTGCGCGGGCTTTCTCTAGTTGTGGTGAGCGAGGGCTACTCTTCATTGTGGTGTGCAGGCTTCTCATTGCGGTGGCTTCTTTTGTTGTGGAGCACGGGCTCTAGGCGCACGGACTTCAGTAGTTGTAGCGTGTGAGCTCAGTAGTTTTGGCTCGTGGGCTCTAGAGTGCAGGCTCAGTAGTTGTGGCTCATGGGCTCAGTTGCTCCACAGCATGTGGGATCCTCCCGGACCAGGGCTCGAACCCGTGTCCCCTGCATTGGCAGGTGGATTCCTAACCACTGCGCCACCAGGAAAGTCCTGCAATACTTTTAATAAGATAGATAATTTGATTCATTTGAATTTGAATGAAGACTGATTTAACTGTTTAGTAAAGAACATAAATTACCTTATCTTGGAAATGTACTCTTATTCACTAACTGGTACGAGGATTGAGAAGGGGAATACTGGGCTATCTCATCAAGAGACTGGGATTTGGGGCCTATCTTTATAAGCTTAGACAAGATGTTTTACCCATCTTTCTCTGTTTTCTCATCTTTAAAATGAGGGGTTTTATTAGATCAGTGGTTCTCAAACTTTTGTGTTAGGGTTCCTTGTCATTCTTCAAAATTACAGGATCCCAATTAGCGTTGGTTTATGTGAAGTATATCTAGTGTTACTATATTAGAAGTTTAAACTGAAAAATATTTTAAGCATTTCTTAATTCATTTTAAAATAACAGTAAATATATATTAACATAAATAACAAAGTTTTATGAAATATGCCCTTATTTTCCAAAAACAAAAAAATTAATGAGAAAAGTAGCATTATTTTACATTTTTGCATCTTTTTACTGACTAGCCTTGTAGAAGACAGTTGGATTCTCACATCTGATTCTGCCTTTAATTTGCTGCAATTTTCATGTCAGGTAGCTTCTAGAAAACTCCATCGTACACTTATGAGAAAATGATAATGAAAAGGGCAGATAACATCTTAGTATTATTATGAAAATATGTTTGACCAAGAGGACACCCTGAAAAGATTTCAGAGATCAAAGAGTTTCCTGGATCACTCTTTGAGGACCACTTAATTAAATCACTCCTAGGATTACTCCAACTTCAAAAATTCTCATATTGATGACATGTGCCTAAAAATTTTCTTTACTAGAATCACCATTTTCCAAAACTATTTAAGTTGGCTTTCTCCCCTTATGGGTAACTTGTCAGCCACTCAGTAAAAGTCTCACTGACATCTCATATTTTCTCACCTCTCTCAAATCAGTATCTTCTCTCTCTGATAGTACCTTCAGGCTTCATATCATTGCTAAAGAGTATTTTAGAACTATGATGATTTGGCTCCCTACAAATTATTCCATCTGATTTCATTTGGGCCTTCACTGTAGCCAGTTGTGTGTTGTCTTTGTCTCATTCATCTTGGCAGCCTTTTGGTCCCCTATAAACTATTCTAAATCTTTCTACTCTTAAGCACTTAAACTTCCACTACCTTTTTTCTCTACTCTCATCAGATAGTTTTACCCCCTATTTTCAAAGACAGTTGAGGCCATCAGAAATGTCCTTCTTCTCCACCCCAATCATCAGTTTTTTTGTTCCCATCTCTCTCCTGTATCATAGAGTTTGCATGAAAAATCCTTCTTGTTCCCCATTAAATTCACTTCTTACTTTTCTGCACTTTCTTTCCTCTTGTCTTCAAACATACATGGTTCCTCTCCCTCCTTGAAAAAGAACCTTAATTTGAACCTGCTGCCTCTTCTGGCCACTATCCTGTTTATTCCCTTCCTTTCATAGCCAGACTTCAATGGTAAGGGGGCCACACACACTGCTTTCTCTTTTTCACTCTTCATGAACCTTATTAACCTTTTCTGAGTTTTTAATCTCTTTCCCTGCTCTGCTGCATTAAATGCTGTTGACCACCCCTTTGTTCAAGGAACAAATTGCAGTTGAAAGGACAGCTATAATGGAGCTATAGTAAAGGTCAGTACAAATGCAAGATATAACTGATACCATTATTATTATTATTGAAATACTGGTCTCCATTCTGTGACCCAAGCATGTGTTTATAGTATGGAAACAGCTATACCACGATTCAGAAAACTGGATTCTAACTGGCTGGTAACCATGAGACCTTGGGCAAGTTACTTAACTGGTACAAGCTTCATTTTTTTCATCTGTGCACTAGAAATATCTCTGCCTGCATCATAATTTGCTGTGAAGATTATATTAAGTAATTATATAAGGAAGTACCTTGAAAACTTTAAAGAATCATACAAAATATGTTTATATTAATTATTTTTATTATTCTTGAATTGCTCCCCTAGTATCTTTTCCTATCCTGAAAGTGTTTTTCAAGATGCATTTCATTGTTCTAAAATGTTCATCTTTCTCAAAATTCTCTCAGAAAGATTTCATCCATTCCTCCCAGCCTTAACAGTAATTCTTCTCAGTTGGATGAATTTGCATATTCTTAGATATCTCAAGCCTTTGCCTTCCTCCTGAGTACCAAGTCTGCATTTTCAATTGCCAACTGAACAATTTAGTCACTCATTTTTTTTTCTTTTTTTTTTTATATACATAAGGCAGTTTGGAGAATGCAAAGACATAACCTTCAAGGAGCTTCCAGGCTGATAGAAATGTATATATACAAGGATGAAAGTAGATAAAATGAGGTTAAAAACTAAAACTGAAATGGTAAAGTGTAGTGGGAATATACAGGAGGTAGATTTTAAACTGTTTCAGAGAAATAATAGAACTTAACCTAAACAAAGTCAGGAGGGGGAAAAGGACATCTCAAGAATAGCTAAGAACATGAGCAAACAGTCATATGAATAAGAAGGCTAGGATACAATTAGCAGGTTCAGGCTGTAGGAAAACCATAGGGTATGTGAAGGGGAAGAAAGTTGACAGCAAATCGTATTAGTTCTAAAGATGCTATTTTCCCCTCAAATGCACCATATTTAAAAGCAAATTTCCTTTCCCCTTCTACCCATTTATTTCCAAAAAATGAATTACCTTTCCACCATTGCATTAGATTGCGACCTTATATAAGTCTTTATAACCAAATGGTGGACTCACTATGTCTCGCACATTCTTTGTACTCTTTTTCCCACTATCTAGAATATTTACTTCTCTTCAGCATCTCTTCAGCTTCTTCCTATTTAAAATCCAGTTCAAATTATTCTTCTATCAGAACACTTTTCAGAACTGAGACTGAAATCTTATCTTCCTTTTCCAACATTTTTTAAAGCATTAATTATATACTATTATGATTTGACAAATATATATTTTTTGATTGTTCTCCTCAACTGTTACTTAAATTTTACAGTGTTATGTAACTTATCTTATGTTTTTGTTTTCCTCTCTGATTACATTATAAGCCTTTACCAGAGCAGAGACCGTTCATCGTAACATATCTTTGTGTCTCCCACATTGCCTCATACAGCAGCTATGTGGAGAATTACGTCTTTGGGCCTATTTTGTAAATCAAAGGCAGAGCTGAGTAAAAAGCATTATTAAATTTATGGGTTACTTTCTGCTTCTGAAAAGAATTTTGACTAAAAATTTTATCTCCCTAATTTATAATTTTTGTATTGTATTTTGTGTGATAGTGATTCTCTGTCATCTACTCTATCTTGTATTTGAGATTATATTTTCTTCCAGTTGATCAGAAATAGAAACAGTTGAACTGAATCAGAGTAATTCATAAGAAATCCCTAAGCACTGAAAACATTACATCTGTGTCTTCATTGCTTGTTCTCTGCCCTAGAAAGATCTTAGATATTGTCTAAAATTTGGATTTTTCAAACATTTCAGGTGACTTTTTAGGTGTTTTATTTTTTTATAGGTATGGAAAAGTTGAAGCCACTCGCATATTGTTAGAGAAGGGAAAGTGCAATCCAAACCTTTTAAATGGACAACTTAGTTCTCCTCTTCATTTTGCTGCTGGAGGAGGACATGCTGAAATAGTACAGATTCTCCTAAACCATCCAGAAGTTGACAGAGTAAGTTATTTTCCAGGCTTTTTTTTTTTTTTTTTTTAATGATCAAACAGTGAATAACAATGACACTAAAATGTTAAGTTATACACTTGAGAGGTCAGCTGAAAAATAAAAACAAATTTCACTTACTATATAGAATAAGTAATATTTATGTGTATACTTTGCTTTTGTACATACTTTTTTAGATTATAGTAAAATATGTCTCACATAAAATTTACCATTTTAGCCATTTTTAGATGTACATTGGCATTAAGTACATTTACATTGTTTTAGAACCATCACCGCCATGCATCTACAGAATGTACATAAAATTTAACCTCTTTTCACTTTATAGTGTATTTTCTCAAAAATATCTTTAAGAAGGAAAAGGATATTTTGGAATTTGTATTAACAAGTATTTTGGGGCTTCCCTGGTGGTGCAGTGGTTCAGAATCCACCTGCCGATGCAGGGGATGGGGGTTTGAGCCCTGGTCCGGGAAGATCCCACATGCCGCGGAGCAGCTAAGCCCATTCACCACAACTACTGAACTTGTGCTCTAGAGCCTGCGAGCCACAGCTACTGAGCACACACGCCTAGAGCCCGTGCTCTGCAACAAGAAAGGCCACCACATCACAACGAAGAGTAGCCCCCACTCGCCCCAGCTAGAGAAAGCCCGTGCACAGCAACAAAGACCCAGCGCAGCCAAAAATAAATAAATTTTTTTAAAAAAAGCTTTAACAAAACCTTTGTTGTTACTATAATCAGAACTTTTTTTGGGGGGGGGGGTGCGCGGGCCTCTCAGTGCTGTGGCCTCCCCCACTGCGGAGCACAGGCTCCGGACGCGCAGGCTCAGCGGCCATGGCTCACGGGCCTAGCCGCTCTGCGGCATGCGGGATCCTCCCGGACCGGGGCACAAACCCACGTACCCCGCATCGGCAGGCGGACTCCCAACCCCTGCGCCACCAGGGAAGCCCTATAATCAGAACTTTTGAAAAACAGTAATCACATTGATTAGTGCTTTGAGTCATCTTTGGCAGTTCATGTTTAAGTATAGCATGCACTAAGTTTGCTTAATATGTACTTAACACTTGACAATAGTTTTGTAATGAAACTTTGATATTTTCCCTTATTTGTACATTTGTAATGCCTTTTATCTTTAACCATTTCTAGCACATAACAGACCAACAAGGAAGATCTCCTTTAAATATTTGTGAAGAAAACAAACAAAATAATTGGGAAGAAGCTGCAAAATTGTTGAAGGAAGCCATTAACAAACCAGTAAGAATTATCTTCATAAATACTAATTAGGGCCAAGCATTGTATTTAAATTGATAAGTAATTTGAGGATCTGTGTCAAGGGTGGAAGGATATAAATGTATGGATGGCTTCTTTCCTGCTTTTATAAAACCTCATGGTTAGACTTCATAGGTATTAAATTTGTTATCATCCCTAACATTTGGATATTTATTCTTGCATATCAAAATAAAACTGCATAAATAAATCTTTCGATCAGTTAAAATTAATCTAATTTCCAGTGTAATCTGTATACTTGGTGTGCTGATTACAAATTTTAGCCTATTCATTGGAGCATCTCTCTCTACTTAGGCCTTCTAAGTAATATATTTGTAAATATTGGGCTGGCCAAAAAGTTCGTTCGAGTTTTTCCATAATGTATGAAAAACCTGAACGAACTTTCTGGCCAACCCAATAATAATATTACACATCATTTGGTAATTTAGTTTTGGCAAGTTGTCATCTATTACAGATTCATCTTCCTCCTCAAGATAGTGAATGGGTTAAAATAGGAGATTTCTAAGTCTTTTATTCTGCCAATTCAACCTGGCCTTTCCACCTACTTATGTACAAAATAATTAGCAGTGACATTAAAATAGAGAAGAATTAACAATTAGAAAAAACTCAGTTATGCCTGAAAGTTATAGTGATGTTAAAACTGTTATCAGTTTAAAAATTGTTTGGAAACTTGAAAAACAGATAAAAGGATTTATACCAACTGATAAAGGATAAAAGTTTTATACCAACAGGTATAACCCATATGTTTGAGCCTTTCCAGACATTTCTATTAAGTAGGCAATGAGTATTTGTTGAATATTTTTGTAAATTTAACACCATAAAATGCTGAAAGTGATGTGATAAAGAATACATATTCTTTATTTATTCAGTACATGATCTCTGCCTTTAAGGAAAATTACACACATTTTTGTCAAAACACTATTCCCTGAGTACAGGACAAAAGCAAGGAAATAGATAAGCAGTACAGGCACCCTTATGTTATACTTCATTGCAATTTGTTTTCTATTTGTATAGTTAAAACACATTTTTAGGGACTTCCCTGGCAGCACAGTGGTTAAGAATCTGCCTGCCAATGCAGGGGCCACGGGTTTGAGCCCTGATCCAGGAAGATCCCACATGCTGTGGAGCAACTAAGCCCATGCGCCACAGCTACTGAGGGTGCTCTAGACCCCGCGAGCCACAACTGCTGAAGCCCGTGTGCTGCAATGAAGAGTAACCCCCTCTTGCCACAACTAGAGAAAGCCCGTGTGCAGCAACAAAGACCCAACACAGCCAAAAATAAATAAATAAATTTTGTAAAAAACCATTTTTATTTCTTATATAATTTTTATATCTGAATGTATAAAAGGAATTAGGTACTTTTATCTAAAATGAACTGTCCTGGAAGTTGTTTGGTGGCATCAGTTACTTCCTATAACAATAAAAATGTATTGAGAATATCATTTCTCTCTGGGATTTTCTGAACAGGAGGAAAGAAACTGGCTCATGGTCCATTGTTTCATAACTTTTATCTGCAAAGTCTTCTATCACAGATTCCTCTTAGGACAAATTATTGCTGGTACACATTTCTACATTCTAATTTGTGGCTCACTAAACTCACGAGGTACTTGACTAACACCAGATTTAGTTAACCAAGTCTATATCCCCCATTTGATATTTACATTGTACATTAATGGCTTTAAAATATACTTTCAGAAGATTTTGAAGTTGAATATTTTTTAAAAACCCATTTGCCTTAGTTTCTCAAACTTATTTGACCATGGAATATTCAGAGGAAAACATGTTAGAAAATATAAATAATGAAAAAAAAATTTTTTTTAATATCGCTAGAAGGTCCAGTGGTTAGGACTCTGTGCTTCCACTGCAGGGGGGGTGCAGGTTCAATCCCTAATTGGTGAAGTAAGATCCCGCAAGCCACATGGCAAGGCAAAAATAAATAAAATATTGCCAGAAGATTCTCACTTGAAGTTGTTTTTAAGCAGATGAAGTTGAAATTAAAGCATTTTGTTGTATTGGGATGTATAATTTATAACCAGGTTGCATAATTTATTATCATTCTTTGTCCTAGTATGAAAAAGTTCGAATATACAGAATGGATGGATCATACCGTTCTGTTGAACTGAAGCATGGAAATAATACCTCAGTGCAGCAGATAATGGAAGGAATGCGTCTCTCTCAAGAAACACAGCAATATTTCACTATTTGGATCTGTTCAGAAAATCTCAGTAAGAAATTTGTTATTCTGTTGTATAAACCTGATTATTCCTTTTTGAGAGTGGGTTGGTAAACTTAAGTATAGCATCAATTATTATTGACTTTTAAATTTTCAAATGAGACAGTGTTCTTCTCTTTTATACAGATTGTTTATGTTCAGACTGCTGAAACAGATAAACCTCTGCTTCCTCCTGGCCCCTTTTGCGGTATGCGGGCCTCTCACTGTTGTGGCCTCTCCCGCTGCAGAGCACAGGCTCCGGACGCGCAGGCTCAGCGGCCATGGCTCACGGGCCCAGCCGCTCTGCAGCATGTGCGTCCCCTGCATCGGCAGGCGTACTCTCAACCACTGTGCCACCAGGGAAGCCCGCGTACAATGTTTGAAATGATAAAAACCAAAACATTTTTCTTTGGCAATGAATTTGATTTGAATGCTGTTAAACGTAGTGCTCATCCAACTTGCCTTTATTTTCAGTGCTCACCTCATCTCAGAATAATACAGATTTTCTTTTTCTATATATTGGTTTTCTATCAGATCTTTGTTATTTAAACTCGACCCAATGTCATTATAGATTTGTCTCTCAGACAAAGTATTGCAGATACATAAGGGATTTCATTGAGGTGGTTGTGATTGGTTATCTAGTGATTTAATTGTATTTTTTTAAACACCAAATTCTACTGATTTTCTCATTAAATAGGCTATCATGGAATTAAGGATCTTAAATATATTCGATAAATTTTATTCATTTTCAGATTTAGTCTCATAATTCTTATATTCTTAATAAACAATTAACCTCAAATTGGGTAGTAATGTTGATTAAAGTCAATATTGATTTAAATTTAGATCTGTAATTTGTGTGTGTTCAGTACTTAGGTACAGAGAGTTTGATAAAAAGTTTCTATGTGTTGATATAATTGGTTCATTTTTACATTATCATTTATAAAAGGAAAGATGTTTTTCAGGCCTTCAACTCAAGCCTTATCATAAACCATTGCAACATGTTCGTGACTGGCCAGAAATACTTGCTGAATTGACTAATTTGGATCCCCAAAGGGAGACACCACAGCTTTTCCTAAGAAGAGATGTGAGACTTCCTTTGGAAGTTGAGAAAAAGGTTTGCTCAGAAATCTTTTTTACAGTCATTTAAATGTTCAGAATCTACTGAGTTCCTGTTTTAAGCACTAGAGGCAAAAATTGTACTCTTCCTTTACAGGAGGTTTTATTTCTGTTTTTCTGTTCAATCCTTACATCCCTGTTGTAAGTGGTAGAGTTTGAGTCAGTCTACTTACAAAGCCCCTGGTTGGTTTTTCCATTTCCCCACCTCCATTGTCTTAGAATACAAAAGAAATAGAGAATCCATCCTAAGGAGAATTACCAACCAGATGGGAGAAAAATTTTAGAGTAGAAAAAAATTTTAGAGTAGTTAGAAAGGGAGTACAGTGTCAGATAAACTTAATAAATGGCTAATCAGTTGCGTAAGTTTCAAAGGAGCAAAGAGATGCATTGGTGTAAGGGGAGAACAGAAAAAATATTCTGGATAGAGAAGATTATATTTACAAAGGGGACATTAAAAAGTTATTCTCAACAGTCGGTAAATAGCTGTTTTTGACTCAACAGAGAACTATATAGATAGTAAAAAATGAGAATGGAATTTACATTTGATTAAAAAAAGGTCTGTCCCAAACAAGTATGTTTGGATTTGAATTACTGTAAATTTTAGAGGAGAAGTGAAATAATGTCATCTGAGGGACGACTGGACAAGGAAGAAACCTAAGGGAGATGTTACAAGTTAAACTAGGTGATAATCTAAGTACAGTGGTAGCTGTGAAAACTGGGGGAAAAAGAAAATTTCCAGGCTCTCATAAATTTGGTGAAGAAAAAATACACAATTTCCAGATTCTTTATTCAAGAAAATATTAAACAGACAAGGTTAAACAAATTTTAGCACATGAAAATTTCAGTGACCTTGTCCAAACTTGGTAAATGTTTTATGCCTGACTATTCATATTGTCCCTCTTCTGTTATCAATCTAAAGGTAAAAAAGCCATTTGACAAAATCCAGTAGCCTTTCATGGTAAAACTCTCAGAAAACTAGGATAGATGGGAACTTCCTCAGTGTAATAAATGGCATTTATGAAAAACCCACAGTTAACATACTCAGTGGTGAAAGACTGAAAACTCCTCCTAAGAACAAGACAAGGATACCTGCTTTCACCACTGCTGTTTAACAAAGAACTAGAAGTTCTAACCAAAGCAATGAGCCACACTCCCCCAACCACCACCGCCCAAAAAAAAGGAAAGAAAGAAAAAAAAAAAGAAAGGCATCCAGATTGGAAAGGAAAAAGTAAAACTGTCTCTGTTGATCACAAATGACATTATCCTGTATATAGGAAATTCTAAAGAATCTACACAAAAGCTACTAGGGCTAATAAATGGATTCAGCAAAGTTGTAGGGTACAAGCTCAACACACGAAAATCAGTTGTTTCTATAACCAGCCACAGACACTCCCCCCCCCAAAAAAGGAAACTAAAAACTCCATTAAAATAACTTCTAAAAGAATAAAATACCTAGGAATAAGTTAAACAAGAGAGCTGCAAAACTCGTACACTGAAAACTACAAAAACATTGCTGAAATAAATTAAAGAAGACATAAGTAACTAGAAAGACATCCCATGTTCAAGGATAAGAAGACTTAATATTGTTAAGACATCAATACAAGCAAAGTGATCTACCAATTCAACACAATTCCCTAACAACAGACGTTTTTGCAGAAATGGGAAAGGCAATCCCCAAATTCATTGCAAAGGGCCTTGAACAGCCAAAACATTCTTGAAAAAGAAGAATAAAGTTGTGGGATTCACATTTCCAAATTTCTTAGTACAAAGCTACAGTAATCCAAACAATGTGGTACTGGTATAAGGATAGACATAGACTAGTGGAATAGAATTGAGAGTCCTGAAGTAACCCCATATATCCATGCCAACTGCTTTTTGACAAGGATGCCAAATGCATCCAATGAAGAAAACATAGTCTCTTCAACAGATGATGCTGGGACAACTGGAAATTCATATGCAAAAAGTATAAAATTAGACCCTGATCTCACACCACATCAGAAATTGACTCAGTGTATCAATAACCTAAATATAAAAGCCAAAACCATAAAACTCTTAGGACAAAATATATGGGTTGTCTTCATGACCTTAGATTTGGCCTTGGAGTTTTAGATATGACACCAAAAACATGAGTAACAAAAGAAAAAATCGATAAATGAGACTTCATCAAAATTAAAAGCATTTGTAAATCAAAGGACATTATCAAGAAAAAGACAAGCTAGAGAATGCAAGAACATATTTGCAAATCATAAATCTGGTAAGTGTTTACTATCCAGAATATTAAAAGAACTACAACTCCACAACGAAAAGACAACCCAATTAAATTGGGTAAAGGACTTAAATATCATTTCTCCAGTAAAGATATACAAGTGGCCAACAAGCATATGCGAAGACGCTCAGCATTATCAGTCATTAAGGAAATGCAAATCAAAACACAATGAGAAACCACTTCACACCTACTAGAATGGTTGTAATAATAAAAATTTATAAAAGAAGATGTTGAGTTTTGATGAAGATATAGAGAAATTGGAACCCTTGTATGTTGTAGGTAGGAGTGTAAAATGGTGCAGCTGCTGTGGAAAATAGTTGAGTGGTTCTTCCAAAAACTAAACATAGAATTACCATTTGATCCAGCAATTCCACTCCTAGGTATATACCTAAAGGAAACAAGAACTCAAACAGATACTTGCATTCCAGCATTCTTAACAGCATTATTCATAATAACCAAAAAGGTGGACACAAGCTAAAGTGTTCATCAACAGATAAATGGATGAAGAAAATGGAATATTATTCAGCCATAAAAAGGAATGAAGTTTTGATACATGTCGTAACATGGATGAACCTTGAAAGCATGCTAGGTGAAATAAGCCATACACAAAAGGACAAATACTGTTTGATTCTACTTATCTTAAATAAATACCTAGAATAGATACTATAAACAGAAAGTATATTAGTGTGATGGGGGGAGAGAATGAGGACTTAATGGTTACAGAGTTTCTGTTTGGGCAATGAAAATATGGAAATAGTTGTGATGGTTCACAACATTGTGAATGTAATTAATGCCACTAAATTCTACAGTTAAAAATAGTTAAAATGGTAAACTTTGTTAGCAGTTCTTAAAATGTAATAGATGTATGAAATTTGCAAATAATCTAAATATACTCAGCCTGTCTTCTTTCTTTCTAAGTAATATTTTTAAAGTTGGCTGGTAGAGAAAGAGCAATAATGATAATACTTGGATATTAATTAATTGCATATTATGTTACAAATAATACAAAGTAGGTTCAAGTGAGAAGAAGCAAGGCTTAGTGAGTACTTAAGGTGAATCAGAATATCACGATCATCTGATAAAGTGGTTGCGTTCTTTTTCACTCATTGTGTAATTGAAAAATTCCTATTTTTACCACCTGAAAAATAGAAGAATTGTATTTTTTTGGTTAGGATTATTCTTTTAGGATGAAAAGAGCCTGCTTTCATTTAAAAAGAACAATTGTTGACTAATAGTCACTGAACACACTATTAGGAATTATAATTATTCTCTATTCAAACTCTTCAAATTCTTTAAGTTAATTTTTATTAGAAAAATGTTTTCTTTCATTTTTTCCCAACAATTATTTTGAGAAATTAAAAACCCATAGGAAAGTTGAAAAAGTAATAAACTTCATACCATCATATACCATTCATTAAATTCACTAATTGTTAACATTTTGCTACATTGGTTTCATCTTTCCTCTCTTTTGGTTGTGAACCATTTAAAATTGAGTTGCAGACATCCTGGCACTTCATCCCTAAATATTTTAACATGCATCTTCTAAGAACAAGGATGTACCTACATAGTACAGTACCACTTTCACCCTAATAAAATTAATGTTTCCATAATAACCTCTAATATCAGACCCATATTCAGATTTCCCCCCAATTTTTCAGTCTCTTAACTCCCAACTGAAGGAGCTAGTCAGCGTTCATGCTTTGCATTTGATTACTGTCTCTTTAAGTCTCCTTTAATCTAGAGCAATCCCCTTATCTTTTTTTCCCCATGAAATTCTGTTTCAGTTTTTTTAATATTATCAATATATGGAGTATTATATTATTTTAGTTAGTATGACAACATTTCTTTTGCCATAAGGAATTTGGGTCATTTTGAATCATATTTGGAAACATACTAAGTATTCATTCAGAATCTCTATAATTGGTGATTATTTCCAAGTAGAAATGTATTCTTTAGGCTGGCATTTTTCAATGTTTGTTAATCTTATCAGATAAAGTGAAACTTTAAAGTTTTCAAAACTTAAAAAAGTATGCTCTCCTTTAGTGTTATTTGAAAGTGCAAAGTACTGAATATATTTTAGTCAAATAAAAAATGTTAAGCTTTTTTCAAACTTCATGTGTCCTTCTGGGAGTTAATACTTCCTTTTATCTTCTTTGAGGTTCACTACTATATTGGGTGAAGCACAGATTGTAGAAGAATGTTTGAGGAATATAAAGAATTTAAGTAAAATTGTACTATAAGTTATACACACTCATATCCATAAACTGATGATAATTTTATTGAACTGTGAATCAGAGGTTAGCAACCTATGGCCTACTGCTGTATCTGACCTGTTGCCTACTTTTGTATATCCTGCAAGCTATTAATGGTTGAAAAAAATTCAAAAGAATATTTCATGTCATGTGAACATTTCATGAAATTCAAATTTCAGAATCAATATAAAAAGTTTTAGTAGAACTCCAACATTTGTAGATGTATTGTCTATAGCTGCTTCTGTGCTACAATAGCAGAGTTGAGTCGTTCTCACAGACTATCTGACTCACAAAGCTTAAAATATTACTATCTGGGCTTTAATAGAAAAAAATTGTCAACCTTTGCTCTAAAGCAATAACAGCTTATTTATATGAAATTACATAGCTTTTGCTTTTTCATATTAGATAGTGGCAAGTTGTACATTTATAACAGGAAATTGTGACCTAATAACCAAATTATACTTTTCCTTTTAAGATTGAAGACCCATTAGCTATTCTTATTCTCTTTGATGAAGCCAGATATAATTTATTGAAGGGCTTTTATACGGCTCCTGATGCTAAACTGATAACATTGGCAAGTCTACTGTTGCAGATAGTTTATGGAAATTATGAGAGTAAGAAACACAAGCAAGGTTTCCTAAAGTAAGTATTTAATACAATTCATGGTCTTGTGCTATACCCAAGGTTCAGTTTAACCAAGAAAATTTAGAAATATTACGTTACTAAGAACTATTTAGACGTTGGTTTGGAATTAAATAATATAAGGCATGGAATGAGGAAAAAAAAATAAGTAAAGCATTCTTTACGTTACACTCTCTCCAAAGTTCTTTTTCTTATATTTGAATATAGTTTGATATGCCTTATACTTGTTAGCTTTATCTTTCTTTACTGTATGTTTAAATAAGTTCACTAAAACCTGACTTGGATTAGTAGAAAAAATGTTTCAAGGCAGATGCATTTCACCATATACCACCACAAAAACTAGTTATGTTTCATATTGAGAGAAAACATTGAGGTTTAGCACATTTAAAGTTTGTTTATTGTAGTTTTAAATATTCAAAAATATTTTGTGGCTACTGAAAGAAGAAACATTTCTCTAAATTGAGCAATATTAGGATCGTGACTTTTTGCTTAAAATGTTGAGAGTTCTCCGATATGTTACAATATAATATTTTTCAGCTCAAAAATCATATTAATTAAAGCCATTTACATGTAAATGATTATATTACTGTAGCTACTAAAGATGATTTATTTAAAAGATATTGGTGTATTTGCTTACAGTGAAGAAAATCTAAAATCCATTGTACCTATTACCAAATTGAAAAGTAAGGCACCTCACTGGACAAACCGAATACTTCATGAATACAAGGTAAGCTGTTAAATAGAAATAAAAAGACATTTTATAGCCTAGTTGAAATTTTGTTAGTATTATTAATATGTTTTAAACATAGGTACATTACATTTTATTCTTGAAATTAAATAAGGATCTTATAGTTCACATGCCTGAAAGGAAAAGGAGCAAAATAGTTTTATTTTTAATAATGTAGAATCTTTTACTGAATACCGTCTGTATGCTGGATACTGTGGTAAGTGCTAGAGATTAAAAAAACATGAGATAATACACTATCTCTATCCATGAGGCACTTAAAAATGTAATAGAATAAACATTATTTTTAGACCTTGATATTTCTTTTTTTTTAATATAAGATCTCAAAAGAAAAACTGCCTTTGGTATAATGTCACACAATTTTATTTGTCTTTGGGATAGCCTTGATTTTAGAAACTGTTTAGTTGACCTGTTTGGATTATCAAAGGTACATTCTCCTTTCACATCTGTTTATTTTACTTTGTTTTTAGAATCTTAGTACAAGTGAAGGTGTCAGTAAAGAAATGCATCACCTACAGCGCATGTTCTTACAGAATTGTTGGGAAATTCCTACATATGGAGCAGCTTTTTTCATAGGACAGATATTTACAAAGGCAAGCCCCAGTAATCATAAAGTCATCCCTGTGTATGTAGGTGTGAATATAAAAGGACTTCATCTTCTCAATATGGAAACTAAGGTAGATTTTCATCTTTTCAGCTATTTTTGACCAGTCACATTATGTAATATCTAAAATAACAGTACTAGCCTACATGAACAATTTCATTCATTTATAATAGCAAAGGATAGGGGGGTGAAAACAAAATGATTATCAATAGGGAGTTAACATATTAATTGTAACATTGAAATACCTTGCAGCCATATAAAAGAATGAAGAATATTTTTCTGTGGAATGATCTCCAAGATATATTTGGTGCTGAACCATATGTAATATGCTACCATTCATGTAAAAATGGGTGGAAATGGGTATTTATCTGAAGAAAACAGAAACGCTAACACAAAAAGATACATGCACATCCCTGTTCATTGAAACATTATTTACAATGGCCAAGATAAACAACCTAAGTGTCCATCAGTGGATGAATGGCTAAAGAAAATGTGTAAATATATACAATGGAATATTAATCGGCCATTAAAAAGAATGAAGTCTTTCATTTGCAACAATATGGATGGACCTTGAGGGCATTATGCCTAGTGAAATAAGTCAGACAAAGATAAATACTATATGATCTCACTATTTATATGTGGAATCTTTTTTAAAAAAAAAAACAAGCTCATAAGATACAAAGAACAGACTGGTGGTTGCCAAAGGCAGGGAGTTGGGAGATGGGCAAAATGGGTAAAGGGGGTCAAAAGGTACAAACTTCCAGCTGTAAAATAAATAAGTCATGGGGATGTAGTATAGAGCATGGTGACCATAGTTAATAATACTGTATTGCATATTTGAAAGTTGCTAAGGGAATAGATCTTAAAATTCCTCATCACAAGAAAAAGAAAGTTGTAACTATGTATGGTGATGGATGTTAACGATACTTATTGTGGTGATCATTTTGCAATATATATAAATATTGAATCATTATGTTGTACACCTGAAACTAATATAATGTTATATGTCAATTATACCTCAAAAAATGGGGGGGAAGTGAATACTATATTTGCATAAGTATTGCTTTTGTATGCATAAAATGTCTCTTAAAGCCTTTAGAGGGGGGGAACCATGTAACTGGGAATAAGAGTAGAAGGGAAACTTTTCATTATATAGCATTTTGCAACTTAAAAAAATTTTTTTTAACTGTGAATGTATTACCTATTCCAAAAATTAGATTTAAATGAAAAAAATACAGATTTAAAAAAGGAAATATAATATCTGACACAAGTGGTTCATTTTGCAAATTAGAATACGTTATAAGAACATTTTGGGGGGCAAGATGAAGTGTGGATGGGACTGTGAATACCTGTTAGAACTGTTCAGAGGTTTTCTATTCCACCATCTTTTTTTTTTTTTTTTTTTGCGGTACGCGGGCCTCTCACTGTTGTGGCCTCTCCCGCTGCAGAGCACAGGCATGTGGGATCTTCCCAGACCGGGTCACGAACCCACGTCCCCTGCATCATCAGGTGGACTCTCAACCACTGCACTACCAGGGAAGCCCCACTATTCCACCATCTTGATCTGGCCGCCCCTACTTCAGAGCTTTTCAATCAGAGGCTTATTACTGTATTGTGCCCCTTTTTCTAATCAAAGTCATGATAATATAAATATGGTGTTATCAATTAATTTTAGCATATTTAACACATTTCACAGGATAAACAGCTTTCTAGTTAGTAATAGGAAGCAGATAAAAATCTATTTTGTTCATTCAGATATGTCACGAATAGACTATTTTCCAAATCAGTTTAAGTAACTGAGCTTACGCATTTTTAAAAGGTGTTTTAGATTAGGGAATTTCATCGTAAACCTAACTTTTTTCATCATTTTTGTAAGTCTTTATTATGTAATCACATACCTTCTGAAAGTATCCCAATTGTAGTTTAGTTATTTCCTGATAACTCAGGATCATCATTATGGGCAACAGTTATTTTCCCATACTGTTAGAAATGCCTGTGAATGGAGATAAAGAATATGCAGGGACATAGGGTAGTGACTGACCTGGAACTTGATTTTTTGAAGTCTCTGATATCTGCTTGCTTTGGAGTCATTTGCTTATCATTTTCTATTTAGACTATTTTACTCATACAAAATAAGCTGCTTCTTATTAGCTTGTAACTACTTTTTCTATTCCTGTTGTACTAAAGAAATGAAGGAGAAATTCCCCTTGTCATTTCAAGAAATTTTTCCTCTGCTATTTCAGAGCATTTTATACAAATATCTGCAAATTCTTCTTCATCGAACTGGATGGTGATACTGTGGGCATAACACTGAGCCTTTTCTCTAAACTATATTTTGTGTTTGACTTTTGGGAGCATTCCAAATTTAGGCAACAATGAAAAGTTTTATATAGTATTCAAATGATGTTTCAGTAATATAACATTTCATATTATGAATAATATTCTGGTCCAGGAATTGAGTAAGTGAGATAGCAGTAGCAGGCAGAGGATGATAGTGTTATTAAGAATCTGCTTTTTCTAGAAATATAAATAGAAATGCTGTCATTGGGCATATAAAAAGGTGATTGAAACCAAGGGTAACAATGTTTTCTGTCCACATAATCATTACCTTGTATTCTGTAAGCTACTGATAAATTTATGGCACCTATAAAAGCTCTAAGATAATTACCTTTTCAAACGATATAGGAACAATCAGCTTGTCCTCAGTTGTCTTAGATTGACCAAATCTGCTAGGGTTGAATATGACAAGCTTGCTTAAATAAACATCTTCATCTGCAAAAATACATTCATTTGCATTTAAAAGTCTACATATGGGATACATTAGCCTCAGAGATTAAATCTCAGGAAAAGCCATAGAATACAGCTGTGTTGTTTTTTTTAATCTCAATTACTTCTGCCTTCTATATTTTGTTATTGTTTGGAATAATAAAAGTTGCCCCTCAGAAAATACAGCTCAGCCAGTTTCATGTACTCATCAGAGACCTATCTTTCTACTTACATAAAATGTAGGCACTATCGAATAGGTAAATGCAGTGTTACAGTTCAATGTTTTACTATAGTGAAAGCATTACAGTCTTCATAACTGAACTGTACTTGTTGATATATCTTCAGCCTTAATACCACTGCTACATCCAGGCAATAGATTACCCTTTGCTGATGTCAATTTATGTAGACCATAATGCCCTTCTGAAATAAAACTGGTTCTTTAAATACCCATATAGTGCCATTGTTCATGGTCACTTGTCAACATCACTATTTCTCCTGTGTGTCCTGGTTGGCTATGTCTACTTCTGACTTACATGGTTTTCCTTTTCTGCTCTCAACTATCCCTGTCATTTCTCTTACTTTTTGACTTCCTTCACTAAGCACCTTCCCCTTTGTAGGTTTTACCTCCTAATGAGAGCTACTTTTTCCTTCTGGAGCAGACTGGTCTCTCAAAACAGCCATGTGGGTTCTTCAGCTCCATTCAGCCGTTTTCATTATTGTGGATTTCTCAAGAATTCCTTTCTCCCTGCACACTGTCCTTTAAAAACAAAACCTTTATTTTTAACTTATGGCTTCAGTGCTTTTGTTGGTCATTTGACCTTCATGTAATCTAGGAGTTGCTATACCACAGATGTATTTTTTTTCTGTATATTAAACTGTTTTGAGGACATATTAAATGGACAGTTTCCTGTCTCTTGATTAAAGAAGTTTCAAGTCACTGATCCAAAAGATAGATAGTTTAAAGTTTTATGATATCTTGATTCAGTGTTTCATTGTGTACTTTGGTAAACAGCTATTTTAGTAGATCCTGTCTATAAGTTATATTTTATAAGTATAGCTATTTTAAAGCAAGATATTATTTTCCCATTATAAGTGGTATACACTCATGTAAATTAATTACATTACATTTCACTTACAGAACCTTTCAGAATGCCCTAAACCATTACCTTTCTGGCATATCCTTAGTTTATTATTTACAATCATTATGTTAAGAACTGCGAGTCATAGAGAGGTAATGTTTCTCAACATACTTATTTTAAAGGATGGCATGAACACTTTCTTTGTATATGTGTATACAAAGAATATATTTTTAGGGTAAGAAAATGTAAGTTACTACTAGGAGATAATTGTTTTTTAAATAGTCCAAAGAATATATTGGATTCCTATTTAAATATACCATTATGTTACAACATGTAGGAATAGGGTACTGTAATTGGTTTTAAATAGTTCTGTTGAATATATGAAGGATATATTATTAATTTTTTAAATAATGCTTATATTTACAATAAATATATCAGCGTACTTATTTTCAGTGATATGAAATTGCCTAAATCGACATGTTACCCTATTACATAAATTTCAGATCTGAAAGTACTATATGAATATTCAAAAGGTACTGAATATATCAATAGTAAAAGGAATTGTTTTTAAGATGCAGAAAGTAAAAACTTGCAGTACACTTAATTTTCTTGAAAGCCACTGATAGAATGGGCATCTTTTTTTTTTCCCCCATCATTGGGTAAGTTTAAGGTGTACAATATGTTGATTTGATACACTTATCTGTTTCAAAATGGTTACCACAATAGCATTAGCCAACACCTCTATCACATTGCATAATTACAGTTTCTTTTTTCTGGTGAGAACATTTAAGATCTACTCTCTTAGCAACTTTCAAGCATATAGTACAGTATTGCTAACTATAATCATCATGCCCCACATTAGATCCCCAGAACTTATAACTGAAAGTTTGTACTACTTTGACCAACATCTCCTTAATTTCCACCACCCACCAGCCCCTGGTAACCACCATTCTACTTCCTGTTTCTGTGAGTTTGGCTGTTTTAGATTCCACATATAAGTGGTATCCTATGGTATTTGTCTTTCTTTGGCTTATTTCACTTAGCATAATGCCCTCCAGTTCCATCCATGTTGTTGCAAATGATAGGATTTCCTTATTTCTCATGGCTGAATAATACTTCTTTCTGTGTACACATATACAAATACATAGCACAGAATGGGCATCTTTAAATAATTTTGTTGGGCTTCCCTGGTGGCGTGGTGGTTGAGAGCCCGCCTGCCGATGCAGGGGATGCTGGTTCGTGCCCCGGTCCGGGAAGATCTCACATGCCACAGAGCGGCTGGGCCCGTGAGCCATGGCTGCTGAGCCTGCGCGTCTGGAGCCTGTGCTCCGCAGCGGGAGAGGCCACAACAGTGAGAGGCCCGCGTACCGCAAAAAAAAAAAAAAAAAAAAAATTGTCATTCTGATAAGAATATCATTGCTCAAGGCAGTCTTCTAAGAGTCTACCATATATGTGGCTCTGTACTGCAGGCTGTGTGAAGTTAGTGTGGGCACTTTGAACAAGTTTTATTCTAACTGTCAAAACCACTGTGTTTAGACCTGTCTAGATAGGTGTAGATAGTAAGAGAAGATGGGTGTTGTTTTTAATAAATATTTCAATATAATGATTTCTAATTATGTTGCAGGCTTTACTCATCAGTCTTAAGTATGGTTGTTTTATGTGGCAGTTGGGAGATGCTGATACATGTTTTCAGATCCATAGTATGGAATATAAAATGAGCTTTATAGTACATACAAAACAGGTAAGTACCTAATCAGTTATTCTGGACTTCTAGTAATAAACTCTACTGTATTAATAAAGTTATTTCTTTTTTTAAAAATGACAGTCCATTTTACTTTAAGGAAAACCTCTAACATGAAGTTAACATATTTAAGACCAAGGTAAAAAGGCAGGCCTTTCCTAAGCAAAGCCAGAAACTTATCTGAATAATTTATTGCAGTCTTATAACAATGAAAAGTTTCTTTTCAAATACATAGAGAACTGTCTGTCCACTGCCATGTATGTCATTTACACATTCTTACATGTTTCAAATTTATTGTCAACGTATTTTACTTTGTAGGCCGGCCTTGTGGTAAAACTACTAATGAAGCTAAATGGACAGTTAATGCCCACCGAAAGAAATTCATGAGAGGAAAGCAACTGATACTTAAGCCACCACATTTTGTGATATAGATTTTTTCCATGAAAGATTTCTTAAACTATTACTTTTAACAAGGCATTTAGTCTCTTGTAATATATATGTATACTATTACATTGTACAGAATCTGTACTTACGTTTGGTGTGTAATATACCAATCAGTTTTATATAATATCCTAATAAGGTAATCTAATTTTTAGGAGAAACACACAAAAATGTGTAGATTGATAGTCTGTATAATATTAGACAAAACAGTAAGCTTTATAAAAAGTTATTTTTGGTAAATGGTACAGAATTTAGAGTGGAATATGATGAAATTAAAATGTAGCTTTGCTATGACTTTGTGTATCATTTCAAAATGTACAGAAAGTCACATGATTTGAATAAAGAAAATGTGTTTTCTACTTAAAGCATATGTAACACTGTTACTTAAAATTTTTTTTGTAATCTCTGAACATTTCTCAACATGTTTTTAAAAGACTTAGTTAAAATGTTTATTTGGTATAAGCTAGTATTTCTCAAAGTATTATAGTTCTTGAACCCCCTGCATCATAATTACCTGAGTGCCTCTTAAAAACAAGGATTTCAGGGACAAGTTCTAGACAAGTTCATTCACTCTTGGAAATAGCAGGGCCTGGGAATTTTTTCGTAAGTTTTACTTAATTTTCTGTTGAAATAATTCCAGACCTAATGATGAACTTGTATTATTAAAGTTAAGTAAATTACACAGAACTGCCTGGCACATAAGCACAAACATACATGGACACATAGACTAAGTGACAATCTCTGAATATTACTAGTTGCATTTGTTAAGAACATGTTGTATTTTTATGAGTTGGCTCAATGATGTATTTATATTGCAGGAAGTAGATCACCAAATATCTGGTTGTTTTATTTAGGGGAGCACAGGTATCATATTAGGAGCTAACTTGATTAATCTGCTATTTAATAAGCTTAGAAATTAGTCTTTCCAAGCTAACAGGTTGTTGTGTTCTAAGTAAGTCCAGAGATAACAGTAGTAATACTTAAAATTATCATACAGGTTGCAGATAATTTTTTTATATTATCATCTACTCTTCACGTTGACATCTGCATATTTTTAATGGTGGTCTGCTGAGCTTTATTAAAATTAAGGGGACTTCCCTGGTGGTCTAGTGGTTAAGACTCCATGCTCGCAATGCAGGGGGCCCGGGTTTGATCCCTGGTCAGGGAACTAGATCCCGCATGCCGCAACTAAAAGATCCCGCATGCAGCAACTAAAAAGATCCTGCACGCGGTAATGAAGATCCCACATGCTGCAGCTAAGATGCAGTGCAGCCAAATAAATATAAATATTAAAAAATAAAATAAATAAAATTAAGATTATGTGGTTTAGTAAGTTTAATGAGAAAGCCTGATTTATCTTTAATTCTGTGCTAAGCACTTTTGACTCTACATAGACAGTTCTCTGTTCAGTTTCATCCATTCCAATAGCCTCAATTGTTACCAAATACGCTGTTGACTCCCAAACCTAAAACTTCAGCCTCAACCTCTCTTCTGAATTCTAGATCTTAATCTCCAATTTCTTGGTATTCTAGCTCCACCTAAATGGTTTACACAAGGAACGTCTGTTTCATCATAGCTGGAAACGG
This sequence comes from Lagenorhynchus albirostris, assembly GCF_949774975.1. NCBI lineage: Eukaryota > Metazoa > Chordata > Mammalia > Artiodactyla > Delphinidae > Lagenorhynchus > Lagenorhynchus albirostris. The sequence goes on along the minus strand of NC_083102.1, from coordinate 55,399,120 downwards.
AATTTGTTTCATCTACCTGCTCCATTCTATCCTTACACTTGTGTTCTCTGGTTAATGGCATCAAACTGCATCCAGTTGCTTACCCTGGAAATCTGGGAGTGGTCTATAACTTCTCCCTCTTTAATCACCCTACACATTCCACTTAGCGAATTCTGTCAAATGTCTTGTGAGTCCTTTCCTATTCCCTTCTTCTGTGTTTGCACTGCAGCCACCCTAGTTCAAGTCCTCGCAGTCTATTCTTGGGCTCATTGTAGCTTCTTCCCCTGGCCTCCCCAGCTCAGGCTCTAAACCCTGCCACACTGGTGCCAAGTTAACCTTTCTCATAGATCTGATTATTTCATTACCCTCTTAAAACCCTCCTCACTGATGTAAAGTTAAATTCCAATTCCTAAGTGTTGAATACACTAACCTGCCTATCTAGATTAATTTCTAACCAATTCTCCCACACTCATCCTGTGCTCCTACCCCAGTGTTTCCCAACACTAGCTCTGCAGTTACCTGGGGAGTTTTGGTACTTTATGACTCAATAATTTTCAGGTGGGGCCCAAGCATTTCTGTTGTGAAAATATCCCAGGTGTTTTTGATTTATAGCTTAGGGTTTAGAACTGCTGTTGTAATTAACTTTAGGAAATAGCTGAATGCTTTTCCTTTCACAGAGGGAAGTGAGGATGCATCAGTGCTGCATCAAACAGCTCCCTGCTCCATTGAGTACAGTGTACCCTGCCAGAGTTGTACAGTATGGCTGCCCTGAGAGAAGGAAGAGGAAATTATTGGAGTAGCATGGCTCTTAAAAGCTTAAAAATAGTCAATTTCAAAGTTAATATTGAAAAAAAATTCATCATTGTCAGACCATAACAAACCAGAAATAAACAATAAGGGGAAAATGCAGACAGCTTTTAATGAGTGCCTAGGATTGGTCAAGCACTATATGAGCACTGGGGATAAAAGATATTATTTTCCTTTTCATCATTCTTTCAATAAATTTTTGAGTGCCTTTTATGTGCCAGGGATCCAGTGGTAAGAAAAAGTCCCTGCCTTCAGGGATCAGAGTTTAGTGAGGGAGATAATAAGTACTCATATTTATGAACTGTGATGAGGGACTTCCCTGGTGGCACAGTGGTTAAGAATCCGCCTGCCAGTGCAGGGGACACGGGTTCGAGCCCTGGTCTGGGAAGATCCCACATGCCGCGGAGCAACTAAGCCTGTGTGCCACAACTACTGAGCCTGTGCTCTAGAGCCCGTGAGCCACAACTACTGAGCCTGTGCGCCACAGCTACCGCTTGCATGCCTAGAGCCTGTGCTCCCCAACGAGAAGCCACCGCAATGAGAAGCCCACGTACCGCAACAAAGAGTAGCCCCCACTCTCCGCAACTAGAGAAAGCCTGCGTGCAGCAACGAAGACCCAACGCAGCCAAAAAATTAATTTTTAAAAAATTTTTTAAAAATCTTCACCCATAAACTATGATGAAAGAAAAATAAAATGTACTATCTAAGCAAAAAGAGGGAAACTTGATCTAGTCTTAGAGATCAGGAGAGGCTTCCTCGAGCCAGTGCTGCTTGAGCTGGCATCTGAGGAGTAAGCAGGAATGAATGATGTGAAGAGAGTTGAGGGGAAAGGAAATGAGGTGAGATATTTTGACCTCAAGGATGGTCTTGGAGAATTCATGAGAGGAATTACAATTTTTAGCTAAGAAGTGAATTCAAACAGTTGTTTATCCAAATCACAGCAAATGAATTTCCATTGTAGAAATAAAACCAGAATGGGTAACCCTGTGCATGATAACTGCATTGTAAAGAGGAAAACTTACTGAAGAACTACGTCTTGTAAGATTAAAAATTGCAAAATTTGACCCTAGAAAAATTAGACTTGATAGAAATATATAATGAAGTAAAACTGCCCATAGTTCTTGACCAAATTTAATAGAAGAATTGCATAAATAAAATATAGATTTTAATTTGATCCTGAGGAACTCAATGGCAAAAACTGTAATTGGAAGAATTTGATATGTGCAAAAAACTGATTTATTAATCAATTCCTTTAAAATTTACAGAGAAAAAAACAATGAAATTATTTCTTACCGAAATAATGTCAGTCAGATGAAAATGGGAAAAATTTAAATTGTTTTTGCTGTACTGTGTGTATAGGAAACTGATCATGAAATTAAACTGGTTTGAGTACATGCAAAAAATATTTCCTCAACAAAAATCCATCTGTGATGGTATGATTCCCATTTAACATTTGTATTCGTAAAGCCAGAATGCCTCCATGGTCATATCTGGTATTTGAAGAGGCAGGATAGGCAGACTGAAAAGGTCCTAAAGCAAAAGAGGGGTAAACCCTGGGGGTTCTTAGAAACCAAAGTGCTTCAGGCAAAGAAATATATTTTAGACATCTTAGGGTGTAGATGAGAAAAGCAATTTCAGTACATTGTGCCAATTTCTATTATAAGAGGAAGTGCTGGTTGTTCAGAATTCATTTGAAGGGCACCAAGGATAAACAGGAAATACTTCCCCATCAGTTAAATAATAATAATAACTAATACTTTAAAATGGTGCATACTATATGGCTGGCATTGTCTGAAGCACTTTTAGATATATTAATTCATATATATCTATATATAGAGACATATGTATGTTTAATCCTCATAACAATAACTTTGAGGCAGTTACTATAATTCCCATGTAACAGATGAAGAAACAGAACATAGAAAGAACATAGAAACATTTGTTTTCTATCTTTTAAAAAGCTTAGGAGCCAAACTTCCTAACACAGTAATGTAAATGTTTTCATTTTCTTATGTTGTATAACCTGAGTACAACTTTATATGTAGAGGTTATGTTACTTGTCTAAGATCAAAAACCAATAAGTGGTAATCAGAATTCAAAATCTGGCAATCTGTCTTCTGAATTTAGACATTAGTCAGGTAAAGGAGAGGTAGCTGAGAGGTTTATCCAAAAAAAAAAAAAAAGATCAAATCTTGAAGGATGTTGTGCTCCCTGCTAATGAGCCATTGGAGCATTTAGGACTTGACTAGTTCAGATTTGTGTGTTGAAAGATCACCCTAGGTCACTGTACAGAAGGGCTCAAAGGGGTCTGAGCAAGAAGATATAAAACAATGGGAAGAAATGGATCAATGTTTTGACAAAACCAGTGACCTTTTGGATATGAGGAATTAGTAAGAGACAGGAATCACAAATAATTTCCCTCTTTCTGTCCTGGGCAACTGGAAAAATGGTACCACCATATATGCTTAACATAGGGAAGGGAGGAGGAGGGTTTGAAGAAATGTGTTGAAATCCTGGTGCCTAAGGGACATGTAGGTGGAGATGCCCCTGGCCTGAAGCTCAGAAGGCTCTGCTTGAGTGGCAGTTGAAACTACAGGAACATATTTAAAGTCACCCAGGAAGAGAGTAGAGAGAAGCAAGCCAAAGAATGCCATTTGAGAAATGGGCAAAGGTAGGGCAACACACAAAGCATCTTGTTAGGTACATGGATATCAGTATGGAAAAGAAACAGCTTGGCACCATCCTGCATACTATATATTAATAAATTTCATATGGGCAGAAGTAAGTATTAAAAGAATCAGGGGACTTCCCTGGTGGTGCAGAAGATTCTTAACCACTGCAGGGGACACGGGTTCGAGCCCTGGTCCGGGAAGATACCATGTGCCGCAGAGCAACTAAGCCCGTGCACCACAACTACTGAAGCCCACATGCCTAGAGCCCATGCTCTGCAACAAGAGAAGCCACCGCAGTATGAAGTCTGCGCGTTAGAGTGATGACTTATGGGTTTGTGTTGGATGGTAGGGGCAGGGCTGCAGGGAGGTTGGTAACCACATCACTAAGGCCAGGAGTTTAAAGAAAGCTTTTATGGCAAGTAAAACCTAAAGGCTGAGACAAGGAAGAATATTTATACCAATATGATTCATAATGGACCCAAACTAGAAATATCTAAATGTCCATCAACAGTACAATCATGAGTGTGCTGCATGATTTCATTTATATAAAGTTCAAAAATCAGCCAAACAAGTTGATGGGGATAAATATGAGAATAGTAGTTACCTTGTGAGGGGAGTGACGGGGACAAGGTACAAAAAGGGTACTGGAATATTCTATCTCTTTTTTTTTAATTGGGGTATGGTTGATTTACGGGGTTGTGTTGGTTTCACGTGTATGGCAAAGTGATTCAGTTATATATATGTATATTCTTTTTCAGATTCTTTTCCCTTATAAGTTATTACAAGATATTGAATATAGTTCCCTGTACTATACAGAAGGTACTTGTTGGTTACCTATATTATATTTTATATTTTATGTGTTAATCCCAGGCTCATAATTTATCCCTCCCCTCCTTTCTCCTTTGGTAACCATAAGTTTGTTTTCTATGTCTGTGGGTCTGTTTCTGTTTTGTGTATAAGTTCATTTGTGTCATTTTTTTTAGATTCCACATATAAGCAATATCATGATTAAAAAAAAAAATGAAGCCCACACACTGCAATGAAGAGTAGCCCCCGCTGGCGGCAACTAGAGAAAGCCCGTGCGCAGCAACAAAGACCCAACGCGGCCAAAAATAAATAAATTTAAAAAAAAAAAAGAATCTTTAGGGAATTCCCTGGCGGTCTAGGGGTTAGGACTCTCGCTTCCATTGCAGGGGGCATGGGTTTGATCCCTGGTGGGGGAACTAAGATCCTGCAAGCAGCACCGTGTGGCCTAAAAACAAACAGAAAAACAACGAGAAAAGAAAAAATAAAGGGATCCTTAATATCACTAGAGAAAAACAGATCAATATATTTTAGAGCACATTCATTTATGGATTTTTTAATGGGTATCATGAGAAATAGGTGTTTAAAATGCCTTTAAATGTACACAATAAAAAGGAAAGCAAAAGAATCAGGGAATTTAGAGCAACTGGAACTCCTACATAGCAATAGCAATGCAAAATGGCACAACCATTTTCAAAAACAGTTTGGTAGTTTCTTATAAGTTAAATATATACCAACTGTAGGACCCAGTCATTCCACTCCTAAGAATTTATCCAAGAAACAAAAACATGTTCACATAAAAATTTGTATGCAAATATTTATAGCATACATTTCTCATTTTTTCATAATTCATAATGAAATGTAATTACTCATAACTGCCCCAAACTAGAAACATGCCAAATATCCTTCAGTGGGTGAGTGAATAAACAAACTCAGGTACATCCATACAATGGAATACTACTCAGTAACAAAAAATAAACTGTTGATGAACAAAATGGATGAATTTCAAATGCATTATGGTAACTGAAAGCCAGACTCAAAAGGTTACATACTGTAGCATTCCTTTTAGATGACATACTGGAAAAGGCAAAACTATACAGTCAGAAAGCAAATAATGATTATCAGAGGTTAAGGATGGGGGTGAGGGGATGTGGGGATATAAAGGGGCAGCACAAACGAATTTGGGGGAGTAAAAACTGTTCTATATCCTCATCATGATTGACAAATACTCGGTGTATTTGTCAAATCTCACAAAACTGTACATCAGAAAGGATTCTACATAAATTTTAAAAGTACATTAAAGAAACGAATCACAACTTGCTATACAAGTGTTGAAAATTTACCAAAAATATATGTAGATTTAATGGAAATATAAGTCAGTATTCAAATTCTAATAGTGAGTGGTCAAAGAAGATTCACAGCTTATACGTTCAGAAATGCAGACAACTATAAAAAGTGGAAAAATACAAATCTTTGCTAACAAAAATGCAAAACAACCTTATTAAAATAGTTAAAATAGTATGAAATAATAAAACAACTAATTACATTAATAAAAATCAATGACAACGCAGGATTAAGACAACATATGAGAATATATTCTGGGTAGTACTGAAAATTGGTTTAATCTGCTGCTAAAGCCATCTGGGAAATGTTTACTCTCCTTGACCTGATGATCCCACATTGAGGACAATCCAAGGATGAGCCCACTATCCCCACTTTCTCATTTGCAGTGCTCTACTGGCACAAGTTCCCTTACTTGCCTAGGGAGTAAACCATATGTGATGCAATTCAACAGGGGAAAAAAGTAATAGTTGTCTAACATTACTGTAAAACTGGAAGAAAATTGTACAGTTAAAAATAATATATACCTAAGGCAATTGCTTTTAAAACAAGTCTCCACCAGAGCATTCCAAATGCTTTAGTTGTTACAGGATCATGTAATAATGCCATTAACTCAATTATATGATCAAATAATGTATGTATAATCTCAAACCAGTAGTCAGCGAATCATTTGTTGATTTTGGAATATGTTATGTTTTAATAACATGCCTTCCCAGTTATATTTTACAGATGCTGATAATACTTGTTTGTATTTACTGAATACATACTAGTAGGGCAATGAAAGGGAAAGAACCTAAAATGGCAAGTCATATATGGATAGAAAAACAGATAAATTTTTCACTTAATTCAAATATGCACCATTTTTCCTTTCTGGATTGTTGGCTTTCAATTAATATTGAATTTAGTTTCGTACATATAACCACTAGGAGGAAGAAAAGCCAAATCTGGATTTTTAATTTATTTCAGCCACTTCACTCACAAATAATTTACTGTATATAGTTAAAAGTTGGATTTTAATTAATTTTATCTGAACTTTGGCTTACTTGTTAAGTTACCTCCTATCTTAAAATACATGGATATTCACACACCACTCATTGTTTTATATTGTATAACAGTTTAAAAGCAGGGTTTCACTATGTGGTATAAAATTAATTACATTTTTCCCTCTTTCTTAGTCATAATCATTGAAATGGTAAATATATCACTTCTCATTTACATTACTGTATAAATGAGGAAAGATTCAGAAATAGACATTTTCCAAGATGGATTAAATACTATTATAGGAGTTACCACAACAAAATGTTTTTGAAACTTAGCTTATTTTCAAGTTCTAAACAAAATTTGAGACAATTCTTAGGTAGAAGTAATCCCAGTCTGCTTTTTAAGGTGGAGTTTAAATCACAAGTCAGAACCTTAGTATTTAAATTCCCTAAAAGAAACGGGAGGAGGGGGATAAGAAAACTACCTGTATTATGAAGACCAAAGGTAATATAAATTGCAATATTAAGATTAAAAGGCTTTTTTCACCTCTACCTTATGCTGAGTAAAGAAGGTAAGTATACTAATTAGTACTCTAATGCTCTTGATTAAACAAATACCAGACCTCTGGAACACTAGCAAATTATATGTATTTCCAACAGTATGATAGGGACATAAAAACAGACATATATGTCAATGGAATAGAACAGAGAGCCCAGAAATGAGCCCACACATATATGGTCAGTTAATTTATGACAAAGGAGCCAAGAATACACATTGCGGAAGGGATAGTCTCTTCAATAAATGGCGTTGGGAAAACTGGACAGCCATATACAAAACAATGAAACTGGATCACTATCTTACACTGTACACCAAAACTAACTCAAAATGAATTAAAGACTTTAACTTAAGATCTGAAACCATAAAACTAGATGAAAGCATAGTGGGTAAGCTCCTTGATATACATCTTTGTGATGATTTTTTGAATTTGACACCAAAAAATCACACACACACACACACACACACACACACACACACACACACACACACACACAGTGGAATATTACTTGGCCATAAAAAAGAAAATCTTGCCATTTGCGACAACATGGATGGACCTTGAGGGCATTATGCTAAGTGAAATAAGTCAGAGAAAGACAAATACCATATGATCTTGTAAGGATGTGGCAATATTATCTTGTAATAAAACCTGAACTCAGGGCTTCCCTGGTGGCGCAGTGGTTGAGAGTCCGCCTGCCGATGCACGGGACATGGGTTCATGCCCCAGTCCGGGAAGATCCAACATGCCGTGGAGCAGCTGGGCCCGTGAGCCATGGCCGCTGAGCCTGCGCATCCGGAGCCTGTGCTCCGCAACGGGAGAGGCCACAACAGTGAGAGGCCCGAGTACCGCAAAAAAAAACCCCAAAAAACCTGAACTTATAGATCTAGAGAATAGATTGGTGGTTGCCAGAGGCAGGGATGGAGGGGGAGATATGAAGTGGATCAAAAGGTAAAAATTTTCTGTTAAAGCATAAAGTCCTAGGGATATAAGTACTATTTGAAAGTTGCTAAAAGAGTAGATCTTAAAAATTCTCATCGCAAGAACAAAATTTTGTAACTATGTAGGTTGACAGATGTTAGACTTACTGTGGTGATCGTTTTGCACATATACAAATATTGAATCATTCTGTACACCAGAAACTAACAATGTTATATGTCAATTATATCTCAATTTTAAAAACCACCAAGTTCTTAAGTCATTAGGCAGATGACAAATTACAATCCACAAAATAGCATGCTAAAAGGCTACACATGTAGAATTATTATAGAGAAGGGAGCCTCACCGCTTTTCATAAATTCTAAAAAGTCAGCCGTAATCATTATTCAACTTTAAATTCCAAATTTGAATTTGGTGGTGACGGGAGGGGTTGGAAGGCTGTGGAAAAGGACTGGGAAAAGTCGTGGGCCAACCACCCTGATAACCAGGAGGGCCATGACTATTCACCAAGGCAGCAACATCCAGGCCGAGGGGAAGCATCCAACTGCCTAGACCAGGGACCTTGCAAATGAAAGGTGAGCCTTTGATATGAGTCTATAGATAATGACGCATAGGAGTTTTCCTGTTAAACCGGCACTCAAAGGACATTTTAAACATCACTTTGAAATAGGGATGTGATGGTGTTCATCAAAAGATATGAATGAATTCAAGTGGCATTTTTAGAGTACTTTATTTCAATCATGATAGAACACTTGGTATATTCAATTTTGTAACATTTTAGATATTGGTATTGTTAGGGGAAACACTGAAACCACCCACCCTGGCATGAGTTATCTTACAACAGGAGTTCTTGGTAAGGAACGCGGAACTAACAAGCTACCACCAACTGTAAGAATTTGGGAAAGGTCAAAAGGAGAGAGGAGATGTCAGTCCATGTGTCCTACCAGCCTCCCAGAATCCTCCTCGCTGGAATCCATCTTGGCTGAGCATGCAAGCGCCACCAGGAAGGACCCTGAGTCAGAATGATTGGCCAGAGACAACCCGGAAACTAACCCCATTACCATAAAACCGAAGACTGCGAGCCACGTGGCAGAGCAGTCCTCTGGGTTCCCTTACCCTGTTGCTCTCCACCAGGTGCCCCTTCCAAATAAAGTCTCTTGCTTTGTCAGCACATGTGTCTCCTCGGGCAATTCATTTCCGAGTGTTAGACAAGAGCCCACTCTCGGTCTCTGGAAGGGGTCCCCCTTTCTGCAACATTATTAGTAAACCAAGGAATTCCTTTTAAAGTTTTCTATTTCCCTTTTCTTAAAGTTCTATTATCCGGTTCTTCAATTACATTCTCACATTCTACAAATAATTCCTGTTTTTCTGATAAATGCCGTGTTTTTGTTATATTAGGCTAGGACTAAATTAGTCCTGTAACTTTTCCTCCTCCTGTTGTTTAGATGATGGGAGAAAGGAAGTCACACTCACCCCAAGAGCTTTCTCAAAGCTCAGCCACCTCTCCTGCCTACATTCATTCCCCAGTACTATTCTTGGTAACTTCAAAGGCAGACACGCCTCCAAATCAAATCCTCATGGTCTCGGGGATCCCTTTAAACACAGGTGCAGTCGCCACCTCCTGGAGATCAGCATAAACTCGGTTATTCCTGAGCTCGGGTTGCTCTCCTTCAGCCTGGTTCGTGGTTTGGGAGCCTCGCCCACCCTGAAGAATAGCCCGGGAGCAACCGAGACAAAAGAGGTTGGACTGGCTGTTTGGTTAAACCAAATGAATTGGTTCGGTGACAAGCTGCGTCCTCCATGTCACTAAATGCCATTTTCACCGCGCCTGTATCGCCTGCTGTTCATCCCACAGGCAGGAAAATCAGGTTCCGGGAGAAAAACCTCGGAGCATGACTATCCGTGAAGTCGGACTCGAGTGGATTAGCGTGGTAGTAACCTCTGGGGACCAGGGCCCTGGCCCGTGGCTTTTCATCCCTGCGGCTTCTTAGAATCAGAAGCCTGGGACGCCCCCGACCAATTAAATCAGAACCCTTATCTACTTGGGAGATTCTAATGCTCAAGCCGAGGACCCAGGCGCGCGTTCTCTACTCAGCACGCGGAGGCCGGCACGCGTCCCTCCTGGGGAATTGAATGGAGGCCCGGGCCTCCCCCGAGGTGTCCTAGTGTGACCGGGGGCCAGCTCACAAACGCGCGGGGGCGCGGCAGAGCCCAGGCGCCAGGCCACTGCTGCCGTGGGCCCAGGCTCGCGTCAGAGCCGAACAGCAGGCCGCCGCCGTCGCTGGAGTCCTTGGAGGCGACTCCTCCCGCCACTCGCTGCGGAAAGACTCCAGGTGACACGAAGCTCTGACTTACTTTGGCGGCCCTCTAAGCCAAATCCAGGTTTTCTCCTCCCGTTTCCCCTCAACACCTGCGGCTCTGCGTGTCTTCCCTTTTCTCTATGCCCCTGGGATACCCATTTCGAGAGTGTGTGCATCCTGTCCTACGTTGCTTTAGCCTCTGTTCAGTGGCCATTTCTTCACATTCTAGGAAGCAATTTGTCGATGCTGCACGGTATAAAAATGCCCCTGTGGCTCCCTGAACGTCCATGTCTTTCAGCTCTGTAACAAATTACATTGGGTCATTGTTCAACTTACTAATATTTAGGGAAACAGTATTGGGATCTATTTTTGCCTATCAAATTGGCAATATTTGTTTTTAACTGAAACTCTCAGTGCTTGTGAGAATGAGGACAGACAATATAGTATACATTTTTAGAATGTTATTTAGTTGTGTATATCAACCTTAAAAATGCTCACATGGGAATGGTTAAATAATTGATGGTACATCCTTCTATGGAATATTTCTCAGGCATGAAAGATAAACTTTTCAAATATTTGATTTCAAACCATGGTATGTTAACTATGATTTATATTCTGTGACAATGTAAATGTTTCATATCTGTACCGTTCAATAATGTAGTCGCCAGCCAAGTGTGGCTTCTCAGCACTTCAATTGTGGCTAGTATGACTGAGGAGCTAAACTGTAATTTAACTAAATTGAAATTGAAATAGCCACATGTGGTTAGTAGCTACCATATTGGACAATGATGGACAGTCTCAATTTTGTTTAAAAAAAAGTATATATATGATATTCATCACTGGCTATCTCTAAGAAACAGACATCATAGTTGCTTCTCCAGCACCTATTCTTCCTTTGGATTGCTCTATCTCCCCGATATGTGTATATATGTGGGTGTTTATGTGTGTGTGTGTGTGTATATATATATACACACACACACAGATATCATCTCTGACTCAGTTTCTTCTCCAATACCAGTCCAAACTGGGTGCAGCATTCATGGCCAATCTGTAGGTACCCACACATGGAGACCAGAGCAACACTTATTTGATTCTGTATCTTTTAAAAACAACCCTTTTGTTACATAGCAATGGGAATGTACCTAATGCTGCTAACTGTACACTTTAAAATGGTTAAACTGATAAACTTTATGTATATTTTACCACAATAAAAACAAAACAACACCCCTTTTGCAGAAAAACAACCAAATACCAGAGGATAAAACTACCATAAACTATGGTGACCCATCAATATCACAACCCCATGTATGCCATGCTTACTAAAGCACAAGGGCTAAAGCCACCTGAAGAAGCCATTCCCACAAAAGCCAACTGCACAATCTGGGCTGCTACAAAATACCAAGGTCAAAACTCCAAGGCTGTAAACCATGAACCCTCACCACCCCCAGAGCCTTAATTTCCCTAGTTGTATTTATTTTTCAAAGTGTTCAGCCAATGCACCAGATGTTGCAAATTGTGGACAAAGAATAACACCCTTTCTTCCCCTCCCAAATTTCTTATCATTAAATATAACCAGCTACAAAGAAGTCAAAACATCACATTTATGACTGATAAAGCAGTTTAGAGAGAGTGGCTTTGGTCTACAGCTAAGTGAACTTGTAATAATTTGCCACTGAATTTGACATAATTACTTTGTCATCACACAGATGGACAGCCTTGGCTGCCCCAGCAGGTATGCAGCCCTTTTATTCTATGGAAGACAACCGGCTAGAACACAAATCTTGCAGACAGAAAGACTGGAAGGAGGGAGCCCAAAAGGGTCTGAGTTCATCCGTCATCCAAGTCTCCTCTTCTCTGAAGAGGAGATATAGTAGAGATGAGGCTCAAGACCAAGGGCATTGCATGAGTAGAGTTTCCTCCACATGAAAACTTGAAGTCAGGAGAAAGCAGTTACTTCCCCACATGTCTCAAGAAGAAAAAGAAAATTTGGACAAATCAGTAACCATTAACTCAAATTAATAAGAGATCAAAAAGCAAATTTTACAGATCCTTCAGGGAAGAGATTATTCCTATAATATATAAAATGCTTCAAGAAGTAGGTAACTAGGTTGTTACCCAGCTCATTTTATGAGCATAGTATAACCTTGACAGTAAAACTGGACAAGAACGGTACAAAAAAGGGAAATTACTAGCAAAATTACTAATAACATAGGCATTAAAAATTCTGAGTAAATGTTACATTTAATTCAGAAGTAAATTAAAAAGTAATATATTATGACCAAGTTTGATTTATCCAAGAAATGCCACATGTTCAATAAAGAAAATCTATTAATGTAATACACCACATTAGCAGATTAAAGAAATAAGACAGCGGCTATCATTCCTCCTATTCCACATTGTGTTGCAGGGCTTAACAAGTGTAGTAAGACCATAAGAATAAACAAGAGTCAGGGACTGGATAAGAAGAAAGAAAAAAACACCAATATTTATGATATTGTCCCTGTAGAAAATCCAGGAGAATGTGTAAATTTATTAGAACTAATAAGAGAGCCCAGTCAGCTTGCTGGATACAAAATCAACATACAAAAATTAGTAGTGTTCCTGTATACCAGTATTTTAAAAACTAAAAAAAAAAGGGCTTCTCTGGTGGCGCAGTGGTTGAGGGTCCGCCTGCTGATGCAGGGGACGCGGGTTTGTGCCCCGGTCCGGGAAGATCCCACATGCCGCGGAGCGGCTGGGCCCGTGAGCCATGGCTGCTGAGCCTGCGCGTCCGGAGCCTGTGCTCCGCAACGGGAGAGGCCACAACAGTGAGAGGCCTGCGTACCGCAAAAACAAACAAACAAACAAACAAAAAACTAAAAAAAAAGACATAGGAAACAGATATCATTCCCAACAGTAACAGAGCTATATCACATTATTAAATAGGAAGATTCAACGTCATAAATACATCACTTCTTTCCCAAATTAATTTACAAATTCAATTCTTATTGAAATACAAGCAAGATATTATGTGGAACTTGACACACTTATCCTGAAATTGATCTGGCAATGTAAACGATTGAAAATAACCACTATAGTTTTGAAGAAAAATGGTAATAAGGTGAGAGCACTTTCTCTACCAGATATCGTTTTATTATAAAATTATAATCATAAAAAAACATGTAGTATTGATGCAAACTTACACAAGTAGATAAAAGGAATAGAATTGAAAGTCCAGAAACAGCTTCCACACATATATGAAGTATGATTGAGGCAACATTAGAAATCAGTGAAGAAAGGACTTATTATTCAATAAAGTGTTGGAAATAATTGACTAGACATATGATAAAAAAATTAAATAAGATACTTTTCCTCAAAGCATACACAAAATTATTTCCATATAGATTAAAGAACCAACTGTAAAAGGCAAAGCATAAAATGTTTTAGATGCTGGGTATCTTTCATCTGCACCTTATATCAGTTTTTGCTGCATACCACTTCTATTTATTTATTTTTGACCATGCCACGCAGCTTGTGGGATCTTAGTTCCCTGACCAGGGATTGAACCCGGGCCCTTGGCAGTGAGAGCATGGAGTCCCAACCACTGGACCACCAGGGAATTCCCTGAATAACACTTTATTAAGCTCACAATTCTGGGTTAGCCACTTGGGGTTGGCTCAGCTGGACAGGTCTTCTGATGACTGTGGCTGGGCTCACTCACGCATCTGTGGTCAGCTGCCAGTCAGCTGGGTCACTCTGCTTCTGAGTGTTGGCTGGCTAAAGGCTGGGGTGACAAGTTAAATGTCCTTCATCACCCAGTAGTCTAGCCCAGACTACTTCATGTAGGTAAGGGTCTCAATAACTGTTGACAGGACAGTTGTATAAGCCCCAACGTCTTTCAAAACTCTGCTGGCATCATGTTTGCTAGTGCTCCATTGGCCAAAATAAGTCACATGGCCAAGCTGAGATACAAGAGGTGGGGAAATATTGATTCTAACTCTTGGAGGAAATACAGAGATAGGCAACATTTGTGGCCATTTTGTAATTTCTGATTCTGCTTTCTGCCCCAGGGGCTGAACCATATGGACTGCATCAAGTGTGTCTCATGCTCTTTGGCTTCCATTTGGGTTCAGCAAATGGGGAACAGCAGCAGAAGATAAGAGGAATGGAGGAGAGTGAGACTGAGGATTTATTCCCTTGGCTCTCTTGCTGCAGCACATTGCTGCAGACTGACTTGTTCCTCCATCCAAAGGCCCAGCTCCAGTCAGGTGGCCTTTCTCCATAGTGCACTATCTGGGTTCTATTTTTCTATCTATCTGTCTATCTATCTATCTATCTATGTATCTATCTATCTATCTATCCATCCATCTACCTACCTATCTACCTACCTACCTACCATCTATCTATCTATATCTTTCTCTCTCCTAGAGTACAACGCTATCCTTTGTGGTTTCCCTACACTCTACCCACACCTTTGAAAATAAGCTCTCTGTTAAATTTTCCTCAAATTACTCAATTTGAATGGATCATGTCTTTCCTGTGGGACCCCGACGGATACAGAAGTAAATATTTAAGAATTTCTTAAATGAGGCACAAAAAGCAAAAACTATAAAATTAAAATATGACAAAACACATTGTGGAAATAGAGAATTCTAGACCCAAATACTCTGACTCAGCCATAGTTGAAATTACAGTTAAAGCCATAAGCCATACATTTTGAGAAATTTTGAGTGGAGATCATTTGGACACAGATTTTTTAAATAAGCTTTAACACTCAGTTAAAGCAAAATCCAAAAGTGTATTGATTAAATCCCGGTCCAGTCTGGTGTGGTTACAGTTCTACTAAAGTTAGATCTACACATGGAAATAATAGAATTTATTTAATATGCCTGCTATTATGGACATTTATGTTATAGCCAATCCATTACTATTACAAACAATGCTTTTTGTGTCCACTTAAGAATTCATTCTCTATCCTAATGTCATGAAGATATCCTCTTAATATCATCTACTTGAAGTCTTATTGTTTTACTTTTCACATTTAAATCTATAGTCCACCTAAAATTGATTTTTGTGGATGGCAAGATAAGGGTCAAAAATCTTTTTCTTTCTATATGGATTCCCAGTTGACCCAGAATCATTCTTTCCCCATTGTTCTTAATGCCATCTTTGTCATAGATGAAGGTCCATATATGCATGGGTCCCATTCTTTTAATGTCAACCTTTTTGTGGTTTTATGCTTTAGAGTTATCTTTCATAAATAGCACTTAGGTTTTCTTTCTTGTTTTGTTTTTTAAAAAAATTGGTTATTTATTCCATTCACATTTATTTTGATTATCAACATATTTAGACTGGATACCCATTTCTACGTTGATCATGACTTTCACCATAGTTGCTAGGAAGTCTTGTCATTCCTTTGTAAGTGTTCCCTCCCTACTCTCTGACTGCTCTCATGATATTTTCATTGTTTATAATGTTCTATAGTTTCAGGGTAAAACTTTTTATTTATTCTGCTTTGGATATGCTGTACATCACGGATCTGTGGATTCATATTTTTTATCAGTCCTGGAACATTCATAGCCATTATTTTTTAAAATATTGCTTTTGGTTCATTGTCTCTACTTTCTCCTTTCGAAACTCTAATTAGACATGTTGGCCCATTAAATTATATTTTCCACGTGCTGCTTTACACTTTCCTTCTCCTTATCTCTCTTTACTACATTCTGGATATATCTTTCATATTTTCTAGTTCACTAATTGTACAGTTGCTCTAGCATCATTATTGAAAAGACCATTTTTTCCCAATGCTCCAAAGTCCCATCTTTTTCATAAATCAAGTATCCATATGCCATAGTCAAATGTCTGTTTCTGGGACTTGTATATATTCTACTGATCTACTTGTATATTCTATCTTTTTTTTTGGCTGTGTTGGGTCTTCTTGCTGCACACGGGCTTTCTCTTGTTGTGGTGCACGGGCTTCTCATTGTGGTGGCTTCTCTTGTTGTGGAGCTTGGACTCTAGGTGTGCAGGCTTCAGTAGTTGTTGCACATGGGCTCAGTAGCTGTGGCTCACAGGCTCTAGAGTGCAGGCTCAGTAGTTGCAGTGCCCGGGCTTAGTTGCTCCACGGCATGTGGGATCTTCCCAGACCAGGGATTGAACTCATGTCCCCTGCATTGGCATGCAGATTCTTAACCACTGAGCCACCAGGGAAGTCCCTACTTGTATATTCTTGTACCAATACCATATCACCTTAATTACTGTAGCTTCATAATAAGGCTTGATATCCAACAAGCAATTTCTCCCACCTGCATTTCCTTCTTTAAGAGTATCATGACTATTCTTGGCCCTTTGTCCAAGTACTTTTAAGAATCAGCTTGTCAAGTTCCACAAAAAGAAAGTTAGGATTTTGATTAGAATTTTATTCATTTTATAGATCAATTTGAAAAAAAATGCTCCATTTATTTAGGTTTTGTCCAATTTATCTCATCACATTTTGTAGTTACATTAAGTAGCATTTTTTTTGTAGAAGTCTTACACATTTTTTTTAGATTTATTCCTATGTACTTGATATTTCTGGATCATAAACGATACCTCTTTAAACTTTCATTTCTAACTCCTTTTTGTTGGCATAAGAAACGAAATTGATTTTTTTTTCTTTTTTGTGCGGTATGCGGGCCCCTCACTGCTGTGGCCTCTCCCATTGTGGAGCACAGGCTCCAGACGCGCAGGCTCAGCGGCCATGGCTCACGGGACCAGCTGCTCCGCGGCATGTGGGATCTTCCCGAACCGGGGCACAAACCCGTGTCCCCTGCATCGGCAGGTGGACTCTCAACCACTGCGCCACCAGGGAAGCCCTGAGATTGATTTTTGTGTGTTGAGCTTGTATTCATCAACATTACTTTATGTTCTTATCAATTCTAATAATTTATCTGTAGATGATCTTGGATTTTCTACATATATAATTATATTATATGTAACTAATGACTTTTATTTCTTCTTTTATAATCACTATACAGTTTTTCTTTGCCTCATGACACTGGCCAAGATCTCCAGTACAATGTTGAATAGAAGTGATGATAGAGGGCAACATTTTCTTGCTTCCAATATCAAAGGGAAGTTTTTACTGTTTCAGCACTAGGTACGGCATTTATTGTAGATTTTTTATTGACACTGTTTAGCAGATTAAGGAAATTCTCATGTATTCCTAGTTTGCTAAAAGTTTTCTTTAAAGTTATGAAAAATGTTGCAATTTATCAAGTGCTTTGGCATCTATTGAAATGATAATATGGTTTTTATCTTTTAATATCTTAATGTGGTAAAATAAATTTTCTCATGTTGAAATCAAACCTTGTATTTCTGGGACAAAGGCAAATTAATCACAAAATATTCATCTTCTGGGCTTCCCTGGTGGCGCAGTAGTTGAGAATCTGCCTGCCAATGCAGGGGACACAGGTTCGAGCCCTGGTCTGGGAAGATAGCACATGCCGCGGAGCAACTGGGCCCGTGAGCCACAATTACTGAGCCTGCGCGTCTGGAGCCTGTACTCCGCAAGAAGAGAGGCTGCGATAGTGAGAGGCCCGCGCACCGCGATGAAGAGTGGCCCCCGCTTGCCGCAACTAGAGAAAGCCCTTGCACAGAAACGAAGACCCAACACAGCCATAAATAAATAAATTAATTTTTTAAAAAAAGTAATATAAAAAAATTCATCTTCTTATATATGTTAGTTTCTAAAATATATAGAACAGTTTTATAATGTGTAGAATTTTTGCATTTTTGCCTTGAGTAAAATTGACCTGTAATTTTCTTATTCACATTGTCTTCCTTAGGTGTTGATATCAAGGTTAGTCTCATAAAACATGTTGAAAACTATTCCCTCTTTTTCTGTTCTCTTGGAGAGTTTATGAAATATTGAAACCATACCAGTTTAATAGAAAGAATTTAGGAGGGAGACTAAGGTGGCAGTGTAGGAGGACATGGAGCTCACCTTCCCCACAAACACATCAAAAATATACCTTCATATGGACCAATTCTCACAGAAAACCAACTGAAAACTGGCAGAAGATCTCCTATATAACCAGACCTGCAATAAAGATCTCCATATAACTGGGTAGGCCCCAAAAAAGCAAGGGCATCCAGTGGAGACTGGTGCCCCTGGGACACATCTGTAAGGAAGAAAAGGTCCACATGAGTGGACTCTCGCCCTGGGGAGCCCGCTTGCCTGCTGGGAAATCTGCTGAGAGAGACAGAAGGGCTGGAGAAGCCTAGACTCTCACGAGGAGTGCCCGCATGCTGGTGTGCTAACAATCAGGGAGGAGAGAGACTTGCTCTGGTGGCTACCAACTTGCTACATTTCCCAATCCAAAGAGGTGAATACCCTGGCCCCATTCACTCCACACCACAGGCTGGTGCGAGATCAGGGCAAAGATTCAGTCTAGCTACACAGAGACAGACTGAGGCACCTGAAATGTGATCTGGGCAGAACTGCAGAGACCATTGTCAGCACACACTTGAGGGCTGTGGGTGAAACTGGGAAGACATTGTCAGCTTGTGCACCAGGTGGTGCCAAGAACATGCAGTGGCTAAGAACTTGGGCAGACAGGTCCTGGGAGAAGACTGCCACAGAGGCAGTCCAGATCCCAGGAGGCAGCACAGCCACCTCAATTCCTGCAGCCACAACACCCTGACCCCAGCCCCAGGCTATTGCACACCACAGCCTTGCACTAGATTTGGGATGAACACAACAGAGAAAGGGGATGCGATCTTGGGCTGCTTCTGAGTGGAAATGCAGATGCCTACACAGGCAGCACACAGGTCTGCTGTTAACAGCATGGGCCTCACTTGCTTCAGCAATCATCTCCTTTGGTGCAAGGCATGCACCCAACGGCAACAGAGCCTGATCAAACCCAACCTTCAGGGCTTCTACTCCAACAACTGGGGAGCAGATCCCACCCCCAATAGGGTAGTGACAACCACAGAGCAAAGAGGAAGCCCCACTTCACATCCAGTACAGCCTCTAGACACCACAACATCAATCATAACCCCTTATCAAGGGGATAACAGCCAGCATACTCTGAAGAAAGACGTGGCTGTTATGTATACCAAAACCAATCCTTGCACCAAAAATATTGGAAACGCACAGTCTTCACAGGGATGATCCCACATAAAAACACCCCTTCAAGACCACAGTAGATAACTGTTTCTCCTAAATTCATAGAGACATAGAAAGTTAAGTAAAATGAAAAAGCAGAGGAACTACTTTTAATAAAAAGAACAAGAGAAGTCCCCTGAAATAAAAAAACAATGGAACAGACCTCATTAGTCTACCAGACCCTGAGTTCAAAAAGGAGATAATAAAAATGCTAAAGTAATTAAAAGGAGATAATAAAAATGCTAAAGTAATTAAGAGAGATTTTCAATAAAAATGAAGATCACTGTAACAAGGAACTAGAAACTATAAAGGTGAATCAATCAAAATTAGACAATTCAATTGCCGAGATAAAAACTAACCTAGAAGCAATGAATAGCACTAAATGAAATGAAAGAACAAATAAGTGATCTGGAAGAGAGAATAATGGAAATCACAAAGTCAGAACAGCAGACAGAAAGACAAATGAAAAAAAATGATAGCAACATATGGAATCTATGGGATAATATAAAGCATGCCCACCTACGCATAATAGGGGTTCCAGAAGGAAAAGAGACAAAAAGGGGGATCGAAAATGTATTTGGAGAAATTATGGCTGAAAAATTCCCAAACCTAAGGAAGGAAACAGATATTCAAGTACAGGAAACCCAGAGGATCCCAAACAAGATGAACCCAAACAGATCCACAGCAAGACACATCATAATTAAAATGGCAAAAGTTAAAGATAGGATTCTAAAGGCAGCAAAAGAAAACAAAGAGTAAGTTACAAGGGAATCCCCATAAGGCTGTCAACTGATTTCTCTGCAGAAACTTTGCAGGCCAGAAGGGAGTGGTGTGATGTATTCAAAGTCCTGAAAGGGAAAACCTGAAAACTAGAATACTCTATCCAGCAAGAATATCATTTAGCATAGAAGACAAGATAAAAAATTTCTCAGATAAGCTAAAACTAAAAGAATTCAGCAATACTAAACCTACCCTAAAAGAAATATTGAAGGGTCTTCTCTAAACAGAAAAGGATCTATAGGAAATGGAAAACCATATAGGAAAGGCCAATATATAAAAGAATTGAAGATCACTTAAATAAGCCAGTACATAGCTCAAAAAAATAATCAAAAATTTTGCAAAAGCAATGATAACTATTACAATTAACAGCAAAAGGATAAGCATGAAGATGTGAAACAGGACATCAAAATTGCAAAATGTGGGGGAGAGGAGTATAAATATATAGATCTTTTAGAATGTGTTTGAATTTGTATGACTATCAGTTTAAAGCAAGTAGATATAGTCATGGGTCAACATACTTGAAAACTAGAGTAACCACAAATCAAAAACATACAACAGATTCACAAAAAGCAAAAAGAAAGGAATTCAAGCATACTGCAAAAGAAAATCATCAAACCACAAAAGGAAAAACAAAAAGAAGAAGAAATGAACAAAGAAGAACTACAAAAACTACTGGAAAACAAGGTTTAAAATGGCAATACCATTTTACATACCTATCAATAGTTACTTTAAGTGTCAATGAACTAAATGATCCAGTCAAATGACATACAGTAGCAGACTGGATTAAGAAAACCAAGAATCTACAATATGCTGCCAACAAGACTCACTTCAGGGCAAAAGACACACACAGAATGAAGGTGAGGGGATGGAAAAATATATTTCATGCAAATAGAAATGACAAGAAAGCAGAGGTAGCAATACTCAAATTAGACAAAACAGACTTTAAACCAAAGGCCATAAAGACAAATAAGTACATTATATAAAGATAAAGGGATTAATACAACAAGAGTATATTACATTCATTAACATATATGCACCCAATATAGGAGCACCTAAATATCTAAAACAACTAACAGACATAAAGGGAGAAACTGACAGTACTACATTAATAGTAGAAATAATTGAAATTATAATTGAAATTATTTCAATTATTTAAGAGGATAGAATTATTTCATCTTTTCTGACCACAACCATATGAAACTAGAAATCAACCACAGAAAGAAAAACGAGAAAAGAATGAACACATGGAAACTAAACAACATGCTACTAAAGAAAACAATGAGTCAACGATGAAATCAAAGAAAAAATCAGAAAATACCTCAAGACAAACGAAAATGAAAATACAACCTTACAAAATCTCTGAGATGCAGCAAAAGCAGTTCTAAGAGGGGAGTTCATAGTGACACAAACCTTCCTCAAGAAATAAGAAAAATCTCAAATAAACACTTAACCTATCACCTAAAAGAATTAGAAAAAGAAGAAAAAACAAAACCCAAATTCAGCAGAAGAAAGGGAATAATAAAGATCACAGAGGAAATAAATACAATAGAGATTAAAAGAAACAACAGAAAAGATCAATAAAAACCAAGAATTTTTTTGAAAAGATAAACAAAATTGACAAACTTCAAGACAGGCTTACCAAGAAGAAAAGAGAAAGGACCCAAATTAACAAAATAAGAAATGAAAGAGAAGAAATAACAACTGAAACTACAGAAACTGAAACTACAGAAGAAATAACAACTGAAACTACAGAAATACAAAAAAAAAATCATAATACTATGAACAGTTATATGCTAGGACAACCTAGAAGAAATGGACAAGTTTCTAGAAACATACAGCTTGCCAAAACTGGGTCAAGAAGAAACAGTTAATTTGAACAGAGCAATCACTAGAAGTGAAACAGAATCTTTAATGAAATTCCCTGCAAACAAAAGTCCAGGACTGGACAGCTTCACTGGGGAATTCTACCACACGTACAAAGAAGAACTTATACTGATCCTGTCAAAGTACTCCAAAAAATTGAAGAGGAGGGAACATTACCAAATTCATTCCATGAAGTCACTATCACCCTTATAACAAAACTAGACAAAGACACTACAAAAAACGAAAATTACAGGTCAATATATTTGATGAGTATAGATGCAAAAATCATCAACAAAATACTGGCAAACTGAATCCAACAATACATAAAAAGGATCATACACCATGATCAGGTTGGATTCATACCAGGGTCGCAAGGATGGTTCAACATATGTAAATCAATCAATGTGATACACCACATCAACAAAAGAAAAAACAAAAACCACACAATCATCTCAATAGATGCAGAAAAAGCATTTGACAAAATTCAATATCCATTCATGATAAAACTCTTACCAAAGTGGGTATAGAGGGAACATATCTCAACATAATAAAAACAATATATGACAAACCTACAGTCAATATTATATTCAGCAATGAAAAGCTGAAAGCCTTCACACTAAATTCAGAAACTAGATAAGGATACCCAATATCACCACTTCTATTTAACATAGTATTGGAAGAACTAGCCCCAGGAATTAGGTACTAAAAAGAAATAAAAGGTATATGAATTGGAAAGGAAGAGGTAAAACTGTCACTATTTGCAGATGACATGATACTCTATATAGAGAACCCTAAAATCTCCAAACAAAAACTATTAGAACTAATCCATGAATTCAACAAGGGAGCAGGATACAAGATTAATATACATAAATCCGTTGCATTTCTTTACACTAACAATGAAACACCAGAAAGAGAAAGTAAAAAAACAATCCTGTTTAAAATCGATTAAAAAAAATTACCTACAAATAAACTTAACCAAGGAGGTTAAAGACCTATACACTGAAAACTATAAGACATTGATAAAAGAAATTGAAGATAAGTCAAAGAAATGGAAGGATATCCTATGCTCTTGGATTGGAAAAATTAATATTGTTAATATGGCCATAATACCCAAAGCAATCTAGATTCAATGTGATCCCTATCAAAATACACATGACATTTTTCAAAGAACTAGAACAAATAATCCAAAAATTTATATGCAACCACAAAAGACCTAGAATTGCCAGAGCAATCCTGATTAAAAAGAACAAAGCTGGAGGCATAACTCTTCCAGACTTCAGACTATACTACAAAGATACAGTAATCAAAACAGCATGGTATTGGCACAGAAACAGACATATGGATCAATGGAACAGAACTGAGAGCCCCAAAACAAACCCACATACCTATAGTCCATTAATCTACTACAAAGGAGATAAGAATATACCAAGGAGAAAAGACACTTTAACAAGTGGTGTTGGGAAAGCTGGACAGCTACATGTAAATCAGTGAAATTAGAACACTCCCTCATACCATATACAAAAATAAACTCAAAATGGTTTAAAGACCTAAATATAAGACATGACACCCTAAAACTCCTAGAAGAGAACATAGGCAAGACATCCTGACATAAAGTGTAGCAATATTTTCTTAGATCAATCTCCCAAGGCAAAAGAAATAAAAGCAAAAATAAACAAATGGGACCTAATCAAACTAAAAAGCTTTTGCAAAGCATAGGAAACCATCAGCAAAATGAAAAGACAACCTACAGAATGGGAGAAAATATTTGAGAATAATGTAATGGACAATGGGTTAATATCCAAAATATACAAACAGTTAATATAACTCAACATTGAAAAAATAAGTAAAAACAAACAACCCGGGCTTCCCTGGTGGCGCAGTGGTTGAGAGTCCGCCTGCCGATGCAGGGGACACGGGTTCGTGCCCCTGTCCGGGAAGATCCCACATGCCGCGGAGCAACTAGGCCCGTGAGCCATGGCCCGTGAGCCATGGCCGCTGAACCTGCACGTCCAGAGTCTGAGCGTCCGGAGTCTGCGCGTCCGGAGCCTGTGTTCCGCAACGGGAGAGGCCACAACAGTGAGAGGCCCGTGTACCGCAAAACAAAACAAAACAAACAAACAACCCAATCAAAAAATCAGCAGAAGACCTAAATAGACATTTATCCATAGAAGACATACAGGTGCATGGAAAGATGCTCAACATCTCTAATTATTAGAGAAATGCAAGTCAAAACCATGATGAGGTAGCACCTCACACCAGTCAGAATGGCTATCAACCAAAAGTCTACAAATAATAAATGCTGGAGAGGATATGGAGAAAAGGGAACCCCTCTACATTGTTGGTGGGAATGTAAATTGGTGCAGTCACTATGGAAAACAGTACAGAGGTGCCTTAAAAAACTGAAAATAGAGCTACCATATGATCCAGCAATTCCACTCCTGGGTATATATCTGGAAAAGACGAAAACTCTAATTCAAAAAGATACACACACCCCAGTGTTCACAGCAGCACTATTTACAATAGCCAAGATATGGAAACATCCCAAATGCCCATCAACAGATGACTGGCGTTAAGAAGATATATATACACAATGGAGTATCACTCAGCCATAAAAATGAATGAAATATTGCCATTTGCAGCAACATCGTTGGACCTAGAAAATATTATGCTTAATGAAGCAAGTCAGATAAAGACAAATATTATATGGTATCACTGATATGTGGAATCTAAAAAAATAATACAAATGAATATGTATACAAAACAGAAATAGACTCACAGACATCATAAACAAACTTATGGTTACTAAAGGGGAAAGGTGGGGGAAGGGATAAATTAGGAGTATGGGATTAACAGATACAAAGTACTATACATAAAACATATAAGCAACATGGATTTACTGTATCACACAGGGAACTATATTCAATATCTTATAATAACCTATAATGGAAAAAAATCTGAAAAATATAACTGAATCACTTTGCTGTAACCTGAAACTAATACAATATTGTAAATCAACCATATTTCAATAAATAATAATAATAAAAAGAAGGAGCAGTAAATATAGGGAGTTGTGTAGTCAAGTATTGGAGAACTGAAAAGGTAGAGGGGGAACTGCAGTAACATAGAGATAATAAATACAGGAAGTAGCTACCACCCTTAGGGATGATGGAACGAAGGGAAGAGGTTGGGTTATTAAAAACCACAAACTTGGAGGAGGGACCTACAGAGATGGGATCCAGACCTCTGAAGAAGGGTGTTGTGAAAGTTGTTGTGCAGGTTCCTCAAGAGTCAAACAAAAGACTTAAATTCAGGCGTTAGTCCTTGAAAAGGTTGTTTTACTTCTACTTTTTATAGAAAGCATCCCCTTCTTTAAGGCATTTTACTTCCACCTATTGGAGAACTGTCATAACGCACTGAATTTGTTGGGACAAGATGCTTCAATACCATATGTAAACCTACAATATCCACAATGAGAATGGTACTCTCTGCATGTGGCACGGGGGGGCCACTGGCTATTCCCTGTCTTCCAAAAATTTGCTGAGTTCTTTCATTCTCTCATGTATCCTTCCTCATTTTCTTTGATCTTTTTTATTCCTTTCTATAATTTTAATGTGGTATCAAGAGTATTGTGATAAATGCATGCAATCAATAAACTATCTTTAGCCAGAAATTATATATGTTAATTAGTTATAAATGTATTTTAATAATTATTAAATTACTTATTATAAAGTATTAAAATTCATTTGTAATTTTAACAGCTTTATTATATCTCTTCACATCATTTGTTTTGTAGGTTCAAAGGAAAAAATTAAACATGAAAATTATAATTGAATTGCAATCTTGTATTGGTATAAAACATATCAGCAAAGAAGATGTCTGAAAAGAAGAGTACTTCAGAAGAGCTAGAGGATCTCACTAGTCAATTTAGGAAAGAATCTAGATCACGGTTAGTGGAGAAATCTGGAGTTATTAAAGAAACATCAAACTCTCTAAAGGAAGCTTCTGATGGGACCACTTCCAACCAAATTTGTAAAGTGCGTCCTAGAAAAAATACATTAGGTATATGTGATGATACATCAACATCCTCCTCTGGAAGTAAGTCTAAGAGAAATGAAGAACAAAGGAAAACTCTTCAATTTTCTGAAACAATTGCTACATATGACAGTTTGCAGTCAAAAAGTGAAATTTCACAAAGTTCATCACTATCAGTAACTAAGATGAGTGCTGAATATCAGGCTTTCGTTGACTCCCTAACTCATGAAACATTAGAAAAAATTAGTCCACAACTCTCTGAAGAAAATCAGAAAGGACTTGGCTTAGGATCAGATAAGTTTACAGTTAACCTCAAAGCCAAGGGTTTACAAGAATTCCCTAAGGACATTTTAAAAATCAAGTATGTAAAATATCTCTATTTAGATGAGAATGAAATCAAAAGTTTTAAAGGGGCAGACTCCAGTGATCTGCTAGGACTTGAAATTCTAACCATGCAAGAAAATGGGTTATCATCACTTCCATCTGAAATTCAGTTACTTCATAATTTAAAGCTATTAAATGTCAGCCACAACCAAATATCACATATCCCTAAAGAAATATCACAGCTTGGGACTATCAGGCAACTGTTTTTAAATAACAATTGTATTGAGGATTTTCCTTCTGGCTTGGAAAGTCTTGGAAACTTGGAAATTTTAAATTTGGCTAAAAATAAGTTAAGACATATACCAGATACTCTCTCTAGTTTGAAAAACTTGAGGGCTCTCAATCTGGAATATAATCAGTTAAGAGTATTTCCTAAAGCTCTGTGCTTCCTTCCAAAGTTAATTTTACTAAACCTTTCTGGAAACCTGATAAACAGTTTGCCAAAAGAAATTAAGGAACTTAAAAATTTAGAAATACTTTTACTTGATCACAATAAACTTACCTTTTTGGCCGTGGAAATTTTTCAGTTGCTCAAAATGAAAGAACTCCAACTGACAGACAATAAATTGGAAGTTATTTCACACAAAATTGAGAATTTTAGGGAACTTAGGATTCTAATACTTGATAAAAATTTATTGAAAGACCTACCAGAGAAAATTTCCCACTGCGTAATGTTGGAATGCCTTAGTCTTAGTGATAATAAGTTAACAGAACTTCCTAAGAACATACATAAGCTTAAAAATTTAAGAAAACTCCATATAAACAGAAATAATATCGTGAAAATACCTGAATATATTTCACATCTTAATAATATGTTCAGCCTAGAATTTTCAGGAAATTTAATCGCAGACTTTCCTATTGAAATAAAAAACTGTAGAAAAATAACTAAAGTTGAATTGAGTTATAATAGAATAATGTATTTTCCACTAGGTTTGTGTGCTTTAGATTCTCTTTATTATTTGGGTTTTAATGGAAATTATATTTCAGAAATACCTGTAGATATATCTTTCAGTAAACAACTGCTTCATTTAGAATTTAATGAAAACAAACTCCTAATATTTTCTGAGCACTTATGTTCTCTTATTAATCTTGAATACCTTGATCTTGGTAAAAACAAAATAAGGAAAATTCAACCATCTATTTCCAATATGGTATCACTCCGTGTTCTTATTTTATGCTGTAATAAGTTGGAAACTTTCCCCATAGAAGTGTGTACTTTAGAAAATTTGCAAGTACTTGATCTTTCAGAAAACCAAATACAGACTATTCCTTCAGAGATCTGTAACTTAAAAGGAATCCTGAAACTAAACATCTCAAGCAATCAATTTATATGTTTTCCTATTGAACTTTGCCAACTTCAATCACTGGAAGTGCTGAATATAAGCCAGATAAATGGGAGAAAGGTAAGAGATGGATATTTAGGACTTTGTGGGGAAGGTATGACTGAAGGGGATCAGAATCTAAGCTGTAGTGTGTGTGTGTGTTTAATTTAGCTGGAATACTTTATTTTGTAAAGGATAGGCTTTTTTTTTAAAACCTCAAATGCGGCTTACAAATAAACTTTTCAACACAAGAGTTTTATAGGAAAATATTTCATTAAAATGAAATCCCAAGTAATTAAAGCTGACAATTTTATAGACTTATTTTTATTTCAGTTTAACTGTGAAAGGAGTTTTAAAGTTATGGATGTAATATAATTTAGAACTAAATTTTAATCTCCTTGAAGTTAGGGATTGTCTGTTATGCTTCTTTTATATATAGAAGAACACTGAGCACAATATCCAGTATTCACCTTGTTGTTTGATTATTTCTGAGGGGCCCATACATTCAAAACTCTTTTGTTCACTCATAGAACTTCCTTTATTTCAAACACCACTTGTGATGGCCTTAGTTTTTCTGACGATGCATATTTTTTCTTTGCCTTAGCAGAGTATCTTAATTCCTGTTACTTTGCAATACTTTTCATACTAGGAATTTTCATTTGAGGCTATATTGCCAAACTGTGTGTGTCCATTATAAAGAAATTTACTGAGCACTTACTCAAAATGCATCATGACTGGGAGCATGTATACAAAAAGGATAAAACATATATCATGTCATTTAAAAATCCAAGAAGAACACATAAGGGACTAATAAAAAGTAATGTTAATGAGAGTAGGAGTAAAGAGATCAAATATGGAAGAGAACAGTTTAGAAAGACTTCAGGGCGGAGAAGAAATCAAAGCAGGGTAAGCTTTAGGGATGGAAGAAAGGGATAAGGTGGCAATGAACACTGAGTGTTGGGAGAGTGAGGAAAGTGGTTAGCAAGCCACAGGGTTGAATTGGTAGCACTGGTCAGACTGGGGAAATACCTGCATGCTACACAATTTGTTGTGGGTTTTATTAAGCAAGGGAATCACAAAGACTTTGTGACATAATGAAAATATATCTTTTTTAGGACAAAAAAACTCTCCTTCCATTTTATTTTATTAAAAGTTTTAGTCATAGAAATATTTATTAAAAATATAATTGTTTAACCTTTGTTACAGTTAACAAGACTTCCGGAAGAGCTGTCTAATATGACTCAACTTAAAGGACTTGATATCTCAAATAATGAAATCAGAGAGATGCCAAGAAATATAGGGGAGCTGAGAGGTTTGGTTAGTTTAAATGCATACAACAATCAAATAAGATATCTGCCACCATCTTTTCTATCTTTAAATGCTCTCCAGCAACTAAACTTGAGTGGTGAGTGTCAAGCATAACCAATAAGCATAATAAATTAAGTTGAGTTTTGGTTTCTAGGTTGCAAATTTTGCTGACAAGACAGAATGGCAAACAGTCAACATCATGTATTAAGTGCCAATAGGAAGGAAATGGCTAGTGCAGGTAATGAGAGCAAACCATAAGGTCCAGTTCCTTCCCTAAAAGAGGTTATAATCCAGCTGGGGAACCTGCACACATTTTCATTTCTTTTCTGTTTTCTCTGCCTATACCCAGTCATTCATTATTTCTTCCCTTTGTGAACCTGACCTCATCTCTCTCTCTTCACACACCTACCTACACAGCCTTAGGTCAGCATTTTCTCTATTTTCCTTCTCTGCTGGCTCCCCGATCCCACTCCTACACCCTACAATACTCTAATACCTTACACTCTTTTACAAAGTAAATCACTTCAATAACAACAACAACAAAAAGTAAATCACTCACTCTAAAAATATCAGAATTCCCAAAGCTAGACTAGTATTTTTCTTAATAATTTTTATTATGAAATATTTCAAACTTACAGAAAAATAATAAACACCTATGTACTTACTCTCAGGTATAAGGAATGCTAACATTTTGTGTTATTTACTTGAGATATTTTTGATTAAGAAATAAAATAGAATTGAAACTTTTTTTGTACTTCTCCCCAAACTAGAAGTAACCAGTGTACTGAAATTGATGTATATCTTTTTTTTTTTGCGGTACACGGCCTCTGACTGTTGTGGCCTCTCCCGTTGCGGAGCACAGGCTCCGGACGCGCAGGCTCAGCGGCCACAGCTCACGGGCCCAGCCGCTCCGTGGCATGTGGGATCTTCCCGGACCGGGGCACGAGCCCGTGTCCCCTGCATCGGCAGGTGGACTCTCAACCACTGCACCACCAGGGAAGCCCGATGTATATCTTTTAAAAATAGAAGTGAAACTTCTTTTGTACTTCTCCCCAAACTAGAAGTAACCAATGTACTGAAATGGATGTATATCTTTTTTCTATCCATGTTTTTATACATATATATATCCATAACAAAATAACATTATTTAGAGTTTTAAATTTTATTATATCTTATACTATATGGTATGTAATTTACAATTCTGTAACTTGCTTTTTCATTTGTCATATTTCTAAAGTTAATCCATGTCAATGTATACATAGACCTATTTCATTCATTTTAAATGTTGCATAATATGTATAATATTCAATTACATGGTTAAACAACAATTAATCCATTATCCTGTTGATAGACAATTAGGTTGTTTCCAATTTGTTTGCTACTATAAATATCCCTGTACATGTTCCTAGTATACATCTGCTTGAGTTTTTCGAAGTGCATATAGCTGTAAGTAGAATCACTGGATCAGAGGTTATGTACATCTTCAACTTTACCAGATATGAGGAAATTTATGCCCATAGTGGTTGTACCAGCTAATCTCATAAACAGCTGGGTTTCTAAAATTATATCTTTCAGTTGAAAGTAGCACTTATAACCAGAGCCCTGCACCTTCTTAAATTTAGAGGATTTCTAGATTAAAAACAAACTCATCTTTTGGGTGTACTAGTACCAGTAGTACAGTAAAACCTACAGTAAATATATCAATACTTAGATATAATGCAACTGGCATTTGTTTCCTGAATCCCCAGAACCCCTAGTAAGCTGGCTATGTAGGTATACATCAGTTTGCGATCACTTGCAATAAGGTACAATAACTCAGCCCTGCAATTTAAGTTTTTGGTCCCACTTTTGTATTTTGGCAAAGTTTCACTTTTTTTAGGGAGGTTATCTATTTTGTCCAAGTGTAGGACACGCTTCACTCAGCTTACTATTTGTGCATAAAAAAAAAAAAAAGGCTGACCAGAGTCTTCTGACCCACTGGAGAACACAACTACCAATAGAAAGCACAGTTCTCTCGAGGTTTTCTAGTACAAGAATCAAGACAAAATAGGAAGATCACAGACTTTTCTGCAAGCTTAGCCAGTTCTCTGTTAGTCCCTATCAGAATTAGAAAAGTATATCAGTCAGGATCCAGAAACCACACCTTAGTTAATTACTAAGTAAAATCTTCTTAACTGTTTAACTAAAAGGGTAAAGAGAGAATCCTAAGGTTATCACAAAAGTAGCAATGGCAGGAAGCAATAACCATCTTATGGCTAAGGGAATAAAATGAAGAATTTGGAATTATTAAAACTTATAAGTTTGGAAGAGGGGTCACGCAGTGGTGAAACTCGGAAGTCTGAGGATGAAGTACTGCTTGCCTGGTGCTTGTTCCTCTGAGCTTGGGGATGGTAAGTGTGTGTTTGTGTAGGGGTGTGTGTGTGAGAGAGAGAGAGAGAAAGAGAGAGAGAGAGAGAGAGAGAGAGGAGCTAGTTCTGCAAGTGTTGGGAAAACTGCAAACTGCATTCACCTGTTATATGGGCTGGAACTGCTGCCGGTGGGGTAAAAGAGTGTTGCTGGTGTGACACTCAAGGAAAAACAGTCAAGGAGCCCACGAGATGGGTTTGGATCTAAGAGATCCAAAGTATGGACTAGTATTTTCTAGTCCATACCCATCTAGTCCAAACCCATCCAAGAGATGGGTTTGGATCTAAGAGATAATCGCTACACAACTGGCATGCCCACAGTCTCCAGCTTTCCTTGCCAGATTTGAAGTTATAATCTGTTTCCTCCATTCATGAAACGAAGCTAACAGGAATACCCACGTCATAGATTTGGACTGAATGAGACTTTGAAAGCTGGTAGCATCTTCATTATTCAGACAAAAGACATTTATATACAGTCTTGAGAATTAGTCCCCTCTGTCACTAACGCTAGTGGATTTAGGAAGATAACCACTTTGAACCTCAGTTTTTCCATCAGCAAGATAGGAAAGCTATAACTTCTGTTTGTTCATAGAATCGTGGAAATATAAGTTAAAACTTATGAAAATATTTTGATAAATGTGAGACATTATACCAGTGAACAGGATTTATAGATTAATTCCTTGCTTTCCTCAAAGCACAGACCTTGAAGTAGGACATTATTTAGAATTCTAACTCCATCATTCACATCAGCTAGATTATACAATTTGCTGGTATAGTAATGTTCCCAGTACTCTATAATCTTTTATTTCTGTAGAATCAGTAGTAATGTTCCCATTTTCATTTCTGATTTTAGTAATTTGAGTCTTGCTTCTTTTTTCTTAGTCCATTGAGCTAAAGCTAATGGACTAAAGCTAATTTGTCAATTTTGTTGATCTTTTCAAAGAACCAACTTTTGGTTTTGTTGATTCTATTGTTTTTCTATTCTCTATTTCATTTATATCTGCTCTAATCTTTATTGTTTCCTCCTTCTGATAGTTTTGGATTAATTTGCTTATCTTTTTCTAGTTCATTTAGGTGTAAAGTTATTAATGTGAGATATTTCTTCTTTTTCAGCTATAAATTTCATCCTAAGCACTGCTTCTGTTGCATCCATAATTTTTGGTTATCGTTTTCATTTTCATTCATCTCTTTGTATTTTATAATTTCCTTTTTGATTCCATCTTTGACACATTGGTTGCTTAAAAGTATGCTGTTTAACTCTGTAAATTTTCCAGTTTTCCTTCTATTATTTTTCATAGTTTCATTCCATTGTGGTCAAAGAAGATATATTGTATGACTTTTTTCAGTCAATTTTAATTTATTGAGACTTGTCTTGTGGCTTAATATATGGTCTATCATGGAGAATGTTCTATGTGCACTTGAGAAAAATGTGTATTCTGCTGTTGGAGTGTTCTATGTATGTCTGTTAGGTTTAGTTGCTTTATAGTGTTGTTCAAGTGCCCTATTTCCTTACTGACCTTTTGTCTAAATGTTCTATCCATTATTGAAAGTGAGGTATTATAGTCTCCATCTATTACTGTAGAACCACTTGTTGCTCCCTTCAATTCTGTCAATATTTGTCTAATATGCTTTGGGGTTTTGCTGTTAGGTATGTATATACTTATAACTGTTATATCTTCTTAATGTAATGATCCTTTTAAAAATATATACTGTCCTTTGTCCTTTATAACAGTTTTTGACTTAAAGTCTATGTTATCTGATATTAGTAAAACCACCCCAACTCTTTGGTTAGTATTTGCATGGATATCTTCTTCTGTCCTTCAATACCTGGAGCCATAAAAGAAAATACTACTTTCCCAGTCTTTGCAGCTTAGCTCTATGCTGGGGCACTTCAATGCTAAGTCAGGCCACCTATGACTCTGCCTTAGCCTTCTTCGCCTGATTGTGTGAAGCCCAAAAATCCACCACAGGCACAAACCTAGGATTCTCTCAGTTCTCTTCTGTGCATGTGTTCAGTCCTAGATATGCTTACTGTACTCCATTTCCCCCAGGATACACCATGGCCCTTCTCAGCCCTTATTCCCCCAAGAAACTCCCTCTTCAGCCTCCTCCTTCCTGGGCTTTTGGATCTGTTTGCTGCTTTCCCTGTCTGCTGTTCCTTGCCCCAGGTAGGCTCAGACATGTGTGTCTTTACATGTGACAACAACTTGCCATTCAGGAAGGCAGCTCCATCCTGAGTCGGGGGAGCAAAACAAAAGTCAGTCTCTGTGTCAATCCCTCGGGGAATCAGCAGACAGGTCAAAATGCAAAGCCTCAGTATTAAAAGAACAAGGTCCATGTTGGCTTTCTGGCACCAGCAAGCTGCACCAGGAATGCAGGCTGCCCTCCCCACAGCTGTTGCTGCCATGCTGGGAAATGGAGGGTGGTATGGAGACGAGTGAAAAAGCCACAGTGCTCTCTTACCAAAATTCTCCTGCCTTTTTCTTCATTGAGCAGTATCCTAGTAACCGTAAAATTCTGGATTAAGTTCCAGAATTTTGAGAAAGCTGATTCTATCAGCCCTTTCCAGCTTTTGATTGTTTCAATTGGAGGGGCTGATATTTTGAGAGGCCTACTCTGAATTTTCTGTGGCATTCATTCCAGGTGTGTTTTTCATGTTTATTTATACTGCTTGGATTTTGCTGTTTCTGGTCTATATATTCATGTATTTTACTACATTGGGGGACTTTTTTTAACTGTTATTCCTTCAAAATTTTTTTCTTCGTCATTTTCTTTCTCTACTCCAATTTCCTTTACATGTTGTCCTACAAATCCCTAAAGTGCTCTCTCTCTCTCCGTGTGTGTGTGTGTGTGTGTGTGTGTGTGTGGTGTACACAGAGCTTTCAGCATCTCATATTGATCTGCCTTCAAGTTTACTGACTTGTCTATCATTTCTATCCTATTGTTGTCTCTCCAATTAATTTTTAATTTCAGATACTGAAATTTTCAGTTCTAGCATTTCCATTTTTCCTTTTTTATAGTTTATATTTTTCCTCCAAGATTTCCTTTTTTTTTTTTTTTCGGTACGCGGGCCTCTCACTGTTGTGGTCTCTCCCGTTGCGGAGCACAGGCTCCGGACGCGCAGGCTCAGCAGCCATGGCTCACGGGCCTAGCCGGTCGGCGGCATGTGGGATCTTCCCGGGGCACGAACCCGTGTCCCCTGCATCGGCAGGCGGACTCTCAACCACTGCGCCACCAGGGAAGCCCCAAGATTTCCTATTTTTTCATTCATTATAAGAATATCTTTCTTTACATTCTTGAACATCATTGTATTAGCTGCTTTAAAATTCTTATATGTTGACTACAGCAATTGAGTTGTATTTTTCTCTTGGGAGTGAGCCACATTTTCTTTTTTCTCTGTTTTGAATCGTGAACTCTATAATCAATTCTGTTTCTCTCCAATGTTGATATTTGTTTTTGTTGCTATTGTTGCTTCATCAGGCACTTAAGTTGCTGGACTAAAAATACAAACTCCTTCCCTGCAAATGGCAGCTCCTTAGATCTCAGTTCAGTACTTTTAGCCATTAGCTGTTATATCAGTTTTCTATGGGTATGTGACAAGTTTCCACAAACTTTCGCTTCTTAAATTAATAAAATATTTATTTCACACAGTTTCTGAGGGTCAGGAACCCAGGAGGTGTTTAGCTGACTTGTTCTATCTCAGAGTCTTGTATGAGATTGCAGCCAACCTGTTGGCTGGTGCTGCAGCCAGGCTTGATTAGGGCTGGTGGATTTGCTTCAAAGCTTATTTATGTGGCTACTGGCAGCAGGCTTTAGTCCCTTGCCATATGAGCCTCTTTATGACATGGCAACTGGTTTTCCCCAGAGCTAGTGATATCAGGGAGTGAGACAGAATATACTTAAGTCAGAAGCAGCACACACTCCAAGAAGCAATGAGCAACTCTAGTACCCAGATCTTGGTTTCTAAATACCTTTCTTCACTAAAAGGAACCAGGTTCCTTTAATTTTGGCTAAAATAATATAACCATAAATATATATAAATAGCACAAAGGCAAACTTTAGGCCAGTTCCTCTTGAAATGATTACAAATTCTTACTTTGTCAGTTATCACAGTTTTACTTTTTATGTCAGGTTTATATTAGATTAAGGTGGTTTTTTTTTAAAGATCAAAAAACATTTTTTTTAAGATTTTTTTTTGATGTGGACCATTTTAAAAGTCTTTATTGAAT
Source organism: Lagenorhynchus albirostris (assembly GCF_949774975.1). Lineage (NCBI taxonomy): Eukaryota > Metazoa > Chordata > Mammalia > Artiodactyla > Delphinidae > Lagenorhynchus > Lagenorhynchus albirostris. Next base: position 55,363,294 of record NC_083102.1, on the reverse strand, counting down.
TTGTTATAATATTGCTTCTGTTTTTATGTTTTGGTTTTTTGGCTGTGAGTCATGTGGGATCTTAGCTCCCTGATCAGGGATCAAACCTGCACCCCCTGCATTGGAAGGTGAAGTCTTAACCACTGGACTGCCAGGGAAGTCCCACAGATTTGAAAAAAATTTGAAAAAAATTATATTTAGGGAAGTTGGAGCTTAATCTTCACTCCTTGAGGGTGGACCAGACTTCGTAACTCAGTTCTAAAGAATAGAGTATGGAATGGAGAAAATCAAAACATTACATTAGAGAAACCTGGAAGACACTATTTTAGCCAAGGGATAATGTTTAACATGCTAGTGGTGTCTTGTGGATGTCAGGTATCTCTGGTGTGATGAGAGCACTTCACCTCTGTGGTATTCTTTCCAAAAACCCATAACCCCCATCTATTCATGAAAAAATATACCAGATAAACTCATATTAAGGAATATTCTACAAAATACCTAACTTGTACTACTCAAAACCATCAAGATCGTGAAAAACAAGGACAGGCTGAGGAACTGTCACAGACCAGAAGACATAACTGTATGCAGTGTGCTATCCTGGAATGGATACTGGAACAGAAAAAGGACATTGATGGAAAATATAATGAAATTCAAAAATGTCCAAAGCTTATTTAATAGTAATGTGCCAATGTTAAAGTTTCTTCGATTTAAAAATGTAATACAATAATGTGAGATGATAACATCAGGGAAAACTAAAACTAGATGAAGAGTATACAGGAACTCTACAATTTCTGCAACTTTTCTGTAAATCTGAAATTATTGCAAACAAAGTTTATTAAAAAAATTACCATCTCACTTACTCTGTAAAGTCCTTTCCTGCATTATAAGAGGAAAGCCTCCTTCTCATTTTGTCATTCTCTATGAGAAAAAGGAATCATTGCTCTGTTTCTATACTTTCTCCTTTTCATTCCTAGCAAGTGGACAACAGTAAGAACTTATGTTTTGCCAGCATTGTGAGGCTCCTCTGATACTTTGTCAGTGAGACACAGTAGATGCCCTTTACATAGTTGTTATTTGTCTCTATAGTTTTCTTTTACAGAAGGATATAATTCAATTGTAATTTTTTTTCTACTAGGAAATAATCTGACAGCTCTGCCTAGTGGTATCTACAAGCTTTTTTCACTGAAGGAGATAAATTTTGATGATAACCCTTTGCTGAGACCTCCAGTGGAAATCTGTAAAGGAAAACAATTGTGTACTATTGCATGCTATCTACAGAGGGCAGATGAGAGAGATGGTAGGTGATGAGTGATTGGCTAGCTTACAAATCATTTTCTGGCATCTATAAATTAACAAATAGTTTGCTTTAATCAGAGGCTTTCAATCTGGCAGAGACTTTCAAATATTTATCGTCTACCCTTTCCTGAAGGCTAGGAGTTTATTTTGGTAATTTTGATTATTTAATCTGGGTCTACACAATTTGAACCATTGAAAACAGGTAAATTTAAGTCACAGGTGAGCTGCTTCCCACCTACTGGCCTCAATGTACTTCAAGAGATTTTTCATCATGGTTGTGGCCAAACTCAGAGAATCTACATACAGATTTTTTCATCAGTTCTGATCACCATATGTAGTTGTTCTAAAAGTTGTATTTTGCCTTGAAGGAAGTTCATAGATCCTTTACATTGATGCCAGTCAGTTCTTGGCTCATTATGATCACCTGTCTGTAATCTTTGGGCAGTCTTCATTCCTTCTGTTCTTAAGAGCTCCTTTGGTTGTTCCTGATTACTTCAGAGAGCGGGTCCATTTTCTTTAAATGCCCTTTCACCGGACCAGATGGAGACTGGTTTCTCCAAGCCTTTGGGATGGAAGTTTCACTATCCAGTTCTTTCCCTGGGTTTGGGTTCCCAACAACTAACCTTTTTTCTGGGACTCTAACTTTGCCGCTCATTGTCAATCCTCAGAGTAGATTCATATTTTGGTCCTCCAATTTAATGCCGTATTTAAGTATTAAATCAATTTAATGATCCAGATTTGGGGAAAGAGAATATATACAACTATCAGGACCCTGTCTATGTAATCAGGAGGCTTATATCATCATAATCTTATAATCTATTGAGACGGTCACTAAAAATGTACAGTCCTCTGTAAGCCACAATATGTATGGCTACCATTCAGAAGCTTTTGCAAGATGTGGGCCTCACGGATGGAAGGAACCTAAGCAATAAAAAGTCACTGTAGGTGTTTTCTCTAACTTGCTAGGCAAGTTGGTTCTGCTAATTATCATTAAAAAGGGGATATTTAATGGTAACTTTATTTTTATAAAACAAAGCTTTTAGGGGTTTCCAAGGATCTATAAAGTATTCCTGTTAGGTAACAGTACTTTAGAGAAGGTCTGTAAAGTTACATGATTGAACTTCCTTGTTAAAATTCTGTTACTCAAGTTCCTGAGGAAGGAAGATTCATGTGGTTCTAGCCTCTTTGGGGAAAGTTCAACGGGCAATGACAACAGATGAAAGTCAGCAAAAACAAGAGAATCCAAGCCATTTATCTCCTTTCTTTATTCCCACGGGGCCTTCATACTGCAGGCTTGGCACCGAGAGAAATTGGAAAGGAAGTCATCATAGGAGATGTTAATTCTGCAATTAACAAAGAACATGGGGTCTCTTCCTTAAAATTTCACTTAGGAGATTGGATTTTCAATTATCTCATTAGCATAAAATCTAGCCTGAGGGATTAATGGTATGGAAAAAAATTTTAAAACAGAAAGCATAGAACAGATTTGAGATGATTACAGAGGAGTGGCAGATGACTGGTTCTTGAAAATTCTCAAATTACCTTGGTTAACAAAAAGTGGATCTAAAAAAAAATGGATCTAGTTCAAATTACCTAGAAGCTTTTTTATAAACTAAAAATACTCTACTTATATCTAAGCCAACATTCATTAAATAAGTGATGTGAATATAAAATAAGCATATATATATATATATATATATATATATATATATATACCATATTTATAGTAGATTTGAACTTGGTTTCTCAGGATGGTACCCAAAGGAGCATATTAAAAAGTCAGAATTGAAGGAAGGAGCTAAATTCATTTCAAATCCTGAAAGAATTAAAGGGTTTGATGATCACCTTGAAGTTGCTTATAATATCCTTTTAAATAGACATTTTATATTATTTATGTTTAGGGTTATTCAGATTTTAGAAGAAATGGAATAAATGGTTCAAATTTCAGTTTGTGTGTTAGAGCTGCACTTTAGTTTTCAATCTTATTTGATATGTACATCTTATAGCAGCACAGAAGTAAAAAACCTAGCTATAATATTAACTCAGAATAGAGTATGTTTTTCAAAAGAGATGACCTAAATTTTCTTTTATGTTCAAATGTAGAGAAAATCTTAGCAAAGATCTTCAAGATAGTTGCCAACAATATTACTGAAACAAATTTTCAATTTTTGTGTCAAAAACTAAACCTGGCAATCACAGAAACTGATAAGTCTACAATGAGGTATGTATGAATGACAACATGTAGTATAAGCTTATTCTCATGTTCTGATTTATATCATATTGATATTACACGGTTTTGAAACATTCATATTAACATGAACTCTAATTTGCTGTAAAAGACTGATTTTAGTTTATTATATATTTGAGATCCATATGGGTATAGTATTTTAAGCAAGTACTCTGAGGATAGACTGCTTGGCTTTAAATCCCAAATAGTTTTGTGATCCTGGATAAGTCCCCTAACTTACCTGTGCCTCAGTTTCTTTACTGGTAAAATGGATAGACTTATCTAAGAGAGCTGTCATGAGATCAAGTTATAAAGCATGTAGCATTGTAGCAGTAATATACTGGTTTATAGTAAACAGTCCACAATTATTTTGAGGTCTTGAGTAAATCTCTCTTAGAATCAAATGTTAATTGAATTGTTGATTTTCTTCAAGGAAACAAGGGATGGCATGGGACTAACATTCACTTACTATGTATGTGCCAAACTCTGTGCTAAATTTTTATATAGACTATCTTCACCAATTAATTTAATCCTCACTTCACTCTGATAAACTAGGTTGAAAACCTAGATATATAATACTGATGTAGTTTAAAACAGTGTTCTTAATTGATAATTAAAATAATTATTATTTCAAAATTTTCAGCACTGTTTCATTAAGTGAGAGAGTCCACCGAACACTTGATAAGTGGAAAACGGAAAATAACAACTTGTCAGTAACCACTGCTGCTCTAAGAGACCAACTAACTCGGGCACTAACTATGATAGGAGCATATGAAATTATGGACAAAATAACAGCTTTAAAACTTTTTACATGTGCAGTTAAATTCTGAACAGTGTATCCAGAATAAGAACTGAGAACTTATGATGCACTTATATAATTGAAACTGGATACAAGAGAATTGCACATCATGTTTCTTTTCATGTATTCCTAAGAGATGATGACAATTTACGGCTACCACTCTAGTGTCATCATAATAAAATATTACAGACACCATTTTATGTATTTATTCTGTTGCCTCTCTACCCTTCCTTCAGAGATACAGATATAAAGAAGCTGTTCTTAAGCTAATATAAATCCTTAGGCACTCTTATCCCTACTGGAAAAAGTTTAAAAATAGAGGAGGATTGGAGGCATAGGCATTATACTTGTCAACCAATATTTCATGTTGCACTTCCAAAACAACAACAAAGACAATAAAATAATATGGTGCTTAAATCCAACCTGCAAGATTAAGTCCTTTGTTTAATTTGGTCTCACATCACAAAGTTTCTGTATCTTTTAAGTAGAAAGTTATAAAGTTAACAAAAACTGCACTATGTCTAGAATATTCTTAAATCACTTGGAAACCCAATACACTAGTTTAAGTGAGTGAAAAGTGAAGAATCCAGAAGTATCATTAGTTTCACACGTGGCTGGTGTGATGGTTAATGTTCTCAGCTGGCGGCAAGGTACTTCCATAGAACATTGAAATGGGAAGGATCTTGGAAACTATCATTTTACAAATAAGAAAATTAAGACCTAGAATAACTAAGTGATATAAACCAGGTTCTCTACCCTTCGTTCAGAGATACAGATATAAAGACCAGAAAATTTTCTAGGGGTAACTTTGGTCTGAAGAGAGAAAGAGAGAGAGAGAGAGAGAGAAAGCTGGATAACATCAGAACAATGAAAGCACTTTCATTGTGCCCAGCTCTTATCGTCTCTTGCCATATTGCTACAACAGCCTTTTAAACGGATGTCCTATCCTATAGACTCACCCAAACCATACTGTATTTTGCTGCCAGATTTATCTTTTAAAAACACAGATCTAGGGCTTCCCTGGTGGCGCAGTGGTTGACAGTCCGCCTGCCAATGCAGGGGACACGGGTTCGTGCCCTGGTCCGGGAAGATCCCACATGCCGCAGAGCCGCTGGGCCCGTGAGCCATGGCCGCTGAGCCTGCGCGTCCGGAGCCTGTGCTCCGCAACGGGAGAGGTCACAACAGTGAGAGGCCCGCGTATGGCAAAAAAAAAAAAAAAAAAAAAAAAAAAAACCACAGATCTAACCATATCAACCTCCTGATCAAAATTTAAAATTATTTCTTTTATAGCCTAGATCACTCCATTCTTTCCCCGTTATTCTCCAGTCAAGCCAAGCTTTTCGAAACTCCTCAAATATGCTATGAACTCTCATTCTCTCGTTTGCCTTTACTCTTATTTCTGCATGGAACATGTTCTCCTTTTCTCTGAATACCTACCTCTCCTGGCTAATTTCCATGCATCTTCCCTAAGACTTAGCCCAGATCATATCCTCTCCCCTCTCCCTGAGATCAAATCTTGGAACAAAAATAAGATTTGCAATGTAATTACAAAAATATCTAGAAAATAATGGTTATGAGAACTTATTTCTTTAATTATTATGCTATACATATATTATACAATAATATTCATAACATTAGTAATGAAAGAATAAAAGCAATTTGAAATAATTAAGCATATACTAGAGCAAAACATGACTCAAAGACCAAATATATTAAATCTATGACAGGTGAAATTTAAATCTCTAATATAGCAGCCATATTAAATACTGTAGTTAACTGTGTGTTCATGTTGGTACATGACAGAATCTGCCACTTTGCAATTGGACTTCCTCCTCTCCTATTTTTGATGAACTTGATATTATATCAATATCTTGGAAACTGATGTCTAGATCCTGAAAGATTTCCCATAAAATATTTTTTGTATAGTTACATTTTGTTTTTTAATCGGTCTGACAATTTTAGCTTTTTGATTTGAGTATCTATTTCCATTTAATTACTGATATTTTGGGGTGGGTTTTTAAGATATATTCACATGCCATAACAGTCATCTTTTATTTTTAACAGTCATCCTTTTAAAGTGTATAATTAGTTGAGTTGTGTACCTTTCACCACCATCTAATTCCAGAATATTTTCATCACTTCAGAAAGAAACCCCAGGACCATTAGCAGTCACTCTCCATTTTCCCTTCCCCCTGGCCCCTGGCAACTAATAATCTGCTTTCTGTCTCTATGGATTTGCCTACTCTAGATGTTTCATATAAATGGAATCATATAATACATGACCTCTTGTTGGAGCATGCATCAATATTTTATTCCATTTTATGGCTGAATAATGTTCTATTGTATTCTGTTTATCCATCAGTTGATGGAAATTTGGGTTGTTTCCACGTTTTAGTTGCTATGAACATTCATTTACAAGTTTTTGTTTAAACATCTTTAAAAAATTATTTTGGGTGTATAACTAGAAGTGGAATTCCTGGGTCATATGATAACTCTATGTTTAACTTTTTGAGGAACCATCAAATGGTTTTCCACAGTGGCAGAACCCATTTCTATTCCCATCAGCAATATATGAGGGTTTCAATCTCTTCACATCCTCTCCAACACTTGTTATTTTCATTAAAATTTTGTTTTTTACTATACACATCCCATGACATGGTATCTCATCGTGATTTTTTTTTCACTGACAAGAACTTTTATTTCTTTTTAATGACATTAAACACAACTGCTACAAGGGGAAAAACATGATAAAGAGGAGGCACCAAACTTCAGTTTCATAATTGATCCTGACAACAACCAAAGTAAATTGGGGTCCGCATTAGATGCAAAACTACAGGTTATTTCAGGCTCTTTACTTACAAGTAAACTATGTAAACAGCACATTCATACTCTGTATTGTCAAGATCCCTGTGGCGAGAAGGTCATCACAGATGAAGAAGGCTAGGTAGGCAGTTAAATGCACACAATGCTTATGCAAATAAAACAACATGGCAAGAATTCTACATGAAAATTAGACTTAGAGGCCAACACCAAATATGAGATATGTAGCTTTTAAAAACAGATTAAAACTCTAGATTCTACCCACTACTGTCTTTAAGGCAAACATGCCTAATAATGAGTTTTCTTTGGCTTTGTTTTTCTTCTTAAAGAATACCACGTTAACTGCTAGGGAACAGTTTTCTCCTTCCCCAGTCTAACAGATTTAAGTAAGCTGCTAAAGCTTTGGAAAAACAGAATTATTTGAGCAAAGACAAAATGTGATTGTCACATTTTCTCGTTAACCCGTCACTCATTTGATTTGGCAAAAGCGATGCTCCCATTACATATCAGTCTTAAACCCTCCTGTACCAGGGAGGCAGGAACATGAGTCTTAGACTTTTGCCTAAGCAAAAGGCTGTCCCTTTACTCCTTGGTTATCTGTGGGGAACAAGACAACTGCAATGCTAGTTATTCCAGTAACAATGAATTCTAACTATGCTATAGTTCCAAAGGTGGATGTTTGTCCCATTCCATCAAGCTAATTTACGGAAACCTGGAGAAGTGACTGATATAGGCAATGCCAACTGAAATAACAGATTTTGACTCTTGCCTTTGAACAGAACTCTTCCCCTTTGCATTTTGGTCCCAGACTCTAAACCAAATGTTGAAGGAAAAGAGAATCCTTGACTGGATAGAAATAGTTAACACTTAGGGATGTCCATCTAAGTTTACTGGTAACTATGACCAAGTTTCTCCCAAGTCAGTTTCTAAAGCAGGGTAGGATGTTTAAGATGGGTTACTGGCATACAAAGATGGGGCTTATGGAAGAACAAAACCAGACAGAGGCAGTGAGACCAGTATCACAGGCCGTGCTATAGCAACTAGGTACAACCTTCACAGAGAGTGAACAGCAGCACAAATGCCAGACATCTCCCAAGAGATGTCTAGAGCTATCTGTAAAGAGAATAACAAACTCCTAAGACATCCATTAAGATAGCTGCACATAGCATTACCCTCAAGATCAGGTAATGCTTTGAGCACAGGCTTAATCAAAACTATTTTAGATCCACTTTAGTAGTTTTGTAAAACTGTACATCAGAGATTTGACCAAGTAAGGAGATGGTAACATCCTGGACCAAAAGGCACCTCTTATTAACTAATAATGGAGACAAAAGACAGCTTCTCCAAAGTCTCTCCCACAGGATGGAAGCTCACTGACTAATATGTCAACTCATACTTGAAGTTGGGGTTCAGCAGATGAAACTGAAGACCAACTGACACCTCTCAATAGCACTGCTTTCTGGCCTGTCCTAGAGTCAAGACTCTGGGTAGGTGGTTCTTCAATAATGAGTACAGTAAGGCTTTTCTTAAGAGGCATATCTATGTCTAACAGGATAAGGAATATGCTGGTAGAGCCCTAAGGTCACTGGGGAAAAAAGAAGGAAAATCCTTGAAGAAAGGCAGAGAAGGCAAACAGTCACAAGACTGCAAATCAACAGGGGTTGTTAGTCATCAACAGGGGTTGTTATTGCTATTCTTCTATTAGAGTTAAGATGTACAAGATTTGTAAACACTATTGTGCAAAATAAATTTAATGAAGAATAAAAAAAAGCCAAAAAATAAAGGCAGCTAGTAGGTACAAAAAGAAGAGAAGATTTACACTTTTAATTTGTCCTTTCAACTCTTCAGATGTGCTGGATTACCAACTTTTAAAATACTGACAGGTATTCGGAGATTCAAATAAAAAAAGTAAGAGGGGTTGCTAAAAGTGACTTGTATCCATTTATAAGTCACCAGCAATAATTAACACTGGCTTGCAGCCTGATAAAGAATCTCTTCCTCATAGGAGATTAAAAGATGATTTCTTCTGGGCACCAGAAGTAGACTTCACCTCTGCACAGAGGTGGGTGTTTTGCTTGAGCCTGGGTGTTTTGACTTAATGCTGGCTTTCAGGCGGTAGCCACCTTCAATTTAAATTAAAAAATTAAAACTATATCAACTCAACACTGCTTAAATGCATAGACACACACAAACAGGAAGGACCTTATACAAAAAATTTCAAGTCAGCAATGGGCATTTCCAAAAGGTGACAAGTTCTTTAAATAAAAATGTTGTGAAAAATAAATTTTAAAATCTACAAAGCACAAAGCAGCAGAAGATGAGATGCTGCTCTGGACAGGACCCTGGATAGGGACCTTCATTGCTGATGGGAGGAGACAAATGGACTGTACAGGAAATCTGGTAGACGCTGGAACCGATGGTGGCTTCACATGTTCCCGTCAACCCACTGAGTCAGACTGTATTTTTGCAGAGATTTCTGTTGGAACCAGGCATAGTTTCACCTGGTGAGGTCCGAAGGATGCTGCCATTTTGGGTTCTGTATGTGATAAACGTGATCCATCAAGGCACACAGCTCCCCCAAGGTACCTTGGTTAGAGTTCACTGGGTCTTCTATATGAGCAATGACATTCCTGAGATAACTTTGCTTCTGCTTTTTTAGATCTGATGGTGAAAACGTCAGAATATTAGTCCTTGTTTTGGTTTGCAGAACAGGAATGACCTTGCCTAGTCTTTTTTCATGTACCTTCAGCTTCCCAGAATCTTTGTCAAGAAAATGTTTGTTTGATGAACTGGAAACAACTGGAAACCTCATTTCAAAACTTGATTTATGTGATCCATTTCTCCAGGATGACCCCATATTAGAAGGAGTCTTTGAATGGTTCAATATCTGAGAGGTTACAGGTGTAGGCTTCTTACTGTTAGATATATTTTTATCAGAGACAGTTTGTTGAAACTTACTGTTTGAAGAAGGGAGTGGGGGCCCATCATAGGCAGAATTATTGGGGCTGATCCCTTCAGATTCTGTGAAAACTGTGCTCTCACTTAGGCTAAGACCATCTTCTCTCATCTCTTCTCCAAGGGAAGAGGGTTTTTCAGTAACTTCGGATGTATCAGTCTTGTCCTTATCAAGTGCAACATCACAAACTGTTGGATCAAATGGTGCAACTGTAACTTTTATAAGATTCTTTTCTAGTACAAAGCGTCTGTTCAATGGTTTAGTAGGAGTTGGTCCATGACCAGCTGATGTATTTAGTTGAGGTAGTTTGAAGAGGCCAGAGGTCTCAGCTTCTGGTCCCAAGCTGTACAATGAATTTTTCTCTTGGGGAGTATCAAGTGGAATTTGACTCCCTTTCCCTCCCTTCTCAACATTCCTGCTGTCATTGTTAGACAAGCCTCCTCCCCAAGAAAAGTGCTCATTTGATAGGTCATCATCCTTCAAAAGCTCCTGAATATTCCTCCGTGAAACTGAAATGGCCATCATCTTTTCCATCAGACAGTTCCAGCAAGGAGTCATCCAATCCATCCTCATCCAAGGAATCCCAACAAAATGGGGCATTGTCTTTAGGCAAGGTACCAGAAGATTGTTCAGAGGGCACTAGTGAGCACATCATACTGTGTGGAGCTGCTGGTGTGATCTCTGCCTTTGCCACGAGGCCAAATGGAAAAAGGGTTCAGCTCCTGCTAGCTGTTCCTTTCAGGAGACTTATCAAAATGATTGACTCCCACCTTCGAAGTTTGTGGTTGTGAAGCACAAGTATTACAGGCACTGGGGCTTAGCAGCCACATTTCTGAAAGAGAAGCTCTTTCTGAGCCACTACCCCTACTCTCCAACTCCTTCCAAAAGGTCTAGTACTGGGAGTTCCCAGGTAGTCCAGTGGTTAGGATTCCACACTTCCACTGCAGGCGGCATGGGATCCCAAATGCTCACTGGAAGAAAAACATCATTACTTGCAAACTTTACTGTGAACACAAAGGACCACTATTCTTCATAACCACTGAAAACATCAATTCCTATCGCACATGACATCCACAGGCACAGAGCTGGCTCTTCTGAGCTTCTCTCATAGAATTTTCCAATAGGTCAGATTATTTTGAAGCAAATCCCAGGAATCACATCATTTCATCTCCAGAAGCCAGGCCGAAGCCTAGGTGAACGACTGCACCTCACTCTGCCCCATGCGTCATTTTATCCTCTCATTGTGATTTTGATTTGCAGTTGCCTCATGGCTAATGCTGTTGAGCATCTTTTAATGTGCTTATTGGCCATTACTATATCTTCTTTGGAGAATTATCTATTCAGATTCTTTGCCTATTTTTAAATTGGGTTATGTTTGTCTTTATTGAGTTGTAATAGCTCGTTTTGTAGTTTAGATACAAGTCCCTTATCAGATGTATGATTTACAAAAATTTTCTTGCATTCTGTGGGTTGCTTTTTCATTTTCTTGATAGTGTCCTTTGAAGTATAAAAGTTTTAAACTTTGATTAAGTTCCATTTACCTACTTTTCTATTGCTTGTACTTTAGGTGTTACATATAAGAAACCATTTTCTAATCCAAGATCATGAAGATTTACACCTATGTAAGTCTATATTAATAGGGTTTTCACCAATGTAAATCCTTTTGCTCCCTCCAGTGACTGCATGTGGTTAGTTTTCAAAGCTACTGCAGAGGGAGGATGGGGAGCAGAGTAAGTTAAAACACCACTAAGCTTGCTGTTCTTATCAAGATACGGCTGCTTTTCCTTTCTTTAAAAAAATAAAATTTATTTATTTGGTTGCGCTGGTAGGGCTCTTTAGTTGTAGGAAGTCCCTACAGCGGCTTTTCTTTAATAAATCCTCCATGGGACTTCCCTGGTGGCGCAGTGGTTAAGAATCCAGCTGCTGGGCTTCCCTGGTGGTGCAGTGGTTAAGAATCCACCTGCCAATGCAGGGGACACGGGTTCAAGCCCTGGTCCAGGAAGATCCCACATGCCGCGGAGCAACTAAGCCCGTGCGCCACAACTACTGAGCCTGCGCTCTAGAGCCTGCAAGCCACAACTACTCAGCCCACGTGCCACAATTACTGAAGCCCATGCGCCTAGAGTCTGTGCTCCACAAGAGAAGCCACCACAATGAGAAGCCCGCGCACCGCAACAAAGAGTAGCCCCCACTCAACACAACTAGAGAAAGGCCACGCGCAGCAACGAAGACCCAATGCTGCCAAAAAAAAAATAAATAAACTTAAATAATAAATAAATGCTCCATGGATTGCTGACAGGCTTTGGTTAATTTTCAGAGTTCTGAAAAAATTGATTCTGACTTTTTTGGGGTCTGTTTTCTTGTTATTTTTGAGGGGAGAATTTTAGGAACTTTTGACTGCCATTTTCACTGACATCACTCAATATATTTAGTTTTATATCTACCGTCTTGCTATATGTTTTCTATTTGTCTCATCTGTTTTGTGTTTATTCTCTTGATCTGTCTTAATTTTACCATTTTTATTCTTTTTTGTATTAATTTTATTGCTATTCTTTTAGAGATTACATTAGAAATCAGAATATACATATAGCAAATATGCAAGAGCTAAAACTCCTTAATGTGTGTTCTCTCCTCTTCACTTGTTGTGTTATCATGCATTTAATTCTATATTTAAATTGGCTAACTTTATAATTGTTGCTTTTAAAGTCAATATATATGCACATATATACAATTATTTCTCCCAGCGTTCTTCATTCCTTCCTGCATTTCTATCCATCTTGAATCATTTTCCTCCTGCCTAAAGAATTCCCTTTAATATTTATTTTAATCCAAATTTTCTCTCGACGAATTTTCTATTTGACAAAAAATAGCTTGGCCCTAAGAAATTCATTTTAATAATGTTAGCACATTACTCTTACATGCTTCTATCGTGACCACTTAATTTTTCTTGGCTCTCCCCAAACTGAAATGGTTCAAGAGTCACATCTCTCCTCAGAGGAGTTTGTCAATACTTAAATTCGGTTTGCTTGGTTACCTTGCAACCACGGCTCTCTAATGGTTTCAAAAGCTACCATTTTTGAAATTTTTTTTCCCCTGGAGTTTGGATTTAAGAAGGAGGCAATGTTCTTATGTGGTTTTCTTCATCCTAAATAGAAACAGAACTCCTAGTTTCTATGTATATCATTCCTGGAATGCTTTTCCATCTCCTTGCTTAAAAAATAATAATATTGGCTTTGGGCCAGTGTTTCCTGCAAGAACCAAAAAGCAGGATGACTTAGCTGAAGTTTTCTTCCTTTGTTTTGAGGACCTTAGTTTAAGTTTCTTCTCAGTCTCCCATATGGTGGTGGCTGCTTAAGGTCCTAAATATACCCTATTAACAGAAGAATGTCTCCTTCTTTAGGTCTCTTCTGGGTAACTAAATTCCATCCTACTTTTCCTTGTCTTGAGCAAATTATTTTTTTATAGTTTGTAACTGGAGCTTTGTGTAAACCTTAATGTCCTCACTTTGCAACTTTGTGCCCTCTGTCGAATTCTCACTCTATTAATTTTTGTGTTCTTGCTGATAGTCTCTCAGAAAATAATCTTGTCATATCCCTAGGCAATGGCTCTGCTTGTGGATGAATGTGGCTACTTTCACTTCTCCACATTATTCTCTTTCCACTTATGCTATGCATTCTAGCCTCAACTATGGCAACATTCTTTCTTCCTTCATTAAATCTTTAACCTCAACCTAAACACAGAAGAGGTGATTAAACCTCCTCAAAGTCAGACTGGCACAATGCTTTCACCACCAGTTACTACAGCTTTTCGACAGTTAGGTACATGAGTTTGTTTCTAACTATCCCCCATCCTTTATAGCAGTGGTCCCCAACCTTTCTGGCACCAAGGACTTGTTTTGTGGAAGACAAATTTTCCACGGATGGAGGCAGGGGGATGGTTCAGGTGGTAATGGGAGCGATGGGGAACAACGGAGAGCGGCAGATGAAACTTCACTTGCTCACCTGCCACTCACCTCCTGCAGTGCGGCCCAGTTCCTAACATGTCCTCGGCCCAGTCCTCAGCTTGGCTACCAGTCCTTGACTCGGGGGTAGGGAACCCCTGCTTTATAGAACACATACCCAAAAGCATACTAGCTAGCATGCATGTGTTATTTTCCACATTTCAAAGTTCGGCTTCTTACAGAAATTAGAGTTCTCACTTCTTTTGAAATTTATCTGAACATAATCTTGCTCAGTGTACCAATATTTTCAGGAATATTAATTTTTTGTTTGTTTTGTTTTGTTTTTGGTAGACAGGGGTAGCCATCAATAGTTTCAGGTGAGTGAGGTTTAGTTACATTCCCCCAAAACCTCACTCTATCAATGAAGCACTTGCTTGGACAATTCTTACACACACACACACACACACACACACACACACACACACACACACAAAGTTCTGTAAGTGCAATGAAGTCCCAGCTCTGTCATTTTTTAGTATTCTAACCACACCTTTCAGGAAAGATACACTGGAGGCAAATGTGACAATATACTAGAGGCAAGATCCAGTTAACCTTATAGTCTATTTTAGGCAACCAGAATCTTCCAAATCCTTAGCTGGACAAATGACAATTTAGGGATTGAGCCTGGAGAGTCATCCTTAACAGAACAGGCTATGGGGCTGGATGGAATTTTTTTTTTAATTGTAGTAAAGCACTCATAAAATTTACCATCGTGACCATTTTTAAGTGGCATTAAGTACATTCACACTGTTGTGCAACAATCACCACCATTTACCTCAATAACTTTTCATCATCCCAAATTGAAACCCCAAACCCATTAAACCATAACTCTCCCTTTGCCCTTCTCCTCAACCTTTGTAACCACATACTACTTTCTGTCTCTAGGTATCTCACAGAAGTGGAATCATACAATATTTGTCTTTTTATGTCAGGCTTATTTCATTAAGCATAATGTCTTCAAGGTTCATCTATGTTGTAGTGTGTATCAGAATTTCATTCATTTTTAAGCTTGAATAATATTCCATTGTGTATATATACACCGTATTTTATCCATTTATCTGTCAATGGACACTTGAGTTGCTTCCACTTTTTGATTTTTGTGAATAATGCTGCTATAAACATGGGTGTTCAAGTCCTAACTTTCACTTCTTTTGGATATACATCCAGAAGTGAAATTGTTGGATCATATGGTAATTCTATGTTTAATTTTTTGAGAAATCACCATACTGTTTTCCAAAATGGCTGCACCATTTTATATTCCCACCAGAAGGGCACAAGAGTGCACTTATCCTGGTACGACTTGTTATTTTCTGTATTTTTGATAATAGCCATTCTAATTTATATGAAGTGGTATATCATTGTGAACTTGATTTGCATTTACCCAATGATTAGCGATGTTGAGCATTTTTTTCATATGCTTATTGGCTATTTGTATATCTTCTTTGAAGAAGTGTCTATTTGAGTCCTTTGTTTATTTTTTAAATTGGATTTTTGGATAAAATTTGTATATTCAGGAGTATTTCTGAAATATTTTAGCCAGTACAATATATATATAAAATGTCACTAATATCTTCAATTAAAAACCCATTTCTAACAACTAGCATTTTATTCTATATTTACATATTATAATTTTACCAATGAAAACACATTTCTAACATTCACTATGCAAATTTGCAAAGCCTCTGGTATCTCGCTTTTAGTAGTTGCCTCTGATATGACCTTCCTGAGTCAAATTCTAGCTGACCATCCTGAGAGTTATATTCCACATTGTGGCAATTGCCCACACATATACTAACACATAATATCACACTGCTATATTAAAAAATTTTTAATTTAAATTAAATCACACACACCATAGCAAAAAGCTCTATATCTGGTTCTGTGGCTATGGTGCTGACCTTTCTCTCCTTCACCTACCATGCCCAGTCACATTTGCTATCTATTCTGTTTCTTGAACGAGCTAATTTGCCCATTCCTAACCCAGGGTCTTTGCACTTGCTGTTCCTTCTGCCTAGAACACTCTTCCTTTTGATTCTCTCATGGACTTATCCTTCTCAGTATCCAGGTCTCAGCTCAGATGTTACCTCCTTAACGAAGCCTTCCGTGACCCCCAAATTAAAAGTAGCTCCTTTCTCCCGAGTCTTTCTTAATCAAACTGCCCCGCTTATCTTAAACTTAAGTTTATGTGTTTATTAGCTCAATGAGAAGAAAGACTTTTTATTTGCAACCTTGTTCCCAGTACCAAGATGAGTGCTTTGGCATACGGTAAGAGCTCAATAAATACATATATTTTATATTCAAGTGAATGAAAGAATGAATGAATACCTAGAGTGTGACATGTGTTAGAACAGAGATAAAAAGAAAGCACTATGAGAACACAGAGCAGGAATACCTAAATCATAATGCCAGGACAGGCTGCCTGGGGTAGGTGAGAATTGTGCTGAAACAACTATCCTGATAAGAAGTAGATCAGTCAGCATGGGCTGCCATAACAAAATATCACAGATTGGGTGTAACAGTAGAAATTTATTTCTCACAGTTCTGGAGGCCGGGAAGTCCAAGATCAAGATGCTGGCTGATCTGGTTCCTGGTGAGAGCTCTCCTCCTAGCTTGCAGACAGCTGCCTTCCACCGTGTCCGCACATAATGGAGAGAGCAAGAAGATGACATATCTTCATCTTCTATTATAAGGACATCAGCCCTATCAGATTAGGGCCCCACCCTTATGATCTTATTTAACCATTATTACCTCCTCACAGGCCTCATCTCCAAATACAGTCACAATGGGGGGATGGGGCTTCAACATAAGAATTTTGGGGACACATAAACATTCATTCCATAACAGAAGCTATATAAAGAAGGGCAGGCATTGTTAGGAGACATTCCTCCATTGGTCTCTCATGCTCCTACGCATTTTGCTGGGCATGTCAAGAATGACGGCACTTCTGGGCATGGTGCTAGGCCACTGAAGTGAGGGCCTCACCCCAGCACAGACTTAGCTTCCTCAGGACCGAACACCTAGTGGCAGGTGAGGAAAGGGCAGAATTTCCTTCCTTTTTAAGACTGAAAAATATTCCATTGTATCTATATGCCACATTTTGCTTATCCATTAATCCATTGATGGACATCTGAGATGCTTTCATGTTTCAGTTATGGCGAATAATGCTGGTGTGAACAATGGGAAATGACTTCTCTCTGTAATCATGTATAGTGGCCATCTTTGCTAAGGGCAGGGAAATCTGTGTAAATTTAGCTGGAAATGTTTAAGAAATATCACTTAAGAAAATGTTTCTCTTCCATTGTCCCAGAGTTGAGAAATGTTTGTCCTTGGAGAGAGAGAGAGAGAGAGAGAGAGAGAGAGAGAGAGAGAGAGAGAGAGAGTGTGTGTGTGTGTGTGTGTGTGTGTGTGTGTGTGTGTGTGTGTGTGTGTTTGGTCCAGTAAGTTACCAGAAAACTACAGGAGGAATGAAGGTGTACATTTCATTTCTCACTGGTGTAGAGACTTGAGGGGCCTAGAACTTGAGGCGCCAAATGGGATGGTTTTGCTTAACTGCCTCTTAACTGAAAAACTCAGACTTAGGGAAATGTATTGGAGAACTGTGTCCTGTCTCCTGTAAATTGTGTCCTCTATCCTCTGCAGCGGGGATGGAGTTTGTGAGTTGGGCTGTGCTTCCTAGGGTAGAACAAATCTCTGTGGGTACAGGTTAGAGTCCTCCTAAATGGAGATTTTTTTTTACAGTAGGGATTAAAGAAAGCTCCTTCAAAGAGTAGTAACAGAGAAGTAAATTTAAACACAACCAGATACTGTTCTCTGTCCATGAAGGGGACCCCCAGTCCCCATGAAATGTTTGTTTTGTTCTTCTCCTTTGACTCTAGAAATAGTCATATTTAAGCATGTTTTTTGTGGGTTTTTTTTTTTTTTTTTTTTTTTTGCGGTACGTGGGCCTCTCACTGTTGTGGCCTCTCCCGTTGCGGAGCACAGGCTCCAGATGCGCAGGCTCAGCGGCCATGGCTCACGGGCCCAGCCGCTCCGCGGCATGTGGGATCTTCCCGGACCGGGGCATGAACCCGTGTCCCCTGCATCGGCAGGTGGACTCTCAACCACTGCGCCACCAGGGAAGCCCTGAGCATTTGGTTTTAGTTTTTCTCTTGGGTACTAAAATTTATTTTGTTACCTATAATCCTTCAATAAAGTTGTAAAGGTAAGGTCATATGTCGATAGTGTGGTTTTGGGTATTTTAAGGGGAACACCCTTTCTGTCAGAGAGCATCATCTTACTAAGGAATTATGGGAAAGTGAGCAGAGGCTCAAGGCCGAGCAAAGAGGGGAAAAGCTCTTTGGAAAAATGGCTGCAATCTATACTGATTCAGGAGTCAACTTAATATAATCCTCCTCTCCCTCCCAAATATATAAGAGGAAGATTACAAAAAGGGAAGAAAACTTTTAAGAAATGATCCTAGCTTTTTTTCAGTCAAGCATCTTATTATTTAAATAAACATTAAAAATATTTAAACAAAGAAACTCTGACTTTGATCACAGATGCTTTGTTTATCAATCACCCAGCATTTCAGTCCATTCTTAGATCACAATAAGGAACCAAGTTTAATTTCAATAATATTAAAAGAGTGGTCTGATGAGAAGTATGCGCAACATAAGAAAAAGTTGAATTACCATACTCAACTAATAAGATAATAGTAGGGTTGAATCCATGGTGAAGCAACAATCTCCCTTTTCATTTTATGATGTGCTTCTGAAACATCACCTTGGAAAACTCATATTAAAATAACAACAACAACAACAAAATAAATAAATAAAATAACAAAAACTATGGTTATACAATGGACCTAGCTTGAAGTTTTAATGAATAACAGGTTTTGAATTTAAATGATTTCACAGGAGGGTAGTACTGGTGGTATGCAACTGGCTCCACAGAGAACAAAAATTGAAAACACCACATATCATACTCTAGGTCAGCAGTTTTCAAACTTCTTGGTCTCAGGAATCCTTCACAAACTTAAAAATTAAGAACTCTAAAGAACTTTTTAAAAAGTGTGTTATATCTATAAATATTTATAGTAGTAAAAATTAAAGTGGAGAAATGAAAATGTTTATTAATTTATTAAAAATAACAATCCCATGTTAATGCATTTTATGAACACAGTTATATTTTCAAAAACAAAAAAGAGAGAGGTGGCATTGTTTTAGATTTCTGCAAATCTGTTTAATGCCTGGCTTAATGTAAGACAGCTGAATTCTCATGTGCTCTCAATCTACTGTGCTAACTATATTGTTTTGACTGAAGTACATTAAAATAACCTGGCTTCACACAGCTGTAGAGCTGGAAAAGGGAGGAATATTTTAGTAACTTTTGCAGATAATTATAGATATTCTTCACAAGTGGTAGTATCTTAAAAGTTAGTTGCATGTAGAGTCTGAAACTGTATCAATGAACTTTTTGTATTCTGTTATATGAAAATCTATTGGTCTAAGTTGTACTTTGAATGGATGTTTCACTCACTCATGATCTTGTAACATCACGCATTGTACCTCTGAATATATTGGCTCTTAATTATGCAAAGATTCAATATGCTGACACATTTTATTACACAAACTCCACTTGTTACTAAATTTTCTCTGTAGAAAAGTCTCAAGAATTGGTGAGTTGTCAAGTTCATAGTGGTAGATATGTTTTCTAAAATTCTTAATTTTTATTTGAAAGCTTTAATTTTATCATTGACAACAAGTACTGCCAGTGGTTTTCTTTTAAAGGAGAGGCTGACTTCATTTTCAAAGAAAACATCTGTCAAATATCCAAATCTGAAGGATCAAAGTTTGTCACTTGTTCTTTCAAGCAAAAATGCCATTCTGTGAAAAAAGCAGCAAGTTAAAATACATGTACTCAATGGCTGACCTTTAAAAAAATTAATGCTTACAATTTCATCAAGGACCTTCTTAAGCGAAGCAGGCAATTTTTTTCTACTGCAAGTGCATGGCAGTGAAGAATAATGACTACTAGAGTTTGGTGCCACTTGCCATTGATTTGTGCTAAGGTCCCAGAAGTTTTATTTACTATTGATTTGACACCATCACTGCAAATTCCAGCAGTAAAAAAGCAAATAATGGTATTATTATAAAGGGCTTTGATTTTGCATACACCCCCTGGAGTTCTGGGGATCCCCAGAAGGCCATGAACCACACTTTGTTAACTGCTATGTATTAGAATAAATGCAGAATATAAAAACGATTAAAAGACACAATCCCTATTCTCAAGTTCATCTTGTAGCAGAGGAAACCGACTGGAGACGACTGCAACACAGTTTTAGTGATGGAAGAAATGGCAGCCGTGTGGAGGATAGATCAAAGGCAAGCACGGAAGCAGAGACCAGGTAGCATACTACTGCAGTAATGCAGACAAGCAATGATGAGGGCCTGACCTAGGGCAGTGGCAAGAATGGAGAAATTTAAGGTGGTGGAATTACAGGACTCGGTGTCTGATTCGATGTGAGGCACAGCGGAGAAGGGCAGTTTGGTGGACAGTGGTGCCCTTCCTACAGAGGCGTTACAGGAGGAGAAGGTTGGCAGCGAGGTGGGCGGAGATTTATGAGTTTAGTTTTGCATTAACTATGACATGAGCATCAGCTCTCTAGGCAGAGGTGTCAGAACAGGCAATTGGCTATTAACTGCTCCTTCCCCGAGGGCCTCACAGTTCTCATTCCCTTCTCTACCCTCAATGCGTAGCACAGTACCCAGCTCTTAAGGTCGACTGAATAAAGAAATGAATCTGGTCAGGGGCTCGTGACAGTCAGCTAACAGGACGGTTCAATTTGGCAGTCATTTTATATACACGCTTCTTTGAAACCACGGGAGTGGATGAGATCAGGTTGACTGTAGCAGGAGGACTGAACTCCCGCTTCAAAATCTTTCTGGTCCTAAACGGTCAGAATAAGGGGCATTCTTGGGAAATGTTGCCTCCAGTAGGTCACGACGGCCTATAACATACAAATTTAGCTTGTAAAACCTGTTTCTGGAGGAGGCAGAACACCCAACAACCAAGACTTGTCACCTTTATGTCCGCACTTCAATACCTGTCAGACTGGTTTTACTTGGGGTGAGATGGGACTGACCTCGGCGTCCCAACCTTCTGTGGGTAGACGGCGTCTTTCGCAATCTCCCTTTTCGCGAATATTTGAAACTGTCTCTCCGAATGGCCACGACGCGGACCTCGAACAGGTTCAGACGCAGTGCCTTCGCTCGCCTAGGCAGGGGGCGGCGCCCCATCCACCCGCCCCGCTGACGCGGAATAAGCCGAGATCACCTCAGCAGCACGCGGTGCAATCACAGAGCGCGCGCCGCCGACGCCGCTACCCTCGTTCTGAGATCCTTCCGCCCGTCCCATAGCGGCGCCGTGTCCTGGCGCCTCGCACCCGGGACACACATGCTCCGGTGTCCCGCGATTCTTAGAGGGTGATCTCCTCTTAAGCCCACGTACTCTTCTGTCTCTGTACCACCCGTGCCTTAGGTGCCGCCTTCTTCTTTATGTCCTCTCTCCTGGTTTAAGGAGACCTCGGCGTTGTGGAGGTCCTTTTTAAGGGGCGCGGCCAGATCCAGGCCCCGCCCCGTTCTGTGACGCACAGGGTGGTGCGCTAGGGAGACGGGAGTAGGGGGTGGGGCTGGATTTAGTAGGGGACCTGCGGGCCGGGGCCGCCTCCGGTCGCGTGAGCCGGTTCTTCTCCCTCCGTCGATTCGGAGGAGCCGGGGCGACCTCGGCCTCCAGCGTCTCCGGTGAACTGACGCGGGGGTGGCGGCCGGGATGGTGGTGCTGGGCTTACTGCAAGCGGGCAGGTCGGTGCTGGGGCAGGCTATGGAGCAAGTGACAGGAGGCAACCTCCTATCCATGCTACTCATTGCCTGCGCCTTCACGCTCAGCCTGGTCTACCTGCTCCGCCTCGCCGTCGGCCACCTGGCCCCACTGCCGCCTGGGGCGGTACGTGCAACCCCCGGGGGTTCTGGAGGGGGACGATGCGACCAGGGCGACAGAAGGGCTAGCCGGGGTCTGGAACCGCGGTGGTGCTGGGCTGGGCAGTGGCGGCGGGCGCGCTGGGGGCTGGGGATGGGGTGGGGGAGGGTGGCAGCGGCAATGATGCTGGTGGCGCTGGCGGTCGCGACTGCCTTGACTATGCTGGGCTTGCTGCTGGGCGCCCCGATGTCGGTCGCGTTTCTGGTGGTGGCCGCGTGTCTGGTCCTGGCTGGGGTCGTGCTTGCCTCGATTGTGGTCGTAGTGCTGGCAGTGTTGGCCAAGGCACTGGTGGCCCTAATGGCCACGGCCGGATCCGGTGGCTGCGGCCCTGGCTGTGGCGCTGAGCGTCCGGTTAGCTGTGCTGGCCGCCGCAGGGGGGTTTCGGGCCTGGTGGGGGCCCTGGTGGTGATGTTTCTGGCAGCTTCGGCCCTGCTGGCCGTCTGGTGGCCGTCATCCTGGTGGCCGTCATCCTGGTGGCTACCCTTGTGTGGTTCAGTGTCCTGTGGGCTGTGTCATTACCTCTAATGGCGATTTACATCAGTATGAAAGGAGCTATGTTCAGTTTGGTAGAGTGAGAGTGACTGGAGTGTTGTAGGGACCTTCCTATGATGCTAATAAAATACCAGATCCTCTAACTTAGCGGCTTTACTGACCACTAGCTTCATGCTTCCCTAATACATTTGATGAAGGCATTCTTAGCCAGACAAACCAAGTAGCCTTTAAAACGACCCTTTTACTGACAATGGAATATATAAACTATTGACCAAGTAGTTTTAAAAATTATTTTTGTTTGAACCATAACAGACATGAGGCAGTTTGGTTTTTTTTCCGGCAGTTTTTTTTTTCCTACATGTGGTATTTTTGAGGAAGTGTTATTTGTCTTTGGAAAGACAAAGGTAACTTTCGCGTTTTAAGATTGTTGCTGCTATTGTCCAAAAGAGTGAGTTTGTAGAGCTCCTTACTATTTGAGACCACGAAAGATATGAGAAGTATTATCCTTTTTTATCATTCCAAGTTTGATTTCCAGGAGACTTGATGTTGTAATCTGCAGGTCTCATTTTGGGGCATCTGAAGTACCTTTTATAGTGTGTGCTAAAATGTTCCTGCTAAAACTGCTCTACTCTCTGTGTAGAATCAACAGATCTAGATCATTTGTTGAGAGAAGCATGAAATGTGTTTTGTTTACTGATCAGTGTAGCTTCTTAAACATTTCCCTTCCTTCCCTCACATTACTTTGTCTTTTTCCCTACCTTCTTTAGTCAAGATTTTGGGACTAAAATTGTGAGTGGTAGTAGAAATAAGTGGTGAAGAAACCATAGTTTGACTTTTCTGTTTTTTTCTACTAATGATTAGGATAGTTGCCTAGAGCCACTAATAATACTGGGCATATTCTAGAAAGTGTTCAGCATTTATAATTGCAACGCCTTGGTGTTTGTCTAGTCGTTTATCTTATACTAGGTTTTGAGTTTCTGCTCTTTTTTTTTGCGGTACGCGAGCCTCTCACTGCCGTGGGCTCTCCCGCTGCGGAGCACAGGCTCCGGATGCGCAGGCCCAGCGGCCATGGCCCACGGGCCCAGCCGCTCCGCGGCATGTGGGATCTTCCCGGACTGGGGCACGAACCCGTGTCTCCTGCATTGGCAGGTGGACTCTCAACCACTGAGCCACCAGGGAAGCCCTCTGCTCTTTTTACTATGGCTATTCTGCTAAGGTATTTGCGGTTTGTTTGTTGTTAAGTTACTTTTGGTGCTTAATCTTTTGGTAACTTTTTGTTTTGTTTTGTTTTTGTTTTTGTTTTTTTTGCGGTACGCGGGCCTCTCACTGTTGTGGCCTCTCCCGTTGCGGAGCACAAGCTCCGGACACGCAGGCTCAGTGGCCACGGCTCACGGGCCCAGCCGCTCCGCGGCATGTAGGATCCTCCCAAACCGGGGCAAGAACCCGTGTCCCCTGCATCAGCAGGCGGACTCTCAACCACTGCGCCACCAGGGAAGCCCTTGGTAACTTTTTAATATTAAGGACAAGTTTCTTTTTTTTTTTTTTAGTCACGAAACTAAACTGAATGTTTTGTAATAGGAAATGTAAACTGGAAGGTTTTTTTTTGTTTTGTTTTCTTGTAGAAAAGTCCACCATACATTTTCTCTCCAGTTCCATTCCTTGGACATGCTATAGCATTTGGGAAAAGTCCAGTTGAATTCCTAGAAAATGCATATGAGAAGGTAAGTCTTCCAGATCATTAGAGGAAAAGAAATGAGTGCTTTTCCAATTTTCTTTTAAACGGCAGAACATTAAAAAAACGTGTAATCTTACGCTTATTCCCAGTATAGGAAACCGATAAAATTGGAGCTGCTCTGGTTTAAGAGCTGGAGGGGCCTTGGAGACCCTTTTATGTTCTTCCATGTCCTGGGATGATCTCTGAGGAAATCTAGTTCTGGCAACTATGGTTTAAAAACCACTGGCCTCAATTTTGTATTCACTGATCATAGTTAAAATTGATACTAACTGACCCTTCTTTTTCTTAACCATGCGTCTGTGGAATTTTCTAACCTGCTCTACGTGTCTTCTGTGACTTCACTTCCACTTGGGTGACCCACACAGCACTGTGGCCCCTCAAATCTTTGCCCTTCTCCTCCCCGATGAGCTTTCTCGTGCCATTTTAGCCATTTGCTCCACAGTGCCTCTTTGAACTTGTCACTCTTACCTGTTTTACCTCCACAGTATTAATTTAGACACCCTATTCTCAGAGCACAACTACTTCTCCTGGTTAGCCTCTCCAACTCCTTCCATTATAACCATTCTTTGACCTCATTAGATGGTCCAGTCCACTGTTCCACTTACTTTGTCCTGCTCCATCAGCCTTCGTTATGTTCCTTCTTTTTACACGTTGGGACCATGGTCTATCATTTCAGTTACACTCTCGCCAGTACCTTACATTTCCTTGCCCCTGGCTGTTCGTTGTGCTTTACCTGGTAAAAATCCAACCTTGGAGGGAGCCTAATAGTCATTTTTCCTTCCTTGTGCCAGATTAGGTCCTTCTAATTTTGTGATTGCCTACCTTGAATGAACTTTGAACACTGCTCAACAGTCCTATTATCTTTCTGTGGTTGGCTCACTTTCCCACTCAGCACAATGACTATTCAAACCTTCACTTTTTGAAACTTCTAAATCTTCCTACCTCTCTCTATTAAAGCAGATGACTTTGTCTCCTTTGTAAAGAGAGATTAAAAACCAGTGGGAATTCCTTCACGTTCCCAATTTCAAACATACAAATCTACTTATAGCAATACATATATAAACTAGTATTCTCTTTTCTTCCTATTACATTAATAATTCTGAAACACTTAACTTTGTGCAGTACTTAGTGCTTTATATATATTCTCTCACTGAAGCTCCACAAAAATACTTTCAGGTATATCCATTTTAGAGATGACAAAACTGAGAAACCGGTTATTTAATTTGTTCTTGGGCTCACTGCTAGCTAGTGACCAAGCCAGGATTAATACGTGGTCTGATACCCAAGTCTGTGCTTTTAATGATGATGTTGATACTACTACTACTAATAGAAACCACTTACATTTATGATGGCCAATGCACTGTTTTCCTTTATGTATATATAATATATGATGACGAGATATATATATATATATATATCTCATGGTATATATATCAAAAAATATATATGTATATACTTAATCTTGACAACAGTTCTGTGAAGTAGGCATTATTATTATTATTCCCATTTTATAGGTGAGGGAAACTGAAGCACAGCAATGTTAATTTCTCTGACTGTAGGACCAAGGTCACAGCTAATATGTGGAGGAGCTGGGATTTGAACCTAGGCAATCTGGCTCCAGAATCTTGTGCTCTAGCCCACTATATGCTGTCACCTTGATTTCATTACACTATTTTGCCTTCTATGGGACATTAAACTCTCCATCCCTCTTTTGTCACAGGAACCTTCTGCTATTGTTTCTTCTCTCTATAGTTGACTTCTCTCTCAACTAGATCTTTCCCATTTTCTCTGGAAAGTTCTCAAAGGTCACCCATTTAAAAAGACCAAAGCTTCTCTTGGCCACTCAGTCTCCTCTCATGTCCCTCCCCCTGCAGCGAGTTGTCTGTACTTAGTCCCTATTTCCACACGTCCTATTTACTTACTTTTTAGTCCACTCTAGTCTGTCTTTTAGCCCCTTCACTAATGAGCTCCATGTCCTAATCCAATGAACTTGATTTCTCAGCTCTATTTGTCAGTGATGACCACGCCCTCCTTAAGTGTGGCTTCTCTCATTTTTTCTTCTACTTCTGTGACTACTTCTCTAACTCATTTGTGGGCTCACGCCTGGCCATTTACTCTTGGGGTTCACTGAGGTTTGGTCCTTGGCCTTTATTCTTTCCTAGATGATCTTGTCTCTACCTGCAGCTTCAGTTATTAGCCAGATATAGATAACACCCAAATTAATGTCTCTGGTTCAGGTCTCTTCTCTGATCTTCAGACCTGGATATCCACCTCCCACATGATTCTTTCTTAGTTGACTAAAGGCACCTGAAATCCAACATTTTTAAAGTCTGACCCTTGATTTTTCTCTCTCCAGTCCTGGTTGTCCTATTTGCTTCTCTCACCATTGTTCTCCCAGTTTTGCAGTGTGCCAGAGGCCTACGAGTCATTCTTGATACTTCTCCATCCATCAGTCCATTGCCAAGTCAGCAGGTTCTCTCTTCACAATACTTCTGTATCCATCTGCTTCTGATCTCCACTGCTCCTCCATTACCTTGTCCCAAGTATTCATCATCAGGTTCCTGTAACAGGCTCACTGGTCCTCTGGCTTTCCTTTAGCTCCTGTCCCTCTCCTCTCCATACAGGAGCCAGAGGAATCTTTCTTTTAAAATATGCACAGATTAGTCTCTTTCCCATGTAGTTTAAAATCTTGCATCACATTTCATTGCTTGCAAGGATAAAACTTCCCGAATATGGCTTACAAGGCTCTGTATGGTCTCGGCCCTACCAGACTCTGCCCTCATCTCATCCTTTCCCTCTCTTTCTCTCACCTTTAGGACCTTTGTGCATGCTCAGCCATCAGGCTAACTGCTACCATCCTTCAGGTCTCAGCTCGGGTGTCTTTTTCTCTTTGTAGTCTCCCTTTGATCATTCTCTCATCGCAGAGTTGCTTTCTGTTATGTAGTACTTCTCACATTTGCAGTTTTACATTTGTTAATGTGATTATTTGATCAAGTTGTAACTTTTTCAATAGACTAAGTTTCATGAGTCACAGACAGTATTTTTGTTCATGATTGTATCCCCAGTGCCTACAGTCTGCAATAGTAATCAGAAAACTGCAAAGTATTTAACACAACTTGATTAACAAAAAATTAAAAATGAAATCATTCCGTGTTGGTGAGATAGTGGTAACATTGATAACTAAATAAACCTCTGGTGTCTTCATATAGCAAGTGCTGTAGGAAAGGTCATATCCTTTGGCTACTCCTGTAAATTTATCTTTAACCAAAGGGGAAAAAAAATCTATATTCTCAGGGATATTCATTATATAATTATCTATAATAAGTAAAAAATGGACACATCAACCATAGTGAAAGAACAGTTAACATATGATGTCTGTGTAAAAGATAGAAAATATTTTCAACATAAATAGTGAAAAAAGCAGAGTAGAAAGTTTTATTTATATTTTATTTGCAACTGAATGAATATAATTTGGACAAAGACTGGGGGAAG
This sequence comes from Lagenorhynchus albirostris, assembly GCF_949774975.1. Lineage (NCBI taxonomy): Eukaryota > Metazoa > Chordata > Mammalia > Artiodactyla > Delphinidae > Lagenorhynchus > Lagenorhynchus albirostris. The sequence continues at coordinate 55,335,482 of NC_083102.1, read as the reverse complement.
AATTGTATTAAGGTTTATGAATGTTTTAATTTTCAGCAATGTATTATTTTGTTATTTAAGATGAGTGTCTTAGCACTGCAGATTTTTTGGTAACATCACTATGGGTACTTTTCTCACTTTAGTATGGACCTGTATTTAGTTTTACCATGGTGGGCAAGACGTTTACCTACCTTCTGGGGAGTGATGCTGCTGCACTGCTTTTTAATAGTAAAAATGAAGACTTGAATGCAGAAGATGTCTACAGTCGTCTGACAACACCTGTGTTTGGGAAGGGAGTTGCCTATGATGTGCCTAATCCAGTAGGTGACACTGTTATCTTGAAGAAAGACAAATCTATACTATAATATTTATAGCTAGTAGTATAAATTATATATCTAAAGTATAGAAGCAATTTATTCTTTGACTCAAAAATCTGAAGAATCATGAGACAGTTAAAAGAAGGAAAACCATGGGTAGCTGACAAAGAATGGGTATTTTGTCTTATAGTTGCTGGCATGGACTAAGCAGTTTTAAAGGGCTTCCTGTACAAAGAAATAGAATCAATGAGAACTTAGCGTATTAGGATTTGATTTGAGCAAGTAAGAAGAAAAATCCCATTATTTCATCAGGAGGGCCTCCTACCTTCCTACTCCCACCTGAAATTTTAGCATAAGAGCTCTTTTGAGCTAGAGATTGTTGGCTTTAGAAGTTTGTGTGATTTCTTTCCTCCCCCAAAGTCAAATATTAAAGTGCTGCAATTTGATGTAAAATGCAAATCAGATAATTAGCCCAATTACTAGGTGTGGGCTCTGGCTGTGAACGTACCATGCATTACCCGATACCCTAGTATAGCAGGTAAGAATTGACATTGAGTGTTGCTTCTGGGGATTGAGGAGGTGTGGGCGAATGAATAGCTGTCCTCAAGACCAAAAGCAAGAGCCTTGGGCAATCCCTCTGGTTGGATATATCTATTCATTTTCCACACAGCTTATCAGATTCTTAAAATAGAACTGCCCCAAAGGGCTAAAAACATTCTTTGTCTTAGTGTGAATTTATTCCGACTGTATTACATTCTAATTAAACTTTTGGAAGATAGCATAAGTGAGGAATGGTATTTGTTTGGGAATAGATGGGAGAATATGTGAAGGATAAAAATAGTAGCAAAATGTAATGGACTTTTGGGAGATTGTGTTGGCATCTGGGTTGGGTTGGAAGACTAGAATATAACAGAATAGGACTAGTGAGCCATGGAGTCAGGAGTGGGGAAAGCGTTATCTATACAAAGGAAGGCAGGAAGTGGGATTCCTAATTTATCATTTGTCTTGGGCCTGCGTAGCAAGTGTCTTCTACGTGTTACTTCAGATATATGCATAGATGCTTTAAATTTCCCATATCTGGTGTGTAGTTAAGAAAATTATTTTTATTTTCAATTTTTCAGAAGATTGTTTTCTTTGAGTGTTAAAGAGTTATAATAACCCAAATGAATCTTATGATAAAACAAAATTGTGTTTTAATTCTTATATACCCTTAATATTTTGAAGGTTTTCTTGGAGCAGAAGAAAATGTTAAAAAGTGGTCTTAACATAGCCCACTTTAGACAGCATGTTTCTATAATTGAAAAAGAAACAAAGGAGTACTTTCAAAGTTGGGGAGAAAGTGGAGAAAAAAGTAAGCAAAATGTTTTGGTTTTGCATTTGTCCCAATATGGCTACTTTTCTGTGACTAGAAATCTTAAGAGTGCGTGTGGGGCTTCCCTGGTGGCACAGTGGTTGAGAGTCCGCCTGCCGATGCAGGGGACGCGGGTTCGTGCCCCGGTCTGGAAAGATCCCACATGCCGTGGAACGGCTGGGCCCGTGAGCCATGGCCACTGAGCCTGCGCGTCCGGAGCCTGTGCTCCGCACCGGGAGAGGCCGCGACAGTGAGAGGCCCACGTACCGCAAAAAAAAAAAAAAAAAAAAAAAAAAAGAGTGACGAGTGTGTGTGTGTGTGTGTGTGTGTGTGTGTAAAAAGCAAACTACACCATATGTAAAACCACCTTAGATTTAATGAAATGAACATGTTATGATTACCGTGGAGTTAAAAGACCCGAGAGGAAGTAATTACACTAAGTCCCCGACATACGAACCTACAAGTTGCGAACTTTCAAAGATGCGATTGTGCGCCGTATGCCAGCTGTTGTACTGTACTACTGTACTTTTCAAGGTACTATACTGTAAGATTAAAAATGTTTTCTTTATTTTTTGTGTTTGTTTTTTATGTATTATTTGTGTGAAAAGTATTATAAACCTATTACAGTACAGTACTATATAGTGGGTTGTGTTAGTTGGGTACCTAGGCTAATTTTGTTGGACTTACGGACAAATTGGACTAACGAATACACCCTTGGAACAGAAGTTGTTCATATGTAGGGGACTTACTGTATTGTTGCTCATTTAGCAAAACCTTAAAATGGGTTAATTAATGTGTGTATTATTTAGCTCATTTATGTGAATAATATAAAAATGATTCATAATTGAATTTTGAAATAAACAATGTAAAACTTACATTCAAGGTCATTTTAATATAATAAATAAAATAAAAATTTTTGAACTCCCAATGGGCAAGTAGAAGTCTAAATGACTTAATTATGTATGTATTACGTTATTTTTCTCCTATTGTATGGGAATGATTTATCCAAGAAAAAAGTAAATTTAAATACATAAGCTTACTGTACCACCAAAAGTGTGATTTTAGCTGTTACCAATAGAAATCTTTAAAAAATGTATGCTTTCTCGCATTATATAAGGAGTATATTGAATGTAACTTAAAATTCTTTGGATTCTATGAATCCAGTTTTTATATTGGACTGCAGTAATTGTTGCCTTCAGAGACAATTGTCATACTCATAGCAGGAAGCAACATCTGCCTACAGGGCAGTAAGACCTCTGTGTAGGTCACCACATTCTGGGTCTGGTCTTCAGCTTCTATAAAAGGTCCAGAACCTGGTTTTATTTAATATACCTAAAGTTCATGGGACATATTTCCTATTCTACAAGAAGCTGATGCATGAACTAGAACTCCAACTGAATAAATACAGTGAGATATAATTTTGGTACCAAGAACCCCAGAATATTTGCTGAACTTCTCTTTTTTGGCAATCTAATTAGAAAGCCAAATGATAACTGGAAGTTCGTTTGGTGAACATGGAATTAAAGAACAGGATATTGATTGGGTAATTGTTAGGACTTTTAAAGTGTCACCCAGATGTGCTTGCCCGATACATCTGTCTCTAATGTTTGGATATACAAGTTGGTGGTTACAGTTTTCTTTTATGTATGGTCAAGACCAGTTTTTTTCTGACCTTTGAGTTTCTCACTTTTCAGTTTTTTTCCCACTTTTGACCTGGGGAATAATCCATTCTTCAGCCTTTGGACTGCTATTTCTTGGAAAGCACCTTATTATTGTCCCCATATGCACTAAATAACCTTTTTACTGCCTTTATTATACTGTGATCTGGAACTCAGATAACCACATTCATTTTTTTTTTTTTTTTTAACCACATTCATTTCTATCTTCATTTTACCTTTTCAAGATTAAGGGCTCATGAGTATGAGTGAGATTTTAGATACCTTTGTGGCATCTAAGAGAGCTGGGGTGCCTCCCATCATTTGGTTTCTTGCCTCTCTTTGTTGTAGCCACATATTTATAGGCTTTTTTTGATGGTATGAATAGGATCTTGTTGGTTCCTGAGTTAAGTTTTTATTCTCATTTCCTTTACAGTACTTTTATATCTCTAAGAAAACAGAACATTGTAAAAGAATTTTTGGCAAAAGTAATGGGAATGATCTTTTCCCCTCTAGATTTGTTTGAAGCTCTTTCTGAGCTCATAATTTTAACAGCTAGCCATTGTTTACATGGAAAGGAAATCAGAAGTCAACTCAATGAGAAGGTGGCACAACTGTATGCAGATTTGGATGGAGGTTTTAGCCACGCAGCCTGGCTCTTGCCAGGCTGGCTCCCTTTGCCTAGTTTCAGGTATGGATAAAGAAACAATACTTGGTCATTTCACTTTGTTTAATTACTGTAGTGTTGATTGGCTTTGTATTGACAAAGATAAAAATTAAATATAAAACAAATTGGGGGAGATTATAAGCCTCCATTCTTCTGTAAGCATTCGATATTTCTTTACACAGTGAGCTTATTTAAGTTTCAGTTAATTAGAAAGGTAATTTGTTGTCTATCTGTTCCGATATTTTAAAACCTACTTATCTCACATATTCCTTGTATGCAGGAGGGTTTCTCAACTCTACCTAAAAGTGATACAGCCCTTCTAAGCACTTGTTTGAAAGTATTTGACTAATTTGTAGTATATTGTGAAGTTTGTTTTGAAGTATTAGTACCTTTCTTTAATTTTCTGTCTCCTTGACAGCTCTATTGTTATCTCCTTAAGAGCAAGGATGTCTGTGATACAGAGAAACATTGCTCATAGGACTTGACAAGTAGCTTAGTGTCTTGCATATTAGTAGTCTCTCTGTGCCTTTGTTGATTCATTTCTGTTCAGGTGAGAAATGGGGATTTATTCTAATGCTAAATCCTGCAGAAGAACCAGAGTGACTCTGTCTGCTTCAAGAATTAATTTGGTTAAAATTGGAATTTCATGTTAATGTAAAAGAGTATTCTGCTTTCTCTTAAACTGGAAAATGGTTATAACGGAATAATCATTTGAGTCTTATTTTAGACTTTTAGTTAGAACACAGGTAGTGTGTAAAGAATCAGGGATATGTATGTTAAAACACATTTCCTGCCCTTAAGGACCTTAGAAATCCCTAACAATTTAAGATTTTCATGGCTTCTTTTTTTTCTCTTGGTTCTGAGTTTTGTCAGTTTGATACCTGAAAGTATTACCTTATTTTTTAAAGTCATTTTCATGTTTGAATTACAGACGCAGGGACAGAGCTCATCGAGAGATCAAGAATATTTTCTATAAGGCAATCCAGAAACGCAGAGAATCAGGAGAAAAAATTGATGACATTCTCCAAACTTTACTAGATTCTACTTACAAGTAAGAGCTCTTCAGATCACATATTAAACTGAAGCAGGAAATTTTTTATACATTAAAACATAGTTAAATAATATGTACATTTAAAAAGTAATAATGCTGGCAAAATTAGTAGCTATGACCTTTGAACTTTTTAAATGGATGAAACATAAATTACTGGGATCCTGTGCCTTACTGGAATCCCAGTACTGTACATAGTGAAAAGTTTGCTAGTAAACCTCAATGAAGTCTTTTGTAACCAGTATCATATTTTCTATTGGTCTCTTTTCCCTAAAGGAAAAAAAAAAATCTGACTTGTGATGGGCAAATGCAAGAGAAAAATTAATTCATTTTGACCCTTTATATAAAGGTTGAGACATGAAATGTGTCTGCCAAATGTTAAATTTGTGTATGCGGTCCATTCTTTAGGGATGGGCATCCTTTGACAGATGATGAAGTAGCAGGCATGCTTATTGGATTGCTCTTGGCGGGGCAGCATACATCTTCAACTACCAGCGCCTGGATGGGCTTCTTTTTGGCCAGAGACAAAACACTTCAAGAAAAATGTTACTTAGAACAGAAAACAGTCTGTGGAGAGAATCTGCCTCCCTTAACTTATGACCAGGTTTGTTGGATTTTCAGTTTCATTGCTGCCTATGACACTGAGTATGTGTGGCTAATTTTTAAAGGGGACAATTTGGGATTTTCTATATACTATAGATTAAATTGATTAGATTCTTTATTTTTAGAAAATTCCCCATATCCTTCCCTGAAATGTCCTAATGCTGGATCCAGTTTCCTAGTATTCTTTTGAGGATTTTTGCATCTATATTCATAAAGGATAGTGGTCTGTAGTTTTATTGTTATGTCTTTGACAGGTTTTGGTATCAGAGTATTACTGGTCTCAGAGAATGCATTTGGAAGCATTTTCTCCTCTTTTACTTTTTGGAAGACTTTGTGAAGGATTGGTGTTATTTCTTTCTTACGTGTCTGGGAGAATTCACCAGTGAAGCCATCTATGTCTGTGCTTTCTTTGTGGGAAGTTTTTTGATTACCAATTCAATGTCTTCACTTCTTACAGGTCTATTCATATGTTCTGTTTCTTTTTAAGTCAGTTTTGGCAGTTTGTGTCTTTCTAGGAATTTGTCTATTTCATCTAGGTTGCCTAATTTGTTAGCATACAATTGTTAAAGTATTCTCTTAGCATCCTTTTTATTTCTATTAGGTCAATAGTGATGTCTCTTCTTTCATTTCTGATTTTAGTAACTTTTAAAGTGATAGCTTAATTGATACATAATTCAGATAGTATAAAATCTACCCACTTAAAGTATACAATTCACTGGTTTTTAAAATATATTCAGAATTGTGAAACCATCATCACAATTTCATTTTAGAGTATTTACATCACTTCCAAAAGAGAGCCGGTACCCATTAGCAGTCATGCTTCATTTCCCCTGGCCCCTGGCAACCACTAATCTACTTTTTGTCTCTATGGATTTGCCTATTCTGGACATTTCATATGAATGGAATCATACAATATGTGGTCTTTTGTGACTGGCTTCTTTCACTTAGCATGTTTTCAAGGTTAATCCATGTTGTAGCATGTATCAGTACTTCAGTCTGTTTTATTGCCAAGTAATATTCCATCGTATGGCTGTACCACATTTATTTCTCTCTTCATCAGTTGATCGACATTTGGGTTGTTTCCACCCTCTGGCTACTGTGAATAACACTGCTCTAAACATTTGTGTATAGGTTTTGAAAAAGCTGACATTGATGATTTTTGCTAATGTTTTCATTTTTTGGATGAGTGAATTTTTGAAGGTCCTTACCATGCCATTCTTCGGAGTGATCTGTTATCTTGCCTTCTTTTTCTTTACTGACCATGGACAAAAATAAGACAAGATATTCCCAGTTACCCTGAACTTGTTTGTCCTGTTGAAGTATGTTAAGTATTTGTAAAACTTGGGAAATTTTTTCTCTTTTTAGCTCAAGGACCTAAATTTTCTTGATCGCTGCATAAAAGAAACATTAAGACTTCGACCTCCTATAATGACCATGATGAGAATGGCCAAAACTCCTCAGGTGAGTCTCCTGGCTAGATCTTTTCCTCCGTGCCCCCAGTTGTTATTTATCAAGAAGAAATATCATAATATCAAAGAGAATTTTTTAAATTAAAAAAGTAGAATAATCACTTCTACATAATTTTCAGTTTTACATATTTTAAATGTATAAATATTTTTACATAATTGCAGACAGTATACATGCTCATCTGTTCTCCCTACATTTTAATTTAACAATTAGCATTTTTAAAATGGAAGTATATTTTTTTCTTGGTTTTTAAAATAACATGTGTTGTTGTAAAAAATTGTAACAGTGTGGAAGTGTGTAAATTGGATTGTGAAAGGTTCCTTGAAATCCCACCCCTACCCCCAAGGCATTATCACTTTTTAAAATTTGTGTATATACTTCCAGCCCAATGTGTGTTATTTGGAAATCATCTTGAGTTAAAATAATTTTTAACTGGCCTATCATGTAGCCAGTTTAAAAATATATGTATATTTCATGTATATTAATGCTTTGTTACACAATGGTCTGATTATTTGTTAGAATATTTTTAAATTATCTAGTGAAATATGTTGCTTTCATTTGTAGACTGTGGCAGGGTATACCATTCCTCCAGGACATCAGGTGTGTGTTTCTCCCACTGTCAATCAAAGACTTAAAGACTCATGGGTAGAACGTCTGGACTTTAATCCTGATCGCTACTTACAGGACAATCCAGCATCAGGAGAGAAGTTTGCTTATGTGCCATTTGGAGCTGGTAAGATGATTACATTTGACACTTGAAATGTTTGTTCTGATAACATATTTGTGCCTGTCAGAATAATCCATGTGAAGTTTATTTACAAATATCCTTCCCTCTCCTCATAGGGACATTCCTGCAAACATCTGTAGGAGTGTAATCTTTGCAGGTTGGAAAAAATATTTCATTTGTACTGAAGGAAATAGTTCTGTGAATCCTTACAATGTTCTATTACCTTCTAACCTATCTAGTTTTATCAGTTCTAATCTTTATGGTCCACCCTGTTTTCCCTTATCATAGTATTTAAAGCTCCTTGTGAATTCTGTTTTAAAGAACCATTGGAGTTAGCACACCATTTGGGCAACTATTTCAGGCTAAATATGATGAGACAATCAGCATTTCAGAAAAGAGCAATGGCATGGAAGCTTTTCTGGATTGTTAGTGAACTTTTTGGTTCTCTGCCTATATATCCTGATGATAAGATGGTCTTTAAATTTGGGCAGGTTGTGCATAGGTATGCAAACCTCTGCATTTCAATTAAAATCCTAAAATGACACAGGCAGACTCTCATTCCTCCAATAATTTCTCCATTCACTGGTACTTTGTACAGATTAAACTATATTCTATGAATTATTTGTTTTTCCAAAGACATCATTTAAGTGACATGACATTTTTGTCATTGGTCACACCTTTTCCATACATAAACGAAAGTATAAAGTCCTTTGGGAACTTCAGATCTTAATAACTATTTAGTAAAGAAACTCAATAACGGTATATGATATAAATATCAATAAAAGAGTCATAGATTGTTCAAGTAGTTGGAAGGGGCATTAGTTCTCCAGCCCAAATTCTGCCCTATTTCTAAACTGACAATTATCTGGCTTTTATCTGGGGTTAGTGCACTCCCCATTGGTTAACAGCTTAGTCCCACAAGACTGTCCCTCACCACTTTAGATGCCAATTACAAGTCCAGGTTGGCACCTGTTTTTCTGACCAACTGGCTATAAATTCGAGGTTCTCTAGATCCCCTCCTTGGGGTTCCATAATTTGTTAGAATGGCTCACAGAACTTAGAAAACTTTATTTACTAGACTACTGGTTTACTATAAAAGTATATAACTCAGGAACAGCGTGATTGAAGAGAAGCATAGAGCAAAGTAGAAGGAAGGGGTACACAGCTGCCAAGCCCTCTGTGGGTATGCCACCCTCCCAGCACCTCCACATGTTTACTATCCTCGAAGCTCTCTGAACACTGTCCCCTGTCCTGTCCCTTCCCTGTACTTCTGTAGGGATTTTGTGGAGGCTTCATTACATAGGCACGATTGATTAAATCGCTGGTCATTGGTGATTAATTCAACCACCAGACCCTCTCTCTCCTGGAAGCTGGGGGGTATTGCTGAAAGTTCCAACCCTCTAATCACGTGGTTGGTTCCCCTGGCAGTCACCTCATTAGCAAACTCAACTGTGGTTGAAAGGGGCTTGTTACGAATAACAAAAGGCTCTTTTCCTCTTTGACCTTTATTGCTCTTTTCACTTAAGAAATTCCACAGGTTTGAGGAGCTCTGTGCCAAGATGGAAGACTAAATACGTATTTCTTATTGCAATCCACATTATCACAGTTGCCATATCTTAGTATTAAAGTCAGATTTGAAGTCAGTTTTAAGTCCTGCAACTTGGTTCGTCTTGTTAAGGATCGCTTTGGATATCTTAGTCCTTTGCATTTCTGTATGCATTTTATAATCAGCTTGTCAGTTTTTACACGTATATGACCTTTTAAATTTTGATGTGTTGCTATTTTTGGTTTATTAAATTTCTTTTTCTTCCATTATCATTTGTAATGACATTTAAAGTTTTGATTGGAAGGTTCATATTAACTTTTGACTATGGCTCTCTTGGGACAGAAGTTAAGAATATTCTAGTATATTTCCAAACTAGATTATCATCGTATGTTTCAAACCTTACTTATTTTTAACCTAGATAGATGTTAGGTTTCAAATAAACAATTGGAAAAATGATTGTATAATTACCCATGTGCTGTTTCCCCTAATAACAGACATTAAAAATCTCTTGGGATTTTTATTAGTTATTTACATTCTTTTGAAAAGAGTATGTCATCTTTTTACTATATATCTGTATATCTGCTATTCACCTTAACTGTAGATAAACAAATTTTATCATTCCAGGCTGAAAGACATGAGAAAGAATTTCAGCCGACTGTTATGGAAATGTTTTCTCTTACAGGGCGTCATCGTTGTATTGGGGAGAATTTTGCTTATGTTCAAATCAAGACAATTTGGTCCACTATGCTTCGTTTATATGAATTTGATCTCATTGATGGATATTTTCCCACTGTAAATTATACAACAATGATTCACACCCCTGAAAACCCAGTTATCCGATACAAACGAAGATCAAAATGAAAAAGGCAGCAAGGAACTAAAATGTGAAACATCACTGTAAACTGCAAAAGCACTGAAGAGAATGAAGTTTACGAAACGACTCCCAGTGTACTTTTTTTTGAGTGTGTAATTTTAAAAGACAGCCAACTTAACTTACAGTTTTTATATTTTAACTGAATGGTTCCATCAAATCCAATGGCATTTCAGAAATTTCCCAATAGTCTTATGATGGATAAAGGAAAACTGTAAGTTTCTATATAGTTGGTTTCCTTTCCTTTAAGGAAATCAGGCTCATTAGTTTGGGGGGGATCTTTGGTAACTGGCAGATTCTAAGTAACACAATTTCCAGGTGTTAATTTTAAGAGCATACATAGCTCTTGGCAAGTAAGTTCAGAGTGTTCAACTCTTGTACTAGATCTGCAAGTATAAAAGCCCAGTGAAATACTTGGAAGCCTTAGATTTGTTGGGCAATGTATGTATGTATGTATGTGTAAGGATGGGTGGGTAGGGAATAAACTCCCCTTTAAAGCCTTGGATAAAAGAGAATCCTATTGTTTTGGTATGATGATATTTAGCAATGATGGAGCTATATTGTAGGAAAATATATTTGAAATAACTGGAAGCACTGTCTGTAGGAAATTGAGATCTATGACAATGACTAACTGTTTTTCCTAAAAAATAATTAATATGAAAGACTGCTTGTGTAACTTGATCTAATTACTAAATATTACATATTTATCTGTTTGATAAATTTGTATCTGGTTCTACATAGTTGCATCTGTGTGGAATTCCAAAATAAAGTCCTTGAGGGATAAGTTTTGTTCTCTTTGGCTCAAGGTGGTTCCTGTTTCCTCTCCAGAATCTAATTAGGGATGTTTGTTACTAGTTCTGTTAGTTTAGGTTAACAGGCTTTTTATTTTTTCTTTTTAAATACAAAATCTGAAATCAGGGAAACTGGCTTTAAGATAAGGGTAATACGAAGCAGGGGTCTTGGGAGTGTATCACTGGTCAAATTCTGTGAAGCCTGAGTTCAAGAATCAACTCAAATTATAACTGGAGACGTAACTATATGATACCTGTAACTTAACCACGTACTTTGTTATTACTAGATGAGGTAAACATACTTTCCCCTATGTGTATTACAGTTCTGTTTAAAAGGCTGGAGGACTCATGTTAAACTCTATTTGTGAAGCTAAAATCTGTGTTGTTGAGTTTTTCACATTAAAATTATCTTTGAGAGTACAGTCTGCATTCACAGATTGTAAAGTGTGTGGTTCAATGAGTGGAATTTAGGATCTAGGAACTTGGATGGGAAAAAAGTTCCATCTTTATTTGTACTTATTTCAAACTGTAATTTAATATTTTCTTAATTTATGAATTTAGTCAACAAACCACACTAGTATTAGCAGTACTCATGATTTTGCAAACAGAAATCACAGATACTTTTCACATCCCATTATAGATGTTGCAGATCTCTTGAAATATCTTTAACTTTTATCACTACTTTGACATTATGGTATTATAGTTATTAGATCTGCTAGATCTTATTTCTTTACTCATCACAAAAATTTTTTTAAAGTTTGACTATTTCTATATACTTGGTTTCTTTTGCAATCCTGTATATTTTATGTCTTTAAAAGCATTATTCTGAGAAGGGATCCATAGTTTCACAAGATTGCTAGAGAGGTTCATGGCACACAAAAAAGTTAAAACTCTGGTAAGGCTGGTCCATGTTTAGTGAATAGTTTTAAGAAGACTTAAAAAGATTTAGTTTTTAACCACAGACCAATTATTGAGAAGCATTAACAAGTTTGACTGCAGAGGCCTAATGTCATAAGGACGGTGATGGTCAAATGATGGGAGTGAAATAATAAGATTGATCAGAGCACTTGTTTATCTGCTCTTTTCTCCATTCTCTCTTAAGAGTAGAATTGCCTTGAATGGAAAGCTATGTTTAGCTAAAAAAGGTTTTACCCACAACCTCCCCTCTTCAACTGTTTTAGAATACATTTGTAACTTCTAGAACTCCTTATTGGAACCCAGCTGCTAATATGGAAAATTCAGGTAATTTGAAATTTCCAAGAGTGTAGATTGCCTGTTTGTGTTGGTGTAAATCATAGAATATCTAATGGTAAGATAAAATCCTCTGGAAATAAATATCAAATACTGATGATGTCTGTATCTCCCCAGATTCGAATGTTGAAACCTAATCCCCAATTTGTTGGTATTTGTTAGTGGGGCCTTTGGGAGGTGATTAGGTCATGGCGGCAGAGCTCTCACGAATGGGATTAGTGCCCTTATAAAAGAGACCTTGGAGAGCCCCCTTGCCCCTCTGCCACGTGAGGACACAGTGAGAAGATGGCAGTCTACAAAATCAGGAAATGGGCTCTCACCAGACATCAAATTTGCTGGCACTTTGATCCTGGACTTGCTAGCCTCCAGAACTAGAAATAAATAGAAAAGAAATAAATTTCTATTGTTTTTATAAGCCACCCAGGCTATGGTATTTTGTTATAGCAGCCCGAACATACTAAGACATGCACCAAGAACTATGGCTCGTTAAAAGTGAAGAAGGTTCAAATACAGTGTAGTTAAAATGGTGAAGTCATTTTTATTTCAGTACTTGACAAAATATCCCATAAAATTCAAAACTTCTACCATTATACAAAAATAAGTCTCTACAAGTGATATTATCTGTCTTCATCACCAGTAGCAAATATATTAGGCAGAAACATATAACTTCAGTAGCCTTATAAGAAAAGTGCAGGACACCTCAAGCTACACATTCAACAGTAACATAATGCCAAAAGTTTAATCTTTTCACCCATTTGATAAATACACAAGGTTTATAATTTAATCATTTAAATTAGCATTCCACAAATATACATGTAATTTAATGATTATTGTGCATGAATACATACACAATGCTTATATGTACAAATTCCAGTTTGTTTTCATGTGCTGGCAAGGGATTTGTATACAATCATAAGCTGTGTTCAGATTGGTCCCATTGAATATCCACAATACAAAAGCACAAAAGAACCACTGATTTACAAAAGGGAATTTGTTTAAAATCACTTCGATTCATGATGTTTCAAAGGATTATCTTCTCATGCCAGCATGAAACTGAGTTGAACCTATAAGACAGGAACAGGATAATTCAATGATTTCAAATTAGATTGTGACTTATATCAGACTAGTTCATGATGGGCAGAAGATTATTACCCATCATTTTTTTTAAAATGCTTTGTTTTCCTCTAAAAAAGTCTTATTCAGACCTGAACTGATTTTTTTAAAAGGGATTTTTAATATATATTTAAAAGCCATTGTAGCTGGCTCCATAGCAATGCTAAGTGAGATTAATTTTAAGATTCTCTGTAAAGTGCCCTGCAGGTTCAATGTTCTATACCTCTTGAAATATCTTTTGGTCTTCAAAATCTGGGTCTTGTGAAATTTAGATGCTCAAACCAATAAAGCCCAGCTATGATAATAAAAGTTTTCTACAACTACAAGTTTCTTGGGTTAGGTGATTTCTTGTATGAAGAGATAAACTACTAACTTAAATAACTGGTTATTAGTCCTATCTATTTTGTGGGAATAGTAGGAGAAAAGGGTCTCTAATAATAGTAATATATATATATATATATATAGACTTAAAGCTCATTAAATTAAAATGATTCAAAATCTTTGAATTGGAGTGAACTGAAGAGAGACGGGAAAAGAGATTTTTCTCACAATAAACAAGGAAGGGAATCCACTTCTACTAATAATGAAATTTTTCTGCGTGTGTTTTTAAGCAGAGAAAAATAAAACGTCATTCTTACAGTCTTTTGAATGGGACGGGTTCCTTGGATCATACGTAAGAGTACAAGGTCTTAGTAGAGAGAATGGCTGCAGTAAGTGCTTACAGTACTTGCGTCCTCCTCTCATCTCGCTATCCCTTATTTGCATGCCTCACGATGTATTACTTAGGAACAAGTTCTCTAGCAGACTGTGTAAGCTTCAGAGTACTTTGCACATTGGTGCTCGTCGTGCATTTCCCCTAATCAATCTTTTCAATGAGATGAGCAGGAATTTTGGGGGGCTGAGAATGGGATCCAGGGTGATAAATCATGTTTTGTCTTAAATTCCTAAAGTCTAGCCTGGTAACTCAGGCACTGAACTGTAAGATTTGATTATCCTAATGAGGAAGGTCAAGGAATTTCAGAAAGAGAAAGTGTTCCGGGTCTATCAAGCACTATGGTGCTGCCAATACTTGGTTAACCTGAGGGTACCTGACTGTACAGTTCCAAGTCGTCTCTGCAGTGCCTCTAGCCGAGTGATATAATCTGTCAGGGCTCTGTCAGGATCATAATTCTGAAGCTGAGAACATGCTAAGGAACCAGGATTTAAATCAGCTGGAGGACCTGGGTACCTATGAGATTAAAAATACAAACATGAATCCCAATTATCCAGAAACAATACAAGTAACTCAGCCTACCACCACCCTGCCCTCAAAAGGTAGACCACTTGTACACTGCTCAATCTATATACCCCATACTACTGAGTCTGAATCATGTGGAAAGGAAAAAACTCTTCGATAAATTCAAAGCAGCTACTAAGTCATCAAAAGAATGTCCATCCAGTACACTGCCTGTCGCAGAGGCCATCAATAAAGGCTGCATATGTATAAATGCATCTTGCCCTGCAAACTTTAGAGGTGTTTTCAGAATTCCAGACTCTCAATTTTAGTTAATACCTTTCTCAATGTCTAGCCACAGCATACATACTAAATAACACTTGATCAGCTCTGTTTCCTATACCCTTGGAAACCAGTTACAAATTCAAAAACTGTTTTTGATTCTGAGCTTTAGGTTATGTAACTAATACATAACTAAAGACACATTTAGCTATTTCAATGCAAAGAAGTCAAAGCCCTAACACTGTCCTTCATTCTCTGTTAAGTATTAGTATATTATTATAGATTTCATGAAATTCTTACCTATTTTGAAATGGTAAAGGAGACCTTGGATAGTCCAGATCTGATCTTGAGCGATATGTACTATGTCTTGGTTCTCCATATAGCTCCAGCCCACCAGAAGAATGATAAAATGGGTCAGTCTTTTCGGCACCTAAAGTAATCCAAAATGTACCTTGTAAAGAAAAAAAATACCAAGCCCTTGAAAAATTTCTACAAAATGGATAAGGGTTCAAAAGACTTACTATACTGTACTACACTACTATCTCCTATGTATAGTCACTTTCAATTATTCTTGCTACAGGAGAGAAACAATAGTACAGCTTGTTTCATTTACCTTTGGATATTAGTATTTCTGATAATCTGGAACTACACCTCTAAGAAAATAAACTATTTTATTTTTTAAAGACCGCTTCTTAGTTTTAACTAGAGGTGAAGTGAGGGGTGTCTGTGTGTGGTTTGACAGAAAAGGCAATGTGGATAAAAAATATTAGATGAATACAGCCAAGTCCTTTTATCACTCTAGTATACTGGCTTTTACTGGAAAAAACTTGAAACCAAGATATGCTAACTTACAACACAGAATTCATTATGGTACAAATTTCATCTGTTTCAGTATAAGGATGCGTATTTCAAAAACATTTTGCTTAGAGTACCACATATATTTTCCTCTTTCTCTGTGTAAAACATGTAAAAGTGGTTTACTACCAATACATATAGATATGCTGTGTGTCTATAATTCTGTGTGCTCCCCAGCTTTTGACCACATCCTTTTGCCTGAAATGTTGAAGCCCTAATGTTTCAGTGTAGAGAGAAGGAATTTTAACTGTTATATCACCTACTGGAAAACAGAAACCTGTTTGAATATTGCTAAATTGTGAAAATTTCAAATCAAAACTTTCATATACTAGAGTAACAGCAATCCTATCTTGAACCAGAGCCTTAAACGCAGTTGTGCAAAGAGTGGGCTCTGGAGCCAGACTGTCAGGGTTTGCTGCTGACTCTACCACTTCCTACTGGGTAATTTGGGACAAATGACAAATGCTTTCCATGCCTCAGTTTTTCGTCTGTAAAGTAAAAACAATAGTAACCGTACTTACATCATAGGATTATGAGAATACACGGAAAAAAGCAGGGCCTAGTGTGAACTAAGTGCTCCATAAATATCAGCTCTTATTACTCTTTAGAACAGCAAGGTCCCCAGCTTTGTTAGTTATAAGGGCTTTGTCTTTGGACAACACAGGTCCCAGAACACATTATTTGGAAGGTATTACATGTGCAGTAATTTTAGATCATCATCAACATAAGAAAAAATTCTATTTTGACTTCACCTGGATTCAATCCAAAGCCATCCCTGTTAATATTGATGGAACCAGAATTTGTGACTCGATGCCATCGTCGAACCAAAAATTTCATTCTAAAAAAGATCCCAAGAAAAAATTTCACAGAACATCTATAGTGTAGAGAGTATAAACATATACTTGCAACAAAAATCAAGTCATACGTTTAAATATGAATGCAGAACAAATTTCTATATAATCACATGACTGCCTAATCTAAGATTATGCAAATGTCCCCTGGTTTGTGGCAAAATTGACTGGAACAGAAGAACAGGGCTTCCCATGAGGCACCAGAGGTCTCTTCTTTTGCCAGTACCAGGTTCTGGCTTTAGAGGTACATGGGACATAAAGAGATGAAGAGCAGGGCTTCCCTGGTGGCGCAGTGGTTGAGGGTCCGCCTGCCGATGCAGGGGACATAGGTTCGTGCCCCGTTCCGGGAAGATCCCATATGCCACGGAGCGGCTGGGCCCGTGAGCCATGGCTGCTGAGTCTGCGCGTCTGGAGTCTGTGCTCCGCAACGGGAGAGGCCACAGCAGTGAGAGGCCCGCGTACCGCCAAAAAATAAAATAAAATAACAGATGAAGAGCAAAAGCAGAAAAGGTTAATTGGATGGGCAAAGAAAGGGTGAGAAGAAATGAAAAGAAGAAGAATGGAGACTAAAGGGGAGATGAGATGGAAAGAGAACAGAAAGACCCTTAAATTGGCAGTAAGAGAGAGCAGGGAAAACTGGAAAAGGAGTGAGGCCATGTAATCAGGGATGAAAAGCAGTGATGGCTTCAAAAGGAACAGGAGAGGCTGTGTCACAGCCCAGCTGTAGCGAGTTGCTGCCTGCCCCGTCCTAGCCCAAAGAGCTTTCTGGAGCACCAGGTTTGACTTCTTAATTCCAACTATTTTCAAGGCTCAGTTTTAGGAGGGTCAAAATACAATAAACATATAAGAGGTCAAGAAAAAGAGGGTGAAAAAGTGAAGTCCTTCAATGGCAACTGGCTTTCATGGAGCCTTCCCGAATTCTTGAAATCGAAATTAATAGCTAACTCCTGTGATCTGTCATTTAGTGTCTCCTAAGTTATGTGCATATTGGTATGCCCCACTAGAAAGTGAGCTGCCTTCAGGGATTTGGGCAGGGATTATGTCTTTTTTCTTTATCAATGCATCTCCCAGCACTTAACCCTGTACAAGCTGTATAAGGTGATGAAGGGAATGAAAGATGACAAAGGAAAAGGAAAAGATGAGGAAGGAAAGCTCTTTGCTTTCTCCAACCTTCTAATTCTTGTGCTACTGCCAAGAAAAGACAGAACCAAAAAGGACGCCATTTGGCAAGGAGTCTGGGAGACACAATCCGCAGGCTGTAAGCCCCTGGCAGTATGGAGGCTGGCCTAGAAGGGCAGTGAGGAGCTGAAAGCCAGCAGATGCTACCCAGCACACAAAAACATAAATCACATCTCTTATTCTGCCTTCGTGGTCTTTTGAGGTACTTGTAAATAACCTGAATATAACGGAATTGGGTAATACTTAAAAAAAAAAATTTCCTTTGAGACTGTCTGGCTCCTACAGAAGTAAAAGGGAGAAGAAGCATGGAGAAGGTATCTAGGTGTCTGGGTATAACCAGCTAGCACCAGAGTTCCTAGCTTGGAACTACCAGAGAAGAAGTGACAAAAGCAACAGCACAGTCCAATGCAGAGTCAGGCCAGGGCTTTCTGTAGCTGGGCTGTGAGAGTGGGTTGTTTTAGTAATGAAGAAAATGAATGTATGTCAGCCTAAGTAACTTTTCAAAAAACATTTTTCTCTCTTATGATCTCTTTTATTTATATGTCTGAACTAGTTCATGGACTTATGCAGATTTAAAAAAAAAAAAAAAAAAAGAGACTAAATAAATAAATAAATTAAAAAAAGAAAAGAGAGACAACCCAGATTGGATGTCCCAGCCGAATCACTGGCTGCCTGCCTCTGGGAGGGCCCTTCTCATAGGCTCTCTATAGTATAACATGAAGTATCCCTGACTAAAGGATGAAAACCTAGAGAAGTAGGCATGTTTCAGTGATGGCAAGTGTCTTATACTATATGAATATGGAGCACAACGGGCAGAGAAAAGAGAGAGAACTGAAAATAACTAATCTCTTTAGAAAGTCTATTAAAATGCATTTTCTTTCAAGTATTTTACCTCGAAATTGCCATGGACACTCTGACAGCTGACCGAAACCTGGTGAAGCCCTTTGGACGGCTGGTGATCACCTCTAGATCCGTGAAGGCCGGATGTCCCCCCATTCGGGCAAGCAGAGCCAGGGTGGCATCCTCACATTCCTGGAACCCACCCAGTAACAGAAGCAGGTATTTCTTTTGATAAATGAGAGCTTTCCGAAAACTTTCTGCCCTCAGGTATTTGCCATAAATTCTCTATGTTTAAAGAAAAGAAAAACATAAAGACATTATTAAGAAGTTATTCCAACTGTTCTCTAGGGGAAGATAACCTAGACTTTATTTTAAAAAAGTGGCAGTAGTAGAATGGCAGGTACCCTATCACTGTTTTCTACTTTATCAACAAAGGTAAAAAGTAAAGTTAAACCTTTATACTTCTGCCTCCCTTTAGTGAATGGATTTTAGCTCCTATTAATCATATTCATTGCAAAAATTTTTGTCTTTGCATTATCACCGGAGTTTTTTTAATTGTATAGAGCTACTTTATTAGTATCATCACTGATCTATTTAACTTTTTCAATGTTAATGTTTTCTGTCCCTTTAAGAGTCATAAATTTATGTTCACTCCATAGCTGGAATAAATATTCCAAACATTTTCTTTCTTTCCTTGTTTTCTTTTGGATTTTATGTTAACTGATTAAGGTAGTTGTACTACAATATTCATCATTAGTCATTAGAGAGACTATTCAGAGGGCTTACCACTTACAGAGCATGATCCTCTAATATTGACAGTAGTAGAGAGCTTCTGTTGGGAGTTGAAAAGCTAACTTTCTGTTGGTCTTTTAGGGATGAGACTGTGGGAAGTGGGACCATGAGCTCAAGGTGGCTGCCTCTGTGACCATTAATAGAACTTAATCTTGTCCCAAACCCGGACATGCTTCACCACAATTTTTTTGTGACCAGCTAGAGATCTGCATTCAATGACAGACTGAGTACAGAGACCTAGAGACACAGCCTGAGTGCCACCTAAAATTCTTTAGTCTGACAATTAAGGTTAGTGATAGATGAAATAAGGCAAAAGCAGAGGACCAATTCTAGTATACATTTAGATGGAAGATGTCTCCTACCTTTACAGTGGCATGCTCAGAGTCAGGGCTCAGATTTTGAAGTAAAGCTTCATTTCTTAGTTCAGCTTTTAGTTTGTATACTTCAGCTTCTGCCCGTTTCAAGGACTTCTGGAGAGTCAACTTTTCTCTGTTCCAGACTTCTTTTTCTGAAGCAATGATGGCTTCAATGTTGGGGCCACCACTGAATGAAAACCTAGAAGACTGCAGAGGCCAGAGCCTACTTACATGATTTTAAAGAACAAGTTTCTGAAGAAGAATCTGAATTAAACATATTAAAGGTATCCCTATGAGGGTTATAGAATGCTCAGCTTTCCAACCTCAGACAGGGAAGTTCAAAGCCAATCTCAACTGACATTAAAGAATATCCACTAACTTTTAAGTTTATGACCTTGCTGAGTAGATTAACTTTACAACTAAAAATCCGTGTGAAAGCCTGGCCCCAGAGAAGATGTTTGGATTAGTAGAGCTTTCAACTAAAAAAGTCTAGAGACTTTTTTTTTTGGCCGTGCTTCACTAAAGGTTATCAGGATGTTAGTTCCCCGACTAGGGGCTGAATCCAGGCCACAACAGTGAAAGTGCAGAGTCCTAACCCACTGACCACCAAGGAATTTCCGTTTTTTTGCTTGTTTTTTTTGTAGACTTTAAAAATGGACCATCTGGGTTCAAATGTTGAGCCTGTGCCTGAAAAAGTACACTGGAGAAGTGGGGAAAAAAACCCAACCTGTACATAGGGAAGTGGGTCTCTATAGAAGCTGTGTGGATGTGTTATCATGCATCTGACCACACAGTTGGTCTTACAGGTCCTTCCTATCTTTATACTGGATGGTAACAGAGCTAGCAATTTAGTATTTTGTAGTTTTTAAATGGAAAAAATTTAAATAAATTCCCAGAGTAGTTTATTAGACTGAAATATGTAATTTAATGGCATTTTCCACTTCAGTTATGAACACAATTACTGATAAATAACTGACAAGAACAGGCAGAATGCACATGTGAACACTTCTTCACATGTATCTGCAATCGGTCCATAGGTAGCAAAGTACTTGGCTTTGGAGATAAGTATATCTTGGTTTGACTACTGACTTCAGTTTTCTGAAGTGCAAGGCAGGGTGTGGATAAGAGATTCTGAACATATATAACCCAGAATCTGGCAGAGAAGGCTCCCCATAAATAAATAATAGCTATTATTATTACTGTCATTCCTATAAAATTTTCCAGTGATCCTACTAAGAATCAGATGCTTAGTATACTGCCATGATAAAAACAGACGTACATAATCTCTGCCAGCTCCTGTCTGTCGATAACACCTGATCTGCTCCTCCAGCTTCATAACCATGTTTCTTAAATCATTCTTTTCTTCAGTCAGTTGGCTGATATGTCCTGTCAGCTCAGTATTTTGTCTTAGTAGTCTTTCAGTTAATGAGCCACAAGAAGTACTTGGGGACCTTAAGGTAGGCTAAAAGACAAAATGGCAAAAGGTCATATAAGCAGAAACTTTTACAAATAATGCATATAAAATGTGAAGGCACTGAGAACAACAGATTTCATGAAGAAATAGTGCTTGAGCTGCATCTTAAATAATAAGTAGGACTCTACTAGGCAGGAAAGAAGGGCATATTAAGCAGAAGGAAGAGCACATGTAAAGGCACAAAGGCTTGAGCGTGAGTGTGTTGCTTTTAAGGAGCTAAAACACACCTGTTAAGATTAAAGGTTGCTTTCATTTTATGGATAATAGACCTAAATGTAGGTAGTGAAGAGCCATGAAAGGCTTTAGGCTGTAGCATGCCATAAACAAAATTTACGTGTGAGAAAGATTCCTTTGATAGTACTGCGCAAAGTAGAGTAAATTAGAGGAGAAAGATCCTGATGTCAGGCAGACACATCAGAAAGTTACTGCCAACAGTCCATGTGAGAAATGCTGAAGGCCTGAATGCAGGCAATGACTAAAGGCACTTAGGAGGAAGAGGGCACAGGACTTAGTGACTGCTTGGATGTGCAAGTAAGAATGAAGGAAAGGGTCTAGGGTGACTTTCAATTCTCTAAACTAGATGATATCATGACCAAAAATGTGGGTTTGGGACAGGAAGGAGAAAAGGAAGACGATGCTCAGTTTGGATTGTGCCTGTGAGATTCCTAAAGGGGTCACTATGGGGTATGTTTCCCCAAGGAAAGATGTCTCATAACTAAGTGAAAATATAAACCTGGACCACAGGACAAAGGTTTCAGAATAGAACCATAGTCCACAAGATAAGCTCCATAAAGGTGAGATTTTTATCAGATTTGTTCACTATAGCCCCAGAACCCAGTATAGTACCTGGCACACAGTAGGTGCCCAATGTAAGTATTTGTTCAATAATTAAGTCTACTGAGAATTCAGGCTGTGGAATGAATGAGCTTTCAGTTAGAGGAAAAAAATGGATGAGCATAAGAAGAACTCATGAAGATGATTGATGAAAGAAATGGAAGAAATGAGAGAATATTAACACAAAAGGAAAGGAAAGAGAGGGTATTTAAAACAAAAGAGGTCAAAAGTGTCAGATGCCACAAAGAAGCCAAGAATGACAGGGACTGAAAAGATTCACCAGATTAGTCAATTGTCAACACACTGGTAGCATCCTGAGGGTGGTTTCATGGAGTGGTGAGGGTAAAAGACAGACTATTCTTTCAAGAAACTTTTCATAATATAATAAGAATTATAATTATTCAATAATGATAATTTTGTTTCCCCTCAAACTTTCACTACCTTCTATTGGGGAAAGGCAAACATTATTATTTTAAATAAATGAAAAGATATAATTAAAACTCTTTAGAAAATACAGTGCCAGTTTCAAATGATTCATATAATTTCCATTAAATCTTTGCTCTCGATACTCTACAAAGTGTTTTTAGAAAGTCTTACCTCTTCGCCTGGCTGGCCAGTTAATTTTTGTAGTTGTAAAACAATTCCATCAATATTTTCCTGAACCCAAACAAAATCTTCATCATCTGCTGTTTCAAACTGTAGTCTTCAAAAAAAAAAAAAAGGGCAAAAAGTCAAAACATATCATCTCAAGGAGCAGTGTTGACTAACACAAACATTACACATCAGGCAACACTGCTTCACCTCTTACTTCTCCTTTACATTAAGTGTTCTCTCTCCCTGAGTCAGGATGTTAACGATATTTTTTTTCAGGTATATGAGTTTTGTTAAAGAATATCACCTCCTAATGTAAACATGAATTAACTTTAAAATTTGAATTTCCCACCCCTGGCTAGCTAAGAGTGAGGGACAGATTCTGTCCAGCTTGTCTAAGAATGCCATTTCCAAAGGTCAGGCAGAAAATTCTAACCTATTGGAGGCTTTCTGGGCTAGATGCTGTAGTTTTGAAGCCACACGTTGAAGTTTTTGTCTGATCATTTCTAATTCATGATTATAGCCAGCTCCTCCTCCATTCATTTCAATCATTTTAGGATAGCTTGATTCCTTTGTCTCTCCTATTTTCTGTTGAAGAACCCAATTTCTGGTTCGATCATTGGTTAAACTCCAAGTGGTTGGCTGGCAATTTTGGACAGAAAAAGAAAGAGCAATCATTATAAAATAAATAGCACATCACATTCTTTCTTAGGGGAACACAGTTATTGTTTTTATTCCAAATAAACTTCTATAGATTTCATTTTTAAATGATTTGTACATAGCTATTTAAATAATTTAATCCAATATCAAAATTATATATGATCACATGGCTACAGTATTCTTTTAAAAAATATTTTAAAACAAAATGTCATTTTACCTCATTAAGATTCTGATACAGAATTCTTCTACTTTCTCGTTTTTCTTCTCGTTCTAGTTCCTGCTTTTGGAATTCCTGCATAATTCCTTGCAGTCGTTTCCCTTCAAGGTCTAACTTATAAACTTGTTGCCTTTTCTCCTCCAGTTGGCGCTGAAGATCTTCCACTTTGGACTGAAGCTCATACATTTTTTTCTGTCCCTCAGTGTTGGCCTCTTGTTCTGTCTGCAATGTCTTCCTGTGAACCTGCCTATCCTTTTCCATTTGCTGTCTTGTTTGCAAAGAATCCAGTTTATATTTCTCAGTCTCATTTAACAATTCTACTATGCGACTGTGTTTCTCCTCTAGCTGTTTCTGAAGCTCTTTAAGGAGGTCCTCAGAGGGTAAGGATGGCCGAGACTGCCCACTATCATCACTGCTCTGTAGTTGTGCATGTAATTCCCGTTCCCTATCCAGGGTACTGCTCATTTCCCGAATACGAACTTTCTCAGATTCAAGAAGTACTTGAAGCTCCAAGTTTCGACCTCGTTCTTCGGATAACTGGGCATCATGTAGCACTCTTTGTGATTCTATTTTCTGCTGTGATTCATTTAGTTGTTGTTTCTGTTGTTCCAAAAGTTGATTTAGCTGAATATTCCTTTGTTTCTGACCCTCAAGTGAAAATTTCAGATCCTTGTAGGAGAAAGTTGAATTTAAGTTAATATTATGGAGAATACTTTCAATAATATTAAGTATACAATTGTGCCTTTATTAATACTAAGTTGATAGTATCTGGTAAAAGAACTGATTATCCAATTTACTAACTTGTATTTTCAGTGGTTAGAGTGTAATTATTTGGACAGCCAGTTGATTTTCATCAAAGAATATCAACAAAATAGAGCTAAGCTACATAATATTTTCTTTCCCAACATTAATCATATCTGGTTAAGAAATATGAAGCAGAGTACATTTCTTCTAGGATTAATAACCTTTAAAAATGAAAGTATTTCTGGGCTTCCGTGGTGGCGCAGTGGTTAAGAATCTATCTGCCAATGCAGGGGACACGAGTTTGAGCCCTGGTCCCAGAAGATCCCACATGCTGCGGAGCAACTAGGCCCGTGCGCCACAACTACTGAGCCTGCACTCTAGAGCCCACGAGCCACAACTACTGAGACCGTGCACCTAGAGCCCGTGCTCTGCAACAAGAGAGGCCACTGCAATGAGAAGCCCACGCACCGCAACGAAGAGTAGCCCCTGCTCCCCGCAACTAGAGAAAACCCACGCACAGCAATGAAGACCCAATGCAGCCAAAAATAAAAACAAAATAAAATAAATAAAGTTAAAAAAAAAGAAAATAAAAGTATTTCTGATATAATGTGATGGGAGTTCCTGAAAACCTTTGAATTTTCCAATACCATACCACATAACTAAAAATAATAGGGCTTATGAGGAGAGCAGGTTTAGGGACAAACTACTCAAAACCTATAAAAATTTGTAATGATTAAAAAAATAGTAATCAATACCTGAGGAAATAACATGTCCTTGCTAGGTAGAAAGCTCACTGTGCCTGGAGGCTACCATCCATGGTGGACATTAAAAAAAAAAAAAAAAAACCCCAAAAAAGTAACAGGGCAGAAAATCTGGATTCTGGCTACACAGTTTTTTAGCACAGAGCTAGCGAGTACCAGGATTATGTGGATAGAAGAAGAGCTCCGAGCCAGGGGGAACTGTTAAAGTGGCACTGCCTGCAGTACAACCTGCTTTGAGCTGTGAGCTGTGCAAGGCTCGGGTGTGCCTCTCTGGGAGAGAGCCCAGCGTCTTAAAATATAGTAGCAAGGGCTCCTGCTGCCAGAAAAGTATCGCTGCTCTCCTCCCCTAGGAGAAAACAGGAACCTAAACTACTTCTGCGTTAAAAAGACACAATTGCCATATTTATCAAATTATATATGCACTAATTCAAATTCCTAAAACACATGCTGTAGCAGAACAGTTTCTATGCATCCTTGGATGCAACAAAACAAAAAAAGATCATACCATTAGCAATTCCTGATAATACTTTAGATAACATTATAATATTCAACACATAGTGAACGACTTTTTATACCTAATAATGAGTCTAAGGTCAACATTATAGGAAGAGGAATGTCTCTCTTCTATCACTGTGGATTTTTTCACAGATATTTAAAGACAAAGACGACAATACCTCAAGTTCTTCTTTATCCCGCTCTTCACTGCGTCCCAGCTTGGCTTTCTCTTTCTCCAAAGCCCACTGGAGCTCTCTGGACTTTTTCTGTTCACTTGCTAATGTGTCATTAAGCAAATGTACTTCATCCGTTTTATCTTTAACTTCCAACCTAAATCACAGAGACAAATGAACTTTCATAAAACTACTTTGACCAAGTATATTATTGACAGAGAACAGCTTCCACTGAAAAGTGGCGGCATATTATAAACTAGGTGGCGCTTCCCTGGTGATTCAGTGGTTAAGAATCCGCCTGCCAATGCAGGGGACATGGGTTCGATCCCTGGTCCGGGAAGATCCCACATGCCGCAAAGCAACTAAGCCCGTACGCCACAACTACTGAGCCTGAGCTCTAGAGCCCGTGAGCCACAACTGAGCTCACGTGCCACAACTACTGAAGCCCATGTGCCTAGAGCCCGTGCTCCACAACAAGAGAAGCCACCGCAATGAGAAGCCTGCGCACCACAAGGAAGAGTAGCCCCCACTCGCCGCAACTAGAGAAAGCCTGTGTGCAGCAACAAAGACCCAATGCAGCCAAAAATAAATAACTTAATTAAAAAAATAATAATAATAAAAAATAAACTTGCTAATAGGAAAATATAAACCTGCTAATAGGAAAATATAAACCATGTAAAGATTAAAGATTTTTTGACTGGGGTTCAGTCAAATTAACTGTTTCTAGTAATATAACTACTAGTTATTATTTACCACTGTAAACAATTTATTGTTACAAAATAATATGAATAAAAATTTCCTTTAACTTCTACTTAACGTAAGAACCATTGTGTGTGAAAAAGTTCAAAATAATGACTATACTTGTAATGTGTCCTTGGCAAGCAGAATATCTCAGTATTTACACCAACAAATTTATCCTTTTTACAAGCATTATCTTCAAAAAATTTTGCATATTTTAGCTAACTAAACCATGAATTCCATTGGGATCATAAATATCACTACAAATTACTTGGTGGTAAAATGAAGGTCAAATTTATGTATCTTATACAACAGCAAGTCTCAAACAGAACTGAAGCCACGTAGAGAATATGCCAAAATACCTAATCATGAGTTTATCATTTGGAAAAATTTTGGGTGCTTCCTTTCCACTGTAGTTTTTCCTATAAGTAACAGTTTTATGTTATTTAAATATTATATACAATGTTACATTTTTGTAAGATATGCACAATGTCTGTGACAAAAGTACTCCAAGTCCTTCACTAATACAGGTTTATAATTAGGAAGCCTGGCACACCTGAATGCCTCTAATTCCTTTAGGTGCTTATGCTGTGCCTTGAGTGTTGTTTCTAGTTCCAGTTTAGCTTGTGCAAGTTCACTTTTCAGTTCAGCAACCACCATTTTCTCAGAACTCAGTTGTTCCTGAAGTTCTGTTGCTCTGTCTTTCACACTGCTGAGCTCCACTTGCATCTCCAGCATTTGAGACTGCTTCTGCTGCATATTATATTCCAAGAGTTCTAAATGAAAAATTATTAATATTTAAAATATGATCTAGCAACTCATATTTGGCTTATATTTTGTTGATAATAACTGACTTGTTATTTAAGAGATTACTATAAAGTAAATGTGAAAAGATTACAGCCCCCAAAGTTAACTATTTATATAAATACATGCATATGCATATTTTCCTCATAGTGCTATACTGTCAAGATTTCAGAACTTTGTATAAATATATAAGGATGATAAAAACTTAACAATTCATTACTGGATACAAGACTTGAAATTAAAATAAAACCTTGAGGTGTTCACATAATACTATAAATAGCAATTTATATTTGTTCATTCAGAATTTTGATAGCTCACACTAAAAAATTCCAATGGTTTTTGATAGCCGAAGTACTTGCAGGAGTCACCCCGTAACTCTGACTACAATGATTAGCACTGCTTGCTTGTTTTGTTCAGCCCTCCTTCGCAGACAGTCCCTAGGAATTTCATTATAACAAAAGTGGGAAGTCCAAACGCCAATTTGGATCACGGTTTTTTCTTTAAAAACATACCGAAAAAAAAAAAAAAAATACCGAACCCTTGCTACATGTCTGTCACAATGAAAACAAAGTGAAATATTTAAATCCCTAAGGATAATAAATGAAAAAAATGTAATGAAATATATACATCAGGATCCATTTTTATAAAAAATATAAACTTATGTACATATGCACAATGAAATGTGTCTGGAGACATATTTCCTGGGTTTTAATAGTCATTAGTTTAGGATTTAGGAGATTCCAGGGGTGATTTTAACTCTGTTCTTCTGTTTCTCTATTCTACCCTAAATGTATTTTAACTTAAAAAATTTTATCAAAGTTCATTACTTCCTATTACAATTCATATTACTGATGTCATGAGACAGGAATTACATTGGCTTT
Source organism: Lagenorhynchus albirostris (assembly GCF_949774975.1). Taxonomy (NCBI): domain Eukaryota; kingdom Metazoa; phylum Chordata; class Mammalia; order Artiodactyla; family Delphinidae; genus Lagenorhynchus; species Lagenorhynchus albirostris. The sequence goes on along the minus strand of NC_083102.1, from coordinate 55,307,356 downwards.
AGAGTATTCATGCTAAGTGAGACTTTTAAAACTATTTCTTAGAGAGTAGAGTCTAAGGATTTACATTTATAAATATGTATCTATGTGATACTAACTAAGCTTTCAACAGGGTCCTATTTAGTTAAGTAAAATACTAATAAATTCTCCAAAAATAATCTGCAATTAATCCTATGTCTAAATATAAGGGATATATTTAATTTGTAACCTCATTATACCTGTTTTCTCTAAAATATTTAAAGATATTTAAATTCTTCAGCTTTTCAATGACAAATGTGAGACTGGTATAACTTTCAAAATTGGCAAAAGTATAGGTGTTTCTACCTTTATATTAAACAGAAATGAAGACAAAGACATGTATGTGTCTTCATTAGATATGATGAAAAATTTCACTTTAATCTCTAATGATTTCCAGCTGCAGCTCAATTTAAGATTCCTCTATTGAAAAGTGAAAAGATTTGAACAAGCATACCACAAAAGCAAAAATCCAGCTAGCCAATAATCATACCACAAATAAGCCAATTCAGTTATTAGAGAAATGTAAATTAAAACCACAACAACAATCCACTGCATACCCACCAGATTGGCAACGAAAGGCTGACAATATCAACTTTTGGCAAAAATGTGAAGCAACAGAACTTTCATGTACTGCTAGAAAGTGCACAAATTGGTATGACCACTTCGGAAAACAGTCTGGCATTGTCTAATAAATTTGATGATATGTATTCTATGATCTAGCAATTCTACTCCTGGGTATGTATCCAGAAGACTCATGCATGTATGCATCAGAAACATGGCATAACAATGTGTAGAAGAGACTGAATTTAATAGCTAAAAAGTAGAAACAACTTAAATGTTCAACTGCAGAATGGATATATAAATTGTGAAATATTCACACAAGGGAATGCTATACAGTAACAAAAACGAATAAACTAGAGATAAATGTGGTAACTTAGAAGAATGTTATAGAGAGGTGAAAGAGACAAGACGCAAATATATACAGAGCGATAAAGTTCAAGAGCAAGAAAAACCTTAAACTTACGTGGTTTAGGAATATATAAATAGGCAGTTAAAAAATCAGGACAATGGTTACCTCCAGGGTACTACAGAGGAAGATGTGTTCTATATTACTACAGTGTAGCAGAAGGGGAATTCTGGAATACTTGACATGGATGAGGTTTCCACAGGTATTCATTTAATAGTTTTTATACTGTATATTTTTGCATTTTTTGTATGTATGTTACAGTTCGCACACACAAAAAAGGTATTAAAAAGAAATCGTTACTTCCATTGAGAATTTCTTTTTCTTTTAGGTTATCCACACATAGAGCTTCAAAACAAAGAAAGATAATGAACTTAATGGGTGAAACAACCTGATCAAGGCAATGCTTATTCATTTTAAATTAAATGTATCTGTTTATATGTCAGAAAATTGCTGTCTGTTGGATTAAAGTATTCTGTAAGAGTTAACCATCATTCTCTTTCCACACATAGCTAACTAAAGCCAGTTTCAACCTCTACAGGAGATAAAAGCAAAGTCCTTTGATATTTTAAAGCATGTCCTTACCAGCCTGTCTGGTGCACACAACATTTTTTCTCTTGCAACTGAGCAATAACCCCCTTACCTCCACTACTACCTCCTCCTCCCAAATTCAAGAAGTGCTGCTTTTAAGATGCAGCAATAAGCTTAGATGGTACAGCATAACTGAGCATTTTTTATTTCATTCCCAAAGCTGAGAATGAGTTTTTGCCTGGTCAGAGAACTCTAATGTAAACAAATATTTTTCAACTCTAAAAAAAAATTTAAAAAAATTATATATATGTGTGTATACATATATATAGACACACACACACACACACACACACACACACACACACACACACACACACACGTATCTCTTAAGACAAACTGGACACCCCTTTAATCCCTGGAGTAACTAATGTAGATTAACTTCCTGATGTGAGAATGAGAAGAAAATGTGACTAAGAAAAAATGTGTTTTAACTGAATAATAATAAAGTGAAATCGTTTCACCTATTTGTGTCACCACATGAGCCTGTCATATAGCATACCTTGGCTTGGTTGATCATTCTCTTGTTCTCTTTTCAGAGTCATTTTCTTACCATTCATCTGAGCATGCAGTGCTTGAATTTCAGCTAACAAACTCCTTCTATCTGCTTTCTGGAGGCATTCCATGGCTGCTCGATATTCAATACCCTGTAAAAAAAAAAAAATCAAGAGAGATGTAAAAACAATAAAATTAACAACCAGGAAGTCTGAAGAATGACATGCTAAAATTTTGGGAAGATGTTACTAACGTTCTCTTCCTGCTCACTGGGATCTACTTTTTAGATAATAGTTTCCACATTTATTTCAAAATTCTTTAAACACACAATAAAACATGATGAATAATATAATAAACACCCATGCACTTAGCCTAAGAAACAGCCCTTATACAGCTGAAGTCTCCTGTGTACAACTCCCTGAATACATTCTCCTCTGCACCATCTGCTCAAGAAATAACCAAATTCTAAGTCTGGTGTTATTTTCATGTACTCTGTACATACACACACATATCCTAAAAAATATACAGTTCTGTTTTAAAACTTTATATAAACGGCATCATACTGTATTCATTTTTGTTTAATTTGCCTTTTTCACCAAACATGTTGGTGAACCATCCTGCCTGACACATACAGCTCTAATTCACACTCATTTTCAATGTTATATAGTATTCCATAGTATGAATTATATAGCACATTTTATTTGAGCATCTTTTCATATATTTATTGGATACTCTCTATTTCTTCCATGAGCACATATCTATATCACTTGTCCATTTTTCCACTGGTTGTTTTATTCTCATTAGATATTTGGTCTGTAGATTTATTTTCTTGTGGTATTTCTGTCTGGCTTTAGAATCGGAACAATATTGTCCTCATAAAATGAGCTAGGAAGTGTTCCCTTCTTTATTTTGCAAGAGTTTGTGAAGAACTGGTATTAATTCTTCTTTCAACATTTGGTAGGATTCACTAGTGAAGCTGTCTGATATTGAACTTTACTTTGTGAGAAGTTTTAAAATTACTAATTTAACTCTTTGTTATACATTCAGATTTTCTATTTTGTCATGACTTAGTTTTAGTAGTTTGCATACTTTTAGAAATTTGTCCATTTAATGCCACTGTAAATAATTATTTTTAAAATTAAATTTTGGACTTATCTGGTGGTCCAACAGTTAAGACTCCATGCTTCCATTGCAGGGGGTGTGGGTTTGATCCCTGGTCCGGGAACTACGATCCCATATGCCGTGTGGCGTGGCCAAAAGTAAATAAATACATAAAATTACATTTTGTTTGTTGTTGAGAAATAAGATTTTTACATCTTGATCTTACATCCAACAACATAACCAAACTTTCCTATCGATTAAAAAAATCTACATGTGTAGATTCTCTTTAGTTTTCTATATAAGTGGATGAGGGGTCTTCCCTATTCCTACCCTTATTTAATTTCTCTTGCTTTTCTTTTCTAGCTAGATCTTCAGGACAAGGTTGAGCAAACTACTTAACCCTTTGTTAAGGAATGTTTTTAACATTTAACTATCAGATATGATGCTTGTTGTAGTTTTTGCAAGATATACCTGTTATATAGTTCATGAAATTCCTTTTTATTTTTAGTTTGTTATTTAAGGTGTTTTAAAATATGAAATGCATTCATTCATTTGTTCACTGTATCTCTTGAGATGATCACTGGGGTTTTTTACCCTTTAATTTGTTAAAGTGATGAGTCACACGAATTTTTCTTAATGGTATGCTACCTTTGCATCCCTGGATAAGTATACGGTGATTGTGTCTCTAAAAAATACGCATTGGTGGATTTGGCTTGTTAATATTTTGTTTAGGATTTCTGCATCTATGTTCATGAATAAAATAGGCCCATAAAGTTTCTTTCCTGTATTATCTTTGTCTGATTTTGGTAACAGGGTTATACTAGCTTTCTAATAAAAAGACAGGGCGTTTCTCCAATCATCTTACAATGGGAGTACAGATACATACATACATACACACACACACACACTTTTAACTATTCATTTGTTGATGGACATTTAGGCTGCTTCCATATCTTGGTAACTGTAAATAATGCTGCTATGAACTTTGGAGTGCATGTATCTTTCTGAATTAGTGTTTTTTTTTTTTTTTTTTTTTGGATACATACCCAGGAGTGGAATGCTGGATCTGAATGAGCTTTCATAAGCAAATATCTGCCCCTTTCACCAAAGTTTTTGAATTGATGTAAAATTATTCATAGTATTCTATTACTTTTATATCTCAGCCATATCTTTAGTTATAATCCCATTTTTATTCTTAATTTTTTAAAAAGTGTGCTTTATCATTTTCCTTAACCTATTCTCCAGAAAAGTTTCTATTTTATTAACCTTTCAAAGAATCAACTTTCAAACGTGTTTATGTTCTCTACTGTACAAGTGTATGCATTTCACTAATTTCTTTTTTCCTTATTACAGTTGAGCCTCATTATTTGTGAATTACATATTTTAGAATTTGCCTACTCATTAAAATTTATCTGTAACCCTTAATTCAATACTTGCGGTGCTCTTAAGTTTACTCTCCTACATGTGCACACAACAGCAAAAAATTTAAATTGCCACATGTGCATGTTCCTAGCTGAAGTCGAACAAAGTGACACTCTGCTGCCTTCTTTCATCTCTTATACTATAAACAAGTGTCCTGTTTGCCATCTATTTAGTGCTGTATTTTTGATACTTTTGTGCTTTTTATTGGTGATTTTGCTGTTTAAAATGGCCCCCAAGCATAGATATGAAGTACTATCTAGTATGCCTAAGCATAAGAAGGCTGAAAGATACATTACAGAGAAAAGGCATGTGTTAGAAAATCTTTGTTTAGGTTTAAGTTATAATGCTGTTGGCCATGAGTTCAATGTTAATGAGTCAACAATACATAGTAAATAGGGTGTCTTTAAACAGAAACACACATAAAACAAGATTCTGTATTGACTGGTTGACAAAAACGTCATCACCAGGTGCTCACAGAAGCCTACCCCCACCCCCCCATCTTATTTCCCCTGGTGGCAATAGCTCAACATTCACAGCAGCTTTACGGAATCTAACTACTGCAAATAATAAGAACTGATGGTATTTTATTCCTTCTATTTTCTTTGGACTTATTTTGTTACTCTTTTTCTAACTTCCCAAGTTGGATGATTAGCTCATTAATTTTTAGTCTTGCTTATTTTCTAACATAAGACAAAACATTTAAGGTAATAATTTTTCTCCTAAATATTCTTAGTGGTTCCTGTTAAAATTTTAACCTTCAGACTTACTCTAAAACTAATCAATAGCTCATTTTCTCATTACTAGTAAAAAGCATTCTTTGTTTTAAAGTTTGAGTTAAAGTTTCATTTTGATACCTGTTCTTGTATTCTCTGTTCCAAACAGTTTAATAATTCAACTGCATCTCTAGTACCTAGAGCTGTCAGCTCAGTCTGAAATGCAGCTAGTAAAACACCGTGCTCCTTTAAGAAAACCTGCTGAAGAGCAAGCAGAAGTTCACCTCGCCAGTCAGAGGAGCTCTCATGAGATTGAGAACTATCATAAACCTATAAAAAACAAAAGTTAGTTTTCAAATAAGCATGTTTAAGAACTGTTCTAAAAATGCTACCTGTCTACTAACCAAAATCAGTATTAGAAGCCTAAGAGGATACAGATTTATTTTCAAGTGTGCAACTTGGGGCATTTAAACAGTATATAGAAATTCATGTGAAAATACATCATAAAAGACAACAATTTATTTTGTAAAGTGACTTATTATTGATAAAAATCATATAAAGCTCTTTAGATGTGTAATATTCTTTGAGTACCTTGGCTTCCCTTTGCATTTGCATTTTGGTAATCAAATCCTTAAGAGATGAGATTGTACTGAGGTAAGCTCTTCTCTCTTCTAGCCAAGACTCTGAAGCTTGCTGAACAGAATGGTCTTCTCCGTCACTACAGGGAGACTCAGTAAGAGAGAGCACCTGCATGCCTTCATTATGGACAGCTCTCAGTAATCCCTAGAAACCATAACCCAAAAGCCAGAATTAGGACATTTTTTCAAAGACTGCAAAGTCAGACACGAAAAGAGAAACAAATTTTAACATAGTTTTATCCCAGTTAGACTGATTTAGAAAAGCCACTGCAGAAAGGAAACACCAGCCTACCATTACTGAATGTCTTCTTCCTATGGAGTGGTAAGCCAATCCCAGAAGACAGCCTATGACTTTGTGTAGCTCTCATCTCTAAGTTCCACATTTACCTAATGTGCTCTTCCTGGATTTAATTATTAGACACTAATTTGACCAAAAGAAATATGTAGGAGATAAGCTCTAGTCTTTGAGACTGCTTTAATAATTTTGGCAAACAAAAATATTAGGAATAGAAATTTTAAAAAAATCTGTATACAAATAACTATTAAATATACTGTACTTTATTATCTGCAGAATACAGAAATAAAACTAGAGCCCCAAGGTTCCTTCTAGCTATGCAATTCTCTCTTCAGAGAGATCTTACTATAGTATAGATCTTCTATACTAACTTCTAATAAACTGCTATGTTCAATGTAGAAAGTTTTACTAAAAGATGTCTGCCTTTTAGTACCTTTATTTTCTTTGGAAATGAATCTGTTGAACTTTCACCTTCTTCGCCTCGGCCTTCTGATGCTGTGTCAAATCCCTGACTTTGTGTAAGATAAATTCCCTGACCCCAGTCTGATCCAGAATCTAAAATAAAGAAAACCATTCACTATTAAAGAGAAACAAACTCTTTAAACAAGTACTACACAAATTCTAGAAATTTATATAACCTACCACTGGAACATATTTCTCTACTTTGGTAAGCATCGGAATGTGTTAATTCAGGAACTGAGGAGCCCTAATCAGAAAAAAAAAACAAAAGAAGATAACATTTTTTTGCTTTAATAAAAACAGGATCCAATGAATAGTTTTATTCTTTTATAATGCTGTCAAAAAAGAAAAAAACAATTAAATATGTCACACCTTTCACAATAAATGAAATATCCATGGTTTACAGTAAGTCTTTAATTTTTTTCTTCATGGATATTACCATAATAATAAGAGACATTAATAAATTAAGGAATGATAACATTGGGTTCTAAATCTGCACAGGAGCTTTGTGGAACATTATTATTTGACTCTACACAATGCAAAGATTTTAAATTGTAATTTTATCATGAAGAAGAGATTGCCCCAAATTTCTTTGTCTCTTTAAAAACATAAAATTCTGGGGAAAAAAATCATAGAATGTTGAAAAAACACATTATGAAAACCAAATACCTCTTTAGATCTCAGACACTGTATCACTGACTTCAAGGTACCACATTCCTCTGTCAGTAACTGAATAGCAACATAGTGATCTCTCTTTAAGGTTTCAGTTTCTGAAATATGTCTGGATTCCATATCCAGAATCTCAGCAGCATGTAGTTCTTGCATCTGCTCAATTTTTTCAGTAAACTGATTAATTACTTCAGTGACTTCCTCTGATGAACATTCACTCCGTAAATCAATTTGGATTCCTGCATTTCTAACAAGAATTTGTGGAGTCTGATTGCTGCTGTTGACCTTGAGAGTACCATCTGTCTGTGATGCAGAGCTTTTACCCACTTCTATAGGAAGTGGCTCTAACGTGCAGAACTTTCTGTTTTCTTGTACCTTGGTATAATCTTCTTTTTCTAAGAAGTAGGATAATTTCTCTTCTGCCTTTTTGAGTTGATCCCTAACTTGGCTTAAGTCTTTCTGGAGGAATGCCATATTTGTTTCTTTTACCTAAAACATAATGAATAGAACAGTAGAACATTCAGTTAAAAATGTCACATGTAGAATTTAGGGTAGAGAGGAGAGTGTAATTCATGCTAATATGTTCATTTTCCTCAGAATAACAGGAAAAACATTTCAGAAACACTCACAGTTTTCATCTATATTCACATATATGTATAGTCACAGATTACCACAGAAGTGAAATCATTTGATCAGCCTCTACTTTTGGTTCTCAGGGGATATACAGTACTCTTTAACATGTCTTTCTCCTCTTTCATTAACAGACTAGAGATTAAAAGCATCCCCCTAAAAAAGATTCCAAGGAAAACCAAAGAAGAAAGATGACAGTAACGAAATTATATAATACCTTTTCATCAAATTTACAAAAGTTTTTTCCTAGCTGTTAAGTTATAGATCTGGGTTTGTTTTCATATAAGAGAATATACACTTTGAAATAAAATTAAGATAGGTAGAAATTGGAGCTATGTTACTTATTTTACCAAAAGCTCTTCTTGAAGTTCTTCTGCCTTCTCTTTATAACTGGCAAGTTCTTCTTTGGTAGCTGCTGACTCAGCTGTAAGAGTCTCAAATCGACCAAAAAATTCATTTTCTTCACTGGTATGAATCAGCTCAGTAGTTGTCTAAATGGCAGTGGAAAACATGAACACATTATTTTCAAAAAACAAAGACAAGTTCAAGGTACTTGTGCATTCCAATAAAACTTTTTCAGGAAAGACTGCTTATCAGATAAAAGGGGTTAAAATGATCCATGTTCTTTCAACAAATAGGGAAACTCTTCACAACCATCATTTTATATTCTTTCTTTATTTCTTTATTTTTTTGGCTGCGTCGGGTCTTCACTGAGGCACACGGGATCTTCGCTGAGGCATGTGGGACCTTTCAGTGCGGCATGCGGACTTCTCTCTAGTTGTGGCGTGCGGGTATTTTTTCTTTTTTTCTCTTCTCTAGCTGTGGCATGCAGGCTCCAGGGTGCGTGGGCTCTGTAGTTGTGGTGCACAGGTTTAGTCGCCTCACGGCATGTAGGATTTTAGTTCCCCGACCAGGGATTGAACCCACATCCCCTGCATTGGAACGTGGATTCTTTACCACTGGACCACCGGGGAAGTCCCCATTTTATATTCTTGAGACAGTAAGAAAAGAATGATATTTCTGGGAATGAAAGGTAAATCATGTCATTAGAACATATCCTAAAATTTTATAATTAATGAAAATAGTTTACCCATTCAAAAAAGTTTCATATTTATATCACTTTCCTCAAAAGATACCACGTGTTACTTTAGAAGTTTTATATATATGGAAAGTCACATTACTATTTTATTTTATTTATTTATTTTAAAATATTTATTTATTTTATTTTTGGCTGCGTCGGGTCTTAGTTGGGGCAGGCGGGATCTTTGTTGCAGCATGCAGGATCTTTTGTTGAGGCGCATGGGCTTCTCTCTAATTGTGGTACGTGGGCTCAGCAGTTGCAGCGTGCAGGCTCCAGAGCACATGGGCTCTGTAGTTGTGGCTCATGTGCTCAGTAGTTGCGACGTGTGGGCTTAGCTGCCCTGTGGCATGTGGGATCTTGGTTCCCCGACCAGGGTTCGAACCCGTGTCCCCTGAATTGGAAGGCGGATTCTTAACCACTGGACCACCAGGGAAGTCCCATCACATTACTATTTTAAATATCATTTACAGTAATTTATATAGTTCCAGTGAGCTAGGAGGAAAAAGCCTAGTAAATGGAAAGAATTGTTATCCTTTGCAAAATAAATATTTATAGAATCCTAATATATCAGTTAATTTCTGGTGTTCAGATAGGACTATACATTAACTTCTCAAAATTATAAATATATAAAGTGAGAATTTGAAAATTAAAGTCCTTTCACACCTGTCCTATCCTATGCTAAGAAATAACTGTGATTTCAGATCTTTACATATGTAGACCTAAAGGGGTGAAAGGATGAAATCTATTATGAGGTATAAAATCTGCAAAAGTGAATGACTTAAGACTCATACATTAATTCACTAGAACACTAATATATTTTGACATTTTCATTACTTAAAAGGAATGATGACCACTTAACATGCATGTTAGAGGAAAAAGGAAAAAACCCACACAAATTCCAGAGGACATTTGCTATACTTAACATTTCCAAGTTTCTTCTGACTGCTCTACTTAATGACTATGGTAGTGAAATAAATATTGTGATTTTAAGACCACAAAATATAGCTTGTATCCATTGTTCTGGTGATAATAATGACTGTATGGAATGGTAATATTTTTTATAAAAACCCTTTATATATGAATCGCTAGATGTAAAGAACACTGTATTTAATAAATCAGCAGTAAGTTTAAGGAACAGGGAAAAGAGAGTTAGTTTCTTGGGGTATTTAAGTGGAAAAAAATCAAATACAAACTAACCTTGAGAACTTCAAAATCTCCTAGAGGGCTTCTTTTCCTTTCTTTGCTTCCCTGTTTTTTCTCATTGTCCTCCAATAGCTTCTGTAGCTCTAGTAGCTTCTTTTCTTTTTCCAAAGCACTTTTTTCTGCAGTTTCTACCTGCATTTCAACCACCTGGCTTTCTAATTCTGATATTCTCAAGGTCAGTGCTGACACATTGGACTCCACCTCATTTTCCGTTAGTTGGTTTAAATTCTGTGTATTTGTTCCTCCAGGTTCTGGTGAAACTGCTTGTTTATCTTGACAGAATTTTGCATATTCTTTAACTGCTTCGAGTTGGACCTGACTCACAAGAGCAGCAGCCACCTGTTCCTCAAGTATATTTTGCAGGTTTGCCATCTTCTTTTTCAGTGCTTCTTTTTCAGACTGGCCTTGCTCCTGCAGGTCCTTTATTTGTTTATGACATTGGGTAAGTTCTAAGTCCTTTGCACTCACAGTGCTCTCAAGTTGTAGCACCTGTGTTTGCAAACTGCTTATGGAAACTTTGCTGTTTTCTTCAAAAGATTTGAGGTAAGTCGGATTTTCTAGGGGTTTATGAGCACCCTCAGTAAGGACTACTTCTAGTCCAGGTTTGTTTCTGCTCAGACCATCTACAGCCATGTTAACACTCTTCTCTGGTATACTATGGATTTCTTCCATATTTTCACGTTCTCTCTTTAAGCTACATAATTCTTGTGTTAGCTGGTTCATTTTTAAATTGGTTTCTTTAAGTACACTTTTTGTCAAGGCCATTTCTTCATTAGTGGTTTCTACTTGCTGTTCCAAAGCCAGTTTTTCAGCTAGTACTATATCCAACTGATGTTTTAAACTATCTGCTTCTTCTGGGAGAGAATTAGTAACCACCGATGTCTTCTGTTCAATATTTGCCAATTCCTGTTGAAGCTTTTCAATCACTTCATTGAGCTGCTCAATTTCTTCTTCTCTATTTTTCTTCACACGTTCTTGATCACTCATCAAACATTCTATCTGGGTTTCAAGATCCCTTATTAGTTCATTTTTTTCTTCAATAACCTATTAGTTAACAAAAAAGTAACATATACAATAAATATGTATTTATATTTAGGGAATTTTATTTTATTTTAGGGCAGGATCTTAAAGTGTTGATCACACACTCAAAAATAATTTACTTCTCAGACATCCTAAATTAATTTTAATATAGACCAACAGTCCTCCATCACATCAAACAAGGACCTTATTTAGAACATCATTCAGAAAGTCATTAAACATAAAGTAATTTAGGCATTTAATAGATGATTTCCTATAAGTAAAATAGTCAATATCAATACAATCTAATTGAAAAGGATGCAGTATTGAAATATAACAGTCTATAACAGGATAAAGTACTGAAATAAAAGTCTAAAACAGTGCTCAAATGTCATTATCTTATTTAGCTCACACAAAATAGAAGAATTTTTAATAGATTTGGTTAGAGTCATATGATGAAATCTGAGTCACCAGAGACTCCCTATAAAACATCAAAAATCTTTGACAATGTTAGGAAGGGATAAACATATACATAGCTTGTTAAACCAGTATGTCTTATTAAATTAAAATTAATGGGTAAAAGAGAATTAAAGTTTTACTTGGTTTTTACATTCACAAAGAAACTGAACAATAACCATCTTGCCCTTTAAAATTCTAGCTTAGCCACTATGGAAAACAGTATGGAGGTTCCTTAAAAAACTGAAAACAGAGCTACTATATGATCCAGCAATCCTACTCCCGGGCATGTATCCACAAAAGACAAAAACTCTAATTTGAAAAGATACATGCACCCCAATGTTCATAGCAGCACAAATTACTATACATAAAATAGATAAAGAACAAAGATTTACTTTATAACACAGGGAACTCTGTTTAATATTTTGTAATGACCTATAATGGAAAATAATCTGGAAAAAAAAAAACCTAGATCACTTTGCTGTACACCTGAAACTAACACAATATTGTAAATCAACTATACTTCAATAAAAAATAAAAATAAAATTCTAGTTTAAATAATTTCATGTAATAATTTTAAATTAGTGTACCTTGTTATCTGTTGTACTTTTAAGTTGATGCTGAAGTTTCGTAATTTGCTCATTCAATTGGTCAATTTCTACCTCTTTTTCCTGCATTATTTGAGCAAATTTCCCAAATAGTACATGTTGGTCCTGGGTAGAGATAGGATCAGCTTGCTTTATGGCAAATCCCAGTTTCTCCATTTCATCCTAGGAACAAAAATAACCATCCCAGTTGGATAGTGCATTACACGTGATTTTCGGAACATTCTGTCAATTAACTCTTACCAAGCTATAGCATCTAAAACATACAAATGAAAAAAAAATCAGAGCTATTATATAATTATTGTAAATCAATAATTCTTAAAATGTTTTGATAAAGGTCTCCAAAATTTTTCATTTCTGATGAATTCAAATGTTTATGTTGGCTTGAAGATAAATTCCATGCAAATCCATCTGCAGCTAATGTTCCTCTTTTAAGTATTATTTAGCAGCTGGATTTAGCAAATGCTTAATACTACAACTACTACACAAGACAAAAACAATGAATTATTTAGAGGCAAAGTTTTCCTTAAGTAATTACCTTAAATAATTTGTTTTCTTGTTCAAGTTCTTGTAGGCGGGTAGTAGATTCCTTTTTCTGTATTTCTAATTGCATATGTAGTTGCTGGACTTCTTCATTCTTATTTTCCAGTTCTTCTCTGAACTGTTCTAACTGTTCTTCTAAGTTTGTGATCTTTGATACCAAAATTATCAAAAGGAAAGAGAAAAAACTGTTCATACAAATGTTTATTTGTCAAGAGAGAATGAAAAGTGCTGTATTGGCTCTATAGTATATATGCTTAAAACACGTGAGCCATGAGAATAAAGGAAAGGGGTTTCTCTAAGCCAGATGTAACTGTATGGTTTCTAGACATTTTCAAACTAAACACCTTTAAACCATCCTGCCCAAAGCAAAGATGAGACCTTCAGAGGAGGATACAAGGAGCCATTTCCTACCTAAAATTATCCTCTGATAAAGCATAAAAGAGTCATGGGAGGAAGGAAAAGAGTCCACATTTTAGATCTTATTTTATGTTAAATTAATTGCTATTAAAAATGCTCAAGGAAGCTGTAGAATTAGGTCAGTTATTTTAGCCACCAAGTGAGATTAGCTCAATTTAGTCCATATCAATACTTAACCCAATGAAAGGTTTGGCAGCCACATGCCTTATTTGAGCAGAAGGAAGCGGAGGTAGATGCTAAGAGCAAGAGACCCTTAGGTCTGAAATAACAGAAACTTAAAGAGTAAGTTAGTAAAACCATTTTAGGAGAAAATTAGAGTGTTCCTATATGTAGGACAACTGAAATTCAGCTCATTTCTGAGCACAGATTACCACTAATGGTAAAGCAACTGCTCTTTGATGGCTATGTAGAGACTGAAACTAATGATGAATATTAAGAGTTTGGTTTAATATTTGGGTTTGGTTGAGGAGAGGAACAGTCATTTAGCTCAATGCTTTATAGCTTCTTAATACATTTTTAATGAATGGATTTTCAAATGTGTATTTACCTATGATCAAAATTGCTGCATTAAAAGCAACCTAAGACACAAGAGCAGCATTTAGTGGCAGCTGGCTCAGAAAGTACATATAAAACATTTATTACCTTAGAACTTGAAAGGGAGCATATTCTGATTACACACCGATACGTAATCAGAATCATATCTTAGCATTAGCAAGACAAAGACCTTCAGAATCATTTAGCCTAATATTTCATTAATAGAAATCATACTGATATTAGTAACAATAGCCATCATTTATAGACAATTTACTGTTAGGCACTGCATAAGATGCTTTATATGTATTATTTTTTAAAAAACCCTATAACAACTTTATGAGATCTTTACTAGGATTATCTCCATCTCAGAGATGAGGAAGGGGGTCACTGAGAGAGGAGCACCTTGACCTGCAGTCACAAGGCCAGTATGTGGAAGCCAGTTTTTGAACCTCAGGAGTTTACCTCTGGAAGCTTACATTCTTAACTATCATTTATCCTGCTTCTAATAACTAATGTCTAAGACATATTTAAATAATTTTCTTTAACACTGATATTAAACTCAGTAGGCACACCTTAAATATAGTTAGTAGATGTGCATATATAATTATCAGGTTAGTTTGCTGAAAATTGTGATGATTATATCTTCTTCAAAGTTACCTAATATAATGGTATTTACACTTATCCCTATCTTCTATGACTACGTTTGATGACAAGGTATTATTTCAACACATACATAGATATTTAAGTTCAAAATTACTGTCCTTGCCCTGCCTCACCTGATACTTATTTTCTTTTTTGATAAAACAGTTTATGGTCAAATTCTTAGCCTTAATATTCAAAGAGTGGTCCCTGGAGCAGAAGTGGCCTCACCTGGGAACATGTTAGAAGCACAGATTCTCAAGCCCCACCCCAGACCTACTGAATCAGATTCTTCATTTTAACAAGATCCCCACGGGATTCATATGCACATTAAAGTTTGAGAAGCACTGGTCTAAAGCACTAACATTCCCATCATAAGTAGCTGAACTTGAGGCATCAAAACAGAGACTTCAATTCCCAAAATGACACTGTAAGGCATTCTCTTCTCTTACTCAGCCAGACTTCAGATGCAGTCCCTGGCTGTCTTATTACTGAGTCTATGACAACCAAAAACCAGAAAAATATTATTAAGGTCTAAAAATAGAATGGTAGCTTTCTGGTTTAACCTTGTTCTATTTTGCTACCAAATGATATCTAGATTGTTTGGATTACATTAATTTGCACGTATTTGTGTTTTAAGTATTCTTCTCTTTCAAATGTGTGTGTGTGTGTGTGTGTGTGTGTATGTATGTATATGTGTGTATACATATCCTAGTTAGATAGGAGATTCCTTGAAGATCGGTACTGGTTTTACAATTGGACAGTGGTGTTTTACAATTGGACAGTGGTGTTCTACACATAGGAGTTCAATAAATGTTGAATGACAGTCTATAATACTTCTCACCAACAGGGCAAAACATGCCCGGATGTTTTGGCAGTATAGCATCACAGGGCTCCAGAATCAGAGAAATCGAGGAGGAATTCTTGTTTAACCACTTACTGTGTGACTATGAGCAAGTTCCTTAACCTCTCTTAAGATCTGGTTTACTCATGTATAAAGTGGAAATATCAATAGAACCTATCCTCAGGGAGACTGCAAGGGTTAATGACATAAGATGTTTAAAATACTTAGCACTTTCTAGCACAGACTTCAACAAAGTTAACTATTATTATTTACTATTGCCATTTGTAAGCCAGATCTCTTTAACTCTATAAAGAGCTAAAACCACCTTCACAGAGCTAAAACCTAACTGAAGGCATCTTTTTCTTAAAGAAATTCTTCCTTCTATTTCTCTCCACATTATTCTCCTTCTCTTATACATCCTGAAATTCCTATCTTCTAAGGTTTTCTTCTCTTTCTATTCATTTTGAATTTCTAAATACTGTAATAAACTTTAAAACAAAGTTTTACACAAACAGGCTATGAGAGTAGTAGGAAGTATCTCAGATATAATGACACATAGACATCTTATGTTTATACTATCAGATATCTGAAAACATTTGCCTAGTACAGGAGAGAATGCTTAAGAAGTTATTTTCATTAAAAGATATATGTTTCAATTTTACATTCCTATCTTTCAGTCTCCAGTTATTGAGTGAGTGGGTTCTGACAGAATACTTGTCACTGCTATTCAAATGTGAATAACAGTGACAAGTATTAGTAGACCAACGTTAGCCATCAGTTTAATTCTTTACTCATTCAACATGGCTGCCTCTGTTTCATCTGTAAAAACTGGGAGCTGGTTGACAGAAGCTCTCTAAGGCCTCTTGTAGTTCCAACAACTATGAGTCTAAGTAAATAGTAGGCAGTTATTGGATACTTACTTCAAGAAATTAAGGTGTTAAGTAGCATTAAATAAAATTCAAATGACAATAAAAATATAAAATTAGTAAACTTAATCAGTTATCCATAATCAATTATCATTGCCTTTGCAACCAGTTTTGGAGTTCCATCTTTTTAGAAAGCAGACAATTTATTTGATTATTTAGTGTAAGGTAAATCTTTAAATGTTAATTCTTTCCGAAACACACAGAAGTGGTTACGTATCAACAAAAATGTTCTCTGTCTCTCACATAAAAGCCAAAAAACAAAATAAATACGAATCTCTTAGATAAACATTAGTCAGTACTACGTGAAAATGAGAAAATAACCATTCTCATGGAAATGATCATTTCCATTAGTCATTTACATAGATGACTTTTTCTGCTCCAAACTACAAGCTCTCCAAGCTATAGTTTTAGCTGACATCTAAATCATTCTTCTATTTTTCAAAGCACTCATTAACATTAATATACTGTTTACATTCAATAAATATTTCTTAAAATACATCAAATGTCCTGATAAAATTATATGGAAAGAGATAAAAATGTAATTAAAAATTTTAAAACATTTAAAATATGATATAGCTAGACGACACAGAGTACAATATGCTTTAGAAAAACTAATGGTAGACAAAGGTTTAAATAATTAGGAACTGGTACTGTTTTAAAAGTGCATTTTCTGGTTTTTTTTGGAAAGGGAGGGAGTAGAAAAACATAAAAGAACTTTACAGAATTACTTTATTATTAATCTTTTGTTTTAAGAACATGTTTAGCACACTGTAAAAAGGCACTATTATCTCCCAGGGCAATACAACTTAAAAAAAACCAAAACCCACAGCAAAGTAGCAGTAATTCAAAGCCTATGGTAAGGTCAAGAGGAAGATACTGCCTTGGGTCCAAACCCTACTATCTCTCTGCACTCTCCTCTTCACTGAATTCATACCTACCAAACCAGCCACCTTTTCTGTCCTCAAAACTTCCTCCTGTGTCCAAGCGTTTTTACTTGTCCCCTCTTCTTCATTCCAGTTTATTTGTTCAAATGTTTACTGTCTTCCAAGTTCAACTTAGGCAATAAGCTAAGAAACTCTAAACTTTAGTTTTAGACCATAAACTTCATTCTAATCAAATGATATTTTCTAAAATAATTCAAGCCACATTTTGTCATTAAAAATAAACTTACCTCTTTTTCCTTTCTGTCTATGGCATCTCGCTCAGCCTGCAATTGTATTTCTAGAGACAATTCCGCTTTAGCTTCTACAGATCCAAACTGTCTTCGGTCCTCTACCTTTAAATATATAAGAATTTTCTCAAAATTTCAGACATTAAATCCTGACTATCCATTTTAATTGGAGAAGTAGCAATTCTATTTCTCTAATTAGAAGTAGATAATCTACATTAGTGAATGATCAAAAGTTACAACATTCAGTCTTGAATGCATTTTATACAAATTAAGACAGGAATTGCTTGACAATCTTAAAATTCATTTCTCAGACAAAATGAAGGCTATCCCCTCAACTGCTCCCCTCCCAATTTCCTTATCCTGCTCTTCTTTCATTCATCTTTGCTTTCTGTAGCATAACAGGAACAGATCTCATTGCTTCTTAGTTTGGGGTAAAGCATCAGCCTAAACTGGAGCTTACAGCTTTTTTACTTTGCTATTATTTTAGAATCACAAACTTACTGCTGGTTAAAAGGGTAATTAATTCTTGTGGTTTAATTAATCTTTCTTTATCAGGACTCATATGCAAGGAACATTTGGAGATAAGAATAAACAGAAATGGTTACGATGTCAATGAAGACATCAAGATATATACACTATGCAATAATATCAACAAAGCATCATCAGTGATTTTTTTAATTAAACTGATGTTCGGGGCTTCCCTGGTGGCACCGTGGTTGAGAGTCCGCCTGCCGATGCAGGGGACACGGGTTCGTGCCCCGGTCCGGGAGGATCCCACATGCTGCGGAGCAGCTAGCCCCGTGAACCACAACTACTGAGGCTGCACGTCCGGAACCTGTGCTCCGCAACGGGAGAAGCTACGACAGTGAGAGGCCCGCATACCGCAAACAAAAACAAAAACAAAAACAAAAACTGATGTTCATGTAACTAAGAGTAATCCGTACTAAAACACTTGATAAAATTAACCAAAAGAAAATGTCACACCTTTTGAAAACTGTCCGTACTCATGAGTAAGGCTTGCTCCAATTCCCTTACTCTGAACTCCAGTTTCTCAATTTCTTCATTACGCTCCTGTATATCCCTCTGAAGCTGCTCTTTAGAGAGCAAAAGCTCACTGCACTTGTCCGTTTTTTCTTTCAGATGATTTGTTAACTGTTCAACCTGGAAATATAATAAGTAAAAACTGTAATGTTAAAAAAATGTAAGCATGTTAATAATATATCTATCCTCATTTCAAAAAGGATTTTTAGACGCTATGCTAATTTTATTTTTGATAAGGATAGCGCTATTGTCTCCCACTACAGCAACGTTTTCTGAGTTGATACATCTAAGCAGTACTAGTAAAAGAGAAATAATATTGCTTTCACCAAACCTTTTAAAAAAGTTCTCTTAAGACTAACAGTTTCTCTAGCTAGGGGGAGCAACAATACATTTTTGAGTAATGTTGAATTACAAGCTCTAATGGCACAGCCACACCAAAACCTAATAAACAAAACAAGTTTACACAGTACTGACTTAACATTTATATGTAAGATAAGATGACCTAAAAAACTTTCATGGATTATGTTTTTCTTTCCACAAATGGTTATATCGATACATATAATAATACAATGGTTCTAAATACCCCAGGGATGGGAGGAAATTGAGGACCTTTAGTACAGTCACTTGGAAAGCTTTGCAGCCTACAGATTCCACCAGCCCAGAACAGAGGTGAGAATACCAGGTGCTGAGAGGGATTTGTGCACCCTGAAAGTTTCCCTAAGTGATTCTGATATGCAGCACCATTCAAGTGAATGGCTCTGTGATGGAAGGATACAGGAAGGATCAATAAGATAGCTTGTGAAATTAGTTCCAATCAAGTGAAGAGAGAAAGCTTATTTAAAAAAAAGAAACGTGATGGTAAGAAAAAAAGGAATTCTACCTTATTTCAGTGAGATACTTTCAGGAAATTATCTAAAAATGGCACTTATTCCTCAAAACATTAGAAGAAATGCAAGCTTACCTACAATTACAGGTTCAAGGATGACAGTAATAAAGCCTGAGGAGAAACTTTAACAATAAAAGGTGGACTAAGTTTGAAGTGAGGTCAAAGGAAAGACAGTAAAGGAGGTATAGCAAAATGGCACAATATACTGTTACAGTTAGATTTTTTTTTTTTTGATCCTGAAAAAATCAGAAGCTGGGGACTCAGATCTGGCAAAGTAAGGAGAAAACAAACGGATCAATGATTTGGAAGAAAATCAAATACACACATCCTTCTTAGTTTCTTGAAGTTTCATGAATGAGGCAGCTCACTCTTTTTAAATATAAGAAAACAAATAGTAGGAAATGACAGGAAGTTCTAGAGCTTAAATATTCTTTTGAGTGTCAACGAACACACAGCTACTTTTCAAAATTTAAAAAGGTCAGGAACAAGATGAGTAACTATAAACTCTGTGGGGATTGATAACTTTTCTACTGCTCCAATAGATAAGGCTGTTCTACATCAGTTTCCTTCTATTAAATGAGAATGTAAATAACATTTTACTACAATGAGTTTATCGGTATTTTATACTTCTTTGGAATTTTTAGGGTTTCAAGAACCTTCTCATATTGAAGTAATATTTAAGTTTCTGATTTTGAAGATTTATATACAATAGAAAGAAGTCCTTTTAAGTTTTTTATTATATGCATCTTATTTTACACATAATATACAAATTATTGTATGGTAGACAGTATCAGTAAAATTCTTACCTCTCTAGTTTGATGTTCACTGATAGGCTGGAATCGAGGTACGACCTTAAGTTGCTGTTCTAGTTTCTGTATTTCCTGTTGGAATACATCTCTCTCGTGTTCTCTATCAATGGCTTGCTCCTGAAGTTTAACAATAATAGTAACTGAAGAAATAACATTTATTGAAGCTATTATTTCCCTTACTTCCCTTTAATTGTAGGCACAGTTTTGTTTGAAGACGAACAACTGATGATCACGGGAATACCCCAAACCAAAATGGTTTAAAAAGATAACATTTGTTGTATGGTACATAACCTATTACGGCTCTTCAACAAAAATTTAAGCATTTAAATGTTATCTGAAGCACAACACTTTTAAAAATTCAAGTAATGTTAAACACAGAATGAAATAAATATGTTCTTCTTAAAATGAATTTACTTTTTTGGAAGAAAGGAGGAATTCCACTATTAATTTAGTCATTAAACAAAAAAAAAGTAGAACAAATTGTGTAGTAAATCAATTTCTTTCATTTTAATCTAGGTTTTACACCTAAAATTATAAAATGTGTAAGAATCTTATTCTATGATCTGTGAAGATAACACACGGCTTAAATGAAATCCCAAGGAAGAAAATCCATGTGAAATTAGAGACTTAACATCTTTTTGGAAGAGAGTAATGACAGCATGACAACTGTTCCAGTCCTTTGCTTCCAGGGCACACTTGTTACCTGGGTTAAACATTGGTGGCCAATTAGCTTTTAGGATCCTAACTTGCTTTGGCTATTGGTTAAGAAAAAGACTAGGACAAACTTCTTAACTATGAATTTGGAAAGGCTAACTGGTAGGGCTTACTCATAATCTGCCTGTACTGCTTTTAATTCTGAAAGCTGCACAATAAAAATTACTAGAATCTTTAATCGAAATAGTACTTTTCAATTAATTAGTAGATGACACATATAGATGGAAATATTAGAATTTAAGAGTCCCTCCATAATTTAAAATCCACAACCTAGAAGAGCAGCAAGTAGCATTCCACTGAGAAAATTAATACTAATGTTGAGAATACTTACATCTAAAAATTTTCTCATTTTTTCTAACTGCTTTTCCAGTGCTTGGTTTTGCTGTCTTAAATCCATTAGTTCGGCATTTTTTTCCTGTTCCAGCTCTATAAATCTACTGACTTGTTCCTCGACATCTATTTCTAGAGCTTTCACTTGTTTTTGAAGGTCATCGCGTACTTTTTCAGCTTGACACTGTACCTCTAGTTTTTCCTTCATCAGTTTTTCTGTCTCCTGTAGTAATTCTGTTTATAAGTGAACAAATATACTACATTAAATCACAATTAATGAATGATGTTATGATAGTGAAACCACCCATAACTGTATTCAAATTTTAACTTCATGAAATAAAGGAGACGAGTTTTACTTCAAACACATGTAAAAAAGGAAAATATTCTTATGAAAATATCAAAATAACATATTCCTATATAAGTAAGCAAGCTAGTATCAATAAAATTGTACAGAATTAACAGAAAGAATATGTCCTGTCACTAAAAACAATATTTTTGTGAAAAGAGCATAGTAAATGACCCCCTCAAAATCCACTTTCACTATAAGGAAAAGAGCAAAGTCTAACCAAATTCAAGCACAGAAAGAACTCACCTCAGGCAAAAGTCAATTCATTTAAACCCATAAAGTCATTTTTATATGCATACACAATACACACAGAGATCAAATACTTTAAACCTTTAACCAAGGCAAGTAAGAGTTATAGAAAAGAAACAGAACTAGAATCAGAATTTCCTGTTAGCCTTACTCCTTATTAGAGCCACATTCCTGACTTAGTCTTGCATGCTCACATGTATGTGTATCACGGAAAAATTGACAAGTACGAGAGGTGTGGTGTGGTGCTTAAGAGCAAAGACTGTGGGTTCACATCCTAACTGCCACTTGTCTCTGCAACACTTAACATGATGTCCTTCAATTTCCTTATATGTAAACTGGGGACAGTAACAGTACTGATCTCTAAGAGTTATTGAGGAATCAAATGAGTTAATTTATGTGAAGAACAGTGCCTAGACTATGGTAAGCACTACATATAAGTGTTAGCCATTATTATTAATATTAATCATATAATAATAAATTACATATAGCAAAGTAGAACAATTCTCTAATGAAGAAAATGGAAGGAATATAACTCTAGAGTCTTTACACTAACTGGTCTGTCAACACTGTACTCAGGATTAGAAATCTACAGAAAACAGCTTTCCTTTTAAAACAATACTGATTTAGATGTTAATATAAAAGTTAATCAACCAGAAAGTCTCTTTATTAAATTTCACTGACCCTATTGATACCATCATCTTACATACTTCCTGATTTAGAACAGAGTATTTTGAAAACTCATAGGCTGTAAGAGTTTAATATATTTGTTAAAGAAAAAAACTTTTAATAAACCAACGTTTTCTTTAAAAAACTGAAATGGTCTTAAGCTCTGTGGAATAACAGATATAAGAAGATGATGGTCACTATGAATCTCAGTTGTTAATTCCAAATATAAATATGTATTTTTATTGTAAGAAGAGTTTTTCTGTTGTTAAAGAGAAAAACTGTAAGTATGAAACAAAACAGCAAAATTACAGATATGTTAGTTGGTTGAAAAATCCAAGGGTCACCCAATGGCCATGCAATTGTATAAACACACCTGCTCCAGGTGCTGCATCGACTGCAGCATCTACTAGTCCTATTAGGAAAGAAAAAACACACACACAGAACAAAAATATGATAATTTACATGTCTTCTATTTCCTAAAATAGAAACATACACAAAAGAATTAGAAGTTGAAACCACTGATTATTACCATTGGTAACATTTTCAGATGTATCAGTATTTCTTAAACATTTTTCATGTATCATACATATACTTTCCACATTAAAAATTCCAACCCTAAACCTGTGCTAAACAAATTTGAGCAACCAGAAAAACTTCACCATATTACAAAAAGGTATGTTGTATCTCTAAATTGATAAAATTCAATTAGTAAAACTACACATTTATAATCTGACTGCATGTGTAACATAAAAGTGAGAAGATATGATTAAAAGGATTTAAAGTTCCACTGTTGCAAAGACTGACATTTATTTTTTTTTAACCACCAAACTTTAAGATGTTACCTAATTTCTCATTTAAGAAAAAATTAAAGGTTATTTGTAAACTTATTTATTCTTTGAAGTCCTGCTTATATTAAACTAGATGTCAGCCTGCTTCTAACAGCCAGTGACCTGTTCAATCTATTATCTTGCAGGCTGAAATCCACCTCACCTGCTTACTACTAGTGCAGGTCAGTGCTCTTATTTAGTTAATGCAAGTATACATTTTGCTGCCTTTCTGCAATTAAAAGAACTAAATCTGGGCTTCTCTGGTGGCGCAGTGGTTGAGAGTCCGCCTGCCGATGCAGGGGACACGGGTTCGTGCCTTGGTCCGGGAAGCTCCCACATGCTGCGGAGCGGTTGGGCCGGTGAGCCATGGCCGCTGAGCCATGGCCGCTGAGCCTGTGCGTCCGGAGCCTGTGCTCCACAAAGGGAGAGGCCACAACAGTGAGAGGCCCGCGTATTGCAAAAAAAAGAACTAAATCTTACACAGTTTAAAAAATACCCTGTCTCATTATATGCAGCTTTCTCTTCAGGCAGAAGTTTGAGGATAAATGAAGAATTATCTTTGTCTGTCAAAATATGCCAAAGGAGAAAGAAAACAAATTTGATTCCACATGGTTGGCTAATAAGACAATTACCAATAAGGTAGATTTTCTCATTATTTTTCAATCCCTATATAAAATATATAAATAATGGCACTGAAAAGGGGGAAAAAAGTCATCTTGAACTTTTCAGGAATGTTTCATATAAAGTCTAAAAATACATACGCTGTTCAACTGGGCCTGCCTCAGCTTTCATAGCTTCCTTCTGCCTCGACAGTAATTCTCTTTCTTCTTGGATCTGCTGTTGCTCTGCTTCTAATTCTTGTAATCTATTACCTGCACACAACAACTCCTGCTCAAGACGATCTATTATATCAATTTTTTCCTGAATTTGCCTTTCAAAAAGCGTTTTTTCATCTGCATAGCCATCAATGACACCTACAAAATAAAATTAACAAGGAATGTAATTATTATTTCAAATTTTACCATTATATTTATATAAATAATAAAAGGTGTTCTGTTAGCAAATTTTAAATCATTCCAACCTATTAAGTCTTGAATGAATTTGCTGCTGATGATAGCAGTAACTATGGTATGTTCAATACAGCCTTTTCTTATTAAATATGTGTCTAAATAAGAAATTCCTCTGAATTTTCTGTTATGCTAGTGTATCACATCATGTAGGTATAACACACTTTATTAAATGGATATAAATAGATTCCTGGAAAGCTTAATATAAATCAGATGCTTGGGAACTGAATCACATTTTAAATATACTTGAGAAAGTTGATATTTTAAGTGATTCTAGAAGGCCAACACCCACAACAGCATGGTAAGATATAAACAGCATGGAGCTTTACAGGCTTAAAGCCTGGAATCACGATTTAGTGGTGACTGAACAATTTATTAGCACCTCTTTGCTCCAGTCTCCTCATCTTTAAATTATAACAGTTGTCTTATGGTGGGATTATGGTAACAATTCACTATCGTTCATTTCTGCATTTTCTAAAATTTTAAATACTTTCTATAATTCTACTAAGTACTTTTTAAAATTAAAAATATATATATAGTTTTAAAAACTGCTTACAGGAATTCTGAAGACAAACTATAACTACTTTTCAATGGGCATTTGAAATTAAAAGTAGACTGGTGGCTTCCAAACCTGGCTTGCACCACAATTTATTTTTAGACTTGAAATTTCTCCACCCTCAGTTGCCAATGGCAGGGTGCTCACCCTCAGCCTTACTGAGCTCCACAGCCAGCTGTTCTCTGGCCCTGCACTCCTCATGAAGGCGCTCTCGCAGTTCTTCTTGGCACTTAAGGGACTCTGTCACTTCTTGTTTCTGTCTAAATGACTCACGCATCAATTCTGTCTGTGTAACTTTCGCATGTTCCAGCTAAACAAAGAGGGAAAGTAGACGTGAAGGAAGACAAAGTGTTAAGAATACCAGTGTCATTCCCTATTAAAGCTTAAAAAAAAAAAAAAGAAATTTAACTGAAAATAAAGATATACTGTTGAATTGTAGTCATTTAATATTCCTAGTGCATGCTAGTACTAGTAGGTAGGGTAAATCAGTAGATAAGTAGATTAGCTCTGTACAACTTTCCATAAGATATGTATTCTAACTTTATTGAACAAAAAAAAAAGCTTCTTTTGAAAATAAACCACTTTACATCACTAGATCTATATGCTATCATATGAAAAGACATATAAAATTAATAATACACAGGTTCTTTTTGTATTTGGTAAAGAATTTTATGTAACTACGTGTTCTATGATAGGCTTTATGTTTTCTGTATTTAACACTTATTGACTGCGACTCCTGCTGTACACTGTGGGGAACTAATAATAAATGATTAATGCAATGCCATCAATGAATAAAATCATAGTGGCACAACAAAATGAAGTTTAACCCATATTTTAACTAAAAGCTTTATACTTCTGTCCATTTGCGAAACATCTACAAGACTCTGAATATTCAGTTTATTTTCAAAACCTTAGACTATAGACGCATTATCTATAAACACAGCCTCCTTAAAATGCTGTTATTGGCATATACTGACCACATTCTTAAACAATTTTTAAGATGACAGTCAAGTACGGGCTCAAGGCCAAAGCGCTCAAAAACAGTGATCACTGTTATCAGCTGCATGAAATTGCAGAAAAGCACTATCTCTGCTTTAGTTTTCTGGGCTTCTTACTGCTAGCACCTGCTTTATCTGTTTTTATTAAAACAACTACATGGGGAAAAACTGAGCACAAATGTTTCTGGTATTTAATATTAAAACCATTACATTTAAAAAAAATTTACCATAGCATTTTAAAATTTACCATAGCAAATAGATTTTAGAGTTACTAAGTAAAGCTTTTTGTGGTACCATTTTGTGGTTGGATAAATCAGTATCTCACATATCTATTGTGCAATTATTCTTGTTTTAATATGATGTTTTAAATATCATTCACAACCCATTACTTGAAAATAATATGCATACACATTTAAGATTCATAATGGAAAATTAAGCATGTATTTTAATCACAAAATATTTCCTAAAATATCTGTAATAATATGTTGTTACCTCAACAGAGATAAAACTTTATATATATTTTTACTTTTGACTGGCAAAAGACTATTTTCCTTTAAATGTGGATAACCAGTATACATTAATTTTTAAAATTAAAAAATGACCATAAAATATGAACTAATTTATAAAAAGCCTTGCTCCTGAACTTAGTCACAGCCTATATTTAAAAAATAAATCAATTGCTTTCACATGTACATATGTAATTTTTTTCCTGTACATTGTAAAATGGTTGCTTGAAATATATGAAATCTCTAAAAGAGTTCATAGCTCTAACTAATTAGGATATGAGTTTTTTTTTCCTTTTTCAAATTTACTGTACAAATACAACAATGCACTTACAACAAAATAAACACTTGCTTTAGATAAGAAAAATAAGTCGGCTTCTATATTCTATTTTCCGACAAGATCTAAACCTGCTTTAAGATGCATTTAAATATTACTATGAAACCACAAGAAATAACTTCAGTTTTACAAAGCAAAACAAAAAAGCTGGGACTCAAATAGAGTAGATCTAGGAAACAAATTTCACTTATTATAGAAGATGGCACCCACATTTATTGGAATAAGAGATTCCTTCAAATATTTATTTAAATACATTATACTTAAAAAACCTCTTCCATCCAGTTAAGGTACAGTTTATTCCTAATATTTATATAATACCTATAACCTAATACTGAATAATGTGAAATATATAAAAATATCATATTCAATATTTTCACATAATTTAATAAACTTACTACATTAAAAGTATGTATCATTAGTAAATAATCTGTCATTTTAATATAAAAGCTTTAGGGGAGGTAACAAAACTATTCTGAAAGCACCTGTCTTATTAAATACTAGCTAGTACATATAAATAAAGCCATAAAAGTCACAAAAAGTGGCAAATAACATACTAACTTGTAGTGAATCATTCACAACATTTAAGTGTCAAATGAACCTGAAATACTAACTATGCTAAATACCCTTAACACTGCTTCTAACATACATTTCACATAAAAAGCAGAAAAAGGAATTTCCTCATAGGATTAGTAGGCATATTAAAAATAAAGCTCCTTAGGGAGTTAGCAAGAAAACTGAAATAAGAATCCAGGTTTCCTTTCCGGAACTACAGGCAATATGCCATATGATTGTAAACATTTCCTAATTGGCTCAATGACAATTCACTTAGCTGTTTTAGGTATGACAATGCCTATTCCTTCAAATATAATCATTCCATTTTTACTCAGCATTGGCATCATAAACATATAGAAGTAAGATTCTTAAGGACAAGCAGGATCTTTTTAAACAGCTTGCCTGGTATGGGAGAACTGAAATATTATCTCATTCTGCTTTCTGGAATGAAAAACGTAGCCAAGTTGGGGCTTGTGGACAAAATTTAGCCCTTCAATACATTAATCATTACAGGATGAATGAGTAGTAACACACCAAACAAGAAGAAAACAAGATTCTATTCCATTTACCCTTACCAAAGACACTTAAAGTTCATTTCTCATTACAGTTTTAAACTAAATGTATAAAAAACTGAAAGCATAAAATAAAACTATAAAAAACCAAATTTTTATACTTACTGAATAAGGAGGGGTAGGCAGGGAAATTTTGGAAATAAGCTTTAATATATGCCCATTTCTTTTATGAATAAAATGAAAAATAGAAGTATTAACAATTACTGAGTTATTTTCATCCAAATGTTCACATAGAGGAAAAGGATGTGGTAAAGGCACCCGAGATTCAACCTCATAAATGTCTTCATCTTGTTCTTCCAACCACGAGCCACTAAGTTTGACAGTTGCCAAATGGGTCCTGTAAGAATCCATTCTAGAAGCTGTAGCTGCTAATTTTCCTCACTTGCTGTACCAATATTCCACTACACTAAAAAAGTTCTGTTTAGTTTATCCAGATATACCACAGCAGTATGAAAATTTCTCCTTAGCACTATCAAACATTATAAAATTAATTCATACAACTAAACGACAAAAGAAAAAACCCAGAAATCTAAAAAGAACTAGATCTCCATAAAAAAAAACAGAACAAAAACAAAAAAACAAAACTAAAAGCAAGCAAACACGTTTTTAATTAGAATAATTACTAAACTGTTGAAGAATGGAAGAATAAAAATATAAATATCTAATTAGCTAAGCAATAAAACTGCCTCCGGCATCAAAATATGTCTGTGGAAATAAAAGCCTTCCAAGCAGAACCTGGTAGGGAAAGTCAAGTTTTAATTCTCCATAGTAGCAGTCTTAAAAAACGTAGTTGCAACATTATTTCCCTTGTTCTTGCTGCTTCACAAAGTGCTCTTCTGAACTGAGCTATTCAAATAGCCTCTCATGCTGAGCCAAAGAATTCTAGTCAGTGGGGAAAGGTCAGAACAGAGGGTGTGATTTAATGTCTTTACCTATAGGTACACTGACAGGTGGAATCTGAATTCATACACCCACAAAAAAGCCTGCCAAACAGGATCCAAGTTCCACGTCAGAGCTCTGAAAAGGATATCTAGATAAGTTTATAATGCTTCTAAGATAAGCTAGTGTTTTTCCATTCCATTAAAAAATCGTTTTAATTTAAAAATGTGAAAACAAGTAGGTTTGAGTCCACATTACCAATTAGTTCTTCAACTATATCCAATAATCATAACTATTTCTGGAAAACTAAGTATTTCCTTTTGATACTTCCTCATTCTTTTGAGTAGTCATTAAAACTAAACATAGTTTACATAACTAAACATAGTTTATAACATTGGTTATGAACTATTTCCACACTCAATTGGTTACAGAGTAATTCTTAAGGAAAAAAAAAACCCTCTTTTTAAAAGCTGCACTGTGTATAATAATTGGTAATTATACCACTTAAGGTATCCTATGAACTCTGACTAAAAATTAAAAGCACAAGTGGTGTATAATGGCCTTTTGGTAGCTCCAGAAACCTCGGCAATAGTGAATAAAACAGCTTCTCAGAATTTAAAAGATGAACAACATACTTTTTAATATTAAAAATCCTCAATAGTGAAAGTTGTTTTAAATAAATGAAAAATCTTTCACTGTGGTGTCTTTTCTCTACCCAGTAACTACATATCCTTAACTCACAAAACCTTTATTTACTATGGAAAAACCCACACTAAAGTAAGCACATCAACAAAAATCAATTTTATAGCCACTTTCACTATACAAAATATCTTTAGAGGAGTCAATACTCAAACCCTTCACAGTAAGTTAACAATTAGGGCAGAGAAAATAAGATTTTCTACGGAAAGCTCAGAATCTACAGGGATATGGTTTGGGGTAGCGGAGGGGCAGCTGCTTCCTAGAATTCCGGACTAGGCAATGACAAATTTCTGTTTATTATGGTTTCTTATGTGACGCCTCCAGTTAGTCTGTGAAACAATCATAACATCTACACAAGATGGAGATCTAACCCCACCACTGGTGCAGCTAAATCTGACTTTACTGGGGCTTCAGCAGATACAAAATCATCAACATCCTAGATGTTCACTTTATGAGCTGGCTGGACCCACGTTCAACATATCAAACACCTCTCAAAATACTCTTTCCCAGCTCCCTCTGAGAATAAGTTTATTTTCATAACCTGGTGTTCAATTTCTCTTATTTGAAGCAAAAACAAAACCCTGAAAGTAAGACATATCCCTTTATAAATAGAAACATTTAGGTCCAGCCAAGAACTAACTACATAGAAAAGAGAAAACTAGGAGGAAAAGACTCAAAAAAGCCGCAGATTAAGATGACTTGGGGGGGCTTCCCTGGTGGCGCGGTGGTTGAGAATCTGCCTGCTAATGCAGGGCACACGGGTTCGAGCCCTGGTCTGGGAAGATCCCACATGCTGCGGAGCAACTAGGCCCGTAAGCCACAACTACTGAGCCTGCGCATCTGGAGCCTGTGCTCCGCAACGAGAGCACAACGAGAGGCCCACGCGTCGCGATGAAGAGTGGCCCCCGCTTGCCACAACTAGAGAAAGCCCTCGCACAGAAATGAAGACCCAACACAGCCCAAAATAAATAAATAAATTTAAAAATAAATAAATACTCCTGTTCTCTGTTTAAAAAAAAAAAAAGATGACTTAGAATGGGGCAAATAGCCCTCATAACAGTACATTAACTGATGGCATACTACATTAAATGTTCAGAAAGGTGACCCTGAATTAAAATAATTCAAATTATAGTCTATTTTTTCCCCTACTTTTGAAAGCATGTAAAACCTGTGTTTACTCATGTAAAAGAAAAATTTATAAGTAAGGTGTACCCCCTTATAACCAGGAATATAAGTCAAGGTTAAGAAACTAACCACAAAGAAAACAGAGTAAAATTAAAGGAGGAAAAGACTCAAAACAGCAGTAAAGACGATTTAAGATAGGGGCAAATAGCTCTCCCCAAAACAGTGTATTAACTGATGGTATATTATATGTACTGATGTCCAGATAGATTACTTTGAATTGGAATAATTCAAATTATATATTTTTTTTAAATTTTAGAAAGCACATAAAACCCTTTGCAATCAAAAAAAGTTAAAATAATTTCAATTTTTAAGAGGACACCCTTTTAATTATCCAGACTAGCTCATTATCCCCTGGTTTCAGATAATCAAGATTTTAATGTATATTTGAAGGCTATTAATTTGCGGTATAGTTACGTTTTCAGCTTTACTGTAATTGTACAATATCAAGCTATTTAACCTTTTCCCCAGAAATATTTCCCCCAACTTGTAAACCACTTCTGTTGCTCTCTTTTGTATATTGATTTTTTTTTTTTTAAGTTACTTAATAGACTGAATCCTGGCTACAATACCCTGACAGAGCCCTGATGCTTATAATACACACACTGGTAGCAACACCTAATGGCAAATGTATTTCAACACTTTATTAAGGTTTATGTTTTATTTTTATTTTTTAAAATAAATTTATTTGCTTTTTACTTATTTTTGGCTGCGCTGGGTTTTCATTGCTGCGAGTGGGGGGGCTACTCTTCGTTGCGGTGCGCGGGCTTCTCATTGCAGTGGCTTCTCTTCTTGCGGAGCACAGGCTATAGGCACACGGGCTTCAGTAGCTGTGGCACGTGGGCTCAGCAGTTGTGACTTGTGGGCTCTAGAGCACAGGCTCAGTAGTTGTGGCCCATGGGCTTAGTTGCTCTGCGGCATGTGGGATCTTCCTGGACCAGGGCTCGAACCTGTGTCCCCTGCGTTGGCAGGCAGATTCTTAACCACTGTGCCACCATGGAAGCCCACAGTTTATGTTTTAAAATACAACAATGAGAAAACAAAATCTTAACTTACAGTACTACTGTTTCATCCTCATAAAAAGGCTCCTTTTTGGAGAAAATATAGAAAAGTACCTTAAGTTCCATTATTCTAAAAAATGATTATTAATAAATTCATGAGAGTTGCCTATAATAAAAATCATTTCTTTGGGAGTAAATTCCTCATTCACTGTTTTCTTCTAACGCCTGAAAGAATCTCTTGGTAAATAATCTCCTATGGCTGTAAACAGTAACTCAGGATTCTGGAAAACTTTAATTGCTAAAACACTACTTCCACATAACAGACTGATTCCTATTTCTACCTGACCCAAGAATCAAGAATCTGAAACAGGGACTTCCCTGGTGGCACAGTGGTTAAGAATCCGCCTGCCAACGCAGGGGACGTGGGTTCGAGCCCTGGTCCAGGAAGATCCCACATGCCACAGAGCAACTAAGCCCATGCGCCACAACTACTGAGCCTGCACTCTAGAGCCCGCGAGCCACAACTACTGAGGCTGTGCGCCACAACTACTGAAGCCCACGCACCTAGAGCTCGTGCTCCGCAACAAGAGGAGCCACTGCAATGAGCCCGCGCACCACAACGAAGTGTAGCCTCCCCCCACTCGAGAAAAGCCCGCACACCGTATAGCAGCCAAAAAGAAAGAAAAAGAAAGAAAAGGAATCTAAAACCATACTCTCAAAGATAAAACTTCTCTGCAGAACCACAAAGACCCTACTAAATAAAGATCATGTTAAAGAGATTAACTTTCTAAGGGCTTGAGACTAGACTTACAACAATTTTACTCCTATTCCAACAAAAGCCATCCCAACCAATAAGAAACTGCAATAGGTTGAATACAAGCCTGAATATATTCAATATTTATAGCAGCCTGTCTCAGCAAAAGAGAAGTAAAATCCATCACAGTAAATACATTATTATATGGATTTGGACATGCCATTGGGCAAATCACTTATGAAATCAAATACATAAAGTAAAATACTCATAAAAGATATTATGAAACCAGGCTATAAAGGCAGATACCCTGATACTTAGTAAAGAAAACGCTTACTAATTCTTTTATTAAAGCAAGATGCATCTATGCAACCTAAAGCAGCCCCTAAACTTAAAACTAAGTACAAGACTTAATCATGATTTCCCACTAAAATTATATAACATATAAAACCAAACCAGTAAAAAAAAAAAAAAAAAAAAAAGGGAAAGAACCTTGATTATTTGATAGTATTTACTTAGACTACAGGGCCTTTTCAATGAAACTCCTCCCCCACCCCAAACAAAAGTCCACAATCACTGGCAATAATTTCTCTCACCAATCTTAAAGGAGGCAGAGTCTCTCTGATCCAAAGGCCACACCTTTCACTTGTGTTCCAGATTCCACCCTCACCTACCCCAAGGATCTGGCTCCACAAAGCCCATCCCCTCTGATGTGCATCTTCAACTTTTCCATTGCTACTCAATATAAACACTTGAATCTTAAAAAAAAGCATTCTACCCCTTTCAAGCTAATGGTCTCCTGTTTCCTTCACGGCCAGGTATCATGAAATTGCTATCTCTATTTCTTCAACTCTATTTCTGTAAATGTCTGAATTTTGAATTTCTCCTCTGTCAACTCCATGAAACTGTTCTCATCAAGTTCATTGATGACACCTATACTAAAATATCCAAGGGACACTAAATCCTCAGCATCTGTTACCTTTCCATGGTATCTGACACTTATGGAAAATCACTCCTCATCTGGCTTTTATGACACTTGATATTGATTCTCTTGATATCCTCTTGATTTTCCTCTCTCACTCTCAGTATCTTTTGTAGACTTATCTACCTTTATTCTCTTTTAAATCTCAGCACTCTACCAGGACAAAAAATTAGCTCTGTACACTCTCGAAAACCATGGTTTCAAACATCTTTAAAATGATGACAACTTCCAATCTAGTTTCCCAAACTCTAGACTCTAGGGAATATCTTCTCCCTCTACGCATTTCAAACTCAGATTGCCTAAAACTGAACTCATTATTCACTTCTTTTGCATCCCCCAACTCAGTAAGGGAAATACACCAACAACTTAGTTGGTCAAGGATTCACGTGTGGTTTCTTCTCCCCTTCCTTATCCCCTACATTCAATGTCACACCAACTTCTATCAAATTCAACTTCTACAAGTTTTAAAATCACTTCCCTCTTGCGCTAACTTGATTTCTATCCCTTTTCACTGGAATATTTTAAGAGTCTCCTGTTTCTGCATATTCAGCATCTCTCCTCACTATTTTCCTGCCCATATATTCACCCCACTGCTGCCAGAGGAATTCTCTCTAAAACACAAATTTGATATTATTATTTTCTACCAAAAATATTTCAATGACTCCCCATACTTTTCAGCATAAAGTTAAAACTCCTTAACTAAGCCCTCAAGGAACTATGTGCTAACCACTGCTATCCTTCTACCCTCTGTTCCCCACATTCCACCCTGGATGTTTATAACATAAAACTATCCAGTATCCTCAAACACATCATGCTGGTTTACACCAACATGCTATGCCATTTGCCACAAATTTTCTTCTTGACCCACCCACTTAGTTTCTACTTGTCTTGTAAGTCTTTACTTAAAAGACTCATTTTCCCTCTCATTTCCTCTTGAATTATGCTTTCACCTCCATTACTTCACTGAAACTGCTTGTGTAAAGTAACCAATGACAACCCCCACACACACACCTCCCAGATTTTAAAATCTACTCCTCAGGCTATAACATGACCTGTCAGCAGTAACTGACAGAATGATTCACTCCTTTCATTTTCAAAGGGCAGAAAAAGTGGCAGTTGAGAGCATGGACCCTGAAGCCAGACTGCCTGGATTCAAATTCTAACTTACACCTAACTTATAAGCCTCGGCAAGTTCTCCAACTGGTTTCTTTGCTTCTGTCCTGCACCCCTCCATCCCCCCAGTCTATATTTAACAAGGTGGTCAAAGTGATCCTTTTGGTAAATGTAAGTTAGATCAGTTGCTGAAAAATCTCTAATGACCCGGAGCTGGAAACAATTTGTATGTCCTTTGGATAAACAAACGGGTGCATCCATTCAATGGAATACTCCTCAGCTCTAAAAAGAAACAAATACTTAACACACATAGATGAATCTTGTAAGTATTTTGTTAAGACAATGAAACCAGACCCAAAATAATGCATAATGTATGATTTCATTAATGACACTCTGGGAAAGACAAAACTATAGGGACAGAAAGCAGCTAGTAATTTTCAAGGGCAGGAGGTAGAGGAGGGGCTGACTATAAAAGAACAGAGCAGCACCAGGGAATTTTGGGGTGATGGAAATGTTCTGCATTATGTTTGTGGTGGTAGACACATAACTCTATGCATCTGTCACAACCAAAAGAACTGTCTACGCACAAATGAAATTTACCGTACATAAATTTTTTAAAAATTAACCAAAGTGTGGGGGAACCCAAAATGGAATAAAAACTATAATAAATAATTCTTATTGTATTAAAAGTGAATAACAAAACCACACTAAAGGTGTGGGGAGAAAAGAGTTAACCTAGGATACTTTGAAAAACAGTATTTTGATTGTATACTCTACGGCTAAAGACCCAAAACTACTGTACATAAATACTGTACTCTAGTTAGTAAATTTGTTTTTCACAGGGATATAGGTTAGCAACTGTAAAATTACTTTATGGGTATATATGGGTATGAAATTACTTTATGGGTATAAATGGTTAACAAATGAATAAAACTGCTGTAGACTGTGAGAGCCTGTTTTTTCGCCTTTGGAGAACAAAGTTACAAAGGAAAGGGGAAAGGGGAGAAAGAATGCTGTGGTACTGGATGGGGATTGGAGGTA
Organism: Lagenorhynchus albirostris; assembly: GCF_949774975.1. Taxonomy (NCBI): domain Eukaryota; kingdom Metazoa; phylum Chordata; class Mammalia; order Artiodactyla; family Delphinidae; genus Lagenorhynchus; species Lagenorhynchus albirostris. The sequence continues at coordinate 55,271,830 of NC_083102.1, read as the reverse complement.
TCGATATGAAATTATATTTCTATTATATATGCAGATAGATACAGAAATAAATATATATGCAAGGGTTAATATACTACATATATTTTCAAACTGTCTGCTGAGAGGACCATAACACCTTAGTTAACAATAAGCACATATAGCACCCAGGTCTTGGTTTCTAAGTATCTTTCTCCAATAAAGGGAACTTGAATTCCTTGGAGAAGTAGTTGATTCTAGGGCTGGGGCAGGGAAAATACAAGATGGGCCTGGAGTCTCTGATAGTGCAAATGCTCAAAAGAGTAAGCACTTTGAAAGTGCACAAGTGCCAACCTGAAAGAGTTCTTACTGACAAAGCTGGAACAAAACAAACTACTGTAGTATTGGATTATAAACCACTGAAAAAAATTAATAGCTATGAGTTCATATGAAACTCGATTAGTTAAGTAAATAAATGTGAGTGAAGAAACAGCTCTTGGGACTTCCCTGGTGGTGCAGTGGTTAAGACTCCGCCTGCCAACGCAGGGGACACGGGTTCAATCCCTGGTCCGGGAAGATGTCACATGTCGTAGAGCAACTAAGCCCATGTGCCACAACTACTGAGCCTGCGCTCTAGAGCCTGCGTGCCTAGAGCCTGTGCTCTGCAACAAGAGAAGCCACTGCAATGAGAAGCCCACACACTGCAACGAAGAGGAGCCCCCACTTGCCACAAAAAGAGAAAGCCCGTGCACAGCAAAAAATAAAAATAAGTAAATAAATAATAGAAAAAAGAAACAGCTCTTACAGAATAATTCCAATCAATAAATGAAGGAATGATGTATGAATGATGATAGAAAATCACCATTGGAACACCACAGTAGTAACTGTGCAGGCAAGATCTACCAATGGATGCTAAGATTAGTGGATGGAAGTTTAAAGAGAAACAGGAAATGTGCATAGTATCAAACAGTGGAGAAACCCAGCTGACACCACAAGTAATCCAGATTAACAGCACCTGTAATAAGACATGTGCCTTTCGATTTGACACACAGAGAAGGGCACATAACTTCAATGGTATTCTTGTCAAAAATGAATAAGCTTCATGTAATCATGAGAAAATAGACAAAATCACACCGAGGGATATTTTACAAAATAACTGGCCAGTCCTTTTCAAGTGTCAAGGTCATGAAAGGCAAAGAAAGACTCAGGAACTAACAGAGTCTGGAGAAGATGAAGAAGACATGACAACTAAATGCAATGTGCGATCCTGCAATAGATCCTAGAACAGAAAAAGGACATTAGTGGGAAAACTGGTAAAATCCAGTCTGTAGTTTATACTACTGTACCACTTTTAATTTCTAAGTTTTGATAACTATAGTGTGGTTACAAAAGATGTGAACATTAGGGAAAGCTGAGTGAAGAGTACATGGGAACTCTCGGTGCTAGTTTTGCAACTTTTCTGTAAGTCTGAAATTCCTTCAAAATGACAAGTTAAAAAACTGTACCCAATGACTACATCTCTTTAAGAATTAAATTCCAAGTTCCATGTGATCTGGTTCCCAGGTATCACTATGACCTTGTCTCCCACACTGTGCCCACTCTTCTTGCTCCAGCTACACTGGGCTCTTTGTCAACCACACAAAGAACTAGCACGTGACCACCTCAATGACCACCTCAGGGCCTCGTACTCACTATTCCTTTGCCTGAAACATTCTTCCCCAACTTACCTATGTGGCTGTCTCCCATACTTCCTTAAGGTAGATGCTTGACCATCACATTATCAGAGAGGTCTTCCTTAATTTTCCTACGTAAAATGTCCTCTTCCCCCATAATGCTCTACCTCCCCTATTTTATTTTCCTTCACAGTAGGTATCAACCATCCGGCATACTATGTTTATTTATTATCAGTCCCCACCATTATATTGTAACCTCTGTGAGAGTAGGGACTTTGTACATTTTGTTCAGTGCTGTACCTCCAGTATCTAGAAGAGCAATTGTTACATACCAGGTGTTCAATAAATTTGATGAATGAGTGACTCATCTCAAAGCATCAAGTCCTCCTATAAGCTTTACTTGTTCCTACCTTTCCCTAAACTGTCAGATACTGCTCTCTTTTCTACTCTCAGGGTATCCTATGCAGAGTTATTTACCTGAATTTCTCTTTCACTGCAAGCAAAAAGATATAGCAGTGTCAGTTCTGTTTTAGATTTTTTTTATGACAAGCGAAAAAGAATCAAGATAAAAGGGAAATATTCCATTATGAAGAAGAACCAAATAATGACTCATTAAAAAGAAAATGGAATACTAGTCATTTCACAAAGAGGACCACACATTATTTTGCATCTATCTGACTGCTAAAAATATTCATCATGTTCAAAATAATTTTAGTTATTAATGAGAATATTCTGAAGAAGTCAATGTCTTTAAACATCTCTCCATGGAAGAGTAGTAACTGAACTAAGTTTAAAGAAAATCTTACAGAGCTCCTATTCCCACTGCCTCAAAAATATAATTCATCTAAGAAAAATGATTTTTATATCAAGTGTCAACAACTACTTCAACCTTTTATATAACAGATATTGGTAGAACACTTCAAAATTCCGCTAGAATAATGTGAATATTATAATAATAATTTCTAGGTCAGTGGTTCTCAAACTTTAGTCTGTATCAGTATCACCTAAAGGACTTGTTAAAACACAGGTTTTGGGGCCCCATCATTTGGTAGGTCTGGGGTGGAGACTGAGAATTTACATTCAGAACAAGTCTTTAGTGGTGCTTATGTTGCTGCTTTAGAGACCACACTTTGAGAACTACTTACTGCTCTGGGCAAAATTTCTGTGATCTATTCAGTGATATTTAAAGTGAAACAATACAGTAAAATCTACATAACATATTGCCGCTTTAGTATTTAACAAATGGAGAACCATCAGGCTCCTACTGTACCTCACTACCTGGACACAGAAGCAGATCTGATAAGCTGTAATCTTAGCCTGGAAGACTGACTGTTTCAGGTGTATCTCCCGCACTTGTCTGCTGACAGTGTTAATGGATTATGGGGAAAGTTTCTCTTCAGTAGCCTGTAGGAACAAGTCCAACCACTGATCGCTTCTGATTTGTATACCCTTTTTCCGTGTCAAATGACAAATATATTGCATTAACTAGATTGTCAATAAATTACAATGAGTATCAGGTAGTAGCAACAGTATTAACAGAGCTCAAGATCCAGGTCCAAAGTATTTAATAGTGGTCAAAAAAGGAAAAGTATTAACAGCTGTTTTCATGGTATAAAAGATAAAAACAGAAATTAAATACCAATGTGGCTGAAATAAGCAAAAAAGAAAAAAAAAGCAAGATCATGTGGAAATTCAGTATAGAATCAGCTGTATGACTTTCACAGGATAAAAGGAATAATTATGATGCATATTCAAGCATTAAAAGTGCTGAAAAGCAACAGTTGAAAATGCCAGAATTGGCTCAGTTTACTAAGGAGAGTAGCATCCAATAGTCATTGCTACTGCAGAAACAGAATAATTTCTTAAAGAAAAAAAAGTAGCATCAATGGAGGCAGACATCAGAAATAGCAAGAGATCAAAGATACTCTTTCAACTTTCAACTTTTGTTTAAAATGCACATGGGATCTAGAATACTCTGAATAAAGATACCAGTGAAAAAATGTTAATAATACTGGCCCTGTAGCTTAGGACAATAAAGCACTCATTTGATTAACATGAGAGTTGTGATTCTACAGTTAAATTAAGTATTTTTAAAATAAGTGAAATTACTTCATTTTAAAACAGCAAACAATTTTTAAAATTCTGCATAGAGTACTTAAGAGACAATTACTATACAGGGTATAAAAATTTTATAGACAGAGAAAGTTGCAAGTTAAGGTATAAATACAATGGTATATTCTCTCAAAAGTTCTATGAAAACAATACTTCAATGTAGAAACCGTCCCTCACTCTAGTTTCCTACCAAGGTAGTAAAGTGAGGTATTCTAATCATATTTGTGAAAAGAATGTAAAAATCACAGGAAGGAATGGTAGGCTTGATCTGTTATATTTAATAGTACTGCTATGACATACTTGAGCACACGGTTTGCTATAGAGATTCCTTATACCATTCCTTCAAATAAATAAAATATATTATAATGGAATATTTCATACAATGGTAAAGTTAAAATCTCTTTTGGTATCAAAAAAAGTAATGTGTAAGAGTCTAGAAAAATCTGAAAATTAAAACATTGAATTTCAGAATTTAAAGACTCCATCAGCAATTGGTTGTCACAAAGACAACCAATTATTAAAGAGGAACCAAACTAGATTTCTGTGAGACAGTAAAGAGAAAACATTTAGTCCTCGTTCCCCGGCTTAAAAGAAAACTTATTTCCAACTCAGTATATATTAGCAACGTAAGGAGGTTACCTGACTACTAGTTTCACTTATGGCTTCTAGGAGTTTTTCAACTGCCGCTTGTAGTCGAGAGCTAATGTTCAGCATAAGTTCTTCATTTTCAGGGTCTATTTCATTTCCAGTAAAGCCACTTCTCATGAGCTGCTGTGACAGCTCCGTTCCTTCCTCAGTTACTTTGGACCACATGCTACTGTCACTCCTTGGTATATCACTTCCAGAATAAGAGGGTTTAGATTCATCTGTAACCAGAATAACACTATTTTAAAGGTATAAATCAATTATAATAATTATAGTAAAAAAAAAAAAAGGTTACAAAATAAAATCAAATTAAAACTTGAAATCATTGGAACTATAAGCTATCTTAGTTAACACTGCAACAAAACAAATAAAATAGGCAAATACAGAATGTAATATTATTTGATAACCTACCAGGTATAAGAAGGGGAAGAATAATGCCATGCTAGCTAATAGTGCTTGGCAGAAATTAATATTTGGGATAATTAGTATTTTTTCTTTAATAAAAAATTTAAAACACCTTTCAACGGATATTTACTAAATGCTCGTCGCGTAGGGTTTACTAAGTAATGGAGACACATAGGTGGCAAGATTTGGTTCCTATCCGCAAGGACATTACACATGGTGTAATGAAAAACAAATATCTAAACAACAACATGAAAAGAAAACGTTGTGCAATGGGATATTCCAGGTGTATGGAACGACAGAAGTGCTTGATTTTGCATGGAGCAGACCCTTTGATTTCTAAGCACTATACTGGGCAGCATCACCTGCTTGGCTAGACAGTAAAAGGGACTAAAATCTTTTTGCAACTTGCTACTTTTGTAATAGCTATCCTGGGAAAAGGTTAGACTAATAAGCATTTCTAATTTTAACTATGGACTTGTGTTTCCACACTAGTCTTTTTTTCTTATGTAAAGAAAACTGAGTTTACATGGGCAGAAGATAAAGCTTTAGAAGTGTTTTCTCTAAACTGAAATAAAAGCATATGTTATTTATCACTGCCAGGGGATACAGTACTTATCTGTGGGCAGCATGCTACAATTGAACAATGAAATTTCCTGAAGAGGAGTCACCTATTCTTTTACTACAAGTAGTACATATTTCTTATCAGTAACTGTACAAATTTAACAAATTAAAGTCACAAGAAATTGTAATTTCCAAAGTACATGGAATAAACATTCAGTACGATACAATCACCCAGGAGAATAAGAGCTATTTATTAAAAAGTCTTGCTAAAGTAGCTGGTGTCATATGGAAGTCTCTCAGTCTCATGTAGTAATGATATCAGATGTGGTTTCAGATACAAGATCTGAACTCAGCACAATTCAACATTTTATTTATTTATTTTTGGCTGCCTTGGGCCTCTGTTGCTGCGCACGGGCTTTCTCTAGCTGCAGCGAGCGGGGGCTACTCTTTGTTGCAATACGTGGGCTTCTCACTGCGGTGGTTTCTCTTGTTGTGGAGCAAGGGCTCTAGGCTCCTGGGCTTCAGTAGTTGTGGCGCATGGGCTTAGCTGCTCCGCAGCATGTGGGATCTTCCCGGACCATGGCTCGAACCTGTGTACCCTGCATTGGCAGGTGGATTCTTAACCACTGTGCCACCAGGGAAGTCCCAGCACAATTCAACATTCACTAAGCACCTCCTCTGTGTAAGTCACTGGCTGAAGAATCCAAAACTGCATTCTAGAAAATGACATTGTGTGGACCTTTTTTTCTTTTTTAAGGTCTTTATTGAATTTGTTACAATATTGCTTCTGTTTTATGTTTTGGTTTTTTGGCCAGTGAGGCATGTGGGATCTTAGCTCCCCAACAGGGATCGAACCCACATCCCCTGCATTGGAAGGCAAAGTCAACCACTGGACCACCAGGGAAGTCCCTAGAGAAAATGACTTTAAATGTTTGCTACTACATAGTTTTGTCTAATTCTTAGTGTAGCAGCAGATACAATTTCATTTTGCATTTTTATTTTCAAAACTGAAAAACAACAACTAGACTGGTATTTACTTACATTATTCTACATATTCAAAACTGAATGTCTTAATAATAGGGATTAACAGTTTATAAATATTCATGAGTTCAAAATGATCTTAGAATTCAAAATAAGTTCAGATATAGTACAATGTTTATTACAAAGCCAGTAAATAAAATTAATGTGGTCTAGAAAATAAATGATATATATATATATATATATATTTTTTTTTTTTTTGCGGTACGCGGGCCTCTTACTGTTGTGGCCTCTCCCGTTGCGGAGCACAGGCTCCGGAAGCGCAGGCTCAGCGGCCATGGTTCACGGGCCCAGCTGCTCTGCGGCATGTGGGATCTTCCCGGACCGGGGCACGAACCCATGTCCCCTGCCTCAGCAGGCGGACTCTCAACCACTGCGCCACCAGGGAAGCCCTAAATGATATTTTTGATGAAGTTATGGAAGCAAGAAGTATTAGTTTACAACTGGTGTTAAAAAAACTAAAAATACCTATGTAATATAGCACCTTTATCTAAGGAATTAAATGCATTCTAGGGACACTTCCTTTTAATGGATACAGAGAATCTGACAAATCTGAGGAAAGATGATAGTCTGATACGATGGGCAATCAAGGCAGCTTTGTGGTGTGCAAGTATGTGGCGAAGAAAGGATGAGGTAGGGGAGAGAGCAGAAAAAAGGTTGCTAGAAAGTAGGCTGGATCCAAGTTGTGAATGGTCTTAAATTTTTCAGGAACCTGGGTTTTTTTGTTATAAATAATGGGGAAGGGCTTCCCTGGTGGTGCAGTGGTTGGGAGTCCGCCTGCCAATGCAGGGGACACGGGTTCGGGCCCTGTCTGGGAAGATCCCACATGCCGCGGAGCAACGAAGCCCGTGTGCCACAACTACTGAAGCCCGCGTGCCTACAGCCCACAAGCCGCAGCTGGAGAAAGCCCGTGCGCAGCAACGGGGACACAATGCAGCCAAAAATAAATAAATAAAATAAATAATAAATAATGGGGAAGTAAATCGTTTTTTGAGCAGGAAGATAATATCAAATGTGTGAATCAGGAAGCAAACTGCAGCAATGCAGAGGAAGGGTTGGAGAAGGAGAAGAGTCTGGTTAGAATACTATTTCAATTGCCCAGATAAGAAATGTTAAAGGCGGACGGGGGCTGGTCACAGGTTGGAAAAAACTGAATGTATAAGACAAGAGAGAAAGAAAAGGAGTAAAAGATGACTCTGGGTTTCCAGCTTAGATGATTCTTAGAGGACAGAAGAGTCATTAAGAGAAATATTAAAGAATTAGGAGAAAGTATACAGAGTAAGCATGAAAAATGATTAGTCTGAAGTGTTAATGGGCTATGTGGAGGAGAGAAGTCAACTTCTGGAAATATGGGTCTGTAGAGACTTAAGAGTCACTGTAGAAAGGTGAGAGTTGAACCCTGGAAGTAGACACATTTGCCTTAGGAGCAATATTTAGTGAGAAGAGGACAAACAACGGTTGGAGCATAAGCCAACAGAAGAACCTGTGTAAAAAAAAAAGTCAGAGAAAGACAGGAAAGAGATGTTCCAGGAGACAAGAAGAGGATGTTTCAGAAAGAGAGAGACTTCAATAATGTTATTTGTCTAGAAAGTCAAACGGGACAAGGACTGAGAAGATGCTACTGGATGTGACAATCAGAAGGTCACTGCTGTCCTTAGAGAGAACAGCTTTGGTACTATAGAAACAGAAACCAAAGCTGGTGGAAGCAAGAGCTGGTCTAATCTCACATAGAGTTTGTTGCGGTTTACCTTAAGGGGGGAGCAAAGCTAAGAAAAAACAATTTTTTTTTAAATTATGAAGGTATCAGCATGTTTTAGGGTACAGAGAAGGAATCTATGGTGAGGAAAAAACCTGAAGATACTATATATTGCATGGGAGCAAATCTCAAACACAAAATACAAAGGATATATAAAACAAAATGGCTTATAAAAAGCCACTGAAGGGCTTCCCTGGTGACGCAGTGGTTGAGAGTCCGCCTGCTGATGCAGGGGACACGGGTTCGTGCCCCGGTCCGGGAAGATCCCACATGCCGCAGGGAGGCTGGGCCCGTGAGCCATGGCCGCTGAGCCTGCGCGTCCGGAGCCTATGCTCCACAATGGGAGAGGCCACAGCAGTGAGAGGCCCGCGTACCGCCAAAAAAAAAAAAAAAAAAAAAGCCACTGAATGTTAATTTTTTAAATGGCTAATAAAAAAATAGACATTAAAGTACCTAGAAAATATGAAGATGTGAACCAGCTTAATGTATTTTACTGATAACATTTTGAAGATATAAACAAACGAATAAAAATAATCAAATATGTTCCAATGAAGATACAGAACTTTGTTTATTCCAGTGAAATAAAGGAATGAGAACAACATCAAACTTGTACTGTATTTATTATAACTAGTCTTTGGCAAGAAAAAGATAAATTGGCAGGGCAATTTCATAAAATGCCAATAGAAATCTCAGAATGACCAGTTTGGTGAACAGAATCATGATTTCAGATTGGCCAACCACTCAGATCTGTGTCTTAAACATGGTAGATGATGGTTATTCAAAAGGTCTTCAGTCACTTTTTTTATGGATTTTACCATGTTCATTCCATACAGATAGCAACAAGCTTCTCAGTTTAAGCAGGGCGGGTGACAGGATAGAGCATTCCCCTGCCCCAGTGGCCTGAAGATCTCTGGCGTTCCAAATGGAAACCACTGACTCTTGTGTGACTCTTACACTTAACAGATGAGTAAACTGAAGTGAGGCCCCAGGAGGCTAAGAGACTTGCTCAAGGTCACAGTGAGCTAAAACAAGGATCTCCTCATACTAATCCAGTATTCTTGCTGTAACAACACACTGCTCCAAAAAAATCTGCAGCAAGTAAGATTTAGTCCCTGGTCTTCTAAGGGGGAGGTATATGTATTTTATTACTGAACCATCAGAGTGTAGACCTAAAGGATCTCTTCTTTCAACACATCCTAGGGGAACTCATTTTTATGAACTAGTCTAATATTCACTCAAGTTCAAGCGATTTCACATTGGCTCAAAATTTCCCTTCAATTTCATAAACTAGGTTGCTCTTACGAGGAAGCAAACATTAGCAAGTCAATTATTTATTTTTTTAGAGAGTTAACAAGTCCACACATGTTTAAACTCTAAACAAGTTCAGACTTGAGGGCTGCAAACAGATTACAAGTGCTACTGCTCACAACAAAAGGTCATATATAAAAATTGAAAAGCAAGAGTTCCTTCATAATCAGATTAAAACTGAGCTTTTTGTTATATTAAATAAGACATAAAAGAAATATTTCAAAAGTTCATTTTAGTTTTTACAATAATACTTTCATTAAAAATCTGAAGAAACATCAGAAAAATTCTTACGTATGGAACATGGTGTCAGTATTTTAAAGACATTATCTTCTTCAGTTTTAAATTATAAATTCTATTAATTCAATATTTCCTTCAAGATGCAAAGTGAATCTAAGTGCCCCCAAATGATACTAGTGATCTTCCTAATTTTGTTACTAAGACTAGCACATCACTGCCAAACACAAAAATATAAAAACTAATTAAATAGAAATTACACATAACACCAGCAAAATTCTTAACTCTGCTTTACTAGTCTTCGTACTATATTTCTTAGCAGAGGATTTAATTTTTCCTTTTGTATCTTAATATTATTCTTTCAGTATCTATTAACAGTTAAATAATTAAATATTTATTTCAAAAGGCTTAATTGATTCAAATACATAAAGTGGTATTAAGTAAAACATTAAGTACCACGGTTTTATTTTGCCTTGAATCGGAATTTCAGTGCCTCCTTCACTGGACTGAGAATTGGTGTAAAGCAGAGAGCAAAAAGACATTGTTCAATACAACTGTATAACTGAACTGATTAAATTACTTATAGTAGAAAAACTATTATTGCATATCTTAAAATAGGACATAGACATATTTAATCTATACTGGGAGACTTAGATGCATAACCATGCATAAGAAAGTAGGCTAGTAGATCAGATGTCCTTCCAAGTCTGCCTTCTCACAGAAAAGGAATATAACATAATCCTCTATGCTACATGTAAAAGAATGAAATTAGAACACTCCCTAACACCATACACAAAAATAAACTCAAAATGCATTAAAGACCTAAATGTAAGGCCAGATACTATAAGACTCGTAGAGGAAAAACAGGCGAAACACTCTTTGACATAAATTAAACATAATCACATAATCACAGCAAGATCGTTTTTGACCCACCTCCTAGAATAATGAAAATAAAAACAAAAATAAACAAATGGGACCATATGAAACTTAAAAGCTTTTGCACAGCAGAGGAAACTATAAACAAGATGAAAAGACAATCCTCAGAATGGGAGAAAATATTTGCAAATGAAGCAACTAACAAAGGATTAATCTCCAAAATATACAAGCAGCTCATGCAGCTTGGTATCAAAAAAACAAACAACCCAATCAAAATATGCGCAGAAGACCTAAATAGACATTTCTCCAAAGAAGACATACAGATGGCCAACAAACACATGAAAAGATGCTCACCATCACTAATTATTAGAGAAATGCAAATCAAAACTACAATGAGGTTATCACCTCATACCAGTCAGAATGGCCATCATCACAAAATCTACAAACAATAAAAGCTAGAGAGGGTGTGAAGAAAAGGGAAACCTCTTGCACTGTTGGTGGAAATGTACATTGATACAGCCATTTTGGAGAAACAGTATGGAAGTTCCTTAAAAAAACTAAAAATAGAACTACCATGTGACCCACCAATCCCACTACTGCGCATATACCAGAGAAAACCATAACTCAAAAAGACACATACACCCCAATGTTCACAGGAGCACTATTTACAATAGCCAGGACATGGAAACAACCTAAATGTCCATCACCAGAGGAATGGAAAAAGAAGATGTGGTACATATATACAACGGAATATTACACAGCCATAAAAAGGAACGAAATTGGGTCATTTGTAGAGACGTGGATGGACCTAGAGTCTGTCATACAGAGTGAAGTGAGAAAGACTATCATATATTAATGCATATATGTGGAATCTGAAAAACTTGGTATAGACAATCTTATTTACGAAGCAGAAAAACAGAGACACAGACGTAGAGAACAAATGCATGGATACCAAGAGTGGGGGGGCGGGGGGGATGAATTGGGAGAGTGGGATTGACATATATACACTATTGATACTATGTATAAAACAGATAACTAATGAGAACCTACTGTTCAGCACAGGAACTCTACTCAATGCTCTGTGGTGACCTAAATGGGAAGGAAATCCCAAAAAGAGGGGATATAGGTATAGCTGATTCACTTTGCTGTATAGTAGAAACTAACACATTATAAAGCAACTATACTCCAATAAAAATTAAAAATAAATAAATAAAATAAAAGTAACACAACAACAACAACAAATTACCAATTTATTCCTTTTTATAACTATGGGAACACTGCTCTGAAAGTGAGTTTGCTGTCTTTTAAGATACGCTGTTTGGGGCTTCCCTGGTGGCGCAGTGGTTAAGACTCCACCTGCTGGGCTTCCCTGGTGGCACAGTGGTTGAGAGTCCGCCTGCCGATGCAGGGGACACGGGTTCGTGCCTCAGTCCGGGAAGATCCCACATGCCGCAGAGCGGCTGGGCCCGTGAGCCATGGCCGCTGAGCCTGCGCGTCCAGAGCCTGTGCTCCGCAGCGGGAGAGGCCACAACAGTGAGAGGCCCGTGTACCACAAAAAACAAACAAACAAACAAACAAAAGAATCCGCCTGCCAATGCAGGGGACACGGGTTTGAGCCCTGGTTCAGGAAGATCCCACATGCCGCGGAACAACTAAGCCCATGCACCACAACTACTGAGCCTGCACTCAAGAGCCCGCGAGCCACAACTACTGAGCCCGTGTGCCACAACTGCTGAAGCCTGCGTGCCTAGAGCCCATGCTCTGCAACAAGAGAAGCCACCACAATGAGAAGCCCGTACACTGCAATGAAGAGTAGCCCCCACTCTCTACAACTAGAGAAAGCCTGCGCGCAGCAACGAAGACCCCACACAGCCATAAATAAACAAGTAAATAAATTTATTAAAAAAAAAAAAAAGATATGTTGTTTGCCGAATACTTCAGCAACCACTTGGAGAAGTGTCTAGGAGAACTGCTAACAAAAAAGCACAAAATATTCTTGTAATGTACAGAACATTCCTCAGAGTGTCTTTTGAATATGGTGTAGGTCTTACCTGCAGCACAGCAAAATGCCCCCTTTCCCAAATGGTTAAGTGAAACTAGTTTATGAGATAATTGTTTTTAAAAAAACATAACTTGATAAATACTTTTACAATGAGATCAAGAAAATATTACTTAATTCTTTTCTATATATCAAGATTCATATGCAGAAAACACATAGCCCTCGACTGAGAACTTAACCAAGAGTGAAGTTAATTAAAAAAAAAATACTTCTACGAAGTTTGAAAAGAGTGAGTTTAAAAGTTTAAAGTTACAGTATTATTTCGGCTCTTACTTTACTAAAAGCAGTTTTTAAAATTATCTTTGAATTCAACTAAGTTTTTAAAATCAATTTTACTTAAAATTCCAAATCAAGCTTTTCTCTGCACTTAGAAACATATTACTGGCCAACCTGTAATTAAGTAAACTTTCTCTAAGTGGGATAATTTCTTCTCCTTGCTCCACACGAAACTTAACAAACAGAATGTTCTCAAAAATTGCATAAACTGGCATTTTTATTTTTAGATGACTGGCTTCCAACTGGGGAGAAGTTCTTGGGTATGGAATGGTAGTGAAGGAAGGCCTTGATCTTCTGGTCCAAGCATCCAGATCCTATCTTTCTCCATCTGAGAAAAACTCTTCCCTTTAGAGAGTGGTTTCAGAATGTTGGTTATACCTCACAGATATTGGTAAGAGACCTGAGTGGTGATATGGAATTTTTCTTTTATTGGTGGGGAAATTAAACAGCCTTTGGTTTACGCAGCAGAGTAATAACCCTGAGTATATGTAATGACAACTCTAAGACACCCATTTGCAAATGCTAAACAATAACGGTGTCTTAAGAAGAGTGGCTCTAGTGTATTTGTGTTTGGAGGTCTTTTTATTGGAAAATACTTTAATATTCTCTCTTCTGTATTTTCAACACTAGTAAAGTGCCCTGAACTCAGCAAGATTTACTGAAGATAATGACAAGAGTTTCAACAGCATATAAAACTTTTACCTCCTGTGTGTTCCTCATGGACACACGACTTTATTGGTGACTCTGCTTCTGACCTCCAAATCAGGCTGGTCAATGACTGGCCTTTACTAGATCTATCTAGAATACCAAGGACATGGCGACCAATTGTTTCTTCAACAGCTGCTGTTGTCTTTACAACTTCTAAGAGGATCTTCAGAAGTCTGCTATTAGCTTTCTGGAGTGTATACCTGTATAGATAAGGAAACATTTATTAAAATATTTAATCTTTTTAAAGCAAACACTTAATGTTCCACAAAAAAATACACTACAAAATATTTGACTTAAAAAATAAAACTTCATATGATCCTATTACAATAATATGCAATAGCACTAAAAATGAAGTGCTTTTTGTATTTATTTTATAATTATAAATTTTGTTTTCTTCTGAAAAATTTTCATCAGTGAACTATAATATTTTTTGAAAATGTGCAGCATTTTACTGACCTGAAAGAAATCAAATAACTAAAATTTTAAGCCAGTAGAGTTTGCAAATTAGAAGAAAATTTTAGGGAGATGCAAAATTTCAGTTTTAAAAAGTGTGGCAGTACCTAAGCACATGCAAGTTATTGAGCTGGTAATACCATTGATGGTTACTCTTATATATTTTACATTTAATCTTCTTTTATGTTAAATAATATATTTTAAAATAAATTCAAAAATTCCACCAGAAAAAAATATGCTTGTATTTCTATACCTTAATGGTGATGATCTACATGGTTAAATTACAAAAACAGGCAGAGACCTGTTTTTAAAAAGGTCTATAGTACAATTTCATTATCTGCTAACACCAGAGGTAATATACCCCAAGCAGTTGATTATTTTATCTGCTCCAGAGACAGAAACTTCTCAAGTTACATATACCACACTCATTTCAGCCAGGAGAAGGAACCTATTTTCAACCAAATGGAATTAATAGTGCATCTCTCGTTTTTTATAGGTAATACATTCTTATTTTAAAAATTTTAAAAAATGCTCCTAACCACCCACCAAAATATCTTAGTACTCACAGATAATCACGGTTAACATTTTAATGCCTAGCCTTCTAGACATTTTCCCTCCTCTTCCTCTCTCATAAATACAGACATTTTAAAAACAAAAATTGGATTATCCTGGACAAAGTGTTTTCATAAGCTTTCATTTTTCCTCAACACAAACATCTTCATGTGTCAAGAAATATACTTCCATAAACGGTGACTCAGAAGGTGAACTGATTAACCTTTTGAATAACTAAACAACTCTCCTGTCCTAACAGCTTAATTCAACAAAGGTACTACAGTGGCAAACTATATATTTAATACATGGAGACAAAATAAGAAACTTTCATGTTAAAGGTCCTCTGACTTAAGACAGTTTCTCTCTCAACTTCACACTATGGGAGATTCACTGACAAGCTGGTTAAAGGATATCTGTTTTCACAAGCACGTGACATAACTATTTTAAGACAAAGTAATAAATGGAGTGGTCTTCCTTCAGTATTTGTCAAGTGAAAAAGACAGTTCTATTTTTACACCTAGATCAAGTTCTCTGGTTACATAAGCAAGGAGATTAAAAATAAAACTCTAAATAATTTAGTTATTAGTAGGAAGTAAGTAAAGGGTTTTATTTCTATAACTTTTTCTGAGGTTTTGTTCAAGCCCCAAACACCCCCGGACTAGGATAATTTGAAAATATTTCTACATAAGAGAAGTGATTAAAATTAATATGATGGTAAAAAGAAATAAATAGGAATACTCATTTATCAACACTCACTACATAAATTCCTAAAAATTAAACACTGTATAATTTTAAAAATATACTAATTAGAGATAAATAATATAAAATAAACATTTTGTTTATTTTATATTGCCATGGTAACTCTAATTTTCATACACTGTCTTTCTTGTTTGAGTTCCATACTGACTGTGTTCCATACTGATGATCCAATGGGGAAGCCAAAATCTTAGGGGCCAAATTCCTCCATGCAAGCTGAGGAAGGAGGTTAGGAGGACACAGAGGGTTGACAGTCACAGATTGGAAAAGGAGGAAATTAAGTTAGTAGATATTAGTTTTAATTTTAAATTAGAGAAATTATTTTCATTTGACCAAAACAAATTTTAAAATACTGTGCTTACAGACCTACTGGAGAATGGACTTGAGGATATGGGGAGGGGGAAGGGTGAGCTGTGACAGGGTGAGATAGAGTCATGGATATATACACACTAAAAAACGTAAGGTAGATAGCTAGTGGGAAGCAGCCGCATGGCACAGGGATATCGGCTCGGTGCTTTGTGACCGCCTGGAGGGGTGGGATAGGGAGGGTGGGAGGGAGGGAGACGCAAGAGGGAAGAGATATGGGAACATATGTATATGTATAACTGATTCACTTTGTTATAAAGCAGAAACTAACACACCATTGTAAAGCAATTATACCCCAATAAAGATGTTAAAAAAATAATAATAAATAAAATACTGTGCTTAAACTCCTAATATTAATGTAGGGTAACTATTCTCATTTTCATATTAATCTCTATAAAATCAAAGTAAGGGAAAGTTTTGTTAACATCGGATCATTAATTTATTCCTCTAAAAATGTGGGATGTGGATTAAAAGGTCTCATCCGTTATAAAGTAAATGCATGAAAGAAGTTAAATGCAGACTATCACTAAAATCATTTTTTTTCTCGTCATGAACAAACCAGGGGGTGGCTTATACTGAATGCATGTCCAAACAGTGAAGGAATAAACTCACAAGCACAACTTTGTTTTTTAGGATAAAAAATGGCATATGAGCAGAATAAAATTTATCAAGAAAGGTTCAATAACCAAAGAATGCTTTATCATTCACTGAGTGAAGTATATGATCAATATCCAATAAAATTATATACAAAAGATTTTTTAATTTGTCTATTTAAGCATCAAATACTGATTTTTTACATAGAGTACAATGTACAAATAAAATAAATGTACAAAATAAAAATAAGGACAAATAAAGTTTATAATATTGAGACAACTATTTTAACTCACTTTACATTGAAAAAATATGCATTCTGTATACCTTTCAGTGGACAGAATTTCAGGAGGCACCTCTTCAGGTTTTCTGTCCAATTCCTTTTCTTTAAAGGTCTGCTCCTCAATTTCTCCTTGGTTTTCATTTGCATTCTGTTTAAGTTTGTAAAAAGATAGAGAGGACAAAATAGAAAGAAAACCTGTCATCTTGGAAATAGCATGTCATTCTTCTATACTGTTATGACATGAAACAGAAGAAACCTCTGCGTGCAAAACAGATACTGTTTGAAAGAGTATTTAACTATATTTTATCAAGAGATTAGCATTATCAAAAAAGATGAAAAGTCTGGTGCAACGATGAAAAAAATTTTAATGGGTTCAAGCTAAGGCATGCTATAATGCAACAATAAAGTTTGTTAGGTTACTCCGCTCCTTGGTGAAACAACAGCTGTTGCTAAACCACTGTCAGATTCAAATTACCCTAAATGGAATGTAAGGCATCTTGACCCCACCTACCTTAAACGTAAACAATCACAAATATGTTAAGCTCATACCTATAAAAAATACATTTCACACAAACAACAAAGACACACAGATCCTACTGCATTGTGGATCCACTGCTCCTAGGTGGGTCAAAGTCCATACTACCTGTGTTTGCGTACTGCTGTTGCGCAGCTCACAACACAGCTTCTCTCTTCCAGCTAGAGACAGCTGCTTTAGTGCTTCCAGCTCCTCTAAAAGCACCCTCTCTCTCTCTGAAACCAGGTTTTCATTATCTATTGAGGATCTCTAAATAAGAAAAAAGGTCATGAGAGAATATTGTTTGCGATAGAAGAAAAAAGCAGGAATATTAAGCAGACTTCTTTTAACCCCCTGGAACCAACAGGCCCTGGTTCTACGCTGCTTCATCTTCCATGATTAGGGGTTAAAAGCATATATAAAGTTCAATGCAAAATTTGAAACTTAAAAAAAAGTTAATTAGGCCTAAATATTAAGCAATTTTTGCAGTTCAATTAATATTATTTTTATATGCAAGTTTTGCATTGAAAATTCAGAAGTTTAAATTCACAAAATGCAATGAAGAAAAGCGTAATTAATTTTTCCAAATGATATATCTTACGTTCAACTCCCAATTTTCCTATTATTCTATATCTGAAACTATATTTCAAGAGTTCTCTATTTGTTATCTCTTGTTGTACCTTAACTTTTCAATTAAATTGAACAAATTTGTTTTTATAAGAACTTTTACATAAATATTTGCTTTTCTACGATGATTTTGTGAGTATATTATATACAGCAATTGAAAAGAATCCAGCTCCCAAATACCAAGGAATATGTAAATTTAGTCAAGAAAGTGGTAAGAACATTATGTAAATCTGCATTTCTCAAATCAAGAAGAGATGTTTCCCTGGAGAAAGTTCCAGAAACATACTACTTCTGATTTCCATTCATGATTAAAAAGATAGAATAAAGATAGATAAAGGTAAACCTTGGAGATGCTAATTGGTGTACTCACAAAACTATAAATAAACATGGGAAAACTGAATATCAACTGCACCTCAGCACAAAGAATTTCCAAAACTGTCAAAGTACTTTTGCCATGTATGGTCAATGGAATGTTTAAAAACAAACAGCCTTCTAACCACTTTTTCAATGCCTAAAAAGGCAGATATGTCAAACAGTAGAGAGATAGTGCACTCCAAGGTTGAGTTAGGTGTCCCTAACAAGATCTTAGGCTGTTGTGCTGGTGGAGTCTGTTCCTGATGTTAAATATTTGTATTTATTCATATTACGGCAATAATTCTGACTTAAAAAAAATAAAAAAGCTATATAAAGAACAATGCTATTTTAATTGGGGAGGAAAGGGACTCTGGGTCCCATACCTGGGCTAATTGTTTATTCAGCCTCTTGATCTCTTCTTGCAGCTGTTCCTGGTCTTCTCGCTGTCTCTCCATCTGCCGCATGTGTGCCTGCCTTAAAAGTTCCGTTGCCTGTTGATGTTCTTGGTATTGTCGTACAAGTTCCTGCCTCATATCTTCTAACTGTTCTTCATTTAACATTAGTTGTCTAGAAGCATCTATACTTGATACCAAAATCTCATCATCGAGCTATAACAGTAAAAAATTAATTAATTAATGAATTAAAATTTCAACCATAAAACATTTTGTGGAAATCTGTCGGCACTGATATTTTAAATACAAACAAAAGTAATTCTAATACTAACCCCACAGAGCACCTCATTTTAAAATTCCCATTATTAAAACTAAAACATAAATAATTTTAAAAATCTGTCTTAATTATAATTTCAAATCAATGTGAAGTTATTAGTTTATTATCATTATACATGTTGTTCTCCAAAAGCAAAGTAACTATCAGTTATTTCAGACGTAATCTAAGGGAGAAGAATTAAGAAAGACATTCAAGATTCCTTATACTCTTAATGAATAACTCCATTATTTCTCTTGACATTTTATAAGGAAATAATATAAATGGAATACTTATATTTTAAAATTAAATTTATAAAAAGAGAAATTTTATCTCTTTAATTTATATTATGCAGTGGTCATCAGAGTACTACAGAGAAATGCTCGATAAGAAACAAACTTCAATAATTTCTATTTGGAAACAAAAGCCTTATATTCCACTTTCTCATTCTCATAAGAAGTCCACTCCTTAATGGGTTTCAACAAGTACCTCAATTCCTGAAGAGCTACTACTTAAACAAATCATTCTGCCTTGAACAGTTGCTTGCAAATTAAAGAGGTTTACATGATTACCTCACAACTCTGCACTTCACAGAGTTGAGAATTTTAATTGAATATGCCTCTAAAAAGATGTAACCTATCATGAACATGAATAAAAAATCTGAGGCTTCCCTGGTGGCGCAGTGGTTGAGAGTTCGCCTGCCGATGCGGGGGACACGGGTTTGTGCCCCGGTCCGGGAAGATCCCACATGCCGCGGAGCGGCTGGGCCCGTGAGCCATGGCCGCTGAGCCTGAGCGACCGGAGCCTGTGCTCCGCAACGGGAGAGGCCACAACAGTGAGAGGCCCGCGTATCGCAAAAAAAAAAAAAAAAGAATTAAGATAATTTTAAAAGAAGCAGAATTTACTACATTCTGTTAAAGGCCCAAACAGTTGAGGTATAGACACAGGATAGATCCTCCATTAATGAATAAGTAAAGAAGAAGAGTATTAGTATAAATAGAGTAGAATGCTTTAAATTGTCTTCTCAAATGGGTAGCTCTTTCCTTGTGATATTATCCTATTAAATTAAGCAAATCTTTTAATCACACATATTGCCAAATTGTAGTATAACTGATCTTGAATTGACTGAAACAAAATTAATGTAGGTATAACTTACAATGAGGTTTTACCATGCACAATGTGTACAGGACAAATAGGAATACTATGAATCTGACTAGTTTTATTTAATAATAATACTAAGTCATTTATTCTTACACTTTAAAAATCCCAATTTGAGACTGAATTGAATACTTATCTTCTCCATTAAGCAGTATTACTGTTAATATTTTTATAGTGAGGAAAGTCACACTTTTTTTTTTTTTTTTTTTTTTTGCGGTACATGGGCCTCTCACTGTTATGGCCTCTCCCGTTGTGGAGCACAGGCTCTGGACGCGCAGGCTCAGCGGCCATGGCTCGCGGGCCCAGCCGCTCTGCGCGGCATGTGGGATCTTTCCGGACCGGGGCACGAACCTGTGTCATGAACCTGTGTCCCCTGCATCGGCAGGCAGACTCTCAACCACTGCGCCACCAGGGAAGCCCCCACACTTTTTTAAATAAGTTTTTATACTGAAGGAAGCATACTTACAGATTCTCTGACCATAAATGTTTTATCTTTGGAGAACATTTCTTCTGAAATAGTCAGTTCACGGTCCTTTGATTCTAGTATATCATCAAGATTACCCTTGTTTGATAACAGAACTTCCTTTCCATCTTCTCCTAACTCTTTACTAAGTGGTTTAAATTCTTCTTTAAATTTCTTGTCTGTTGCCTCAAAAGTCTGAAAACCAAAGTGACCTTGTGATAATTTCATTTCATTTAAATAATGTTCTTCCTGACAGAAAACAGATGCTTGTTTTGAAGATGGAGCATCTTCTTTTTCCCCAGATATTCTAGATAGTTCACTTTGCTGAGCAAATGCTATACTCGTTGACACAATGACCTAAAGAAATGAAGCAAACAAAAAACGATTAGATCTATAAATACTACCAGGAATTTAAAAAGCAAGTTACCTCTCAAAATTACTCGAATTAGTAAAAAGATGGCCTCATGCTTTTAAACTAAAAGAAATCCTAGGATAAAGTGATAAGGAGATAAAGATTCTCTATTTTACAATGAATCTACTGTCAAAGTATTTTACTGCCTGCCTTTTAAAAATCAATAATTGTAAAAAATTTTTTCTTACCGTAACAGCAATAAATGTTTGGTATAGAAATTTAAATATCTTTAAGTCGAGAAATACATTTCTATATAATTTTAAATGGCTTTAAAGTTTCAAATTATACATATGTACTATAAATTCATTTGATCAATTCTCTATGTTGACATTCAGACTGAATCCATTCTTAACACTAAACACCACTGTTATTAAATCTTTTAAACCATATCATTGGGCATCTTCTTTCTGATTTCCTTGAGTGTAACAGGGAAGAGCCAATTTTGACTCCACCTTTCAATCTGTTTCTTTTACTTTAACCTTTGCTTTTTGTTGCTTTTGTCATTATAATCATACATAATGGCCTGCCTCAGGGAACCCTGCCCTCTGCCTGAATGTGAAACTAAAGTGCCTTTGTTCAGCTCACAGGGAGACAATCTGACCCTGCCCACCTGTGAATGGCTGCAGAAAAGAAGAAATTAACACATCCCTTCCCTGAGGCTGGCCATTCCATGAGATATCTGTAAGACTTACCGCCTTTTTACTTTACTTCCCCACCTCTTCCCACTCTCTGTTCTTAAAAGAAACTGGCATCCAAACCCCAATAAGATGGTTTTTTGGAGACAATAGTCTTGCCATCTTCTCGGTCTGCCGGCTTTCCGAATAAAGTTGTATTTCTTGCCTCAACACCTCATCTCCCGATTTACTGGCCTGTTGTGCAGTGAGCAGAGCGAGCTTGGACTCAGTAATGGACTCGGCAAAGGTAATACATAGAAGACCAAGCACTTTTCTCACTTCCTACCATATCCCCCACCTTTAAGGAAGGCCAAACTCTTTCCTATGGTACTACTCACAAGGTTAACAAATTTATAACTCTGAAAAGTTTCTAATTACTATTCTACATCAAGAGGAGAATGCGTTACTCAAAAGAAAAATTCACAGAAAATTCCATTCAAAGGCAATTGTGGTTAATACCAGTATTTGACAACTTAAATGAGCTATGTATAAAATTTACAACAAAAAATAAAGTGCATTACCACCAATAAAACGTATATTTTTTGAAGGCTAAAAGGGAATACAGACCACAATAACCTTCCAAATAAACTATAAACTTACCTTAGCTACTTCTTCTTCTAATCGTTCTTGGTACTGTTTTTCCAGCAACTTAACCATATTTGTTTCCTGTTTCACTCCAAATTCACCAGAAAACTGAATTAAAAAGCAAAATATGACATGTTTATTTACACTAATTATACACCACTTATTTTTAAACTTCTACTCTCAAATATCTTCAAAAGATTACTATTTTTTAGAAAGCTTCTGAAAAATTTTAATAAATAAATTTCTGCTCCCTTTATTAAAAATAATTATAGTGAATAATTCTAGTGTACAATTCTACTAAATAATTGTACTTACTACAGTGAACTTAACAAAGATGCAAAGTGAGAAATATATTTATAATTACTAACACACAGTTCTAGAGTGGGGAAAAGATACTTCTTAAATATAATTAATAAGATGTGCATGTATTTAATTTTAAATAATGTTAACAGTGGCTATCTTTGCTCATGACATTATAAACAAATTTCTTTTCTTCTTGGTACTTATTAATAGTATCCAGTTTTCTACAAATACAAATTACTTTTATAAACAGAAAAAAGAAGAATGGTTATTTAAATGTAAACATGTTCTTGGCAAGAAAGTACTTCTTTATTTACCAATTATCTGAATGTCATCCAAACAGATATTCCATGTGGGATGAATGTGGAAGAATTGAGAATGTGGCCAATGTCTCTCTTCTATATCCAGAATGAGAGACAGCAATGATCTTTTTCTGTAGGACTTAAGAACTAAAAATTTACTGAGTGAAGATCAGGGTTTTACAGTTATGTTTGAGAAAAGTGGCCACAAACTGGGGAATATATACAGTGCTGAGGAGAGGCAAAAGGTGGTTTAGCTAGATGAGATATACTGTAAAAGATGAGGGGCTTTTCTATAGCATATGGCCTGTGCTGAAGAAAGCCTCATCCAATGTCCCAGCCCTAGCATACTGAATTTTGGGAATTCCTAAATACTATTCCAGAGACAGCCTAGTTCAATTCCCCATGGTAGGAAGGAAAGCTGTTTCTCTTTTCTGAAACTAATTTGTTATAAAGTTCAGGGCACTGAAACTAATTTGTAATACACCCCATGTTATATAAAACAAGACAAATTTTAAACTAGAATGTATTTAGGGGGAAAAAACACCTCTCAATTTTAACTTTCTTCTGTTTTTCCTATGCTATGAAAGTACATCAAATTTCTTCACTTATATATTCTTCTGGGTCTTTTACATAATGTATTATCCTCATATTTACTATACTTAATTCTTAGCAACTATTTATTGGATAATTATTAAACCACAGACATAAAAATGATAGTAACAAAAATAAAATCAGTGTACATAACAGTTTAAAGATATAATACCTCTGTTGCACCATCGATGTTCTGTTTTAGACAACTTCCAGGATATACTGTTTTCTGTACATCAGATTCAGTAATTACCATTGAATCAATGGAAAAGCTAAAAATAAATAAAAGAGGATGAAAGAATTAGTGTTGTGTGTAAATTTTACTGTTAGTCCAAATTTACAGCATGCATAAAATGTGTATTGGGGCAATGGAAACAAGAATGACAGGTCAAGAGTTACAGGTATTGTAACTTAAGTCATATTTTTGACTGATTAAAAATAAAGCAGCAGAATTAAATGATAGAATATTTTAACAGATTATCCCTGAATTTTATGCCATTGTATAAAGTCTACTACAAAAGCATGACATGGAGCTGTTTGTAAGTATTAATTTTTTTTTTTTTTTTTTTTTTTGGTACGCGGGCCTCTCACTGTTGTGGCCTCTCCCGTTGCGGAGCACAGGCTCTGGACGCGCAGGCTCAGCGGCCATGGCTCACGGGCCCAGCCGCTCCGCGGCACGTGGGATCCTCCCAGACCGGGGCACAAACCCGTGTCCCCTGCATCGGCAGGCGGACTCTCAAACACTGCACCACCAGGGAAGCCCAACAAGAAATAACTTTAAATACATGTTCATAGGAGTGAACATGGCAGTCAATAAGCCTCATTTTTGCAGGGTGGGAGAAAACTAATGGTTTTAGTTGAAAGGTATTAATACATTTCCAGTGATTATTAGAGAAACTCTAAAAAAGCATGATGAGCTGGCAAAAAGCCCAAGTGCAAGAACAGCAAAGTAGGTCTACACTTCCAGAAAACTTCCTTTTCTTCATGCTTTGGAGAGAAAACATCACTAATTAAAGGAAGGAAACTTGAAATACTGTAAGTGGTTATGAAAGAGTTCTTGCTATATACCTATTTTCTTTCTTATCAAAAAACCTAAAGTAATAGTTTCCAAATATCGATCTATGGACTGCCCGCTTCAGAATTACCTTGTTACAAATACAAATGACCAGAATCCATCTCTAAGCTACTGAATCTAACTCTTCAAATGTAAAATCCAGTAACCTGTAATTTCAATAATAACAATGAAAAAATAATAATTTCAAACACTAATAATTTCAAAAACCTCCAATGTTTTTAATGCATGGTAAAGTTTGGGAACCACTGACCTCAAATAAAATGGAAGCCTTATAAGGCTGTGCCAATGCTGGATAAACAATTCCAAAGCCTACATACAGACCCTGAATAAAAGATGGAGAAACAGAATGCTTCCAAAGAAGTGTGGAAATTCAGTATTTTGTCTCCAAAAAAACCCAAAACAAAACAAAAAACCCCCTTGTCTTTAGGTTCCAATAACAAGTGCCTATAGAGGCATTACTCTTAGAGCAGCAGAGCCAGTCAAAGTTAGGTTAAATCTCTGAGGACTTTATAGAGCTAGTTACATACTACAGCACACTTCCCTACTAAATTATAAACTGTTCATTCATTTAACAAATATTTATTGAGCACCTACTATGCATAGGGAATTATTATAGGGTTTGGGATACAGTGAATAAATAAACAAAAATCCCCTTACAAAGCTTGAACTCCTTCACAGGGGACAGATAACAAAAACAAATAAATAAACCTCCCCTCCAAATATAATATAGACTTGTTTTTATTTTATATAAATATATAGTTTTAAATATATAAAACAGTTAATATAGAAAAATGAAGCAGGAAATTCATATACAGAGTTATAAGGGATGATTTTAATTTCAATAGGGTGATCAGGATAGGCCTCATGAGAACATGACATTTGAGTAAAGACCCAAAGGAGGTAAGTGTGTTGGGCATGGAAATAACTAGAGAAATATCATTCGAGGTAGAGGAACAGCAATGAGAGAGAAATTCATAAGGCAGAAGCATACTGATGGTTTGAGTATCTCGAGGAGATTATGTGGCTTTACAATAGTAAGTGACAAGCAAGTCCGCAGGAGATAAATTCAGAGAGATAAACAGGGACCCATTATATAGGTCCAAGTAAGGCACAGTAAGGACAGAGGAGCACTAGAACAGCATGATTTGTCTTAAATTTTAAAAGCAAAGTTTTAGAACTGTGTTGAGAATAAACTTTAGGGAAGAGTTAGAGTAGAAGCAAGGAGATCCATTGTTGCAGTAATCCAAGTGAGACATGATGATGGCAGGGACCAGGGGATGAGAAGTGGTACAGTTTAGATTTATTTTTTAAGTAGAGATAACAGCATTTCTTGATAGACTGGAAGTGAGGTTTGAAAGAGGAGTCACCAGAGATGGAATTAGATGGCTGCAGAGGAGCAAATTTTGAGGGGAAGATCGAGTTGTATTTTGGACATGGTGAATCTGAGCATTAGACAACCAAGTGAAGAAAGTCCAGTATGACTGGAATGATCATATCTTATATTCTTTGCGTACTCCCCATATCAAAGTAGCAAAGACTGGACATACAATAAACAAGTAACATGCACACCGCCTGATTTAACTTAGCATATTCATAACAACAAGCATCTTTATAAAATAAAGGTGTAAGTAAAATTCCTATTATAAAATGTATGTGGTTTACATTAACATTTACTTCACACATTTCAGAGATGAAGAATTATCTCCTGTTCTTATTTCTTGGCAATGCTATAGCCCATCTCTTTCAAGCAAATTTGCTTAAGTTACACTTTTTTCTTAAAACAACCATACTATGATTGTTACTAAGCTACAAACACTATTGAATGAAATTATAAGTAGATGGATACCTTGGCTGAACTGTAAACTCATTAACAGCTTGTAGCCTTTCCTGCAAAGAATGAATCTCTGCCCCATAGTTTTCTTCAGTTTCTTTCAGTTGCTGCTGCAAAGAGGATACGAGGTTTTCTAATTCTTGAACTTGTCCTTCAAGTTGTTTAATTTTTTCAGTATCTTGCAGAGCAGATAACTTTCTTTTATGACAAACATCTGAGTTACATGAATGGAAGAAAATGCACATTTCAATACAAATTTCTTAGTGAAATACCAGTCACTGTTTTGAATGTACAGAAAATATTAATTCTTCTTTGAAAAATGTTTTTTAGTAGTAATAACTCAGGTATCAATTTAAACTCATTTAGACTTATGATAACAAGAAAACATGAATAGTGTAATTCAAGATCATTTCTTCTATCTTCATGGTGGCAGTACCCCTAAAACTACCAATTTTATGTCTTTAAATTGAAAATAATGTATAACCAGAGAATGTAAGAAGTGGGAAGACATGAGTAGTCTAAATCTTTCATTCTAAGGATGAGAAAACTGAGACCAAAGAGGGTTACAGTGAAATGCCCAATGCACTACGTTGTCTCAAATTTTAAAGTAAAAAATCAAATTACTGAACATTTGGTATAAAAACACCACATTACAGTATATAATCAAAATTTACCAGTGTCTTGAAAATCTGTCATCTGAGGATGGGTTGACAAAAAGTCTGTTTCCTCTTTTGGTAGGTTTTCTTCTGCAAATTCAAGTTTCACATCACCTGTCTGCTGTCTTTGAATCTATTGAAAATAACAGAAGAAAAGCAGTGACATAAATATATGACCCAGGATTGTGAAAACTATATAAAAGCAACTTTACCTTTAAAATGTTTCCTCCAAAATCACCTAAAATTGTGACACTCTAATACAAATATTTTCCCTTCCAAGTTATTCCACGCTCTCTTTTGACACAGTGACTCACATCCCATTCCCTTCACAGCATTGATATTATATTAGTAAACATAATGTTCTTTCATAACCAGAAGGAATTTCATTTTACTATAAAAATAGGAGCTGCACAGAATTTGGTATAAAGTTCACAATAATATTTAAAGTATGACTTGATCTCTGAAGTTTCAACTCATACACAGTAAATTTTATATTATCAATACTTAATAACATACCTATTTCTGCTATTAATCTCTGGAATATACCTCACATACAACAAGGTAACTGACAAATGTATGCTGTTCTTTATATAAAAGGAAGGAAAACAGCAAAAACAGATAAACCTCAGCTTATTTCCTTAATTATTAAAACTAGGCAGCAATATGTCAGATGTGTGTGTATTAATTCAGTCATTCCTCAAATATTTAATAATCGGTCTACTATGTGGCCAGTATTGTGACAAGGGAGAGTAAGAATATAAAAAGAGTAAAAAAAAAAAAAAAAAAAAAGGTGTATCTGCCCTCACAGAATTCATCAGCTAATTGGGGAAGTAAAATTAAACAATTAGAGAAGCATTAAACTATAATGTTTGACTAAAGGGCAATAACAGAAGAAAGACTGATGTGGATCTGAGTAATTATGGAGGAAGTCAAATTTTATTTGGGCCTCCAACATTTTGGGCAATGATTAGGAAAGTTTACATGGAAGAAAGAATAAGAACATTTGTGAAAGAATGACCTGCTATAAGTAGTGAAGACAATGATCTTGAGGGACGGGGGAAATTGCGCCAGATAAGTAAGACAGGTAGGTATAAACAGCACCGTAAAAGCAAGGGATGAGTTTGGACTTGCTATACTAGATGAACAAAGGATACTGTAGAAGGAGGTGAGCAACAGGATAAAAGCTATTTCCCATGAAAGCTATTTCAGTTGGTACTACTCTTATCACGTCCTCTACCTCACTCCTACCCGCTGTGTACATTTCAACGAAGGATCTTGCCTCCTACTTCCTAGAGAAAATAAAGCCCATCAGGTAAATACTTCAGTTTACAGCTCAACCTTTCTATACTGTCACTTAATTCATTCAGTAAACATATAGTAAGCCTTTACCATGTGCTAAACAAAGCACTGTGCTAAGAAGAGGAAATGGAAATAAAGAGAAGACTTCCTGATTCTGAAGAATGGAACAGGAAAGAAAGGAAGGTAATCAGGTATTTAAAATAACGGAGAAAGGTAGGTGCAAAAAAATAAAAAGTACAGATATTAAGAGAATGGAGGGAGAAATTTCTAGTCTAGGAGGATAGGTAAAGAAGATGACACAAACGACGAAGTGAGAGAGTGGGATGGACATATATATACCACCAAATGTACTAGCTAGTGGGAAGCAGCCGCATAGCACAGGGAGATCAGCTGGGTGATTTGTGACAACCTAGAGGGGTGGGATAGGAAGGGTGGGAGGGAGATGCAAGAGGAAGGAGATATGCGGATATATGTATATGTATAGCTGATTCACTTTGTTATAAAGCAGAAATTAACACACCATTGTAAAGCAATTATACTCCAATAAAGATGTTTAAAAATAAAAAAGGTGACACAAAAGAAATAACATTTGAACCAACTGGAATTATAAGTAGGAATACACTAAGCAAATCGGAGGGGGAAGGACAGTGTTAGACAGAAAAAACAGCATGCAAAAAAGCCCCAGGGGTCTGAAAGATATGGGTGTATTCTGGAAACTCTAAGTATTTCAATATGGCTAAAATGAGGAAGAGGATTAGTAGATGAGGCTAACAGATTAAGCAGTGATGTACGGCCGACTGACTCATCCCAACCAACGTCTGGGATGCCTCTACAGTTGTAGCCAACTTACTGGGATAAAATGTGAAATTCACTTTTTTATCTATTGTGCAGAAAAGAGTTAACACAGAAGTTGTGAGATTTCTATCTCTTTAAAAAGGCCTGCTTACAAGTCTGCCCCTTGGCTGGCATCTGGAAACTTAGCTGGTAGACGGTTCTCTACACTAATATAAAAGTTCCCCTAAATTGTAAGGGAGTCTCATGTACAAGCAATATGGTTTATGCTGAACACATGCTTTCTTCCTGGAAGTCTGAATTTGGTATGTTCTGGCAGAGGATGCCCATTTGGCTGACACCTGATAAAAAAGAACCATGGTTTCCTAGGCTTAGGTGAGCTTCCTTAGTAGTCAAAACTTAGCACGTATCGTCACAACTGCAAGAGGAATGAAGTGTGTCTTCCTGTGACTCCACTAGGAGAGAATTTTAGAAGTTTGTGCCTATTTCCTCCAGACTTTGCCCCATGCTCCTTTTCAAACCTTTATGGGGCTGATTTTGCTTTGTATCCTTTTGCAGTAATAAATCTTAGCCTTGAGTACCACTATTATGTTGAATCCTGTGAGTTCTTCTGGTGAACCACTGAACTGAGGAGTGGTCTTAGGGACCCTCAGCACACCCATACTCTGCCTTATTATACAGACATGTAAGGTGTAAGTTTCACTAATACAGGGAATGAAAAAAATAATGAGTTGTCTTGGTCTTGTTCCTCTCTTTTTACTTCCATATCAACTGACTACCAAATTCTTTAGGTCCTTCCTTAAAATATCTTATGAATCGTCCCTTCTTATTTCCTACCTCCCACTGCCACCAGACTAATCTCCCTAAAAGTTCAACTTCATGATGTCTAGATCGTGATCACAAATCTCCAACAGCTTTTTTTTTTTTTTTTTTTGCATTACGCGGGCCTCTCACTGTTGGGCCTCTCCTGTTGTGGAGCACAGGCTCCGGACACGCAGGCCCAGCGACCACGGCTCATGGGCCCAGCCACTCCACGGCATGTGGGATCTTCCCGGACCGGTGCAAGAACCCGTGTCCCCTGCATCGGCAGGTGGACTCTCAACCACTGCACCACCAGGGAAGCCCCTCCAACAGCTTTTTAATGTCCACAAAAGTGTCACCTAGCATTGAAAGTTTGGTACAGTCTAACCTCTCTAATCTTAAAGTCCATTACTCTTTGAGCAATATGTCCCTAATATATCGCACTTACACCTCCAAGACTTTGATCATATCACCTCTTCCACCTGGAATGCTATTCCCCTTCCTCTTCCTTACGTAAACCTACACATCTTTCATGTTCCAATTCAAGTCCCACTTCCTCCAAGAATTCTTCCTTAATTATTTGCACCTATACTCATCTACATATTTGCTTAATTCCAAAAGTACTTGGCTTTTATTTTATTTTTTATTTTTTTGGCTGCACCTTGCAGCACGTGGATTGGAGTTCCCCGACCAGGGATCGAACCCATGCCCCTTGCAGTGGAAACACAGAGTCTTAACACCACTGGACCGCCAGGGAGTCCCAAAAGTACTTCGCTTTTGAATACTAATTAAATGTTGCCTTGGATAACTATTTTATATATATATATATATATATATATATATATACACACACATACATATACACACATATTTCTTGAATTAGCCTATGAAGTCCATCAATTTATCAATTCCTTCTGTCTAGTAACTATTTACACTGTATACTGCTTTATTCCCAGTACACAGTACAACCTAGCATATAATTAGCAAATAAAAATTACTGGCTGAATAACTGAATGAGAACAAGGTATACATCTTTCATTTCTTTTGTACTCCCTTCAGAGTGTATTTCAGTATGATGTGAGATCAGGAGTTAGGGGAGAGAATTGTCTAGGATGATATGATCCTCAAGTTTCTGGTTGAATGTCACTCTTCAAAACTGAGAAGGGAGAGAAGCTGGTTTAAGGGGAAGAAATTAATAAATTCAATTTCAATGTCGACTGAGACATACATAAAGGATACTCGAGTACAGATATCCAATTAGATATACGACTCTGCAGCTCAGGAGTAAGAACTGACTAGACACAGAGATCTGGAAGCCATGGAAGTGAATGAAGGCAGCATACAGCATAATTAGCAGATCAAGCACAGATTCTTGGTGACTATAAATGGGTGGGCAAAACCCACAATGAAGGCTTAAAAAGCCGCAGAATTGAAGCCACAGAAGCTAAGG
Source organism: Lagenorhynchus albirostris (assembly GCF_949774975.1). Classification (NCBI taxonomy): domain Eukaryota; kingdom Metazoa; phylum Chordata; class Mammalia; order Artiodactyla; family Delphinidae; genus Lagenorhynchus; species Lagenorhynchus albirostris. The sequence continues at coordinate 55,240,637 of NC_083102.1, read as the reverse complement.
GAAGAAAATATTCTAAGAAAGTAGTTAATACTACAAAATAAAAAAATAACAGAATTAAAAAGAAAACTAGTTCAAGATAACACTGAGCATGTGTTTACACCTACAGTTGCAAAGTAGAAGTTTGACTTTAATTCTAGGCTACAGAAGTATTCTTTTGGGTACCAAACAGTTTTTCTTGTTTTTTTTTTTCCTTCCTAATTGTTTCCCAATTAGGGGGGAAAAATCCTTTTTATTTTTAATACTTCCCAACACTTAAAAAAGCAAAAGACCTCACATAAAATTGATAAACTGAAGGAATAAACAACACTGGGCCCTGTTCCTACGTGACAACAACATGTGAAGCTGAGCAGTCTCTGCCCCCTTTAGATGAGGTATGTTTTCTCCAGGTTTCACTTTTCCAGCTTTCACTTGGCCTTCTTCACTTACTTTATGAGTTGAGCTCACGTAGGCATTTATGTTCATGATCTCTGACATATATCTCTCCTCCCTCCCCATGACTCAATTAAAATCATAATGAATCTTTAAAAGGTATAAATCCATAATAAATCAAAAAATAAAAGAGACTAAGAAAGATTTCAACAGAAAAGGTGTGGCAGAATACTGATTAAGCAGGGTGGAGGAAGGAGCAGCCTAAAGCACACGTGAAGGGAGCCACAGTTATAGCAGACAGTTACCTTACCTAGTAGAACCCTAGAAAGGCCCCAGGCTCAGAGAGAGATCAACGACAGGTAGAGATCAGAAAACAAATATATTGACCTTTAACTAATCACAGTATAGCCCTTTCTGCTGATTCAGCCAGGAAGAAGCCTGGTGGCAGGTAAAAGTTTTTCTCAAAACAAACTGAAAGAAGTGTCTGGGGAGAACTAAGGAGGCAAGTGTGGGTGTTTGTGTTCCAGAGTAGCCTCCCACATTCAGGCACTGGGGAAGGGAGGTTTGCGTCTCACCAAAGGAAACTGTTCCCCACTCACTGTCCTGAAAGGAAAGAGGCAAAATGACAAACATCACTGTAGTGACTTGCTTACTGTAACCCCTCCTACACTATTTAATAGTTTCAACTATGTACTGCCATAAGGAAAACCAACATATTTTTGAAAGAATACAAGGATGGAAGGTAAGAAAGCAGAAAGAAAATTTGATAATTAAGAATTCACTGGTAACTTTCACCAAAGAAAGTTTAGTGAAGTATAAGTTTGGAGCTTGTTTACAGTGGGTAGAAGAGAGAGCAAGACAGGAAGAGCTGGGAAACTATGACTACAGTCTATTCATTCCTTCAAAGAATATGACAATGAAGTTGAACGAAAACCACAAAGGGAGATATTAGATTCAAGGAAGACTGGTTATGTTCTAAATAGTGGAGACAAGAGGAATATGCAAGGGGCAAGAAAGACAGAAATAAGAAACACAGACAAAGAGGCTGAAAGCACAGAAGGGAGGGAAGAAACAGGTTATCAATCTTAGAGGAGACAGAAGGTGATGTTAACAAAAGGACAGGAAATAAAATAACCTTGGTTATAAAAAGGGATAACTTCTTCTGAGACAGAGGAAAACAGAGTATTTTCAGATTTAAAGAAATACATATGGTCTAGAGGTAGCAAGATGAGATAATTTATAACTGATAGCTCCCATACTCACAGAAAAATGAGAAATAAGGCCATCTGCAAAGAAAAAAGGGGAGTAGAAATGGAATGTATGACTCGAGGGAAGTTATAACATTAGGTAGCATCCACTGAGGGGACTATGAGAGAATAAATGACAACATAAAAGAATTGTCACGTGATCCTGAGGGTCCAGATGCAGTCAGAGACCATGATTATGCAGTGTCACCAAACCACATCACCATCTAATTTTCTTAGCAGCCCTCAGAAACCCAAGTCTGAGTGAAGAAGAAGGGTTCTCAGAGGCAGGATAAGGGCAGCAGAAAAACAAGAAATCTAGACTACTAAGGGTACTGGTAAGAAAATGGTATGATGATTCTGAATAGGGTTCAATATCTAGCTATGAATGGAAGGAGAAAGAAAACTAGTAATTGTAGAGAAATGTGGAATTAAAGAAGGGCTTTGAATCTATCCACCATCCACCTGTCCTCCTACATAGTTATCTGTAAGATACTGGGATAGGTTTATAGATTTTAGGAAAGGCTGGATAAGGTTGTGCTTTAATTGCACAGAAAGAGGAGGAGAGAGGGAAAGGAGAAAGGGGGTAAAATAGAATGGGAAAAAGAAGGAGGGGAAGAGAAAGAGGAAGAACTAATACACGTCATTTTTCTGATGTAGTTAATAAATTATATGATGCCATCTATACTCTCTTAGTTTTCTATGTGCACATTTCTAAAACAACTACTTGAAAGAAATTTTATATAACACACCATGTGAAACCAGCTATATTCTAAACAACTAATCACATTTTTCTCTTAAAACAGACTCACTGCTTTAAAAAATGTTATATGTAAAATTAAATGCAACTGTTTCACAAAGTTTACAATTTGACATTTTATATACATTTTAACTTTATCATGACTTCAAAAACTCTCTAAAGGGGTAAAGAGTATTCAAATTGCAGAAATTCCTTCAGCTCACTGATACTATATATATATGTCACTTTTCCCTAATTTTCTTTTCATGTTCACTTATTTTAGAAATTTTTGGTTGATGAAATAGCTTACAAAATAGCAGGTAATACAATAAATGCAAACATCATAATACATTTTCCATTTTACAGACCTTACTTAATCGTGACTGAAGTACCAAGAGTTTGTTGTATTCTTCTGTTACTTTGTTGAGAAGAGTTTGCACATTTTCCTGAAAATCTAAATGATAAACAATTATAATAATTTCACTCTACAATAAAAGTCTGCTTCTTTCAATAAGTATTATTCATCAATTCATAACTTCAGAAAATTGCCTGCTAGAAGTAAAATTCATAGATTTAGTAACCAACAATTAAAACCTCAATAATGTGGAACACCTGCTACAAAGATTAATTTGACAATTTCACATTAAAATACATTAATTTCTTTTGGCATTCATTAATTTGTACATATTTGTTCATTCTTCATACAAATGGACAGGGGTATGAAACATTTTATCTGTGAAGGAATATCAAAAAAATTAATTGAGGTTATAATTTGTAAAAATGAAATATAGGATTCCTATTAAGAAAGATAACTGAATGTCTTATTCTTTAAAAAAAAAATAAAACCCCGACAGACTTATTCAATAAAATACCACAAGTTTTAAAAGTTTTTTAAAGGTTTGGATCTATGGTATAAAATTAAGAATTATAGTGAGGAAAAGATGGAAGTAGAGGAACAGAGGATAAAGAGACAAGGAAACTTGTAGACAGCTTTGGTTCTCTTTATATCACAATTACTGCATTGTAAAACTAAAAATGTACATTAAAGATTTAAGATTTCATGAACCTGAAAAAACAAGATGTTAAGATAACTCAAATTGGCTAAGTGATAAAATCATGAATTAACAGAGAAAGTTTATCAATTCATTTAAGAAAATTACTCTGTTCAATAATGTGGTAAAGCCTTTATTACCTTGAACTTCATATTTATAATCTTGCAATTCTAGTTCTTGATTTTCAGAAGTGTGAACACCGGAAGTCTCTTTCTCTTTCTCTTCTACATTTACTTCACATTTTAAAGCAGAAGTATAATGTTCACCAAGGACACTGCAAAAAGTCTGTTGACAACAAAATTAGGTATTTTATGAAATTAAAATTTTGATTTCTGCCACTAAAGATCATTAAACACTATTTTTCTATATGCAAAAGACAGTCAAAATGGCACAGAAAAATCAGTAAGAAAACACTCTTCTGTATACCAAATCAATCTGCAAAAGAAATAACCAAGTCTAAATCTTTCTCTCTCCACATATAGAATGTGAAATTCTTCTTACACCAGGAAAATATTGATAGTCTTCATTATCTACAGTATATATCAAATATATCTATCAAATTATAACTTTTTGCTTCTTCCTCATAATGAATATATCTTGTACTTTAATCTACCACTTTCTGGCTTGGATCCTATTCTGATGTTATCTCTATAAGGTCAACTACCCTTGTGAAAAACACCAAAAGATGAGGACAGAAGTTCAAAAAGTAGTCTATAAATTCTATAGAAATTACAATATATGAAGTAGGAGATCACATACATAGACTTTAACATAAGAGAATACTATTCTGTGGTTTACACATGGAAAAAAAAATATTTGACACATTATTCTGGTTTTTCTCCTGGGCAACAGATAATTTTATCATCACTTACAAATAACATACGCCACATAATCATCTGATAAGCCCTCTAAATAAGTTTCACCTGTGCCCCTCATGCAACTGGAAATAACAATCAACAACTCCTAGACTTAACCAATTTGTTTATTGTTGCTATTTCTTGAGATTTGCCTAAAAGTTAAACTATACTATTAATAATTGACTTGATTAAATTTTCAACAGTCCCTAAGGCAGAATTTTATCATAAATTGATAAATTGATTCAGGTTGGTAGAAACCTGATCAGCCAATTTACAGGTGAGGCAACACACCCAGAAAGATGAAGTAACTAGTCCATAGTAACATCAATGATTAGTGACAAAACCAGGTTTCACGATGAACTCCAGGGGACCTCTCCATTACAAGCTGATTCATATTTCAACTTCAGATTAGGGGGTCAAGTAAAACCATTAATAGAAGAAAAGAAAATATAAAGTCAGCTTATAAATAAACTACTGTGACTTGGGCCCTCTTTCCATATTTACAGACTATCAACAACGGATATGAAAGGACAATCAATGTCTGAACCCTTCGGCAGAGGTGGAGGCTGAATGAATGTGGTTATTTCTGACTTTCTTTTGCTTTTTTGAATACTGTTTTTGAACTATTCTGTAGGTAATAAGAATCAGTAAGGGAGCTTTACCTTCCCAACTAATACCATCCTCCTCCCTCTTCGATTCACAAATACACAGGCTAGGATGGAGATCTGTGACAAGCCTAGGCATGTATTTTAAATTTTGAACTATTTCAAATATGCAGAAAAAATAGTTCATCTATTACCTAGCTGTAACAAATACTAACATTTTGTCATATTATATCCATATTTTTAAAAAGAAATAGAACATTACATACAGATTTGAAGATTTCTGAATTAAGTACTGCTTACCTATTTCATTCACCTGTCTCTCCGCCCAGAGGTGATTACTCTAACATGCATGTTTTTATACTTTTTCTTTTGAGATTTGCTGATATTAGTACACCTAGCAAACACTGCAATATGGTGTTCCACTGTACAGATATAACACAATTTGTTTATTCATTTGCCTGTAGATAAAAATCTGAGTTGTTTCTAATTTTCGACTTAACATAGACATTCTTACAATGTACATATCTGGTTGTGCACAAATGTGAGCCTAAGTAGAAGTAAATGCCTGGGCTGTGTGATGTACATATCTTCAACAATATACCTTGCCAATCTGCTTCTCAAGGTAGTACACTCCCACCAGCAGTGTAGAAGCGCTCCTATTTCTTCTTCACAAATATATCTTCACGAATATAATTATACTTGGCATAATTAGTTTTTAGATTTGGCAATCTACAGTGTGAAATCTTATCTTACTAGTCTTGTGCAAGATCCCCAGGTAAGTCATCAAATCACTCAACCACCAAAGTGGGCACGGGTAGGAGATAGACCTGCTTAAGGCTCTATTGGTCTGTTTTTTTAAATTAGGCATAACTTTTGTGTATTCTACTGCTGAGATAATTTACCTAGATTTCTTTTGTTTCGAACTGATTATCAGGAAAACATTTTTTTTCTTTTTTTTTTTTTTTGCGGTACGCGGGCCTCTCACTGTTGTGGCCTCTCCTGTTGCGGAGCACAGGCTCCGGACATGCAGGCTCAGCGGCCATTGCTCACGGGCCTAGCCGCTCCGCTGCATGCGGGATCTTCCCGGACCGGGGGTCAAACCCGTGTCCCCTGCATCGGCAGGCGGACGCTCAACCACTGCGCCACCAGGGAAGCCCCAGGAAAACATTTAAATGCTCATTTTAAACTTAAAAACTCAGCAATATTTTCTAAATACAGTTCCGAGGTAAGACAGTAGGGAAAACTAACTCAGATGATTCTGCCTATCAAATTTGTAGTAACTTAAAATTTAGCGTTTCTTGTCTGAAAGTACTTTAAAAAAATATATATCTTTATTGGAGTATAATTGCTTCACACTGTTGTGTTAGTTTCTGTTGTACAACAAAGCGAATCAGCTATAACATATACATGTATCCCCATATCCCCTCCCTCTTGAGCCTCCCTCCCACCCCTCTAGGTCATCACAAAGCACCGAGCTGATCTCCCTGTGCTATGCAGCAGCTTCCCACTAGCCCATCCATTTTACATTTGTAGTGTATATATGTCAGTGCTACTCTCTCACTGAGTCCCAGCTTCCCCTTCCCTGTGTCCTCAAGTCCGTTCTCTACATCTGCGTCTTTATTCCTACCCTGCCACTAAGTTCATCAGTAATGTTTTTTTAGATTCCATATATGTGCATTAGCATACGGTATTTGTTTTTCTCTTTCTGACTTACTTCACTCTGTATGACACTCTAAGTCCATCCACCTCATTACAAATAACTCAATTTTGTTTCTTTTTATGGCTGGGTAATATTCCACTGTACATATGTGCCATATCTTCTTTATCCATTCATCTGTCGATGGACACTTAGGTTACTTCCATGTCCTGGATATTGTAAATAGTGCTGCAATGAACACTGTGGTTCATGTATCTTTTTGAATTATGGTAAAAGTACTTTTTAACTAATACCTTACCTGTGTAAAATGAGAACATTCTTCAGACACTGCCCTGTGAAGTTTTCCAATGAGCATTTGTAAAGGCTTCACTTCATCACCTAATAGAATAGATATTGCATTAAAATGTTCAGTTTACATACTTAGAAACTATTTTCATATTAAATCTATGTCAACTGGAAGCTTCGTGGCAATAAGATTAGTTTTAAATTCTTTATTTCTTTCAATGTTATTTTGTGCTGCTCAGTGTTAACCAGCTAAGATGATCTGCAGGATTTTCAATTTATATCCCACAAAATGGTACAAAGAAGTGACTTACAATTTTTGTTTACTACAACCCAATACTAGAAATACATCATACAGCATAACCTATTACATATATACATCCATATAAAACTGAAACAAAAATTTCACAAATCAACATTTACTCTTTCTACATGCTATGCACGCCAATGTGTTCTGTTCTACTTTATCACTGAACTGGCTTCATCGCCCATTAACGGACTCATTAATTAACTTGTAGTCTGAAACACTACAGATTCTATCTGAAGAGGATACCAATACAAACAATATATGCTTAAAATCTTATTCAACTGATAAAGAACTGCTGAAGTGAAAAAGTACAGTATTCTTATTTAAGCCACACTTTAAATTCTACTCTGTTCAACAAAACAATTCCAAACGTTATGAGCCACCTCACTCCCAAAGGCAGATCTGTCCAGAGTGGGGGCCTAAAGATACCTTGAACAGAGGAAGTTTAATTTAATTAATTAAATTAAGTATTAAAGATAAAAGTTAACTGCAACTAGTCTTCCACTTACGGTTCCTTAAATATTGCTCCTTACACAGTACCATCTTAGTCTTTGGCTCACTCTACAGTCTCCCAGGGCATCTCATTCTTGTCCTTGGCCTCAAATGATCTTTTGATTTACAAATCTTTATCTTGTGCCTAATCCTCCCTCTTAGGTTTCAGCTTTCTATTTTCAACTGCCTAATAGATATCTCTCTTTTTTAAATTAATTAATTTATTTATTTGTGGGTTTTTTTTAAAAAACATCTTTATTGGAGTATAATTGCTTTACAACATTGTGTTAGTTTCTGCTGTTCAACAAAGTGAATCAGCTATACGTATACATATATCCCCATATCTCCTCCCTCTTGCGTCTCCCTCCCAGCCCTCTAGGTGGTCACAAAGCACCGAGATGATCGCCCTGTGCCATGCGGCTGCTTCCCACTAGCTACATATTTTACATTTGGTAGTGTATATGTGTCCATGCCACTCTCTCACTTCATCCCAGCTTACCCTTACCCCTCCCCATGTCCTCAAGTCCATTCTCTACATCTGCGTCATTATTCTTGTCCTGCCCCTTAGATATCTCTTTTTCAAAGTCAACAGGTATTTTTAACTCAATGTTCCAAGCTTAATTTACTATTTTTTCCACAAATCTGGTCCTTATCCTCCTCATGACTGGAGTCGCCCTCATTCCAACTACTCAAGCTAGAAACTTAGGGATCATTCTCAACTCCTTCCCCTTTTACATTTAATATTAACTGCAGACTACAGCCTACCTCTTTTTTTTTTTTTTTAAACATCTTTATTGGGGTATAATTGCTTTACAATGGTGTATTAGTTTCTGCTTTAGAACAAAGTGAATCAGTTATACATATACATATGTTCCCATATCTCTTCCCTCTTGCGTCTCCCTCCCTCCCACCCTCCCTATCCCACCCCTCCAGGCGGTCACAAAGCACTGAGCTGATATCCAGCCTACCTCTTTAACTCTTAAACTTTCCTTCCTTCTCCAATTCCCAATGACATTTTAGTTCAACATCTTAATGTTAACAGAATTACTGCCAAAGTTGCTTAACTGGTCTTCCCATCACTTATCAACTCCCCCAATTTGCCTCAATGCTGTCATCTTAAAAATCTTACGATGTTACTCCCACTATTGAAAATCCTGCATTAGGTCTTATCACCATTGGCATAAAGATTAAAAATGCTTCACTTAGGGTATATGAAGTCTTTTCTTACCAAGCTCCTGCCAATCTTTCCATCTTTATCCCTCAGTACTTTTTCACACACCTTGAATTCTCAACTCTGCAAAATGGATGCAGTCTCTCATATCTCTACATTTAAAACTCAAGAGCTTTTGCTAAAATTCCAACCTCCCTACTCCTGCCTACTGCCTCACTCTTCCAGGAAGTACTAGACTTTTCTCCTCTCTCCTTCCATTCTTTCTGTTCATTCTTCTAGTATAGAAATTTTCCTATTGTTTTCTAAGAGTTTATTTTATATTGCTTTCCCACAGGATTGCTGACATCTTGGGGAAAATAACTCAGTGATTTTTAGATTTCTCAAGCACGTAAACGAGTATCCTATGATTATATGAACAAATGAGTCCAGGACTGGAATACCCAGTCATGTTCCTCTATGGGGTCTAAGTCAAGAACAGAATCATGGAGTGGTGGGCTCTAAGTGATACTTATTTGTTTCATAATACTTATAATTTTGTTAGAAATCATTTACCTGTTTCTTGTGTTTTTATATTCTGTAGCTCTAGCTGGTGTATTTTCTGAAGTTCCTTGATCTTATCCTCTTGAGCAGAAATAAGCTCCTGCTTAAGACTGCAAAGAGCTTTATCTTTTTCCTTTTTCATATATTCACGAACCTGATCCACATGAGTTGAATAAACCAGAGAGAGGCAAATACGTTGAGCTTCCATCTGTAGCCTTAAATCATTCTTAAAGTAAATTAATGTGTAGGTTAGAATATTTTTAAATGACAAATCAAGTAATTTAACTTTTTTTTGCATATACTGATTACAAGGGAGGAAATACATGAAATTATAGTTCAAAATTTCATGTAAGAGAAGTGATGTCTAATTTAAATTTTTTCTCACTTATTCTGTTGCACTGACCTACCTATCTTTTTTCAAGGAAAATAGCACAATATTTTCATTACTTCAACTTCACAGTAAATTTTGATATTTGGTATAGCTAGGATGGCCTGATCTTTCATTTTTGTTCAAAAATAACATTTTAAAACAAGTATAGAAAAATGCAAATAATAATGTAATAAACACTATGTACACACATCCCAAATTAACAAATACAATTATTTTATCTTTTTTTTTCATTTCTCTCCTCCCTACATATTTTTTTGGTTTAGAAAGAAAACATAGATAAAATTTAATCTACTATGTTCTCATTCCTCCTTCTCCAGAGGCCATCATTATCATAAATTTGATCATAAATTTGCTGCAAGTACAGTTCATTTCTTATACTCTCACTTCTCAATCCATCTATAAACAATGCATTATATTTTGTTTTTAACAATTTACATAAATGGTGCAAAATGGTATTTATTTTGCAAATTACTCTTCTCATTCAATATACTTCTAAGATCTATCCATGGAGATACAGATGAATTTAACTGTGGTATTATATATATGAATATAGCACAATTTGTCCATTTCCTTTTTGGAGATCAACTGGATTATTTCTAAATTTTTTGATGTTTCAAAAAATGCTGCAATAAATTCATATACATATGCCCTGTATAAATATGCTAGTGTTTCTCTAATGTAGTGGCTCTCAAACTTTAGCACACATCAAAATCACCTGGAGTGCTTATTAAAACAGATTGCTGGGCCCCTCTCCCAGAGCGTCTAGCTCAGGAGGTCTGGTGTGGGCCCCAGAATTTGAATTTTAACCTGTTTTCAAGTGATGCTGATGCTGCTGGTCAGGGACTACACTGAGTGCCACCTAGAAATGTAAATGCTGCATCACAGACTATGTATATTAACTGCATTAGATTTTAACACATTTTTATAATTATACCAATTTACACTGATATTTAACAGTGTAGGTGAATACTCATCTCCCCACATTCTCATCACACTTTTTATTGTGAAACTTATTTTGCCAATCTGACAGGTATAAAATGCTATTTTATTGTTATATCAATTTATAATGTTGAAGTATCTTTTCATGTTTATGAGCCAATTAGTTTAGTCCCAAGAGTAGAAGTATTTTTGTGGCTTCAGCATTATTTCTAAGCATATTTAGATTGCTCTTAGGTGTTATTATGTAAGTTGTTGCTCAATTTCTTCCGTGAGCTTCCTTCCACAGACACACACCTTACTCCTCTCCCCATCACTAAGGGGGTTTGTCTTGGTAGTGATGAGTGGGGCAGGGACAGCTTATGGGTTTGCCTCTGTTTACTTTATGGAAGTTAATGTCAAGGAGATGGTATGTGAATGTCACTGAAAATGTCTTTAGTTAGAAAAAATAAAATTCTTACTGAGAAGATTTGACCATTTTGATGGCTTCAAATTTAGGTCCTCCCCCAGTAATGTTTTTTAAAAAAATTTAAATGATCTCTGGCATTTTTAGAAGTGATTACATTAAAACCAATTAACTTAACCAATTAACTTACTTAACCAATTAACTTACTTAACAAAGCATTAATAGTTATGCAGTTAGAACATCTTAACTCTATTTAGGTTATTAAAATGTAAAATATCCTAATATCTGATATAAGATCACAAATCTGAGTACATTTATTAGAAGTAAAAAGAAAAAACTTTCCAGTGGCTTCCTACTGTATACAGAATAAAATCTCAACTTCTTACGCAGTCTGTAAGGCTCTACAAGATCTGGTCTTTTGCTTCTTCAAACTCTTTTTCTTCCACTCTCCTTCCCTCAAACTCAACTAAATACGTCTTTATTCTGTTCCTCAAACTCATCTCTGTCATTGCAATTGCTCTAACTTCCATGTGGTAGACTCCTTGCTGCCATTCAGATGGCAGCTCAGATGTTAATTCCTCCTAGACACCTTTCCTGACCACCCTATTTAATGCTGCCACCACCACTACCCACCATTCTCTATCACATTATCTGTTTTATTTTCCTTATAAAACATCACTTTTCTTAACTATTCTACTTGTTTCCTCATTTATTGCCTGCCTCCCTCACTAGAATATATGCTCTTTGAGAGCAGGAACCTTCTTTCTCTTGTTCACCACTATTCCTACCTGGCAAGAGACTCAATAAATACTTGTTATAGAAATGAAGAAACACATAAAGCTCTAGTTAGCACCATTATACAAGATGTCCAGTGGAATTTTCATGTCATTTCTATTTTCAGTATCCAGCAAATATAAATCATCAGGAGTGACCTAGTATTACTCATTATATGCACTGTTTAACTGTATTTAGAATTAATACATTTCCCCCCCCACTTCAGGTAAAACAAGACTCTGAGAAAATGCTAGGATTTAAACCAAGATTTTTTTCTCAGGGATATATAGTTTCATAACTACTGAACAACTATACAGAGCACTAAAAAGTCTGAGAGTTAATTTTCAGTTGTGGAACCTTGAAAACACCAATACAAAATGAGACTGAAACCAATCTTTGGGATTGCAACAAAATATTACAAAATAACTTTTCTAAAGCTCAGACTCTTGTGATTTAAACTCTTGCCTTTTCAAAGAAAATGTGTTCTATGTTCTATTTCCTGAGCAGATTAACTAAAAGATTAACTAAAAGAGCAGCAACAACGTTTAAGGCAACAATGTTTAAGAATTAAAAAGATAAAAGAAATGATAAATGATAGGCTTAAGTGAGAATTACATTACAGGGTTTACTTTCATTCTCTTGTAAGGTTAATTTATGTTTTATGACGATGAAAACTTTTAGTATGAAATGTACGCTGTAGCATATACATGTAAGTAAACATACCTGTTCTGATTTAAGTACACTGAGCTCCTGCTGAAGTTTATCATTTTCACCTGGTTCAGTTGTCCCAAGTGATGATTCATTTGTCACTGACGGCAAGTGATCAAAAAACCATTCTTGCTTGTTTTCTTTTCCAAGAGTCATATTTTCAATAGGAATTTCATTTAACTCCATTATTTTTGATTCTTCACCAAAGTCTTTACTTATTTTAGGAACACACCCTCCAGAATCCCTGCTTGTCAAAACTCCATCTTTTAAAGAGCTTAAATGGACAGCACATACATTTACATCTTCTGTCATATTATGGTTAATTATGATTTCTAGCTCTCTACATCTCAATAAAACTTGCTCTTTTTCTTGCTTTAAAGATTTAACTTCTTCCCTTAGAAAACTAATGTCGCTATGTTTCTGTTTTAATTGTTCAGAAAGATCAGACAGTCTCTCTGACAGTTCTAATTTTTCTCGCTTGGTTACCTCAAGCTTTTCCATAAGTTCTGTTGTATCTTTCTCAACAACCTCACCAATTTCCAATGGTTCTGCTGTAAAAGTTTTGTCATCATCAAAGACTGAACTTTTTATTTTCACTATAGTTGGGTTTATTCTTTGCAAATGATGAAGCTCTTCACTAAGTGCTTTAAGCTTACTTTTATATTCAACTTCTTGTTTATTTTTACTGTCTTCTAAATCGGTTTTTACCTTGAGAAGGCAAGCATAATCCTCCTGTAACTCTTGATAATTAACTTCAAAATTTTTTTCAGCAAATGAAAAAGTGTTCCTTTGCTTTTCAATCTCTTCAGTTAGCTGAATACATTGTTTTTTGAGGTTCTCATTTTCCTCTGTAAGTATTTCTATTTCTTTTTGCCAGCTACAGTCTTTGGATCTGTACTTAATGGAGTCTATGAAAATTAATCTTTCTTCTTGGTTAACAGGAGTATATATTTGCCACATGTCTTCAAGGGCCTTCTTTTCATCTTTAAGAATGCTATTCTCTGCTTCAAGTTGTGCAAGTTTTTCTTGAAGGTCATCCTCTTTTTCCTTCATTTGTTTCTCCAATAATTCAGTTTTAAGTTGTAATTCTTGAACTTCTTGTTCAAGTGTACCCTTTTCCTTTTCTTCTTGTCTGAGTATTTCAATTTCTTTTTGAAGTTCATTGATATGAAGGGTCATTTCTTCTGATTTTGAATTCACAAGGGATTGCTGTAAATCTTTCAGCTTTGAAATTTCCAAAATTAACTGGTTCTGCTTAGTTATCAAATTGTCTTTTTCAAACTGCATGGTTTCTATCTTTTGACTCATTTCATTCTGTAAGCCATCTATCTGCTGTTTATAGTGAATGCCTAAGTTATCTTTAAGCTTTTCAATATTTATTTGATGTTCAATTTCCAAATCTTCCTTCAGTTTGGAAAGTTCTTCTTCATGACTAAACAGGAGCTGTGTCCTCAGCCTCTCTAACTCAGCTTCTTGTGATTCAGCCATTCTGTCTAATACAGCATTTTTTTCTCTTTCTAACATTTCAAGCTTTATCTTATAATGTGTAACTTCTGCTTCATGTTTTAATTCTAGTTCCTTCCTGGATTCAGATGCAGAAATAATCTCCGCTTTCAAATCTTTCACTGTACTAAGGGACTTGTGTGCTTCATTGAGTTTACTTTCTTGTTCAGCTATAGTCTGTCTAGCCCTCTGAATTTGGTCCCTTGAAAAGCTCAATTCTTCAAAAAGGTCTTCAAGCTGTCTCTGTAGAACAGACTTTTCTCCTGAAATTACTCCTAGTTCTTCCTTGAGTTTTTCCTTTTGAGAGTTATTATCTTGCAATTTTATATTCAGTTCATTTATTGCCATATTCATTAACTTTATTTGATCTTCATTAACTGTAATATTTGGACACGATCTTAAAGCATTCTCCATTTCTCCCTTATGTTGTGTTTTAAGTTCATCTATCTGTGACATGTGTTGTTTTATTAATTCTTGTTTCATCTGTACTATCTGCTGCCCATACATCTCATCCAGCTCTGCCCGGAGTTGTTCTAACTTTCTTTGTGTTTCTTGTTCCATTCTTTGTAGAATATCAGTTTCAAATTGACTATCTTTATGATTTTTCTTCTGAAGTTCTTCAACTGTCCCCATTAATTGTTTTATTTCCTCAGAACACTGTCTTTCCTTTTGCTTGGAATTAGTCAGCTCTAATTTCATATTTTTTATCTCTTGGTTCTTTTGTACAACCTGTTCTTGTAATTCTTCCAGTAATTTATCAGCAGTTGTGACTTTATCCTTTAGCTCAAGAGTTTTTTTTTCTTCTTCTATTATTTTTGTATTTAATTCTTCAATGACTGCTTCCTTTTCCTGTATTTCTTTATTTGAGCTTTCTACTTTTTTATCCTGTTCCTTTATAAAGAAAAAATGAAAATATAAAAATGGCATTTTTAGTTCCTGGTTACTTATACCCCTTAACCCCATTACCAAACGACTGACAGAAGACTGCTTTTTACATTATCCTACAAAAAGTAGCTGCTGAGCCTGCCCCTTAATTTTTCTTACGTCAGTGAGACACAGGACTTGTGTAGTCAATACTATCTATGAGCAGTGTTGGCCTTCTTGGTGGGAAGAAATTTTTCTTACATTGCTATGACTAAATTTTTTAGTTTAAAAATTCAGTGGGATTAAAATGTGTCTAAACCGTTATACGTTCTTCTTTCTTATTAACTGATTAACATTCTATGTATTTAGTATTTGCAATAGCTAGAGCACTACATACTCTTTACATTTCCAGAAGATAGTCCTAAAAATATATCAGAGTTCCTCCCATATAGTATTTTAGTGACCTGAAGGTTTGGTGGGCAAGTGTTATGAAAAGAGTAAAACAACAAACACAGGTTCCTGTAAGTCAGCCTTAACTTCACTCCTGGGGTAAATGAATTAAAAGTTCAGGGATATGCCATGCTTAAGTGGTTGAATCGCAAGTGATATGCAAGACAATTATACATTTATGGCATATCAATTTGATTCTAGATTTTTGGTGTGAATAGAAATTTGAAAGCAAGACAGATTTTTCCCCCCACTTCTGATTTGGGACTCTTATTTTGGAACTGTGGATAAATCAAAACCCAGAACATATGCCGAGGTATGTCCCTATGTCCCTAATCATTCACAGAAGTGTTAGAGCATAAGGGAGTCGAGTAGAAGCCCTGGAGACCAAGTTTTGTCTCTGTTACTTAGTTGCCTGAGTAGTTAAGGGCTGTAGTCACAAGGACCAAAAAAAAAGTAAAATCCACAGAACAGAACAGAATATATGTAAAGTAATTAAAATCATCTTCAGGAGACAAAAGTCCAAGGCCAAGAGGACTTAAAGGCACCTCAAATGAATGTATTAACATACCTAAAAAAAAGAATGACAGGGCCTAGGAAAAAAGAAAGCCTCAGAGAGAAATATTGGCAGTCCCCATTTAAGTACAGTTCAGAAAAGAGAATCAAGGTACCATGAGACTTTGAGAATTCTAATCCCTCTGGGAAAACCATACCAAATGTAGAAAGCAAGGTAGGGGTCAATTGTAAACAGAATTAAGAATTTCAGTCCAAAGGCATTACCATTCCTACTGTGAGATGGATATATGAGGTTATCACAGCCTAATGCCACTGAACATTTGATTCCTCTAACATCCCTTGATCTCATGCTCACTTGAGCAAAATCCTATCAGTTTTCGTCTTGGTATCACATATCCCATCAACGTCACCATATGTTACTAGCAAGTACTAAGCCTTCAGACTTTAATTTCTGGACTAAAATATGACATTTAAATCAGTTTAATCTCTTTAAATCTTGGTGTTTTCACCTGTAAAATAAAGATATTATTTTCTCTATCTCACAGAATATGTTTGAATCTAAAATAAATATATTAAGGTATTAATTCTCATTGTGCGACATACACACATAATATATTTATATACTAGAAAAAAATCTGTAAGGCATTTGGAGTCTCTAAGAAAGTAAAATCAGTTCATGGCAGTCAACTTCAGTTAAACTGTTAAGTAATTAGTCTTGTTAATGTTGTTATAAAATCTTTAATATTTATTTATATATCCTGGTTTTTCATGGGGGGAACCCTCATAAAATAAAAAGTATCAATTCAAAACTGTCCAACACTTGATATTACTGCAAACAACAATTCTTCATTCAATTATTAAATAGTACAAATTCATGGTTCACTTTTCTTACTACCATTTATTCCACAGTACATGGTTGTAAACCACTTATATGGTGTTGCAAAAAAAAGATAGCTCTGTGGTTAAGGATACAATCCCTCTATTTTTTGGAAACAGACCTGAGAGAGTAAGGAATAATATAGTTCCTGCCTGTGATGACTGTACCATGGGAAGTTCAGAGGATTAGGACAGTAAGAATGAACCTGGAACAGTTAATGCAGTTGCCTCAGAAACCAAGACAGTTCCAACTATCATCCTAATGCCCTAGTCCTTCAGTTGCTTTAATGGAACTACTACCCAGGGATTCATTCAAAGAGAAAAAAAGGAAAAAATATGTATGTAATGAAAAAGGGACCGATAACAAAAGTATTCTTGTTAACATTCAAATAAACAAAGGTTATTCCCCCTACAAAAATGAATTACTTGAATTTTAAATAATCTCAAATTATACTGCCTACTGAATACAATATAATAAGTAAGTACGATAAAACCCGACTGCCCAGGCTCTTCTAACCTAGGCCTAGACTGACTTTCTACTCTTACCTCCTGGAAAGACTCATTTCCAAAGACTATTGTTTTCTTATTAAACTACTTTTTGATGTCTATATACACTTCTAACATGTTTCAGTCTGGGTCTTTATGCATACTCCACCCTCTCTAAAATGTCCTCCCCATCTCATCATTTCAGATTCATAATTTATTCACTTATTTACCAAATTAGTATTGAGTAGCTGCTATGTGCCATATATTACACCAATTAGGGAGAAAACAAAGTACAATTAAAAGGGGATTGTTCCAATATACAGACTTACCTCAAATATCACCTTCCAGCTAAAGCCTACCCTGAATCACTTCCCTTATGAAGCCAGACTTACTAAGAATTTTCAAAACACTTTTTAACCATACTTAGCCTTGTTTTGTGGTGTCTTGCATACATGCCTACTAAACCATGAGTTCCAGTGAAGAAAAAAGCACATTTAAACATCATTATCTCTTCCAAGAGCATGATGCAAAACAAGTGTTCTGTAAACATCTACAAAATGATTTTTAAATTACCTTGGTTGTAAAGCATGTCCATTTCATAATTTCAATATCTTAATATTGTACATTTCCTATTTTCCTTAGAGACAGTCTCTGGAATCATACTACCTAGATTTGAAATCTGGCTCTACCAATTTATTACCTGTATATCTGGGCAATTTACTTCATCTTGCTTTGCTCTGATGTCCTCATCTGTAAAATGGGGGTGACAATGGTATCTCTACCTCATAAGGTTGGTGTGATGATTCAATGAGTTAGTATGTGTATGATGCTTTGAATATTGCCTGGTAGCAAGTAAACAAAAATAAATGCTACCTAATACTTTTATTATTATCCAAACAATAGTCTTGTTTTGACAATTTCTCAACATCTTGCAGAAGAACCTCCTAAGTTTATAGAAAATACTGTATTGTATGTATAGTCTGCACTCATTATTCAAAGATTTCATATCTGTGAATTTGCTTACTTGCTTAAATTTATATATAACCCTGAGATCAATACTCACAGTCATTTGCAAAAGTGCACAGAGTGGTAAAAAATTTGAGTTGCTGGGACTTTCCTGGTGGTGCAGTGGTTAAGAATCCGTCTGCCAACGCAGGGGACACAGCTTCAAGCCCTGGTCCGGAAGATCCCATGTGCCGCAGAACAACTAAGCCTGTGCGCCATAACTACTGAGCCTGCGCTCTAGAGCCTGCGAGCCACAACTACTGAGCCCACGTGCCTAGAGCCCATGCTCCACATCAAGAGAAGCCACCGCAATGAGAAGCCACACACCACAACAAAGAGTAGCCCCTGCTCGCCACAACTAGAGAAAGCCCATGCACAGCAACAAAGACCCAAAGCAGCCAAAAATAAATAATTAAAAAAATTGAGTTTCATGGCACGCATGATTCCAACTGGCATCAAGCAAGGTGAGCACACTGCTTTTTTGTTTAAGCTCTCATATGGAGAGGACAAGGATGGAGACCATGAGAATGGAGATGGTAGGGGGTAGCAGAGCATACTGCAAGAAATTCTGGCTCTGGGTCAGTCCAATAGGGTTGGAATCCCGATTCTGGCAACTACTTGGGGGGAAGGCACCCTTAGGCAAGTCAGTTAACACTTCTAACCCTCATTTCTCTTTTGAAAACTAAACAAAATATAATCTACCAGGATGTTTTCTTAGGATTTAATATTATAATCTATATGATATGCACAACACTGTAAATGAAATATACTTCAATAAAATTAAAAAATAAAATATAGTGGAAAGAGCAAAAAAAATCTATATGATATGTATGTGTGTGTGCATGTATGTATGTATGTGTATATATATCCCCTGGGAGCACTGAATAAGTGTTCCAGGCAACTTTATAACACATAACTATCATGAATAAAGAGAATCTGTATTTTTAAAATCCATGAAACTTCATTTTGCCATGAAAATATTTTCAGAATTTCATAACCATGGCTAAAATGAGTAGAAACATCTCTAGATGTAAAAGAAAAAAACGATAGAAGTTCTGGTTATAAATGTAGATTCTCCGGAGAACTCAATTTAACATAGGCCGATCACTTTCAAAGAACTCAGTAATGAGTATTATCCTTCCCCCACCCCAAATATTTATTTATTTATTTAGGCTGCGCCAAGTCTTAGTTGCGGCACTTGAGATCTTCGTTGCGGCATGTTTAGCTGCGGCATGTTTAGCTGCGGCATGTGGGCTCTCAGTTGCGGCATGCATGTGGGACCTAGATCAAACGTGGGCCGCCTGCATTGGGAGCGTGGATTCTTACCCACTGGACCACCAGGGAAGTCCCAATGAGTATAATCTTAAAACCTATTACTGGAAGACTCCCAACTGCTTTTGAAATAAATTATTTTACATGCTTAAAGAACTTTTCTTAATTATGAAACTTTCTGATTCATGTGTGTAACAAAAAGATAAACACTAGGATGAAAAACTTTAAAATTGTAAAGCTGATGCACATTGGCTGACTTCCTTAAACATACCGTTTCATATGCTCTAATTTTCTCTTGCAAGAAACTAATTTGCATTTTGAAGTCTTCTTTCTTTTTGTGATAATCTTCTAACAGATGGTCTTGTTCTTCCAGCTGTTGCTGATGAGTGAGGATCTGTTGTTTGGCTTGTAGTAAATCTGCAGCTGTGCTACTATGAGTGCTGTTTCTCAGAGTTTCACTAGCCTGTAACTTGAAAATAGAAAGAAACCCCAAAGTATTAAATTCTTCAGTGAGTACACTACGGAAGAGACATTCTTTGGGGGGTGTTACTCGGCTCATAGTTGCTCTCTGGGAACTGTACTGGATTCACAGGCTTGAGACCCCAGCAAACATGCTGCCATAGCTGATCAGATGAGTATGATTACATTACCTAAGCTGATAAATTCCTCCCTTATCTAAAATTATTTTCTGTTACTTGTCAACAGAAACCTTAATTAATATAATCAGATTCCTATGGCTCTAATTAAAGGTAAGTGGAATATATTCAGTCTAGTGACCGTTTCAGAACCTAACTAAAATGAAATCATACCAGGGTTGACAAAGGTTGGATGTTAACTACAGGTTAATTTCTGCAAAAATCCACCTTATCGGACTTACAAGATTTTAAAATACAGATGAGGAAGAAGTACAAAGAAAATAATAGCACAAAACCACTCAAGGAGTATGAATTAAATTCCTGGTTAACATAACAAGTATTTACTAGTTTTTTCAAAAATAATACATAATAAGCAAATGGCTTTTAAATATTTATTTGTTCTGGAAAATATAAGAAAAATTTTTAAAATTCGTTCCTAAAAATTTAATAAATTTTGTTCTATTAGTAATACTTACATGCTGGAATTGAATCTGTAATTTTTGACTCTGTTCTGTCAACTCTAAAAATTCTCTCATTGTCTCATCCTTCTCTCTTCTCGCTTGTTGTAAATTAGCAGTGAGTTGGGTTATGATGCCATCTCTCTGTTTAATGGCAGCTTCAAATTCTTGCAACTAAAAAACATCAGTGAAAATTAAATGTGCTATATTTAATTTTTAACAAAATTAGGTATTAGTACAGCTAACTTCTTCAAAAATACGATATTCAAAATGCATTGGCAGAATTATCACAATCTGTAAGCATATTTGAAAGCTATTATCTTGCGGGAATTAGTTTTACTTCCAAATCAACTTTTAAAAAACCATCTGAACTAGGGAACAAAATACATTAGATTTGACTTATCCATATATCTACTTCTAGAAGGACAAGTGTCTTTATATTTAGGGATGCTCCAATGTTTGTAGGCATTACCATCATAGGCATGTTTAAGCCTTACTTGTTTCTAAAGAAGATGAAACTGAAATATATTCTGTCATCCTTATCAATGTCTTATTTCACCTTGTTTTCATAACTGACTGCCACAAACAACAGATGTTACTTTAACCACAAGAAGTTACTTACAAAGACTGGCTGACATTTTTAATGAGTTTAAGTCAATATACTGACTGATGTGGTATGCAACATAATTTTCTCTCAGGCTGCTTACAAAAACATCTATCCCTACTGAAGTGATGTCAGTCTAGCTATCTCATAAAGTTAAAAAAAAGATCTCATTATATTAGCCTTGTTAATGGACTAGTTTTAAGCGATGTTGTTTATGATATGTATAAGGACAAATATTATGAGGTGACTTGAAGTTACCATTTTAAAAAACCCATCTTTAAAGAATGTACCTATACTATCATTCAAATTTCCTATTTTTGTTTTGTAACAAACCAAAAGCCACATAAGGTAAACACACCTGCTTCAGTCCTTCAGTCCCACAGGTGGCCCTCATTTCTTCTAGTTCTCTGTTTAGCTCTTCAATCTCATGTTGTTTCCCAGCCAATTCATTTTCCATCATCTCTAGGTGGGTCTGATTGTACTGTGCTCCATGTTCAGAATAAGAATCATCAACAACAAATTCTTCTTCCTAAACCAATCCAGATTTTTAATAATTCAGTACTAGCAACATTCCCTCAGGAAAAGGGATTCAAAATCTGAATCCTACAGCAAAGTCTAATTTTAAACATCACTCATCACCTGAGAGTTTACTGGCATGACAACCTACTTTGTTGCTAATGTGATATATATACCTCAAGAGCAAAAACAAGATATCTGCAAATTCAGTTACAATTGAGTTTTATACCAAAAGGTGGATAATTTTGTTTTGTTACACATTAAAAGCATTTAGAGATCACACAATGAAAGAAGTACATACAGGGGAAAGCTTTGTTAGTAACCAAATGGTTTTAAATAGAATAAAACATTAGTATAATGAGTAGTTTTAAATACTGTACCCTTAATAAATTTGTAGGCTTTCCTGTTCTCGCCACAAAACTGCAACCATTTACCTGTATAAAAACAATTTCCTGAAATATTATGGTTTTAGAATTTTATTTAAAGCTAACAATTATATTTGTGCTAACTGTACTCATGCTTTTCTTATGCCTAAGGAAAATGCCTCATTGGCAAAAACAGATAGAGTGATTAAATTTAAACATCTAAAAGACATTATGACCATTTCAAATGCCAAAGAATTCCTCATACGTTTGAGTGCTTACAATGCAAAAGACACTGTGCTATACATTTTCATTTAAGTGAATTAAGGTTCTAAGTACAGTTTCTCTTTTGTCTTCAGAAGAATAACTATAAACCTCTAGTTACAAGATCCTCCTCTACAAAACACTGCCTTAAAATCATTTAAATAATTGTTTTTTGATTAAGCCCTATTCATTTTAAAGTAAAACTGTTTACTGATGTAAATCTATTGAAGGTTGGCAAGCAGGTGAAGAAGTAGGAGGAGATGTCAAGAGCTGAGGAAAACTCCTCAAGAACTTTCCCCTGAGGGTACTATGATAGCCATGCCAACTCTGACAGATGTGGAGATTTTCCAGAATACAGATGTCTCTATCACAGACATTTTGTGGTAGGACGCAGGAGGTTGGCAGAATATGTCTCTGGGGTTGACCTGGTGGGAGATTAATTTCAGTCAATTAATCTACTCAATAATACCTTCCTTCCCCCTAACAGCAAACAAGTGAATTTCATTCCTGTTTATGTTTAATTTCTCACAATTCTGTTAACAGAATCCAAGATAATGAAGTTTTTACTGTTGAAATACACAGAATAGAATAACTTAGAATTAGGATTAGGTTGATATGGATCACACCACTTTAAAAAGTGAAGATCCTAATTAAGAGTTCTTTCCAGAGTTTGATTCCTTTTTTTTCCCCCAAGGATAATTTCAAAAATCAAAGCTTAAAGTTAAAAAAAATTTTCACCTTTATGGCAACACATTATTAGAATTTGTGAAAACTATTAAAACACAGCAATACTAACTCTATTAAGATTATTAATAAAGTCACTTGCAATAACTTTCAAATTAAATTCTAAATTTCAATTAGCTTTTCTTTTTTTTTTTCCAATTAGCTTTTCTTGATTTTGAAATGAAGCACTTTGATAAACATCTACTAAACTTCTCCTTTAGGGTAACAGTATAATGAAATGGATTTTATGAATATTTTCAAATATCATATTAAACAAAGGATATTCCTTTAAGTAGTGATGATATCACTTACATAA
Organism: Lagenorhynchus albirostris; assembly: GCF_949774975.1. Classification (NCBI taxonomy): domain Eukaryota; kingdom Metazoa; phylum Chordata; class Mammalia; order Artiodactyla; family Delphinidae; genus Lagenorhynchus; species Lagenorhynchus albirostris. The sequence goes on along the minus strand of NC_083102.1, from coordinate 55,217,260 downwards.
ATTAGTTATCTATTTATAATAATTGAATCTAACACATTAAATAGCCAACATTCAGCTTAACTTTTCTCTAAGTTGAGCACATTTTACACTTGAGCAAGTCATATGTATTGGCTTCTTAAAATACTACATGACTGTTTTCAAAACTTAATTGTTATTATAATAAATATTAAAATCTTGTCAATATTAACAGATCTTAAAAATTTAATATCATGTAAATAGGTAATAAGAGATTATACACCAGAACTAAACTATATTTCAAAGTTAGAAAAGAAACACTCAACAGATTAGGATCATTAATAGTTAGCAATAAATGATTATATTTTTTAATCTAGATAATTACTTCACTGATACCTAACAGGTAGAGCATTTATCTCATCTTCTTACACTAGCGTTTTAACACAATACTTGATAAACCATAATATGAAGGCACATTAATAGCTTGAAACATGAAGATTAGATGAACAGACTCCTCCAACTGAAGAAACCTTAACTTTACTTAATATTGTTCTTTACTGTGGCATTTTTCAAAGTCATTTAACCTTTAGACTATACTAATATAGTCTTTTTGAATTCATAATTTACTCAATCTGTGTAGACAACTTGAAGATTTGGGAAAGTACAAATAAGGTACATTCTAAATTTTAAAATGTTCTCTAGAGTAAGTATCATTTCCTAAAAATACTGCTATTCAGAAAGAATCAGAGGAAAGATGACTCTTATTTTAAAAATCATAAAATGTTCTTCACACAAAAACTTTTCCTTTCAGTGGACATCAGTTCAAAAACACAGAAGAACAACTCACTATTTATGATTAACACCTTATCCGTATTATACTTAATTTGGCAGTATGTACAAAAATATTAATAATGGATGTTTTAATAAAAAATAAGAAGAATCTAATAGTTCATAAAGTTCATAAAAATTATAGGAGTTCAGTGTGCCTAGCTGACTCCTGGAATTAGAGCCAAGAAACTAATGAAGTTAAGATCATTCATTCAAAGTCAAAGTTAAGTATCAAGCACCATGTTGTATACCTTCAATATATAAGCTGAGACAGGGAGGGAGAAAATGAAAATAAGGTGAAGTTAAAAAGAAGAAAGAAAGAAACCCAAGTCAAAGTTGAAAAGCTAAGTTTACGTTACTTAATGGCTGGCTATAGGCTATGTCTCCAACTCCAGCCAGTCACTTCATAAATGTCGTGAGTCCTGTAAGTGACTTGGTTAAGAAGTTCTGAATAATCAGTTGAAGTCCATAAAAAGACTGTATGCCCTATTATCATTTCATCTTTCTATACATAGCAAAGCATATTTATTTACTTGTCTTACCTCTGTATGTTGCCTGTAGCATTTCCAACTTTCCCCAAATAACCCTGCTCTAATGGTATCGATAAAAATATTTTATGTAAATATGGTATTTTAGATATGAAATGTCCCTTCACCAAGAACTGAAAAGATTATGTATAATTTAAATTAACTCGTAAGAAGTGTATTTTTTATTTAGTCTGATTTCTCTAGTATACATAATTGGATATATTTTTATACAGAACAGATCTTCGGGAGATCACAGGATAAAATTATCTGACTAATCCTTTCTAGACCTGAATCCATTTTTTAATCCAAGGGGTATACTAGCCACAGAAGTCAAGAACATTAAGCACATACCGTATCTATCAAAATAAAATTTCTAAACTAATTGCTAATTAAACATAGAATCAGAATCTGAAATCCTTCTGAGAATAAATTGTTGAAAGAATTCTCATCACTCATTTGTTTCATATAAACTTAGTGTGAAGAAAAGCATACATCTAGTGAAGCACAGTAAAAAAAACCACAAGCTTTGCTGATCGTTTTTTATATATCAAACATCATACTAAAATTACCAAATAACCCTCAAAACTACCCTGTGATATAGATATTATTTCCCCCATTTTACAGGTAAGGAAACTGTATTTCAGTGTTTAAGTGATGTGTCCAAATTCATCCTGCTCAGAGGTGAATAAGCTGAAATTTGAAAATAGGACTTTCTGGCTCCAAAGTCCCTTCTCTTTTACATCACCTTATTTCCCTATGTACCAGAAAAATGACAGTGATATTTAGACAAAATACAAGATAATTATGTGTCTTATGATTAAAACCATGTAATTTTGAAATTTTAAGAATATTCAATTGCAAACCAGAGCAGCCAAGACTGTTATACTTCATAAATCTGTTATTTGTAGTGAAGTTATATGTGTTGCCTAGAAAGGAATTTCATTTTAGAGGTCCCTTAAGAGTTCTAATATGAAGAGTATTACAGTGTGAGATTTACTCCTTGTTTATTTTCTTATTTTTATTGAAATATAGTTGACTTAGCATGTTGTGTATTCTTTGGTTTATAAATTTGACCTACTGAAGATTTTTCTGCCTCCTAAGACTGTGAATATGGCTTAGAAGTCCCCTGAAATTCTAGCTCAGTCAAACCAGTCCAATGTCATTAAATCAAGTAGGTAAAGACCCAAAACTAGTCCAGAGTATCATGGATTGAAGCAGTACCCATTTTTAGCAATCTTCATGAGACATCATCAAATATTTCACAGACTATCAATTTTATACTATTTTCTATACACATAGTAAAATATGTAGATTTCTCAAAGTATAATCCATTATGAATCTAGGCCCAAAATGGATAATATTAGAAGGATTATGATTCAAATCTGGTCAAATCTGTCAAAGATTATTTCATAACTATCTTTCAACGTAACCTTCAAAATCACTAATTTTTTCAACTTACAAATCAGCTAATCAATTGAATTTTTGTGACCACTGTTAGAAAGAGAAAGTATCAGAGGACTGGTCACATAGTAAAGCATCTTTTCCTGAAAGTTTGGTTTAAAAAAATATGTATGTATGAATACCTATATATTACTCATGTGCACAATTATTCATGTATACAACTATACACATATATGTAATACATATGTAAATATATAAAATTACATACACACATATATATAAAATATATTTCTTATTGTTAAATCATGGACAACATGCTTTGTTTTTTAATTCGTATTACTCTTTTTTAAAAAAAATAAATTTATTTGTTTATTTATTTTTGGCTGCATTGCGTCTTCACTGCTGCGCACAGGCTTCCTCTAGTTGCAGCACGTGGGCTTCTCATTGCGGTGGCTTCTCTTTGTGGCACAGTATGGGCTCTAGGCACGTGGGCTTCAGTAGTTGTGGCTCGCGGGCTCTAGAGCACAGGCTCAGTAGTTGTGGCGCATGGGCTTAGTTGCTCCATGACACGTGGGATCTTCCCAGACATGGGCTTGAACCCGTGTGCATTGTCAGGACAGCTTCTTAACCACTGAACCACCAAGGAAGACCTGGACCACATGCTTTAACTTTTATCTGTAGGACTTATATTTAAAATTATTTGTACCTCATTTTGAAACACATCATATTTACTAGGTATCACAATAAAAATTTAAAATATAAATTTTAACCAAATTTCATAGGCATGTATTAGACGGTCTGATCTGTAGCCACTTGGATTATAAAAAAAATTCACTTTGGTATAAAGAAAAAAAAATGCATTTGTGGAATCCTGGGCTGCCCAAAAGTCACCAGTAGTTCAAATGCCAAACCATCTTAAACTTCAATCAAAAAAGACAAGCTCTAAGAATTAAAGTATTATGGAAGAGAAAAGCAGTGTTTTCATATCTAAGCCCCAAATTTAAAGTCACAAGTGCAGATTCTCTGAATTGCAAGCTGTAATTTTAAACTGAGATACTTCCCATAAAGGCAAATTTATGTAGCCTAAACCGGGAACTAATTTATTTATTTAACGTTGGTTAATTATTTCCCTGACCAGATCACTAATAAGTATATTCCCAGCTTTTAAACACATTAAACTTTTGAAGTGTAAAAGTTTTCACTCCCATTAGCAATCCAAAACAGTAATAAGTTCATTTAAGTACATGAAGCTTTTTTTTCTTTCCTAATAGACACCTACAATAAATCAAAACTTATAGAATACACTGAATTGTTGAACCATTCAAAGTAAAGTTTTCCATGTCCTCAAATACTGGACCAAAAAAAATGACAATCATATCTAAAAGAATAAAAAAAAGATAAAATGACATACACTTATTAACACAAAAAGAAGGTATTTCCAAAAGTGTCCAATGCCCACGTTAGCTTTTATCACCTAAATTAAAAATCACTACTGCAACATTAATTTCAATAAATGAATTTATGTAATTAACTAGAATTCAAGCAGTTGTAAAAAGCATTACACAAAATATAATACCCTATAATATGAAATGTTTACTGTGTTAAATATGGACACCTTATATCATGTATCCTAGAAACCCAATTTCAAACACTTTCCTAGAAACTAAAACAAGGCCTCAATCTAATTAAGGACCAACTTATTCAAACAGATTTAAGACTTTAGTTAATAATCTGAAAAAAAGATATGTCAGAAAAATATAAACTTCAGGTTTTCTAGGTCATTTACATTACATCATACTGTGCTATATTCTTATTATATTTATAAAAACATAAAGCATGTGAGTTGCAAGTAATAAAGTACTAATAATCAACAGTAATTTCAAAAATATATGAAATGTCAATCACAGTGTTACTTATCCTTACCTCTGAACTATAGTCATCTGCTGTGGTTGAAATTTCACTTTCCGGCTAAAACAGAAAGTAAAAACTGATTATATTAAAGCCCTTCTACTGCGTCCCCTCTCCAAATATTGTACTTTATTAGCCCATTATTATTGGTAACTTATGATAGAAAACTCAAAAAATATTACTAAAAAACAGGCAAAAAATTATTAAAATTCTTTTAAAATTCCACTCTGATTATGAATCACAATGGCTAAATAACACATCTAAAATTTATCACTAGGCAGTTTTCTAAATATAAAAGTATCAAGAAGTACTTTCACACAGGGTCTTTTATACACTACAAATCATTTGTAAGACAAAAGCACCAAAAAAGATATCATCCCTCTAATTCTTACATCTCTTTTAAATAAAATAAAGTCTTAAACTGTTACTCCAAAAAGTTCAATTTCTTTAAAATGAAGAATCATCAAATTTTGGTGCTAGAAAAGTAGCAACAACTTGAAGAAAATTACCAACCTCTGTTGTTATTAACACTGTTGCAGCTTACAAAAAACTTTCAAAGACATTCTTGCTTCATCCTTACATCCCTGGGATTTGGGTATGAAGTGAGCGGCTTTTCTAAGCTTCCCTCAGCTTAGAAGTACTAGGAAGAGTCAAAGAGGAAACCTAAATTTTCACTGCTTTCACTGTTCACATGCTCTCATCAAATCTAAGAATCTAATTTTACAAGTGAAAAAAGAGACCCAGATAATTCATTTTTTCACTCAACAAATATGAACGATATATGAACCCAATATAGAAGCAACTACATAAAACAAATACTAACGGACATAAAGGGAGAAACGGATGGAAATATAATAATAATAGGAGACTTTAACACCCCTCTGACATCAATGGACAGATCTTCCAGACAGAAAATCAATAAAGCAACAGAGATCGTAAATGACACAATAGAACAGTTAGACTTAATTGATATTTTCAGGACATTACATCCCCCCAAAACAGACTACATTCTTTTCAAGCACACACGGAATATTCTCTGGGATAGACCACATACTAGGACACATGACGAGCCTAAACAAATTTAAAAGAATAGAAATTATTTCAAGCATCTTTTTTGATCACAACAGCATGAAAGTAGAAATCAACTGCAGAGAGAAAAATGAGAAAAAATGATTACAGGGAAACTAAACAATATGCTACTAAAAAACTAATGGCTCAATAATGAAATTAAAAAAATACCTTGAGACAAATGACAATGAAAACACAACCATACAAAAGCTATGAAATGCAGCAAAAGCAGTCCTAAGAGGGAAGTTCATAGTGACACAGGACTTGCTCAAAAAACAAGAAATTTCTCAAATCAACAACCTAACCTACCACCTAAAAGAATTAGAAGAAGGAGGAAAAGCAAAACCTAAAGTCAGCAGAAGGAAGGAAATAATAAAGATCAGAGAGGAAATAAATAAAACAGAAATTTAAAAACCAATAGAGGACTTCCCTGGTGGCGCAGTGGTTGAGAGTCTGCCTGCCGATGCAGGGGATACGGGTTCGTGCCCCGGTCCGGGAAGATCCCACACGCTGCGGAGGGGCTGGGCCTGTCGGCCATGGCCGCTGAGCCTGTGCTCCGCAATGGGAGAGGCTACAACAGTGAGAGGCCTGCATACACCCCCCCAAATAAAATAAAATAAAACAAAATAAAACATAGAAATAATCACCAAATAAAAATCACCAAATCAAATAAAAACCAAGAGCTGGTGTTTTGAAAGGAAAAAATCGACAAACCTCTGGCAGGGATCACCAAGAAGAAAAGAGGACCAAAATAAAATAAGAAATGAAAGAGGAGAAATAACAACCAATACCACAGAAATACAAAAATCCATAAGAGAATACTATGAACAATTATGTGCCAACAAGTTGGACAACCTAGAAGAAATGGACCAGTTTCTAGAAACATACAGCCCACCAAAACTGAATCAAGAAGAAATAGAGAATTTGAACAGACTGATCACTAGAAGTGAAACAGAATCTGTAATTTTAAAAAACTCCCTTCAAACAAAAGTCCAGAACTGGATGGCTTCACTGGGAGATTACTAAACATACAAAGAAGAACTTATATCAATCCTACTCAAATTCTTCCAAAAGATTAAAGGGGAGGGAAAACTCCCAAAGTCATTGTATGAAGCCACTATCACCTTGATACCCAAACCAGACAAAGATACCACAAAAAAAGAAAATTACCATACAATATTTTTGATGAATATAGATGTGAAAATCCTCCACAAAATATTAGCAAACCAAATCCACCAACACATTAAAAAGGATCATACGGGCTTCCCTGGTGGCGCAGTGGTTGAGAGTCGGCCTGCTGATGCAGGGGACACGGGTTCGTGCCCCGGTCCGGGAAGATCCCACATGCCGTGGAGCGGCTGGGCCCGTGAGCAATGGTCGCTGAGCCTGTGTGTCCGGAGCCTGTGCTCCGCAACAGGAGAGGTCACACAGTGAGAGGCCCGCGTACCGCAAAACAAACAAACAAACAAACAAACAAAAGGATCATACACCACGATTAAGCTGGATTCATCTGAGGTTCACAAGGATGGTTCAACATATGCAAATCAATCAATGTGATACACGACATCAACAGAAGAAAAGACAAAAACCACGTGATCATCTCAATAGATGCAGAAAAAGCATTTGATAAAATTCAACATCCATTCTTTTTTAAGAATTTAAAAAATTTTTATTTTATATTGGAGTATAGTTGATTAACAATGTTGTGTTAGTTTCAGGTGTACAGCAAAGTGATTCAGTTATACATACACATGTATCTATTCTTTTTCAAGTTCTTTTCCCATTTAGGTTATTACAGACTACTAAGCAGAATTTGCTATACAGTAGGTCCTTGTTGGTTATCTTATTTTATTATCATTCCACTTTTGTGTTCATGTTATTGAATACAATTAAACATAATGTTTACACCTATAAAATTATCCTGTGTATACACATAAAGAAACATTAAAAAATTCTAATAGGGTTATATATTTTAAATACAGCAGTGTGTACATGTTAATCTCAAGCTCCCAATCTATCCCCCCCCACCCTTCCCCCTGGTAACCATAAATTCATTCTCTAAGTCTGTGAGTCTGTTTCTGTTTTGTAAATAAGTTCATTTGTATCATTTTTTTAGATTCCACATATAAACAATATCATATGATATTTGTCTTTCTCTGTCTGACTTACTTCACTCTGTATGAAAGACTCTAGGTCCATCCATCATTCTTCTTAATGGCTGAGTAATATTCCATTGTATATATATGTACCACATCTTCTTTATCCATTCAGCTGTCAATGGATATTTAGACTGTTTCCATGTCTTAGCTATTGTAAACAGCACTGCAATGAACACTGGGGTGCATGTATCCTTTTGAACCATGGTTTTCTCCAGATATATGCTCAGGAGTGGGATTACTGGATCATATGTTAGCTCTATTTTTAGTTTTTTAAGGAACCTCCAAACTGTTCTTCATAGTGGCTATACCAATTTATATTCCCACCAGTATAGGAGGGTTCCCTTTTCTCCACACCCTCTCCAGCATTTATTGTTTGTAGACTTTGTAATGATGGCCATTCTGACTGGTGTGAGGTGGTATCTCATTGTAGTTTTGATTTGCATTTCTCTAATAATTAGCGATGATGAGCATCTTTTCATGTGCCTCTTGGCCATCTGTATATCTTCTTTGATGAAATGCCTATATAGGTCTCCTGCCCATTTTTTGATTGGGTTGTTTGTTTTTCTGATATTAAGCCATATGAGCTGTTTGTAAGTTTTGGAGATTAATCCATTGTCGGTCACATCACTTGCAAATATTTTCTCCTATTCTGTGCGTTGTCTTTTCGTTTTGTTGACGGTTTCCTTTGCTGTGCAAAAGCTTTTGGGTTTAATTAGGTGTTTTTTTTTCTTTTTATTTCCATTACTCTAGGAGACAGATCGAAAAAGATATTGCTGCAATTTATGCCAAAGAGTGTTCTGCGTATGTTTTCCTCTAAGAGTTTTATAGTATCTGGTCTTATGTTTAGGTCTTTAATCCATTTTGAGTTTATTTTTGTGAAATATCCATTCATGATAAAAACTCTTACTAAAGTTGGTATAGAGGGAACATACCTCAACATAATAAAAGTTATTTATCACAAACTCACAGCCAACATAATACTCATATGATTACCATATGTTCCAGCAATTCCACTCCTGGGCATGTATCTGGAGAAAACTCTAATTGGAAAGGATACGTGCACCCCAATGTTCAAAGCAGTACTATTTACAATAGCTAAGACACAGAAACAACCTAAGTGTCCATCGACAGATGAATGGATAAAGAAGATGTGATATATATATATATATATATAAAAAAATGGAGTATTACTCAGCCATAAAAAAAAGAAATAATGCCATTTGCAGCAACATGCATGGACTTAGAGATTATCATAGTAAGTGAAGTAAGTCAAACAGAGAAAGACAAACATCATATGATATAACTTACATGTGGAATCTAAAAAAAATGACACAAATGAACTTATTTACAAAACAGAAACAAACTCACAGACGTAGAAAACAAACTTATGGTTACCAAAGAGGAAAGGCAGGGAGTGATAAATTAGAACTTTGGGATTAGCAGATACAATCTACTATATATAAAATAGATAAACAACAAGATCCTACTGTATAGCACATGGAACTATATTCTATATCTCGTAATAAACCCTTGTAATAATGGAAAAGAATCTGAATAAGTACATATACATATATATGGATGCATATATATACAAAAGTATATGTATATATACTTATAACTGAATCACTTTGCTGTACACCAGAAACTAACACAACATTGTAAATCGACTATATTTCAATTTAAAAACATTAAAAATTTTTTAAAAAGCTGATTCATGGGCCCCACCCAGACCTGCTGAATCAGAATCTACATTTTAAAAAAGATCCCACATGTGATCTGTATATACATGGAAGTCTGAGAAGTATTCCTCCAAAATGGAGAAAGATAATAAAGTACCTGTCCAATGAGCCCCCAAAACTTAACAGAAACAAAAAACAAAAAAATCCCAACCAAACAAACAAAAAAAGCAAAAATCGAAAAAAAAACCAAACAGGAAGCATCACTGTCTCCTTTCTCATCAATACTTACGGGAATTTTATTCAGCACTCAAGATCAAGTTCCAAGTCAACCTCCTCTCTGATGTAGTTATGATGCCAGGAACAGAAATAAGCTTACTCCTATTCTAAAATCCTGTAGCAGTGGTTCCTAACTTATGTGGCCCTCTTTTAAATCTAAAACACTTCCATGGGACTTCCCAGGTGGTCCAGTGGTTAAGAATCCACCTGCCAATGCAGGGGACATCGGTTCGATCTCTGGTCTGGGAAGATACCACATGCCATGGGCAACTGAGCCAATGTGCTGCAACTACTGAGCTTGCACACTGCAACTACTGAAACCGGTGTGCTCTAGAGCCTGTGTGTCGCACCTACTGAGCCCACACGCTGCAACTACTGAAGTCTGCACACTCTGGGGCGCACGTGCCACAACTACTGAGCCTGCATGCTGCAACTACTGAGCCTGCATGCTGCAACTACTGAAGCCCGTGCGCCTAGAGCCTGTGCTCAGCAACAAGCGAAACCACCGCAATGAGAAGCCTGTGCACTGCAACAAAGAGTAGCCCCCACTCGCCACAACTAGAGAAAGCCTGTGTGCAGCAATGAAGACCCAGCGCGGCCAAAAAAAAAAGCCAAAAAAACCCCACTTTCATGATGCAAGTCCTTATGGTTCGCTCACTTATTTATTCTTTTAAATGGCTACTGATTAAATGCATATTGTGTACCAAGAACTGTGCTACTGAGGATAAAATGGTGAACAAGACACTCTGCACTTGAAATGCTAAAATTCCAGTGAAAGCCCAAGTATTGATTTGTTAGGCAGAAAATGAAAATAAAAACATCTTCAAATCAAATCAAGCACCATGGTTACTATATTGTATTATACAAAAGATCTAGATTTCAACAAAAAATTACAAATACAGGGCTTCCCTGGTGGCACAGTGGTTAAGAATCCACCTGCCAATGCAGGGGACACGGGTTCAAGCCCTGGTCCGGGAAGATCCCAAATGCCGTGGAGCAACTAAGCCCGTGTGCCACAACTACTGAGCCTGCACTCTAGAGCCCACGCGCCACAACTACTGAAGCCCGCGTGCCTAGAGCATGTGCTATGCAACAAAAGAAGCCACCGCGATGAGAAGCCTGCACACCGCAATGAAGAGTAGCCCCTGTTCTTTGCAACTAGAGAAAGCCCACTTGCAGCAAAGAAGACCAATGCAGCCAAAAATAAATTTTTTAAAAATTACAATTACACAAAGAAAAAGGAAAGTATGGCCCATACACAAGAAAAACAGTAGTCAGTAGAAACTGTCCCTGAGGAAACATAGATATTGGACTTAATAGACAAAGATTTTAAATTAGCTATTTTTTAAAAAGTCAAATAAATGAACGAAATAATGTCTAAAAAACTTAAGAAAATTATAAGAACAATGCCTCGCCAAATAGGGAATATAAAAAAAGAAAGAATTTATAAAAGAACCAAAGAGAAATTCTGGAGTTAAAAGTAAAGTAACTGAAATGTAAAATTTACTAGAGGGGCTAAACAGGAGATCTGAGGAGGAAGAAGAATCAGAGCAAACTTCAATATAGTTCAACTGAAATTATCCAGTCTGAGAAAAAGAAAAAAGAATTTAAAAAAAATGAACAGATCATCAAAGACCTGTGCAACAAACATACTAATTTAACATATGAATAAGGGAGACTCAGAAGGAGAGGAAAGGGTCAGAAAGAATATTCAAAGATATGATGGCTGAAAACTTCCCAAAGTTGATGAAAAACATTAATCTATGTATCCAAAATGTTCAAAAAACTCTAAGAAGGAAAAACTCAGATCCACTTTTATGATGAATAGCAAATCTCTATGACATTTCTGACTCTTGACTAAAGCTCAAATCCCTATATATCTAAATCCTATTTCCACCTAAATATGCCAGGGCACAATCCAAATGATAATTTTTTGCCTTGTACAACACTCTTCCTCCTAAGCATCCCATTGTTCTCTACTCCTGGTCTTGGTAGCTCCACCATCCCACCACCACCCAATCCACTCTTAACTTGTCCCTCATCTCCTTATTCTTGAAATTTCCATCATTAACGGGAGGAAGAAAATTAGCAATTATTGCGGAAAACTTTCTATGGGCCAGGTACAGCCTCCCTCTGTTCACCATTACCACCATCCTATCCTGATCACTTTGAGATCCATTTAAAACTAAACTACTTAAGGTTTCCAAATCACATCACACTGTTTCATGTCTTTGAGAATGCTGATTCTTTAGCATGGAGGTTGTCTGCCCTACTTCTTTGCCTCTAGCTAACTCTAACTTACACCTCAAGACTTGGTAATCTCTTCCTGGAAACTTTCCCAAATAACACACACAAGACTGATTTGGGCATTCCCCCAAATCATGGTACTTTAGGGCACCATGTGCATTGTTGCTAGCATGGCTCTAATCAAGGTACACAGCCTATCTTACATCCACCTTCCCCACCAGAGTGACTTTCAAGCATAGAGACTGTCATATTTATCTTTGTATCCTTGGTGCTCAATCTTTGGTGTAATACAGCTGCTCAGTAAGTGTTTGTTAAATCAAGCTCACAAAAATCGCATAGGGTGCTAATGAGTGTTGTCATTACAACAACTTTACACTTAGAATGCTAGTATTTAAAAATCTGGATGAATACTTACTTCAACAGAGAAGACCTGGTCATGTTTAACTATTTCTCCACTGTGTAGAGTTCTCATTATTGTGGATTCAGGAGTCACAGCTGAGCCTAATCTCTGAGAACTATTTGTGCACATCTCATCACTCTGTGACTGCTCAATATTCACAGCATGGTATGCTGACATGTCATGTTTACTACTTGAAGTTTTCCTCTTTTTCTTCTGCTTCTTAGGATTCTGCCCATCAGATTGAGCTTTCCTTTGTCGAAACTGGGCAAGCTACAGAAAAAAAAAAATCATCGTTATTGTCAAAGATAATTTTTCTTTATAAGCACTAAGAAAAAAGTAGATTTGGAGTCACTTTCTTTAAAAGATCAACCCATCACTAAAATGATGACAAAATAATGGACCATGGTTACCGTGTTTAACACAAAAATGACTACTAAATTGCAAAGAAACTAGGTATTTCTGAATGAATGCTGTTCAAATGTTGAGAAGAACTAAAAATATCATGTCTAAAGAAAATATCATGTCTATTCTACCCCAGAGTTGGGTAGAATAAAAAACAGGCATTCTTATTCACTGTTCGGTAGGAGTATAATCTCTGGATATGAGATTATATGAAAACATAGGAGTTCTAAATGCATTTGCTTTGTGGAATTTCTGCAACTTCCACTTATGTATATTAGTAAATGTAATTATTTCATGCAAAAAGCTTTAGCTATACAAATGATCATTGCAGACTTGTTTATAATGGGAAAAATTATAAATATTTTCAGTATCAAACAGTAGAGCCTCCTAGCCCTTAATCATTTGCATACCATCATCAGGATTTTTGCCATATCCTAGTGTCACCTAAACTTACCAGTTACTTAATATGTTTTAACTAGTGTACTTTTCTTATTTAAATTTATTTTAAAAGGATACTGTCGGGCTTCCCTGGTGGCGCAGTGGTTGAGAGTCCGCCTGCCGACGCAGGGGACGCGGGCTCGTGTCCCGGTCCGGGAAGATCCCACATGCCGTGGAGCGGCTGGGCCCGTGAGCCATGGCCGCTGAGCCTGCACGTCCGGAGCCTGTGCTCCACAACGGGAGAGGCCACAACAGTGAGAGGCCCACATACCGCAAAAAAAAAAAAAAAAAAAAAAAAAAGGATACTTTCTATTCTTAGCATAAATTAAAAGTATCACTTGTCATTATTTTAAAAACAAAAACGAATACAATGAAAAATAAAACTGTATTATTAAAATTTTAGCTAGATATATTGCTGATGGTTCTAAGAGAAACAGGCAAGTGTTAGAGGGGTGCTAAGGATCTGTAAGTATCAGACTTTTGGCTTATAAGGAACCTGGTTAAAGAAACCTGGAAAAGTAGTAACTTTTTTTTTTTTTTACAATACTATCCACTCTTATTTAATATTAGATCAGGATATCACCTAAAATATCTCATCACTACCTGTATCAGAAGATATGGATAACATATTTTGAGCAACACTAGATTAATTCAATTAAAATAATACTAATGCAAACCATTATTAATATTAAAAATATTAATGTAAACCATTATTAATAGTAAATGTTTATACACAACATTAGGTATAATATTGCAATATAACTTTTTTTTTTTTTTTTTTTTTTGCGGTACACGGGCCTCTCACTGTTGTGGCCTCTCCCGCTGCGGAGCACAGGCTCCGGACGCGCAGGCTCAGCAGCCATGGCTCACGGGCTCAGCCGCTCCGCGGCATGTGGGATTTTCCTGGACCGAGGTACGAACCCGTGTCCCCTGCATCGGCAGGCGGACTCTCAACCACTGCACCACCAGGGAAGCCCCCTGCAATATAACCTTTTTTAGTAAAAGGAAAATTAAGTGCATCTCTTTTAACAAAGATAAGGCAGGCCTCAGGCTCACAGCCTTCAACAATTATACCTATTTTAAATTTTAATAACATTATACACAGAGGGATGGATTAAATTCTGGAAGAATATAACCATAACAACTTTGGTCTGTCTCTGGATTTGGGATTACAGGTATTTTTCCTTATGCTCACTTGAAATTTCCTTTTTGGTGCATAAATTTTCCAAATTTTATATGAAGCAACTATTAACTACCAATTCCTAAATTTTATTTGAACTCAGTCATTCTGAGAGAAACAAAAGCATAAGAACAGGTGTAAGCCCTTTGTGCCTTAAAAAGAGGAAACAGAGGAAATATACGAACATATTAATATATAAATTAGACCAATTACAAAGATGGCCAGTAAATGTCTTATGATATAAAGGATTAAAGCAATCTTGATGACGTTGATATCATTAACTATCAAAATATGTGACAAATACTAGAATCTATAGAATAACATACAGCATGTTATACTTTTGTCTGCTGTAAATGAAGAAAAGTTTACAGATCTGTAATGTTTACTTAACAAATGTGTCTAATTAATAAGTCAGAAATATCTAATCACTGACCTTGCAATATAAAAATATATCACATTTAAATTTCTTCCCCAGTTCATCAGCAACTAGTCAGTTATTCTACTATCTGCTTAAGGAACAGATGCAAGACCAGTTGCCTCTATTTGTACATTATTAAGCTGCTGGAATGCATTTAAACTACTTTGGAGAGCAAATTCATTCTTAAAAATAAACCAACTGAAACACTATTATATATTATCTGTAAATAGAATCAAAAGTCTAGGGACATCATTTTAAAACGATCCCTCAGAAAGAATGCAAAAGCAAAAAAATGCTAATGACATTCTTAAGATTTAAAAATATATTCAGACAGCAGAGGATATCAGGGCAATGATGAAGATTTTGTTTAAAATTCCAACTCTGTTAGGATATATAATTTATATTTAATATTTATTTATACTTACAAATACATAACAAAAGAGAAAACTAAAATCCTGTACTATAAAAAGACTGATTAAAAAAAAAACAAACAGGGGCTTCCCTGGTGGCGCAGTGGTTGAGAGTCCGCCTGCCGATGCAGGGGACACGGGTTCGTGCCCCGGTCCGGGAAGATCCCACATGCCGCGGAGTGGCTGGGCCCGTGAGCCATGGCCACTGAGCCTGCGCGTCCGGAGCCTGTGCTCCGCAAAGGGAGAGGCCACAACAGTGAGAGGCCTGCGTACCGCAAAAAAAAAAAAAACAACAAAAAACCCGCTGCCTGAGACAACAGTATCCATTATTAAATGAACCCAATGAAAAGGTTAATAATAGATATGGAATAAAAAGTAGAATAGGGGGGCTTCCCTGGTGGCGCAGTGGTTGAGAGTCCGCCTGCCAATGCAGGGTACACGGGTTCGTGCCCCGGTTTTGGAGGATCCTACATGCTGCGAAGCGGCTGGGCCCGTGAGCCGTGGCCGCTGAGCCTGCGTGTCTGGAGCTTGTGCTCCATAACGCGAGAGGCCCCAACAGTGAGAGGCCCGCATACCGCAAAAAAAAAAAAAAAAAAAAAAGGAGAATAGGGGCTTCCTTGGTGGCGCAGTGGTTAAGAAATCGCCTGACAATGCAGGGGACAAGTGTTCAAGCCCCGGTCCAGGAAGATCCCACATGCCGCAAAGCAACTAAGCCCATGAGCCACAACTACTAAGCCTGCGCTCTAGAGCCCACGAGCCACAACTATGAAGCCTGTGTGCCACAACTACTGAAGCCCGCAGGCCTAGAGCCTGTGCTCTGCAACAAGAGAAGGCACTGCAATGAGAAGCCCACACACCACAGTGAAGAGTAGCCCCTGCTCGCTGCAACTAGAGAAAGCCCACGCGCAGCAAAGACCCAACGCAGCTATTAAAAAAAAAAAAAAAAAATAGTTCTATTACAGTATGTAGAACTAATCACTTCTAAGGACATAAAATTACCAAGACATTGTTTCAGGCCTATGTTATTGATTACATGAAGTCATATTATTTTTTCCAGAACAATTAACCAGAAGGTAAACTCCATGAATGTAAGAACTTTTGTTCACTGCTATATATTCAAAATCTAGAACAGTACTCAATAAATACATGATGAGTGAAAAAAAGATAACATACCTTTTATAGAAAAGTTAACATTAAGCAATAATTTTAAGCACTGTTCCACAGAACCTAAGAACTAAGATGATAAACTGACATATCTAATTCCACTATCTAAAAAAGTTCCATGGTCTCAGAATTCAAAGTGGCAATTAAATGAATTAAAACATAAAATATTCCCTCTCACCATAATCTCTCTACCCCACTAGGCAAAACAAATAAACAGAAAAACTAAACAAATGACAAAATGAAATTCTCAGAAAAACAAAAATAATAGCTTTTTAGGAAGAGTTCTGTTTTGTAAAAACATGAGAAAAGGAACAAGAGCACATCATAAATCACATCATAAATAGCTATCTATTTTTATTTTAAATCTGAAAAATGGCAAGTTGGCAGATAAGCAAAAACCAGAAACTCTATTCAATTAGCTAATCATTTGATACTGCAATGGGGCACTTTAAATTACTGGAAAAACATTTATTCTAAAACATGCTGGAAATTCAGACTACAGACATCTGTGTTTGTCATTTGGAAGCCAATTATAAAAATGTTAACATATGCAGGCACGGAAATAGCTGCAAGATTTACTGGAAAGATATCATGTCCATATACACTTGTCTTTCAAAACTAATTCAGATCTCAAGCAAATGTCTTACCCGGACCAGAACATGAATAATTAAATAAAAATGACTAATAATTTATTTCATAAACTCAATATTTATTTATAAATGATCATTCTCAATAAAACAAGGAATTTTTTTAATGCTGTTAAAAAAATGCCAAGTTTTTATAATGTCACTTCAATAAAAGTACTAACTGGAATCTGTTTTGTTTCTTGAGAGTTCATCAGGTGTTTATGTGCCAGGCACAAAGCTAGACATGAGTCGAAATACACTGTCTTAACAGTAGGATCTTTTAGTCTAGGCAAGCCGATTATTTCATTGAGTTGTGAGAAACAAGGTAAAAGTTAGTGTACAATTTTGTAAACTCAACAGTCCTATGTTATCTTTAAGGAGGTAGTACGAGAACTTCTCTTGTCCTGATTTTCTCAAAAAAGGCTTTCTGTAAGAGGTGTGGTTGCAGAGTTTTACAGCTGTGAAGGAAATAACTTGGCATATGACAGACAGTAGTGAGTAGTTCATTTATTTAAAAAATATTTATTGTGTTTATGGAATAAATTATCATGTGTTTGCCCTGTGCAGGGTAGGTAGTAATGAAACAGATACAAACCCTACTCCTCTGAATTGTAATCCAGGTAGGAAGAAAAAAATTAAACAAATAGGGACAAATACAGAAATATATCATTTCAAGAGACAAAAAGTGCTTTGAAGAAAAAGTATAGGTACTAAAGAAAGTCTAAAACAGAAAGACTTAATTTGAATGGGAATGTAAGGGAGAAGTCATGAAATATTGAGAAAAGAATGTGGAAGCTGAGATTTGAAGACAAATATGAGTTACTTGCCCAAAAGTAGCAAAATAGAACAGGAACATCTGACTCCAAAGCCAGTATTCTTTCCATTACACCAATTTGCATTCCATGCATTCTGAGCTCTTTTCCTTCATTTGTCATTAAACTTAAAACCACTAACATTAAATCTAGAACAGGAAGTTTAAAGGCATGAACAAATGAAATCACCAAAACAAATACTTTTTTGACAACATTAGGGAAAAAACACACACACAACACACACATACACCAAGAAATTATAAAATATTTAAAAAATGTTATCTACTTTCTCTAGTCTTCAAAAGCAGCTGTAAGTAGCTATGTTTTTACTGTAGAAAATTTAAGAAATCCTAATTAATTCTAATTATGTAACTATTTGTACCTGTCCGTGCAGCCTTTACCTTTGTGATATTCCCTAATGAATGTTGAACAATGCTGTACAAGCTATTACAACAAAACTTCAGGGACCTAACTATGAAAACACAGAAGAATAACACAGTTGACCCAAACACAATTTGTATGTAGAGCTGAAGTAGGGCAACTGAAAACAAAGAAGACAAAAGCAACACTTTAAAGATGCTCTGAAGAATATTTTCCAACGATATGACAAAATACAAACTGTTGGAAAATAACAGTGCCAAACAGACCCGATGAAATCAGATATGGAAAAGACCACAGGACTTTACCTTATGGAGACAGCAGTCTTATTTATATCCTAAAACCTCATTCAATGCAGAATTTTTCTCAAAGTTTTGGAACACTTTCACATCTAAGAAGAAAACGGATTCTGGAACTGAAAAAGTTACCTTAATTTTGCAAATTTTAACACATTTCATTGTCTGGCACATAGTAAGCCCAAATATTTTTTGAGTGAAAATAATGTTTCAAAAAGAATATGGATTACATATATTAGAGTACTGGACTGTTGTGTTTACAGAGACTCTAATAAACTAGCTATGTGACACTGGACAAGCCACTTAACCTCAAGAGAACTCAGTTTTTTCAACTGTACAATGAAGAGGAGGATTAGAAGGATCTCTTAAAACTTCTTTCAGTTTTACCATATGATCCAGCAAGTCCATTCTTAGGTGATATATCTGAAGAAAACAAAAACAGTAATTCAAAAAGATACATGCACCCCAATGTTCACAGTAGCATTATTTACAATAGCCAACATATGGAAGCAACCTAAGCGTCCATCAACAGATGAATGAATAAAGAAAATGTGGTATACATACAATGGAATATTACTCAGACATAAAGAAGAACGAACTTCTGCCATTTGTATCAACATGGATGGACCAGAAGGTTTTATGCTTACTGAAATAAGTCAGACAGAGAAAGACAAATACTGTATGTTTTCTCTTATATGTGGAATCTAAAAAACAGAACAAACAAATGAATATAACAAAACAGAAACAGACTCAGATATAGAGAACACACTAGTGGTTACCAGTGGGGCAAGAGGCAAGATATAGTGGTAGGGGATTAAGAGGTACAAACTACTATGTATAAAATATTATAAGTAAGGTACAAGGATATACTGTACAGCACAGGGAATATAGCCTATATTTTATAATAACTTTAAATGGAGTATAACCTATAAAAATATTAAATCTCTATGTTGTACACTTGAAAATAATATAATATTGTAGATCAACTATATGTCAATCAATAAATAAAATTTCTTCCAGCTTTTAATGCTTAAATTGGAAAAGTTTTTTTCAACTGTTTCTTTCACTTTTTCTTCCCCATACTCTCACTTAATTATGTAGAAGAAAAACTAGAATTCTACATTATAAAAGTTCCTTTTTAACTGTTGCTTGAAAAAACAGTTCAATAAATAGTATCAATTATGAAATGATACCAAATGAAAAAACATACAGAATACAAAGTGGAATGATTATAGTATAGTGTTTAGAAAAAATCAGTTCTAAGTATATAAAATTATCAAAATACTGTTTTAGGCTCATGTTACTATAAGAAGTATATGAAGTCAAATTATTATTGTAGAACAAATAACTAGAAGAGATGCTCCAGGAGGGCAGGGATTTTTAATCAAAATCAAAGCCTATTTAATACTCTTAAGTCTCGAATAGTGCCTGCATATAGGTTCTCAATAAAAATTTGCTGAGTGAAAAAAAAGATAATTTTTTTTTTTTTTACAGAAAACAGGAACCATAAGCAATAGTTTTAGGCTTATTCCTCAGAACTTCAGAATACCTGTATAGTTTCTAAAAAAAAACCTAAAATGATAAATCAGGTCCATGGTTACATTACTATACAACCATACTATGTAATATTATGTACCTGTCAAAGATAATGTTTTCAAAAAAAATTTAATGTGGGAAAATGCTCTCAACATAAAGCTGGGGGAGAAAAGAGACCAAAACTGCATGCAGAGTATGATTCAAGCTAAGTTTAAAAATATACATAGAAACAAAGAATGAACAAACTGTTAATAGTGATTACTTGTAGGTTATGAGAGTATGGGTAATTGTTTTCTTTTCTGAGAGATTTTCACTGCCTCCCTCCCTCCCCCAAAGATCTGTAAAGAATATTCACTAATAAAACTATGGGCCCATATGTTAATATCACTATTTTTAAAAGGATATAATACAACTACACATCTACCAAAAATCTCATCCCAAAAGACAGAAATAAGGCAGAAGTCCCAGGAATTATGCTGTCTTGGGGCCTGGCCTCTTTCATCAGCCTCTCCAGACACCCTCTCCAGACATCCCATAAGCATAACTGCTAACAGTGACAGATTATTACACCTCACTGTTCAGATGCCACCAACTTCTGTTTCATTTCACTGTCACCTCATTTACTGCTAACACTGAACGGTGAGAACAATGGCACTTTGCCCCAACCTTATCTAGTTTCTGCATAGTATAAAGCTTAATCTCATCAAAAATAAACAAATAAATAGCAGTTCATGTAAAGGAGAATCCTAAAACAAGGTATATCTGTAACAGATGCTATCACCCTCAGGAGCAAAAATACATGCCAGCTTATTATCTGAGGTTTGTTCACTTATAAGCCACAGATAATAGAATATTATTCTCTCTTATATGCATTTTTTTTTGCAGGAAATATCGACTTAAAAAATAAAAGAACTGCTATATCTGGTCACTTCAATGGCCCATCCTGTCAGATATCCAGTGCCCATCAACAGCTCCAATGATCTGTCAGAGATCATTTGTGATGAAACTGGGTGTATAATAAAGACATAAATATCAGTTGGCTTTGGTTTTGCTTCCTCTTCCTATCTCATTCCACAACACAACACACTCACTACTCCCCGAGGACTGAGGGACCATGGGATTATGATCTCTGCACACCGCTAGGCCTTGGGCATATGCATCGGAAAATGGGCAAAAGTTAACACAGCACCAGTGTTTGTAACAGAAAAACTGGAAACAACCCAAATGCTCATTTATATGAGAATGCTAAATGAGGTAAATTCCTATAATGGAATTGTATGCAGGTGTGAACATCTTTACATAATACTGAACAAAAAGAAAATCATTAAATACTGCTTATAATATGATACCATTAAGTTCAAAAACAGCAAAACTAATATATTATGTAAACATATGTGGTACAGAAAAGCAAGGCACTGATAAAGAGAATTCAGAATTGTAGTTACCTTAGGTAGAGAGGGGGTGGGATTAGATTGGGAAAGGTTTCAAATGTATTTGAATGTGTATATTTCTTAAACTGGGTGACAGGCATAGAGGTCATTTTTTAAAAATCATTTTTCTTATCTATATAATTTATATGTATTCTTTTGCAGGTGAAACATATTTAAGTATTTTTGAAGTATGTATTTAGAACTTCATGCTGAGGAAACTGGCCAGTGCTCATAGCTCCTACCATACAGGACACCCCAGCTGCTCCTCTCAGTCTAGTCTGATGAGAAAAGAGGCAGTTGATTAGATTCTTCTCTTGGAATTAGGGAACAAAGAGTTAGAAAAGATATCCAGAAAGTAACAGAGGGGAGATGAATCTTATTGAAGGATTTGAAAATCAGTGCATGATGCAATAATCATATAAATATCCCTAAACTCACCCATAAAGTACATTTATGTTATCAACCTACTAGTCATGTTGCAGACTAAAATACTTTTTGTGTATTCAGCACAGCCAGTTTTCCTTCTGACGAAATCATCCTTACTTCTTTAGTTGCACACCAAGTAAAGTAGCTGGCATATAAGAGTTCATGATGTATAATCACCTAGTTTTGCAGAATCACACAAATTAGCTATGTCAGTGGGTCCCAAACTTTACTGCACATTGAGGATCTTTAAAATGTAGTGAGTCATGGACTTCCCTGGTGGCGCAGTGGTTGAGAGTCCGCCCGCTGATGCAGGGGACATGGGTTCGTGCCCCGGTCCGGGAAGGTCCCACATGCCGCGGAGTGGCTGGGCCCGTGAGCCATGGCCGCTGAGCCTGAGCATCCGGAGCCTGTGCTCCGCAACGGGAGAGGCCACAACAGTGAGAGGCCCGCGTACCACAAAAAAAAAAAAAAAAAAAAAAAAAAAAAGTGAGTCCTGGATCACACCTCAGACTTTCTGATTTGGGGTTGGAGTGTGACTTAGGCTTTGAAATTGTTTAAAGCTTTCCAGAGGCTTCTAATGTGCAGCAAAGTTTGGGAACCACTAAGCTAGATGCTTACTCTATGAATTGATTTGCTTGCACTATTTAAATAATTTTTCTCTCCCCCTTCTTTTTTTTTTTTAAGCGTCTACAGTGGGAAACAATTCCATTGAATAGAACAAATTTGGGGATTCATCCTTAATTTTTGGTCATGTGCAAACTGATGTACAAGCAAAAGAAGCTGACCTGCAAAGAGAGGAGCATCAGATATTGTGAAAGTGAAATAAGGGATGATAGAGAGAATGGCATTGGTTCCAAATGCCTGTTCTGTTTCCCATGAGGCCCAACTATACTTCTCTTAGCTTCCTTTGAAATCTCTCTATCTTTACTATAACGCTCTTTTTCTCTCCTTCACTTAACTAATCAGTTTTTTGGGAACAAAGTGCCCTGCTAGAAGTAGGGTGCTTCCATTTAGCTATTTGAATCACTCAATATTTTATATTAAAAAAAAAACAACTACTCATGTTTTCACTGCTTCATCTATATAGCAATAACATATACCTGCCACCTGGTGGCAGCATACCTACCTGAATATGGGATATCTTTTTTGGAAAACAGTAACCCTTTTCAAAGGTTAAACATGTCAAATATACATTCTTTGACAGTTTTTGGCTACTTTTCGGATAAAATCCATACTGTCTCAACTAACACATATGGCTCCTCATTATCTGATCCCAGCCTATTTCCCCAATCTAGTTTTCCAGCATGAGAATAATGATGATGATGGCTAATACTTCTTGAAAAGTTTTTTAATCTGACAATCTTCTAAGAGCTTTATATGTATTAGCTGAATCCTCACAACAACCCCAAGGCAGGTACTATTATTTTTCTCATTTTCCAGATGGGAAACAGAAGTACTGAGAAGTTTAAGCAACTTGCCTAAAGTCACAAAGCTAATAAACTGCAGAGCCAGAATTTGATCCCAGACTGTCTCGTCTAGTCCAAGCTCATATCCACTACTATTATACTGCTTTTCACAAAAAAATCTTTGAAAAAGTAGGTAGCATTCACCACCCTTTCCTGATTCACATTCATTCTCCATCCCACAGTAATCTGAATTCTTTGCTTCCCTTTCTCACCAACTGTTGCTAAAGCTCAAGGTCACTTTTCAAGTCTCCATCATACTTGATTTCTCATTTTTGACAAGTGGCCACTCCTTAGTTGAAACTCTTCCCTTAGTCTCACAGACATCATCATCTCCTAGCTTTGTAAATAGTTTGTATCCAATATTCTTTGCAGATACTTCTCCACCTGTTTTTTAAACATGGGTGTTTCCACAGAATTCAACTCTCAGTATCCCATTTAGTCGTCATCTTGAGTGAACTCCCCACTCCCAGAGTGTCAGCCAGTATCTTTAAACCAAATATTTCTCTAGCATGGCCTTCTAAAGGAACAGACTCATATTCAGTTTTACACTGGGCCACTCTTCTAGGATATCCTCTGACTCAATGTATCCAAAACAAAAGTCATCTTCATCTTACTAAAATATTTGTTACCCTCCAAAAATGCCCACATTTCCTATCTCAGAGACCCATTTCACTCAAATCCTCTTTTCCCCCAAATTTGTCCATGTTCCCCTATCTCAGAGACCAGCACCTACATACCTTAAGTTGCTCAAGTCAGAAAACTAGAGTCTTCTCTTATCTTAGTCTGTTTGGGCTGCTATAACAAAATATCATAGACTGGGTGGCATATAAACATCAGAAATCTATTTCTCACAGTTCTGGAGGCTGTAAGTCCAAGATCAGGGAACCAGCAGATCTGGTGCCTGGTGAGAGCCCACTTTCTAGTTCACAGATGGCCATCGTTTTGCTATAGCCTCACATGGTGAAGGGGGCAAGGAATCTCTCTTTTGTAAGAGCAGTAATCCCATTTATGAGGGCTCTGCCCTCATGACTTAGTCATTTCCCAAAGGTGCCACCTCCTAATACAATCACCTTGGGTGGTACGATCGCTACGTATGATTTCTAGGGGGAAATGAACATTCAGATCATAGCATCTCTCTTACCCTTTACAACAATTATCAAGGCCTCTCAATCTTACCTCCTAAACAGTGATCAAGGATCACTGTTTAGCCAGTGCAGGGCTGAAGTTAAGAACACAATCTCTTGGGTCAGAGTGGGTTTGAATCCTTGTTCTGCCACCATGACTTTGTGCAAATTACTTAACCTTTCTAGTTTTCCCACCTATGAAATAGGGATAGAAACAGTATCCACAGCTGTTAGAATAGTTATAAGGATTAAATAAGAAAATGAATGTAAAACGCTTAGCATAATGCCTAGCATTAGAAAGTGCTCAAAAATCGGTAGCTACTATCATCACAAATTCATACTCTTCTATCTTCCACTGTCAACCTTCCCACTGTCCAAGTGAAAGACAATGAGGTAGAAACAGAAGTGGGGATAAATCAAGAAATATTTAGAAGGTAAAATCAGCAGAATGTGGCGATTGGTTGGCTCTGAAAGGTAAAGGAGAGTAACTCCCGGAAACCAAATAGAAAGTCAGATAATGTGGGCCTATTGGGTTGTGGTGTTAGAATGGGAAGAAAAAGGCTAAGTAGAAGACAAATTTTGAATAAAAAACAATTAATGGGATTGGGTTATGAGTACACAGGATACAGGAAGATAATTGCAGAATAATTCAAAGTGTTTTAGTTTTCAACTGAGATGCTTTCTCAATAGGTATAAACTACTGAGCCTCAAAAATATGATGGCACATAAGACAGAAAACAAGAACATTAAAATTTTATTTATTTATTTATTTTTGGCTGCATTGGGTCTTCTTTGCTGCGCGTGGGCTTTCTCTAGTTGTGGTGAGCCGGAGCTACTCTTCCTTGCGGTGCCCGGGCTTCTCACTGCAGTGGCTTCTCTTGTTGCGGAGCATGGGCTCTAGGCGTGCAGGCTTCAGTAGCTGCAGCACGCTGGCTCGGTAGGTGCAGCACGTGGGCCCTGGAGCATGCGAGTTTCAGTAGTTGTAGCATGTGGGCTCAGTAGTTGTGGTGCATGGGCTCTAGGGCACACAGGCTTCAGTAGTTATGGCACACGGGCTCAGTAGTTGTGGCTCACGGGCTCTAGAGCACAGGCTCAGTAGTTGTGGCACACAGGCTTAGTTGCTCTGTGGCACGTGGGATCTTCCTGGACCAGGGATCGAACCCGTGTCCCCTGCATTGGCAGGCAGATTCTTAACCACTGCGCCACTGGGGAAGTCCCAAACATTAAAAATTTTAAATCCAAATCACAGAGGGAAAAAAAGACTATATAGACTCCTGTCATAAGACTAAAACACCAATGCCTATTAAAATTACTTATACTGCATTTCACCCTTTTAATTAAAAAATATATATATATTCTTCTCACCTAAAAAAAAAATCCCAAATTACTATCTTCTCTTTTTCTCAAACTTTACTAAAAATTGCTATTGGTTAAAATGGAAAAGTGAGAGTTCTCTTGTTAAAGGGAGTAGAAATGCTCAGACATATATTTTCATTAGAAGAGGAATTTATACAAATTAAAAATTAAATATCAGTTTGGCAAATATAGATGGTTGTACATTAAAATAGTCCCAATATTTTAAGTTATCTTTGAAAAGTTTCTATAACTTTCAGCTAAAACCTATTATTTCATATATAAACTCCCAGCAAATATTTGCTAATGCAGGTTTTACACATTTTCTAATACTTTGCCCTTTACAGCATCTACTTATTTATTTGACTTTAGAAATCAACTTATACATACACAGTCAACAGACCATAAGTGGTGTAGTAATTAACTCAGATCACTGCCCCATGCCCATCGCAAATCCCTGCATCTCTTTCCCCTGCATCCTCTTACACACTTTCATACATTAAACTTGCTTTTTCATAAATCTGAAGAATATTTTTAGTTATAACTGGTCCCTGTTCCTATCTTCCCTGGGGAAACAATAAGGCAGTATCAACTTGAAAAAGTGAGACCCTTGAGGAATAAATACAGTCTAATCAGAGTCCACAATGAATGAGCCCTAGCAAACAAGGAATTTTGTTTACTAATTTTGTGTGTTCAGTATCAAGAAAAAGAAGGAAAGAGATTCTAGACTTTACACCCTGTTAGTTTTTCATAGCTCTGTAACCAGAGAACCTATTCAATTAATACAATTTATAAATTCAAATCTTTATAGATTAGGATTTTGAATAGTTTAGTATAGTTCTTACTAGTGAAAATTAATAATTTGGGGGGCTTTGAGAAATGACCTCTTACAAGAAAAGAAGTAAATTTGGGGGCTTTAAGAAATGATTTCTTAAAAGGAAAAAAAAGTTAGACTTACAGAGAAACTTTTAGACCACATAAGAATCTCAGTGAACAGCAAACCACAGTAAGAATCATAACCCTGATGGCAACTGAAAACAAACACCACACTGTTCATGAAACAAAGAGAATGAAGGAATTTTTCATGGTACAAAAGAATCTATAGATTTAAATAAATAACTTAGGCAAAACCACTTCTGGAACAATTCTGTTTTTAACAGCATTAAATCCACATGCAAATCGACCACAGCTTTATGCAGTGTACCTAGATGAGCATTAAGTATCCTAAGTTATATTTTGGTGACCATGACCACAAAAACTCTAGAAGTAAAAGGGGAGTCAACATGACAAGAAAAGTATGTTACACCAGTAAAATATCTGTACAGATCTATTGTGTTCACATATGAAAATGGCAGGTCTTTTTGTTACTAAAGAAGATTAGGGTTTTTTTCCCATAGTGAAAATGGATTGGTAATGGTCAAGCAAAAAACCCAATAGGTGCCTCTGGAACCAGCTGCATGCACTTGTAAAACAACTGGCTATGGAATGAAATGACTCACTGGCCCACACAGAATTCAAACTTTAGCATTATGCTCTAATCAAACTACCAGGAACTTATGCAAAGGAAGGAACAGTTTAAATTTTGGCATAGCCCAGAAGGCCTAAAAAAAAGATGGAAGATGATCCTATGGAGACGTGTATCTCTCTCTACCTCTCTCCATCACCTGTCTGACTGCATGTTTCTCCCTCTCTCTCCCTCTCAGTATATAAATATATATGTAAGATAAATATAATAAGTAATAGTCAGTAATATTATGTAAAAGAAGTTGGTAACAACAGAATTAAAAAATGGGCAAAGGACTTGAATAGACATTTCTCCAAAGACAGACAAATGGCCAATAAGCACATGTAAAGATGTTCAACATCCTTAGTCATTAGGAAATTAAAGCGCAAAAGCAAAATGAGATACCACTTCCCACCCACTAGAATAGCTATAATTTTAAAAAAATAGAGGAGCTTCACTGCTGGCACAGTGGTTAAGAATCTGCCCGCCAATGCAGAGGACGCGGGTTGGAGCCTGGGTCCGGGAAGATCCCACATGCCACGGAGCAACTAAGCCTGTGTGCCACCACTACTGAGCCTGCACTCTAGAGCTCGCGAGCCACAACTACTGAGCCCACATGCCACAACTACTGAAGCCCACGCAACTAGAGCCTGTGCTCTGCAACAAGAAGCCACCGCAATGAGATGCCCATGCACCGCAATGAAGAGTAGCCCCCGCACCGCAATGAAGAGTAGCCCCCGCTTGCTCCAACTAGAGAAAGCCCGCGCGCAGCAACGAAGACACAACACGGCCAAAAATAAAAATAAAACAAATATACTTAAAAAAATGGAAAACAATAAGTGTTGGTGAGGATATGGAGAAATTAGAACCCTCATACACTGCTGGTGGGAATAGATACAGGCACTATGGAAAAAGTTTGGTGGTTCCTCAAAAAACACTGAATTACCATATGATCCAGAAATTCTACTCCTAGATATAGACCCAAGGGAAATGAAAACTGGTACTCAAATACTAAGCAGCACTATTCACAAAAGCCATAAGGTAGAAACAACTCAAATGCCCATCAATGAATAAATAAACAAAATGTGGTATATACATACAACAAAATATTATTCAGCCATAAAAGGAAATGAAGAACTGATGCATACTATAACACTGATGAACCTTAAAAACATTATACTAAGTGAAAAAAAAACCAGACATTAAGGGTCAAACAGTATATGATTACATTTATATGAAATATGTAGAATAGGTAAACCGATAGAAACAGAAAGCAGACTGGTGGTTGCTAGAGGCTGGGGGAAGTAGGGAATGAAGAGTATCTTCTTAATGGATACAGGGCTTTACTCTGGGATGATAAAAATGTTTCAGAACTAGATAGAAGTGGTTGTACAACGCTGAACTGTTATGCCTCTGAATTGTTTTAAGATGGTTAATTTTTATATGACTTCCACCTCAAGTAAAAATTAAAAAATCATAGATTCTTTATATCTAGCACAAGAAGAACTCAAAAAGCTCTCAACCATCACCGCATTTATTCTTCAAAACACCTGCTAAGAGTCATGGACTGTGACAGGATTCCCACAGACAATAAGGCACAGACTTCATGATAATTTAAATAAGTGCTTGCCAAGTAAAAGTCCATAGCTGCAGTTGTAGGCGTTCAAAACTGTTAGTTGAACAAATAAGCCAGTAAATGTCTCCAAAGACCTAGTGCCCGTTCTTGTACGACAAATAGCATATACACATAGAATAGATGCCATGCCCCAGATGTAAAACAACCTTTATAAGTTTATAAAGAAACTTTAAAAAATTCTGAAGCTTTCCAAATTAAACTTTTTAAAGAGATGCTAACTAAGGCAATAAGATGTCCAATTTCAATGGAAATGAATTGAGAAATAAATATAAATAATGTTCCTTACCATTTAATGTTTAACAATTTACCATGAGAACCTTTTTTAGCTTCCATATTAGAAGAAATTCACTTACATTTCAATAATCAGTAGCCTATAACAGATAAACATTTTACGGTCACAGTTTAGTTCTTACGACAGACTTTTTTATATATAAAAATAAGAGGTGTTTTGTTTGAAAATAATTTTTGCCCCAATCTTGTCATATTCCAGTCACTTGGATATGTCCTATCTTTTTCACTTCCTCTTTTCCATGTGCTCATTCGACTTTCAGTTTCACTGACAGGACACCACAGACCTCCTTGCCAAACCTCTCTTCATTGGATCTTATTTTTTTTTTTTTAACATCTTTATTGGAGTATAATTGCTTTACAATGGTGTGTTAGTTTCTGCTTTATAACAAAGTGAATCAGTTATACATATACATATGTTCCCATATCTCTTCCCTCTTGCGTCTCCCTCCCTCCCACCCTCCCTAACCCACCCCTCTAGGTGGTCACAAAGCACCGAGCTGATCTCCCTGTGCTATGCAGCTGCTTCCCACTAGCTATCTACCTTACATTTGGTAGTGTATATGTGTCCATGCCACTCTCTCGCTTTGTCACAGCTTACCCTCCCCCTCCCCATATCCTCAAGTCCATTCTCTAGTAGGTCTGTGTCTTTATTCCTGTCTTACTCCTAGGTTCTTCATGACATTTATTTTTTCTTAACTTCCATATATATGTGTTAGCATATGGTATTTGTCCTTCTCTTTCTGACTTACTTCACTCTGTATGACAGACTCTAGGTCTATCCACCTCACTACAAATAACTCAATTTCGTTTCTTTTTATGGCTGAGTAATATTCCATTGTATATATGTGCCACATCTTCTTCATCCATTCATCCAATGATGGACACTTAGGTTGTTTCTGTCTCCGGGCTATTGTAAATAGAGCTGCAATGAACATTTTGGTACATGACTCTTTTTGAATTATGGTTTTCTCAGGGTATATGCCCAGTAGTGGGATTGCTGGGTCATATGGTACTTCTATTTGTAGTTTTTTAAGGAAACTCCATACTGTTCTCCATAGTGGCTGTACCAATTCACATTCCTACCAGCTGTGCAACAGTGTTCCCTTTTCTCCACACCCTCTCCAGCATTTATTGTTTCTAGATTTTTTGATGATGGCCATTCTGACTGGTATGAGATGATATCTCATTGTAGTTTTGATTTGCATTTCTCTAATGATTAATGATGTTGAGCATTCTTTCATGTGTTTGTTGGCAGTCTGTATATCTTCTTTGGAGAAATGTCTATTTAGGTCTTCTGCCCATTTTTGGATTGGATTGTTTGTTTTTTTGTTATTGAGCTGCATGAGCTGCTTATAAATTTTGGAGATTAATCCTTTGTCAGTTGCTTCATTTGCACTGGATCTTAAGGATCTTTTTTACCCAACCACTTCTCTATCCCTGTTCCTGCCACTTCTTGGAATGGCCTTAAAAACCTTTCTTCAATATATACTTCAAGAAACCTGTTCTGCCCATTCTTTCCTCCATATTCTCTCTTAAAGCTCATAATCTAAAAATCATGTTTTGCTTTGTTTTTTTTCCAACAAAGCCTAAAGTTCATTAATTAGTTTTTAAGTCACAGACAATGCACCACTGTTGCAATAAATGTTGAAGGTATCAAACTCCTGTATCTACTTTGAAAGCTAAGCAAGCTATGTCACATATAAGAATTAAAATCTAGAAAGTTTAAAAGAAACAAGGAGGGAGAGCAACTTTCTTAGTGGTGGAGCACTGTGTCTGAAATATGCAAAGAACAATTGTACACCATAACTAACTTTGTCTACCTGAGTGGAAAAAGTAATTGAAAAGTCCTGTTATCAATAACCTAATATAAAGGTTGCACAGAGCACCGTCCTTTTTTGCATACAATTGGCACTACTTTCCAAACTGAAAATGCTCATTAAACAAATAAAAATCATATGATTAGTATTTACTGAATGCAATAGGCAAAAATTTTTAATAATTATTCAACAAATAATGCCAATTATATAAAATGCTGAATAGTTGATTAAAAACTTTGGTTTTACTGAATTCTACTACATTAGTAGAATGTTAAAAAGTATACCTAAGGTGAATTTGCAGAAGTAATTTTATACTAAATACATAACTGTCCTCTAATTTTGTTAGCTAATATTACAATACTTTCTTTACATAATATTGTAAATAATTTTACTTGGGAAAAAATGAAGTCATTTAAAGTGAAGTTAGAATAGTTTGGATCAACACAAGGACAGCCTACGTAGTACCGTCCCTGTCAGCACCTTGCAGGGGTGTTAGCCCAGCTCTGAAATTTTTTTTTTTTTTTTGCCGTACGCGGGCCTCTCACTGTTGTGGCCTCTCCCGTTGCGGAGCACAGGCTCCGGACATGCAGGCTCAGCGGCCATGGCTCACAGGCCCAGCCGCTCCGCGGCATGTGGGATCTTCCCGGACCGGGGCACGAACCTGCATCGGCAGGCGGACTCTCAACCACTACGCCACCAGGGAAGCCCAGCTCTGAAAATATTTACTTAATGCAGTAATGTCTCACATCTCCACGGGTCAGGCTTCTTACTACATCAACACTGAGGAAGTAGCTGAGGACCCAACAGCAAACGAAAAAACCAACAGGTAGCAGAAGAACTAAACTGTCATAAAGCCCATTCACCAGGCTCCATCAATGCTTGGTTATTACAAACCACTGTATCAAGCTCAGTTACTGGGTTCTCTAGTCACAGCAAATCTAAAACAGCAAGTTAGGGGAGGAGGCACAGGAGATGGAGCAAGGAAGGAAGTTTTCCAATGAACAGCTTACCAAAAACCAAGTAAAAAATTTACAAGTTGTGGTTTGTAAAACTAGACTATCAAATACAATATTTAAGTCCAATGAACAAACAAGACATTTAGAGAACCAAGTGTCTGAATAAGTTTTAGAAATGATGATTTTAAGAGATTTCTAATGCCAGCAATAAGATACTTCCAATTAAGAGAATTCTGGAATACTGTTATTAAATTACAACATGCTAGTAAAGTAGCACCCATTAACAATTCATAGTCATTCTGCTCATTAATTCACTAAGCAAATATTTACTGAGTACTCACTATCTGATAGATATTATGCTAGACTGCATTAACATCAGTATCAAGAGCTTTCTTTGTAAAACAGTCTTAAAAACGAGGTAGCAACATTTAACACATTTTACCAAATGAAAAAATTCGCCCAATATCCTACTATACCATCTCTCTCATTCTACTTATTACCCAGTGTCTGTCCGTCCCACTAAACTTTGAGCAACATGAAATCAGAGACTATCACCACCTCTGTTATCTCTGGCTCTTGGTATAAAACAGCAGTTCGATACAGGTTTGCTGAACGACCTTACACTTACAATCCAAAGTTTTTAAGTCCTAATCTAAAAGCACACATTTATACAAATGAAGTAATGTCTACACTATTTTTGATGATGCTGTTTTCACTCTATTTTCCATGTTCCTATCAGTCTTCATAACCTTAACAGCTGAATAATATTCCATCACACTAATATAGTTTAGAAAACGATTCTCCTAATATTGTCTTTGAAGTTTGTTCCTGTGTTTTTATATTGTGTCGCCAATGCTCCAGCAAATGTATCTTGCCTTACATGTCTCACAGATTTATTTCTGACTGGAAAAATTGGGAGCTAGTCTAGAAGATAATCTTCTACAATAAAAGTGAATGTTAAAAGGAGATTTTTATCCCATAGGCAGAATTTTGAAAGACAAAAAACACACATACACACAAAGAAACTAGAATTCTTTTTTGCCAAATCAAAGCAATTTAAATAAATCCTCTATTATGAAATCTGTTGTCCAAAGTAAACTATGTTTTTTGGACTGCTTCACATATACTTAGGAAGGATACTTCTGGAGACAGTAAAAATTCTCAGGTAACAAACAGACAAACAAAATGTCTAATTAGAACAGAACTTCGATGCTTTTGGAAGGGGGTACACACTTTACCTCCACTGTCTTGGATTCACAGATCACACTCAGACCCTCAGACTGCAGAAATGTAAGCAACTTTGGGCTTCTAAAGATGCCTCGATACCCTTTTCCTTCCATGTATAGATCCTAAAGTAATAATCTACCCGATAACATACAAGCACTTACACTTTGACCTTAGATAATATGAAGCTAGTTCATATGTTTATATTAATTTAAGACTCGTGCTAAGCATCTACCACTGTATCTCTGCAGTATGGCCCTTCAGTGATTACTGAAATCACAGACCCAGTCTCGTTTATTTATTTGGAGGAAGGAGAAGGTGAGGAAGAGAGAAGAAACAGTTAACTATATTATAATTTAATTGAGGTGCAAGTATGGTTACTAACACTGATCTCTAATAAGCCAAAATATAGTCTAAAAACGGTAATTTCATTATCGGGAGGAAGGGAGCCTTTGAGGCCAGACAAAAAATATGTTCAAACATGTAATTTTTCAAAGAAATATTCTATTTAATTTATATTTTGTCTGTTAAATTTTTCATGAAACCCAGTGAATAATACCTTTTGCATTGTTTGCTTTACAGGTTTTTTCATACACACATTGGGACTCAACAAGATATATAAAACAATTCAATTGTTTAAAGCAGGAATTCTATAGGTGTTGCTTAGCATATGGAACCTTGCGTTCCCAGGAGTTCCATTCACATACTGCATTAACATTCCACACAATACAAAGCGCATGCCATGACAAAGACCTCCAAACACAAACATACAAAGCCATGCTTCTAAAAACGGCCCTAAAGCGAAGTTCACAGCTGGCACTTGTGGCACTCTCAAGCCACGGCTGAGGCAGCTGTCACAGGCCAATCACACACCCAAGAGTGCCAGCGTGCCACCTAAGAAAGCCAAGCTGATGATGAGCGTACAAATCCCCTACCGAATAAAGAAAGGCCCCAAATCCCCACCCTGAAAAGCACAATGCCTGCACAACCCAGAAAACTCCCTAAAAAAGCGAAACGCTGTAGATTTAAAAGCAATAAATATCAGCTTATGGCAATACAGTAAAAGAGAGATTTTTAATATTTGGGCATTCACGAGAAAGGAGCCACAGCACCCAATCATCACGGAAGTATCCGTTAGGTAGTTTATCACCAGGTTTTTTCAGTTAGAAAAGGGAGAGAAGGCGAGGGGAAAACGCAGACCCTGCAGCACCTCCCTCCCCAGGCGACGCACCAGAGCTGCTAAGATCTCCGCTTCCCAGGCCCCCTCCCCAACCCTTCCCAGCCACCGCCTCCCAGCGCAGGCCGGGCGGCCTCCAGCTCTCTTACCTTGGCTTTGCCAGCCTCCAGCTTCTTCTGTCTCTCTTCGTCCTCCATAGCGTCTGCGGGGAAGGCTGGGGGAAGACAGGCAGGGGGTCGGGACAGAAAGGAAAGGTCGGTTCACACGGGGATGCGACCGCAAGCTCCGTGGCCCTAGGAGCAGGGCTGGGCCAGGCGCTCCCCCCCGCTCGAGTGGAACCAGTCTCGGCGCTCACTGGCTGACCGTCTTCGGCCGCACGGGTAGCGTAGTCACCGCCGCCGCCATCTTCGTCTCCACGTAAACACACGGCGGGACGGGAAGGAGGGGGACGTTGTCCGCGCAGCCGCCACGAGCCCGGCCGCTCAGGGCAGGTGCGCCAGCGGTCCCGCCCCACCCCGCCCCGCCCTCGCCAACCACGCGCGCCGCCGCGGGGGCTGCCCCAAGCCGGCCTCAGACGTCTGCGCCCACAGGCGAGAATCCGGTGGGAGAGAGCCCCCTTCCCCGGGGACTAACGCCACTCCCCAGGTGGCGGCCTGGCTGAGGAGGTGGGAGAGAGGGGGTGCGCCAGGGGCGCCGGTCGGACCCCCACCACCGTACAAGGGACTCTGGTCGCTTTTAAAACATGGAGATGTTTAAAATTTCAAGGGAAAAAAGAAAACACAGGTCCCTAAAGGTGAAATTGGTGAACAATGAAAAACCCCAAAGGAAAAGATGGGGGGCGGGGAGGGGACCTATTGGACGACTGCTCAACCCGGAGGATTGGGAGAGCAGCCAGTAGCCCTCACTCCTTCCATAGCAGAAAGCTCCTCCCTTTTCCTCCCACGGGGCTGCCCAGTCTCCGGTTCATCTTCAAGGCCCACCTCACGCGCCGTCCGGGACAACTTTTCTGATCTCTTTGTTACTTCCAGCCTAACAATCCTCTCCCACCCCTCCTCAGAGCTTCCCCTTAACTATGGTGTTCTGAAAGGAGCCTAGGCTTTGGAACCTGGGTTGAAGACGAAGCCAATATAGACAGTCTAGCTTAAATGATCTTGAACAAGTTACCTATCCTCCTGTAGCTTACCTGGAAGTTTTGGAAGGCTTGTTAATATATGTGTTAACATGTGACTGCCCCTGGCATATTAAAACATCCTTAATGTCAGTTTTCTTTCTCCTTGTATTTCCCTTATGTACTCTGCATGATATTTTAATAATTTGTGGCCATTCTTAATTCACCTCATACTCCTGCCTCCTTAATGGCAAACACTGTCTCGCTCATCTTGGCATTACTAAAAAGACCAGCGTAATGCTTTGCACACAATAAACACTTGTTGGATTGAACTGAGGCATTTTAATAAATTTAGCATGACTTTCTTTTCTTTATTTTCATCTGTTCCCTCATTACTTCCTTCTTCTTCCCCATCATCATACTCTCAAATTCATTCCTGGTATGAACTAACTACGCTTTTTGATTTCTCAGGTTGATCATGTTTCTCCTTTGTTTTGGGTTAAGTTAGACTGAAACACTAGCAGGTGTGAACTGAAATAAGCTATCAGTTAAATCACAGAAGTGGTGTTAAGTGAAAATTGGGCTTAAAAAAAGAAAAAGGAAAAAACCTAAAGATCTTAAGTCTACCACAAACTGAAGACTAGTTTTAAATAGTCCGGATTTAGAAATTCCTAGATTTAAAAGATTTTTTTGTTCTCAAACTTCGTAATGCATACATAATTGTGGCAGCTTGTAACACCCAAGTATATAGTCCTATTTTCCTAACCTGAATTGAGAAGTGGATGAGATTAAACATTTTATCATGGGAATAAAAGAATTGAGACAATAAAAGAAGCTTGTCATCTACCAAAATAAGAATAAAACTAGGACTGGGGGTTTCCCTGGTGGCGCAGTGGTTGAGAGTCCACCTGCCGATGCAGGGGACACGGGTTCGTGCCCCGGTCCGGGAGGATCCCACATGCCGCGGAGCGGCTGGGCCCGTGAGCCATGGCCGCTGAGCTTGCGCGTCCGTTACCTGTGCTCCGCAACGGGAGGGACCACAGCAGTGAGAGGCCCACATACCGCAAAAAAAAAAAAAAAAAAAAAACTAGGACTGGAACCAAGTGTTCTAATACTGCAGTGATTTAAATACTGCCTGGACTGAGGGACTGTGTTTGTAGATTCTGATTGCCTAAGAGGAGGAAGCCCTACAATAATCTGACAAGATATTCCTGTTTGTTAATAGATGCTGCTTTCTCAGTGACTAAGGAATTCACCTGTTTGTTCCAGTGTGTGCTGAAAATGTTCAAGAAACATTTGTTCCAGTATGTGCTGAAAATGTTCGAGAACCTTCTAAAGCAATAAGATTATTTCAATGTTTCCCTTTACTAAGAGCAGCCAATCATACATGTCTGTTTTATATATAATGGGTTCTCAATAAATGTAGAAAGTTAATTGTGCGTTAAGTACTGTTAGACGGGCAAGTATGTGGCACTAGTGCTCTGCCACCTCCTTATGACAGCTATTCATGTCATGTCATGTCATGATTCATTCAAGTCATTCCCTGAGAAGATATTTGAGCAGAGAATTGGAAGAGATGAGAGAGTGAGCCATGGGGATAAGTGAGGATATTGCAAGTCTAAAGGTCCTGAAGCTAGATCATGACTTGACGGTCATGTTAAAGGAAAAACAGGAGGCAAGGATGGCTAGAGTAGAGTGAGCAAGGAGGAGGATAGTAGGAGATGCGGTCAGAGAAGTAACAGGAGGCCAGATCCTGTAGAGTTCTGAAGGTCATAAGGACTGGCTTTTACACTGAGTGAGATCAGGAGCCACTGGAGAATTTTGAGCAGATGGGTAACATGATCTGGATTATGTTATTAAAGGACATCTGGCTGCTAGGAGGAGACTGGACTATGGGGCATCATTTGGGATGCTACTGCAATAATCTAGAGAAGAGATACAGGGAGTTTGGACCATGGTAGTGGTAGTGAATTAGATTCTGGATATATCTTGAATATGGAACTAATAGTGCCACAGGAGTTGTGGATCGAACATGAAGTTTGAGGTAAAAAGAGGAGTCAAGGTTGACTCCAGTGTTTTTGGCCTGAGCAACTGAAATGATGGAGATGCCAGTAACTGAGATGGGGAAGAGTAAGTTTCGAGGAGAACATGATAAATTAGAGATACATATTAGGTATCCAAGGAGTGATGTCAAATATACTCCTGGATATCTGAGTCTGGAGTTCAGAAGAGAGGTCCAAATATAAATTTGAGAATAATCAGCATATAGATAGCATTTTAAGTTAAGGCCTTGGATGAGATCATCCAGGACCATGCTGTCCAATACAGCAGGCATTAGCCATAGGTGGCTATTGAGCATATGAAATATGGCTAGTCTGAACTAAAATATGCTGTAAGTATAACACATTGGATTTTGAAGACAGTATTTAAAACAAAATAATTTAAAATATCTCATTAATGTTAATGATGAGTGTCCACCATAGAGAATTACCTTACATGGTTACTACTGCATCTCCTTTAGACAAAGCCACTCTTTCTAAATTAAAACTGGTCCTGAAGAGCTTCCTTAGTCAAGGCCCAGTATTGAAATTGAAGGTTAAGACTGTTCTATCAATCATGGACAGAATGGTTGCCTATATTGGAGAGAAATATGGCTACAAATCCAAGATTCAAAAGCTGAGCAGATTTATACGGGAAATTTTCTAAAAGTGTTGATTTTCTGTCAGTGAAAATTCTTAAACTTGGAGCAACGATAAAATGCTTCCTGAAAGAAAAAGAAAAATAATTTAATAGCTCATTAATATATCAATTTTTTAAAGTAATATATTTATATTGATTATATTTTGAAATGCTAATATTTGGAGTATATTGGGTTAAATAATATATATATGAATTTCATCAGTTTATTTTTGCTTTTTTTAATGTAGCTATTAGAAAATTTCAAATTACACATGCAGTTTGCATTCATGGCTCACATTATTTTTCTATTAGACTGTGCTGCTCTTGGGGGCAAGTTTAGATAGAGAAGTGATAGAATGACTGAGTCTTGGAGCACTCTAAGAGGAAGGGAAGGTGAAAGGAATCAGCAAGTGAGACTGAGAACAGTGGCTAGCTTGGTAAGAGGAACCAGCAGCCAAGTGAAGAAAGTGAAGGAGAGAGTGATGAACTGTGGCAACTGCTGCTAATAGGTTAAGTAAGTTGAGGACTGAGAAATGACCACTGGGTTTAGCAAGGTAAAGGTCACTGGAGGCTTCCTGGGATGTCATTGTAAATCAATCATTAACTGTTTCCTACTGAGTGCAAGTACTGCCGCAGTATCGTTCTCAACAAAGAGCCCTTGGAAGTCACTTCCAATGGACCAGAATTGAAAAGGGAAATGATATCGATTTGTCATCACTGATTCAAGTTACATTCTAGTGATTCTGTTTATAACATCTGTAAAACTCATAATAGAGCTACACTTCTTTTAGTGTTGACTTGCCTTCTTAATAGTGAGAATACTACACTATACTTATTTCC
Source organism: Lagenorhynchus albirostris (assembly GCF_949774975.1). Taxonomy (NCBI): domain Eukaryota; kingdom Metazoa; phylum Chordata; class Mammalia; order Artiodactyla; family Delphinidae; genus Lagenorhynchus; species Lagenorhynchus albirostris. The sequence continues at coordinate 55,178,121 of NC_083102.1, read as the reverse complement.
CCAGAGGAATTAAAGATTTCTAAAAGTACTTTTTATATTTTCCGTTTAAATAGTGTTAGCCCCTTATTGGCAAGATAGCAAACAGGCCTGTGAAGAATACCTATCATGATCAGCAAACAAGAGATTGCTCTAACTGTAGCCAAATCATATTTTGAGAAGCTTTCTCCGTCCCTCCCCCCAGTATATTGTAATTTCCATTTCATGTTATTTGATCTTTCACAAATTGGTCAGATACAACCTGTCCGCCATTTCATTTAGTAGCCAATACGTATCAATAGACCTTGACTTCACAAAACCTGCAGCAGCAATTGAGGCAATTCCTTAGGTTCTATATTAAAAAGAAAAAAATAAAGAAAAAGACGGTTCTTCTCTCTTATATTGTCTGGAACAAAATATACCTCCTAAATTCAGGGGGAGAGAAATTACAGTTTTTCACTAGCCTTTTCTCTTATGGATTAAATAATTTTTCTTTAGCCCTTTCTTATATGGTCTATCTAAAATACATTTGGTCATTTCAGTTGCCATTCTCTGGATCTTTGCCAAATTCTATATAATTCATTTAAGTTAACCAAGTGATTTTCATTAAATATTTGAACTATGTTTCTCACCATACCACAATTATCTTGGGTTTTCCTATGTGCTTAATTCCTATTTATGTGTCACACATATTTTAGTGACAATACCACATGATTGACATATTAACCTCATTTTCCTTTAAATGCAGACACATTTTCTCCTTACAATTCTGGTTTTATTTTGTCTTTAACATGTGGCTTTCTAGAGTTTTTACCTGAGTAAATTATCAATATACAATTCAATCATGTCCTCCTCCACAAATATTTAAAATGTACATAGGCTTTTGAATTTTAATCCTGTTCTAAAGAACAGGCACCTCACCCACTGATGAATTCTGTATTTTGTTATACAAACCATCTAAAAATGAGTCAGAGTCCCTCAAATGTCTCATCAGTAGTTCTTTACAAACAGGTATACATCTTTCTCATTTTTCAAAAGCAGTTATTGTGAAATAGAAATACCAAGGATTTTACTGATTGTTCCCTTCAATTTTTCCAAGCCTAGAAGAAAACATTGAATATCCAGATACATGATCCTATGGTAATAAAAATGTTATCTCAAAATTATTCAGAGAAACTTTCATCTGTGACTTTTTTGGTAAATCAGATAATCATCCACTCAGTGTTTCACCACTTTGTCTGTCTTCATGACTTTGTTTCCCTAATTAGAAGACATTGCCACCTACCATTTCCACTGAGCATTCTCTACCATCACTTGACATACAAACTGCCTAAAACTATGCTCAAATCTTCCATCCAGTAGCAACACTTGCAAAATTCTCTATTTCAGTTAATGACCTTCTTCCAGTCTCTTCAACTTGAAGTCTTGGAAACATCTTGAGTTCCTCTCTACCTCATCCATCATATCTATCAGGCACATGTCCTGTTGTGCTTTCTTTCCCAGGGTGTCTTGATTCCTTCCCGGTTTTTCTTTTTCCAGTGCCAACATGGTAGATTATACCCTCATTAACTTATATTTTGAAAATTTCAGAAGAACTCCAAGCTGGTATGTCAGTTTCATTCCTCTCCACTACCTTCTAGTCCTTATAAGTCTGTCACATTAGCTTTCTAAAACACAACTTTCACTGTCATTCCATTATAAAATGACTTCCTATGGCCCAATAAAATGAACTTCAAATTCCTAAATCTGTCATTCAAAGCCTTCCATAATCTGCCCTAGTTTTACTATGTAGTCCTAACTCCAACTCCCCCTGCTTCCCAACTCCCCACTCTAGTCAGGTGCTCACTGGGCTCCCCATGAAGCAATTGCTAAATCACATTTACACAATGCCAGAAATCCATATACAATGCCAGAGTCATCACAAGACAAATATTTATGGGACATATAATTGAGCTTATTTTTTATTTTTCAAATGCAACTAGTACTTTTTTTTTTAACTAGTACCTTTTGTAATTAGGGTTAAGATGAAGAAAAAGGAGACATTAAATCCTAAAACCAAAAATGATTATTTTTACTTATAGAGGTGAAAGTATATAAAAAGAAAATAGGAGGGAGCATATTGGTGTATCTTTTACATTTTATAGAATGAGAAACTGAAAGATTAAGAAATTAAATGACTTGCCCAACTTTCCATGGTTAGGTAGCAAAAATCTTACCCAGAGCTAGTCCCAGACGCCTTAATTTAAGCCTTACTCCATTGTGTTAAGCTGCTTCTCCAAATGAAATCAGTACTTGAGTTTGAAAGGAAGAAATACATGCTTACAGAGTGTATTAAATAGGACTTCCCTGGTGGCGCAGTGGTTAAGAATCTGCCTGCCAAAGCAGGAGACATGGGTTTGATCCCTGGTCCGGGAAGATCCCACATGCTGCAGAGCAACTAAGCCTGTGCACCACAACTAATGAGCCTGTGCTCTAGAGCCCGTGAGCCACAACTACCGAGCCCACATGCCACAGCTTATGAAGCCCGCGTGCCTAGAGCCCATGCTCAGCGACAAGAGAAACCACTGAAATGAGAAGCCCGCGCACTGCAACGAAGAGTAGCCCCACTCACCGCAACTAGAGAAAGCCTGTGTGCAGCTACGAAGAGACCCAACGCAGCCAAAAAAGAATGTATTAAATAAAACTTATGATTTTTTGGGTTAAATTTTAAGGTTTCAAAAGATTATTTATGACTTATGAAATTAGAACTTGTTTAAAGTGGCCTAATGAAACTAACAAAGTATTAGAGAAATCTGAGGTGTTACTTCTATCAAGATGGAATTATATGCCTGTAATCCAAGATATTGCCATTGATTACTGAAGAGAATATATACTAACTTTAGATCTTCAAGGATTTTCATGCCACCAAGTAGTCATAGAATATAATCTAAATGAATTTCTAAAGGAGTTGTATCAAGGGTCCATGTAGTTTTTAGAGTTAAGGTACACTTAGTTTAAATATGAAAGGAAATTTCAAATAATCTTTCAGTGTCTCTCCTGTTTCAGCCAAGAGTCTGTGAAATGTTAAATACCCTCTACACTTACAGTGCCCTTCCTAGGGAAACTGCCCTGATTTGCTATGGCTTGTGCTGGATTTGAGTGAAACCAGCTTTGTTTATCCTGGGCTATAAATGTTTTGACCTCTAAAAAGACTGCAGACAAAGGAGGCTGACCTCCTGTGAGTTAGTATGGCATAAAATTCTAACCAATTTCAGCACTCATTTTGAATGGTGATATATGGACCTAATCACACTGTCTCCCTCTTGGAAAGTCAGATGCCTTGTGAACTAAGAGAATTTAGGCATGATTCCAATTTTCCATGATACTTGATATACTTCTCAGTCTTGGAACTTCTGGAGTAACTCTATGACTCAGAAGATACCGTCCTGGGCTACCTACATCCCAGTATGTCCTTGCACAAAACTCCATTGCCAAAGATAAACGGAGTATAACTTTTCTTTACATCTTATAAAGCCTAACAAATAGATCTTATGTAAACTGCATGCCACTTTAAAAAAAGGGCAAAATAATATGAAATATTTGAATGCTTTCTATATACCCAAAATTAATATATAGATCTTCACATAAATTTCTATTCACCCAAGAAACCAGGACTAGAACTTACCATTGTGAAGGTATGTAAGGTAATTCTGAACATGTTTATATACCCATATGTGTGTGTTTATGTGTGTATGTGTGTAGGTATGTGTGTGTGTGTAGCAGTCTATAAAACTTTACTGGAGAGTCTCTTGGAATAAGCTGTCAACCAGTAATCATCACAAACTTCTGTTTCTACTAGTGACTGGAATATCATTTGGAACTCTGCAGCAATGATTTAATAAAGGCTATCTAAAGGTTTGAAAGAGCTAATGTGTTAGAAGGATTCGAATGTGACATCTATATTGACAAATAAACTGAGATATGACATAGTACCACTTTTTGAAAGAAAATATCCTAAATTACTAATTTAAAATATAGAATCTCAAAGTCTACAGATATGATTTAGAGTTGTAAAGTTTGCTGATTTTCCTTTATAGGAGTGACTTACTTTTATCTTTAAACATTTCTATAGTAGCTTTAAAAAAACTTCATATTTTGTTAATGTCCAGATTACATTTGTTAATTTCTTGATTTCATACTGTCTCCAACAGTGGTTCTCAAACTTTAAAGTGCATATGAATTATATGGAGTGTTTATTAGAAATATAAATTTCCTAGGCCAGAAGGTCTGAGAAGAACTGAAAGGACCCAGGAATCTGTACCTTTAATAAGCAGCCCATGTGACGGTAATGCAGGTGGTCTGAGGACGAGGCTAGTGCTATAAACTGAATGTTTGTGACCCCCAAAATTCACATGTGGAAATCTTTCTTTTTTAAAAATATTTATTTATTTTGGCTGTACCGGGTCCTAGTTGCAGCGTGCAGGATCTTCAGTTGTGGCACACATGTGGGATCTAGCTCCCCGACCAGGGATCAAACCCGGGCCCCCTGCATTGGGAGAGCTGAGTCTTACCCACAGGACCACCAGGGAAGTCCCCATATGTGGAAATCTTTTTTTGTTTTTTAGCATCTTTATTGGAGTATAATTGCTTTACAATGGTGTGTTAGTTTCTGCTTTATAACAAAGTGAATCAGCTATACATATACATATATCTCCATATCTCCTCCCTCTTGCATCTCCCTCCCACCCTCCCTATCCCACCCCTCTAGGTAGTCACAAAGCACTGAGCTGATCTCCCTGTGCCTATGTGGAAATCTGAACCTCTGTTGTGATGGTGTTAGAAGGTAGGGCCTTTTGTAGGTGATTACGTCTTGAGGGCAGAGCCCTCATGAAAGGGATTAGTGCCCTTATAAAAGAGATCCCAGAGAGCTCCTTCACTCTTTCTGGCATGTAAGGATACAATGAGAAGTTGGCAATCTGCAACCCAGAACTGATCTCAGACTTCAAGCCTCCAGTACTGTGAGAAATAAATTCCTGTTTATTAGAAACCACCCAGTTTATGGTATTCTGTTATAGCAGGCCAAACAGACTAAGACAGCTCCTGTTCTATAAGTAATGATTTGCCAAATACATACCAACACAGATATAAAATTATCACTTCTTTTATACCACTTAAATTATAGTTTTTGCTGTAAGATTTAAATTTGGGGAAATGTATATATGATAAAATTCTAATAGGGGAAGCTCATCTTTAAATAATCTAGGTTTGAAAAATCGACAAAAGATATTAACAGGTCACAGAAAAAGAACTGTTAATGCATTAACATTAAAAAAAGTACTTTAATGGATGAAAAAATCCTGGACCTAGCTCATGAGACAAATGCAAATTAAAACTATACTCAGACACCATTTCAAACATACCAGGTTGGCAAAGCACATGTCCTTTTAAGTGAAAAACTAATAAAGGGGTTCATAGAATGCATTTTATAACTCAAAAGGTATTTGTATTGGCTGTTAGAGGAGATCACCATCAAACATTTTCATTACCCAGCCCTTATATACAAAAACAGCATTTTTGATGCATGCTATTCATTGGCTGTAAAGTCTTTGGTTGAGCATGTTGCCAATAAATATTTGATTTTCATTTTAATTATAAGGGTACCCATTACCTGAATAGCCCTAAAAAACTAGTAATGTAAGGTATACAATTCATTTGTATAAATGTAGCATGATATGCTCTATATATTGGTATAAGTAATGATTTCACAAAGTTTGTCCTTACTTTTGGTATGTACATATGATTAGCTTTGCATTCTTATACAATAGGAAATGTGGATTTACATGTCAATGAAATTCAATCCCACATAGACTGACCAATCCATCTTTAAGAAAATGGATTACATGTGAAGATATATGGAAATGGATCACACACTCTTTTATCAGTATTGCTGTAATTTTCATGATTATTTTTCTTCCAATTACCTGTTTAATGAAAAACATGAGTTAGTTTTCAATAAATTTTCCTGTAACAATTTCTGTTCCATATATTTTAATCCAAATTATTATAGCAGGGACTTCCCTGGTGGCGCAGTGGTTAAGAATCCGCCTGCCAATGCAGGGGACATGGGTTCGAGCCCTGGTCTGGGAAGATCCCGCATGCCACGGAGCAACTAAGCCTGTGGCCACAACTACTGAGCCTGCACTCTAGAGCCCGTGAGCCACAACTACTGAGCCTGCGTGCCTAAACTACTGAAGCCTGCACGCCTAGAGCCTGTGCTCCGCAACACGAGAAGCCACTGCAGTGAGAAGCCCACACAGTGCAACAAAGTGTAGCCACCACCCCCTGCTCCCCGCCACTCACGGCAACTAGAGAAAGCCTGCACGCAGCAACGAAGACCCAATGCAGCCAAAAATAAATAAATAAAATAAATAAATTTATATTAAAAAAATTATTATAGCAGTCATGTAGCAGTCCCTAAGAACTAGAGAAAGTAAACAATCACTGTATACAGTTTTGATTTCTTCTCTTTAATCTCATATGTTTATCTTTGATAGTTTATGAAAGTTATATCTGCACAGTACAACCTAAACAGGAGAATTAATGCAATAATCTAGAAGACTTGAGCAGAACAAACAATTGAATTAATGAGTTCAATTCTCCACATTCTTTCTTACTTTTTTAAAAAGTTTTATTTATTTTTGCCTGCGTTGGGTCTTCGTTGCTGCACGCAGGCTTTCTCTAGTTGCAGCGAGTGGGAGCTACTCTTCGTTGTGGTGCATGGGCTTCTCATTGCGGTGGCTTCTCTGGTTGTGGAGCACCAGCTCTAGGTGCGTGGGCTTCAGTAGTTGCAGCACATGGGCTCAGTAGTTGCGGCAGGCAGGCTCCAAGAGCACGCAGGCTTCAGTAGTTGCAGCATGCAGGCTCTAGGGCTCGTAGGCTTCAGTAGTTGTGGCACGTGGGCTCAGTAGTTGTGGCACACGGGCTTAGGTGCTCCATGGCATGTGGGATCTTCCCAGATCAGGAATCAAACCCGTGTCCCCTGCATTGGCAGGTGGATTCTTAATCACTGCACCACCAAAGAAGTCCCCTTTCTTACTTTTTTTTAAAACTAAAACTCAAGAGAAACTTTCAGATGTTCTGTAATACACCCTTATCTTTTGCTTCCTTCCCCTATTTCTCTTTCATCTCTAAAATCGAACCTTTCCAATGTGCCATTCAGAACTCACAAGTGTAGTCAGCAAAATCCCAAATATCTAAAACCTCTTCTCTGATCTTTTCCTTTACTTCTTGATCTGCTGAAACTTGTTCTCCCCTAACACACTGCTTTCCCTGTAGTCCTCTTAAGTGGTAGCTGTTCCTCCCCAAAACCCTTTGTGCTATGGGGGCTAGAGGTAGAGAACAGGCTTTCATCCATACAACTCTACCCAAACTGCTCTTGTCAGGGTCACCTAAGGCCAGCTTATTGCCAAATCCAATGCCCAGATCTGGTTCCTTCTTGCTTTCCTGACCTCTAAATGTTGCAGTGCTCAAAGTCAGTTCTCGGATCTTTTCTCTATCTCCACTCACTACTTTGGTCATCTCACCTAGTGCCATTGCTTAAAATACCACCTATCTGCTGCCTACTTATAATTCCAGCTTGGACTCTCCCTTGAACTCCAACTTCATATATCTAATTACTTATTTGACAACTCTACTTGAATGTACAATACCTAAATACATTCAAAGCCAAACTTTAAAAATATATCTAAAATCTGCTCTTTCAATAGTTTTCCCTATCCCAGTAAATGGTAATCCTAATTTAGGAGTTCCTCGGACCAATAATCTTGGAGTTATCCTGGTCTTTTCTCTTTCTCTCATAACTCATATTCAGTCTAATAGTAAATTGTGCTCACATATATCCATAATCCTGCCACTCGTTCCCCTTCCACAAGTATCACCCTAGTCCAAGCGATCATCATCGCTTACCTTGATTTTTGCTAAGGTCATAGCTGGTCTCTCTGTTTTACCCTTGCCTCCTCTTGGTATATTCTACACACTGTAGCCAGACTGATCCTATAAAAGGTAAGTCACATCATTTCATTCCTCTGCTCGAAACCCTTTAAAGGCATTACATATCATTCAGAGTAAAACCCAAAATCTTCATGAGGCTACTAGATCAGGTCTTTGATCTCATCAACCCTCTCTGCCTTACTTACTCTGATCCCGCCACATTGGCCTCCTTGGTCTTTCTCCAAAAAGCCAAGCATGTACCTGACTCAGGGTCTTTGCACTTGCTATTCCCACTGCCTGGAATGTTCTTTCTCCAGACAGCCAGACAGCTCACTTTCCAATCCTCTCTCTCATCTCTGCACAATTATCATCTTATCAGAGAAGGTCTTTTCTGAACATCCCATAAAAATGTCCTGTCCTTGCCTGGCTTTATTTTTTTTCATGGTACTTGTCATTACCTAACATCATTTGTTTATTTTATGTCTCTCTCCCATCTCATGCCACAAGTGTCCCCAAAACAGTGACTTTGTTTATTTTGTTCACTGTTATACCCCAAAAGTCTGGCACATGGCAGGTGCTCAATAAATATTTATTGAAAGAAAGAATGAATATTGTACACTCCTCTTTTTCTCTCCCCCCATCCTTCCCTCCCTCTCTCTCTCATTCCTTCCCTTCCTCCTCCTTTGCTTTAATATTCATTTAAATATTAACTAAATATTTCTGTAGTAGAACTACCCACTGCTCTTTGATAGTTCCCCAAATCAATTAAGTTTGCAAATTAAGTTTTGTTCTGATGATAGAAAAGGATTTTTATTTGTTCTTTTCCCCCCTTTCTTGAGCAGTGCTGTCCTATAGAACTTTCAACAATGACTGAAGAAATATTCTATATCTGTACGAGTGTGGTAGCCATTAGCCTCATGTGGTTATTGTACACTTCAAATGTGGCTAGTGTAACTGAGGGACTGAATTTTTAATTTTTTAACATTTTAACTTAAACAGCCACATGTAGCTAGTGGTTATTATTTTGGACAGTGCAGCTTTGGACAATATAAATTTTTAGTATTATATTAAACAATTCCAATTAAACATTTTACAATTTTACATGTCTATTTTTCATTCTTTTTTTTTATTTTTTTTATTTTTCATTCTTTAAAACATTATTGTAATTTAAGATTATTTTCTTAATTGTGAAGCAGGTATCTTCACAGTTCCCATTTAAAGATTTTCACTGGTTCCTTTCCAATGTAGATTTGTATTTACCTTGGAATGTGCATGTGTGCATTCAAATACTAATATGTAAATAAGATAATCAGCAACTTTTTTTTTTTTTTTGCGGTACGAGGGCCTCTCACTGTTGTGGCCTCTCCCGTTTCGGAGCACAGTCTCCGGACACGCAGGCTCAGCGGCCACGGCTCATGGGCCTAGCCGCTCCGTGGCATGTGGGATCTTCCCGGACCGGGGCACGAACCCGCGTCCCCTGCATCGGCAGGCGGACTCTCAACCACTGCGCCACCAGGGAAGCCCAATCAGCAACTTTTAATAAAAAGAATGAAACTTAAGTTTCATCATAAAATTTAAAACTGTGAAACTGATTTTAGCGTATGTTGCTGTTTAGCTACTCAAAAGCCATTTCTAACCTGATTCTCTTTTGTAACCTCACATGATAGTCTCTAGAAAGACAAATAATTTCATTACCTCCCTTATAGCAAGGTGTGGCCATATGATTAGATATGACCCATGAGATGCAAGTAGACATTTATTAGGAAAGTTTCTGGGAAACCTTTCGGTATCCCAACAAAAAAGGAATAGACAATGGTACACTACTCAGCAATAAAAAGGTTCAATCCCTTGATATATATTATGGGAGAATCACAAAAACCTGTTGAGTGAAATATCCTGACAAGTGTACATATTGAGTGGTTTCATCTTTATGGAATTCAAGATGGCAAAACTAAGGTTTACTGATAGAAATCAGAACTACTGTTGCCTCTGGGGTGGGTGAGGTGACTGGCTGAAAAGGAACACAAGAGAATTTTCAGGGGTGATGGAAATATTATGTGTTGATTTATGTGCTGATCACATTTGTGTATACATTCGTCAACACTCACTGATTGGTATGTTTAAGGTATATTCATTTTCCTACATGTAAATTGTACAACTATAAAAGAAAGGAAGGAAGGAAGGAAGGAAGGAAGGGAAGAAGGAAGGAGGGAGAGAAGGAAGGAAGAAGAAAGAAAGAAGGAAGGAAGGAAGGAAGGAAGGAAGGAAGGAAAGGAAGGAAGGAAAGGAAGGAAGAAAGGAAGGAAGGGAAGAAAGGAAAGAAGGAAGAAAGAAAGAACCAGAGGTGACGCATATGCCCTTTAGCTATCACCCTTTCTTCCCGGACATGATTCCTACCACAGTCATTTTGTCTATGCACAAAGACCAAGAGAATTGCAGAGATACTTGCCCTAATGTTGCTAAGCCATTGAACCACTACAATAATTGCTCACTTCTTATGTCAGAAAAATAAACTCCTATTTGTTTCAGCTATCATAGTTGGGTTAATTGAGGAAATGAAAAAATATATATACATTTTAGGACTTCCCTGGTGGTGCAGTGGTTAAGAATCCGCCTGCCAATGCAGGGGACATGGGTTCAAGTCCTGGTCCGGAAAGATCCCACATGCCACAGAGCAACTAAGCCCGTGTGCCACAACTACTGAGCCTACGCTCTAGAGCCCGCAAGCCACAACTACTGAAGCCCGAGCACCTAGAGCCCATGCTCCACAACAAGAGAAGCCACTGCAATGAGAAGCTCACACACTGCAACGAAGAGTAGCCCCCGCTTGCTGCAACTAGAGAAAGCCTGCGTGCAGCAACGAAGACCCAACACAGCCAAAAATAAATTATAAATAAATAAATTTATTTAAAAAATTTTTTACTTGGACTTTTGAATGAGCCTAGTGATGTAATGATTTCATATTAAGTGATTTGTTTCCATTTCATATCTTACCCAGTGGGATCCTACAATGGCCCCAAATGGTTTATCATCATAGAAGTATTGACATGGGAAAATACGCATGTCAAAGAAATTTACCTCATTATTGATTAAATATTAGTAATGATAAACTAGAATGTACACTTATAAAACTAAAGAATTGTGGGGGTTTTTTTGTTTTGTTTTGTTTTTTCAGTACCCGGGCCTCTCACTGTTGTGGCCTTTTCCGTTGTGGAGCACAGGCTCTGGACGTGCAGGCTCAGCGGGCATGGCTCACGGGCCCAGGCGCTCCGCGGCATGTGGGATCTTCCCAGACCAGGGCATGAACCCATGTCCCCTGCATCGGCAGGCGGACTCTCAACCACTGCGCCACCAGGGAAGCCCAAGAATTGTTTTTTAAAATAAACAAGAGGACAAATAAGAATAAAGAACAAGATGTTATATAACATTCTTTTGTTTTGGAATTTGGGTCCCTAAAAGGGAACAAAACTACAGTTGCTAAAATAAGAAGAAATTATACAGGCTGAAAAAGTTCAAATTACCCACCATAAAACTAATTGTGACAGCTAATATTTGTTGAGTGACTCCCAAGTATCTATTAGTTAAGTACTAAATGCTTTATGCACACTATGTCAACATAATTCTAACAACTCTATGAAGAATGTATTATCTCCATGTTGGTATGAGGAGACTGAGCTACAGAGAGGTTAAGCAACTTTCCCAAGGTCAAGGGGCTGATAAAAGGTAGAGGCGGACCTTGATCTTGGGTCTTTCAGATGTAAAGTTTAGTGCCCTTAACCATGGCTCTGTTTACTTTCTCCTTGCTATCACAGTACAATGCATCACAATTTTATTAGGTTTAAAGCAGGGTTGTTTGGGGTTTTTTTTTGCATAACAAATATATGAAAAGGACCTTTACAATTTCTGACCCTCATTAGGGTGTTTTTATAACTGTAAATTTAAAAAACTGTATTTCCTTATAAAAGTTAAAAAACGATCTTACTTCGCTTTTTTTTTTGTTTTTGGCCACGCCACGCAGCATCTGGGATCTTAGTTTCCAGACCAGGGATCAAACCCTCATCCCTTGCATTGGAAGCACAGAGTCTTAACCACTGGACCACCAGGGAAGTCCCTAAAAAATGATCTTACTTTGAATTAAAGAAAGATATTGTAGCTATTAATCATAGTTCTTGTAGACCACACTGCAATTCTGTAGCTTGACACATTCTATAATCTGTCCTCATTTTAATATTTAAATGATGGTAAAACTTTGCATAAGATATTAGAATAATGATCAGTTATAATCTGTTAAGAAAATATTCACAGAGTCTCAAAGAATTCAGAAGACAATGATATACAATATCTACACTGAAACTTTCTAAAGTAACTGGAATATTTTCAGTTTTGCAATTTCACCTCTGTAATCTTTAAAAGACAGTAGAAACACAATTGCAAAAACATTAAATTAAAACTAGTCAGTGACAAAGTGGTTTCAAAAGAAAAGATTAAATAAACTTTTTTCCAAACAAGGAAAAAATCAGAGGCTTTTTGAGAAGACATTTAGTAAAATCATAGAAATAAAGACTAGCACCTTCCCCTCCCCAACTCTGTTGCCAAAAGTGTCTAGAAAATTCCCATAAAAATATTTTAACTGCATATAGTTCTTGGTCAAATTATGAAGCTTTGCTATTATGTGATGTTCCTTCTTTCTCAGAAAACAGAAACAGCATCTACAATTTGCTATTACTTTTCTGCAGGGTTAGGGAATGGGAAGAGACAGGAATAAAGAATTGCTGCTCTATTGAATTATTTTTAATTTCTTATATATCTTACATAGATATATATTTAGTGGTCAAGCCTCAATTGTCTAGCTCACATAACCATCCAAGATTTTAACTCTCATACTTGTCCATACTGAGTCTCCAGCAATTCATCAATTACAGTTCAGGTTTTCCTATCTCAGCACTGGTTTCCCCAGTTGTTTCCACCCAGGAATCTCTGCTCTGGTAAGCTGTGACTCCCTGTATTCACCTATCTCTCCAACCTTGGGGGGCAGCTGTTGGCCCTGTGTCCTCCCCCTCTCTTATAGATCAAAGAAGCATGATTTTTCAGTCTGTTCAGTTTTTTCACTTGTTAGGATAGACTTCCAAGCTCTTTACATGCGGAACTGGAAACCAGAAGTCCTACCTAGAAATTGTGACACCAGGAAAAGCTGGTGTCAAAATTGTTCCTTTAGACACCAACAACAGCTGAGGTCAAAGGTGAGATGCCAAACTGATATAGGAGAACTTAATAAGCTTCTCTTCCCCCATTTCCCTTCTTGGCGTCCAGAACATGGGAGGCTAGACATATATTGCCAGACAGAATATTGCGAGAATCCTCTCTTAGGAAATGGATCAATACACTGGATGCTCTCTAACTCAACAGTCCTGCAAATCACCCTTAAAGGAGCTCATTCATCAGCATGCCTTGCCAGTATACACACATACAATCAGATAATCAAAAATTACAAGACACTTGAAGGAAACTGTTAACATTTAAAATGGAAGCCAAGGGAATTCCCTGGTGGTTCAGTGGTTAAAACTTGGTGCTTTCACTGCCCAGGGCCTGGGTTCGCGGGCCCTGGCTGGGGAACTAAGATCCCACAAGCCGTGGGGTGCGACCAAAAAATAAATAAATACATTAAAAAAAAAAGCCAAAATAAACAAGGAACTTAGAGAAAACAGAGACAGTGTGGAGAGTGAAGGAAAAAAGAATTTTAAGCACATATAATATTTATTCCCAGAGATAAAGAGAGGGTGTTGATTGTGTACATGAGGCAAAAACAGGAGGCTATATAAAAAGCAATATTCAGTGACCAAGAACAAGCTCTTGGAAAATAAAAAGAATAGTGAAAATGAAAAATTCATTCAAAGAGTTGGAAGCTAACCTTCAGGAAGTTTCCAGCAAAGTAGAATAAAACAAGGCAGAGAAGGAAATGCATGAGAAAAGATAAGAAAATTAGAGGTCTAAAATCCTACTAGTAGGAGTTTCAGAGAGTGATAAAGAGAAAGTGGCAGGGATAAATATGAAAGAAATAACACAACAGAATTTCCTAGAACTAAAAAGCAGGACATTCCACTTTGAAAGCCCACAAATTGTCTACTATAGCGAATGAAAGTACTCCAGCAAGGCAATCACTGAAAAAATTATAGAACTGGGCATAAAGATATCTTGTATCCTCATCTGTCTTGCCCCTCTTCCTTCTTTGTCCTTGCTTAAGAAAACCACAACTCTGGTTAAATCCAACACTAAACTCACTCTTTGTACCCAAGTCCCACCAAGACTGCAGGAAAACCATGCTGACTGGTTTCACTTTAAATTAATGACACTAACCCTAATTGGGCTCTTTTATTTATTTATTTATTTTTGGCTGCACTGGATTTTCCCTGCTGTGTGAGGGCTTTCTCTAGTTGCGGCGAGCAGGGGCTACCCTTTCGTTGCAGTGTGTGGGCTTCTCATTGTGGTGGCTTCTCTTGTTGCGGAGCACGGACTCTAGGCTCGCAGCTTCTGTAGTTGTGGCGTGCGGGCTCAGTAGTTGTGGTTCACAGGCTCTAGAGCGCAGGCTCAGTAATTGTGGCCCATGGGCTTAGTTGCTCTGCAGCATGTGGGATCTTCCTGGAACCAGGGCTCGAACCTGCGTCCCCTGCATTGGCAGGCAGATTCTTAACCACTGCGCCACCAGGGAAGCCCCCAAGTGGGCTCCTAATGCTACATTACTCATGTCATATTTCCATGATTCATTCTCTCTCATAGTGACTGCTTCATACTTTCTCCTCTCTCATTAAATTCCAACCCTCTGCAGGCATCCTAACTTTCAGCTAACAATTTTGCTTTATTTTGCTGGGAAGAGTTTGGAATTAAATAAAAGAGATCTTCCATAAACTCCTACCACCACAAGATCCTCATGATGAGGCCCCCGTTCTACATTCTCCCTTTACTTTTGATGTCTTCTCCGAGCGAAGGCAAATTTCTCCACCTGTGCATTAGATTTCATTCCCTTTTGCCTACTCAAGGAGATTGCTCCAGTAATTCTCCCCTTTTTCTCCCAAGTCACCAAATTTTCTGTCTCCAGGATAACTTTTCATTAGAATACAAATATCTTCTCTCTCTCCCTCTTGCGCTCTAGCTCTCTCACTCTGACTTGTGTGTGTGTGTGTGTGTTTTTGTGTGTGTAAAACCAACCTTCTCTTTCCTTTCCCAGCTACTGCTCTATTTTTCTCCTTTCCTTGTCAGCAACACTCCATCTATCTCCCATTTCTCTCTGCTCATTCTCTCCTAAACCCACTCTAATAATTATTTTCATCTCCATCATGCTATCAAAATTGTTCCACACAAAGTCCCTGATGATCTCTATGATGCCAAATCCAATGGTCATCTCTCAAACCTCATCTTCCTTGACCTACCTATCAGTGGGATTTGATACAGATGATGACTCTCTCCTCCTTGAGACACTTCTTTACCTGACTTGCAGGGACACATGATATTTACCTAGTTTTCCTCTTCACCTTCTGGCTGCTACTTTTCTGTCTTTTCTACTGATTCCTTTTCATCTCTTCAACCTCTAACTGTTGAAGTGCCTCAGGGCTCAGTTCTTGGAGTTGTATATACCCACAAAGGGGAGATCTCATCCAGGCATTTGAATGGCATATGACCATCAGTATACTGATGACTCTTACATTCTATCTTACCTTGGACTTCTCCCTAGTCTCTCTGTTTCATATCTCTACTTGGTATCTCAGATTTAACATGGACAAAACTGACCTATTCATATATACTCTCCAACTTGTTCCTCTCATAGGCTTCCCCACCTCACTTAAGGGCAACTCCTTTCTTCCATTTTTGCAGGTCAAAAACCTTGGAATCAAAAACCTTGGAGTCATGCTTGACTCCTTTCTTTCACACCCCACATCAAGTAAGTCAGCAAATGCTGTTAGCTTTACCTTTAAAATACGCCCAGAATTTGACCATTTCTCACATCACCACTAGCACCACTCTGGTCCAAACTACCATTACTTTTCACCTGGATTATCATAATAGCATTCTAAGTGCTTGCCCTACCTCTACCCTCTACCTCTTTACCCAGCTACCAAAAGTGAGAGCAGTCACATTTCTGCTTAAAACTTTCCAATAGCAACTCATCTCTTTTAGAATAAAGGGCCAAGTTCTTACAAGATCTGGCTCTATCTTACTTTTCAGAGCTCGTTGCCTTTTACCTTGTACCTCGTATATCTGCTCCAGCCACACTGGCTTCCTAATGTTCCATAAACAAGACAGACAATTGTCTCAGGGCCTGTGCACTTAGTGTTCTCTCTGCCCACAATGGTCATCCCTTGGATATCATCATGGCTTGCTCCCTCACTTCCTTCAAGTCTTCACTCAAAGTTCCCTTCTAAGTAAGGCCCTTCTCATCCAAATTTCCACCCCTCACACTGCATATTCTCCTTCTCTGCTTGAGTACTTATCACTATCTAATATATTATATATTTTACATTTATTTTGCTTATTATTTGTTGCCCACCCACCACTAGAATATACGTTCCACAAAAGCAGGGATATATGTCCTTCTCTTTTCAATGCCATAATCCTTAGCCTCTAAAACAGAACCTAGCACAGTAATGGCTGCCCAACAAATATTTTTGAATGAGTGAACATATGTTTAAAAAAACCTCCCACAGAGGAAAAAAACAGATTCAGGAATCAGAGTGGCACTGTGCTTCTCAGCAGCAACATTGGAAACTGGAAGACAAGAGACCAATGCCATAAAAAATGTAGAAGAAAATGTTTTCCAGCCTCCCTGGATTTAAAGGCAAACTGTTAAGGAGGGTAAATTAAAGATGCTTTCAGACTTGCAAGATTTCAAAAATATTATTCTCATGAACTCTTTCTTAGGAAGCTATCAGATGACAGACTCCACTAAAATGAGGGGGAAAAAAAACATGAAATAGGAAGATATAGGTTCCAGGAACCAACTGATTCAACACAAGGGGAAAGGCGAAGGGAAAACCTAGGATAATAATTAGTAAAATTCTAGACTGTCATCATGCAGAAGGTCTTGAGAGTGATCGATCCATACAGAAACAGGAGGACCTGGCCTCCAGGAAGCATCCCTCTGAATTAAAAACCAGAACTAATAGCTCATGTGATATATTTACTCATATGGAAAGGACTTCTACAGTCCTGTTAAAGAGTTCATGAAACAATTAGAAACAAGTAAATAGAAAACTAAACAACACTATGTGGCTTAGTTATGAACAATATTTGCATAGAAATAATAAAATAATGGTCAAATAATTTGACTAAAAATTGTAAGGCGGGTAGAAAAGAATGTGGGGACATTAAGTACAGAAGCCCGATCCAAATTTTTCAGAGTAAAAAGTTGATATATAAACACCTAAAATGGAATAAGAAAAACAGCAGTATAAGCATATTATTTAGAATTATGAATATAAGTAGTTAAGAAAGAGAAAAGAGCTGAAAGAAGCCAACTCTGGAGACTGGGCATGAGAGATTGAGAGAGAGAGGACTCTGAGAGTTTCCTATTCTTCACTATAAGGTTTGTAGTACTATTTGACTTTTTAGGCTATGTGAATTCAATTTTGATAAAAGTAAAAATTAAAATTTAATAAGTTCATGTAAAGTGAGGAAATAGTATTGTAGAAATGTCCTTTAGAGTTTACAGAATAAAAGGAACTGAACACAAAAGGTAAAAGACAATGGTTAGTACTGAAAAGTGGGGTTGTGGGCTGACTTTTTTATGACCACAGGCATGATTTTTTTAATTTTAATGATTGCTTTAAAACAAAAATAAATGAATAAGACCAGACCACAATAAAGGTTGGCCAATCAGATCTCTGTGAGAATGGGGTAGTCCTGAAAAATCGTGAATTAGCCAGCTTTCATTAAGGGCATTTTGTCAGAACACGTACACTTACAGAAAGAAACCATTTTTTTGAGGAATTGAACATGTTTGGGCTTCAACGCGATGATGTTACAATGATTTGCCATTTTAAAAATTCAATATCTTAATATCAAGGAAAGGTACCTGCTGATTTAATAGGAATACTGAAATCCAAATTCAAGACTGTCTGCTTGAATCGAAATGACCTTCCAGTAAGAAAATTAATCCTCTTGGGATTTTGTTCTAATCTTATTTTAGGAGTAGATTGTCCCTAATACCCAGTAGAGTCATTTGAGTTCTGACACAGAAATAGCAAAGTAACAGTTACAATAGGTAAATACTCGGTCAGGACTTTTGTGTGTGCCATGGTGGGTTGCATGGAAGCCACTCATTAATTGCAATACATTGAGGTTACCCAGGGGAAAATATCTGATTTTTTTAAAGATATTTCACAACATCTCTCAATAATTAATTTGTTTTAAAATTTATTTTAAAATAGTTTTATTATATAATATTTTAATACATACTGGAAAATGTAACACATGTGTAAGGATAAAGTATGGCAATATAATGAGCACCAGTCAACCCACCACTCAATTTAAGAATTGGAACATTACCAATACCATAGTAGCAAATCCCTGGGTGTTCCTTTCCACATTCCATCCTCACTGAAAAATAACATTCTCTATAGCAAACTTCACTACTTCCTGTTATGATTCAAATTAATCTCATCTGGTTCTATTCTCTGAAGAATAATATCTATGAAACATTTTTGCTTTCATTCATAAATGAGTATATATTTGGAATTGACATCTGGTTGCAAGTCCAGCTCTGCCACAACCTTGCTAACTGTGTAACTGTAGACAAGTTATTGAACTCTTCTGAATTGCAATTTCCTCATCTGTAAAGCAAAGATAATAATTTATCATTTCCAGGGTTATTATAAGACTTAACCAGCTAACACATATAAAGCACTCATTACCTATAGCTATTTTTATAGAAAGCAAATCATTGTGATCTTAGAATCTTTTTGCAAAGTATGAAGGAAAGACAATTAGATATCTGATTAATTCATTTGATAATGCTTGCTTCAAAAATACTTAAACATAATCTAAAAAGAAACATTTCACTTGTCTGTTTCTGGATATTTTAGTAACTGAATCCAATCAACTTCTGTGGGTGATTTTTTGGTTGATTGTACAGATATTAGTTGTCAGGGTGGCTAAATGTCCTTTTATTAATGAATTCATTAATTGAAAAATTAACAAAAGGATGAAGAAAACAATAGAAACTGCACATGAGAAATGTCATTAGGATATTGATCTAGTCTCTGATCTTGTGTTTAGCTGACACAGCATCATACATACATAGAAAGAGGGACAATGACTTCACGAACATTGAATTTTAGTCATTCATTTTTTTAAATCATTTTTCTGCTTTAAGAAATAATGGAACCAGCTGTTACAATATAGCAGCCCGGAATGTTACCAGTTAGTCTGTCACCATGGTAGCAGCATCTGGGGAACACGTTAAGATACAAGATTCTAAAAAGCCAGAGGTTGAATTCTACCTTTGTATAAGGAGAGACTTGTTTATCTGAAGAGGTATCAGATCAATTCTTTTTATACTCCTGAATTATATGAAATGTTACCTTCCTGAGAGAGAAGATACTGCTGTGGAAAATTCCACAATATCTTAAAGATGGTCAACATAAATAATTACAGAAATGAAATGTGTTGAAATGACAGTAGGATGAAAAATTGGCCCTTTAGTTTTAAACCTACTTAATGTATTTGTATCATGTATGATGCTGATGCTAGAAATGGTGATGATGATGATGAACACGCAAATGTGAGTGAATCAGGACAGAAAACTTAACATTAGTGTTAAGCACACTCAATCATTTTTGTACATTTCTTGCCCATTCTTCTTAAAGAGCAGAGCTACTTTATTTTCATGTGATGTGCATCCTATGTTGTAGTCCTGCTTTTTGACTCATGAATTGTGATGAAATATGTGACAGTTACACAATTAGGTTAATTTTAAAGGACTACTGTAAAGCAGTGTTTTGCCACCTTTTCCGCTGTCATCTGAGAACAGATCCAAGATTATAGCATGATAAATATTTGGGAGAAATCCAGTCAAGTGACAGTTTATCCCTTACATGATACTGAAAGACTGGTTTGACTGATTTTATGTTTCACCTATTTGACCAGTAGTTGTTCGATCAAATTGTTTTCTTTTGTATTTTGCAGACACAATTTAAATGTGATAACTAGCTGTGTGGGACTTTGTCTTTAAAACTACTCATTCAGGGACTTCCCTGGTGGCACAGTGGTTGAGAATTTGCCTGCCAATGCAGGGGACACGGGTTCAATCCCTGGTCCAGGAAGATCCCACATACCACGGAGCAACTAAGCCTGTGCACCACAACTACTGAGCCTGCGCTCTAGAGCCCGTGAGCCACAACTACTGAGCCCACATGCCACAAGTACTGAAGGTCGCGTGCCTAGAGCCCATGCTCTGCAACGAGAGAAGCCACCACAATGAGAAGCCCACACACCGCAACGAAGAATAGCCCCCACTTGCCACAACTAGAGAAAGCCTGTGTGCAGCAACGAAGACCCAACACAGCCAAAAATAAATAAATAAATTTATTAAAAAGCAAACAAACAAAAAACTACTTGTTCAGCCACTTCTAATCAGAGTTTCAGTAATAAGGTTTACCACTGAACTATTTAGCCCAATTCCCACAATATGATCAGAAAAATCCATACAGAAAAATCCATACTTGCAGTTGAGCATAAATTTTGAACAACAAAATGAATTTTGGATGACAAAAGGATGGTTGAGAATTCTTGAGAATTTGTTTCCTAATAAAGAGGATTTGATTACTATTTCTAACTTTTAAAATTATAACTCATATCACTGTTATGAAATTTTATAGAACAGATCACTCTGAGCTTAATTCATCAATTCTTCATAAAAATACATTTTTATCTATTTACATCACAAATATCTAGAAGTGACAATCCGAGCTGGTGCCAACGCATACCTTATTCTCCTTTTTATGGAATAGTCACCTGGTAGCCATAGAAACCTTACTGAGGGAAGAATTATTTGGTTTTACATTCATATTCCTTAAGGCTCTTACCTCCAAAATTATGTGCTTAGATTTTTCTGTACCATTTCTATTATTTTTATAAATTTTTAAAGTTTGTTTCATTTTACGAATAACATAGCACCTAGTCTTCCAGTCAAGAATTTTTTTTAGCACTATTAAATATTTCTTCAAGGGCATTTTTCCCTAAAATAATTTTAAGGTATACTTCCAGAATAGTATTCATAAATTTGAGGGCTAATTAGGGTCTTGTAACATTATGATACCCATTATTGTAATAATAAATAATTATATAATAAATATTTTTTAAATGTCACAGTCCAATAATATATTTACTAGTTTTATGTATCATGAAAGTTTTAGAAATCTCATATAATATTTCCTCTATTGTTATTATTAGAAATAACTATTATTTTTAGTAATAGTATTATCAATAGAAAGATTTAACAGTTTTCATGGTTTTGAAAAATAGAATTCAAAATTCTCGTAACATGATGATAGTTTTCTTTCTTGTCAACAAACTATGAAATGGTTACTATATACTGTCAGCTTGCTATTTTACTTTATATTTTCTATCTTTCAAATGTTTGGGTTTCCTAACATTTATAACATGTAAAAAGAATATATTTGTCCTTTTATTTCTTTTGGAGTACAAATATGAAGTGGGTCCTAGTCAAAAACATTGTTTCCTTTTCATACATTACTGTTGGGAGTGAAAATTGGTATAATTTTCATGGAGGGTAATTTGGTTCTATTTGTCAAAGTTAAAAATGCTTATACTCTTTGACCCAATCATTTCAACTCCTAGGTTTTTATTCTATAGATAATCTTTCATACGTGCAACACGAAATATATACAAATGAAAGATTTATTGCAGCCTATTTGTAATAGTGAAATATGGGAAACATTAATAAATGCTCGTTATTAACAGACTGTTTAGATGAATTATGGTATACTTGTACTGTGGAATTCTATGCAGACAGTAGCTGGGATGATGACTTTTATATGACGGATTTGGAAAAATTTTCAAGAGTGAAAACTCAAGGAACAGAGCAGAGTATATGGTATACTACATTTTGTGTGCAAGGAGGGGAAGAGAAAGAGAGAGTGAGAGGGAATTTACACATGTGTGTTGGCAAATGCATGAATTATTGTTGGAAGAATTGCCATGAAACTGGGTTCAGTGTTTGCCTTCAGAGAGGGGAACTGGGTAACTGAATAAAAGGAGATAGACAGGTTTTTATTGTATATGCTTCTGTATCTTTGTATCATGTGTATGTAAAACTTTCTTTATATATACACATACATATATGTACACACATATACACAATTTTAAAAACTAAAAGGAATATAGCCTTATGTCCTAGAAGAAACACACTGCCTGATATTACTTTTATTTCTTCTTTCCTCTTCCAGCACTTGAAGAGGACTTACGTTCTTTTGCTAACAAAGAACAGACATTTCTATCTTTACAACTACCTGCACAATCGTTGCTAAGTAATTAGAGAAGACTTGGACCTCTTAACCTTAACATTTTAAAAGTGTTTGGTTTTGTAAATATACCAATGTAGCTGGGCCTCTGGAATCTAAAGAGAAGTGGAGATTTGATAGTTATAAATGTAGAAAAGAATCCCCTTTGGAGGCTGGAATTGTTTGTGGTCTAAACTGAGTAACTGCCAAGTTGCTTCAATGTACTATGTATACAGTATCAGAATGATATTCTAGCATAAGACTGAAATTAAGGCTCTGAAGATGGTTGAGTTGGTACCATATAAAATCTGTAAAATGTTACTGAGATAAAATGTGCACCATATATGTAAAACATACTTAGAAATTCATGGCAATAGGTTTGAAAACTTATTTCAAGTTTTAAAAGAAGTTTTAAACTTTAAAACAATTAAATAACATCTACCAGAAAAAAATGGTAAAATTTCAATTAGAAAAAGAATTACAAAGATCTTATAAAGTTTTATAAAATGTTATCTTGCTCAGAGATGAAGACGGCCTCATATCCTATATTTTGTGGTTATTTCATTGACTGTCAGTGAGAAACAAGAAAAGTAATTTCCTTAAAAGAAATCTCAGGGACTTCCCTGGTTGCGCAGTGGTTAAGAACCCACCTGCCAATGCAGGGGACACGGGTTTGAGCCCTGGTCTGGGAAGATTCCACATGCCGTGGAGCAACTAAGCCTGTGTGCCACCACTACTGAGCCTGCACTCTAGAGCCCACATGCCACAACTGCTGAAGCCCATGCACCTAGAGCCCGTGCTCTACAACAAGAGAAGCCACCACAATGAGAAGCCTGCACATCACAACAAAGAGTAGCCCCCACTCACTGCAACTAGAGAAAGCCCGCGTGCAGCAATGAAGATCCAACGCAGCCCAAAATAAATAAATAAATAAAATAAATTTTAAAAACTGCTTAAATGACTGTGCAGTCATACAACTGGACTGGCACTCGAGCCTCTAGAATGTAGTAATACATACCCCCTGGAGAAGGATGCCTTTGTTTCCTGGATCTTGGAGTCGTACAGCATATGGTCTGACAGATTCTAAGCTCCAAGTAAGTATTTTTAGACATGATGGTTCTTTACCATTATCTTTTAATAAAAGAGAAAGTATTTGTTGAGCTGAGACTTGCTTTCACAATAGTACTTTAGCTAGAAAGCAAGTGGCTTTGTCAGCTTATAAAGTTTGGTGAGATGAATAATTTAGTTTGTAGGAGTAATATGTCTAGAGAAGAAATTTAAGTAGGGGTTAGATAATGCAGGTAATTAATTAAGTGATCTTAAGATACCTGATTCACAATGACTAATTTGAATACGTACTAAAAATACATACAGATCATAAATCATGATTGTGATATTCCCAAGGGTAATACACAACATATAATTCACTACATAATAGAAAAAATTTAATTGCTTTATGTGCTTTAAAATATTTGAGAATTCTCTCTCTCTTTTTTTTTGTCTTTTGCTAATGTTCAGAGAGAATCACAGTGTCTGATCAAAATAGAGAAGAGATTAAGGCTAAGGTTTATATTTAATGTCAGGAAAAATGAACCTATTTTAGAGAACTTATCTTTAACTAGATAAATATTTGAAGTTTAAAAGTATTTTTTCTGAGAATAGTTCTAGACATCACAATAGCGATTGCTTCTTCAGATTGTCATAGTAATTAACTGGGTATAAGGAGTGCTGTGTTATGATACTCTCCTTGGTACTGGGAAAATGATATATAGTAAATTCTCCTGTGCTGAAGAAGAGACTAACTTCCTCTATGTCACCGATGGCTGGGAAGTCATCAATCTTACCAACAGAAACAGATGTCATTAAAATCTGCCCTCATATTCATTCCTCTCCTTTGTCAAACCTTAAGGACTGTCTCCTGTGACAATGGAAAATCAGACTACTTAGTTAAGGGACTGTCCAGCATGGTGCTAGGTATATTCATGCAGTCCTCAATTTACAGATAGGTTGGGTTCCAAAACTTTGGTACCAGAGTAGAATTTTCAATTAAGACAATGTTACAGATGGTGTTAATGTTCTGAGAAGAATCTATAAAATGAAGTGCTATAAAAATAGTAAAACCCCAAACTGTTGTAAAACAAGTATTAAAGCAGAAAACAACAAACTGATTAAAGATAACTTATGTTGAATGCTGGTTTCTGAAGAAAAGATTTCTTTAGAGGCGAATAAAAAGAATATAGACTCTTGTGAGAACTGTGAAGAGTTTTTATTAGCTCTTTTATGAACTCTAGAGGTTATTCTTCCGTTACACCAAAATTCTACTTTAAATTATGTCGCTTCTCTTTTTTTCTGGTTTACATATACCACTGATACTAGTTTTATGCTTAGGCATGATTACACTCATGGTGGGGGAGGTAAAAATGGATCAAGGGAGAGGAGAAGATTCTAGAAATAACCAATTTCAAGTTAAGGAAGGGGGAGAAGGAAGGAAAGGAGATTAAAGATGAGATGTCTCTGGGGAAGAGATTATTAAAAAGTATCACTAACAGAGGTGTATGTAGTGAAATAAAGAGAAAAATCTGGCAGCTTCACATAGGCATGGCTGAGTGATGTTAGGTCAGACAATTTCCTATCCATGCCTGTCACCAAGACACACTGTCTATTCAGGTCAACTTTGTTACAATGGTTTGAGCAGGGGATGGGGGACAGAATGCAGTGGGAAGGCATTAAACACCTACAGTTTTGCCTGCCCAGCAACTGTTTCCCCTTCTTTTACTCCCCATGTTCCTCTGGGGCACAGGCTTAATCACAAGGAACAAACAACAGCCTGTAATTACTGGAACTGGGAGTCCAGGCCACAGTGGGATTAAGCTCTGAGTTGCTGAGCTGCTAGCCTAAGGCTCTTTGAATTTTCCTTGGCTAGGAACAGAATTGGTCCCAGAATCCAGAGTGGGGCTTTATCAGTAGGTGAAAATTAAGCAACTCCAGTTTCAAAGATACAGCAGTTCTCAATTCTGGCTATACATTAGAATCACTGCTAAGGATTAAAAAAACCAAAACCAAAACTAAACCAAACAAAAAATGAGACCAATGTCTGGATGTCACGTCAAACCAATTAAATCAGAATCCCTGGGGGTGGAGAGCTGGGCTTCAGTATGTTTAAAAAGCTCCCTAAGTGATGCTAATGTGCAGCTAGGATTGAGAACAGCAGATTATTAGGGATACAGAGGTGAAAAAGTCAAGTGTCCAGCTCACGGGTAAGGGTGAAGAGAGAAGTTCAACAGGCAGCTTTGGTGTAGGGGACACTTTATGCACAGCTGGCTTGCCTAGTGTCAAAGTGAAATTTGAGGGACTCAGAGGGAAGCATGAGGGTGCTAACTATTTAGCAGATACAGGAATTAGGAATGCAGTGAGAAGGCTGGATGGCAGAAAGGTAAGGCTTCCCATTCTTTGTTATTTCGCTTAGAGGCAGCCCTAAATTATCTCCTCAGTGATTATTTGACAAGCAGCACCCATTTCCCCTTCCCAATGTCTAGCCAAGGTTAGCAGTCATTTAAAATTATCAGAATCTATTCTTTTTGCACTGATTTGAGTGCTTAAGATAGGAGGAAGAATGAGGCATCTTTGTGTGATCATAAATCTACCACCTCAGTACACGGAGTGCAAACCTCCCACTCAATAGAATCACAGAAGTTTAGGGGAGGAAGGGATCTTTAATATCATCTGGTTCAACATTTTTCTTTTGGACTGTGCATATCTCCATTAGACTTGTTAAAGGCAGGGAGTGCTTCTTAAGTTTCATTGTTTCTCTGGTGCCCACCGGGTGATGCATAAATATTAAATGACCAACTGAAAGAAATAAGGTTCAGATGAGGAAGCTGAGTTGCACAGTCAGTAAATTAGTTCAATCATTTATTCATTGATTTATTCACTTAATACCAGGCAGAAAGCTTTAGATATCTATGAGAATGAATGTACAGTGCAGAGACTATAGTTAATAATACTGTATTGTATATTTGAAATTTGCTAAGAAAGTAGAACTTGGGAGATGATTAGATTATAACGGTAAAGCCCTCACAAATGGGATTAGTGCCCTTATAAAAGAGACCCCAGAGAGCTCTCTTGTTCCTTTCCACCATGTAAAGACATAGGAAAAGACAGCCGTCTACCAGGAAGGGTCCTCACCAGATACTGAATCTGCTGGCACCTTGATCTTGGACCCCCAGCCTCCAGGACTGTGAGAAATGTTTGTTGTTTTAAACCACCCAGTCTATGGTATTTGCTATAGCAGCCTTACTGGACTAAAACAGTGACAAACAAGTGGAGATAGAGAGCAGAGGAGCAAGCAAAGGATCAGAGGCAAGGACGTGAAATGTCATGTTTGGGAAACTGAGACGAGGTGGTATTAGAAAACAATGCCAACAACAAGGTCCTATTATATAGCACAGGGAACTATATTCAATATCCTATAAGAAACTGTATGGAAAAGAAAAAAAAAGAAAACAGTGCCAACAACTAACTCCTGTCTCTGGACTTTTTGCTATGTAAGACACCATTGACTAGTGATTCTTTACTTGCAGCTAAATACAATCCTGATAGAGTACTCTACATATCTGTGTTAAATGAATGAATAGATGAATGAGAAGAGGATTGGAATGGAGGATCAAAGATCTCAATTCCAGTTCTGGCTTTACAACTATAGTAGTGGGCAGAGATGTTTTGTTTTGTTTACTTAAAAAGAGGTTATTATAGTAATAATAAGGGGAACAAGGGTTAGCAAGATGAACAAAAACAATAACAAAAAATCATCTAAAAATAACTCTGGTAGGCTGCTACTTGATATGGATGTCCTCATGGCCTCTCTTCCAGATACCATTGTGGGAGTCTCTTCTAGTTCTTGACTTCTGTCTCTGTTTCTCCAAACCCTTTTACCCAGCACACCAAAACACTTGACTTTAGCATGAAGTTACCTGACTGAGCATCACTTCCAGGTGTGGTGTGATTCTCAGTTGGACAGAGATGTTTTTGTCTGTCCAATTTCCCTTTCTTAATTCTAGCAATAGTAACCCTTCTTTTCCTTTGAGAAATTGCATCTCCCCTACTCCAAATGGTTCTGTTGGGACTGCCAATCACATTACATCCTGCCATGCTTACTCTTGCCCTGAAATGATTGGGTGGTCAAATGACTCAAAGAAAGCCAGTCAGAGTCCTTATTTTGGATTTTATGTTCAAGACTAAGAGGATTTCTCTCTTTTCCCTTGAGTTACCAGTTAAAAGGATGTAACCTCGGAGATACTTGCAGCCATGTATCTTGCCCCATAGAAGAGACTGAGAGAACCATACCTACATACAGAGAGAAGATAAGATAAGATGCAGAGAGAGAGCTGTGGACCTAATTTAATTTCTGGATATAGTGATGCCTGAGGAAATCTCTGCCCCTCTTATTCCCATGTTATAAGAGAATCCCCTCTTTTTTTGCTTGAATTAGTTTGAGTTGTATTTCTGTCACTTACAAGTGAAAGAATTCTGTGTAATACAGTCACTAACTAGCAACATTACTTGTTAGATAAGTCATTTTTACCATTTTAGGCCTCAGTTTCCTTATCTATAAGTAAGGGGGTTGGACAAGATAATCACTGATATTCCTTCAAGCTCAGCTTCCATTTTTCACACTTCTATAAAAACTGAAGAGTTTGAGCTAAAACATGCTCACCTGAATCCTTGGCCTTTATTTTTCAAGGGAAAAAAATCATCCATAAAGGAAAATTCCCATACCAGGCTGAAACCTACTTTCCTTTCTTCATATCAACCCTTAAGCTAGATCACAACAGAACCTTAAGAAATGTCTTCCCAAAATGGAATGCAGTCATTCAAAAATGGTAAGATTACTCTGTTGTTTAGTATATGATAATGGTGGCATTTCAAAGCAGTAGGCAAAGAAAGTATTATTCATTAAATGATGTTGGAATAATTGGCTAGCAATTTGAAAAAGAAACAACTGAATCTCTACCATGTTTTCTATTCCCAAATAAGATCCAGATAATTCAAGGATTTAAAGGAAAAACAAGAAAAACAGTAACTTTCTGAAAGAAAACATGGGTGGCTGTTCTTTATAAAAAAGAGATGGAAAAGGACATTTTAAGTGTGACAAGTTAAGTATAAACTTGAATATAGTAGGCCTGGAGTTAGGAGGACAGGTTCTGGACGCTACCACCCGGGTTGAAATCCTGGTTCCATACACATATTAGCTTTATGATCTTGAAAAAGTCACTTAATCTATCTAAGCCTCAACTTCCTCATCTGCAAAACTATAATACCTACCTCATAGAACTGAATAAGAAAAATAATTTTATCTATAAGAATATTCTGGAAGAATATAAACCAAAAGGACATAAATAAAATGTGAATAGTGATTATTTCTAGGTGATGGAATTATGGGTGAATTTTTGCCCCCCCTTTTAAATTTCTATAGAAAAATATTTCTATTTTTGTATTTTCTATGGTGAATTAAAATATTTCTCTCTGAGTGTCAGCATAGCAATTATGATCATAGACTCTGGTGCTGGACTACTTAGTTTCCAATCACTTACTAGCTGTGTGAGCTTGGGCAAGTTACTTAGCCTCTACCTCAGTTTCCTCTTCTGTAAAATGGAGATAATATTATTTCTACCATAGAATTAAATCAATTAATATAGGTGAAGTGATTAGACTAGTACCTAGTAGATACTGTTATATGAATGTTTTCAAATATTATTAATATTTTTCTCTTTTGAGTCCTTTCTCTCAAAATTCCTATTCTTTGGATGTCTTTAAGTCAACAAACTAGTTACAGATATATGTGAGTAGCTCTTTATAGTTTAATGCAGGTGTGGGCAGACTATGGCCAGTGGCCAGGCTGCCCTTGAGCTAAGAACAGTTTTTACATTTTTAAAGAGTTGTAAAAAAAGAAAGAGAAAAAAAAGACTGTGTAACGGAGATAGTATGTGGCCCACAAAGCCTAAAATATTTACCATCTGGCCCTTTATAGAAAAAGTTTGCTGACTGTTGGCTTAATTTGTTTTCCCTTTCAAATATGTTTCTGATTTAAAATCACCATGCTATAAATACCAAGGAATAAATCTCTAAAGGTGGAATTTCAAGATATACTGTAAACAGGAAGGGAGATAATTTTGGAAAAGGCAGATTGTATTCCATCTTGTAAATATTTGCTCCCCTGCTCTGCGGTAAGATAACATTTTCTACCAGTAATTAAGAACTGCTTCATAGTAACAGAAGGCAGGGTAACATAGGATCAAACAACCCAAAAGGTACTTAAACTCACCAGACTGAATGGAGTCTCAAGTACAATGGCGTTTCCCTTAGCCAACTCTATCCTGCTGATGGTGGCAGTCTAACTACCATGAGAATCCAGGATCATATCAGGTCTGGAATCAGCAAATTTGCCAGGCTAAGTATCCAGTTCCTTGCCACAGACCCTTGTGGTAATGAGCCTGGAAGTAGGAAAGCTGACTCAGGAAGTCTTTCTAGACCCTGGCTAGGCACATTTCAGAGAAAGAAAGTTGCCAGCAGGAAACTCTTCATAAATCTAAGGTTATTAAAAACAATTGTTCTCAAAAGGGGGGAAATTAAGCTAGCTCTTTTATTTGTTTGCAAACAGAAAGAATATTAACCACTTGTGACTATCTGAGTAACTTTACTGCTTTACTCAGCCTTAACCAATTCGTAGCTTTTCCATTTGTTTTCATGCAAACCAAACGGCCAGGCAAGAGAATGGAGGAAGAGAGTTCTGGGTAGAGACCTGATGCTCCTCTGAAGGCCCTAAAGTGAGACTTGTAGGAAGCTGGCACTCTGTCTAGGAAGTTGACGGGGTGTGGGTGATCCATTTGTCCACTGAGTCCAGGACTCTGTGGGTGTTGTTTTATTGAATAGGGGGTGGGGGAATGGAGGACCACTTCCTTTCTGACCTTAATTGGGTCTTCTGAGATTCAAACATGAGTGGTCAACCAAAGGCTTGTGGTTTGCTGGAAGTCTATTTACATGAAAAACTAAGGACATTTCCTGGGCAGAGCTGGTCAGGCAAGTACCTTTGGCACAGTAAAAAAACAAAAACAAGAACAAAGAAACAACCTTAGTTATAAAAAGGCAGAGGTGAATATAGCACAGATACTATATTTGTACTTGACTTTCAGCCCATCCCCTGAGTGTCTAAGTCCAATTTGAGGAAGGAGGGCTCCAGAGTCTATCCAGAGTCTATCCTTTCCCTGCAATAGACTTTCAAATAAAAAGGGGGTTGGGGAAGGAGAGATCCAATTCAATTTAGCAACTTTGTCTTTCCCCAAGTAAGGTCATTTAAAAATACATATACCATCCAATATCACCATGGTTTCAGAAAAGAAAGAGAATTGTAAAAGAGATATATGACAATATAAATTCGACTTAAAAACTGAGTTACTTTAGCCTTTATTAAAAATCCAGAAAGATGAAAACTTTAGAACAGCTTCTAGGAAAAATTCTCTACCATGTTGCTACTACTTCATCTCATTCCTTTTCCTTTTTGTTCCTTCATCATCGTTTACTCCCTGCCACTGATCTTCTCCCACGCACAGCCCCCCAGTGTTTCTAACCACACTTTCTTTTTCTTAATTACATCATTTTAGTAGGGCCTTGGGTCAGCTATGGTCTTGGGAAAGCATGTAGATGAGCAGATACTCAGGCTGAGTGAGACCTATCCTGGAAAGAATATCCCAGGAGGCCAGGGCTTTGTCTTGTTTTCCACTATATCCCCCCCATCCTGAAAATAGTGGTGGCAGGCAGGATATAGCGAATAATGAATAAAATACAGGCAAGGTATATACACGTTCCAATCTAACACACCACCAACGACAACCAAGTAATAGTCCTTGGTCTTATTTAAGGTAATGACATTTCACAGATCATTAATGATTAAACCTCTTTGCAGATATATAAGATGGAAAAATGAATCAATAATACACCATTCTAGGGCTTCCCTGGTGGCGCAGTGGTTGAGAGTCCGCCTGCCGATGCAGGGGACACGGGTTCGTGCCCTGGTCCGGGAAGATCCCACATGCCGCGGAGCGGCTGGGCCTGTAAGCCATGGCCGCTGAGCCTGCGCATCCGGAGCCTGTGCTACGCAATGCGAGAGGCCACAGCAGTGAGAGGCCCGCATACCGCAAAAAAAAAAAAAAAAAAAATACACCGTTCTAATCCAACCATTATTATAGTTTTCTTATTCACTGTTTTATAATATGTATTTAAAATATATTTGTAATCAGAAAATTTGGGATAGGAAATATGGAACTTATTTTCAAAAGAACCAATCTCCTTTGCCTACATGACATCACAGATAACAAACAGTGAGGTTGCTTAAGTAAGTCTGAAAGAACCTTTGATAATCTATGTCAGTACAACAAAGCATGTGGTATAAATCACAGAAAACTTACTGGTCAAGGAGTCATAAGACGTGCATTCTCTTGCTGGCTTCTACTCTAAGGATTTCAATGTCTCATCTGTAAAAGGAGGACTGAGGCTCCATAATCCCAAACATATTCTTAAAGTCTGAAGTTTAATGATTCCTAAAAAAGATTTTATTGTTTTACATTCTGATTGTAAGGCAGTTTGTAGATATAATATTTATATGCTTATATACATAAATTTATATATTTATATATAATAGTAAATATTAACTGGGATATATGAGTTCCTTCCACGCAGAAATAGATTTTAGAAACTCACATAAAGAGACCATTTCTAATTTTTCCAGAGAATTTTTTTTAACCTGGAGGAACTGGAGTAAATCGTTTCACTTAACAGATAGATTATTAGTAAAGTCTCAAAGGTAAATCTTTATCCTTATAAACCAACAAAATAGAACGTTAATTCAAAACAAAGTGACGACAACAAACCAGCTAGGAGTCATCTAAGGGACAGAGTGAGGATAAAACACTAATTGGTTCATTGGTGCAGAAATGGGATGAAGAAAATTCTACCACTATGCTCCTACATAGACGAGGGTAATGCAAGAAATTCTTCCTTGTACTAGAATTCAGGATCAACCCTCTCCCCATCTCTCTGTTTTTCCAAGGACTAAACTACCACTTCCTCCAGAAGATAAGTGGCAACCTGATGATTATTTCATTAATCTCTGTATAAGCCTTCTTTTGGGGACTGAGGGGACCACGAAGGTTTAAGGCGACACCCCCAGAGGTGACAAAAACGCACTGGCTGAGGAGATTGTTTGTACTGAAGCTTTTATTTACTTATTATTATTTTTTAATTTTTTGGCCGCGCCCTGGGGCACGCCGGATCCTAGTTCCCCCACCAGGGATGGAAGCCATGTACCCTGCATTGGGAGCACAGAGTCTTAACCACAGGACTGCCAGGGAAGTCCCAAAACTTTGATTTAAATAGCACAAATTCGTCACAATTTCAAAAGAACCAGAAGTAATTTGTATTGTAAGCACTTAAATCGAAGAACACTAGAATTGCTTCCCGTCCTGAAGGCTGACTGAATTCGGACTAGCAGCCACACTTCAGGATTTACCAGGTAGTTCAATAACGAAAACCTGGAGCTGTTCACACGCGTTTTCCTGCACCAAACGCGGAGGTGTTCATCCACGCCATTTTAATCACATTAATAAGCGTAATCATCCTAGCAGGCTGCAAACTTCACGTATATAACAGAGACTTCTTGGGAAATATATATTTCTTGGGAAATCTCCAAGTCCCGCCCCGCCCTCCAAAATCAGACCTGAAGACCGGTTCCCCGCGCTCATCGCGGTCTCCTGCTGCCCTCTGCCGGGGCCCTAGCGTCAGGCTATGGAAGGCGGCCGCGTGGCCGCCGGGGGTGGGGGGCGCCAGGAGGGTGACGTCACCTCTGTGCGCGGCCCCTCGCCGGAAGTTATTCCTGTCCACTTCCGTTCCTCTGTTTTTCTCCAGACCCCAGAAGGGAAAGTAAAGGTATCTGTAGCGCCCAGTTATAGTCCAAGTTGAGGTCGGTGACTCGCTGCCGGCGTGCGCTTTCTTTTTAGAAGCGGGTCTGGGTGACTGTGATGTGTAACGGAGTCCCGTTCCCGTGCAGCCCCTTGTAGAGTTTCTTTGTGGGAGGAAGAGGGATGGAAGAACCCGTGGAAATACCCGTGGAATTTTTGAGTTAAAGACTCAACTGGGTTCGAACCTTGCTTCAACGAGCTAAGTCAAGCTAGTAAGGGAGCTCGGCGCTTTTTCTGATTTTGTAATTTTAGGAATGATGCCGACCTTTTAAGTTGTGGATGTTAAGTAAGATATTGTGTGTGAAGCACTTAGTTCTGGTTTTACAAATTATACTCTGATTCTGCCGCCTTTACCTCTTATACTCGGGCTTGTACTTGCCATTTTCTTCTCAGTATCTCTGAGAGATGCCTAGTATATAAGAGGTTATGCATCTCACGAGAACATTATGCAGCGTTAGCTGAGATTGAGCTCCTTATTCTGTATTACAAGTCCTGACGTTATTTTATCCCCGCCCCTTTTATTTTTCCATTTCTAGGAAACAGCTATTTTTCAGCTTTTCTGGAGGAATGCAAAGTTCTCTTTCCTTAAGACAAATGAGGTGAGAAGTTCATTGCTGTAAATATCTCCAAACTTAGCTCGTTTTGTCAAAAGAAGACTAACTGGAATGTAGAAGCCTGGAACCAGTGATTACCCATTTCCATTAAAAGCCCCTTTGTCCGGGGAATTGTGGAGCATAGGGGCTCATAAATCTTCCTTTATTCCTTAGACCTCACAAGTTACAGGTACAGAGATTTTCAGTGTATTTGTTAATTTTGGCCTTTAGCTCTTGGAATAGTTGCTTTGGTAATTAAAAACGGCAATTTGAGAGACAGATGGAAATAAGTTATGGAATATTAATTAGTTCTGAAATTCGTAGATTGAGGCAGTTGGTACTTCTTGCATTAGGCTGCTTAAATATTTATTCACCACGCTAGATGTAATAGTATTTTGAATGGAGATTGGATGCTAAAGGAGTAAAATAAATTGATATTCATCAGGCTTAACTTTATTGTGTTGAAAACTGAAAAATAACTTATTCTATTTTTTCCTCTCTGTATATATTAATGTCCCCTCCCCCCTTTTTATTTAAGTGGTATTATCCTAGCCACTGTACTGTTAAGCAGGTTGCCACTTAGAATGTCTTGGACATCTTTCTATTGTGTTAGATCTGCCTCATTTAAAAAAAATGTTTTTTTAATTTATTTATTTTTGGCTGTGTTGGGTCTTCGTTTCTGTGCGAGGGCTTTCTCTAGTTGCGGCGAGCGGGGGCCACTCTTCATCGCGGTGTGCCGGCCTCTCACTGTCGCGGCCTCTCGTTGCGGAGCACAGGCTCCAGACGCGCAGGCTCAGTAGTTGTGGCTCACGGACCTAGTTGCTCCGCGGCATGTGGGATCTTCCCAGACCAGGGCTCGAACCCTTGTCCCCTGCATTGGCAGGCAGATTCTCAACCACTGTGCCATCAGGGAAGCCTCTGCCTCATTTTTAAAAGGAGGCTGTGTAGTATTATATTGTATACATGTACCACTATTTATTAATCATTCTACTATTGGTGGCCATTTGGGTTCCTTTTTTGCTGTAGCAAGTAATATTATAATGGTCATCTTTTTTTTTTTTTTTTTAAATAACAAATGTGTATTCTTGTCCTGTATTTCCTTTGGATAATCTCCAAGAAGTAGAAATGCTGGGTTGAAAGATATGATGGATGGTACCAAATTCCTTAACAACAGTAATATTTGAGAATTCCCCCCATTTCTTCATATGTTTACCAGCTGTTGATACTAGTTACCATTGTTTTTAGGCTTAGCTAAGACTGTTCATACCATTTTGGGGGGGTCAATTTATTGCATTTATAGTATTGTAATCAAAACCAAATTTTTGTTGCTAGTTCTAAGTCCAGTTCAGCTCTTTTTTTCCCCTATGTAAATAGAGCACTTAGTTTTAGACTCTTAGTAACAAATTACTATAAAACAAATGATTCACTTCAACTTCAAGTATTTCTTAAGTTAAAGATTTGTGGGAAGATACTGTTTGAATGGGATCTTGTACTGTGGATAGACATTAGGAGGATAGGCCTTTCTGAAAGACAGAACAGCTTAAAAAAAGGCTGGGAGACAAGAATGGTCAAGGATGTTTAGGACCTGAGATTTGAGAGCAATGGTGCTTTGTTGTGAGGTTGTAGAATAGAAGAGATAGCTAGAAAGGTCAATCTGAAGATTTTACCTCCTAGGGGACAGCTACAGAGGTCAGGGAATCAGGGAATGAGGGACATGATCACATCTTTGTTTTACAGGTGTACTGTGGGGGCAGTTTTGAGTGACTGATGTTGGAGAAGCAAGTTAAGTGGCTGTTATAGTCTGAGAGAATAGCAAAGAGTAGAGAGATTGGATTTCAGAGGTACTGAAGAAGCTGAATCTACATGATTTAATAACGGGTTGAGGAAGAGAAAAAAAACCAAAGCTTACTTTCAGATTTTTTTTATCATGAGTGATTACTGAGTAATAGTGATTTCATTCATTAGAGGAGGGCTGGTTTTGGGGCTGGGAAGGATGCTCAGTTTGGTTTTGGACATTAAATTGTGTGAAAGATATTTCCATGGAGAATAAACTATACACAAAGACAAAATCCCCCTATGACAGATTCAGGAGAAACCTTAATTTATTCCTCTTTTGTTAAGATATTTGGCATCTATTTTTACTTTCAGTTTTTCATCAGTAGAATTTCTTTTGAATTTTCTGTGACTCGTTCAGCCCTGTTTCTCAAGAGTAGAGTGTAGTCTAGGGTAGTAGTCATAGACATTTTTGAACAT
This sequence comes from Lagenorhynchus albirostris, assembly GCF_949774975.1. Classification (NCBI taxonomy): domain Eukaryota; kingdom Metazoa; phylum Chordata; class Mammalia; order Artiodactyla; family Delphinidae; genus Lagenorhynchus; species Lagenorhynchus albirostris. Next base: position 55,141,812 of record NC_083102.1, on the reverse strand, counting down.
GTACAATCTTAATAAAAAGGTTTATAAATGTACCTCCAATATAGGTATATTTATTTACTAATTAGTTATATACATGTTTTATAGTACTATTATATTGTATACATTTTTACATTATGAAACATGTAAAAAGTAGAAATTTTAAAAGGGCAAGACAAATATAAATTGGAGTTTTACTGTTTTCTACCTGCGTCCCATTGGATAATCTCTCACCCCTCTTTGGAAAGCACTGGTTTTATCTACAGCTGTCAGTGTTCTGTCCCATTATCCAGTAGAGGTCACCCTGAGCATCTGGAAGAGAGAGCAGGTTGTTGAGCAGGGCAAGGTAAAGCCTTCATTCTTTAGTTAGGAGGATCTTATTTTTAAGTTCCTATCTTCATGCATTTTTGGAAGAGTATGTAGTTATAGAGTAGTATGTGGTATTATGGAGACATGAAGAAATAATGAACTCAAAGTATAGGGCAATCTAAAATGTGCTTTTGCTGTTTGATGTTTACTTTGTGAGTGTTTTGCGTTTTGTTTGAATGTTATTTGAATCTATAGTTTTGGAATCTTTTGTTAATTCTTTGATGATTGGTGGATTATCTGAGTTACAGGAATGTTCCCAGCCTGTAGGCATAATCCAATTTCTTGTTAGATTGTAGTAATTAAAAGGACAGACACAGAGGAGCTTTTCTTATATGGATCTTGAAAGCAGTATCTCAAGCCCAGAGATATTAGTGGTGAGTTGGAACCATTTATCTCTATTTTCTATTTTATGCTTAATTAGCAGAGAGGAGAAAGGAAATGCCTCTTTTAAGTGATAAGAGCCTGTTGTAAGTAATTAGGAATCAAGAACTAAGTTTGTCACAGCTGTATAGTCTGAAAAGGAGAAAGTACAGTTAAAAAAGTATTACGTGTTGTTGTATGACTGAGACCACAAACAACTTAGGAACATAAACCATCTGACAAGCTGGATAACAGAAGAAAACTTTTCTGTTAATTTTCTCATAAAATATTTCCTATAAATAGAGGTGCTTGTTTTAGTAGGGACCTATGATTATTATCATGTATAAGTTCATCCAATTTATGCTCTATTTCTAAATGATCAGGAAAATGAGTTATCAAGGTTTTAGTCACTTGATCAAAGTTACATGTGCTGTGACACAGATGCAGAGAGCCCTGAGTTAGTCTTTTATAAAATGGTGGTGAGGAGAATGGCAAAAGTAACTTTTAAAATGTTTACATCCCATCTCTATAGTTCCACATGCGGTGGACTGTGTGTATGAAATATCCCAGCTAGATCATTATGAAGATGAAAATTGGTTTGGAGTTGTTGGGTTAACCCAAGAACCAAGGGGACGTTAGGGTAAATTGAGTGACATGGAGATTGGGATCAGGAGCTATGTAAGATAAGAATTAAGGTTCTAATGTTAGCATGGGTTTAAAGAGTACCATGAATCTAGAAAAAGTTGTTTAAGGTGGAAATTAGGTAGTATGAAGTGTTGGTTTTCAGGGCTAGATTTAGAGGTTTTTAAAAAAATTTTTTTTTTTTGGCTGTGTTGGGTCTTCCTTGTTGTGCGCGGGCTTTCTATAGTTGTGGCGAGTGGGGGCTACTCTTCGTTTCGTTGCGCAGGCTTCTCATTGTGGTGGCTTCTCTTGTTGCGGAGCACGGGCTGTAGAGCGCAGGCTCAGTAGTTGTGGTGCATGGGCTTAGTTGCTCCGCGGCATGTGGGATCTTCCCGGACCAGGGGTAGAACCCGTGTTCCCTGCATTGGCAGGCGGATTCTTAAACACTGTGCCACCAGGGAAGACCCCTAGATTTAGAGTTTGATAACCAGGAAGTGAGAACAGAGGCAAAGAAGTCTGGTATCTATGGGCAGAGGCAAGGCCAAAGATCTAGTAAGTTAGAAGACAAGGCAGAATTGAAAGCATCAATTAGTAGGAATAAACCAAAGGTTTGGAAACCAGGAAGATAAAGCAGAGATGGAGAGGGGCAACTGGTTTTGGGTAGCCAAGGCAGGCAAGGCCAAACAAAAAGAGGAAGGTAAAGGCAGGAATAATTCTGGAGCAGTGATGATGCTGTACTGCTTTTCTTTATGTTAAGAATAGAAGTGGCCCCTGACCCACAGATAATCAGAAGCAGTGAGCTAGGGAGTGGGAGTGTGGTGGTGGGATTGTTACCACAGCACCAGGAGAGCTGGATCCCTAGGTGTTTTCTTACAGAAATGACCATGATACTTACAGGGTCATAATATGGTCTTTTATCTCTTTAACATGTGTGTTTGTATAATATTATATATGTTGTTTTATACAGCATTCCAAAAGGTTTGGGCTACCTGACCATTATGGCACCAAGAAACCTCTTGTATATGAGAAGTAACTTTCTTTTTGGTTCAAGATGTTGGATGATCCGATTTTCAGCAGAAATCCTCTTTAAATCAGTTTCATTTAGGCTTTTCAGTATGAAATGTGATAATGCAGACAGTGAACCTTTGGAAAATGAAGAACTGCTGAATAACTTACTTACTATGGGAGTAGATGTTGACATGGCAAAGAAACGACAGCCTGGAGTTTTTAATAGGAGAGGTACTAATGAGCAGAACCTGAAGACATTCCTTCTGTCTAAAGGAGCTAGCAAAGAAGTGATTGCTAGCATCATATCAAGATATCCACGAGCCATGACACGCACACCTGAAAGTCTTTCATATCGGTGGGATCTGTGGAGAAGAATTGTGACATCAGACCTTGAAATTGTAGCTATTTTGGAACGTTCTCCTGAATCCTTTTTTCGGTCCAGTAACAACCTAAACTTAGAGAAAAATATAGAGTTCCTCTACTCAGTTGGATTGACCCATAAATGCCTTTGTCGATTGTTGACCAGTGCCCCACGTACCTTCTCCAATAGTCTCGAGCTGAATAAACAGATGGTTGAATTTTTGCGAGAAGTCTGTTTGTCTTTGGGTCACAATGATCCCACAGGTTTTGTCAGGAAGATAATTTTTAAAAACCCTTTCATCTTAATTCAGAGCACCAAACGGGTAAAAACTAATATTGAATTTTTACAGTCAGCTTTCAACTTGAACAATGAACAGCTGCTTGCTTTGATACATGGTCCAGGAGCTAAAATCCTAGACCTTTCCAATGATTGTATGAGAAGAAACTACACAAATATCAAAGAAAGACTGCTTTCTCTTGGGTGTACTACAGAAGAGATACGGAAGTTTGTTTTAAGCTGTCCAGATGTGATCTTCTTGGGAGAGAAAAAGTTTAGTGATAAAATAGACTGCCTCATAGAAGAAAAAATTAGCATTTCACAAATAATTGAAAATCCTCGGATTTTGGACTCAAGCATAAGCACTTTAAAAAGTCGAATCAAAGAATTGGTAAATGCTGGCTATAACTTGAGTACGTCAAACATCAGTCTTCTGTCTTGGAGTCAAAATAGATATAACGCTAAATTGAAAAAGTTAAACACTAGACAGAATGTTGTTCTGGGGAATTAAGCAGAAGTCAGTCTTATAATGTAGTGACATAATTTCATTTTGAATTTGGACCTTTCAAAAAGGAGGTTTGTTTTCTTAACCACATATACATATATAATGTTTCTTTGGATATTTTAGTTTAAAGCTTCATAAAAACTAATGGTCATTATGCCCTGGTATAGTCTTCCCAGCTACCTTTTCTGTAGTTTGAATTAGTACAACACCCAATTTTATGATATAGGCTGTGGCTTTTGTATGAATGGTAGTTGCTGAGTGCTATGGCAGAACAATGTGTAAAAAGAAAGTACAAAATAAACTTTTTTGGTTTCTGTTCAGATTTGAAAATCGACAGATTCATTTAGATAGTTCTATTTCCTATCATGGTTTTGAATGGCAACCTATTTCTCCTATTATTCCACGTATCTAATTATGGTTCATCTTCAAAATAGAATGTCAGTAAGAATATGACAACAAAAAGGAGGAATTTTTCATCCCAAATTCTACGTACTCTATTTAAACCATTAGTATGCCCCACCACTCCTCCAGTTTAGGCTCAATTTACTATGGGTATATCCTGATTTCTTTGAAGATAAGGGCAACTGTGATAGGCAGAATAATGGTTACCCAAAGATAACAATGTCTTAATTCCCAGAACCTGTGGATATGTTTCGTTACATTATAAAAGGACTTTGCAGATGTGATTAAGTTAAGGACCTTAATTTGAGGTCCTGAGTTGGGGAGGTTATCCCGGATTATCTGGGTGGGCCCAGTATAATCATAAGGGTCCTTAAAAGTGGAAGAGGGAGGTAAAAGAAGAGGTCAGAGTGATGCAATGTAAGAAGGACTTGACCCACTTTTACTGGCTTTGAAGGAGGAAGGGGACATGAACCAAGGAATGCAGGTAGCCTCTAGAAAATGGAAAAGGCAAGGAAGCATTCCTCACTAGCACCTCAGAAAGGAACGCAGCCGTGCTGAGACCTTGAATTTAGCCCAGTGAGACCCATGTCAGACTTCAGACCTACAGAACCAAAAGATAATAAACTGGTGTTGTTCTAAGCCACTGAGTTTGTGATAATTTGTTACAGCAGCAAACAGACTAATATAACAACTAAATGGATGATTAGTTGCATTTTAGGTGAAGAAGTGTACCTTTAGTATAGTATCTGTATTTCTTCCTCTTATACTTTTTTTATCCACCTATCTTTCTGGAATGGCTAATAAGTTAGTGTTTGTAGTTTCCTCTAAATGTATGTATAAAAAACTAAATGTAAGTAATAAAATCTAAATAAAGGAATACTTTTGCCTAATGAGTGTAGTTTAAAGAAATAATGATGGTTTCTGTATATTTATATTTTGTTGGTGTTTCTGTTAATACAAAGAACCAAGAATTTTTAGAGGCGCTGACTTAAAGAATGACAAACAGATGACATCTGTATCTTGAAGACATTCACAGTCTAGCTCTGACATAAACTGAAAGAGAAGGAACAAATTATATGAGCTTAATTACTTTTAATTGCTTTCCAGCGGCATTTATTTTCTAGATGTGGATTTTGAATTAAGTAACAATGACGCTAACCTTTTAAGCCTTTTTTTTCCTTTTATTGAAGTACATATAGTTGATTTACAGTATTATGTTTCAGGTGTACGGCATAGTGATTCAGTATTGTTTTTGCAGATTATACTCCATTATAGGTATATATAAGATAGGTACACACACACCCCGCCCCCCAAGATAATGGGTATAATTCCCTGTGTTAAGCCTTATTTCTTATCATTGATGCCTCAAAAAAACTTACTCCCACCAGTGATAGAAACCAAATGCCTGTTTTTTCAAGGCCATTTGTATGTCAGTGATCTCTTATATTTCCAATAAAGTATTTGATGGCAAGCATGGCATAATTTAGAAAGCATGGACTGTATAGAGACATTTCTTTAGAGTAGTATATCTGGGTACTATTCCTGACCAGCTCTGTAACTTTGTGTAAATAATTTTACAGAACTTGTTTTCTCATCTATAAGATGAAAAATTGACCTCACAGAGTTGTTAAGAATCAGATGCTATAGGGTCTCTAAGGTTTCTTGCACATAGTAACTTTTCAATGGTAGCCATAATAAATACAGTAGTATTTTTAACAACAGCTTTATCAATGTATAATTCATATACCATACAATTCAATTTAAAGTATGCAATTCAGTTTTTTAAAATACTCATATTGGGGCTTCCCTGGTGGCGCAGTGGTTGAGAGTCCACCTGCCGATGCAGGGAACATGGCTTCGTGCCCCGGTCCGGGAAGATCCCACGTGCCGCGGAGCGGCTGGGCCCGTGAGCCATGGCCGCTGAGCCTGCGCGTCCGGAGCCTGTGCTCCGCAACGGGAGAGGCCACAACAGTGAGAGGCCTGCATACCGCAAAACAAAACCAAAACCAAAAAAACTCATAGTGCTGTGTAATAATCACCACAATCTAACTTTAAAATGTGTTTGTGCCCTTTAAAAGAAACCCTTTACCCATTAGCAGTTAATCTCCATTATCCCCCTCCTACTTTCCTAGCCCTAAGCAACCACTGATCTACTTGCTGTCTATAAGATTGCCTATTCTGAATGTTTCATATAAATGGAATCATACAATTTGTGGTCTTTTGTGACTGGCTTCTTTCACTTAGCATAATGTTTCTAAGGTTCATTTTGTACCATGTATCAGTATTTCATTCATTTATGTTGCCAAATAATATTCTGTTGTATGGGTACAGTAGTAAAATTGGGAGTAAATTTTATTGTTATGGCTTAAGGTCCTGAGATGGGAAGGTTATCTCAGATTATCTGGCTGGGCTGAGTGTAATCAAAGGGGTCCTTAAAAGTCAAAGAGGGAGGTAAAAGAGGAGGTCAGAGTGATATGATGTAAGGACTTGATGCACTTTTACTGGCTTTGAAGGAGGAAGGGGACATGAACCCCCTTAATTCCTTAAGTCTTCTGAGTTGTATAGGAATACTTCCTGAGGTATTGCTTTGAAATCTAACAAGTTTATAAGGAATGTGAGGGAGATGGGCAGAGGAAATAAAAGTTTATTGGCATCAGCTGGTCATGAGGATTGTACCTGGGCTGATGAGATGATACAGCAACAGTTGCCAGTGGCCAAGGAGGATGTGGGATGCACAGAAGTAAAATACAGTACTTATTTGGGGGGGTTGGGGAGGGACAACTTCCTTTGTATTCTTTGTAGAAACAAATGGCTAATGCCTGTCAGGCAAGATTAACATTATATATATATATACACACACACATATATAATTGTTTTTGAAGTATAGTTAATTTACGATCTTTTGTTAGTTTCTGGTGTACAGCAAAGTGATTCAGAATATATACTTTTTTCAGATTCTTTTCCATTAGAGTTTATTACAAGATAATTGAATATAGTTCCCTGTGCTATACAGTAGGACCTGGTTTATTTTTTATATAGTAGCTTACATGTCATTTTAGGTTTGAGTCTGATTGAAGTAGAGTCAGTTCTTTTTAAAAAAATTGAGTTATAGACATATCTCGGAGATTATTGTAGAGATTATTGTGGGTTCAGTTACAGATCACTGCAATAAAGTGAATGTTGCAATAAAGTGAGTCACATGGAATGTCTTGGTTTCCCAGTGCATATGAAAATGATTTATACTATAGTCCGTTAAGTGTGCAATAGCATGCTGTCTAAAAAAACAATACATACCTTAATTAAAAATACTTAATTGCTAAAAAATGCTAACTATCATCTGAGGCTTCAGTGAGTCGTAATCTTCTTGCTGGTGGAGCGTCCTGCCAGGATGTTGATGACTGCTGACTGATCAGGATGGTGGTTGCTGAAGGTTGGGGTGGCTGTGGACATTTCTTAAAACAAGACAACAGTGAAGCTTAGTGCATGAATTGACTCTTCCTTTCATGAATGATTTCTCTGTAGCATGTAATGCTGTTTGACAGTATTTTACCTACAGTAGAACTTCTTTAAAAATTGGGGTCAGTCCTCTCCAGCCCTGCTACTGTGTTATCAACTAAGTTTATGTAATAGTCTAAATCATTTGATGTTATTTCAACAGTCTTCACAGTATCTTCACCAGGAATAGTTTCCATCTCAAGAAGCCCTGTTCTTTGCTCATCCATAAGAAGCAACTTCTCATCCTTTAAAGTTTTATAATGAAATTACAGCAATTCAGTCACATCTTCAGGCTTCACTTTAATTGTAGTTTCTTCCCTCTTTCTACCACATTTGCAGTTGCTTCCTCCACTGATGTCTTGAACGCCCCCAAAGTCATCCATGAGGGCTGGATTCAACTTTTCCCAAACTCCCATTACTGTTGATATTTTGACTTCTTCCCATGAATCATGAAGTTTTTTTTTTAATTAAAAAAAATTTTTTACGAAGGTTAATGACATCTAGAATGGTGAATCCTTAATATTCTGTAATAAACCGTATGGAAAATGATATGAAAAAGAATATATATATATATTCAACTGTACTACAATTAAAAAAAAGAAAGGAATGGTGAATCTTTTCCAGAAGGTTTTCGATTTACTTTGCCCAGATCCATCAGAGGAATCACAATCTATGGCAGCTGTAGCATTATAAAATTTCTTTCATAAATAATAAGACTTGAAATTACTTCTTGATCCATGGGCTGCAGAACAGATGTTGTGTTAGCAGGCATGAAAACAACATTAATCTGTGCATCTCCATCAGAGCTCTTGGGTGACCAGATGCGTTGTCAATGAGCAGTAATATTTTGAAAGGAATCTTTTTTCCTGGGCAGTAGGTGGGCTTAAAATATTCAGTAGATCATGTTGTTAACAGATGCACTGTCACCTAAGCTTTGTTGTTCCATTTATTAGAGCACAGGCAGAGTAGATTGAGCATAATTCTGAAGAGTCTAAGTTTTCTGGAATGATAAATGAGCATTGGCTTCAACTTCAAGTCATCATCTGCATGATCCCCCAACAGAAGAATCAGCCTGTCTCTCTTGAAGCTTTGAAGCCCGGCATAGACTTCTCCTCTCTAGCTATGAAAATCCTAGAATGCATCTTCTTCCAATAGAAGGCTGTTCCATCTACATTGAAAATCTGTTGTTTAGTGCAGTCACCTTCATTAATCATCTTAACTAGATCTTCTACATAACTTGCTGCAGCTTCTATTCAATACATCAGCTCTTGCTGCTTCACCTTGCACTTTTATGTTATGGAGATGGCTTTTTTCCTTAAACCTTGTGTACCAACCCCTGCTAACTTCCAGCCTTTCTTCCGCAGCTTCCTCACCTCTCTCAGCCTTCATAGAGTTGAAGAGAGTTAGGGCCTTGCTCTGGATTAGGCTTTGGCTTAAGGGAATGTTGTGGCTGGTTTGATCTTCTATCCAGACCACTAAAACTTTCTCCATATCAACAATAAGGCTGTTTCACTTTCTTATCCTTTGTGTGTTCACTGGAGTAGCACATTTAATTGCCTTCAAGAACATTTCCTTTGCATTCATAGCTTGGCTGTTTGGTGCAAGAGGCTAAGCTTTCCATCTGTCTTGGTTTTCCAAGTCACTAAGCTTCTGATTTAAAGTGAGAGACGTGTGACTCTTCCTTTCACTTGAATACTTAGAGGCCTTTGTTGGGTTATTAACTGGCCTAATTTCAATATTGTTGTGTCTCAGGGAATAGGGAGGCCTGAGGAGAGGGCAAGAGAAGGGGTGTCAGCTGGTTGGTGGAGCAGTCAGAACACACACAACATTTATCAATTAAGTTCACCATCTAATATGGGCATAGTTCATGACACCGCAAAACAATTACAATAGTAACATCAAAGATCACTGATCACAGATCGCCATAACAAATAAAATAATAATGAAAAAATTTGAAATATTTCAAGAATTACCAAAATGAGACACGGAGTGAGCAAATGCCGTTGGAAAAATAACACCAAGAGGGCAGTTGCTCCCTGCTTTGGTCTTGCTACCCCACGAGTACAGATAAATTTAGACTTTGGCCTTTTTCCACAGGAGAACAAGGCCTCTGATGAAGTTCCATGCCCTGTAGAGAACTGGTGTGTTTCTTTGGTTAGTAAACTGGATTTAGTCTCTAGGCAACCACACACAGACTCCTTTTCTAAGGAAAATAGGATATGTGGACCCAAGTTAGAGGCATTCCTTCCTTTTTGCTTTCCTGCAGCAAGGGAGTACTGATTGTCATGTTACACTCTGAGCATTAACCAAAGGGTCTATAGCAAAATTAATGCACTTGGGTCAGCATTATTCCTCCCTGCATATGGGATTGTATCTCTTCAGACTTGCTCAGCTTCTTCAGAATACCTTTTTCTCCTGACCAAAGCTATATGACTGCATTTCATGTAAGCATTATACTCGTAGCTGAAGCTTGTTAATTTAGCTAAATGTGATAATTATTAACAGTATTAAAGTTTATCTGTGTGTATGATAAAATAATTAGTTAAAAATTATATAAATTATGTATTTAATTGACAAGTAAAGGTAATTAATAACTGATAAAAGAATTAAAACTAAGTCCTAGTCACCCTGTGTTTACTTGTGTACAGAAGTTCATGTACTGCAGGGAGAACTGAAGATAGCAGTTTGGTTTATACAGTTTTCTAATGTCAGCTGTAAGTCTGGCTGATAATTCAAACTAAGTAAAGAATCTTTAAATACCAAGGAAGTTAGCAGGGGATCATTTTATCTGTAGGTTCTGTCAGCCTCAAGCTGGAAGAAATAAACTGATACTCTTGTATACAGTTTTTTCCCTGATAGTTTAATGTCTGTTTAAAAGTATACACAAGCTGTACTCCTTGAATGGTTATTCATTCCTTATAAGCAAATATTACTGTTCAATTGTCTCAGACAGTTCCAAAATGATATGATTAGGGCACTTTTTGCATTTTAACCTAGGTTTGTAGTTCTCTTCTTTGTTACACAATCTTAATGCTTAAAAATATTATGCAGCCATGTCTTTGAACTTTTTCAGTTATACTACCAGATCCTCTGTTCTTGTTTAATTTTCATTTTTAAACTTGTGTGGTGTTTGTTATGTGTCTGTACGAAAAACCCAGCATAAGGTGGTATGGTCTCCATGTGATTGCAGTTGATATAGTTTGTTAACTTTCATTCTTTTTGGACTTGAGGATTGTTTTGTTTGTTTGCTTGTTTGTTTTTAATAAAGATTTTAATGGTGACATCTGAAGTGAGGGAATCAGATTTTGTTGTAAGACTAAATGTTATATAACAGACACATTATAAACCACTGTGGTTTCTTTTTTGTTTAGAAGACATTGCACATACAAATGTGTATGCTCTTGGGTCTCCCATGGCATTTAATGTAGCTGTTTTGGTGACCTTACCACCTTAACTATCACTGGGTGAATAATTCTAGTTTTGAGGATCAGTGTGTAAGGGAGAATGATAGAGTTAGAAATAAATTTAAAATGCCTTTAGTATAAAGCACCATGTGTACAATGCATGCCCTACATGTTATAGTAGCCACAAAAGATGTTGAAACCTCTGCAGTTAAATGCTATCTTTCATGTCTTTATTGTCTGCAATCATGCCTTCATCAAGTTGAATTCTGGTCCACACTCTACCTGACATTTGAAACCTTGACAACAAACTCTAGAACAGAATTGTCATCATGTAAGGAAGGTCGCTTTTCCTCCTCCTGCCTCTGCAGCTGAAGTTAATACTTACTTAGATAAATTTTGCTTTGCACTTCTCTACTTTCTTCCCTAGTGTCAGTGAGCAAAGGAGTCCCTTGGGTAATGGCTTGACCAACTAGGTCCTTCAGAAACCCAAGTTACCCCTTTCTCCTTTCATTTCCCAATCGGACTGATATTTAGTTACCGCAGTCTGAGTCTCTGCCAAAATTGAGGCCCTTGGGAGCCTAGAAGAGTGCAGTAGTAGCTTTGACAGTTTATTGGTTTGTTTATAAAAATAACATTTTTCCCTGATTGCGTATTAATCATATAATTACACAATGTTGGAAAATGTAGAAAAGCAGACACACAAAAAGTACCTATACTCTTCATACCCCAGAAATAGCACTTGTTAAACTTTCTAGTCTTTCTTATGCATATGCATTATGTGTGAAAGATAAATATCTCTTTTCTAGCTAAAATTAATAACTTTTTCAACACATATTTGCTGAATACCACATATGTAATTATGTGGTGTTTGACACTGGATTATTATCACTGTTTTAAACCTATTTTTATAAATATACTGTGAGCAGTGTCCCATATCACATGCCATTTATGACCTGTTTTTAGATATATTTGAGACTTGACAATCCTGTTCCGCTGTGGTTAAGGGACTATGCCATTTGAGAGCTATAGGGAGGAGAACTGGTCTCCAAGGAGGCCTGGTCTGAGTTTGTAAGGTCACCATATGATATGCTCAGAGCTTCGTGGGGGAATCCCATATTGTTTCCACTCAATATGTCCACTCAATCTGACAGAAGTTCCTGGAAAGGTTATCAAGGACTGGTAGGAAAACAAGAGGAGTACTTGGGGAGGTATGATTTGAGACTCATCTTCAAATCATATGTTAAATTAATATTCTGATAAAATAATGATTAGATCTCTTGGCCAATATTGAACTATTTAGAAACAAAAGATACTAGAATACTTCTGGATCATATATTCGAGTCTAATTTTCCCAAAGATGATTCAGAATTGAAGCTTCTAGTATCAGTTAACTTTAATTTTGACATATTCTTCTCTAGGCAATTCTTGGATCCATTTTTTTTTTTTAACCTCTAACCTTTTCACCTCTAACCAATCCCTACTCTTAGATTTTCTATACACTGCCCCTAAAATAAATTCCTTGACCAACACTGGGTCTGCACTGGTAGGTTGAACAGACCTGGCCGCATCTGTCATGGGGTTTACAGTCTAGCAGAGGAAGAGAGTCAAATCATTAAGCATACAAATAGCTAACTGTAAATTGAGAAAAGTGAAGGAAACAGAGTTCTTGGATGGAGAGTAAAGGGCAGAAACCCTTAGACTGACTGATCAGGGAGGGCCACCTAGGGAACTAATGTATAAGGTGAGACTTGAATGAGATGGAGACAGTCAAAAAGCCACACAGAACATTCCAGGCATAGGGAATGGTTGATGTGACGGCCCTGGTGGGTATAAAGTTAGTATGTCTTAGGAACTGAAGGATGCCAGGTGCTGCTGGAGAATAGTGAGTGCCTACTGTGTGACTTTAGAAGGCATGATAGTGATGGGCAGACACATGGGAAGCTACAATCATATCATATGCAAGGCCTCAAAGTCCATGATAGGAAACTTGGATTTTAAGGACAATGAGAAACCATTGAGAGATATTAAGCAAGTAGGAAATATAATAAGACTTATATTTTAAAAGGATTTCTAAATTTAAAGAGAATCAGTTAGAATGGGACAATTGAAGAAGCATGAAGATTAATAAGAAGGCCATTGTAGTAGTTCAGGCAAGAAATGATGGTGACTTGGGTGAAGGTGGTGACAGTAGATTTGGAAGATTTTGATGGATATACTCTATAGCAACACTGTCCAATAGAAATATAATGTGAACCACAAATATATATTTAAAAATTTCTTATAACCATATTAAAATGTAAAAGGAAATTAATTTTAATAATGTTTTTTATCTAACCCAATATATCCAAAATATTACTACTTTAACACATAATCAATATAAAAATTATTAGTGAGATATTTGCCATTCTTTTTTTGTACTAAGTCTTCAAAATCTGATGTGTATTTTATACTTAAAGCACACCTCAATTTGGACCAGCCCCATTTCAAGTGTTCAGTGGCCACATGTGGCTGACAGCCAATATTAGATAATATAGCTGTATAGAATTTGGTGGTGGATTGGATGTAAGGAATTAGGGAGAAGGGGGTATTCTAGGATAACCCCGTGATTTCTAGTTTGAATGATGGATATGTGGTAGTATCTTTCGAGATGGAACTAAGTTGGGGGGAAGAAAGGGTTTAAGATAGAAGGAATAAAGAATTCAGTTTTAGACATGTTAAACTGGAGATGTAGAGACAACCTTGTCACCCCCGTGGATTGGCTGGAAATGAGCTGGCACTACTGGCTCCTTTTTCCCCTGGTGGGAGAGGCAGCACTTTACTACCCCTACCCCGAAGAACACCAGATATCATCAGGATTTTCCCCAGTACTGGCAGACACCTTTCTTGAGAACCGGGTGCCCCAAATATAGGGCTTGCACCCAAAGAACCTAGTGCAGTAGTGGAAGGGGGCAGGCTTGCTCTGTTGGAGGATATATCCATGGTATGTTCGGTTGCTCACTGGCCCAAGCAGCCCTCCCCACAGAATGGCTAGAGGACAAGGGAAACATGCAACTTGCAGACTTTCTGCCTGTGAATTGGTTCCGTTGTACTCCAAGTGATGCTCACTGGTGTTTATCAGAAGCCCTCTACTAGACAAGATGCTGGAGGGAAAATCCAAGTAAGCATGCCAGATAAGCTATTTGAATATATGAGTGGAGCTTGGAGGAGAATTAATATTTTTCCTTTTTTGCAACTTTATTGGGATCAATTACATACAAATAATATTTAAATCCTTGATAATGGTTTAAAGGAGCAGCAGAGAAGGGAGTGTGAAACCCAGCCTAAGGTTCTCCAGCATTTTGAGGTTGGGTGGAAAAAAACTAGGGCTGCATGGAGTCATGGAATCTAGAAGAGAATATTTCAAGAAGGTGGCAGTTGTCAACTGTGGTGATGCTGTGGTGAAAGGCCAACAGGAGTTCTTTAGAGGTTTCACTGTTGCTCTCTGATATATGCAAGCCTCTGACCTTCAAAGCCCTCCACCAGCTGCTGCTTATCCTCTGCTTCCCCTACGCTTTTTTGATTTTTGTTTTTGTTTCCGTAAGTCTGTTTTTGTGTTTTCCCCACCTGTAGTTCCAGTATCCAGTGCTTTTTGTGTTTTTTAACCTTCAGTTCTTACCTCAGTTGTTTCATGTGGTTTGCTATATGGTACACATCTGTTATACTTATTTGGATACCTATGTTGATTATATTTTTGATGTCCAAGGGTAAGAACTTTGAATTTAAGACATATCTATTCGAATATACACTTAGCATTAACTGTAATGCTTCTATTCACTTCCGGACGTCAAATGTTAATCTCAACTCATAAGGTACTTATTAATAATAAAAAATAATAGTAAATTAATAATAAAAAGGGTTGACAAAATTAGACTAGCAACTTAGTGCCAATGCTGTTTTTTAGACCAGTGGTACCCAATAGAACTTTCTGCAATGATGGAAATTTCTCTATCTGTTCTATCCAATAGGCACTGCCTCATGTGGCTATTGAGTATTTGAAATGTGGCTAGAGAGAATGAGGAACTGAATTTTATTTTTACGAACGTTTTAATTAATTAAAATGTAAATTTAATTAGTGCATATGACTAGTGGCTACCATATTGGAGAATGCAACTTTGGACCATATGTTCTGCTAATAAAGCCTGTCTATTGCTTGAATTTGGGCCTGCTATTCTCATGCAATGCCTGGTAACCATCTGCAGACAACATAAGCAAGCCTATTTTTTTTTTTTAAGGTCCTTTGTAGCCGTGAGATTTTTACATTCTATTAGTGAGGTGGCCCTTGAAATTTTTGTGTTCAGTTTCATATATGTCTTTTCCATCTGAAAGTCTGCATAGGAACCACCTGGAACAATGGTTCTAGAACCTGGTTGATCAGATCTTTACAATCATCCAGTGAGCTGTTGCCTTTATTTAAAGTTCTTTTTCTAGAAACTTACCAGTTATTTCCCTACTACAGGGAATTTTTCACAATCTGTGCCCCTCCATAGGCTCTTGCTTTCTGTCGTATGGCTCATCTTTCTCTAGACTCTGATTTTACTTCTTCTTTTGTGTCTTACCCCTCTTTTCTAGGCTTAAGTACAATGCCAGAATTCCCGTTACTTGATTGTTAATTGATGTTGAACATTAATTTACACATTATTGCCTAAACTCATTTTGTATTCTAAATCCATTTGTAACCTCAGAATTGTATTCCATGAGCATGTATTAACATAGTTTTAATTTGCTTTTTTATAGTTTAGGGATCATTCTTTATCAATACAAAAGGAGCTGCTTCTTCCTTTATTAATGGCTGTATAGCAGTCATTTGGGTGGATGTACTACCATTATTTATTTAACTAATCTTAATGGGCATTTAATCTATTGCCATTAAAAACATTTCTGCAGGGATCTTTCTTTCCATATCATTTTTCACATGTACAAAATACCTGTAGGACATATTCTGAGAAATAGAATTGTTGGATCAAAAGATAAGTGCATTTAAAATTTTGATAGATGTTGCCAAACTGCCTTCCATTGATATGGTACCTATTACACTTCTACCAACAAAGTGTGAGGGTGCCTATTCTCCTTCACCAACAGTAGGTTTTCAATTTTTTTGATCATTGCCAATCTGTTAGGTAAAATTGGTATCTCCTAACTTCAATTTACATTTTATTATGAGTGAGGTTGATCAATTTTTCATATATTTAAAGCCTCATTTATTTCTTTTTTCTTTAAATTGTCTTTTTATTCCTGTTGACCATTTATCCCCCACAACTGAACTGTTTGTCTTTTTGCAGAACCTCTGTATATATTAAGGAGGCTTTAGGCTTTAATAATGCTATATTTTTCCCCTAACTTTTAACTTTAATCTTTTGTTTTTTTCATGTAGAATATTTTAATTTACATGAACTTGGGTTTATTTAGTTTTTCTTTCATGGTTTAGAAAGGCTTTCCCTTTCAAATATTATAAGATCATTTCCCATGTTTTCTTCTAGTAGTTTTATTATTAAAAAATTAAAATTTGATCCATTTTAACACCATTTATTGAATAATTCTTTCTCCACTGAGAAATATGTTTCATTTCTTTACTATTATCTGTCATATCACAGTGTTTCCATTTATTCAAGTCTTCTTTTTGCATGTGTGTGACTTGTAGCATTTTAAGGTTTTTCTTTATATAACATTGACATAGTTCTTGCTAAATTTATTACTAGGCATTTAATCTTATTATTGCTACTGTAAATGGGATCTTTTATTTATTATATTTTGTAAGTGACTGTTGTTTGTATACAGAAAGGCTATTTATTTATTCACTCATTTTATCTTAAATTTTATTACCCATTTCTTTTTCTAATTATTGTGTCAGCTGATACTTCCACAACAGTGTTAACTAATCATGCTAATAATAGGCATTCTTTTTCTTAACTTCCATAGAAATGTGTTTGGTATTTCTCAGTTATGCAGGATGTATATGATGTAATAAAATTGTGTGAAACAAGACTCTATTTATCCCTTTTTTATTAAGAATTACTTAGTTAAAATGAAGAATATATGTGAATTTGATCAAATGCTACTATTTAATCTATGGATATTATGATTTTTCTTTTCAGCTTATTAATGTGATGGATTATGTTAATACATTTGCTAATAATGAGTATCCTACCATCCCTGCTATGAACATAGCTGGCCAGAATGTATTACTTTTTAAATGTGCTGCTAAATCCCATTTGATAATGATTTAATTAATTTATGAGTATATATAATTAAATTGATCTATATAGTTTTCTTTTGTGCAATATATGTTGAGTTTTGGTATCGGTGTTTTGCTGACTTCATTAAAACAAAATGACACCATATTAGCAAATGATTTATTTTCATGAATTTGAGCAAAGGAGTTTATTGTTCTTTTAATATCCTCTAATTCTATGGTTATTTCTAAAGTTTACTTTAAAAATATATTTTTTTCCTCTATTTTTTCTTAGTTAGAATCGTGAATGTTTATCTAATGTATTTATTTATTTTAAGAACTGATATTTAAAAATACATTCTTTTTCATTTTCTGTTTAATTTTTTCTTGCTGTTATCTTTCTTTTGCTTTCCTTAGGTTTATTTTATTGTCCTTTTCTAAGATCTTGAGCTGAATGCTTAATTCATTAATTTTCATTCTTTTTGACCATTAAAAGAAGTTTCTAAGACTGTGTATATTCTTCTGAGCATTGCTTTATCTAGATCTTTTAGGTTCTGTATTATTTGTATTACTTTTATTTTGTACATATTTGTCAAGGATGGTAAAAGAGCTGAGATTTTATCCTATTTACAAGGTATAAGGTAGCCTGACACAGTTTTGTGTCTGCTCTGGCTCCTGGATCAGAGACAAAGGATTGTTTATTACTCACAGCAATAACAACAGCCTGAGAATTAGCATTTGTGCCAGTTCCCTGAGCCCCACTTTCCCCAGGGCAATGTGAAGAGGGCCAGGTGACTTCTGCACACACAGTGAGTTGCATTACAGGAAAGAGACCCTGAGCTTAGGAAACCTGAAACTTTTATAATCGTCAGTAAGCTTGATTGTCTTTTGAAGCTTCAAAGGGACATACTATCTTCCAAGATCTGTCCCAAGATCTTTCCAAGGCTATTCAGTATACAAACATCCTTGGAAAGATAGTCCAGAACAAAGGAACTTAGTGTCTTAGCTTGCAAGATGTGCAGAAACGTAAGAGACCCATGGAGAATTGTTTCCCAACAATATCCACCCCTTGTTTCTATGCCATCTTAGCTGCTAGTAATTTTCCCCAAGAATATGCCACTCTCAGCCACTCTGATTAACCTGAACAACCAAGATTAGAACCAAATCCATTCACTTTGTTTCATATAAACACATATGTATCAGGTGGACTCTAGACAGTAGATGAGGCAAACTGCAGTATTGACCTCAACCATGCTCCTCATGCTTCTGGATTCAATTAGCTGAACAACTCCCATAAGTCCTTCAGGTCCATCTTGGTAAACAAGATGGCTTTATTAATCATTAGAGAAATGCAAATCAAAACCACAAAGAAATATCACCCATTAGGATGACTACTATCAAAAAAACAGAAAATAATAAGTATAATGAGGATGTGGAGAAATTAGAACCCTTGTGCACCATTGGTGGGAATGTAAAATGGTGCATCTGCTATGGAAAACAGTATGGCAATTCCTTGAAAAATTAAAAATAAAATTACCATACGATCCAGAAATTCTACTTCTGAATATACATCCAAAAGAATTGAAAGCAGGACCATGAAGAGATACTTGCACACCCATAATTATAGCAGCATTATTCATAGTAGCCATGAGGTGGGAAGCAAGCTAAATATCCATTGACAAAGGAATGGATAAACAAAATGTGGCATACATATACAATAGAATATTATTAACTTTAAAAAGAAAGGAAATCCTGTCATGCTACAACATGGATGAACCTTGAGAACATTATAAGTGAAATAAGCCAGTCACAAAATAACAAATATTGTATGATTCCACTTATATGAGGTATCTAAGGTAGTCAAATTTATAGAAACACAAAGAAGAATTGTAGTTTTCAGGGACTTGAGGGAGGGAAAGTGTTGTTTAATGGGTATAGAGTTCAGTTTGTAAGATGAAAAAGTTCTAGAGATCTGTTGCACAACAATGTGACTATACCAACGCTACTGAACTATACACTTAAAAATGGTTAAAATGGGGGAATTCCCTGGCAGTCCAGTGGTTAGGACTCCGTGCTTTCACTGCTGAGGGCGTGGGTTCAATCCCTGGTTGGGGAACTAAGATCCCACAAGCCATGCAGTGTGGCCAAAAAAATAATAATAATAAAAAATAAAAAAATTTAAAAAGTGGTTAAGATGGTAAATAATGTTTTATTTTACTGCAATTAAAACAAAAACAAAACCAAGTGACCTTCTCTTCCACTTCAGTTTCTGTATTGATTTATCCATCACTCAACTTCAACAAATAACAACTCATCATAAGATTAGCAATTTATTCCTCTTTATATCCCTACCTACTTCTTCATTCCTTGATTATTTTGACATAATATAATTTCATCCATAAATCTGAGTATGTATGTCCAAAAGATAAGGATTGCTAAAACTTTTATTATTAAATTTATCTATTGAATCATCACAAAACCATCACATCTAAAAAATTAGTGATTTCGGGTTGCTGTGCCTAAGTGTAGTCATCTTTTTCTTATCCTTCTTAGGATTTATAGGCATTCTTAATTCTATATCTTGCTGTATTTTTTCAGTCTTGGAAAATAATCACACATTATCTCTTCAGATTTTCTTTCTGTTCTGCCCTATTCACTCTCTCCTCTCCCTCTGGAACTTCAATTATATAGATGTTAGACCTTCTCACTGTATCACTTACATCTCTGGCTTGGTTTACAGCCAACCTGTCATGAAAGAAAAAAAAAAAACCAGAAAAATGTGAGTCTGGGAGTTCCTCTGAAATATATTTGGCAGGATAATTTATGGACATAATTTAACATTTTTTTCCACAATCCCCAGAAGTTGTTATGTTCTGATTCTGGGCTTCCTAGCTTCAGGGTGTTGTAAGTAGCCCTTATATAGAAGGCCTGAAAAAAGAGCAAAACTGAGAGTTTCTTGGTACCTGGAATAAAACCCTACCACCCAAGTTTTTGTTTTGGGAATACAGATATAGGAGGAGAGTAGCAGTGGGAACATCAAGCTTGGGGAAGGGGGTTTGTTGAGGAGAGCAGGGGATACAGAACTGGCAAGAGTGGGATTAGCTTTCAGAGATTGGGGTGGGGTGCCAATCTAGGTGACAGATTTATGAGTAGATGGAACCTGTACACTTTACCCTCGAAGTGAGATCTTCTGATGGGGAGTTGAGGTGGGGCTTGTTGTTGCTGTGGGCAGGGAGCATTTATGACTGTCTTGGAAGTTGACTTAATAGATCCCTGGCACAGAAGAATGGTGTGGTCTGTCTTTGAATGGACTGGTGGGCTTAAGCAGTGAACATCATGTGTGACCATGATGATCTGAGGGTCAGAAGAAGAGATTTACCCTGTTTTCAGGGTCCCACTGGGGGAGTTGAAGGGGAGAAGGCAGTCTCTCAAATGTGAATTCGAATATCTTGATACCAACTCTGGCTTGTGGGAGGCTGAACCAGATTTTTTTTCTACATAGAATATATCCATTTAATGTGATCTATCTTGCTCTTGAATGTTGTAGAACAAATTCATACCTTGTTTTGTCCCCCCAAAACCTATTGTTATCATCCAGGTGTACTTTTGTCTTTCTTAACTTAGTCTAAATTAACAAAAAAGATGTGGAAAGTAAATTTCGGAGAGCTTTTTTATTCCCTGACTTCCTTTGTTAGCAGCTATAACAATCTTTAAGAAATTTCAAAAGGACACACAGGAGCAAAGGAGAAAAGCCAAGAATGCTATTTTGTGGTGCAGTCGACTTAGGTGAAAGAGAGAAACCTTGGCAGAAGCAACAGGTAATAGCAATTGAAGGTGAATCAGACAGAGTAATCCTCAGGAAGAAAGAAAGGCATGATGATGCCCAGGTTAGACCAAGGAATGTGGTCCGAGGTGTATGCTGGCGAGAGACTTCCATCCATCCTTAACCTATTAGATTCTATCCCACACCCTCATCCCTTGCCCTTAGTCTCTGTCTTCACCTACCATTTGTGATTCTTCTACTATGCTGGCTCCAAATAATAGTGGCCAACATTGGTGGCTTTTATTCAGGGCAAGGAAGTCCAACTCCTGTTGCTCAACAGGGAGGGAAATCTGCAAGAGGAAGTGAAGAGGGTGTTACTGGTAAGCTATGTCACAGGCATAAAAAATTGGCACTCTCAATGAATTTTCTCATAGCAACATTGTGCACAGTTCTATGGTATTATTTAGCACAGGTGCATTTTGGTACTATTAAACTGTTAGCACAACTATATGGTGGGTTAAACAGGCTTTTATGGGCTTTCCTAAGAACTTGACCAATAAGTACAACATTGTTTCTATGATAAAATGCTTTTAAAATCCTATAATAGACTGACAAAAGAACCTTTGGATACAATCTGTTTGTAAATTGGATTGTCCTGACTGTGTCAAAGGGGCTCACCCTGCTCCTCAGCTTTAACTTCTACCCCTGTACAAAGAAGGCAAGGTCTTTTATAGTGACAGATAAGCCACACACTCCAATTTTAAATAAAGATAAAGATTGGCTCCTTGTAAGAGAGCCTGTCTGATTTAAGTCAGGCCATATTAATGAAATGTGGCATTAAATGGGCCTTTTAAATGAGGCAGTTTGTACGAAGTTCTCTACCATTATCAGACGATCTGTGTTTAGTTTTGTGTGAAAGTAAAAGTTTCAATCTTATTTTGGATCAAAAATGACATTGCTCATTGTGATAAGGAGTGTGATAAGGAGTGTGAATATCACCCAATAAAAAGTGAATCAAACTGGGGTTTTTATTGTTTACTGGTTGCCATTTTCAATGGAGAATGAATTAAACACATGGAGTCGAAAGAAAGGTAAAGAGGGGTGGCTGACCAGTTTAGTCATGTTTTATGTAATACTTGTTTTTCTTTTACGTGAACACATTATACCATCCATCAGGACAAATTAATATGTCTTGGGCCTTTAAAAACTGTAAAAAAATAATTTTAATGGTTCCAATAACAGCTCCAGATGAATGCTGGAAAACAGATATTCCAAACTGTCAAATAGCATATGTATTGCTTGGCTCTGTTGTAACTGCAAGTAAATGCTGCTTTTGTATGAAGTTTCCTTGACTGCCAATGGAAGAACTGTAACACATTTATTGCGAACAAAATTGGAATGGGAATGAGACATGTTACAACAGAATGGTACCTCGTTCCTTCTTGCCAGTTGGACTGAATTAAGATAATAAATCATTAGGATAATAAAGTGTTCTTGGTTATAAGAAGGAATAATTTAATTAAAGAGATTTTTTAAATGGTAGGTTCATACTTATATCATTTGTGTTACAGAGATTTTATTTAAAAATATGGTTTCTAATCATCTGGGGGAATAGACTTATATCCCATATAAAATATGTGTGTTAAATGGGAAAAAATATCAGACAGGCTTCAGAGATGAATTTTACTGTGGAATGGAAAGTGTTTACTACAAAGGCCAGTTCCTACTGCTGTTTACTGCAGGTAAGGAGCTTCAGGATGCTGTCCTGTGTTTGAAAGGGGTGACTCATGCCATTATTTATTGCAGTTAATTGCTAATGTGTGTGAAGAGCACAGTATGTTGCAAAGCAGGGCTGAGTAATCCATGGTGACCTTTTGTGCTATCAAAGCTTTATCAATTAGAAGCCCCTGATCGTAAATTCAGAGAACGCCCAGTGAGTGCCATCAAAGAAAGATCACACATGGCTACTTAAGCAATCCAATTTTTTTTTTTTTCTTTTTTGGCTCCTTTTCCTTCAAACTGAATTCTCTCTAGGGTACTGTTTCCAAATCTGCAAAGTGAAGCATATTTAAAATATTTTCAAACTTTAAGGAGCGTTGTGGTTTTTATAAGCAATAGTGGGAATTTCAGAAAAATAGTGGTTATTTTTTCCTGCTGCATGCCTTTCTTCTTGAGGTCCTTGAGCTGGCTGGTTAACTTCCTGATCACTTTCTTTCCCATCTACTTCACTCTGTTGGCACTGGGTCTGTGTGACCTTTTGCAAACTTTGTTAAATGTTTCAAAGTTGTAAATTAAAGCCATTATTTTACTATATTTTTCATTTTGAATCAGTCTTAAAATATTTATTCATTCTCATTCACTCATCTCCAGATAGGATTTTTCATTTCTTATTTTCTTTCATATTTTGCTGCAACTTTTGATTTGCAACTTTTGACATTGTTTAATGCCCCCCATGCCCAGCTTTTGACATTGTTGAATTCCCCTCTCTTGAAATTCTCTGCTCTAATGTCTTCTATGACACTGCATTGTTCTGGATCTTCTTTTGTTTACTTTGTGTCCCTTTTTCTTCTCCTTCCGCTTCTTCCTCTTCTTCTTCTCCTCCTCCCCTTCCTCCCCCTCCTCCTTCTCCTCCTCCTTCTTCTTTTCTAAAACTGACCTATCTTTTCTATATTCTTTAGTTTGGCCATTAACCAAGGCCCAGATTTCTTTTCCTCTTCTACTCTCTTGACAAGCTCATCTACTCCCAACTATTTCCCAAGCTCCAGGTCTACATTTCCAACTGCTGTCGAGCATTGCTACCATTTCCATCAAAAACAAACTCCAACATCAAACTCAAGATCTTCCCCTGCCCAGATTCATGATCCTAATGACTAACATAGTGTCTGACACATATTAGAGACTCATATCTATTGGATTAATCAATAACTTGGAGGGAGACATGTTGGGGGAGGGGACTTAGCTGGGTCTGGGCATGGCCAGAGCTGAAAGTCAGACTTGAAAAACCCAACACTAGCGGCCAACAGTCAAAATATGGTATCCAAAAGAGAGTGATTGACTCAGGTCCAGTCTGGACTGTTGTCTAAGGGGTTTGCTCTGGTGAATAAAGAAAAGGCAGTAAAAGTCTGTGAGGCAGTGGGATAATACTCTTACTCATACTCATATGGGATACTCATATGCAGATGGTAGTGTCCCACTTGGAACTGCCTTAAGTTCTCACTGGTCCTCAGTCAGTGTCCAGAGAAATAGACTAGAAGGCCTGGAAAAAGCTAGGCATGTTGTTGTCAGTTATCTGCCTCTCATCTAGGGCAAGAAGGGACCTGAGTTTAGGACATGGGTTTAGTTCAGTTATTTTTGTTCTAAGGAACAGAACCTCTCAAGTTACTTCAAATAATGAGGAGGAAGGTAAATAAAACAGGCATCTCAGCTTTGTGGCTAGGCCTCACAAGAGTCTGGGACAAGCTAACCTTCATGGGACAGTAGAAACCACACTATAACTGAGTCTTACTGAAGCTGAACAAAATCCCAGGTGGCTCCTTGGACCTCAGTACCAGGAATTCACAGATCTTTAGAATAGATCTCTACCTTTAATATAACTCAGCAATTCTCTGTCTCTTGTTTTTCTGTGTCATCTCCCTTTTCCCACTTCCAACTCCCTTCTCTTCTTCAGTAGTTCTTGAGTCTGGGTTAGACTCATCCATGGAGCTTGAAAATATTGTCTTATTCAGTTTGGTCTGCTGTAACAAAGCACCACAAACCTGGGTGGCTTGTAAACAACAGAAATTAATTTTCATACTTCTGGAGGCTAGAAGCCTAAGATGAGGATGCCAGCATGGTTGAGTTCTGGTGAAGACCTCTCTTCTGGCCTCTTTTATATATAAAGGCACTAGTCCCATTCATGAGGGCTCTACTCTCAAGACTTAAATCACTTCCCCATGGCCCCACCTCCTAGTACCATTACCTTGAGGGCTAACATTTCACATATGATTGTTGGAGGGACACAGACCCTTAATCTATAGCAAATATATACATGTCTAATTACATCACTGTATATTCTGACTCAATAAATCTCAGTAAAGTTAAGAGTTTTTATTTGTTTTCTTCACAACTGTATCCTGTGCCTAGAACAGTGTCTGGTACCTAGTAGATGTTAAAAAAATTGTTGAGTAAGTACTTTGTTGAGTAAATAACAAATTGGGATGGGACCCAGATGACTAAAATTATAAGTTTCTCAAGTTATTTTAGATGTGTGGTCAGGTTGATAACTACCGTAGTACACTTGGTTTCTTTTATCTACCTCACAGATTCATCTTCAGAATGTCATCTTGTTTATGGCTTCTGCTCTATTTCATGGCCTTTTTCCCTACACCATTTCAGCTTCTTGTCTCTCTATTAACTGCTTATTTCTCTGTATTTTTCTTTTTCTTTTTTTTTTTTTTTTTTGCAGTACGTGGCCCTCTTATTGTTGTGGCCTCTCCCGTTGCGGAGCACAGGCTCCGGACGCGCAGGCTCAGTGGCCATGGCTCACGGGCTCAGCAGCTCCGCGGCATGTGGGATCTTCCTGGACCGGGGCACGAACCCGTGTCCCCTGCATCGGCAGGTGGACTCCCAACCACTGCGCCACCAGGGAAGCCCCTCTCTGTATTTTTCAATTCAAGTTTCTATTAGCAAGACTCTTATTGGTCTAGCTTGTCTCTGTTTGAACGGATTTACCCACATTAGAGCCCTGTATAGGGAGATGGTCAGCTTGAGAATGGGAGGCCCTTGTTTTTCTCTAGCGTCATAATATGTGGCCAAGAATGAGGGAGGTAGAGAACCACATAGCACAAAACATGGCAGCCTAACAGGCTGGGAGTGCAGCATGTAATAGTAATTGGTTTGTCTAGTACAGAAAACTTAGTTGTACCTCCACATTTTTATTAATTATAATCAATTGATTAAATATTTTTGTGTGCTTTATGTGCCTGGTGTTGAGTATCTTACATGTCAGGCACAAGAAATAAAATAATAAGCAAGAGAAACATGTTGTCATCCTTCATTGAGCTTATTCTGTAGGAGGAAGATAGGCGGTTAACAAAGCCATTAAAATAAAGTGTGATATACAAGAAAAATGGATAAATTGTATGACATTAAAATTGAAATCTTTTGCTTTTCAAAAGACACTATTAAGAAAATGAAAAGGAAAGACTTGGACTGGGAAAAAATATTTTCAAGACACATATTTAATAAAGGAATTGTATCAGAATATACAGAGAAACTTATAACCCAATAATAAAAAGTCAAAGAACCCAACACAACAGTGGGCAAAAGAAATGAACAGGTACCTTACTAAAGAAGATTTATAAATGGCAAGTAAGTATATGAAAAGACACTTGACATCATTTGTCATTAGAGTAATGCAAATCAAAACCACAGTATGAAACCACTATACACCCACTTGAGTGGCTGAAGTTAAAATGACTGATGATACCAAGTGTTGTCAAGAAGACAGAGCAACTAGAACTCTTGTATATTGGTGAAAATGCAAAATGAAACAAGCACTTTGGAAAGCAATTTGGCAGTTTCTTATAAAGTTAAACATACTCACCATATGATCCAGCAATCCTACTTGGAGGGCTTTGCCTAGGTAAAATAAAAATATATGTCCAAAGACTTGCAAATATCAATAGCAGCTTTACTCCTAATAATTCCAAACTGGAAACAAGCATTTTAGAAACAAGTGAATGGGAAAACAAACTGGTACATTTATGTAATGGAATGTTACACAGCAATTAAAAAAAAACAGGAACTACTCTCTTTTTTAAAAAAATTATTTATTTATTTATTTATTTATTTTTGGCTGCGTTGGGTCTTCCTCGCTGCGCGCAGGCTTTCTCTAGCTGTGCCAAGCAGGGGCTACTCTTCATTGCAGTGTGTGGGCTTCTCATTGTGGTGGCTTCTCTTGTTGTGCAGCATGGGCTCTAGGCACATGGGCTTCAGTAGTTGTGGCACATGGGTTCAGTAGTTGTGGCTCATTGGTTCTAGAGCGCAGGTTCAGTATTGCTCTGTGGCATGTGGGATCTTCCTTGACCAGGGATGAAACCCGTGTCCCCTGCATTGGCAGGCGGATTCTTTTTTGTTGTTGTTGTTGCGGTACGCGGGCCTCTCACTGTTGTGGCCTCTCCCGTTTGGGGGCACAGGCTCTGGACAGGCAGGCTCAGCGGCCATGGCTCACGGGCCCACCCACTCCACGGCATGAGGGATCTTCCCAGACCGGGGCATGAACCCGTGTCCCCTGCATCGGCAGGCGGACTCTCAACCACTGTGCCACCAGGGGAGCCCAGTAGGCGGATTCTTAACCACTATGCCACCAGGGAAGTCCCGGAATGAACTACTCTTATATGCAACAAGAAGGATGAATTTCAGAAGCATTGCTTTAAGTGAAAGAAGCCAGCCACTTACAACTGCCTGTGTATGTATGTATGTATGATTCCATTTATATGATATTCTGGAAAAGGCAAACCTATAGTGACAGAGCAGATCAGCAGTTAATCTGAAGCCAGAGGTGCAGGGAGTTAATTGACTGGAAAAAAGCACAATGGAACTTTTTGGGCTGATTGGACAGTTCTATATCTTGATTGTGGCGGCTGTTACAAAACTGATACATTTGTAAAAATGTATTAAATTATACATTTAAATTGGCTAATTTAACTGTATGTCAATTATACTTCAACAAAGCTGATATTGAAAAAAGTAAAGAAAAATGAAGCATGGTAATGCTTAGATTGGGGTGAGGTATAGGGTGCTCTGGGAGTACAAGATAGGGTCGCTTCACAATCCAGGGGATTTTGAGGAGGCGCTTCAGGGGCTGAGCCATTTAATCTCAGCATGAGTAGGAGTAGGCCAAGAGCACAGGGCCAGGTGGAAGGGAACAGGGGTCTACAGAGTCAAGGGCATATACAAGGGCTCACAGGCAAGAGAAAACAAGAGACTTTGGAGGTGTTGTGAAGGAAGAGGGAGAAAAGATGAGTATGGAGAGGTAGGCTGGGCAAAATAAGGACTTTAAAAAATTTATTTATTTATTTATTTGGCTGCTTCGGGTCTTCGTTGCAGCACGCAGGATCTTAGTGGTGGCATGTGGGATCTTTCGTTGTGGTGCGTGAGCTTCTCTACTTGTGGTGCGCGGGCTCCAGAGCATGTGGGCTTAGTTGCCCCCCGGCATGTGGTATGTGGTATCTTAGTTTCCCGACTAGGGATCGAACCTGCGTCTCCTGCATTGGAAGGCAGATTCTTAACCACTGGACCACCAGGGAAGTCCCAAGATAAGGACTTTTTAAGTCATGTTAAGTTTGGACTTTATTCTAAGAGTGACTGATGGGTTTTAAGCCCTTCTTATCATGTGATGTGATTTCTGATGTATAAGAATGTCTCCGGCTGCTGTGTGGAGAATGGGTTGGATGGAAAGACCTTCACTAAGAGGGCATCAGACGATAGTGCTGTGAATTAGGGGAGTTGCTGGAGGAAATAGAGAGAGGTGGGTAGATTTCAGAAATATTTGGGAAGTAGAATTTCCTGTGGGAATTGATGGGGAAGGAAGAATCAAGAATGGCTTCTAGGTTTCTGGTTTGGGTAACTGGGTGTATGGTGGTGCCATTCATAGAGATAAAGAATAAAGGAGCAATAAAAAGTTTATGGGCAAGGTGATGACTTTAGTTTTATACATGCTGGTTTTGAGGTGCCTGGAAGGCATTCATATTGTGTTTAGAGGCAGTTGGATGTATAGGTCTGTTGCTTAGAAGACAGCTCTAGGCTGCAGAAACATATTTATGTCATTTCCATGTAGGTGGTAATTGAAACCATGCAACTGATCACTGAGGAGATAGATGAGTAGGGTGAGGAAAGAAGAGGCCTACAGCAGAACCCTGAGAAATTCCAGTGCTCTAGGGAGAGGTAGGAGGAAAATTAGGAGAGCATTGTATTATGGAAGCCACTAGAAGTGGTGAATGATCAACAATATCAAATGGAATTGCATCATTGAAGAATATGATTTTTTTTTTTAAGAATATGATTTTTAAAGTTCTTGATTAATATGTGTTGTGGAATACTTGAGAGGGGCTCTTACAGTAAAAGATGAATCATTGTTATACAACTATTAAAAAGAAAGTTAACTGATATCTTGTAAAAAAGGCAGCACATTTTCTATATAGATGGAAGAACTCAGAGTTTTCTATCATTTTGTTTTGTTCTTCCCAGCTTGGACTTTCCTCCTTCATTAGAGACTTTAAAAACACTAAATATTAAAGAGCTTCCAGAAATCCACTTATATACATTATGGGGTGGAGAAGTTTGCACTAGATATTCTCTTATTTACAAACCTATGAGCAAGAACATACTTTTTGCAATGTTTGCTTAATAAATACTATCCACCTTAATTCCCCCTTTCCTTTTGGTCTCTTTCATTCCTGAATGGGTGTGACTAGCTTGAAGAGATCAATGGGAAAAGGTTGTTGATCCCCCTACCTTAAGCAAGAAGTGTTTGTAAGGCGGGCAAGAGGATCAGTCACTGATGGATAGAGAAGTTGTTTTTAACTGAAGTTCCAGTTGCTTTCAAATTGATCTTACTGCCATGATTAGCTTTAGTTGTCTGTGGCAGGATGCGGGAATGAATGTCTACACTCTCCTAGTTGCCATCTTTCCCTTTCCTTTTTTCTAATTGCCTTTTCCCAAAAAGGGAAGATGAAGAAAGCTTTTGAAGAGCTAGAATTTTACTTTAGAATGATCATTAAAGATGCAATAGGAGAATATTTTTAAGGAACCAATTGAAGATTACATTTACAAGAACTCAGAAAGAACAGCCTGGAAAATAGTTGTATGACCCTTACTAAATCATAGTTCCAATCAGTGGCAATTTCTCTTGTTGTTACTATGGTTTAGGTGGGAGGGGAGGAGAACTTCCAAGCTATCTGTCCCAGTCATCAGTTTACTGTCTTTCAGCTCCACGTACCTGCTTGGGGTAATGGACTGACTCTTTAAGCATTTCTCTGTCACAGTGAGCACAGTGTTAAGTGTTGTCAGCAGAGGTTGCTGGAGGAACATTGCCCGAGGATGAGGGCTTCTCTCCCTGGTCCATGTGCTACATTTTGCTTTTCCTTGCTCCTGCTTTGGGGTCTGTCAGTGGTGTGTGTGGGAGGGCCATCTACTGGTGCTCTACCTGAAATATGCCCCAGAATGGGCAGTCCATTGGTGATGTCACAGATCTGTCCTGAACCTTGCTTCAACCCTCCCAACGTAGACACTGGTATGCCCGAGGTTGCCTGCTGGCAGTGGCACCCTGATTTTTTCTGTGTATATGCCCACCAGCCTTGCTTGCTTGCACTCCAGAACATTCCCTATAATGGTCCTGCCATGGATACCATGTGCACCAGGCCTCGTACCAGTAGTAGTGCCCTGATTCCTTCTGTGTGCTCACTCACAAGCCTCTGCTCACCTACTCCCTGGAGGGTTATCTCTTGCTATGCGGTGACTGTGGACCAACTCTGGCCTGGCCAACCTAGCAAACATCTCCACTATCTAGTGGGCTGCAACCGTACCTTCTCCAGTGAGGTCTTTACCCATGCCTTGGGGAGGAGGCGTCCATCCAAATTTCTTCTTCCCTGTGTACTCTTCATCAGCCATAATATTCTCTTTAGAGTTCTCTTACATCTTTATAGTTACTCCTCTATCATAGTTAAATAATCTTTTAAAGCTAAGCTTCTCCTATTCAAATTACTGTGTGGTTTCTGTCTCCTGAGTGTAGCCAGACTGATACACTCTCTTTCCTTTAATCTATTATGTATATATCTGCCAGATTAATCTTGCTACAGCTCACCTCTGATTTAAAACACACACCAAAAAAATAAACCTCCCCCCCCAAAAAAACCCAGCAATGATCCTTGAATGATTTGGCATTGTCTGGTATTCTCTATGATCTGGCCTCTGCTTGCCTTTCTAGTCTTATTTTCTACTCTTCCTAAAATAACTAAGGCAAGCAGCACTGTGTAGTATAAAAAGTCTAGTCCGGGGTTTGACTTTTAGCTCTATCATTTATTACTAAGCATAGAAGGCCATGTTCTTAGGCTCCTCTGAATTTCAGTTTACTCATCTGGAAAATGGGGATACTAACAGCTTCTCTGCCTACATCACAGGGTTGTTGTGAAGTTAAATTAAATAATGTATGTGAAAACTAAGAATTCTAAGTTTCTATCTAACTGTAATGTGCGGCCATACATATAGTGTTTCTTTAACTTTTTTAAGAAAGCGCTCCCATGTGAAAAATAATTACTGTCAATCACTTATCTAGTATTTATGGATGGGTTAAAGGGGATATCTTTTTCTAGAACTCAAAGTTATATCTTATTTTTATATTTTATGTTTTTAGTTTGTTTCAGGATGGGTGAAATAAGACATTAAAAATATCTTGTCTTGATTATTTCTCTCTTTTTTTGCCATCAGAAACACAAAATACGATGGCTGTAAAATTTTGGGGTAGAGTAGAACATTTGTCTTTTTCATTACCTTGTCCTGAGGACATCCATTCATTACGTGGGTAGACAGATAATTTCATGCATATGTGTGAATTCATTAAAGTAGTACTCCTCCACCATATACTATGGTTGTACATGTGCTAAAATATGAAGAAGTGCTTTGTAAACTGTATAATAGAAGGAAATGAAAATTTTAGAAAATAAACTAGAAATGGAAAAGCTCCTAAGTTGGTAAGAAATTCAACCTATTCAAAATTCAAATTCCTTGGGAGAGGTATTCCTATTCCATGAGAATTTGATAAAGGGCTGTTGGGCCTTAAGTCTGTGATACAAGATGAAGGGCCCAACTGTTTGTGTAGAAAGAGGCAGATTTCTCTAGTTCTTCATGGATTGTACTCATCTTTGTTGGGCATCAGGCCAGCCTATGGGTGTTTTCATCAGCAAGTGATTCTTCTGAATTCCTCATTATCTTGGATATGTAATGCTGGAGGAAAAAAGTCAATTCCAGGAGAAGTTGAAGCATGAATATAAAAGGCATTTAAAAACTATTTTTAAAAACTTTCTTAGGGAGGAAATATAGGGTTCCTTCTTTTGTAGCCTGAGAAGCAAGGTGAGTTCAACAGAAGGTAAAAATGAAGAGAAGTAGCCATTCCAGTCTTGCTTAGACAAAACTTTTATTATCTAACCTTTCTATAGCTCTTTGTATTTTCCAAAAACCCTTACAAATGCATTTTTCCCCCATGTAACAATCCTCTGATCAAAGCAGGTTAGTATTCATCTTTCCATTTTCTAGATGAGAAAAAAGAGTTCCAGAGAAGTGTAGTCACCTTCATAGGTCCCAGGGTGAGTCAAAAGTAGAATGGGCTTTTGAGCCTTTGACACAGAGTTCTTGGCTTAATTACTGTACAGCATGTTGTTTCCTGTCTTTACTAAAGCTCTACAAATTGGTTAAAAAGAACCCCTAATCTAAGAAGCCAAGTCTGGAAATCTGAATAGAGGATACTCTGTGGGAAGGCTTTAGGTTTTATTAAAACTGAGATTCCTTTGGGCCACCCTGCTTAGAGGGCTGTGGAGAAGAGCTGACGTGGTTCATAGATTTCAGAGAAGGAAGTCCTAGACTTCAGAGTAGGTGCTCCTTCAGATCTTCCGGGGATTATGGTTGTACCTCTTTATAGAAGAAATCTGAAAATGATGTTTGTAAGATTGGCATCTGAGAAAGTAGTTTAGCTCAGCTATTGAGATTTGTGTCCAGTTCTTATGTACCCAGTCAGCTCTTCCTATGTTTGAATTTTTTCCCAGAGGAGAACCTGGTCAGTCTCCAATTCCTGGAACTCTAATTTAGGTTATATATTCCTTTGCAATGTGTATCTATTTCAAACTTAACGTCTGATCACATTGCTAGATCACTGACTGGTACATTGCCAAATACCCAATAAGAACCTCAATAAATATTTATTAATGTTAATCAAGAGAATGATCTTTTTCTTACCTTTGAAATATGTGCTCTACCAATACTGCAACAGGGAAAACCTTCAGTATAATTACATTTTGCATTTATATCCAGTGATTTATTTCCTAGAATCTCAAATTTTGGCAGAGGTATGATTACGGGTTTTTTGTTTATCTGTTTGTTTTTACTCTTAAGGTTATTGGCAAATGTTAGTCCTATAGTATAGATGAGGAGTATAAAAAGAATATGGCAGTGATTTGAAAAAATACTTACTGAAGTGAGTAGGATTGAGGTGAAGTAGGGAATGAAAATTTAGGCCTATGTTTCCAAATTTCACTAAAAGTAGTCTAGTTCTGGGAACTAAACTAATGGTTAAGAGGTTATAGTGGGGCATGATTAGTTCATATATGTGGAACTATTCTTCTGACTCCAATGTAATTTTGAAAAATGAATTTTTGTTTTGACTCTCACTGTGAGATTATAGCCTCTACTGGCAGTTGGAGGCTGTTTTTTTTCCTATTGAATTTAACCTGTGGTTGTTTATTCCTGATGATTCAGATGGTAATGTTACCTATTTATATTACTGCTGTCTGTTTTTTCAAATCAGCCTAATCAGTGTAGAAATTGATCCAATTTTTTGTTTTTTAATATATAGATTCAAAATTTTAAAAAATTGCAGTTGAAATTAGAATAGTTAATACTTTTCTTAAAGTGAAAAATGGCTTAGTTGTTTAGTTATTTTAGAAATAAATTCAGTAGATATTTTAGAAATGTACTACCTAGTTATTTTTATAACTTCATATAAAAGGAACTTTTATATCTTTAAAAATGCACTTTGTAGCATTATTTCTTATTAAAATTTTGTAAAACATCTTAAAATATTAAATACTTTTATAATTTGTTTGAAATAGTATTTCTCAACAGGTGATTTATAATTCACCTGCATCAGAGTCACCTGGGATATTTATTAAAATTCAGAGCCCAGGGTCTTACCCCAAATCTAACGAATGTGACTCTTAACACTGGGCTCCAGAAATCTGCGTTTTAAATATGCTTTTTAGCTGATTTGTATAAACTGCAAGTAATTCAGTATTGTTTCAGTGTGGGAGGACAGGGCCATGAGGACTGTGTCAAGGGAGACGAGCAGGGGCACGAAGGGCACGAAATGCTGTGGAGTTTGGCCCTTATCCTGGAGGTAATGGAGACTGAAGACTAGGGCAGCAACACGAGTTAACTGGATTCTTTTGAGTTACTTTTATAAGTTATTTATTTAGAGAGTTAATCCCACTATCAAGAAAGATAGGTGAGGCTAAATGCACATAGCATTGTATTCTTATATAAGATTATTTGGAAGGGTATCGGATGTATGTAATTTATTTCTCACTATCCTGGCATTAATGGTTCCAAACTTTTTGCTTATAAATGATAATATATACAAACAACCACTATTTTCCTATTATGATTCATATAAAAATTAGCATATAGAAAAAGAATCTCTAGGATAAAATGGTAATATTGCTAATATACATTCAGAATTACAAAATCATTGTTAAATATAAATGCCATCATTATGCTAATAAAATGGAAAACATTCTTGAAGCAGCTGATTCAAAGCTGGTACATTTTTATAGAGTCCATTTGTGTAGCAGTTTATACTGGCTTGAGTATATTTGCAATTATGAATTATCTGCCTTCTGTATAAATAAAAATAGAATTGTGATAGTCAGATTAGTCAAACAACCCAAAATGTGGCTCAACACAAAAAAGGATGGTTTCTCATGCATGTCACAGCCAATGCAGGTTGTCAGGGATAGATTGGAGCTTTGCTTCCTGCAGGAATCCAGGCCTTTTTTGGTGAATTGTTCTGACATCTTCTAAGGCCTTTCAGCCTTCAGACCAGGTGGGGAGAGAGTGTGGAGAAGTTACCCATACTCTTAATCACCTTATTGGAGGTGACACACATCATCTTCCCCACATTCCACTAGTGAGAACTAGTCACATGATCCCACAGAGCTGCAAAGCATCTGAGAGCTGTGGGCTGATACTTCATCAAGAAAGAAAAGAACACAGCCAGTCTCTGCCACAATAGACTATTCTTCTGGATCACTCATATCAAAGATACGTAGTAAGGAGTAGGAAATGCTCAGATAAATAGGCTAACATACTATAGATATT
This sequence comes from Lagenorhynchus albirostris, assembly GCF_949774975.1. Taxonomy (NCBI): domain Eukaryota; kingdom Metazoa; phylum Chordata; class Mammalia; order Artiodactyla; family Delphinidae; genus Lagenorhynchus; species Lagenorhynchus albirostris. The sequence continues at coordinate 55,106,940 of NC_083102.1, read as the reverse complement.
TCCCAACTTACATATGTCTTTTATAGTCACTCATTCACTGAGGACAACTGCCTTTGCTTTTGACTGCACTTCAGTAAGAAATGTACTTTACATGATGACTCGATACCAGTACATATATACCAATGTAAAAATTTCATGCCTGTTGTTAAGGAAACAATAATTACCCTTACTGTATATGGTGCACTCTGGTGTTTTCTATACTGTTTTCTACTCTGTTCTGTAGTCTTGCCTGCCTCAACACTAGGCTCATCCGTAGTCTTGGGAGGCTCCATTCCATCTCTAGCAATCTCTGCTACTGAGGGGAGATGTCCAGGGGAGTTTGAGTCTGGGCTTCCTGACAGGTAGGTTATTCTCACTGCAGTTCTTTGGGTACCCAAAGACTTGCCGTTATCACTTGCGTGCTTTCCTCCTCTCTTATCGTGAGGGTTGTCAGATTTTACAAATACAGGCATACATTGTTCTGTTGCCCTTCACTTTATCGTACTTGGAAGTTATTGTGATTTTTTCCAAACTGAAAGTTTGTGGCAACTGTGCATTGAGCAAGTCTACCAGAGTTATTTTTCCGACAGCATTTGTTCACTTTATGACTCTGTGTCTCATTTCGGTAATTCTTGCAATGTTTCAGAATTTTTCATTATTATTTTATTTGTTATGGTGATGTGAGATCAGTGATCTTTGATGTTACTATTGTAATTGTTCTGGGGCACCATGAACCATGCCTTACTAGATGGTGAACTTAACTGATAAATGTTGTGTGTGTTCTGACTGCTCCACGGACCAGCTGATACCCCTTCTCTTACCCTCTCCTCCGGCCTGCCTATTCCCTGAGACACACAGTATTGAAATTAGGCCAGTTAATAAATAACCCGACAAAGGCCTCTAAGTATTCAAGTGAAGAGTCACACTTCTCTCAGTTTAAATCAAAAGCTAGAAATGATTAAGCCTAGTGAGAAGGCATGTCAGAAACAGAGATAGGCTGAAAGTTAGGCCTCTTGCCCCAAACAGCCAAGCAGTGAATGCAAAGGAAATGTTCTTGAAGGCAATTAAATGTGCTACTCCAGTGAACACACAAAAGAAAGTGAAACAGCCTTATTGTTGATATGGAGAAAGTTTTAGTGGTCTGGATAGAAGATCAAACCAGCCACAACATTCCCTTAAGCCAAAGCCTAATCCAGAGCAGGGCCCTAACTCTCTTCAATTCCATGAAGGCTGAGAGAGAGGTGAGGAAGCTACAGAAGAAAAGTTGGAAGTTAGCAGGGGTTGGTTCACAATGTTTAAGGAAAAAAGCCATCTCTATAACATAAAAGTGCAAGGTGAAGCAGCAAGAGCTGTTGTATTGAATAGAAGCTGCAGCAAGTTATGTAGAAGATCTAGTTAAGATGATTAATGAAGGTGACTGCACTAAACAACAAATTTTCAATGTAGATGGAATAGCCTTCTATTGGAAGAAGATGCATTCTAGGATTTTCATAGCTAGAGAGGAGAAGTCAATGCCTGGCTTCAAAGCTTCAAGAGAGACAGGCTGATTCTTTTGTTGGGGGATCATGCAGATGATGACTTGAAGTTGAAGCCAATGCTCATTTATCATTCCAGAAATCTTAGGGCTCTTCAGAATTATGCTCAATCTACTCTGCCTGTGCTCTAATAAATGGAACAGCAAAGCTTAGGTGACAGTGCATCTGTTTACAACATGACCTACTGAATATTTTAAGCCTACCTACTGCTCAGGAAAAAAGATACCTTTCAAAATATTACTGCTCATTGACAACGCGTCTGGTCACCCAAGCACTCTGATGGAGATGTACAGGAGATTAATGTTTGTTTCCATGCCTGCTAATATAACATTCTTCTGCAGCCCATGGATCAAGGAATAATTTCAACTTTTAAGTCTTCTTACTAAGAAATACATTTCATAAGGCTATAGCTGCCATAGATAGTGATTCTTCTGATGGATCTGGGCAAAGTAAATCAAAAACCTGGAAAAGATCCACCATTCTAGGTGCCATTAGGAACCTTCGTGATTCATGGGAAGAGGTCAAATTTCAACATTAACAGGAGTTTGGAAGAAGTTGAATCCAGCCCTCAGGGATGACTTTAGGGGGTTCAAGACTTCAGTGGAGGAAGGAACTGCAGATGTGGTGGAAATAGGGAGAGAACTAGAATTAGAAGTGGAGCCTGAAGATGTGACTGAATTACTGCAATCTCATGATAAAATTTTAATGGATGAGAAGTTGCTTTTTATGGATGTGTAAAGAAAGTAGCTTCTTGACATGGAATCTACGCCTGGTGACAATGCTGTGAAGACTGTTGAAATGACAAGAAAAGCTTTGGAATATTATATAAACTTAGTTGATAAAGCAGTAGCAGGGTTGGGGAGGATTGACTCCAATTTTGAAAGAAGTCCTATTGTGGGTAAAGTGCTGTCAAACATCATTACATGCTACAGAGAAATCATTCATGAAAGGAAGAGTCAATTCATGCACTACACTTCACTGTTGTCTTATTTTAAAAAATGTCCACGGCCACCCCAACCTTCAGCAACCACCACCCTGATCAGTCAGTAGCCATCAGCATCCAGGCAGGACCCTCCACCAGCAAGAAGATTATGACTCACTGAAGCCTCAGATGATGGTTAGCATATTTCAGCAATCAATTAGTTTTATTTATTTATTTCAACATCTTTATTGGAGAATAATTGCTTTACAATGGCAATCAATGAGCTTTAAACTAAGGTATGTATATTACTTTTTTAGACATAATGCTATTGCACACTTAATAGACTACAATACTGTGTATTACATAACTTTCATATACACTGGGAAACCAAGAAATACCGTGTGACTCACTTTATTGTAGTGGTCTGTAACTGGTACTGTAAAGCATGCTATAAATTTTTAGTTAGAATTATAAGTTTTCTGGGGGTCTTTTAGTTTTATCTATTTTTATTTTTATTTTTTATTTTTTTTTGCGGCACGCGGGCCTGTCACTGTTGTGGCCTCTCCCGTTGCGGAGCACAGGCTCCGGACTCGCAGGCTCAGCGGCCATGGCTCACGGGCCCAGCCGCTCCGCGGACACGAACCCGTGTCCCCTGCATCGGCAGGCGGACTCTAAACCACTGCGCCACCAGGGAAGCCTATCTATTTTTAAAATGAATGTTTTCAGGGTTTCAGGTTATATACTTACCAAAGGACTTTTGGAACAGAGCCCCTTCCCAAACTGGAGCCGTGGCTAATTCAAGTGCCATCTAGTGGCCAAACTAGTTTTAACTAGTTTTTGTTAAAAAGTAGTTTAAAATCCTAGAGAAGTTGATTTTTCATCTTACCAGTTTGAAGGACTAGCTCTGGGACATGAATATTGCACATTATTGTAAATTCTTCTGGTAATGGTCCAAGATATGGTGAAGTTACTGCAGCATAAATAGTTCTGATTTCCCTATCTCTGAAGCAGGCAGCTGGGATAGGAGGGCTTGGACCACAAAGTTGGTCACTTATCAAGGGGTTGTAGAGTATTTGATATTTATTTTATTCATTATTCATTCATTCAGCATCAAGTATATATATGTGTGTATATACTATATATATATATATATATATATATATATATATATATATATAGCCACCTAGGTTTAAGGCACTGTTTTAGGGAATAAAAGATTAATCAGACTGGGTGTTTTATTCTTTTAAGGGCTTGTTGTTTAATAGGGAATATATAAATCCATGACTTTAATGAAGCTAGTCTTGTGAGAATTAGAAAGGTGAATCAGACATGGTCCTAACCTTGAAGAACGTATGGTCAATAGAGGACATAGGAAACTTCCAGCACTGCTCTAGGTTCAGTCTTGGGGGAGATAAGACATGCATTCACAAAACAGGGAATAATATCAGATGGTAGCTGAACTGGGTGGCTCTATCCCAAGTGCTACAAGGGGGCAGAAAGCTGCCTCTCTCAGCTCATCACTCCCTGACTTCCCTACATAGCTCTGCACGTTTTGGAATCAATAAATAATGGTTAGTATAGAAGGAATGACAGATTCGCTGTTTTTCACATCTGTGGTTATCAAGCGCAAAATAGCAGCTTTACAAAAACAAACAAACAAACAAATAAGCTGACCTTGTCACTGTAGTTGGATCCAAGTCAAATAATTTGTCTTAAAACTTTTATATAGATTTTAACTAGCTTATGTAAGTAATAAATTCAAATGAAAAATTTCTAGTGGCTATTTCTTGGTTAATTTTGATGAAAAAAATGACGCCACAAGAAAATAACACAACGAAAAGCTTGTATTTGAATTTAGCTATGGTGAATTAATAGTAATCCCCCAAGGCCCTTCCCTTCAGCAACATTAAATTCTGTAATGTTTTCCAGCTCTCTCCTCCACCATTTTCCTCCTTCAGGGTCATGAGTGATTAACTTTATTAACTTAATGTCAACTGATATTTTTACAGTAAATCCTTTCAAACATTCAGAGACAGATTTCATTTTAATGGTTTAAATTTGAGGAGTTTTTCAATGCTTTGCTGGGTTGTTATTCTGAATGCTGAGATGGAAGAGGGAACTTAAATGATTTCTAAAGCAGGTAATATATGTGACTTTCATATTACCTACTAAAGTCTGCAAGAGGAAAATTGATCTTGCTTTCTTTTTCCTTCAAAAAAATTTCCAAACCACTACTCAAAATTTCAAACCCAGCACCCCAGATTGCAATGTGTTAATAATATAGATCTACATGGTTTAATGCTGTCTTTTAAAAAAAAGTTATTTATTTAATTTATTTTATTTTTGGCTGTGTTGGGTCTTTGTTGCTGCACGCGGGCTTTCTCCAGTTGCGTCAAGCGGGGGCTACTCTTTGTTCTGGTATGCGGGCTTCTCATTGTGGGGGCTTCTCTTGTTGTGGAGCACGGGCTCTAGGTGCACGGCCTCAGTAGTTGTGGCACACAGGCTCAGTAGTTGTGGCTCGCGGGCTCTAGAATGTAGGCTCAGTAGCTGTGGCACACGGGCTTAGTTGCTCCGTGGCATGTGGGATCTTCCTGGACCAAGGCTCGAACCCGTGTCCCCTGCATTGGCAGGCGGATTCTTAACCACTGTGCCACCAGGGAAGCCCCTAATGCTGTCTTTAAAAATAGATATAAGAAAACACTTTGAGTGATTTATGGTACAATAAAATTTGGTTATATTTATATATTGATAAAATATTATTTTTCTTGCATTGCTTAAACATGCCATTAACTTTGACTAACATGAAGGCAATCTTTAGTTACTTAAAAAGCATTTAAAATTTATTTATTTTTTATTTATTTTTATTTTTTTGCGGTACGCGGGCCTCTTACTGTTGTGGCCTCTCCCGTTGCGGAGCACAGGCTCCGGACGCGCAGGCTCAGCGGCCATGGCTCACGGGCCTAGCCGCTCCGCGGCATGTGGGATCTTCGCGGACCGAGGCACTAACCCGTATCCCCTGCATCGGCAGGCGGACTCTCAACCACTGCGCCACCAGGGAAGCCCTAAAAAGCATTTTTATAGTGAGGTGAGTAGTATTGGTTAATGTGAGTGGGACTTAAGTAAATTTCATGGGCTTAATATACCTTTTGTGAGTCTTATGATTAGAGAAAAAGCAGCTTTGAGTTACAAGTCATTATTTCTGAGATATCTGCTGAGAAACGACTACAGCTGCTCCTTTTTTTATGGGCAAAGGAACTGCTCACAGATGCTCCTGCTAGACACAGCATTGGTCATAGCTGCTCTACCCTGGCAGTGTAACATTTTCATGATTCTCTGACTTTTCCTTTTTGCCAGTCAAATATAAATTCGGATTTAAGTGTTCTTTGTTAATGATTACAGAGGCAACAAGCTGACATAAACTAGCAAGCCAATAGGTAAGGTTTAGACATACCTCCTTTAGTAAAGATGCTATATTCATTCATTCATTCACTCATTCATTTCTCCAACAAATATTTATTAAGTACCCACTATGTATCAGGTACTATTCTAGATGCTGGGGTTTCAACAGTGGACAAAATAGGCCACCATCCTGGCCCATAGGCTCAAGCTTACATTCTAGTGGGTGGATATAGACAAAAAACGAAACAAATAATTAAAACATATAGTATGCAGATGGTAATAAGTGCTATGGAGAAAAATGAAGCAACAATGGGGTAGAGGGAGGTGTAGGATGAAGGATAGGATTCCAATTTAAATCAAATGGTCAGAGAAGACCTCACTGAGAACAAAGAAAATGGAAGCAAAGAAGTGAGCCGTGTAAATATATCTGAGGGAAGACTGTTCTGGGCAGAAGAAACAGCAAGTGCCATGGCCCTGGGGTAGGAGAGTGCTTGATTGTGTTAACTGAACAACAAGGAGGCTGGTAAAGTAGGAATAGTAATGGAGGGGAGAGCATAGCGGATAAAGTCAGAGAGGTAATAGGGCCAGTTCATGTAGGGCTTTGTAAGTCATTGTAAGGACTTTGGTGTTTACTATGAGGGATAAGGGGAAGCCACTAGAGAGTTTTGAGCAGAGAGAGAACACTATTTGATTTGTTTTAAAAGAATCCCTATGGCTCCTTCATTGAAATAGGAAGCAAGGTCATCAGCTGAGAGTGAGGATAAAGGAGAGGGTGGTGGTAGAGATTATGATGCAGTAGCCTAGGAGAGTGGGACAATGATTTGATTAGGGAAATACAGTGTGAATACCAGGTAGCATGGAGGGCCCACTTAGGGTTAGAGGTCATGAATTTAAAGTGACATCAGTCAGCCATGTGGAGCAGGCAGAGTAGGGTTTAATGAGGGTTGAGGTTTTGCCAAGTGACTTAGAACAGGAAGGGTGGGGAAAGGGAGTTGAATGTCACTCAGGGGAATGATTTAGTGATTGACTTTGGAGTTTAGGCTGACTAAGTAGAGAAGTGAGTACACAAGGAGCAAGGACAGTGAAAAGGTGGTAACTTCAATGGACTGAAGGTATCATTTTGGGTATGGGACAGAGTGAGCTGGTCAGAGAATGATATGCTTGAATTTTAGCTCATGGGCCAAAACTGATTTCATTTAGGGTGTGGTAAGAAAGTTATCTTTCTCAAATGACGTATGAAAATGCCAAAGACAAATATTCATTATAATTGGATCCCTTTGAACCATGCCATTCTTTCTAGATTTTTCCCCCAATATTTGAGTTTCTAGAACACTAGCAGAAGATATCCATAATGGCTGACTTAGAAGATTATATACTCAGTTTGTAGATTTCACTAAGAAAAAAAATTACAATCTAGCAGAATCAATCTTCCCAAGATTATTTGCTTTATCTTAGCTAAAAAAACTAAAACAAACAAAAAATAAACAGCACCGAGATCAAGAAGACAAAATATTCCCTGTTCAGTTGGAAATATTCAACAAACAAATAAAAATCATATTTATATTTTCCATTGTCCCAAGCACTAGCTGTAGACTAGGAGAATACTTGTGAATGATGTAGCACAGTAATGGTTACAGTAAAACAAAAACTCAAACCCAATAAATATTTGCCATTGGAACACACATCTTATTTACAAAATCATGCTCTTTCTCTCTGGCTTTTGAAGAGAGACTATTAGATTCTAAGCACATAAAACTTGAAAGAAGTGTAAATATAAATTATGTAGTGCCTTTTCTTAAGTACAGCTTAAAATGCCATCATATGGAATTTCATAACATACAAGTGGTAGTTAGGCTGCTTGAGTTGAAATTGTATCAGGATGTGTAAGGATCCCTTAAGTTAAATTGGACCGAGGATTTGAAAATATCTGCTTTTTGTGTTGTTGTTGTTACTTTCCATAAGCCTTTCTAGGTATAGATAATGTAAAAAAAATTGAAACTTCAAGCTCTGAGGATGATTAAATATCCAGGATAATTAGCTGTGCAATTATTTTGAAGAAATAAATTGGAAGTTGACATAAATACAAACTGTAAAAAAAAGGGTAAGCCCACAACAAATATAGATTTTGTTGTTTTATAGTTTCCCAAATTCAAACACTTAAAAAAATTTTTTTTTGTTTTGTTATAGGATGAAATGTAGATAGGAACATATATATATGTGTGTGTGTGTGTGTGTGTGTATATATATATATATATATATAAAAAAACTGAATATATGAAAAAATTAAACTTGCTTAAATAACTACTGTAAGTCTGTGTATTTTAACACAGATTATAGATTTTTCTATTTCCTGTGGCTTAATTGAGAAATTAAAAAATGACATATCAGGAATCTTTATGCCCTGTTGCTTTGTCACAGTGCAGTGTCAAGTATTACCATTAGTAGTAAAGTATATTATTTTTAAGATAAATTGTAATATAAAAACACATTTTTTTGGATTTTGTCAAAATTACAAACCATGGTGTTCTGGGTCCCCCTCTCCGACCCCTTACTTTAACACTGGAGGAGTTTACATGATTTTCATTTTTAATCTACATATGAACCTTTGGGTCTAGAGCTTTGTCAAGTTAAGAGTGCAAGATGCTTTGTAAAGAGCTGAAGTAGTTCAGTACAAAGTAAAGTAACCAATCCATTAATTGAAAATATTTCTCTAAGCAAAAGTCACAAAGAAGAAGGTTTGTTACTAAAAAGCCAATTTTAGCTATATTTTGAAAGGGGTACAGTAACCCAATCAACCAGTTACATGAGAACTCCCTTAATATTTAAAAGCTCCAAAATTTTTTAATTAATACATAATTTAAAAAGCTGGATAAAAATAATCCTAAACTTAAAATAATAAAACTGGGCTTCCCTGGTGGTGCAGTGGTTAGGAATCTGCCTGACAGGGCAGGGGACGTGGGTTCCAGCCCTGGTCTGGGAAGATCCCACATGCCATGAAGCAATTGGGCCTGTGCGCCACAATTACTGAGCCTGCGAGCCACGGCTGCTGGGCCTGCATGCCACAACTCTTGAAGCCTGCGTACCTAGAGCCCATGCTCTGCAACAAGAGAGGCCACTGCAATGAGAGGCCCGCTCACTGCAACGGAGGGTGGTCCCCCTGCTCGCTGCAACTAGAGAAAGCCCGTACGCATCAGCAAAGACCCAATGCAGCCAAAAAGAAATTTATTTTTAAAAAAAGTTATTAAAAAATATAAATAAAACTGACAGTTGTGGTGAAGCTGTATGATACCACAACTAATTAAATCAATTACTGACCATTTGACACTTGCTAGATTTGGTTGAGACCTTCAAGAAAAGGAGTTTATAATCTCAAGTGATCTCAAGGAGCTTATAATTTCTTAGAGGAGGTAAGAATAATATATACCCAAGACAGCAGAATAGAACATGTGATGAATGAGCTTAGGGAAGGGCCACTACCAATGCTTTTCCTTTCAAAACATTTTTTTCCTTCTGGGAGACTTAATGCTTTTTGCACTTGGTATTACTCATATAGTACTTATTACACTCTTAGCTGACTTAGAAAATATTTATCAATTTTTTTGGGCTGCCTAGGATCTGAGTTATCCTTCTAGATTTGGAGAATTCTTATCATATGAGTTTTGGTAAGAGGAAGACTGAAAAAGCCAGATAGTAGTCACTTTCCCATGCTTCTTTGCAGCTAGGGTGTAGGCATATGACCTAGGCTCAACCAATCAATTAAAAAATATGACAGCTTTATTGAGGTATAACTCACAAATCATTCAGTTCACTCACAAAGTGTATAATTAGGTTGTTCTTAGTATATTCACAGAGTTGCATAACAATCCACAACTGATTTTAAAACATTTTCATCACCTCAAAAAGAAACACCATATCCATTAGCAGCCATTTTCCATTCCCCTATCCTCCTCAGCCCTAGGCAACTCTGTTCTACTCTTAGTCTCTGTAGATTTGCCTATTCTGGACATTTCATATAAATGGAATTATATAATAGTGGTTTTTGTAATTGCCTTCTTTCACTGAGCATAATGTTTTCAAATTTCATCCATGTTGAAGCATGTATCAGAACTTCATTATATTGTTGAATAATACTCCATTGTATGGATACACCACATTTTATCTACTGATCAGTTGATGAACATTTGAGTTATTTTTGTATACGATGTGAGTTAGGGATCCAAGTTCATTCCTTTGCATGTGGATATCAAGTTGTTTCACCCAGCATCATTTTTTTGAAAAGATTTTTCTTCCCACATTAAATTGTCTTGGCACCCTTGCCGAAAATCAATTGGCTGTAAATGTGAGGATTTATTTCTAGACTCTCAATTCTATTCTATTGATCTACATGTCTATTCTTATGCTAGAACCCACCGTATTAATTGCTGTAGTTTTGAAGTAAACTCTGAAATCGGGAATTGTGAGCCCTTCAATGTCTTCTTCTTTTTCAAGATTTTTTTTGGCTCTTCTGAGTTTCTTGAATTTCCATATGAATTTTAGCATCAGCTTCTCAATTTCTGCAAGGAAGCCATCTGGGATTTATATAGAGATTTTGATGAATCTGTAGATCACTGTGGGTACTAAAGCCATCTTAACAATATTGTCCACCAGTCCATGAACATTGATGTATTTCCATTTATTTAGGCCTCCTTTAATTTCTTTCAGCTATATTTTATAGTTTCCAGAGTAGAAGTTTTGCATTCCTTTTGTTAAATTTATTCTGAAGTATTTTATTTTTTGCTAATATTGTAAATGGAATTATTTTCTTAATTTCACTTTTGGCTTTCTCATCACTATTGTATAGAAATACAATCGAGTTTTGTATATTGATCTTGTATTATGCAACGTTACTGAACATGTTTATTAGTTCTAATAGTTTTTTAGTGGATCTCTTAGGATTTTCTATATACAAGATCATGTCATCTGCAAATAAATATAATTTTATTTCTCGCTTTCCAATATGGATGCCTTTTATTTCATTTTCTTCCCTAATTGTTATGGCTAAAACCTTCAGTACAATGTTGAATAGAAGTAGTGAGAATGGACATTCTTGTCTCATTCCTATCATAGTAGTAAACTATTCAGTCTTTCACCATTAAGTTCAACCCATCAAATTTTGGATACAGAGAAGTAGGGATCATTAGAGAACCCATTCTAACACTTCCTATTTCTCTTTCCTGCTTTATTTATTGTACTTACCACGTTCAGTTGTACTGTACGTATTTTTTCTGTTTTATAGTCTGTTCCCTGCTCCTGCCTGCCTCCCATCTAATGTAAGTACCATTAGAGCAAGCATCTTCGTTAGTTCTGGTCACTGTTTCATCAAAACCTAGAACTATGCTGGACACATACACTCAATACATGTCTGTTGGTTGAAAGAATGATACTGTGGTGTGTTTTCTGTTGCTGGTTTGTAAACTATTTTGTGAAAGGAAGCATAGTTTTGGATTTTAAAAAAATTTTGTTTTATCTGTACCAGCTAGTATAATGTATTGGATATGGTAGGTGCTTAGTAAATGTTGGTGAAATAGAATCAAACATTCTATTGAAGACAGAAGTCTTCATGGAAATAAGAGTTGAGCTAGGGCTGAAGGATGAGTAGGAATGAGGTGGACAGAAGTAGGGAAATCTTAGTGGTGTTAAATGTAAATTTTATTACTTTGGTTAAAAAAAATCAACTGTGCAGAAATTTATTCTCTCACAGTACTGGGGGCCAAAAGCTTGAAATCAAGGTGTTAGTAGGGCTATCCTCTAAGCGAGGATACTTCCTGGCCTTTTCTTCTAGTAACCTCAGGCATTCCTTGCCTTGCAGCTGCAGTGCTTCTGTTTCTGATTCCATCGTCACAGGGTGTTCTCCCTGAGTGTGTCTGTCTTCTCATGGAATATTTTCTCTTCTTTATTTTTCATTCTTTTTTTTTAATTGAAGTATAGTTGATTTACAATGTTGTGTTAATTACTTCTGTACAACAAAGTGATTCGGTTATGCATATATATGTATTCTTTTTTTAATATTCTTTTCCATTATGGTTTATCATAAGATATTGAGTATAGTTTTCTGTGCTATACAGTAGGACCTTGTTGTTTATACATGTGCTAACCCCAACCTCCCTGTCCATCCCTCCCCCCACCCCCTCCCCCTTGGCAACCACCAGCCTGTTCTCTATGTCCATGTGAATTTTCCTCTTCTTATAAGGACACCAGTCATCTTGGATTAGGGCTCATCCTAATGACCTCATCTTAACTTGATTACATGTGCCAAAACCCTATTTCCAAATAACATCACATTTACAAGTACGGGGGGCTAGGAGGATTTCAACACGTCTTTTTGAAGGACATAATTCAGCCTATAAAACGCCATGACTCTTATGTTTAATGTGACCTATTTCTACTTTCCCAGTCTCACCTCTTGCTTGTCACTCCCTGTGTACATACTTCAGTTCTGCTGAACCACTTGCTGTTGTCCTGTCTGGAATGCCCCAGTCTGATAGGTTAACACCATGTAATACGTTATAGCTCAACTCAAGAGTCATGTTCTTTGGGAAGTCTTCCTTGAATCCAAGTTAGGTTAGGGGCTTCTCTTTTAGGCCCATTTATAATATTTGTGCTGCTGCACTGTAATTATTTATTTACCTGTCTCTTTCTTACACTAACTCTGAAGTTGTTGAAGGCAGAGACTTTGTGTCATCTTTATCACTGCGTTCTCCTTGCTTAGCACAGTGCTTAGCAGTTGGAAGTCACCCAGTAAATGTTTACTGTTGAGTATGAGTAATATTACAAAGGAAATTTGATAGAACCTAGAAAGTAATAGGGTATAAAGGAAGAAGAAATGAAGGATTACTTTAGAACTTTGAGTATAAGTAGGAGGCCAAGTGAGGTATAGGTGGGCAGAAAAAGTGAAGTTCAAAGAGGAGATGGTTTGGGGGAAAATATTATAATCCCAATTAAAAGGGATTATGGAATAAATATGTGGTAGAGGAAGTAGAGGGCGAACCCTTTGAGGACAAGGATTGGGCCTTATCATTGTGTTTCTAGTACTTAGTAGTTAGAATTCTGCTTGGCATAAAAGAGACCATCAATTCATATTTACCACATGAAGTGTAAAGTGAATGTTTTCAGGTCTCTAGGTTGGTGTTTCTACTGACCAAATAGAGAAGTTTTGGACAGTTAACTGGTTTGGGAGCTGGGAAGACAAAGCCTTCAGCTTTGAGTGTGTTGATTTAAAAATTAGAACAGAATGTTTAAGGGGGAAATTTCTGGTAAATAAATCTATAGAGCCATGAATGCTCAGAGCTGTGGACTTGAAAGTCACAGATGTCTATTTGGAGGTTATCAATGATAATTGAAGACATGGAAGTAGATGAAGTTTCAGAAGGATTGGGCATAGACTAAAAGATTGAAGAATAGAGGTCAGGACCTTGGGAAAACACACATTTGGGTACTAGGAGGTGAAACATAAGCCAGAAGGAGATGGAGAAGGAGCAGCCACAAAATGGGACACTGCGATTGGACGGTGTCACAGAATCCATGGGGGGACATAATTTGAAAAACAGGAGGTCATTGTGTCAAATGCTGAGAAAAGATCAAGAATAATAAGGACTGAGAAAAACTCATCAGCTTTAGCCTTAATTTAGTCATTTGTGACCTTCAAGAGAAATATTTCAGTGGAATGTTGGCAGTTAAATCTTATCTCAGCTATTTAAAAAGGAATTTGGTGACAATTTGGTGACAATAGGAGAGGTGATGTTCTGTAGACCATATAATTAAATTTGGCAAGAAAAGGAGAGAAACTGAATAATAGCTTGGAGGGTCAGCAGGATCAACAAAGACTTATTGCTGTGCTTTTGAAATGTGATGCACTTTTGACAAATTTAGTGTTATATATCTTGAGTGTTTGGTTCCCAAATCGGGCTAGAGCTAAAAGACTGAGTTACAAAGGTGGAGAAATGTGGCTTTTGGCTTAACAAACCAGAAGAGTATCCTACTGGGTACCAGTGCTTTGTTGTGTGGCCAGCATTGGAAAAGAGAAGTGGGGCAGAAAGATCATGAGAAGTTTTTTATGGTGGAACAGGAATTGTTAGGTCAGGGAGCAGAATCAGCATGTTGGAACAGAAGAGACCGAGCAAACCTCTCTGTTTATAGATGAAGCAGCTGAGGTTCAGAAAGAAACCCTGGGATTTCTGAGTATTAAGGAAAAAACATCCAGGCTGTTTGATAGGGCGACGGATTTGTTTGCCTTTCTCCTCAGGCTGAGGGGAATTCCATGGCAGCATTACTGCTCCCTAAGAGAGTATTGGATTGTAGACAAACCAAGAATTGCTGTCTGCCCTTTTTATTGAAGATGTTGCTGATCAGAGATTATTAGTCTCTTTGGGGACACAGTCTACTTCTCAGACAACTTCTAGAACCAATTTGGCTGTGCTTTGCAAATAGAGATGGAGAAATGGAGACCCATATTTTTGCCTCCCTAGGGTCATCATTAACCAAACCACCTGGCTGACAAGCCTGTGGCTATGGAAACCAACCTTGCTGAGGAAAGATGGATTATAAAAATAAGCCTCTTTTCTTTTCAACTTGATTTACTGGAATGATGTCTTGGCGCTATGAATTAGATCTTGCAGAAATATCAGATTGGATCATTCAATCAGTCAATACCTTAGTCTTCTTAAATATCCTCTGTTATTTGACATTTTTGGTTCTGTCGAAGACGATGAATACTGCATTTTTCTACTCATGAAGGTTTTTACATGTGAACCCCTGATACCCTTTGCTTTCACATGTGCAAATTTAGAATTCCTGCTATGGAGAAAAAATAGTCTGTGGTGCTGGGCATACCTTTGCTGTAGGGATTCAAGATGATGAAAAAACCAGTAAGCTGAGAGTTGGATGTATCCCTATCTATCTATATGCAAATATCAGTTTTCTTCTCGAAAATATATTTTTCATCTTCATTGGGGTTTGGAGGAGATAAGATATATCTTATGTGCCACCAACTCTTATGTATGTTATGTATATATGCAAATGTTACACACATATGTACACATATACACACATACATACACATGGATGCCAGAATTCTTTACCCACTCTTGGAAACACCATATGCAGGGATAATAGATATTAAGGTTGAAGGTCAGGGGGAGAATATGTGTGATAGAAACATAAAAGCATTTATTAAAAAATTCTTTGGGTTACTTGAGGTATTTTCCTCTAAACTTATCTTTTCTCTCCCACACTGTTATACAGTTTTTACATCATAGGTCTAGATAGCACTGAAAAGCCTAAGGCAGCCTATTTAGAAGTTTCTTTTTTTTTTTAACATCTTTATTGGAGTATAATTGCTTTACAATAGTGTGTTAGTTTCAGCTTTATAACAAAGTGAGTTAGCTATACATATACATATATCCCCATATCTCCTCCCTCTTGCGTCTCCCTCCCACCCTCCCTATCCCACTCCTCTAGGTGGTCACAAAACACCGAGCTGATCTCCCTGTGCTATGTGGCTGCTTCCCACTAGCTATCTATTTTACATTTGGTAGTGTATATAAGTCCATGCCACTCTCTCACTTCGCCCCAGCTTACCCTTCCTCCTCCCCATGTCCTCAAGTCCATTCTCTACATCTGCGTCTTTATTCCTGTCTTGCCCCTAGGTTCCTGAGAACCTTTTTTTTTTTTTTAGATTCCATATATATGTGTTAGCATACAGTATTTATTTTTCTCTTTCTGACTTACTTCACTCTGTATGACAGTCTCTAGGTCCATCCACCTCACTACAAATAACTCAATTTCATTTCTTTTTATGGCTGAGTAATATTCCATTGTATATATGTGCCACGTCTTTATCCATTCATCTGTTGATGGACACTTAGGTTGCTCCATGTCCTGGCTATTGTAAATAGAGCTGCAATGAACATTGTGGTACATGGCTCTTTTTGAATTATGGTTTTCTCAGGGTATATGCCCAGTAGTGGGATTGCTGGGTAAAGCTCTCCTTTTTTTTCTTGATGAGTCTGGCTAATGGTTTATCAATCTTGTTTATCTTCTCAAAGAACCAGCTTTTGGTTTTATTGATCTTTGCTATTTTTTCATTTATTTCTGATCTGATATTTATGATTTCTTTCCTTCTGCTAACTTTGGTGTTTCTTTGTTCTTCTTTTTCTAATTGCTTTAGGTGTAAGGTTAGGTTGTTTATTTGAGATGTTTCTTATTTCTTGAGTTAGGATTGTATTGGTATAAATTTCTCTCTTAGAACTGCTTTTGCTGGATCCCATAGGTTTTGGGTCATTGTGTTTTCACTGTCATTTGTCTCTAGGTATTTTTTGATTTCCTCTTTGATTTCTTCACTGATCTGTCGGTTATTAAGTAGTGTGTTGTTTAGGCTCCATGTGTTTGTATTTTTTACAGATTTTTCCTGTAATTGATATCTAGTCTCATAGCATTGTGGTTGGAAAAGATACTTGATACTATTTCAGTTTTCTTAAATTTACCAAGGCTTGATTTGTGACCCAAGATATGATCTATCCTGGAGAATGTTCTATGAGCACTTGAGAAGTGAGTGTATTCTGTTGTTTTTGCATGGAATGTCCTATAAATATCAATGACGTCCATCTTGTTTAATGTATCATTCAAAGCTTGTGTTTCCTTATTTATTTTCATTTTGGATGATCTGTCCGTTGGTGGAAGTGGGGTGTTAAAGTCCCCTACTATTATTGTGTTATTGTCGATTTCCTCTTTTATAGCTGTTAACATTTGCCTTATGTATTGAGGTGCTCCTATGTTGGGTGCATATATATTTACAATTGTTATATCTTCTTCCTGGATTGATCCCTTGATCATTATGTAGTGTCCTTCTTTGTCTCTTGTAACAGTCTTTATTTTAAGTCTATTTTGTCTGATCTGAGAATTGCTACACCAGCTTCCTTTTGATTTCTGTTTGCATGGAATATCTTTTTCCATCCCCTCTCTTTCAGTCTGTATTTGTCCCTAGGTCTGAAGTGGGTCTCTTGTAGACAGCATATTGTATGGGTCTTGTTTTTGTATCCATTCAGCCAGTCTATGTCTTTTGGTTGGAGCATTTAACCCATTTACATTTAAGGTAGTTATTGATATGTATGTTCCTATTACCATTTTCTTAATTGTTTTGGTTTTGTTATTGTAGGTCTTTTCTTTCTCTTGTGTTTCCTGCCTAGAGAAGTTCCTGTAGCATTTGTTGTAATGGTTTGGTGGTGCTGAATTCTCTTAGATTTTGCTTTTCTGTAAAAGTTTTAATATCTCTGTCAAATGTGAATGAGATCCTCGCTGGGTAGAGTAATGTTGGTTGTAGGTTTTTCCCTTTCATCACTTTAAATGTGTCTTGCCACTCCCCTCTGGCTTGCAAGGTTTCTCCTGGAAAATCAGCTGTTAACCTTATGGGGATTCCCTTGTATGTTATTTGTTGTTTTTCCCTTGCTGCTTTTAATATTTTTTCTTTGTATTTAATTTTTGATACTTTGATTAATATGTGTCTTGGTGTGTTTCTCCTTGGATTTGTCCTGTATGGGACTCTTTGCACTTCCTGGAGTTGATTGACTATTTCCTTTCCCATGTTAGGGAAATTTTCAACTGTAATCTCTTCAAATATTTTCTCAGTCCCTTTCTGTTTCTCTTTTTCTTCTGGGACCCCTATAATTCGAATGTTTGTATGTTTAATGTTATCCCAGAGGTCTCTGAGACTTTCCTCAATTCTTCTCATTCTTTTTTCTTTTTTCTGCTCTGCAGTAGTTATTTCCACTTTTTATTTTCCAGACCACTTATCCATTCTTCTGCCTCAGTTATTCTGTTATTGGTTCCTTCTGGAGAATTTTAAATTTCATTTATTGTGTTGTTCATCACTGTTTGTTTGCTCTTTATTTCTTCTAGGTCCTTGTTAAATGTTTCTTTTATTTTCTCCATTGTATTTCTAGGATTTGGGATCATCTTTACTATCATTACTCTTTTTTTCAGGTAGACTGCCTATTTCCTCTTCATTTGTTTGGTCTGGTTGGTTTTTTCCTTGCTCCTTCATCTGCTGTGTGTTTCTCTGTCTTCTCATTTTGCTTAACTTACTGTGTTTGCTGTCTCCTTTTCACAGGCTGCAGGTTCATAGTTCCCGTTGTTTTTGGTGTCTTCCCCCAGTGCGTAAGGTTGGTTCAGTGGGTTCTGTAGGCTTCCTGGTGGAGGGGACTAGAAGTCTCTTTTACATATTAAACTCAAGAGCGAGTAAATAATTTCAGTCATAACTTGCAGCCAATAAAAACCTTCCAGAAACTAGCAAAATCTCAAAACCTTTTACGTCTTCTCTCCAACTACAGAATTCTACAAGATATTAAAACCAAGTACAGACTGTAGAGGGAGATTCTGTGGGTGACATACATGAGCAAACATGTCAAAGCCTTGCAAAACCACATATCAGGCATAGTGCTATGTTTCACTCATGGATGGAGAATTTGTTTTCACTTCTTGTTATAAATTGAGACAGTGTCAGAAGCTAACCAGAAACTGCCTTGAGCAGGATGTTGAGAAACAGGAGATACCTAAGATAAAAGAAAAGAAATTAGAGCAAAGGGCACCAATAAGAGACCTGAAGAAACTAGAGTAGGAGAATCAGCAATGGCCATACATGCAAAAGCTTCACAGGACATTAAAGAAATCACACCCTGTTTTAGAGCAAGACTTCTGCTAAGCTATTTTATTTCATTTTTATTTTCTGAATTTTATTTATTTTTTTATATAGCAGGTTCTTATTAGTCATCTATTTTATACACATCAGTGTATACATGTCAATCCCAATCTCCCAATTCATCACACCACCCCGCCCCCGCCCCCCCCCAACTTTCCCACCTTGGTGTCCATATGTGTTTCTCAATTACTGACCTGCAAATCGGTTCATCTGTGCCATTTTTCTAGGTTCCACATATATGCATTAATATGCAATATTTGTTTTTTTATTTCTGATTTACTTCACTCTGTATGACAGTCTCTACAAATGACCCAACTTCGTTCCTTTTTATGGCTGAGTAATATTCCGATGTATATATATACCACATCTTCTTTATCCATTCATGTGTCGATGGGCATTTAGGTTGCTTTCATGACCTGGCTATTGTAAATACTACTGCAATGAACATTGGGGTGCATGTGTCTTTTTGAAGTATGGTTTTCTCTGGGTATATGCCCAGTAGTGGGATTGCTGGATCATATGGTAATTCTATTTTTAGTTTTTTAAGGAACCTCCGTACTGTTCTCCATAGTGGCTGTATTAATTTACATTCCCACCAACAGTGCAAGAGGGTTCCCTTTTCTCCATACCCTCTCCAGCATTTGTTGTTTGTAGATTTTCTGATGATGCCCATTCTAACTGCTGTGAGGTGATACCTCATTGTAGTTTGTTTTGTTTTGTTTTGTTTTGTTTTGTGGTACGTGGGCCTCTCACTGTTGTGGCCTCTCCCGTTGCAGAGCACAGGCTCCGGACACGCAGGCTCAGCGGCCATGGCTCACGGGCCCAGCCGCTTCATGGCATGTGGCATCTTCCTGGACCTGGGCACGAACCTGTGTCCCCTGCATCGGCAGGCAGACTCTCAACTGCTGCGCCACCAGGAAAGCCCCTCATTGTAGTTTTGAATTGCATTTCTCTAATAATTAGTGACTTTGAGCAGCTTTTCATATGCTTCTCGGCCACCTGTATGTTTTCTTTGGAGAAACGTCTATTTAGGTCTTCTGCACATTTTCGGATTGGGTTGTTTGTTTTTTTTAATATTGAGCTGCATGGGCTGTTTATATATTTTGGAGATTAATCCTTTGTCCGTTGATTCGTTTGCAAATATTTTCTCCCATTCTGAGGGTTGTCTTTTCGTCTTGTTTGTAGTTTCCTTTGCTGTGCAAAAGCTTTTAAGTTTCATTAGGTCCCATTTGTTTATTTTTGTTTTTATTTCCATTACTCTAGGATGTGGATCAAAAAAGATCTTGCTGTGATTTATGTCAAAGAGAGTTCTTCCTATGTTTTCCTCTAAGAGTTTTATGGTGTCCGGTCTTACATTTAGGTCTCTAATCCATTTGAGTTCATTTTTGTGTATGGTGTTAGGGGGTGTTCTAATTTCATTCTTTTACATGTAGCTGTCCAAATTTCCCAGCACCACTTACTGAAGAGACTCTCTTTTCTCCATTGTATATCCTTGCCTCCTTTGTCATAGATTAGTTGACCATAGCTGTGTGGGTTTACCTCTATACTTTCTATCCTGTTCCATTGATCTATATCTCTGCTTTTGTGCCAGTACCATACTGTCTTGATTACCGTAGCTTTTTATATAGTCAGAAGTCAGGGAGTCTGATTCCTCCAGCTCCATTTTTTCCCCTGAAGATTGCTTTGGCTATTAGGGGTCTTCTGTGTCTCCATACAAATTTTAAGATGATTTGTTCTAGTTCTGTAAAAAAATGCCATTGGTAATTTGGTAGGGATTGCATTGAATCTGTAGATTGCTTTGGGGTAGTATAGTCATTTTCACAATATTGATTCTTCCAGCCCAAGAACGTGGTATATCTCTCCATCTGATTGTATCATTTTTAATTTCTTTCAACAGTGTCTTATAGTTTTCTGCATACAGGTCTTTTGTCTCCCTAGGTAGGTTTATTCCTAGATATTTTATTCTTTTTGTTGCAATGGTAAATGGTAGTGTTTCCTTAATTTCTCTTTCAGATATTTCATCATTAGTGTATAGGAATGCAAGAGATTTCTGAGCATTAATTTTGTATCCTGCAACTTTACCAAATTCATTGATTAGCTCTAGTAGTTTTCTGGTGGCATATTTAGGATTCTCTATGTATAGTATCACGTCACCTACAAACAGTGACAGTTTTACTTCTTCTTTTCCAGTTTGTGTTCCTTTTATTTCTTTTTCTTCTCTGATTGCCATGGCAAAACTATGTTGAATAATAGTGGCACGAGTGGACATCCTTGTCTTGTTCCTGATCTTAGAGAAAATGCTTTCAGTTTTTCACCATTGAGAATGATGTTTGCTGTGGGTTTGTCATATATGACCTTTATTATGTTGAGGTAGGTTCCCTCTATGCCCACTTTCTGGAGAGTTTTTATCATAAATGGATGTTGAATTTTGTCAAAAGCTTTTTCTGCATCTGTTGAGATGATCATATTGTTTTTATTCTTTAATTTGTTTCAATGGTGTATCACATTGATTGATTTGCATATGTTGAATTATCCTTGCATCTCTGGGATAAATCTCACTTGATCATTTGTGTATGATCTTTTTTTTTTTTTTGCAGTACGCGGGCCTCTCAGTGTTGTCGCCTCTCCCGTTGCGGAGCACAGGCTCCGGACACGCAGGCTCAGCGGCCGTGTGTCACGGGCCTAGCCGCTCCGCGGAATGTGGGATCTTCCCGGACCGGAGCACAAACCCGTGTCCCCTGCATTGGCAGGCGGACTCTCAACCACTGCGCCACCAGGGAAGCCCCTGTCTTCATTTCTTTTCATTCTTTTTTCTTTATTCTGTTCTGCAGCAGTGAATTCCACCATTCTATCTTCTGGGTCACTTATCCGTTCTTCTGCATCAGTTATTCTGCTATTGATTCCTTCTAGTGTATTTTTCATTTCAGTTATTGTATTTTTCATCTCTGTTTGTTTGTTCTTTAATTCTTCTAGGTCTTTGTTAAACATTTCTTGCATCTCCTCGATCTTTTCCTCCATTGTTTTTCCGAGGTCCTGAATCATCTTCACTATCATTATTCTGAATTCTTTTTCTGGTAGGTTTTCTATCTCCGCTTTATTTAGTTGTTTTCCTAGGCTGTTAACCTGTTCCTTCATCTGGTACATAGCCCTCTTTTTCATCTTATCTATCTTTCTGTGAATGTGTTTTTTGTTCCACAGGCTGCAGGATTGTAGTTCTTCTTGCTTCTGCTGTCTGCCCTCCTGCTAAGGTATTTTAAAGAGAGGATTTTCTATTTTAAAAAATAACTTCAGGGGCTTCCCTGGTGGCGCAGTGGTTGGGGGCCCACCTGCCGATGCAGGGGACGCGGGTTCGTGCCCCTGTCCGGGAGGATCCCACATGCCGCAGAGTGGCTGGGCCTGTGAGCCATGGCCGCTGAGCCTGTGTGCCCAGAGCCTGTGCTCCGCAACGGGAGAGGCCACAACAATGAGAGGCCCGCGTATCGCAAAAAAAAAAAAAAAAAACTTCAAAGAAGTACCCATGACCTCCATTCGTAACCCATTAAAATATTTAATAATTCTTTCTGCCAGGATTTATGTTCATTTGTTCTGTTATAGCCAAGTTAAAGTTGTTATGAGTTTAGATGAACTAGCCTGACACACTCCTCTGGAGTGTAGACATTCTTGTATGTTATTATTACAGTTAGGTATTTACTTTCAGGAGATCATAATTCCTTTATCCTTAATTTTTATACTCTTTAATCATCTTGATTGCTTTCCTCTAAACCCTTCGATGTTACCTGAATACTGAAAATATGAGCTTGATTTATTTTATTTTATTTCATTTCATTTCAGTTTTTATGAACTTGGTTCTTGTTGATGATTATCTCTGGGCCAGTCTTCTCATTTTTGGCTCTGCAGGAAATGTGAAAACATTGAAGCAGTTTTCAACTTTTTTCCCTTGCAAAATATGTGATGGATGGGTAATGTTCACGTGTAACAATATTAAAATGGATGTTTCAGCCAAGATCCAAAGATATAATTAATGCTGTGCTCTAAAGGAGGAGTTGATTCCTATGCAGGATTTCCAAAGGAGTAAAATGAGAACTGGTTACATGATTCTTAAATCTCTCGCCCACATAAAGATCATGAAAAAGTTGAGAGAGTAGAAATTGTTTCAGGTTTCTTTGGAGAGCATTGTGGTGAGTCCCATCTCCAAGGAGGCAGGTTGGGAGTGTGCTTTCTTCCTCATCTCAGATCAGGAGAGAGGAGATTTAACAGATGGCATGAAGAACTTGATATGTGTCCCCTGTGGTTAAGGGAACATAGTGGACTAGTGTAGGGTGATTACATGGAAAATCTAAAAGGCCGAGACTAGCCTTTAGGTACGGAATAAAGGAGAGGTGGCTGTGTTGGTTGACCTCTCTTTCCATTGTATATTGGGCAAAGAATACTGAGAATATTTGCTATGGACCAGATATGGGGTGTGCAAGGGAAAACTGGCCTAGAGTCTGGGGCTTAAAGTGTTACTAGGGACTATTTCTCCTTTCTCCATTTCTCAGGGTAGTTTTTTGTGTGTTCAGTGTATTCTCAGATCGGCTCTCTCTTTGTAATTACAAGATGGATGTCAGAAGTTCCTGGGTAAATCCCCTTCTAGCTTCAAAACCAGTGCAATAGAGCAAGGGTCTTTATCCCACTCTTAGTACAAGGCCTGAGATGTGCTTCTACTAGACTGGCTTATGTCACATACTTGGCCATGAACAATGGCCAGGTTGACTTTGGGTCGAGTTATATATTTTACCCATGGAGCTGGGAAGACTGTCCCATTCAGCACACCAGGCTGAGAGTGGGGAAGGGGTAGATCCCCAAATGAATTTTAGGGTCATTCCACATAAAGGGAGAGTATAGATGCCAGGTCGACCAGCTATAAGTGTTCTGCACACCTAGCATTTTTTGCAGCTGTTATACCTTTCTCCTTTTCTTAATTTGTGTTTTTCTTTTTTGTGTGTGTGTGTTTGTTTAGAGTAAAAAAAAGAAAAAAATTTAGGGCTGTAGTGGGCAGTGAAATCTTTTCCAAGATTAAATGTGAGGTCAGCTCTTGAAAAGTGAGATGAGAATGTTTCTGGTGAGAATTTGGAGCATTTAGTGGACTTATAGGAAAGCTGAGATGTTAGGAAAGTGCATGGTTCTATACTTGGAAAATTTAGAGCAAGAATTTATTGTAAATCATTGTGAATGAGATGAATGGACATTTAAGGCTCACATTGTCCCCAATATTTTCATGTTAACAAAAAGCCTACAAAGATAGTGCTTAATATGTGCTATATCCTTGAGCAAAAATAGTTCTCCCTATAAATTGAGTCCTCTAATAATATTCTTGCATAGTCCTCTGTATTTTCTTTCATAGTAGGTCCACAATTTTCTACTATACATATTGGTGGGATTATTTATGTTTCACACTAGACTGTAAATTCCATAGAGGCAGAAGTCATGTCCATTTTGCTTACCATTGGATCACCAGCATTTTGCAGAGTATCTGGCACCTGGTAGATATTCAGTAAATGTTTGCTGAATGTATGATTGAATAAAGACTGTCCCCTTAGACCCACAGCATGACTCGGGAAAAGAAGCACATGTTGCTCTGGGGGAGGAGGACCTGCTTGCTTCACCAACCAGTTTGCCTGCCAGATGACTCACATATCTGATGTGGGTCAGGTTGGCTGTCTGTTATTCAAAGCATTTACTATAATTCTGTGTCAGGATTCTGCTTTCAAAATATGGTACGTGGAGAAAATAACACAGCCTGGTGTGTAGTAGATATTTGTAAATGAGAGACCTCCTGAAGGAGGGGAATATATTTATAAGATTAATAATCTGGACCCTTTGGGTGGTGATAAACAAAAGTTACATTTACATACTAATACCAACCCAGATTCTTGTACTCTTTAATCAATAGAAATTGATAAGAGGCCAGCTGAAGAATTCAGGCAAGGCTCTATTAAGGCTTGTGCTGTAGCACGAGGGAATGAAAACAAGAAGCAGATTCTCTTGCTTGCTCCCTGAGGTAGGGGCAAGCTGGTTCTTTAAATGGGGTGAGGGTAGGGGCAGATCCATGGGTCGGGGTGGAGGGGTGGTTTAGGTGGTCTGCCCACCCCTTTGGTGGTGCTGTGTGCAGGGATCACGGTACCCTGCTTTTGCTCCCAGCACCTCGAAAGTGGCAGTTCGTTTTTGGCCTTTTTATATCTTATTGTTCATAATTTGCCCCAACTGTGCATGCAGTTATTTTTAGTCCCTTGTCATTTCTTTGTATTCTGTTGCTTGAGGAGATGTGTGTCCAGGTGCAAGAACTGCAGCAAATGGTCCCAGGTCCCAGGGCCCAGCCTATCTCAATACTACCTACATTTTTGTGTTTTGATTTAAAAAAATCTATCTTATGTAATAAGTATATTGTAAACTCTTTCCCTCAGGTAACATAATCCTCATAATCATCATTTAATGGCTATGTAATATTTCAGTATGTAGGTTGTTCATAAGACAATTAATCATGCTTCTATTGCTGAACACTTAGTTGATTCTAATTTTTCCAATGCTGTAAATAACACAGGGATCAACAGCTCTGTGCATATAGTTTTTACTATCCCTTGGGTATTTTTCTAGGAAGCTTTCCCTAGGGTATTATTCCAGATTGCTGGCTTAGGGAATGAAGAATTAAATTGATTTTTTTTTAACAGAGAGTGTGTTTTCAAATATTTGAAGCTGAGTCTGTACTCTGTCCACTGAGGGTCCTGCTGCAGGTGAAGTCCCAGAGCAGAATCCTCTGTGTTATCAAGTCCCAGCCTGGGTACCTATTTCAAAGCAATGAAGAGTCCTTGCCAATATAAGGAAACAAAATCAGAGAGTCATTCTGTTTTGTCTACTTTTTTTTCATTTCCATTTCATTTTTCAATCCCAAAATGTATTTTGGGATTTGTGTTTTTTTAATATAAACATTATTTTAAAAACAATTTTATATTTACAGAAAAATTATGAAGATACTAAACAAAGTTTCCATATACCCCACACCCAGTTTGCATGATTATTAGCATCTTACATTAGTATGATACATTTGTTGTAACTAATGAACCAATATTGGTATATGATTATTAGATTTGTGTACTTATATTTATTTTTCAAAATTGAAATTCTAAAGGCTTTTAGTGTAATAAAGCAGCACTCAAATAAGCCTAAAGTTAAAGAAATGGAAAGAGAAAGGAAAAAAGGAAGACTATGATCATAGTCACAGATGCTTCTTGAGAAGACCAGGAAAGTTGTCCTTACCCTTATTTCTACTTAAAAGAATCAATGTGGAGGATAACATACAAGATGCAAAATTTGGAAGCATTCTATTTTTAGGAATACCTGTTAGCAATTGCGTATTATATTTTTCATTGTTATTGCTGAGAACTGACTAGTATGTTTTCCAAAATATGTTGTTCTTTTCTTCTTATATTTTTGTTCTAATTCTGCTGAGTCTTGATTTTCAGTAAATTAATTTTGAATTAAAAATATTTTAAAATAACTTGTCTTAATCCTTTTTTTCCCTGCCGTAATCTTTAGGAGTTATTGCCAAACTGACTTGCAATCCTTCTTGGGTTGCCCTTTTCTACCTCATAACTAGTTTCCTAATCACCTCTCCTGGGAGCAATCTACTGGCTGAGGGATACTGTTTAGGACTGCTGTCCTAAAAATATTGAGAAGATGAAGGTTGCCTTTTTTAACTTTTCCTTTTTTTTAAATTTTGTGGTACGCGGGCCTCTCACTGTTGTGGCCTCTCCCGTGGCAGAGCACAGGCTCCAGACGCGCAGGCTCAGCGGCCATAGCTCACGGGCCCAGCCGCTCCACGGTATGTGGGATCTTCCCGGACCGGGCCACAAACCCGTATCCCCTGCATCGGCAGGCGGACTCTCAACCACTGTGCCACCAGGGAAGCCCCTAGAGTGACCTTAAAAAAACCCTAAATGTTGTCAGGTGACTTCCTAGTTTAAACTCCTTTCCATTGTGCTTAGAATGAAACCCAAGCTCTTTTCTGTGGCGCAGAAACCCTGCATGACCTGGTCCCTACCAGTCTCTCCAGTCCCTCCTGAAGTCACTCCTCCTCTTCCGCCTCACTGGCCTTTCAATTCTCTGAACTCGTTAAGCATTTTCACACCCTGGGGTTTTCACAGATGCTCATATGTTGCCTGGAATGCCTTCCTCTGCTCTTCACATGCAGTCTCATTCTCATCCTTCAAATATCATCTTAAATGATACTAATAATATTTAATGATATTAGAGAGGCCAAAGTGGCTTTTTCTCACTATCCCATCTAAAAACTCCCAACTTGTCATTATTTTATATTTATTTATTTATTTATTTATTTTCATTATTTTATATTTAAAAAACTATTTCCTTCATAGTACTTTTCTTCACATGAAATCATGTTTGTTTACTTCTTGCTTATTTATTGTCTATCTTCTCAACTAAACTCTAGTCTCTGAGGGAAACAGGAACAATGTTTATTTTTGTATTCCCAGTACCCAGTATACTGTCTGGCATATAGTAGATGCTCAATAAATAGTTTTTTGAGTAAATAAATGGATATTACTTCCATGGGATGTTTGTAGACATTTTTTCATGGAAATGGTTTTAGAGTCAAATAGCTGTGGGAAATTCAAAATTAAACACAGTTAAACAGGTTTCTTTACTGCTGAACTTCCCTGAGACTTTAATTTGCAAGCAGAGTATCCATTGCTAATGGGTCATGAGTCTCTACATGGGAGCAACTGTTTGTAGTTTTTCTCCTATTTATTTGACCTGGTCTGAGGGGGGAGCATCTCTTAGGACAGGTATTCTGTGATATGTAATTTGGCAAATGCCAACGTATTTCAAGATCCTCACTTTGTAGACAGGGAAACTGTGACCCAGGAAGATTCACTGACTTGTCTAGGTTTATTCTGTGAGCTTTTGTAGCAGCCAGGTCTTTCATGAAAGTCTAAATATTTAAGAATGTCTATAGCATCTTTAAATGATTAGCTGAACCAATAGGGAAAGTTATGTTCAGAGTGAAAATTATAGACGAGAGTTTAGAGTAGACTATATCAAGAAATTTGGCCTCCTTTGGAAATTGCCGTTTTTGATAAAAATACCACAACAGAGAAAAAGTTATTCAGACCCCATAATTTAAAATTTAAAAATGCTACCACACCCCTTAACCCATGCCCAGATCAAAACAAAAGTCATACAATTTAGTTTGCCCTAGCTGCCTGGGATAGGAAGAAATCAGGCATGAGGCATAAGGGAAAGTCTGGCTTTTATTTACTTACCTGATTGCTATGTTCTTGTGGGAATTTTTGTGTGGGAATTCTGAGAGTAGAATCCATATGTTCACTCTCAACATAGGGAATCAGTTGAGTGTTTAAGTGCCTGGCTTTGGAATCCTACAGCTGTGGGTTAGAGACCCTCCTCCATCCCTTACCACCTGTCACATTTAGTACATTATACCAAACCACTCCAAGCCTCTCTTTTCTCATCTGCAAATAAGAGTAATATTAATCCCATCTCATAGGATTGTGAAGATGAGATGATGCATGTAATGAGCTCAGCACATTGCCTGACACCAACAAACACTTGTAAATGTGAGTGTGAGTTAGTATTTTTAGGATAAAGGAGTTTGATGCCATTGATGAGTGTGGGATTTTTTTTTTTTTTTTTTTTTGAGTGTGGGATTTTTGAAAATACTGAGATAAGTTTCAAGGGATCTCCTTGTAAGACTGCTGAATTTGTAAACCATGGCTTCTGCCTTGGTACTGAAAAATACCAGGTAAGAAAGAACAGAGTCCACATATAATTTCCATCTAGTTCACTTCCTAATCACTTAGGATTTTGTCTGTAGATCTGGAGTAAGATTGTCTGATCTAATGCAGCATAAACACACACTGGCCATGATTTAATGACAAGCAGCATAGTTAACACCTTGTATTACTAAGGGGTTTACACGGTATGGTTGGCAAAACAGCCATTAGTTTGATCTTTTGAGATTTTTCAGCTTTGATTTTCAGCTTTGCTAGGGCAGATATAGAGTGCCTTTACCAGCACTAGAGTAGTCTTCTTACTAAGGCATGGTGTTTCTAGATTCTGTCAAACGCTCAGAGTGTTCAGTGAGGTCTCTCTACTTTGGCAGATTGAAACTTGAACATTTCCAAATCTTGGGGAAACTGTGGTAGTTGTTTGGCCCATAGCTCCGTACAGTTGTTCTTTCTCTGGATTTGTGGAGTCTTGTTCTGTGCATCTGTTGCCTAGTATTCAGCCAAAGTCTCAAGGGGGCCCCTGTGCAGAATTCTGGAACTCCTATTATCCTTTTATAGCACTTTTCTCAACTTGGAATTGTGTATTTGTACAAACAAATTACACAGCCCCTTTCTCTCTAGTACCACGCCCCATGAATTCCAGCTGCCTCAGTGGCCCTGAATTCTGATCTGTTTCCTCCCACCCCACACTGAGATCTGTAAAGTACTTCCAGGCTCACCTTGTTCATTTCCCTTCTTTCAGGGATCAAATTTTGCTTGTTGTCCAACATCTGAAAACAATTATTTCATATGTCTTGTCAAGTTTAATAATTTTAAGAGGAAAAATTTCCCTGTTGTGGCCAGAAGTGGAAGTCCTTTTCCATTTTTAGTCCTCATTACTTTATCATAGGGTCTCTGCCTTGAAGAATCCCACCTCAGTACTGTAGTGGTGAGGGATTTGCTTTTACACCATACGCTCTTGCCAGGTTTCTCTTATGACTAAGGGTCTGAGCAGGACAGCTGGTAGTATGGATCAGAGAATCGGTCTGTCATCAGAGAACAGAACAAAATTAACTCATCAGTAACTGAAGGAGTACGTGTAGCTGTGTGCTTAATATATTTAAGATTCCAGGTCATACAGGTGATAACATGGTGGCCTATGTGATGGGTTCATTTCTGAACTCTTTTCATTTTTTTAAAAAATATTTATTTATTTGGCTGCTCCAGGTCTTAGTTGCGGCATGCGGCATCTTTGTTGCAGCGTGTGGGATCTTTTAGTCGTGACATGAGGGATCTAGTTCCCTGACCAGGGATTGAACTGGGGCCCCCTGCATTGGGAGCATGGAGTCTTAACCACTGGACCACCAGGAAAGTCTCTGAACTTTTTCTAATAAACCTTTATTTAAAACAACTTATTGGGACTTCCCTGATGGCACAGTGATTAAGAATCCATCTGCCAATGTAGGGGACACAGGTTCGAGCCCTGGTCCAGGAAGATCCCACATGCTGCGGAGCAACTAAACCCGTGCACCACAACTACTGAGCCTGTGCTCTAGAGCTTGTGAGCCATACCTACTGAGCCCATGTGCCACAGCTACTGAAGCCTGGGCGCCTGGAGCCTGTGCTCCACAACAAGAGAAGCCACCGCAACGAGAAGCTCGCGTACCGCAATGAAAAGTAGCCCCCACTGGCTGCAACTAGAGAAAGCCCGTGCACAGCAACGAAGACCCAACGCAGCCAAAAATAAATAAAATAAATAAATAAATATAAAAAAATGAAAAATAAAACAACTTATTGGTTTTTATATTAGTTATATTTGTTGTAATTGGAATCTGTGCTTATTTCCATGCTCTTAAGCTAGAAAGACTTGGATATATTAGAAAAGGACAGGGTTTTCCTATGAGCAAGAACCTTCAAGACACAGGCATACAAGAACCCTTATTTTCTTTAGTCATCATAAGCACATTAATTGTAATGAAATAAGCTAATAATGTATTTCTATGCCAATTTCTTCATATAATTTGGGTAAGAAGTAATCACATGTTGGTATCTTTCATAAAGAAGTATCAACAAGAACGGGCTCTTTCTTCCCATAATATGACTAGGTGAAGGGAAATGCAATAAAATATGATTTAAAGGGCCCAGAGGCTTTCAGTCATCTTTTTTTTTTTTTTGCGGTATGTGGGCCTCTCACTGTTGTGGCCTCTCCCGTTGCGGAGCACAGGCTCCGGACGCACAGGCTTAGCGTCCATGGCTCACAGGCCCAGCCGCTCCGCGGCATGTGGGATCTTCCCGGACCAGGGCAGGAACCCGTGTCCCCTGCATCGGCAGGCGGACTCTCAACCACTGCGCCACCAGGGAAGCCCTTCAGTCATCTTTTTGCTTAACATACGAGATAATATAAAAATTGAAAAAAATTCAAGAAAAATAATTAGTTTGTTTTTCTTCTTGGTAGGTAGTAGGGACCCACTGGAGAGAAGATGTTCATTAGTAAGTTTTTGCTACAAAGAATGTTTACTGGCATCAGTGTAGAATGTTTATCTTTGCTTGCAAATTGTATTACCTGTATCATGAATAACTATGAGGAGAACACAAAAGGAAAATTCCTAAATTTAAATTTGCTCATTTATTGCAGTTCCATGTTTCAAGTGTCTAATGCCTATTAATTCAGATGCCATGATTTTCTTTTCTCCTCCATGATCATTTTGACTTGGATAACTTTGGAAAAGCATTTGAAAGAAGATAAAACATCTTTGTTTTATGACTGGTCAGTGGATATACTGACTCTAGCCTTCTTTTTTTTTTTTTTTCTAGCCTTCTTTAGGGCCTTGAACTTTGAGAATTTCCTGTCCATTTGTAACTTCAAATAATCTTTAAAAAACAAACTACTTTGATGTTTGTCTTTTCATTCTTTTGAGCATGTAACTTTATTATGCTAATTGTCTATATAATAATATTGTACAATCATCTAATAAAGACGATGGAGTAGTTGATATTATCCTGCTTTTACAGAGGAGAAATCAGAAGTATGGAAGGATTTTGTGATTTGTCCATTGTCACCCACGGACAATTAAGTGTCCTGGCCAGAAATGGGACTAAAGATTAGTGTCTAGTAGAATGAGCACTGGTTGAATAGGAGGAGAGGACTTAACTGTGATGCTATCCCTGTCCTCAGTTTAGGCTAATTCCTTTTCTGAGCCTTATTTTCCTCATTTGTAAAATACTGGGGTAGAATAGGTAAGCTCCCAGGTTTCTCCAGCTCTGAAATTTTATGGTCATTTGACTCCTTTTGGCTTTTCTCCCAGAGTGCATTGCTTCCTTTAGCTTTTATCTGTATATACTTGGATTACGTTTGATTTGCATTTTTCCACTTCTGCCTGTGCCCCACTGATATATTATTTTGCCTTTAAGTAGTTTTTCTGAAGAGCTTTAAAGAAAAAAAACACCACATTTAGCCACCTAGCATGCATTTACTCTGTGATTTAGAAACAGTGTGGTTGAGTTTCTCATTGCTCTTTTAATATTTTACTATTGTATTATATAGTACTTTTATTACGAATTTACCTATGCTATGTAGTTCAACTAAAGTATGGAAAAATTCATCACTGTATTTTCAGATAAGGTCACCTTCAAGTCCCTAAATACTCACCATTGTTTTCATTACTAATCGCTTTTGTGATCTTGGGTCTCATACTAGCCTTATTATAATGTAACAAGGGAAAGTTATCAATAGCTTACCTTCCTCAGAAAGATAAGGTGATAGAAGAGAAAACTAAATAATGGTTATTTCCATGATTGTTTTATACTCCTGAACTTAAGGACATTAAGGCTGAAGCATTTCAAGATAAAATATGTGCTTCAAAATCTTCAAAATTTAAAAATATAACTTCAAAATGAAGAAATGCAAAGACTATTGGACCTTTCAACTAGGTTATGAAATGCATACCAAAGTTTGGCCTTTTTGGAGCCCACTTCCGGACTTTTCTGTGACTGATAAGTCTATAATTTGCTATTAAAATGTTGTGATTTCAGTTTCAGACAGTTGAGCTATAAATTGCTGAGATCCGGGATAAATGGCCAATTATATTAGAACAAATGTCTATAGTTTTATTTGGGGAGGGGGAGAGTTCACTGTACTACTTACTTAGAGCGATTATTTCAAATTTTCCTCCAGAAGAAAAAGTCCATGCCATATTTGTGGAAATGGTTAAGTGACCACAGGAACGAAGAATTCAGGGATGATTTAGTGCAGATCATCTTGCAGGCTTCCCGGCATATGCATTTTAAACAGTACTATGTTGTCTCCAAGTTTGCCAAAGTGTAATCTGTGAGCAATTGAGGCAAAATCAAAATCAGAAACCTAGGAGAGTAATATTGTTTTGGAATTGTCAAGCAAAAGACCTTGGTTTGGGTTGTTACGTCTGGAGCCAAAATGTCACATGTGGCATACATCATTTGAAGTTTATTATTTTACCCTTAGGCCTCCTTGTTGAAAATTTATGCTATTCAGGGCCTTGCATCCCAGTATAAGCACTTCATTCTACTGTATGTGAGTCTGTGCCAGCTACATGGTGAGCATGGTGAAACCATAGCTTGGATGGCTGGAAGCCCCCCTCCATGGTTCCACCCTTTTACTGGAGTTGCCAAACCTAATAGGTTCGAGGGGGTGCTCAAAAATTAAGGCATGGCACCAGGTAACTGAAACCATTCCCTACACATCTGGAAAAAAACCCAATGTAGTCACACACTCTGCTGAAAAAGAAATCATCCCATGCTATTGCCAGGAGTTGGAGGAAAGTAAAAGTGGTGTCATTTTACGTTTACAGAAGCATTTAGCATTTTCACCAACAGACTCAAAGGCTTGTGGTTACAAAGTGTGAAATTCTTATTAAAATTCCTCGTGAAATCAACAGAGCACATATCTAGCAATTGTTCCAAGACCTCATTTTCTTCCATTTGTCCATTGTAGCAATGATCCCACTGATCCATTCTATTCTCCATAACAAACAAACCTCTCCCATTCATTTGTTGATTTGTCCTAGTCAGGAAAATTTTAATTCATCATTCAAGGTAAGTTCACCATCAGTGCCATGGCCTCCTTCATGCTGGCATGAGGCAAATTGTCCTCTGGGATTAAGATGCAGTGAATTTTTCATGGCCATGACCCCAGTAGAAGAGATAGGTGTGATGATGGGGAGTATGTATTTTTGCTTTTAAATTTAGATAAAGATTTACAGATTCAGAATTTTGTATCATTCCTTATGCAGAATTTGAACCCTCCACATGCAGTCCAAAATTACTTGCCAGCAATGGATTTATATGTCCTCCAAAGTTTCATGTCACTTTTCAATGATAATAATAATACAACATTCTACGGTTTCTGAGGTGTTTCCATAATCATGATTATTCTTACAGTAGTAGCTTATGGGACAGATGGGGTAGGGATTGTTTCCCCCACTTTGAAAATGAAGATCTTGAGGCTCAGAGAAGTTAGTGGCTTACCCAAGGTCACACAGCTTGTAAAAATCGGGCTAGCTCTCAAACAGCTCTTCTCACTTTGAATCCTATGTTCTTTCCATTAGCATGTGGTACCTCTTATGTTTCTTATATCTTCTCACCAAAGAATATTTTATTTTGGACAAGTTTTCAAGTCAGTTTTGATGGAATGCATTCAAATGTTGTTTACATGGAGCTGACAGCATGGAAATGTGCAATTTCTAAATCAGGGCAGTGCTTCTTATCTTGGAATCCTGGGACTACCAAAGATGAGTGTGAAATGGTTTTATCCTTCTCTGCTTGTCTAAGCACAGTAATTTGCTTGTTCTTCTGTTATAGTACATATTTCTGTCTTATAATATAGGTAGTTATTTATATGTATATTTCTAAATCTCAAATGTAAGCTCCCAGTGCCCAGTTACCATCATATTCATCTTTGTATGCTTCATTGCACTTTTTCCCTATGTCTTGCATGAAATAAATACTCAGTGCATGTTTACTCAAAGGAATTAAAGATGAGATACCAGGGTTTTAAGAGTCCAAATGTACTTCTCTGTACCATCTATATCAGTGCTGCCCAATATAACTTTCTGCAGTGATGGAAATGCTTCATATTTGGGCTGTCCAGCGCAATAGCCACTAGTGGCTAGTGTGACTCGGGAACAGAATTTTCAATTTTATTTAATTTAAAGTAATTTAAATTTAAATAGCCATATGTGGCTGCTGGTTACCGTATTAGGCAGTGTAGCTCTAAATTTTCATATGTTTGAACTTTGTCAGATCTCTAAAATCTGATTGTGTTCAGGTCCCTCCATATACTGATAATTCTCACTGTGTTTTTGGAAAGATTGCAGAGCCAGCAAGGTGACTAAGGGGTGGGCGGAGACTTTCTCTTGCATCTAAGGTGGAGGCCCTCTCTGCTCTTTGCGCCCCCCTGCCCTGGGGTATTTTCTGGAAAGCAGGAGTGACTTGTCCCTTGGAGATGCAAAGTGTTGGTATGGACTCTAGGAGGTGACAGTGGGGATTTCTCAGTTCTTGAGGCTCAATGATATATTGTCTGGATTTGTAGGAAAGAAAAGGTCTATCATTTCCAAAGAAAAGCAAATCTGCAGTCAGAGAGTAGAGGAGGGTAGGCAGCTACATTTGTTCAACAGATTTCCTCATACACAGTTTACGTGGTACTCCACTTGGGGTAAGAATCTTTAGGCTTTGCCTCTCTTCTTAACACAGAAGGCTGTGTACATCACCTGTAACCATTAAGTTATGCATTTCTTCTGGTTGTGAAACTTTTAAATTCCTACTCTGAAGATTTCAGCTTGGAATTAATAGAAAAATCTCCCCCGACGCCCTTCCCCAGCAGTAGCAGAAACTGCCCAGGAAGAGAGAAATGCTCTTCATGCAGGGTGGACCCTTTTGATCTCAGCGGCTTCTAAGAACCCCCATTCCTCATACTGTGGCTTCTGCTAAGTGCTCTGAAGGAGACAAAAGGTTAAACGCAGAGAGAGGCAGGAGTGAAATGGCAGCCAAATGGGAGAGTCCGAGTGGGTCCTTGAGTAGGTATCTATGTGTTATTATATGATTCTGGGCACAAGTCCTTTCTCAGGATGTAAGCAGTGTTACAAAACCAGAGTTTTGAGATCCTTGTGCTCTATTAGAAGTAAAACAAATATTTAGGAAATGAGAATGGGTGCATTGTTAATACTGATATACTACAGAAGCTACTATATAGGAATCCTAAATTTCAGGATTAAAATCTTAGAGTTGGGCTTCCCTGGTGGCGCAGTGGTTGAGAGTCCGCCTGCCGATGCAGGGGACACGGGTTCGTGCCCCGGTCCGGGAAGATCCCACATGCCGCGGAGCGGCTGTGCCTGTGAGCCATGGCCGCTGAGCCTGCGCGTCCGGAGCCTGTGCTCCGCAGCGGGAGAGGCCACAACAGTGAGAGGCCCGCGTACAGCAAAAAAATAAAACAAAACAAAACCTTAGACTTAAGTATTGGAATCATTATTTGTGAAAGGACTCGGGTATCTCTTGTGATTCAACAAGCAGGATCTGCCCTGAGGTTCTTACTATCTAAGGCTGACAAAACCAGTAGATATTAATATTCTGTATTGTGTATGAAACTGGCACTTAAAAGTGTTTTTACTTTAAAAAAGTATGTTCAGATAAACATTTTAACTTTCTTTCCTTTTCTGGTAGAGGTGGGAGGTAAGAATTATCTGTCCCTTTAGGCATAAGACAAAAGGAAATCACAGAGAGGGAAGTGACCTGGCTAAGCTCTCAGAGCAATCATGTCTCTATCTACATTGGCATTTGAACAGGGAACTTCAAACCAGCAGCCACCAAGCTGGCCTTTCTCCTCAGGAGTAAGGTGACAGCTCTAATCTCTTAGCAGATGTAAAGGATCCTGTGTATGTGAGATACATAAGTAAATGTGCAAAGGAGGAACAGAGACCGCAATCTGGTAAAGTGGTTAGAGAGAAGATAAATTACCTGTGACTTTGATTCTGATTCCCTGCACTTTTTTTTTTTAATAAACTTTTTGTTTTGGAATAATTTTAAATGTATGGAAAATCTGCAGAGATAATACAGATAGTTCCCATATAATCTTTATCCAGTTTCCCCTGATATTAGCACTTTATATTTGATTTCTTGAATTTTACAGTAGTTCTATATGCATGAGTATCCCTTAAATAGAGCCTTGTCTGCAAGTGGGTTTGTTTCTATCACTTTCCTATAACATTTTCTAAAAATTTACTGCTAAGATAGAATAACCTACATATCTGATAAGGAGTCAACAATTGAGCACTGAAAATTTCTATTATAAAGCCACTGGAGAGTTTTAACCACAGCTACCATTGCTGGAGAAAGGGGAAGGAAGAAGAATATTTGATAGCATAACAGGAGAAATAACTTTCAAATAAAAGGAGAGCCTTTTCTGGTAGCTTTCAGGCCAGAAAGTACTTCTTCTTAGGAACCATTGAGGCTTTACAGCAATGTTGCAATGACGAAGGATTTTGGAAACAGCATTTTATTAAATACGCATTGAAGGAGATACGCATTTCCCCAAATTCTTGGATTTGTTCAACAGTAAATAAAAACAATTAATTAGGACTAGAATAATTTGGTTGATAGTGATGCTCATCTTTAAAGTTGGAACTTTGAGCTATTGTAGACTGAGTGAGAAATGTCTGCAATGCTTACAAGGAAGTGAATCATAGATCAGTGGAGGATATGAAAGTACATAGGGCCCAAGAAGATCAGTAGCCACAGAGAAGTGCCGTTGATGAAGAGCACATGGGAAGGACCAAGCCCCGTTTCTCCAGTGGGGAGCAACTGACACTTAGTATTGGACTAATATTACAGTTATATTTGTTTATTTTTTAACTTCCTTAAATTTGCATTTATGCTTAAGCTTACCATGCAAAGAATGATATAAAATTTCTAATATTTGACCATTTTTGATCCACAGAACTGGGACTTTCATATCATTTAACCTAATATCTAGTAAATTAAAAGTGGTTAATTCCAAAATTTTTCACTTGGTTTCACTGTATATTTTTGTTGTTTTTTGAACTTGGGAGTAAAGAACAGCTATTTGAACTACGAAAACCCAACTGACATTTGCTATGAAAATACCTAGAATAGGCAGACAGATGAGCAGACCCCCTTGACAAAATGCAGTCTTCCTGTGTGTCAGATATTGCACACTTCCATTGTAACCCTTTTATATTTTCTTCCCAGGATTAAGTTGGTTGTGTGTATTTAGATTTGTGAATTTTACAGATTTAGTAGTACACACCATTTTTCCCCCCAGGGATCTAAGAAGGTATATCTGAAAAATTATTGTTTATCATCATTTTTAATTTTCAACCATAAGGTGGCATCATATCACATTTTATGCCAAAGAAGCAGGCTGTTTTTCTGTTCACTGAAATGACTAATGCTCTGTACATGCCTTTAAGTTGTGGGTGTAACATGTTGAATTTTGAAGTTTACAAGCAAATATTGGAAGCTGGCATCTTCATATATGGGTTTAACATTTTTTTCGTTATATTTTATCTTTTTCTATTATGGCTGAGAAGTTGGTAATAGAATAAACTATTACTATATTAACTAATACTATGTTTTACCTCATTAAAATATATAAGGCAGGTTTCTTGCATATATAGAAGCTTCTCAAAAATATTCATTGCATGATTAAATTAAAATATTCCTTTAATAGGCCTTACCCTGAGGAATTCATTTTCTCATTTGTCAAGTTGAATTTACAGCACACTTTTATTGCTATGACCCATTTCTTACCAGAATAAGCAGCTTATTTCATGAAGAAGTTAAATCCAACTGAACACATTTAATTTCCCTACTACCCTTTAAAAATACATTACATTTTAAAAAACATACCACTTTTTGTTGCTTAATTAGAAGTGTCCAGGACTTGCAAATTGCATAAATGCACTGGTTTACTTTCTCTAGTTGGTTCATTGAAAATTCTAGTTTAGTTTTGGAAAGTTAAGTCAAAATTTTGCTTCATTTTCCTTCATAGAAACATTTTGTACCTTTGTAGAAAACATTGTAAACGCTTTCCGTATAAAACCTCCCTTTCTTCAGATGGAGTGATTTTGTTCTTGGAACCCTTTGTTTATGGTTTTGTGGGGAGTTGGTGCCACTTGGCCTACAGGGAACACTCCCATGAGGTGTGTTGCAGGGCACCTTAAAAGTTTAGTTAGGAATTTGGAGATTGCAATAACAAGACCTTGGTCCCAACATATCTCTAATTGTGGACCATCAGAGCCTGTAATTCTGATATTAACTGGCTATGATGCCAAAGCAACATATTGAAAAGTTGTTAACCATTAAAAAAAAACAACAGCTGTAGATTATATAACCAGCTAGAATGATGTTTCTATTAAATTGATTGAATTGATTTCATGAATTGAGATTTGGTTGTAACCTAGATATTAAATCTCCTTTCCCCCCCCCTCACTGGAGCTGTGATTTAAAAATAACCAAATTGTATTTCTCTCTGCTCTCAATAATGTAGGCATTTCACCCTTAATATTTTCCTCTCAGAGCTAAAGTGAAAAGTCAAGGTGAAATAAAGTGAAAGGTCAAAGTGAAACAAACAGGGCGGTATAGAATAGAGTAAGGTGGTATTCCAAGGAAGAGTTTAAGGAAGGCATGTTTGAAAAGATGACTTCTTTATAAGCTGAGTCAGAGCCAGCCCTGTAAATTTGGCCTTGATTTGGGTGGGTAGAGGATGTGATGGTTGTGGTCAGGGAAAACATTCCAGAAAGTTACTAGCCTGTGTGAAGGCTCTGTGCTGGGAAAGAGCTTAGTATGTAACAGAGAAAAGAAATAGAAATAAGGACTGTGTGGCTAGAGCCATGGGGTTAGAGAGAGAAGCTGGGAGTGTGGTAAGGTGAATTGCAGAGGTGGGCTAGCACCACTTTTAAATGCAATAGGAAGCAAGCGAAGAGTTTTAATTAGGGAAATTACCTGATCTTATCTACATTTTTAAAAGGTCACTCTGGTTCATCGACAGTGGAATAGATAAATAAGTTGTGATATACTGATACAATGGAATGTTCTACAGCAAGGAGAATGAACGATTTGCTGCTACACACAATAGCATGAAACAACAAGCCAACCCAAGTACAGTGTTGAGTGAAAAAAGCCAAATGCAGTGAAGAACACATTGTATGAGTCCATTTATGTGAATATTCTATTTATTGATCTGGGCACTAGTTGCATGAATGTGTTCAGTTTGTGAAAATCCATCAAGTTGTACGTTCATGATTTGTGCACTTTTATGTATGTGTGTTAAGCAAATAAAAAGTTAAAAAAGGACCACTCTAGTTATAGAAGAGAAAATAAATTCTAGAAGAGGGTGGAGGCAGGGAGCCCAGTTAGGAGGCTGTTGAAGTTTTCCAGATGAAAGATGATGTCTTCAACTAGGGTGGTGGTGGAAATAGGGAGAAGTGGATAGATTCTAGATCTAACTTGTATTATAGTAAAGTATTAAGTATTATATGGAAACATATGAAATTGTTGATATTTGACTGTTTTTGGCCTTCAATTTCATGTGGTTCAACCTACTAGGAAAGCATTGTGAGGGCATTGGGTATCCTTGACTCATTGTTTCTCTATTAAATATGCTAACTCTTGGTTTTATATATCTTTTCTTTGTGATATTAATAACAAAAACTTAAGGTTTTACTTAAGAACAGATACTGAGTTTTAGTGAGTCCCTTCTATTCAAGTAAGCACATTACTTTTTCTAGGATGAGTTATATTATAGTTTTTTTTTCCTATTTGACCTATACTAGGATTCATGTGTCAAAACTAGCAGTAGTAGGAGTAACTGACTAATTAACATAACAGTATTATATTCTACTTTGCTGTAAAGACTATTAAAACAGGTAAAAAGCCTACTTTAAAACTTGTTTTCAAAGTCAGGAGTTATGTGTTTGTGTCATCATATAAAGTATAAATTGCCTTTGAGCATATGGATGTTAAATACGAAGTTTATCTGCTTCCTCCTCCCCACCCCGCCCCCAGAACTAAGGTAAGTTTCGTGTCTGTTTAGGTAGCCTTGCATGGTTTGTCAGATTTCTGAAGAGAAGCATGGGATCAAGAGGCCCCTGACTGGTACAATAGGGGTTCTTTAAGTTGTGAGCACTGAAGTGTCTTAGCTGGGCTGCTGAGATGTACAAAGAAGGCTGCACAGTGAATTCTGACCCTGTAGCCCTTTCTATTGTAACTGAATCTTCAGATTCATATCCATCAAATTGACATGTGATAGTCTAAGGAGAAAACAACCTTGGAAATGGTCTATTGAAGGTAATTTACTCCCTCATCTATCATGTTCTCAAATGGTCTGCATTTGAGCAAAGCAGTGGGAGTATAATACCCATATTCTGAAAGTTGAGAAGGTCTAGGGAAAGGTATTTTAATTTTATTCTTTTTCTCTCAACATATATATATATATATATATATATTCACACAAACATATATAAAGTAAAAGTGGGAGATGACATTTTATATTCATATATATGTTTATATATAAAATTTATATATATAAATATATATTTTAACCAGGTTTGAATTCATTTCCTCATATCAGAAAAGCAGAAAATCATGCCTCCTGGTTAGTATTGGATTTTCAGAATGTACAGATGGAAAATAGTTAATGGAAATCACCCCAATTAGATTTATTTTGCATTGTGCTTCACTGAGTACAGAAGTCATCTAGAAGGTTCTAATTTTTTTCCTTGGAGACCATCACAAAACATAACCCCCAAAACAGGGGTGGGATGGATGAGGGGAAATGATCTGCAAATGTTTGCTTGAAAGATGCACTTTCCTGCTTAGTTATAGAATGAAATCAATACCAACCTCCAGATTTGTTGAGCCGTTCGTGAGGTGGAAACTAAAATGTGAAAATAATGGAAGTTTTCCCCCATGATAGATTTTTTTCTCTTTCACATGCAGCTAGTGTGAACAATCTAATGACTAGAAAGATGTTCAGACCTCTATATAGTGCTGAAGAATGTCATGTTGAGAAAGGGCATACATTCCCTATATCATTGTGCCTTAATCTTCTTAGATTTTTCTATAAAGAAATCATATTAATCAAATCTCCTTTCTGCTGTATGAAAGGTGAAGACTGACTAATGCTTGACTTTGGGTGAAATTGGATATGGAAGAAAATCCTAACTTGAAATAATGCCAGACTTTTCATAATCTTGTGTGTTACAGTCCTTAGTTCAGGATTGTAATTTCCACCTTAGGTTTTGTGAAATTTCAGAGTCCTGCTAGTGAGCCCAAGAAGTACTGCACACTTTTTAGAGGCAAAACAAAACAAGACAAAACAATAATAACAAAAGCTCCAAACAAACAAAAAACCCAAAAAACAAAAACAAAATACTAATTTAAATGTACTGAAACATAAAAAGAAATACTTGCTTTGAAAATGTTTAGGAGTAGATTTTATGTATGTATCTTCAAATCAAATAAAGAACAGCAATTGTATGTTGCCAGTACAAAAAGACAGAAACTGCTCTCCATCTGGTTCATAGTTTGCTGCTTATAACAGAGATAAAATATGTCTAAAATCTGATTTTTAAAACACTTAATTCAGAATCTCTATATCTAAAATATGGTTGCTTCAAAGTGCTTTTCCTGGCAAACCATCTACTTATTTCAACAATTCACCTATTAAAGTATTTTTGGAATGCCATGGAAATTGTTTTTTTAAAATCTGTAGCATATCTCTTTGAATAACTTTTGAGGGGAGGCTGAATTTTTGGATAAGTATGAAGTCATTAAGAATTGAGAGCCCAGAAATAAACCCATGCATATATGTCAACTGATCTTAGATGAGGATGCCAAGAATACACAATGGAAAAAGGATAGTCTCTTCAATAAATGGTATTAGAAAAACTGGATATCCACATGCAAAAGAATGAAATTGAATCCTTATTTTACATAATACACAAACATTAACTCAAGATGGATTAAAGACTTAAACATAAGACCTGAAATCATAAAACTCCTAAAAGAAAACATAGGGGAAAAGTGTTTCTTGACATTGGTTTTGGCAATGATTTCTTGAATATGACACCAAAAGCATTGGCAACAAAAACAAAAGTAGACAGTTGGGACTACATCAAACTAAAATGCTTCTGCACAGCAAAGGAAACAGTCAACAAAACAAAAAGATACCCTTTTGAATGGCAAAAAGTATTTGCAAACTATCTATCTGATATGGGGTTAATATCCAAAAACTATGAGGAATTCATGCAACTCAGTAGCGAAAAACCAAATAAACCAATTAAAAACTGGACATAGGAACTGAATAGACAGTTTTCCAAAGAAGATGTCCAAATGGCCTACAGGTGAAAATGTGCTCGATATCACTAATCAGGGAAATGCAAATCAAAACCACAATGAAATATCACCTCACACTAGTTAGAATGGCTTTATCAAAAAGACAAGAGATAACAGATGTTGGCAAGGATGTGGAGAAAAAGGAATCCTTGTGCACTGTTGGTGGGAATATAAATTGGTGCAGTCACTCTGGAATACAGTATGGAGAGTCCTCAAAAAATTAAAAATAGGGCTTCCCTGGTGGCGCAGTGGTTGAGAGCCCGCCTGCCGATTCAGGGGACACGGGTTCCTGCCCCGGTCCGGGAAGATCCCACATGCCACGGAGCGGCTGGGCCCGTGAGCCACGGCCGCTGAGCCTGCGCGTCCGGAGCCTGTGCTCCACAACGGGAGAGGCCATAACAGTGAGAGGCCCGTGTACCGCACAAAAAAAAAAAAAAAATTAAAAATAGGACTACCATTTGATCCAGCAAATGTGTGTATATATCCTGAAGGAAATGAAATCAGTATCTCAAAGAGATATCTATGTTCCCATGTTCATTGCAGCATAATTCACAATAGCCAAGACATGGAAGCAACTTAACTCTATTGACTAATGAATAGATAAAGAGAATGTGGTGTGTGTGTGTGTGTGTGTGTGTGTGTACATATGTATGAATGTTATTCAGCCATGAGAAAGAAGGAAATCCTGCCATTTGCAAAAACATGGATGAAACTAGAGGATATTAGGCTAAGTGAATTAAGCCAGACACAGAAAGATAAATACTACAGGATACCACTTATACGAGGAATCTAACATAGTCAAACTCACACAAGCATTTAGTTGTAGTGTCTCTTCCAATCTAGGAAGTTCCTGATAATTTTTTTTTTGGTCTTTTATGCTCATGACACCATTTAAGAGTATTGGGCAATTATTTCATTGAATGGCCTTCAATTTGGGTTTGTCTGATATTTCCTCATGATTAAATTCAGGTTTTGCCTTTTTTGCCAAAATGCTGTAGAAGTGATGTTGTGAATCATATCAGAGGCATATAATTTTGATTTGTCCATCACTGGTGATGTTAAATTTGATCATTTGGTTAATGTGGTGTCTGCCAGATTTCTCCACTGAAAATATACCATTTTTGCCTTTTACACTTGAAATTGTAGTTTAAAAAATATACCAAACAGGAGTAAGTATATACAGTCTTTCAAGACAATATTACAGGACCACTCACTGGATGTAGAGTTTTATTTGTTAAAGAAGTCTCATTCATTTGCTGTCAAATGATATTTTGAGACAATGTAAATTTCCTGCTTCTCATCATACTCTTGCCCTGAATTTTAGCATCTATTAACGGTACTTGCCTGAAACAGTTCTAATGGTGGTGTTTGCTGTATGGCGATTTTCTATTTCCACCATTTCTTCTACAGTTATTAGTGGAATTCTACTGCAAGGAAGGGCTGTCATTATTTATATCAGTAGAGACTACATCAGTTCTTATTTTATTCTATGGGTTATATCTGTTACTATAATTATTTATTTTGTTGCTCAAATATTCCCCAAATTGGCTATTGGGAGACCCTTTAAGTTTAGAGTCCTTATTCTTAACTCCTGCTCTAAACTCTTTCTCTGTATTTGTACCCATTCACTTCAGAAAGGCCCTATGCAATCCTGTTTTAATAGATTCTCATTCACCTGGATAACAGGATGCTTATCTTGGCTTCTGAATATAATACTATGTCCTTTAAAATTTTTTTTAAAATTAATTAATTAATTAATTTTGGCTGAACTGGGTCTTTGTTGCGGTGCGAGGGATTCTCTGGTTGCGGTTTACTCAGGCTCTAGAGCATGCGGGCTCTGTAGTTGCGGCGCAGGGGCTTAGTTGCGGTATGTGGGATCTTAGTTCCCTGACCAGGGATCGAACCTGGACCCCCTGCATTGGGAGCATGGCGTCTTAACCACTGGACCACCAGGGAAGTCCCATTATGTCCTTCTTAAGAAAAAAAAAAGCAATTCCTAATCTGTCATACTCCCGGTTCATTTGCTACTCCCACAATTTTTGCTACAGACTTCACATGTGGACATTTTTCAACTTCATGATAAATATCCTACACAGGCA
The DNA here is from genome assembly GCF_949774975.1 of Lagenorhynchus albirostris. Lineage (NCBI taxonomy): Eukaryota > Metazoa > Chordata > Mammalia > Artiodactyla > Delphinidae > Lagenorhynchus > Lagenorhynchus albirostris. The sequence continues at coordinate 55,062,112 of NC_083102.1, read as the reverse complement.
GTAGGGATTCAACTATTTGAAGTACTTTTAATTATTTTCAATTTGATTTAATCCAACAAACATTTATTTTAAAGCACACTGGAGAGAAAAAAATGTAAAATGAAACCTATTCTCTGATCTCAACCAATTTGCTATCCAGTGGGGGAGATCAGACATACATGCAATTATGGTATAGCTATAGCAGGATGTGATAAGTATTTGAACAAAATGTTATGGGAACATAAAGAAGGATGAGATTCATTCCAACTCGGGGGTGGTGTAGGGTGATGGAGAGAGATAGGGCAAGGAAGAGGGGACACGTGAGATCTTCTTTTGAGGTTTACTAAACAAGACAAAGTTACGACTGTTCAACTGAAGAAAGTATCTGCTAGATAACTCATTCATTTGCCATTTAGTCTTTATCTTCATTCTTTCTAGAGTAAGTTTCTTTTTAGTTTCAAGAATCCTGAAAACCAGAAGTCAGAGAGGTTTACATTTTTACAACTAATTGCTGAGACATGCAACTGATGATAACCTAGAGGTGATAACCTAGGAGTGTAATGAGAATAGCTGAAGTTTTTATCACTTTGCATTGTCCAGCCTTGAGATGGAGAATCAGAGCAAGCCTTTGTTGGGAATGTCTTATATAATCCCTTGTTCTCCTTTGCTCTTCAACTCTTTCAGCAGAAGTAGAACCAACTCTCACACTACTTAGCATCACAGAGAACTTTCTTGGTATATGGGTAGTGTACATTTCCTAATTTGTAGCTGAATGAAAGGTGAACTTAATGCACATAAAGTACTTGGAAAAGGATTGGTTTTGAAAAACTTCTGAAAATTATTTATCTCTTACTAAATGCTTTCAATGCTGCTGGCACCTAGAGATATGGGAATTGTCCCCTCTTATACTCATTTTATGAGGAATGTAAACACTCAGAAATATGCATATATGTATATAATGGCTTTTCTATGTATAATTTATGTTCACAACTATAATTTATGTTCCAACTAAGACTGTCTGGATGGGGAATTTATTCTCATCCTCTACTATTTGCCTTCTTCCATCTAAGCTTATTCAATAAACATAGAGAATTAAATGTGTACTTGATTTGTGGAACAAAATAAATGAAAGACAAAAGTTTTCGCAAACTTTCCCTCAAGTGGTTTAAAAATTGTCATTGATTTTAAGTCCTGAATTGAAGTTCTTTTGTTATTTATATGTGGGTATATGTACTCACACGCATACACGCACACAAATACACAGGAATCTGAAAGATAAGGCGTAAATGAGCCTACAAGAAAATAACAACTCAAAGTTGATAATATTATGACTATCAAAAGTAGTGGTGCATCTGTGGAGTAGTTTTGCATTCTATTTGTTTCACAGTTAATCACCTTTGGGAAGTCCTTTTTACTTGGATACATCAAGAACAAGAGGTTGCTTGATTCTTGGTTCCTTAGAGAGTTAGACTGTTTGGCCAGAGTTATGGAAAAGGGATTGTGTCACAAGTGAAGTTATGGTTTCAGGACTGCTTCCAAATATTCCTGCTTTGGTTATAGGAGTAAAGAGCTGAGGATTCTTGAAGCAGTCTTTTTGGTCAAACAATTTAACAGACTGTGGGTCTAGTGCCAGTGATTCCATTTCTAAAGGATTTTCCTTTGAAGTGTTGGTTCCTCAATGTGTTTTTCCAGCCAAACATATGCCTGTGATTTGAAATCAGCTTAAGAATTTTCTTTCACACTTTAGTGTTCATGTTTTGTTTGCTGGCATTAAGTGATGCAAAATAAACTTGTCTGGCTGATTTTGCCACTAATGGTAATTCTCATGGATGGAGTTTAGTTGTCTCTGACTCTAGATAACACTTGAAATTTATTTTTTCCATAAATTTATTTCTGGGAAAGAGTTAAAGGAAAATATGCTCAAGCTTGCATATACTTTGCATTTCTCTTCTAGAGTTTCCTAGAAAATTATTTATTTGTTAACCATTGTCTTAGTAATTTAAAGTTTTTACTCTGCCAGGGATATAGGTGTTATTCTTGACCATGATCATATTTGGCTCATGGCTTGAAACTCTACTCATTAGATTAATTCCCCTTAAGAATTCATTGAACATGGGCAAGCAAAAGATTGAAAACATTGAGATCCATATGTTTCCTGTTTTATTCTGGAGAGGAGAGACTGTGTATGATAAGACATTGTGTTCAGAGAGGGTATATTGCTTATTATTCTGTTGGTTTTGTGAATGGTCACTGGGATCCAAATGTTGGAGGCTGGAGAAAGGAGGCTAAAGTCAGACTGTTAGCTCATTTTCTAATTATTTCTAATTATTTTCTAATTATTCTTAATTGTGATGGGATCTCTTAGCAAGGAACCAAAGGAAGACTTAATGTTCTTAATGTCCTTGGCTTCAAAAGTAGATCTTAGAGACCTTTCTAAAGCCCTCTTCTCTTGATGACTAAGTATGGGACATCCTTTAATTTAGTCACACACTGCTATGGACTGGATGTTTGTGTCTATTTTCCATCCCCTCCCAAACCCCATTTCAAATGTTGAAGCCCTACTCTTCAATGTGGTGGCATTTAGAGATGGAGCTTTGGTAAGTAATTAGGTCATGAGGGTGGAGCTCTCATGAATGGGATTAGTGCCTTTATAAGAAGAGACAGAAGAGAGATGATCTGTCTCTGCCATGTGAGGATTCAGCAAGAAGGCAGCCATCTGCAAACCAGGAAGAGGGATCTCACCAGACATCTTGATCTTGGACTTCCCAGTCTCCAGAACTGTGACAAATAAGTATGTATTGTTTAAGCCACCTGGTCTATGGTATTTTGTTATAGCAGTCTGAACAAAGACACACTAATTTCAGGTGAATTCAACGTTCAAATAACAAAAACACCAATCAGAGCTTATGTATAAAAAGAAGATTATGAGTTATTTGGGTACTACCTGTTTTAAAATTCACACCTGGTTGTTTTAGTTGGTGCTGTTTCTTGGACTAAGGTGACTTCTCAGAATACCTCCTTGTCCAGGTCTTTTTTTTACACTCACCTAAATGAGGTGATTCTAACAATTTGTGGCTCCCATGATAGGTGGCACCTTGTTTCTTTCTTGTCATGAAATCACTGTTGGTCTTGTGGACATTCATTGAATTCAAATGCTGGAGGCTGGAGAAACAGGCCATAGTAGGAGCAGGTACGTCACACTCAGGAGACCTACTTAACTTGAGGAATCTACTAAGTTCTCATTTCCTCTCAGTGGATCCTCACTGTGCTCAATGGACCCATTGACATATGAAACCAAGATGACAGATAAACTATTATGGATTCCTCCAGTTCATCACATGTTGGCTCAAATTAGTAGCTTTTTCCACTTCTCTAGGCTCAAGGCTTGGAAGGCTAGGACTTTCAGACTTATCACAGTCATGATGGGTACTTCTAAACATATAGTGTGTACTTACACATATGAGTTTCAATAGTTCATAAAGCTGATATTTTGGAAGAAAACTAGATTTGTTTTCTCCATTTTCTTCTTTTTTGACTTCCTGTTATCTCATCTTTCTTTTCAGCTAAATCAGATCTCCATTCCACCTACCCACCTTTCTAAAGACAACCAGTTGCCATGATTGTCAAATTTGGTGTAGAGGTTCCTTCTACAAGAGGTTGTCTTAATTTATGACATTCATTCATTGAACACACATTTTTTGGTAACAACTGTGTGCTAAGCTTTGTGTGAAGAAGTAATCAGATAATGATAAATATGTTATGAATTTTGCCCTCAGCTCATAATCTAGGGAGAGACATGGCATATTAATAATTAACTGTTATAATATATAAAATGATATATTAATAGCACAAATAAAGTGCTATAGGGACTCAGAGGAGCTTTGTCCTTTCTTGCCTGGTACTTGTCTTTCTGTTGGGTGACTGGTACCTGGCAAGGCTACCCATGGGAGACAACATATGAAGCATATCCAGACTATGGTATGTTACTACAGTAACAATAGCCTCAACTTTGAAAGATTGAGAGTTAGCCCTATCATGGTGACCCATCCTGGAAAGTATATTTTTGTTTCCTATCTACTAATTACAACTTCAGAGTCACTATGTGGCATTATATTATAATAGTAACAGAAATATTGTATCATATGTTATGTTATGTTATGTTATGTTGTGTTATGTTGTATCACATCCTAAGAAAAAACGAGAAAGGAAAGAAGATGTTAACTGAGGCTTGGGATATGGCCACTAAACAAATTTTTCTTTCTCTACTAATGCCTACTTCTTTACAGCAGAGACTTTGAAGGAAACTAGTTTAAGAAACATGGAGCTGGAAAAAGGAGAAAAAGAAAAAGAAAGAGGACGTTATGGTTCTAGAATTTCCATATAGGACATGCTTATGGTGGCTGTTAGGAAAGAGGTACAGGGAAATTTCCCGTAGTATTTGAATAACCAACCCAGTGGTTTACTTAGGATTGTGTGTTTATTTGGGGTGGCTTGGAATGGGCTATTGAATATTGTGGTGGGGTAGCTCTCAAGTCATTCCTTGGTATTTCCACTGGTGATAAATTGCTCAAAAAAAAAAAGGTAATTAGTAGGTAATTTATTAAGAAGCATTTTCATACAAAGGACCTTTACCCAATTTTAGCATTGAAGGCCTGGTATAGAACTTTAGAAAGTTCTGACATGAAGATTTGTTGAAAGGAACTGCACTTGACTCCAAAAGAATGCAATATCTTATCTCTGATATAATTTAAATAAATGAGTTTATGTAGTTAAAGGAAATAATTTCTCTAACCTCCGGGGAACAGAATAAGGTTGTGCCTAAACAACACTACAATTGTCCTCCTGTCTTACTAGCCCACTACCTGCTCCATGCTTTTTGTCTTAGTGCCTGCAGTGCTGGGGGCAAAAATAAATATTCCAGGGGCCAGTGCATTTGGAGCCCTCCTGAAAGCCAGCTGGTTAGATGAATCATTAAATGTCTCTCCACTCAGCCTGCTCAGCGTTGCATTGCCCTGGATCATATCCACATTCCTACCTTTGACTCTAAACTGGAGTTAGGATTTGCTTATTCCTTTTGGCATATTTTCATATCGTGAGAACATTTTGTGATATGTCCATCTGCACAGCTATCTAAATAAGAGCAGACTTATGGGGAGTGTGGCCAAGAGTTCACTTAAGATCCTTCACAGGCTCCTGCTGGCCTCTTCCAGATTGGCAGCCACAAATGAGGTTAATTATGAATGTATCAAATATGGTAGAGTGGTCTGGTCATACCTTACACCTGGGAGTGTTGAGTCCTGCTTTGAATCAAAGGCCTGGTACAGTTTTGGTGACTTGGGCTTTGAATCGTGTTGACTTGTCAGGGGGACAAGTCAACAAATCTTAGCTAAATAGTTTGTGGTATATATTAGGAATGTTAGATAAGGCAGTTCCATGTAACTCCTATCATCGTGCATTCTTGGATTGAAAATAAGCCAGTCTCTCAGCAGTTTGGAGAGAAAGCCTTAGAACTGGCCCTTTGAACACTGTAAGAATGAAAATGATATGTGGAGACACTTTGAAGAGCACCTCTCTATACTCTGACTTGGTAATATAAAAAATGTGAAGGATCTAGATGCTTCCTATAAAATATAAGTGGGAACCAAACCGCATTTATGACAGCTGAAGATTTCTGACATTTCCCAGATGGTTACCTGAGTAATTGAAATTATAACTGCTTTAATTTGATGTCTCAATGTATACTCTGTAAGTCATTATGGAACCCATGACATTCCCAGTCTGCAATCAATAGCAAAATATATTTTTTCTTCCATTGTTGCTTTTAACAAGTTTTCTTTGTCTTTAATTCTTGTCAATTTGTTTTTTTTAATTTTTTAAAATTATTTTTATTTTTAACATCTTTATTGGAGTATAATTGCTTTACAATGGTGTGTTAGTTTCTGCTTTATAACAAAGTGAATCAGTTATACATATACATATGTTCCCATATCTCTTCCCTCTTGCGTCTCCCTCCCTCCCACCCTCCCTATCCCACCCCTCCAGGCGGTCACAAAGCACCGAGCTGATATCCCTGTGCTATGCGGCTGCTTCCCACTAGCTATCTACCTTATATTTAGTAGTGTATATATGTCCATGCCTCTCTCTCGCTTTGTCACAGCTTACCCTTCCCTCTCCCTATATCCTCAAGTCCATTCTCTAGTAGGTCTGTGTCTTTATTCCTGTCTTACCCCTAGGTTCTTCATGACATTTTTTTTCTTAAATTCCATATATATGTGTTAGCATACGGTATTTGTCTTTCTTTTTCTGACTTACTTCACTCTGTATGACAGACTCTAGGTCTATCCACCTCATCACAAATAGCTCAATTTCATTTCTTTTTATGGCTGAGTAATATTCCATTGTATATATGTGCCACATCTTCTTTATCCATTCATCCGATGAGGCACACTTAGGTTGTTCCCATCTCCGGGCTATTGTAAATAGAGCTGCAATGAACATTTTGGTACATGACTCTTTTTTTTTTTTTTAACATCTTTATTGGGGTATAATTGCTTTACAATGCTGTGTTAGTTTCTGCTTTATAACAAAGTGAATCAGTTATACATATACATATGTTTCCATATCTCTTCCCTCTTGCGTCTCCCTCCCTCCCACCCTCCCTATCCCACCCCTCCAGGTGGTCACAAAGCACCGAGCCGATATCCCTGTGCCATGCGGCTGCTTCCCACTAGCTATCTACCTTACGTTTGTTAGTACGTATATGTCCATGACTCTCTCTCGCCCTGTCACATCTCACCCTTCCCCCTTCCCATATCCTCAAGTCTGTTCTCCAGTAGGTCTCTGTCTTTATTCCTGTCTTACCCCTAGTTCTTCATGACATTTTTTTTTCTTAAATTCCATATATATGTGTTAGCATACGGTATTTGTCTTTCTTTTTCTGACTTACTTCACTCTGTATGACAGACTCTAGGTCTATCCACCTCATCACAAATAGCTCAATTTCGTTTCTTTTTATGCCTGAGTAATATTCCATTGTATATATGTGCCACATCTTCTTTATCCATTCATCTGATGATGGGCACTTAGGTTGTTTCCATCTCCGGGCTATTGTAAATAGAGCTGCAATGAACATTTTGGTACATGACTCTTTTTGAATTTTGGTTTTCTCAGGGTATATGCCCAGTAGTGGGATTGCTGGGTCATATGTTAGTTCTATTTGTAGTTTTTTAAGGAACCTCCATACTGTTCTCCATAGTGGCTGAACCAATTCATATTCCCACCAGCAGTGCAAGAGTGTTCCCTTTTCTCCACACCCTCTCCAACATTTATTTTTTCTAGATTTTTTGATGATGGCAATTATGACTGGTGTGAGATGATATCTCATTGTAGTTTTGATTTGCATTTCTCTAATGATTAATGATGTTGAGCATTCTTTCATGTGTTTGTTGGCAGTCCGTATATCTTCTTTGGAGAAATGTCTGTTTAGGTCTTCTGCCCATTTTTGGATTGGGTTCTTTGTTTTTTTGTTATTGAGCTGCATGAGCTGCTTGTAAATTTTGGAGATTAATCCTTTGTCAGTTGCTTCATTTGCAAATATTTTCTCCCATTCTGAGGGTTGTCTTTTCATCTTGTTTATGGTTTCCTTTGCTGTGCAAAAGCTTTGAAGTTCAATTAGGTCCCATTTGTTTATTTTTGTTTTTATTTCCATTACTCTAGGAGGTGGGTCAGAAAGGATCTTGCTATGATTTATGACATAGAGTGTTCTGCCTATGTTTTCCTCTAAGAGTTTGATAGTTTCTGGCCTTATACTTAGGTCTTTAATCCATTTTGAGCTTATTTTTGTGTATGGTGTTAGGGAGTGTTCTAATCTCATACTTTTACATGTACCTGTCCAGTTTTCCCAGCACCACTTATTGAAGAGGCTGTCCTTTCTCCACTGTACATTCCTGCCTCCTTTATCAAAGATAAGGTGACATATGTGTGTGGGTTTATCTCTGGGCTTTCTATCCTGTTCCATTGATCTATCTTTCTGTTTCTGTGCCAGTACCATACTGTCTTGATTACTGTAGCTTTGTAGTATTGTCTGAAGTCAGGGAGCCTGATTCCTTCAGCTCCGTTTTTCGGTCTCAAGATTGCTTTGGCTCTTCGCGGTCTTTTGTGTTTCCATGCAAATTGTGAAATTTTTTGTTCTAGTTCTGTAAAAAATGCCAGTGGTAGTTTGATAGGGATTGCATTGAATCTGTAGATTGCTTTGCGTAGTAGAGTCATTTTCACAATGTTGATTCTTCCAATCCAAGAACATGGTATATCTCTCCATCTATTTGTATCATCTTTAATTTCTTTCATCAGTGTCTTATAATTTTCTGCATACCGGTCTTTTGTATCCTAAGGTAGGTTTATTCCTAGATATTTTATTCTTTTTGTTGCAATGGTAAATGAGAGTGTTTTGATTTCACTTTCAGATGTTTCATCATTAGTGTATAGGAATGCCAGAGATTTCTGTGCATTAATTTTGTATCCTGCTACTTTACCAAATTCATTGATTAGCTCTAGTAATTTTCTGGTAGCATCTTTAGGATTCTCTATGTATAGTATCTTGTCATCTGCAAACAGTGACAGCTTTACTTTTTCTTTTCCGATTTGGATTCCTTTTATTTCCTTTTCTTCTGTGATTCTGTGGCTAAAACTTCCAAAACTATGTTGAATAAGAGTGGTGAGAGTGGGCAACCTTGTCTTGTTCCTGGTCTTAGTGGAAATGCTTTCAGTTTTTCACCATTGAGGACGATGTTGGCTGTGGATTTGTCATATATGGCCTTTATTATGTTGAGGAAAGTTCCCTGTATGCCTGGTTTCTGGAGGGTTTTTATCATAAATCGGTGTTGAAATTTGTCAAAAGCTTTCTCTGCATCTATTGAGATGATCATATGGTTTTTCTCCTTCAATTTGTTAATATGGTGTATCACGTTGATTGATTTGCGTATATTGAAGAATCCTTGCATTCCTGGAATAAACCCGACTTGATCATGATGTATGATCTGTTTAATGTGCTGTTGGATTCTGTTTGCTAGTATTTTGTTGAGGATTTTTGCATCTATGTTCATCAGTGATATTGGCCTGTAGTTTTCTTTCGTTGTGACATCTTGTCTGGTTTTGGTATCAGGGTGATGGTGGCCTCATAGAATGAGTTTGGGAGCGGTCCTCCCTCTGCTATATTTTGGAAGAGTTTGAGAAGGATAGGTGTTAGCTCTTCTCTAAATGTTTGATAGAATTCGCCTGTGAAGCCATCTGGTCCTGGGCTATTGTTTGTTGGAAGAGTTTTAATCACAGTTTGAATTTCAGTGCTTGTGATTGGTCTGTTTATATTTTCTATTTCTTCCTGATTCAGTCTTGGCTGGTTGTGCCTTTCTAAGAATTTGTCCATTTCTTCCAGGTTGTCCATTTTATTGGCATAGAGTTGCTTGTAGTAATCTCTCATGATCTTTCGCATTTCTGCAGTGTCAGTTGTTACTTCTCCTATTTCATTTCTAATTCTATTGATTTAAGTCTTCTCCCCTTTTTTCTTGATGAGTCTGGCTAATGGTTTATCAATTTTGTTTATCTTCTCAAAGAACCAGCTTTTGGTTTTATTGATCTTTGCTATCGTTTCCTTCATTTCTTTTCCATTTATTTCTGATCTGATTTTTATGATTTGTTTCCTTCTGCTAACTTTGGGGTTTTTTGGTTTTTCTTTCTCTAATTGCTTTAGGTGCAAGGTTAGGTTGTTTATTCGAGATGTTTCCTGTTTCTTAAGGTGGGATCGTATTGCTATAAAGTTCCCTCTTAGAACTGCTTTTGCTGCATCCCATAGATTTTGGGTCATTGTGTCTCCGTTGTCATTTCTTTCTAGGTATTTTTTTATTTCCTCTTTGATTCTTCAGTGATCACTTTGTTATTAAATAGTGTATCATTTAGCCTCCATGTGTTTATATTTTTTACAGATCTTTTCCTGTAATTGATATCTAGTCTCATAGCATTGTGGTCGGAAAAGATACTTGATACTATTTCAATTTTCTTAAATTTACCAAGGCTTGATTTGTGACCCAAGATATGATCTATCCTGGAGAATGTTCCATGAGCACTTGAGAAGAATGTGTATTCTGTTGTTTTTGGATGGAATGTCCTATAAATATCAATTAAGTCTATCTTGTTTAATGTACCATTTAAAGCTTGTGTTTCCTTATTTATTTTCATTTTGGTTGTTCTGTCCATTGGTGAAAGTGGGGTGTTAAAGTCCCCTACTATGAATGTGTTACTGTCGATTTCCCCTTTTATGGCTGTTAGTATTTGCCTTATGTATTGAGGTGCTCCTATGTTGGGTGCATAAATATTTACAATTGTTATATCTTCTTGGATCAATCCCTTGATCATTATGTAGTGTCCTTCTTTGTCTCTTCTAATAGTCTTTATTTTAAAGTCTATTTTGTCTGATATGACAATCGCTACTCCAGCTTTCATTTGGTTTCCATTTGCATGAAATATCTTTTTCCATTCCCTTACTTTCAGTCTGTATGTGTCTCTAGGTCTGAAGTGGGTCTCTTGTAGACAGCAAATATATGGGTCTTGTTTTTGTATCCATTCAGCCAATCTGTGTCTTTTGGTGGGAGCATTTAATCCATTTACATTTAAGGTAATTATCGATATGTATGTTCCTATTCCCATTTTCTTAATTGTTTTGGGTTTATTATTGTAGGTCTTTTCCTTTTCTTGTGTTTCTTGCCTAGAGAAGTGCCTTTAGCAGTTGTTGTAAAGCTGGTTTGGTGGTGGTGAAATCTCTCAGCTTTTGATTGTCTGTAAAGGTTTTAATTTCTCCATCAAATCTGAATGAGATCCTGGCTGGGTAGAGTAATCTTGGTTACAGGTTTTCTCCTTCATCACTTTAAATATGTCCTGCCAGTCTCTTCTGGCTTGCAGAGTTTGTGCTGAAAGATCAGCTCTTAACCTTATGGGGATTCCCTTGTGTGTTATTTGTTGTTTTTCCCTTGCTGCTTTTAATATGCTTTCTTTGTATATAATTTTTGACAGTTTGATTAATATGTGTCTTGGTGTGTTTCTCCTTGGATTTATCCTGTATGGCACTCTCTGTGCTTCCTGGACTTCATTAACTATTTCCTTTCCCATATTAGGGAAGTTTTCAACTATAATCTCTTCAAATATTTTCTCAGTCCCTTTCTTTTTCTCTTCTTCTTCTGGAACCCCTATAATTCGAATGTTGGTGCGTTTAATGTTGTCCCAGAGGTCTCTGAGACTGTCCTCAGTTCTTTTCATTCTTTTTTCTTTATTCTGCTCTGCAGTAATTATTTCCACTATTTTATCTTCCAGGTCACTTATCTGTTCTTCTGCCTCAGTCATTCCGCTATTGATCCCATGTAGAGTATTTTTAATTTCTTTTATTGTGTTGTTCATTGTTGTTTGTTTCATCTTTAGTTCTTCTAGGTCCTTGTTAAATGTTTGTTGCATTTTGTCTATTCTATTTCCAAGATTTTAGATCATCTTTACTATCATTATTCTGAATTCTTTTTCAGGTAGACTGCGTATTTCCTCTTCATTTGTTTCATCTGGTGGGTGTTTATCTTGCTTCTTCATCTGCTGTGTGTTTTCTGTCTTCTCATTTTGCTTAACTTACTGTGTTTGAGGTCTCCTTTTTGCAGGCTGCAGGTTCGTAGTTCCCATTATGTTTGGTGTCTGTCCCCAGTGGCTAAGGTTGGTTCAGTGGGTTGTGTAGGCTTCCTGGTGGAGGGGACTAGTGCCTGTGTTCTGGTGGATGAGTCTGGATCTTGTCTTTCTGGTGGGCAGGTGCACGTCTGGTGGTGTGTTTTGGGGTGTCTGTGGCCTTATTATGATTTTAGGCAGCCTCTCTGCTAATGGGTGGGGTTGTGTTCCTGTCTTGCTAGTTGTTTGGCATAGGATTTCCAGCACTGTAGCTTGCTGGTCATTGAGTGAAGCTGGGTGCTGGTGTTGAGATGGAGATCTCTGGGAGATTTTTGCTGTTTGATATTATGTGGAGCTGGGAGGTCTCTTGTGGACCAGTGTCCTTAAGTTGGCTCTCCCACCTCTGAGGCACAGCAGTGACTCCTGGCTGCAGCACCAAGAGCCTTTCCTCCACACGGCTCAGAATAAAAGGGAGAAAAAGTAGAAAGAAAGAATTAGTAGAAGTAGAAAGAAAGAAAGAAGGCAGGGAGGGAGGGAGGAAGGAAGGAAGGAGGGAAGGAAGGAAAAAAAGAAAGAAGGAAAAAAAAAGAAAGAAGGAGGGAAGGAAGGAAAAAAGAAAAAAAGAAAAAGAAAAAATAAACTAATATAAAATATAATAAAGTTATTTAAAAAAAATAATTATTAAGAGGAAAAAAAAAAAACGGACGGATAGAACCCTAGGACAAATGGTGGGAGCAAAGCTATACAGACAATATCTCACACAGAAGCATACACATACACACTCACAAAAATAGGAAAAGAGGAAAAAATCATAAAGCTTCCTCTCAAAGTCCACCTCCTTAATTTGGGATGGTTTGTTGTGTGTTCATGTATTCGACAGATGCAGGGTACATCAAGTTGATTGTGGAGCTTTAATCCGCTGCTTCTGAGGCTGCTGGGAGAGATTTCCCTTTCTCTTTGTTCTCACAGCTCCCAGGGGCTCAGCTTTGGATTTGGCCCCGCCTGTGCGTGTAGGTCACCGGAGGCCGTCTGTTCTTCGCTCAGACAGGATGGGGTTAAAGGAGCTGCTGCTTCGAGGGCTCTGGCTCACTCAGGCCGGGGGGGAGGGAGGGGCACGCAGTGCCTGGGGAGCCTGCGGCGGCAGAGGCCGGCGTGACGTTGCACCAGCCTGACGCGCACCATGTGTTCTTCCGGGAGAGTTGTTCCTGGATCCCGGGACCCTGGCAGTGGCGGGCTGCACAGGCTCTCTGGAAGGGGGGTGTGGATAGCGACCTGTGCTCGCACATAGGCTTCTTGGTGGCGGCAGCAGCAGCCTTAGCGTCTCATGCCCCGTCTCTGGGGTCCGTGCTTTTAGCCGCGGCTCGCGCCTGTCTCTGGAGCTCCTTGAAGCAGCGTTCTTAATCCCCTCCCCTCGCGCACCAGGAAACAAAGAGGGAAGACAAAGTCTCTTGCCTCTTCGGCAGGTCCAGACTTTCCCCCGGACTCCCTCCCGAGTAGCCGTGGCGCACTAACCCCCTGCAGGCTGTGTTCACGCCGCCAACCCCAGCCCTCTCCCGGCATTCCGACCGAAGCCCTAGCCTCAACTCCCAGCCCCGCCTGCCCCGGCGGGTGAGCAGACAAGCCTCGGCCTGGTGAGTGCCTCGGCACCGATCCTCATGCGGGAATCTCTCCGCTTTGCCCTCCGCACCCCTGTTGCTGTGCTCTCCTCCGTGGCTCCGAAGGTTTCCCCCTCCGCCACCCGCAGTCTCCGCCCGCGAAGGGGCTTCCTAGTGTGTGGAAACCTTTCCTCCTTCACAGCTCCCTCCCAGAGGTGCAGGTCCCGTCCCTATCCTTTTGTCTCTGTTTATTCTTTTTTCTTTTGCCCTACCCAGGTACGTGGGGGGTTTCTTGCCTTTTGGGAGGTCTGAGGTCTTCTGCCAGCGTTCAGTAAGTGTTCTGTAGGAGTTGTTCCACGTGTAGATGTATTTCTGGTGTATCTGTGGGGAGGAAGGTGATCTCTGCGTCTTACTCTTCCGCCATCTTCCCGGAAGCCGCCAATAGCAATATTAAGAAAGAACGAACGAAAAGGATTAACTGTTAGCATTGATAAACATTTAATTAATGCCCATAAAAAAGCAAATGCTTGCATGCACATGGTTTTCAGGTTTTTAGAGAGCAAATCTCCAAAGAACCACATGCTACTTACAAACTAAAGTTAGAAAGTTTTCCAGGGACCAGTCATCTATTTTATATCTTCCGTAAAATCTATGATGATTTCACCAGAACCTTTGGAGAACACAAAATGATGTGTCATAAGTAATCTTAATCCTTAATTAATAATGAAAGAGTAATAGTCAAATAGTTTTGCTCTTATTCAACTATTATGTTATAGCCAGTTAATAGCAGCTTACAAACAGGTAAAATTTCCAGCCTTCAATTATGAATGACTTTGAAATATGGTTTTGTTTTTTAATGCTGGATCACTGCTATGCTTTGCCAGCTGCAGAGCTCAATTTTGAGTTTCTAAGGAAGAGCAAATATACCCATTATGCATTGCCACTTTGGATGCAGGTTTTTGCGAATTCGATTCTTAAATTTTCAAGTAATGGCTGATGTCTGCTCACATGGTAAGGATTCATTGTTTGGCTTTACTCCGTGGGAATGGAAATTGGTTGTCAAGTACATCCTTACTATTTATAATTTTGTTTCACATCAGAAAGGGATGGATATGCAACTTGTGTATTTCACTTGATGATGTGTATTTACCCTTTGGAGGTAGGTCTATTCATAGGAGAATAACTTCAGTTTAGTTGTAAAAAACAAATGACGTCTCCAATAACTGGATAATTAGCAATAATTGAATACCCCAAAGCACTGTTCATTTTATATTTTACTTCTTTTTGAGAACTTGGACACTTCCAGGTGTCGTCCAGGTGGAACCTTGTAATAAGAAATTTCTACTATGCTTCTAAATTGAGCTTTCTCAGAATTTAGGAATACATGATACTATTTGAACGTGATTTTGCCTTCTCAGCAAGACAACTATTGGGACTTAAATGGGACTTCAGACTGAAACTCAAGTGTCTCTCCTCTCCCTACTCCTATAGAACCTATTTTGCAATCAAATATATGATGTTAAATTTATCACTATAATTACCTCAGAACATTGGAATAGGTTGGGTTGTTTTTTGTTTTCTTTTGTTTTTTGAATGGGTTGTTAAGGGAGGTTGTGGAGACGTTCAAGAGCTTAGACAACTTTTGGTCTTAGATGATTGAGATGTTCAATTGCTTAAAAGGAGATGATCTCTAGAGATTCTTTCTTGTGCTATGATGTTAACACTATACGTGAAGCTGTTCTTCGGAGATAAGAAATTTTAAGATAATTAGCTCAAATGTTATTTTATTGCTCAACAACACTCAGGTTCTCTGTAGCTCTGAAATGTTTTATCCACTTTCCTGATCATTCTGTTCCTGGATTGTGTTAAGCAGGACTGTCATTCTCATTGCTGAACTCCCTGCTGTAACCCTGATTTTAGACAATGACATACACCAGAGCATTCTACCTAATATTAAAAAAAAATATTTTTGAAAGGATGATTCAGAGTTAGAAGGGAAGTTAGCAAAAAAGTGTCGATTTTCCTAATTGAAAATGGAATGCACATTGATTGTATAAGATTTCAAAAAGTATGAATAATAAAACAACTCTCACTTGTAAGACTTGTGTTAACTAAACTTCTGTTAGACAAAATTAATTGAAATATATGGACAATCTCTCAGCTCAAATTATGAGTATTACATTACATATATATATTGTAACCTACATATGACCACCTCAGTTGGGTGGTCCTGTGGACATAGAATATACACTTTCCTCTCCTAATACATGGGTTTGCCCTTCTATCCCTTATCTTCTTCCTCCACTTTCTTCTTGAAGTCACAAACTTCACTGTTGCTCTTGCAATTATCCCTTCCCAAGCCTGCTCCTGTCTGGCATGGCAGTCAGGGATTATTAGCTAGCACATTGGGGCAAAGTCTGTAGAAGAAGAATTTGCGGGGTGGAGAGGTCAGTGGAATGAGAAGAGAGGGGTACAGCTTCTCTAGACACTGTTTTTCATTCCCTTCCATTCTTATATCCCATTGTAGTCACATTTTCAATTAGTATCTATAGTAAATGTCTCTCAGACCTATATTTTTATCTCCTATTTCTCTGAAACTTCCAGATGTCTTCTGGGCATTTCCACCTAAATTCCCAAGCTCCTGAAACATGATATGCAATATTTCATCTCCCTTGCCAATCTGAGTTTTCCTTTTAACTTCCCACTTGTGTTAATAGTAGCACAGTTAAATTAGTTACTGGCTTTGAAGTCTGGAAACTATTTTTCACTGGCCATTTTTCTCTCATTTGTCCATATCCAAATAGTTCTTAAATCGTATCTATTCTTCCTTATCAACATCTCTTTGATTTGCTCACTTCTTTCTATTCCTGTGGTGACCCCCCTAAAGTCTGAGTCCTAACTATAGCTTTCAACAGCCTTCTAAGTGGTTTCCCTACTTCTAGTTTCTCTTCCTTCTAAATGGTCTAGTAAACTGCCACAAAGCTCATTGTATGGCTTAATTTAGTGGCTCTTCGTTACCCATTCAATAAAGTACTTACCCTTCAGCTTAGCATACACAATTGTCCACAGTCTGACCCAAACTCACAATATCAATGTAATTTTCCTTTTTTTTCCCCTATACTGGAGACTGGTAGTGAAACAAAGACTTACCAAAAAGAAAAACAAACTCAGAGAATTTGTAATTTGTATCTGTATAAGAAGAAACACAAGAAGAAAAAATGATTCATGAGGAAGCACAAATTATAGGAAGGAATGAAGATCACCAGAACAAGTGAATATAAAGAATACTGACTAAAGTAACAATATTTAAAATGTCTCTTGTGTTTTATAACATGTAGTAGTAAAATATATGGCAAGAGTAGCACAAGGGCAGGAGGGAGGAAAGGAGTTAAACTATTCTAAGGTTGGTGCATTATTAAAGACATGGTAAAAGTGTGAATTTAGCTCATAATCATTCAAGAATTATTAAAATGATGTTCAGACAGCTGATGTGTCTTCTACAGGACAGGGAGTTACTGATAAAAACTCCTTAGGACCACTTTTACTTCAGGAATTAGATGGTTTCTTTTTCGTGGTAAATCATGATGGAAACATTGTATTTGTATCAGAAAATATCACAACACCTACAATGTAAGCAAGAAGACTTGGTTAATGCAAATGTCTACAATATCTTTCATGAAGAAGGCAAAATTTTCTTAAAAACTTACAGGAATCTACAGTTAATTGACTTGTCTGAAAAAACAAGACTCAGAGAGAAAAAACTCATATATTTATTTATTTATATATATATTTTGCCATATGCGGGCCTCTCACTGTTGTGGCCTATCCCATTGCGGAGCATAGGCTCCGGACACGCAGGCTCAGCGGCCATGGCTCACGGGCCCAGCCGCTCCACGGCACATGGGATCTTCCCAGACTGGGGCATGAACCTGTGTCCCCTGCATCAGCAGGTGGACTCTCAACCACTGTGCCACCAGGGAATCCCCTCCCCTTCACTTGTTAGGTGTGGTGGATTTTTACCTTGCTCCTTCATCTGCTGTGTGTTTCTCTGTCTTCTCATTTTGCTTAACTTACTGTGTTTGAGGTCTCCTTTTCGCAGGCTGCAGGTTCGTAGTTCCCGTTGTTTTTGGTGTCTGTCCCCAGTGGCTAAGGTTGGTTCAGTGGGTTGTGTAGGCTTCCTGGTGGAGGGGACTAGTGCCTGTGTTCTGGTGGATGAGTCTGGATCTTGTCTTTCTGGTGGGCAGGTGCACGTCTGGTGGTGTGTTTTGGGGTGTCTGTGGCCTTATTATGATTTTAGGCAGCCTCTCTGCTAATGGTTGGGGTTATGTTCCTGTCTTGCTAGTTGTTTGGCATAGGGTGTCCAGCACTGTAGGTTGCTGGTCGTTGAGTGGAGCTGGGTCTTGGCTTTGAGATGGAGATCTCTGGGAGACTTTTGCTGTTTGATATTACGTGGAGCTGGGAGGTCTCTTGTGGGCCAGTGTCCTTATCTTGGCTCTCCCACCTCAGAGGCACAGCCTTGATGCCTGGCTGCAGCACCAAGAGCCTGTCATCCACACGGCTCAGAATAAAAGGAGAAAAGAAAGAAAGAAAGAAAGAAGAAGGTAATATAAAATAAAATAAAGTAAAATAAAATAAAATTATTGAAATGAAAAATAATTATTAAGAAAAATTTAAGTAATTAAAAAAAAAGACGAGAGCAACCAAACCAATAAACAAATCCACCAATGATAACAACTGCTAAAAACTATACTAAAACAAAACAAAACAAAACAAAAAATGCGTACAGACAGAACCCTAGGACAAATGGTAAAAGCAAAGCTCTACAGACAGAATCACACACAGAAGCATACACATACACACTCACAAAAAGAGAAAAAGGAAAAAAAAAATATATCGTTGCACCCAAAGTTCACCTTCTCGATTTGGGATGATTCGTTGTCTATTCAGTTATTGCACAGATGCAGGGTACATCAAGTTGTTTGTGGAGATTTAATCCGCTGCTCTTGAGGCTGCTGGGAGAGATTTCCCTTTCTCTTCTTTGTTTGCACAGCTCCCGGGGTTCACCTTTGGATCTCGACCCGCCTCTGCATGTAGGTCGCCTGAGGGCGTCTGTTCTTCGCTGAGACAGGACGGGGTTAAAGGAGCAGCTACTTAGTGGGCTCTGGCTTACTCAGGCTGGGGGGAGGGAGGGGTATGGATGCGGGGCGAGCCTGCAGCGGCAGAGACCAGCGTGACTGCAATAGCCTGAGGCGCGCCATATGCTCTTCCGGGGAAGTTGTCCCTGGATCACAGGACCCTGGCAGTGGCGGGCTGCACAGGCTCCCGGGATGAGAGGTGTGGATAGTGACCTGTGCTTGCTCACAGGCCTCTTGGTGGCAGCAGCAGTAGCCTTAGCGTCTCATGCCTGTCTCTGGGGTCCACGCTGATAGCTGTGGCTCGCGCCCGTCTCTGGAGCTCCTTTAAGCAGCAGTCTTAATCCCCTCTTCTCATGCACCAGGAAACAAAGAGGCAAGAAAAAGTCTCTTGACTCTGAGGCAGCTCCAGAATTTTTCCCGGACTCCCTCCCGGGTAGCTGTGGCACACTGGCCCCTTCAGGCTGTGTTCACGCAGCCAACCCCAGTCCTCTCCCTGGGATCCGACCAAAGCCGGAGCCTCAGCTCCGAAACCCCACCTTTCCCGGCGGGTGAGCAGACAAGCCTCTCGGGCTGGTGAGTGCTGGTCGGCCCCGATCCTCTGTGCGGGAATCTCTCCGCTTTGCCCTCCGCACCCCTGTTGCTGCGCTCTCCTCCAGGGCTCTGAAGCTACCCCCCTCCGCCCCTCAGCAGTCTCTGCCCGCGAAGGGGCTTCTAGTGTGTGGAAACCTTTCCTCCTTCACAGCTCCCTCTCACTGGTGCAGGTCCCATCCCTATTCTTTTGTCTCTGTTTTTTCTTTTGACCTACCCAGGTACGTGGGGAGTTTCTTGCCTTCTGGGAGGTCCGAGGTCTTCTGCCAGCATTCGGTAGGTATTCTGTAGGAGGTGTTCCATATGTAGATGTACTTCTGATGTATTTGTTGGGAGGAAGGTGATCCCCACATCTTACTCTTCCGCCATCTTGAAGCTCCCGATCATATGGTGTTTATTCTTCAATTTGTTAATATGGTGTATCACATTGATTGATTTGCATATATTGAAGAATTCTTGCATCCCTGGGATAAATCCCACTTGATCATGGTGTATGATCCTTTTAATGTTGTTGTTGGGTTCTGTTTGCTAGTATTTTGTTGAGGATTTTTGCAGCTATATTCATCAGTAATATCGGGCTGTAATTTTATTTTTTTGTAGTATCTCTGTCTGGTTTTGGTATTAGGGTGATGGTGGCCTCACAGAATGAGTTTGGGATTGTTCCTTCCTCTGCAACTTTTTGGACGAGTTTGAGAAGGATGGGTATTAGCTCTTATCTAAATATTTGATAGAATACACCTGTGAAGCCATCTGGTCCTGGACTTTTGTTTGTTGGAAGATTTTTTTTTTTTTTTGCGGTATGCGGGCCTCTCACTGTTGTGGCCTCTCACGTTGCGGAACACAGGCTCCGGACGCGCAGGCTCAGCGGCCATGGTTCACAGGCCCAGTCACTCCGCGGAATGTGGGATCTTCCCAAACCGGGGCACAAACCCGTGTCCCCTGCATCGGCAGGTGGACTCTCAACCACTGCGCCACCAGGGAAGCCCTTGTTGGAAGATTTTTAATCACTGTTTCAATTTCATGACTTGTGATTGGTCTGTTCATATTTTCTATTTCTTCCTGGTTCAGTCTTGGAAGGTTATACCTTTCTAAGAATTTGTCCATTTCTTCTAGGTTGTCCATTTTATTAGCATAGTGTTGCTTGGAGTAGTCTCTTAGGATGCGTTGTATTTCTGCGGTGTCTGTTGTAACTTCTCCTTTTTCATTTCTAATTTTATTGATTTGAGTCCTCTCCCTCTTTTTCTTGATGAGTCTGGGTAATGGTTTATCAATCTTGTTTATCTTCTCAAAGAACCAGCTTTTAGTTTTATTGATTTTTGCTATTGTTTTCTTTGTTTCTATTTCATTTATTTCTGCTCTGATCCCTATGATTTCTTTCCTTCTGCTAACTTTGCATTTTGTTTGTTCTTCTTTCTCTTGTTCCTTTAGGTGTAAGGTTAGATTGTTTATTTGAGATTTTTCTTGTTTCTTGAGGTAGGTTTGTATAGCTATAAACTTCCCTCTTAGAACTGCTTTTGCTGCATCCTATAGGTTTTGGATCGTCGTGTTTTCATTGTCATTTGTCTCTAGGTATTTTTTGATTTCCTCTTTGATTTCTTCAGTGATCTCCTGGTTATTTAGTAACGTATTGTTTAGCTTCCATGTGTTTGTGCTTTTTACGTTTTTTCCCCCTGTAATTGCTTTCTAATCTCACAGTGTTGTGGTCCAAAAAGATGCTTGATATGATTTCAATTTTCTTAAATTTACTGAGGCTTGACTTGTAACCCAAGGTGTGATCTATCCTGGAGAGTGTTCTGTGCGCACTTCAGAAGAAAGTGTAATCTGCTGTTTTTGGATGGAATATCCTATAAATATCAATTAAATCTATCTGGTCTATTGTGTCATTTAAAGCTTGTGTTTCCTTTTAATTTTCTGTTTGGATGATCTGTCCATTGGTGTAAGTGAGGTGTTAAAGTTCCCCACTATTATTGTGTTACTGTCGATTTCCTATTTTATAGCTGTTAGCAGTTGCCTTATGTATTGAGGTGCTCCTGTGTTGGGTGCATATATCTTTATAATTCTTATATGTTCTTCTTGGATTGATCCCTTGATCACTGTGTAGTGTCCTTCCTTGTCTCTTGTAACATTCTTTATTTCAAAGTCTATTTTATCTGATATGAGTATTGCTACTCCATCTTTCTTTAGATTTACATTTGCATGGAATATCTTTTTCCATCCCCTCACTTTCAGTCTGTATGTGTCCCTAGGTCTGAAGTGGGTCTTTTGTAGATAGCATATATATGGGTCTTGTTTTTGTATCCATACAGCAAGCTTGTGTCTTTTGGTTGGAGCATTTAATTCATTCACGTTTAAGGTAATTATCGATATGTATGTTCCTATGACATTTTCTTAATTGTTTTGGTTTTGTTATCGTAGGTCTTTTCCTCTCTTGTGTTTCCTGCATAGAGAAGTTCCTTTAGCATTTGTTGTAGAGCTGGTTTGCTGGTGCTGAATTCTCTTAGCTTTTGCTTGTCTGTAAAGCTTTTGCATTCTGCATCGAATGTGAATGAGATCCTTGCTGGGTAGAGTAATCTTGGTTGTACATTCTTCCCTTTCATCACTTTAAGTATATCATTCCATTCCCTTCTGGCTTGTAGAGTTTACACTGAGAAATCAGCTGTTAATCTTGTGGGAGTTCCCTTGTATGTTATTTGTCATTTTTCCCTTGCTGCTTTCAGTAATTTTTCTTTGTCTTTAATTTTTGCCAGTTTGATTACTATGTGTCTTGGCATGTTTCTCCTTGGGTTTATCCTGCCTACAACTCTGCGTGTCCTGGACTTGGGTGGCTATTTCCTTTCCTATGTTAGGGAAGTTTTCGACTATAATCTCTTGAAATATTTTCTCAGGTCGTTTCTCTCTCTCTTCTTCTGGGACCCCTATAATGCAAATTTTGTTACATTTAATGTTGTTCCAGAGTTCTCTTAGGCTGTCTTCATTTCTTTTCATTCTTTTTTCTTTATTCTTTTCCGCAGCTGTGAATTCCACCATTCTGTCTTCCAGGTCACTTATCCGTTCTTCTGTGTCAGTTATTCTGCTATTGATTCTTTCTAGTGTATTTTTCAATTTCAGTTATTGTATTGTTCATCTCTGTTTGTTTGTTCTTTAATTCTTCTAGTTCTTTGTTAAACATTTCTTGCATCTTCTCAATCTTTGCCTCCATTCTTTTTCCGAGGTCCTGGATCATCTTTACTATCATTATTCTGAATTCTTTTTCTGGTAGGTTTCCTATCTCCACTTCATTTAGTTGTTTTTATGGGGTTTTATCTTGTTCCTTCATCTGGTACATAACCCTGTGCCTTTTCATCTTGTCTATCTGTGAATGTGGTTTCTGTTCCACAGGCTGCAGGATTGTCATTTTTCTTGCTTCTGCTCTCTGCCCTCTGGTGGATGAGGCTATCTAAGAGGCTTGTGCAAGTTTCCTGATGGGAGGGACTGGTGGTGGGTAGAGCTGGGTATTGCTCTGGTGGGCAGAGCTTAGTAAAACCTTAATCTGCTTGTCTGCTGATGGGTGAGGCTGGGTTCCCTCCCCGTTGGTTGTTAGGCCTGAGGTGACCCAGCACTGGAGACTACCTGGCTCTTTGGTGGGGCTAATGGTGGACTCTGGGAGGGCTCACACCAAGGAGTACTTCCCAGCACTGCTGCTGCCCGTGTCCTTTTCCCCACGGTGCGCCACAGCCCCACCCTGCCTCTGCAGGAGACCCTCTAACACTAGCCGGTAGGTCTGGTTCAGTCTCTTATGGGGTCACTGCTCCTTCCCCTGGGTCCTGATGCGCACACTGCTTTGTGTGTGCCCTCCAAGAGTGGAGTCTCTGTTTCCCAAAGTCCTGTTGAAGTCCTGCAATCAAATCCCACTAGCCTTCAAAGTCTGATTCTGTAGGAATTCTTCCTCCCATTGCCAGACCCCCAGGTTGCCTGACGTGGGGCTCAGAACCTTCACTCCAGTGGGTGGACTTCTGTGGTATAAGTGTTCTCTAGTTTGTGAGTCACCCACCTGGCAGTTATGGGATTAAATTTAATTGTGATTGTGCCCCTTCTGCCATCGCATTGCGGCTTTTCCTTTGTCTTTGGATTTGGGGTATCTTTTTTGGTGAGTTCCAGTGTCTTCCTGTCAATGATTGTTCAGCAGTTAGTTGTGATTCTGGTGCTCTTGCAAGAGGGAGTGAGCGCACATCCTTCTACTCTGCCATCTTGAACCAGTCTCAAAAGCCATACATTTAATTGCTGTATGTTGTTGAAAACACCACATGATATTCTGGAAGACATAAGTACTACTGCTGAAGTGTACCAGAGATATGGAACTATGCAATGGTTTGGCATGCCTCAGTCATGAGCTATGATGGAGGAAGGAAAAGAGATACTGCAATTTCTAGGGTAGCCACCAAATGAATAATATATAAAACCAATAGAGGAGCTAAATATGGATTAATAAAACATACTTCTTTAATCCAAGAAATGACAGAACAAAGTGCTAAAAAACAGATGGGAAAAATATCAAAAGATAGCCTAAACCTAATAGATCAGTAATTATATTAATGTAACTGGAGAAAACACTCCAATGAAAAGGCAAATGTCAAACTAGACCCAACTATGTCTTAGTTATAGGAGTCATTCACTAAATAAAAGGTAACAGATAGGTTGAAAGTAAAATGACGGAAAAGGTACACCATGTAAACACTAACCGAAAGCTAGCTGCTGTGGCTACAGTATCAAAGTAGACTTTAGGCAAAAAATATTACTGGAAATTTAACTGGGTATTTCTAAATGCTGAAAGGACCAATTCACTGGGCCCTGTGTCATTTAAGATTACTGTTTCCTTAGTGTTTTTCTCTTTGGATGATCTGTCCATTGATGTAAGTGGGGTATTAGAGTCCCCTACTATTATCGTGTTATTGTCAATGTCTCCCTTTATGTCTGTTAATATTTGTTTATACATTTTGGTGCTCCTGTATTAGGTGCATATATTTTTACAAATGTCATATCCTGTTCTCATATTGATCCCTTTATCATTATATAATGCCCTTCTTTGTCTTTTATTATAGATTTTTTTAGAAATTTATTATTTATTTTTGGCTGAGTTGGGTCTTCATTGCTGTGCACGGGCTTTCTCTAGTTGCGGTGAGTGGGGGCTACTCTTCGTTGCAGTGCGCAGGCTTCTCATTGTGGTGGCTTCTCTTGTTGCGGAGCACAGGCTCTAGGTGCACGGGCTTCAGTAGTTGTGGTGCACAGGCTCAGTAGTTGTGGCTTGTGGGCTCTAGAGCGCAGGCTCAGTAGTTGCGGCGCACGGGTTTAGTTGCTCCGCGGCATGTGGGATCTTCATGGACCAGGGCTTGAACCCGTGTCCCGTGCATTGGCAGGCGGATTCTTAACTACTGCACCATGAGGGAAGTCCCTTTTATTATAGATTTTGTTTTAGAAGTCTACTTTGTCTAATATGAGTATTGCTACCCCAGCTTTCTTCTTGTTTCCGTTTACATTGAGTATCTTTTTCTTTTCCATCACTTTCAGTCTGTGTGTGTCTGTAGCTTTGAAATGAGTCTCTTGTAGGCAGCATATAGATGGGTCTTGTTTTGTTTTTTTAACCCAATCAGCCACCCTATGTAACTACATTTAAAGTGATTATTGATAGGTGTGTACTTATTGCCATTTTGTTATTTGTTTGCTGGTTGTTTTTGTAGTTCTTCTCTGCTCTTTTCTTGTTCTTGTAGTCTCTCCCCTTGTAGTTTGATGATTTTACTTAGTGATATGTTTGTGTTTTTTTTCTCTCTAGTTTTTGTATATCTAATACAGGTTTTTTATTTGAATTTGTGGTTACCATGGAGTTCATATATGTTGACCTATAACTATATGTACTTGTTTTAAACAAGTCATTTAAGTTCAAGTGCATTCTAAAAGCTACTTTTTTTCTTGCTCCCCCCATGTTTTTTGTTTTTGATGTCATATTTTACAACTTTATGTCTATCCCTTAACTCTTTGTTGTAGTTATAGTTGATTTTATTATTTTTGTCTTTTAGCTTTCATACTAGCTTATTTAAGTGTTTTATCCACAGCCTTTACTACATATTTGCCTTTACTAGTGGGATTATTTCCTTCCTATAATTTCTTATTTTTTGTGGTAGCCTTTTCTTTTTCACTTAAAGAAGACCCTTTAACACTTCTTGTAAGGTCAGTTTAGTATTGATGAACTCTTAGTTTCTGCTTGTTTGAGAAGCTCTTTATCTCTCCTTCAGTTCTGAATGATAACCTTGCTGAGTAGTGTATCCTAGGTTATAGGCTTTTCCTTCCAGCCCTTTAAATATATCATGCCACTCCCATCTTGCCTGCACAATTTCTGCTGAAAAATCAGCTGATAGCCTTTTGGGGTTCCCTTGTATGTGATTCTTCGTTTTTCTCTTGCTGCCTTTAGAATTCTCTCTTTACCTTTAACTTTTGTCATTTTAATTATGATATTTCTTGGTGGGGGTCTCTTTGCGTTCATCTTGTTTGGGACTCTCTATAATTCCTGTACCTGTATATCTGTGTCCTTTGTTAGGTTTGGGAAGTTCTCAGCCATAATTTCATCAAATACATTTTCAACCCTTTTCTCTCTCTTTTCTACTTCTGGGACTCCTATAATGTGTATGTTGTTATGCTTGATGTTGTCTCAGAGGTCCCTTAAACTATTCTCATTTTTAAAAATTTGTTTTCCTTTTTGCTGTTCTGATTGGGTGATTTCCATTATTCTACTTTCCAGATTGCTTATGTGTTCTATATCACCTAATCTGCTGTTAATTCCCTCTAGTGTATTTTTCGTCTCAATTATTGTATTTTTCAGTTCTGACTGGTTACTCTTTATATTTTATAGTTCTTTGTTAAAATTCTCAGTGTTCAACTATTCTTTTTTTTTAATCTTTATTGGAGTATAATTGCTTTACAATGGTGTGCTTTATAACAAAGTGAATCAGTTATACATATACATATGTTCCCATATCTCTTCCCTCTTGCGTCTCCCTCCCTTCCACTCTCCCTATCCCACTCCGTGTTCAACTATTCTTTCCCCATGTTCAGTTAACATTTTATTATTATTGCTTTGAATTTTTTATCAAATAGATTATTTATCTCTGTTTCATTAGGTTTTTTTCTCAGATATTTTTTCTTGTTCTTTCATCTGAAGCATATTCCTCTGTCTTCTAATTTTGCTTGACTTTCTCTGTCTCTATAAAATTAAGTGAGACAGTTACCTTCCCCAGCCTTGAGGTCATGTCCTTTATTTGGGAGCATCCCTATATAGTCTGCATGTGCCCAGTGGCTTTGGTGGGAGACCTGGATCTGAAGCAAGCATGGGCTGCATCTTCCTCTGGAGTGTGCTGGCAGCCACCGTCTTGGTGGGAGTTAGGGCTGGAGCTGGAGGAGCTAGAACCAGAGTCAGTTGTAAGCCAGAGCTTCTCTTATATTTAATGGCCATCAGTACCCTATCAGGGGCAGGGGATGGGGCTGAGAGGCTGGAGTAGGAGCCCTGAGAGACTTGGGTTTCTCCTGGGTGTGATGGCAGTCTCTGCATTGGTTTGGGTTGTGGCTGGGGCCTGAGGGCTTGGGACTACACTTCTGTGCTAGTTTCACTTTTTTCCCCAGTGTGTGTACCTTGGTTATAGGCTAGATTAGGGCTGGAGGGGTTGATGCTATACCACAGACCTGGCCCTGCCCCCTCCCAAGTTTGCACAGGCATGCGTGCTCCTGCGTTGATAGTCTCTGCCCTGGAGCTAGCTTCACTCCCTTTGGAGTGTGTGCAGGGTAGGCAAGCTGGAAATGGCAGCCTCCACCATGGTCAGAGGCAGGGCTGGGGTCCAAGCTAGCTCTGTTTCCTCCATGTGTGTGCACTCTCATTGGCAATGGTAGCCTTTACCTTAGTGGGGAGCAGCATCAGAGCAAGAGGGTCTGGAGCAGGAACTCATCACAGGCTGGGGAGCGCACTGGGGTGGTCCTGGCAAGCAAGCCAGAGTCCCAGGCAATTTTCAATCTGCTGCCTCCATGCCGTGACTGGGAGTAAGCAAGTCTGTGTGCACTCTCTTCAAGAGCAGAGTCTCGGTTACTTATAGCCCTCCAGTAAGCCCCACAGGTTTTCAAACCAGCTAAGGGGAGTCATCCATGTGTGGCTGGGCTACCTAATGTATGGCTTAAATCTGTTGCTTCCCAGGGAGGGTCCCCTAGCCTGTGACATTCCCCTCCTCTTCTGTGTTCCCTGCTAGGGGTGTGGATCCCAATCAGATTGCTTCTCCTCCCCTCCTACCAGACTGCATGTGAATCTTTACAGCCTTGGTTGTAGAAGAGCTGTTCTGCTAATCTCCAGGTCAATTTCAGCAAGAGTTTCTCTATATGTAGTTGTAGTTTTGATGTGTTCATGAGGGGAGGTTAGCCCAGTATCCTCCTACCCCACCATCTTGATCTCCCAGTGGTACACTTCTTGATACATCTTAGATCAAAGAAGAAATTACAATGAACACTAGAAAACATTTTGAGCTGAATTATAACAACAGCAACAAAAACCTACCAAGACTTGTGAATGTATCTACAGTAATGCTTAGAGGAAAATTAATGCATATATTAGGAAAGTAGAAAGGTTGACAATCCATTTTGTAAGCATTCATCTCAGGGATCTAGGGAAAAAAAGATCAAATTAAACCCCAAGAAAGTAGGAGGAAGGAGTTAATAAAAATAAGAACAGAAACCATTGAAATAGAAAGTGTTTACTTGTTTCACAAGTTGCTTAAGTTTCCTTATCCATAAAATAAAGATAAAAATTGAACCTACTTCATTGGATTGTTGTGAGGATTAGACGAACTAATACATGTAAAATATCTTTAAAAGGTGCTTGTCATATAGGAAGCACTTAACAAATATTAGCTGCTGCTGCTGCTACTACTACTACCGTGACAACTGTTATTACAAGATGAACTGTTAGGCACATATTCTTACTTTTTAGAAAATATGGGAATCACATGGGCCATGAGGAGTTTAGAGATTCTAAAGCAACTGGTACTTAGCTTGCCAATTTATACAGGGACATTCCTATGCCATAGGAGATGGTATATGGTAGAGCACCCTTTTCATTATAAATCACATTCTAGCACCCCTCTGCTGAAAAAGCCTTCTGATTGCATTTAAGGTAAGATCCAAACTCCTTTTCATGGTCAACAGGGATGCATTATCTGACCTCTGCCTATGTCTTTAACCTTACCTCCTTTCCTCTCCTCACTTCAGGCCAGATATTTACCCTCACAGAGTCTTTTCACTGTCTGTTTCCTCTAACTGAAATGGATAGTTTTCTCAGCTCCTTGCATAGAAAATTTCTTCTTTTTCAGGAGTCAGCTTAAATGTCATCTTTCCAGAGAGGACTAGCCTGACCATCCTATCTGTCGTTGGTTGGATTTCCTCTGCCTTGTGTTTTTCTCTATCCCAGCATCTATTGATTGCCTTCATAGACTGTCTCAAAATCTGTAATTATTCCTGTGTTTACTTGTACCTAGTCTCACCCATTCAACTGTTACCTTCATGAGGTGGGGTCCTGGCCTATCTTGTTCAGAATGCATTGATAGAGTCTGGTATGGTGGCTGGTGCACAGTGGGTACTCAAAACATTTGTTGAATGAATGACTGAATCTGATAGGGTTGCTCTCTTGAGTGGGAGGTTTTACTATGTGACATCTTCTGGCTCTAAGACCCTGAATCTATGCTCTGACTATTTTATTGCTTGTCCTAGGGAGAAAAGTAGTAAACTCCAGTAAGAGTTAGGCAAGTTCCTCTATTTGGGTGAATCTGTGATGCAGCAGGTTCCCCTTCTTAGTGGAGCTGTCAGACAATAACATCTGATCATCTTCCTTGAACACTTGCTGTGATTCTTTGCTATGTAGGAATTGACTTCTCCCCCCAGCTCCCTGATTTTACTCTACCTAATGCTGCACTAAAGGACTTTCAGCAGGCCCAAGAGAAAAATAATGTAATTAAAATGATGCACTCTCTCTTAAATTTTATTTTATTTTATTACTTAAATTTTTTAAAATTAATTAATTATTTTTTTTTGCTGCCTTGGGTCTTTGTTGCTGCATTCGGGCTTTCTCTAGTTGCAGTGAGCAGGGGCTATTCTTCATTGCCATGGGCAGGCTTCTCATTGCAGTTGCTTCTCTTGTTGCGGAGCATGGGCACACGGGCAGTTGTTGTGGCTTGCGGGCTCTAGAGTACAGGCTCAGTAGTTGTGGCACACAGGCTTAGTTGCTCCGCCGCATGTGGGATCTTCCCTGACCAGGGCTCGAAACCATGTCCCCTGCATTGGCAGGCGGATTCTTAACCACTGTGCCACCAGGGAATTCTTCTCTCTTAATTTTAAATTTGACAAATAACAGGCTTCTGGCTGTCACTAACCAACATTGTTAGCACTAAATTAGATGTCTGTTACGGTTGTTCAGGCAAGTTGTTTCATTGATCTTAGCACTGTTTCGCCTGCTCTGGAAAATATAAATCATCGCTAAGAAAGATGGTGTTTCTTTTATGAGTCTTCCTGATACCAGCCTCAGGCTATGAGATGTGGACAGAGAACTGTACTCTTCCAGCAGAGATTTCTTTCTCCTGTTGTGTCTGAGTTTTCCACACCCCACCAGTCATGTCATCCTCATCAAGCACAGACACTTCTGGATAAACCCGCACTAAGTGTATAGTGTAATACCTGACTCTTACTTCAGTGATTCAGTCTCCTTTCTTTTTTATAACTGAAGATGCCATATAACAGATTGTAGTTGAGTAATTGCTTTACTTTCTATGGGAACATGTATTTTGTTAATAGCAGGGCATTCTTTTTTTAGAACAATGAAACCTTTAGGAGTCATATTTCTGATGACTGACTTAAAACAGACACTTGTTTACCCAGGAGAGGTTTAGATACTATTGACATTTGGTCTGTATCAAGTAGGATGCCTACTAGTCAGTCTGAATGAACAAAAGGAAACAAAGTGAATTTTTGAGGGGACACAAAATAGTATGCCATATGCATTTGGATAAATGGAGGTTAACACTGGTTTAAAATTAGGCAAGCTACTTAATATATTTCTGAGCTTCAGGCTCCCCCAGTCCTCTAGCTGCACTGATCTGGTATTTGAAGGCAAGTGATCCTGACACTTGTGGAAAAGAATGTCTTGCTTACATTGTGCAGTGAGCCCTGGGACCTTCCCACATTGTTTTAGCAAGGGCAGCCATCCGCCTGGCTCCTTCCTCCCGTCAAGAGTAGCTTTAGACTAGAGAGGTTGAAAATATGATCAGTTCAGTTCTGGAAAGCCCTATGATTTTTAGATTACCCTTTATTATTAAGTAAGCATGAAGCTAAATTCTATATTTGAAGAAATTAATTTTATCTCACAACACTGAGCTCCAAATGTAGGAGAAACAGACTCAAAAGGAAAGCATAACTTCTGTATGAAAACAGTCCTTACGAATCTGCTAATGAACCCATTAAAACTATGGATGTCATTTCTGAAAGGAAACGATCTCTTTCACATATCAATCAGGATGTGATTGCCTGTCATCTTTTAGATGTGCATCTGTTCGTGTTTCTGATTTTATTAATTGCCATTTCAATTCATCAACTAACCCTGAAAAATCTTCCCAGTGGAAACTCACTTTTTGTAGTTAGTTTCCACCTTTCAGAGATGATGTGATTCTGGGGAAAATTTATTATTCTGTCAGTGAGGGCTGGTGTAGGGAAGAGCTATAGAGAGACATCCATGCGTGATCCTCCCAGTTATGTGACAGATGGAATGAAGACCACAAAGCCTTGTCCTTGGAAAGGAAGGGGAAGTAGTAGTCCTTGGTTCTCTTACCAAAGAGTGCATGGCTACAGCAAGAAATCTGGGTTTGCAGCCAGGAGTCATGAGTTCAAGTCCCGAGTGTGCCGTTGACCAGCTATGTGATTTAGGTCAAGCCACCAAGTTGCTCTAAACTTCAGTGTCATTGTTAATTTTTTTTTTTTACTATTAACCATCTCATAGGGTTGTTTTGAGGATTAGATGAGACCATGCATAAAAGGGTGAAAAGGGTGATGCAAATGGAAGTGATTATTAATATTACTATAAGCTGTTCATAGCTCTAGTTGATTTTCTACCTTAAGTTCAGTGTTGTTAGATATTAGTTGTCTTCCCTTATTTTGTTGGTGGTAGCAGAAATAGTCAATGGATAAGCGGGTCTTCAATTACAGTCTTTTCTTGGGACTAACCCAAACCTAAATCCCTGCAATATATCTCTACATTACAGGCATTAGAAAAGATATAAAAGTTGCTACCAGTAAACCACAGCACCCCTGGCCTGCATAACACTTGGTCTGCCAAATCTGGACTTAGGACTCTGAATAGCATTTCTTTTACGCTTAAAGAACAGACAAATCTAAAAGAAAAAGTAGAATCCTGTCAGTTGGAGCCTATGATGAATCAGTGCTTTATTTGACAATTTTCTTTTGAAAGTTATGCACAGAAACTAACACACTATTGTGAAGTAATTGTACTCTAATAAAGATCTATTAAAAAATTGTGATGAAAAAAACATAATTTATCTATTGTTGCAGTGTATAAACGGAGGTTATTTTTCCTAATTCATGGATGGTGTGGTTAACTTTTCTTACATCAGTTTTGTTGAGGTATATATGATTAATATACAATAAAAGCATCCATTGAAAGTGTAAAAAAAAATAAAAAGAGGCAAGTGATACTTAATAAAGCTTCGCACTCTTACTCAATAACAGTTACGGGTCCAGGTCTGTGACTATAATCTTTAATTGATGGTTGTTTTGTTTCCATCTATCAATAGCTTGTCTAAGGGAAATTATATTTAGGAACAATTATCTAAGAGACATGCTCCCTGCCTACCCACTTGGGTATTTTATCTTTGGATTTAGTTAGATGACTACAGGCATATGAAACTTTAGCTTCTAAAGAATGAATGTCCTTCCATGAATCATACTAATGCATTATATTCTCAGCTTTTTAAAAAAAGTTGTTGCAAGGAAAGACATATGAAGTCAACTTTTGAATTTAGTTAAAATGCTCTTGAGGACACTATCCATATTAGTGTCCCTGATGTAAAGTCATACATGAGAGTTTTTAAAGAACTTAATAGCAGGAAAAATTTTGTCTTCCCCAAGGTACCCTTTTAAACAATGAGACCTATGTAGTTGCTTGGTGTACTTGCTTTCCATTCAGCTTCCAAGAAGTTTGGAGCAAAATGTGAAGCTCAATTATGGCATAAATGTTTATTTTAATAGGTAGCCTATTTACATATCATTTTTCTAACCTTGCTAGATTGTTATTCATATCTTTTGTTGTAAGCCATATCAAATAATTTTTGAAAAGATGCATTATATAAAGAGAAATAAAATAGTAGCTGTTAATAACAACAGGACTTATATAAGGAAGAGAGAAGGAGAGGAAGAGGGAAAAGAACCATCATCTTCATCACCATTATCACAGAGGGGGTTATAATTACTTATTAATGCAGGAAAAGAAACTAATGGTAATTTTCACTTGTGTTAAAATGCGTTTTAAAAATTAGGAAACATTTTAAGCATTAGAAAAATACAGAGAAAAATATAATACGCACCTATGTACTTATTACTCAAATTTAACGTATATTAATATTTTCCATTTTTTCTTCAGATGAAGAATTTTAAAGTAATAAAGGTTACAATATAAACAAAGCCTTCCTTTTAGCCTTCCTATTCCTTCCATCTCCTCCCTGTCCTGAGGTTATCCTTACTCTGATGTGAAATTTTGTGTCTGGGCTTTTGTATATTACTACATGTATCTGTCTGCAAATTTTTTTTACCAGCAATGCTTTTGGTTTTTATCCATGTAAATAAATTTAATTCATGTTAATTGCTAAATTCCCTCATATGATCACACCACAGTGTATTTCATCCCCTTACTGAGGACATTTAGGATTTTTCCAGTTTCCTAATATGGCAAACAATACTGCCTTGCTCATGTTTCTGTGTACACAAGTGAGAGAGTTTCTCTAGGGTATATGCCTAGAAAGGAAATTGCTAGATCATAGGTCTTCATTCATTCATTCAGCAAATAATCCAGCGTCTATTATGTGCCACGTACCATTCTAGGCATCTTTAGTTTCCTATCTACGGATACTATCGTGAATAAGACTGCATGAAGCATTCTGGAGGTGCAGTGGGGGAAAAGATAGACAATAAACATGATAGATAAACAAAATACAAATATGTTAGTGAAAAAGCTGTGGAAAAATATAAGCAGAGCAGGTGAGAGTAGTATGTGTGTGAAAAGGTTTGCAATTTTATATAAGGTGGCGAAGGGTATCTCATTATGGTTTTAATTTTCATATCATATTATGAGTGATGAGGAGGATCTTTTCATACATTTAAAACTGTTCATATTTTATGCACCCCTTAAAAATTCCTGTATTACACCTTGTTGATTTAAATCCTTTAATTTCAAATGCTCCTTAAATATGTACAAACTAAAACTAGGAATAAATTTCTTAAACTTTCAGTTCTTATAGCTTGTAGTTCTTATCAAAGCAAATGTAAAAATTACATACAACTCTCTCCTCTGCAAAACCAAAAAACTTTAAGTTAACCTAAACAGTTTAACGTGATACACAGTATTAGCGATTATGGCTCTTTACTCTTGGGCTTGGTCTGCCTTTCCCACCGGGTGTCACAAAATGATGCAACTCTCTCACCACTCTTCTTTCTGAGTCACTGAAACACCTTTGTTCCTCCAGCACACTGTGAAGTCATATGGC
Organism: Lagenorhynchus albirostris; assembly: GCF_949774975.1. Lineage (NCBI taxonomy): Eukaryota > Metazoa > Chordata > Mammalia > Artiodactyla > Delphinidae > Lagenorhynchus > Lagenorhynchus albirostris. Next base: position 55,028,305 of record NC_083102.1, on the reverse strand, counting down.
CCACTGTTGGTGCAAAAGCCTCATTTACCTTGAAGTCTACCTCTGTACATTGTTAATTAGCTGAAGACAATTAAAGTGGGACTACTTAGCACCAATCTGATTGCAAATACAAAGACAAACTGGGTCTATGAGGAGGCATTTGGTTATTAGGTGGTCACCCAGATGATTTAGAATGTGCTTAGTTTAGATTATCAGTGAAATGAATACCCCAAATTAATAAATTCTTAAGAATATATTCCAGTGAGAATATGCAAATCTCCCCAAATGGGTCAGCCAACCCCAGTTTGAGAAACTCTGATCTAACATAGATTTAGAGCCCAAGGTGGATCATGAATTAGTACTAACATGGTTTCTGGAATAGGCTGATTTTTTAGGGCATGTAGTTACCCAGATGGCTGAGTTACATGTAGAAATCTTTGAAGTCTTTTTCCTTGGTTTGCCTAGTTTGGAATTGTACCCTGTGTAAAGCTCAAAATGGGCTCCCCTTTGTTATAGAGAAGACCAGGAAAAATTTGCTGCGCTGTCCTTCCTTCTATAATGCTCACCTCATTACCAGACTTCCTTGTGCTTCCCTTCCCTCAGAGGTCCAGAAATGCAACAATGGACTATTTTATTATTTTATTTTATTTTATTTTATCTTATGTTCATTAGCTGAAACTCTCATATCTGCTTGTGCCTTTGTCATGTGGATGACAAATTCAGTGGAGAGATAACTCAGGACCTCCAATTTCTTTCATTCCTGATTGTTGGTGGATTGCTGGTATGGATACCTAGGGATGAGGGGCTAATACAACTGCCCATCTGAATCCGAATCAAAATCTTTGTTTCATTATTCACAACTTGAATCATCAAATATTGTTTTTGGCAAGTTGGAGTCATTATATAGATACTGAGAACAGACTTTATAGTCATACATATTAACAGTGTTGATAGAATTGGCTTTATTGAGAATTTATTACTTGCCTGTTAAATGTTAATACAACTAAAAATTAGCACAGTTAGGGAATTTTGCTCAAAGGTGAGAAGTTTTACCTCGAACATATATATATTTGTGTGTCCGTTTGTGTATACTTGTGCACATGTATATGTGTGTGGTTGAATCATGTGAAATTGCAGCTTCCGTAGGTCAAAAACAAATATAAGCAATATAATATGGTTCATGTATGCTTTACCAAAGCAATAACAAAGATAATAATGCCTAATTTTTTTCCTTAAAAACCAACAATCAAGCCAGTAACCTGGGTCTTAAAACAACATTTTCTTTACATAAAATATTTTAATATTGGTGGTGGGGTGCAATAAGAATGTCCTGTCTTACAGAAAACCTACAATGCCTTTGTTCTTCATCTAGCGAAATCTTCCAGGACCCTGGGCTAATCTGTCCATAAAGGCTTCAATTACCATTCTAGCCTACAGTGAGGGTTCTTTCCTGTGAACTCAGTGATTTTTCCTTTGCTACCATTATTTTAGTAAATAATTCTATATTACCTTCTTTTTTTTTTGATGTGGACCATTTTAAAAGTCTACTGAATTTGTTAAAATATTGCTTCTGTTTTATGTTTTGTTTTTTTGGCCCTGTGGTGTGTGGGATCTTAGCTCCCTGATCAGGGATTGAACCCGCACTCCCTGCATTGGAAGGTGAATTCTTAACCACTGGACTGCTAGGGAAGTCCCTGTATTACCTTCTTTCTAAATAAATTGTAAACTCCCTGTTCCCAGGGAGTTGACTCTTTATGGCCTTGATTCTTTATGGCTTCCAGTAACTGTTGATTTGGCTAAGCATTTGACTCGGAGAGCATTCTGATAGGATTTAATTATTTAAGTTGGTAGAGTAACAAGAAAATACTTTTCAGAGGACTAGGAATGTTGCATTTTAAGAAATCAATCAAGGATCATCCTGCTTTCAAGGAATTTACAGTCTCCTTTGGGAGACAATGCAGATTTGAGATTCTTTGAACTGTTTGAAATTCTCTTAACTGTTCTATTCCAAGCAGAATGGTAAAAGGAAGCTTAATCCACCAGATTGAGTCTGTGTTGGCTAAATTGAGCACAGAGATCTTCACTTATTGATTTTAGTATGGCAGTGATATACATTTAGCAAGTCAGCCAGTTATCTGGTTTGTGCACTTATATTGGTAATAGGGTGGCACTTTCTTCAATGGATAAATTTGAAGATATATGTGAATAACCTACAGGTATAAAAGTATGATTTTTTTATATGTTCACCGACACCATCTTCAACAAAATTGCCCTCATATCTCAAAAGTTAATGACAATTTTTATCACAGCTCAGAAAAGACCTTCAGGTAATTAATGACAACACTTCAGGCAACAGTTTTTCCCTTTTGTCCTTTCTGTTTTTGTAAGAGAACTCTGCCAAAAGGAGAAGAAAGATAATGGTTCACAATCAATGCTTATGGACCAGACACCTAATCCGAACTTAACCAAAAAGTCAATATTTAGCTGTACCTTATCAGTGTAGAAATGTCAAGCATAGCAAGAGACACGAACAAATTTCCAGCTGATTTCTCGTTCCTGTGCTTCAGTGTTCAAAGCTGTGGGGCAGAGTTTCAACATCAGATAAGACAAAACGGCCTTTGGGAAAAAAAGACAACAAATGACAACATTTGCAGCTGCTGAGACCCCAGTTTATAAGAGGAAAACAGTCACAGGAGACGCATTCTAATCTCTCCCAGCACATTCCCTTGGTCACCTTGTGGCCTGTGTGATGCCAGCACTTGATCATTACTCTCAGCAGGCAGCCTTCAAGAGACAGCAACTTGCTGAGTAAAGTCATAATTTGTTGCCACCCAAGACAATTGACACAAATTTTTTGCCTTCTAAATTTGAGTGGCCGGGAGTAGATGCATCAAGCATGACTGTGGGTCATGGGCTGTGGGTCTGCAAAACAGGAGTTCCACTAGGGCTCCCTGAAGCTATGGGCAGTTCAGGTATAGAACAGAGGTTTTCAGTCTTTAAAGAACTTCAGAACCCTTTCCGAATTCCATCTCATTCCACAGGGCTCCAGCTGACCTCACCCACCCATGTAATTGCTGTTGAAAGTTGTATATTGTTAAAAAACGAGGTTACATTGGAAAAACCTGTAATGATACTCACATTTAATGAGTTGGTTAGACTGTTGGTATTGAAAAATTTGGTTATGGAAAAAAGGAAATAATGTAAGAAAGAAAGATGGTGACTTACATGGCTAAATATGCACTGTTACTGACTTTTTAAGGAATTGTGGGTGGGCTTGGCATTTCATGGAACATGGAGATCTAGAAATTGCTGATAGAGAAAACATCATTTCGTCTAGAAATCCAACTAGAAAGGACCTGCATCAGCTAGATTCATAGAACAATGAGGCCTTAGAGTTCACCAAGTGCAGAGACCAACCATTCCAAACTATTCATATAAGAGTCACTGAGGTGCTTGTTAAAAATACAGATTCCCATGACCTTCCTCCTGAACATTCTGATTCAGGGAGACTGTAGTGGGACCTGGAAATCTGTCTTTTTAGCAAGAGTCCAAAGAGATTTTGTCATCAGACGGATCTGGAAACATTGCTCTACAGTGCCTAGCAAAATGCACATTACAGAGTAGGTACTCAGTAATGGAATGAATGAATGAAAGAAAGAAACTGCAATGAGCATGCCAAAAGGCAGTCCTAGCCCCTGATGTTGCTGCATCCTCATTCAGTGTGCCAGGGCTCTTGGCCTTGCACAGCTAACTCCCAAATCATCGGAGGAATGACCTTCAGAAGCAGTTGATAAAGGTTAGCTTTTTGAATTTCACATGGACTAATACTCCTTCCCCTTTGTCCTTTGTTGGAATGTCATAGTGACACACATGAAAATACTATGTCCTGAAAAAGGAATGAATGCTAAATGTTATAAACAGAAAGATGCTCATTTAAGTCTCCCTTAAGAAGAAATCTTTTTTTGTGTGTTCTGCCAAAATAGGTCCCTCCAGGCACAAACCATCCTCCCTCTTTAAGCTGTCCATAAAGGCACAAAGGAAAAGTGGTGTTGGAAGCAGAATTCCTATCTCCATGTGGACAGTGCCACTAATAATTTCTGTACTACCCACAAGCAACCTAGTTCTTTTCTAAAATTGTATGTCATGTTAACTTTTCTACTATGGTCCCCAGGGGAATCATTTTGTAAACTCCATGGCAAATAGGGAGGTTCTCCCTCCATACAATTTATAAGACCTTGTTACAATACAAGTCTCAGAACTACAGGAGCAGAGGGCATGGGCTAGAAGTGAGAGAAGGAAGGTGGAATCTGTGTCTTTATTCCCCTGTAAGGTTCTCTGGCAGAACTTGGGCACATGGTAGGGTATGGGACTGGACTGAAAATACCCAATCATCTCTTTTGTTCAATTTCTATGGCTACCTCTCATCATCATTGGACTTACTTAGGGTCATCTAATTTCCATTGAGAAGAGGATAGACAACACACAGGACAAAAAGAACCCCAGTGAATTTGTTGAAACTTATCATGCTCTGTTTTTGTGACTTACTGAAAGATTTAGTGAGTATTGGGGGGAAAAAAGCAACAAGGCAGAGTTAAGAAAGGTTGCAGGCTGGTCCAGTAGTGGTTCTTAAACTTTGCTGCGTATTAGAATATGGGCAAGTTAAAAAATTCTTGTCCCATACCAGTTCAGTCAAAGTTTCTGAGGGTGTGACCCAGGCAACACTTAAAAAAAAATTTCCTGGGTAATTCCAATGTGCAGCCCAATTTAAGAACTAGTGATTTCTAGATCGTTCGTATATTCTATCTTTTCTAGTTATATGTTATTCTTATCCCGTCTGCCTGGAATGACCCTCATTCCTTCTTCTGGTGAAGGCCTGCTCATCTTTAAAAATTTACCACACACATAGCTTCCACTGACAGAGTTCACTCATTTATTCAACAAATATTTACTGAAATGCTACTTCCTCCATGGCGATGGCACTCAGTGACAACACTTAATACATTTGGATTATTTTAAATTTTTATTTTCATCCACAGACTTTGAGTTCTTTGAAGCCAGGGATTGCAAATTATTCATCTTTGACTTTTGTAACACATTTTCCTTTATTTCCATTTCCCCAGATTCCCAGCTGGGTGATGACTGTCCCACAGACACTCAATATTGCATAATAATGATTTTTTGAAGATGTGGTTACTATACTCAGTGGATTCCAAGTTGCTATAGTTTGACTTAAAATTAAAAGTTTTATTTTAGTAATGCCCAGATTTGTTTGTAATGCTCTTCTTAGAGATGCCCATAATTTTGTGAGTCTTTTATTTGCAGTAGCATTGAATGATGCTTTCATGGAATGATATGTGATTGCTCCAAGATTCATTTCCCAGACAATACTTGGTATCTTGAACTTCTTTTTTTGTTTGTTTTTTTTACACTCGCCGATTCTCAAGTTCACCTGCCTCTTTTTATTTCACTCATTACCTGACACTTAGGGCCCCCTAGGCTCAGGGCCCACTCTGACTACCTAACCTTCACCTGCCCACATAAATCTTCTGGGCTAGTCAGACTGGTCTCCTCAATGTTTCCCAAGTGTAGGGATTTTTATCCTTCTTGCCTACTATTATTCTGAATGGTTCTGGTTCTCCAAAGGCTCCCTCCCTCCATGAGTTTTAACTTGACTTCTTCAGCTTTTTCATAAGATCCATACCATGCAATTTAGCATGTCTTTATACAGTCTTATCCATTTTTTATTATCTAATATCATTCCTCACAGATGACCTGTCTCCTCACTTGACCTGTCTCATGTATAGTTTTCATAGGCTTTGTGGCACCTAACACAATAAAGGCTATTCTCTAGGTACTTAATACATGTTTCATTCTTTAGAGATTGAATTGAATCATATCTGCCATCTGGTAAAACAGGAGTGTTTAACACACAATGTAGAAAATTTAGAAAGGTTTTCTGTGCAATGATTGTCTATAGGACATAATCCAGGAAAAGTGTAACCCCAGCTCTGGGGCCCTGTTATGGGCTGAATTGTGTCCCCCCAAGTTCATATGTTGAAGTCCTAATCCCTCAGTACCTCAGGCTGTGACTGTATTTGGTGTATTTGGAGATAGGACCTTTAAAAAGTGATTAAGTTAAAATGAGGCCATTAGTGTGGGCCCTAATCCAGTCTGACTGGTGTTCTTATAAGAAGAAATTTGGACACACAAAGGGATACCACACACGTAGAAGAAAGATGTGAGGATACAACAAGAAGATGGCCATCTGCAAGCCAAGGAGAGAGGCTGCAGAAGCCAAACCCAATGGTCCTTGATCTTGAACTTCTAGCCTTCAGAACTGTGAAAAAATAAATTTCTGTTGCTTAAGCCACTCAACCTGTGGTATTTTGTTATGGCAGCCTGAGCTGACTAACACGGGTCCTATATGCTACCTGTCTAGAGTGACAAGGAACCTCTCTGGGATGGATTTTCCATTTCCCTCTTCTTCCTGCCTCAGTTGGAAGAGTCTAGATTATACCTCCCTGAAACAGAAGATGAAATGGAGAAGCAAAGAGATTCTCCCTTTACACTTCCTGACAAACTTAAGCTTGGTTCTGTGAAGGGCACTCCTGCACAGATGCTTTTCTATCTCCTTTAGTCTTGGACACAAGTCACTTCCCCACTGATGAAGCTGGGTAAAGGTAGGGTCCTCAAGCCTCTGACGTTAGTTTTTTTTTTTTTTTTCCCCTTCACAACTCTGTTTTCTTGTGCATAAATGTAATGGGTTAATTTGTATCTGAGGGAATTCTTATCTGAAAGAAGTTGTCTTAGTTTGAGTTTTCTCTAAATCAGGTCCTGAGACAAGGATCTGGGGGCAGGTAGTTTATTTTTGAAGTGGTCTCAGCATGCACCAAGAGGGAGTAGGTATATAAGACAGAGACAGGTGGAAAGTCAGTACAGAGTGCTTTCAGGTATGGATACCTGTGGGAACCTGGGACTCAATCCTGCCAGGGATACTATAAGAGACTGTGTAGTCACAGCAAGGGACAAGGAAGCTAAGGCATTCATCCACCATTCTTCTGCTGCTCCTGTGTGAAGGGTTGGTTCTAGAGGAATGAACTAGCCACTAATCTGGCTTACCCTGGGAGTGGGCAGATCATGCTCCTACAGGCAGAGGAAGTCCAAGGTCAAAGAGACACAGACACTTGAAGTAGGAACCCATTGCCTCGTGAAAGGAACTGTCCACCAATAATATAGGCAATCATATCTACAGGAATGTGTTAAGGGGATATTGGCAAGGCACCAACTGTCTGTTGCCGAAGACTAGTTTTCAGATGTGAGGAAGCTGGACTTATGTTCTCTAAAGTTATAGCTCACTCTGTTAGGTACCATAAAAACAGATCTTTAGTGCTTTGGGCTTTTTGTGGCTAATTCCTGCTTATCCCCCAAATCCCCATTTTAGAGCCATCTGCCAGAACTTAATTTATTCTTATAGTTCTGCAGCAGCTGTTCTTGGATTGACCTTGATCATTGTCTCTTGGTGGTCTACTGGAGTATACCTGAAAGTGCACTCTGTCCTTCCTGCCCCCCAAATCTCCCAACAAGCCATATAAGAAAGCAGGGGCTTCAGTACCCTCCACCCCCACCCCCACCCCAAGTTCCTTATTTCCTAGTAAGTCATGTGTTTGTGTGGGGAGAGGGGTGGATGTTAGAACGTGGCCATAAGCCTACACAGTGCCTTCTGTATAGGTTCAGCCATGTTCTGGGCTTGTTAAATTACCAGTGGGCAGGGCCTGTCAGAAGACTGAAGATCATCTGGGAGGTAATTATTATAAGGGATGAGGAAGCTAGGGGTGACAGCTTGCTCAAGTAACAAGCCTTAGTCATCAGAGGAGAGAGGCCATTCTGAGAATGGTGTGGTGTCTATGACTCAAATTTGTCTCTGATCTCCCTTTAGATCATGTCTCAGTCCTTCAGAGAGTTGAGGTGAAAGCTATAAATGAGAATGAAAAGAGTTTTGTGCTAAAACTGTTGGACATGGAGGTACAAGCAAGATAACTTAGGGACCCCTCTAAAATAATGTAATGCAATGAAGAGAGAGAGGACTTCTCTTCCAGTTCCAACCATGTCCAGGGAGAGTGCTGGAAAAGAGCAGGAGGAACCAGAAGCCACGTGGAATGTGACAAGTTTTGTTCCTTAGCACAGGTGGGATGCCCCCAGGGATTTACCAGTGTTACTTGGACAGAGCTTGATTGATGGTTGTGTCCTGATAAGTTGAGGGGAAAGCCATGAAATCTGGTTTGGCTGATTAATGCAATCTCATTTATTCCCATAGGCTTATGAGGACTGAGCAAAACCTAGCTGCAGATGAAACATTCTGGTTGATAGGGATAAATTCTTTCATTCCTTTCCACAATCAAGTTTAGGATAGTCCTATACTGCCTGGTCTGTAGTGGATGCTCAAAAAATTTCATTGAATGAATTACCGTTACTCACATTTGGTAAACATCAAGAGTGAGCAGGATTGGAGAACAGATCCATGACAAATTCCTGGGGTGAGGAAGCAGTGGATTCTTTCTTATTTGCTATGTCTTACAGAAATAAGTACTTGTGATAAGAAAACACTTATAGATAATGAAATGATTTTGTCACTGTATAAACTTCAGAGAAATCAAGTTATTGCTGAATAGTGCTTTAACTAATTGCTCTTAGTTTACCATTATTCGCTAGCATTGTGCCTTTGGCCAAGTTATGTAACATCTCTGAGCCTTGGTTATTCTGTAAAATTGAGATAATGTTACCTACCTAGTGATTAGGTATCATTACCTAATGATATTGAGAGTATTGAAGTTAATGTATGTGAAGTGCCTAGTACAGTGCCTGGGACATGGCAAGTATTTGGTGATGATGATGATAATGATGATTATTATCATTATTATCATATCTTAGATAATCTCTGACTATGCTAAATAAGCTCCATCTAGGGAATTGCCTCTACTTTTTTCTTTGGTTTTTAGTTGGTTTTCTAAGAATACATATTTAATGTAAACTTCATAACTTTAAAATAAAGCCTTTGGTGTAGACTCTTATAAAAGTTTCTGGAAGTGTAGATATATCCTCTATGTGCAGTAGTTTTGTCTTGTCTATTTATCACTCCCTTAAAGCGAATCAACAGATTAGTAAAACCTCATTTCCTCTTATATCAACTAGGTTGTATTTTCTGCTTTCCAATATCAGCTTTCGCTTGTTTGCATCTCTGTCAGCTAAACCAGTACCTAAAACTAGGGTCTGTTTTGTACTTCTCTTAGTATCTCCTTTGTAAGCTGCCTGAAGAAGGTTTGCTGGAGCTGTGTGAAAGTGCATATTGTTTAGAAGGCAGAACTGTTTTAGTTTGAAGGTAGAGGTGTGTTTTTTCTTCTTGGCAAATTCCTTTTCTTTTGATGAAAGCCAAAACTTGAAGTTAGTGGTGACAGATCAGTGTCCTAATTGCTGTGCTGTTGGAAATAAGGAGAGATGTTTATTGCTAATCAAGTAAATAGAAAACCAAATTTCATCAGTGTAGCAAGATGAACCTACTCGGTGGGCGGGTCTTATAAAATACGTTTTCTAGTGAGCCTGGGAAAACTTGTGAAGTGGTAATAATAAAAACAGCATATGGTCTTTGCAGGAACTTTGTCATACATAAGCAATGTGCTGTGGGTGTGGTAATGAACATCAGGTGTATTTGGCACATGACTTCTAAACTTGGGGAAGAGGAATTTTGCTTTTTTGCACATACTGGAATGTGCTTTTGCATTTCTGGTATTAAAAAAATAGCTTAAGAACTACGTTATTATTTTTTTATTCCTTATTTGGAAGCTATACTGGTGAGCATAAGAAAATACTTAACTTCAGATCTTCAAAGGCCTGCTGTAGAGGTTTGGAAAGCATTTGGTTTGGCTTGAAGCAAGTTTGGCTAGTGAAGTGACAGGCACACAAGAAAGAACAACAGGTGAAAAAATGTGGAGTTTCTTTCATCTTTCAAAGGATTTTCTTGATGAATTGAAACAACCATGAAAATAAGCACTGGCCTTTGTGCCCAGTGGCCTAAAAGTACTTAGAGTGGGCCAAATAAGAAGCAGGCAGGGGCCTAATGAAAATCAGGCAACAAGCCTAGGCCTAATTAAATATGTGCTCCCTCCCCCCACTTTTTCTTTATTCCCTTTGGCTCAATTTTTAACAAAAAATCTGGTTTTGTGGTAGAGAGATATTTCTCTTCCTTGACTCAGATTGAGTTAGTAACGACTAGCAAAGACAAACAGAGGCATGAGTTATTCAGTAGAACCGTGAAAATCTTTGTTGGCTAAGTAGATTTTCTTGCTGGCCTATTTCTTTTGAAAACTGCTTGTAAAAATTAACTAATATATTTGTGGGCTAAAATAAACAATATCTCTTGAAGTGGTTGAATGTGAGTCAGAGATAAAATTTTTCACTTTGTTTGGGAAAGATACTGCATTTGATTGGAAAGATGTTTTAGAACAGCTTTTAGAGATGTTGATTGAGCTTCCGCAGTTTCCCCAGCTTGTTTAAAGGAGTCTTTGGGATCTATGAGTCATGAATAATTTTCTGATTAAGATCAGAAGACAGCTGTCTCCAGAGAATTCTGCAAAACTTTAAAACATATTTGAACAATGTGAAATTGACATAAGAGTAGAACATTTGCTCCAATGCCCAGTTTATGGCATGGGTACAGAGAGGACCTGGGACTGGATCACAGACTCCCAGGTCCTTAGTCGGGGGAGGGGGGAATTCTTTCTTGCCAGTACCTCCCAAGGAGAAGTTGCTGCTTAGTTTAGCGTTTGAATACAAATAAAAGTGTTATGTAACTCAGGACATAACATACTTAATTTATTATAGCACATTTATAAAGTCCTAGGAGATGCCTGAATTATAATAATTGGTGAGTCTGTTTTGTGTCTTTCTCCAAAGCCTTTGCTTAGGGAGCGACTTTTGAAGTCAATGATGATGCCAGATTTGGAAGAATTCTAGAGGCATGTGTTTGGGGACCAGCGCGGATGAGAATCATATTGGATCTGCAGACGGTAAGACATTACCAATATGTATGTAAAAGGATGACAAGACAGTCAAATCCTATGACAGATCATTCCTTTTAAAGAGAAATATCAATGCAATACTTAGCCACCGTCAAAGAGTAGTCATAAACAGTACCACCAACAAACCGTACAGTTTCAAAAGAAGCCTGGTACCCTGTTTTCCTTTTGAAATGCTTAATGAAAAGCTGCACAAAAAATTTCTGTGGATTTGAGGATTTTGGAATAAGCAAGCAGTAGGAACAGAAGCCCACGTGCTCTGTCTTTACTGGCTTTGTTTTGGTTTCAAGCTTAGCGCAAAATGTTTCTGCCAAGTGAATGTATGTGTGTTCATGGGATGTTTTCTGCTTTGCTTCACTCAGGCCCTGGTTTGTATCAGTCAGACATTGTTTCAGTGTAAGAGAAAACACACCCCTTGAAACAATTAAGGGATCGAAACTTATCATGAGGGCGAATAATAGACTGCAATGTCTATTTAGAATAGGGTTTTAGAAATTAATTACTGGGATAGGTCACAGAATGCTTCACTGTTTTCTAACGATTAAAAATGACAGTTGTGATAATTAGATCATGAGAAATTTGTCAGGGCAATATATTTATCATTTATCACTTTAGAAAGGGGTTGGCAAACTTTTTCTGTAAAGAGCCAGATAATAAATATTTTAGGCTTTGTGCGTTTGTAGTGTGAAAGCAGCCATAGACAGTAAGTAAATGAACACAGTAAGTTCCTGTGTTCCAATAAAACTTTAGGTATTAAGTATTATATTTCATATGATTTTAACATGTTCTTCTGTTGATTTTTTGCCAACAATTTAAAAATGTAAAAAACATTTTTAGCTCTGGGTTGTATAAAAACAGGCAATGAGCCAAATTTGGCCCAAGGGCTATAGTTTGCTGACTCCTGCTTTAGAAGAAAAGACCCTGTTATTGTTTACACTAAGATGTCTGAGCATTATTTTTAAAAGCTATGCATTTGTTTTTCAATTCACAATTATTTTATAATTCTGGTCTAGTGATTATTGTTTTTAAATGCATTGTTAGGGTTGTTTGAGGACTGCAGTATGAGGGTTAGCTGAGTGGCACGAGATTTGACAAATGAAATTCTGACTGTTCTCATTAGGTTCCAATTCCGTTCATCAGTAAAAGGAACTTGTGTCATTGCCTCACTTGTTGCAATGAATAAATCTGTATAATTTTACAAAAGAACAACTGCATGGATTCTTTTGCAGCCTGAAGACTTGAGTGTTAGGCTCCTCTTTATAAAAGTTTCCATGACAATCTGGCCTGAGAGAATGACAGGTTTGCCCTCATGGAGAATTTCTTATTAAGGAAGCTTTTCTTTCACCAGGAAGCTTTATGGGAACTTAATAGGGGGTCAAACAGAAAGGACCAAATAGGACCCTTTCATAAACCATACCTTATACTCACTCTGGCCTGAAAGAGAGCTTGTTTCCTACTGTGTGTGGTGATGGGGTGATGTTCAGAAGCTGAGAGGTTAGAGAGGACCACCGTGCTACCCTGGGGTCCTTCCTTCCTAGTGGTAACCAGGAGACCCAGACACAAGCATGAGCTATTAATATATGGGCTAAGCCAAGAATTATAGGCCCCTAGCTTTCTCTGTTGAAAGAAAGTATGTGGAGTGGTAAAGTGAGTGGGCTCTAAGCTCAACTCTCTGAGTTTTTTTCCTGGTTCTGCCATTTACTAGCTGTGTGACTTTCACCTCTCTGTGCCTCATTTTCCTCCTCTGAAAAAGGGGCCTGACAATAATAAATAACAACAATGCCAGGGGTTGTTGTGGGGATTAAGTAAGTTAATACTGTTGGCTCTCCTATTTTAGGTTTCCACATCTGCTGAAGTAGGCCAACTGTATGTACTACACCGTTTTTTACAAGGAACTAGAGAATCCACAGATTTTGGTATCTTTAGGGTCCTGGAACTAATCCCCCCATGGATACAAGAGACAACTATCTATGTAATGCATTTTGGAACAGCACCTGGCACATGGTAGTGAAAACTAAATGATAGCTGTTGTGATAATTTTCTTTCTTTTGAGACTTGAAAGTAATGCAACATTTGCAAAGTCTTATTTAAAGGGAGATTCCTTTCCTCAGGCATAATCGCTATGACAATATCATTTAATCTCTTGCTTTTTCTTCCTCATCCATTATCACTCCATCGTCCTACTGATCTATATTTTCCAGCCACCTTAGCCACCCTGTCCTAATACCCATTTTGGATCTTGGCCTTTATTCTCTTCCCACCCACTGCACTTTGTTATAAACTCAGTGATCTCCTGGATCTAAATTGAGGAACACTTGGCTCATTTATAAGAGGGAAACATAGTTCATCAGGTGTAACCTAATATATTGCCTTGTAGCTGTGGCACAGCCCAGTCTGAATTTGGTTGGAAATCTCTGGGTTTTCCAGGCAGGTTTATAGTATGCTGCTTATACCCTGATAGAGCTGAGATGTTGAGAGGATAGAGCCCAAGGGGGAAAACTGGTAGTGTTCTGAAGGTAGGCTTTATGTCTCAACATTTTTTAGTAGGGTGCCCCAGGGGTTTTGGAGAATGTTCTGTATTCTGAAGACCTTCAGGAAAGACTTTGCGCTTGACTATACATATTGGGCTTGGGTCCCTTTCCTGCCGACTGCTTTCTGGACTGGAAGAGAAGAAGCTTTAAATGTTTCTGTACACTGTTTTAAATCCAGCTAAGGCTTTGTTATCTTTCCTCTTGGCCCTGTGCTCTGGAGCTGTGCAGGAGTGTGGACAGTTGTTGAGGGAAGCTTTTATTTTTGTTAATTATTATCCTGGATTTGGCTATTCCTATTTTCTTGGAATAAAAGTGAGATATTGTTTGGACTACTCAGTTTACAGAGAGTAGGATTTTTATTTTTATTTTCCTAGAGAGGATGCGTTGTGTAAGTTTTGGACAAAAGCAATTCTGAAACATTTTAATATGTTTGTATAAGGAAAGGCCATGTTGTATAAGGTTTACATGAGGTCTATGGCTTTTGCTCTTTTGGATGACTCTAAAAAAGCAGTTCTTAGTCCTATAAGAAACAACGTCTGTCTTAAATTCCTGCTTATCCCTTAAAAACACAATACAGGGGGCTTCCCTGGTGGCACAGTGGTTGAGAGTCCGCCTGCCGATGCAAGGGACACGGGTTCGTGCCCCAGTCCGGGAAGATCCCACATGCCACGGAGCGGCTGGGCCCGTGAGCCATGGCCGCTGAGCCTGCGCGTCCGGAGCCTGTGGCCCGCAACGGGAGAGGCCACAGCAGTGAGGGGCCTGCGTACCGCAAAAAAAAAAAAAAAAAAAAAAGGGAGAAGTTGAAAACCCTTCAAATTCTAGAAGGCAGAGGGAGAAGAGAGAAAGGAAAGAAGGAAGGAAGAGAGAGAGGGAGGGAGGGAAAAGGGCAAGAACTCAGCATTTGTGTATGGGCTCCATGCATGAAAACTTCCATAGGATGGGTAGAAACATCCAGAAAGGTTTTAGGAGAGCCTGGAATTCCCCTCTCTTCTGAGGGGAGAATGAAAGCCCATAAGAAAAGTTGTGAGGTCAGCATGGCCCTCTGTGATGTGGAAACAGTAGAGCAGGATTGTGAGGAAGAGTCTACGTAGATGGTCCTGAGATAGTATTTCTAGTTGCCCAGGGCCTGTACAAGGCATGTACAGGATCCAGAAGTCCTCATGAACCAAAGGGAGAAGGCGCAAACATTTGAGAGAACTGGTAGACTAGAATAGGTCCAAAAGCATTCTACCACCTATTAGATAGATGAACATCAGAAAGTCAGGTAATACCAACTATTGCTGAGGGAGTTGGGAAACTATCTTTCCCTGTTAGTGGAGGTCTAACTTGATACAGCTATTCTGGGGAGTTTTCTGGCTTAGAGAAATCTGGTCATATACACTAAGATTCCCACTCCTGAGTATATACTCTAGAGCCACTCTGACATGGGACTATAAGGGAACATGTATGAGTATGTTTATCTGGGAAGACAGAAAGTTGGTGGTAAGTGAGGTATCCATTGCTAGGGGAATGAATTAGTGAATTATAGAATATACATATGTAGTGGAATTCTACACACCACTCAGAATTAATTATCTAGATGTACATAAAGCAACATGGATAGATCTTAAAAACATATGTTGAATGAAAAAAGAAAAAAATTGTTCTATGGCACTGTTAGATGTATATAAATTAAATACCTACAACATAAACAGTATTACCTATTTCTCAAAGATACAAACATACCTAAATACATTTATGTCTTATAAACATTTGTGTGGATGCCTCTAGCAACAAGGGGAATGGAAGTTATGATGAGAAGTTAAGGGGGAAACAATAAAAATTAATAAAACATGATATAGGCCTTGTGAGGTTAAATGATGGTATATCATGAGCTAAGAGATATAATTAACTCTGAACATTAGATTAAAAAAAAGCGCTATAGTTTGCATATCTGAATCACAGTGAATGCATATGGTGATATATTGTGATGATTATATTCAGGAGAGGTGGTCCTGCAAGGAGTGACAAGGAGTGACCAGCCTCTATGGGTAAGCTACACATCCAAATTACATAAACAGAAGATTTCAGGACCAGGACGGAATTTAGTAAATTGCTTGTTATTTAGTTCTCCGATGCCCTGGAAAATGAAGCATTTACCCCCTGAGATTAATTTTTCACTGACTGATCAAACTCAATGTACTATTTATGTTCTCTGTAACAGGAATTTTAAAGTATATAAATTCTTAAGCGAGAGTCTGATATCCAAAAAGACACATTACTTTCATCTGAAGTAATCTGAAGTTCAACTGGGTGAAATACTGCTATAATTTAAGCTCCTTATTTATAAAATATGGATCCAGTTAATCAGATTTATAGTGTGAAGTTGGAGCTCTCTCTGATAACTTAGAGAAGGTGGTCTAATGTTCTTAAAATATTATCCCCTCTGGTCTTCATTATTTACCAGCTCCATGTTGGCTGTCACTACCTTTGTAGATCTCGGTTTCCTCATCTGTAAAATGATTGGACTAGTGCATCACTCCCTAAAAATGCTATGATTTCACAATAACAAAACCAAAAAAGATGATTAAAATCTACTTTCTACTAAATAGAAAGTCCTCCCTGCTGTATTTCCAACAGTCTACCAGGATTGCCTCAGGGTGAAGAGAAGTTGACAAGCACAAACTCCAATGGTAGGTGTGAATGAAATTCTATTTCCACACTGTTATCTTTGGGTCACCCAGTGCGTTTCAGAATCAGGCATTTAAAAAATTCTAGTGAATTATTCTTAAGAGTAGAATTGGAGCAATAGATTTATATGCTGGTGC
Organism: Lagenorhynchus albirostris; assembly: GCF_949774975.1. Lineage (NCBI taxonomy): Eukaryota > Metazoa > Chordata > Mammalia > Artiodactyla > Delphinidae > Lagenorhynchus > Lagenorhynchus albirostris. The sequence continues at coordinate 55,011,919 of NC_083102.1, read as the reverse complement.
CTCGGTATAATCCCATTATCAGAATCTGTGATTCTGGATGGTGTTAGAAGTAAAATTATTTCTTTAAGTTTCTTTGGGTGCTTCCAGTATAAATATATCCTGGATGGTTTGCAAGATGGTCTTATAACATAATAATAATAATACCTAATACATTATACTACATGCACAGACACTGTGGTAAGTGATTTCCAAATATTAACTAAATTCATTTTCACAACAACCCTGTGAGTTAGATACTATTATTATCCCCTTTTATGGAGGAGGAAAATGAAACACAGAGAAGTTAAGTTGCTTAAAATTTTTGGCTAAAAAGTAGAGGAGATGGGATTTGAACCCATGCTGTTTAGCTCGAGTACATGCTTTTAACCCCTAGGCTTACTATCTCTCTAATATGGAGTGAAGTTCCAGTTTACATAAACATTTTTGTATTATACTAGAGATTTTTCTGGACTGTGTGTTCTGAAAAATGTCCCCGTTACTCCATTGATTGTCAGTTCTTGGAGGAAGATAATCAGGAAAAAAAAACCAACCCATCAGCTTGGCTCTCTTACTCTGATTCTTCCTTCAACCCTGCCTCTTACAACAGTATATCAAATATTTATTCAGTTCCTCCTGTGTACCAGATTAAGTGCTTGATTTTTATTAACTTGTTGATTCCTCATGATGCATATGAGGCTTGCGTGATTTTTAGCCCGATCTTACTGATCAGCAAGCTGAGGCTTACGAAACGTACACATTTTGCTCGTGGTCATATGTCAAAAGATTATCCACCGGAGCATGCTGTGAACCATTGCTAAGCCCCTTGTAGGATTGCTTCTTCTTTTTTTTTAAACGACTTTATTGGAGTATAATTGCTTTACAATGCTGTGTTAGTTTCTGATTTATAACAGTGAATAAGCTATACGTATACATATATCCCTATATGCCCTCCCTCTGCGTCTCCCTCCCACCCTCCCTATCCCACCCCTCTAGGTGGTCACAAAGCACCGAGCAGATCTCCCTGTGCCATGAGGCTGCTTCCCACTAGCTATCTATTTTACATTTGGTAGTGTATATATGTACATGCCACTCTCTCACTTCGTCCCAGCTTACCCTTCTTCCTCCCTGTGTTCTCAAGTCCATTCTCTACATCTGCGTCTTTATTCCTGTCCTGTCCCTAGGTTCTTCAGAACCTTTTTTTTTTTTTTTTTAGATTCCATATATATGTGTTAGCATACAGTATTTGTTTTTCTCTTTCTGACTTACTTCACTCTGGATGACAGGCTAGAGGTCCATCCACCTTACTACAAATAACTCAATTTCATTTCTTTCTATGGCTGAGTAATATTCCATTGTATATATGTGCCACATCTTCTTTATCCATTAATCTGTCGAGGGACACTTAGGTTGCTTCCATGTCCTGGCTATTGTAAATAGTGCTGCAATGAACATTGTTGTACATGACTCTTTTATTTTTATTTTTTTGTGGTACGCGGGCCTCTCACTGTTGTGGCCTCTCCCGTTGCAGAGCACAGGCTCCAGACGAGCAGGCTCAGCGGCCATGGCTCACGGGCCTAGCCGCTCCGCGGCATGTGGGATCTTCCTGGACCGGGGCACGAACCCGTGTCCCCTGCATCGGCAGGCGGACTCTCACCCACTGCGCCACCAGAGAAGCCCCATGACTCTTTTTGAATTAAGGTTTTCTCAGGGTATATGCCCAGTAGTGGGATTGTTGGGTCGTATGGTAGTTCTATTTTTAGTTTTTTAAGGAACCTCCATACTGTTCTCCATAGTGGCTGTATCAATTTACATTCCCACCAACAGTGCAAGAGGGTTCACTTTTCCCCACACCCTCTCCAGCATTTACTGTTTGTAGATTTTTTGATGATGGCCATTCTGACCTGTGTGAGGTGATACCTCATTGTAGTTTTGATTTGCATTTCTCTAATGATTAGTGATGTTGAACATTCTTTCATGTGTTTGGTGGCAATCTGTTTATCTTCTTTGGAGAAATGTCTATTTAGGTCCTCTGCCCATTTTTGGATTGGGTTGTTTGTTTTTTTGATATTGAGCTGCATGAGCTGCTTGTAGATTTTGGAGATTAATCCTTTGTCAGTTGCTTCATTGGCAAATGTTTTCTCCCATTCTGAGGGTTGTCTTTTCATCTTGTTTATGGTTTCCTTTGCTGTGCAGAAGCTTTTAAGTTTCATTAGGTCCCATTTGTTTATTTTTGTTTTTATTTCCATTTCTCCAGGAGGTGGGTCAAAAAGGATCTTGCTGTGATTTAAGTCATAGAGTGTTCTGTCTATGTTTTCCTCTAAGAGTTTTATAGTGTCTGGCCTTACATTTAGGTTTTTAATCCATTTTGAGTTTATTTTTATATGCTGTTAGGATGTGTTCTAATTTCATTCTTTTACATGTAGCTGTCCAGTTTTCCCAGCACCACTTATTGAAGAAGTGGTCTTTTCTCCATTGTATATTCTTGCCTCCTTTATCAAAGATAAGGTGACCATATGTGCGTGGGTGTATCTCGGCTTTGTATCCTGTTCCTTTGATCTATATTTCTGTTTTTGTGCCAGTACCATACAGTCTTGATTATTGTAGCTTTGTAGTATAGTCTGAAGTCAGGGAGCCTGATTCCTCCAGCTCTGTTTTTCTTTCTCAAGATTGCTTTGGCTATTCGGTGTCTTTTGTGTTTCCATTCAAATTGTGAATTTTTTTGTACTAGTTCTGTGAAAAATGCCATTGGTAGTTTGCTAGGGATTGCATTGAATCTGTAGATTGCTTTGGGTAGTAGAGTCATTTTCACAGTGTTGATTCTTCTAATCCAAGAAAATGGTATATCTCTCTATCTATTTGTATCATCTTTAATTTCTTTCATCAGTGTCTTATAGTTTTCTGCATACAGGTCTTTTTTCTCCTTAGGTAGGTTTATTCTGAGATATTTTATTCTTTTTGTTGCAATGGTAAATAGGAGTGTTTCCTTAATTTCTCTTTCAGATTTTTCATCATTAGTGTATAGAATGAAAGAGATTTCTTTGCATTAATTTTGTATCCTGCTACTCTACCAAATTCATTGATTAGCTCTAGTAGTTTTCTGGTAGCATCTTTAGGATTCTCTATGTATAGTATCATGTCATCTGCTTTACTTTATCAGTAACAGCTTTACTTCTTCTTTTCTGATTTGGATTCCTTTTATTTGTTTTTCTTCTCTGATTGCTGTGGCTAAAACTTCCAGAACTATGTTGAATAATAGTGGTGAGAGTGGACAACCTTGTCTTGCTCCTGATCTTAGAGGGAATGGTTTCAGTTTTTCACCATTGAGAATGAGGTTGGCTGTGGATTTGTCATAATGGCTTTTATTATGTTGAGGTAGGTTCCCTCTATGCCTGCTTTCTGGAGAGTGTTATCATAAATGGGTGATGAATTTTGTGGAAAGCTTTTTCTGCATCTATTTAGATTATCATATGGTTTATATCCTTCAGTTTGTTAATATGGTGTATCACATTGATTAATTTGCGTATATTGAAGAATTCTTGCATTCCTGGGATAAACCCCACTTGATCATAGTGTATGATCCTTTTACTGTGCTGCTGGATTCTGTTTGCTAGTATTTTGCTGAGGATTTTTGCATCTATGTTCATCAGTGATATTGGCCTATAGTTTTCTTTTTTTGTGACGTCTTTGTCTGGTTTTTGTATCAGGGTGATGGTGACCTCGTATAATGAGTTTGGGAGTGTTCCTCCCTCTGGTATATTTTGTAAGAGTTTGAGAAGGATGTGTTTTAGTTCTTCTCAAAATGTATGATAGAATTCGCCTGTGAAGCCATCTGGTCCTGGGCTTTTGTTTGTTGGAAGACTTTTAATCACAGTTTCAATTTCAGTGCTTGTGATTGGTCTGTTTATATTTTCTATTTCTTCCTGGTTCAGTCTCAGGAGGTTGTGCTTTTCTAAAAATGTGTCCATTTCTTCCAGGTTGTCCATTTTATTGGCAAATATTCGCTTGTAGTAATCGCTCATGATCCTTTGTATTTCTGCAGTGTCAGTTGTTACTTCTATTTCATTTCTAATTCTGTTGATTTGACTCTTCTCCTTTTTTTCTTCTTTTTTCAAAATTCAAAAGGTTTATTACTCATCTATTAATTCTATTACACTTATTTATTCAGTTTTATTGTTTTAAAATATATCAAAATAAAAAGAGAAATTTATACCTATCTTATCTATGTATGGAAGAACAGCTGGTACCCAAGGTGGCACCAACAATCCTAGCAGCTCTTACTTTACATATCTGTAGTAGTCAGCAATTTCCATTTCTTTTTCCCTCTCAATGAAAATGCAGTTTCCCCAAAGAGTTGTATTTGGCAGCATTCTCACGTTCTTGTTGAGCCCGCTTCTTCATGGCCTCCCGCTCTGCCCTCTGCTCTTGTTTGATGGGCTTTGACAGTACTGGCTCAGAAACATTGGGTTCCCTCCATGGAATTCATTGCTTGCTGAAGTCTTGGAATAGAAATGGGGTTTGGAGCTTGGGTGCGGACTGGCGCTTAGTCACAGCAGGGGGAACAGGCTCCCGCTGGAGAGAAGTGCAAGATGAAATGTTGTAGGGTGCAGGCCTAGGTGCAGCAGACTGAGCGACACTAGGCTGGGTATGGTCGGTCCAACCCGGTTGGGTTGTGTTGGTCACAGCTGGCTGAGCTGGTTTGGCAGGACCTGGCAAAGAGGCAGGAGCTGGCTGGGATGAACTGACTGCAGCGGGTTGAGCTGAGTTAGTACAACCGGGCTGGGCACGGTCAGCCACAGCAGGCCGATGTGAGGCCAGAGACTGTGGCCTCCGAGGAGCAGGTCGAGCTCTCCCTTTTTTTCTTGATGAGTCTGGCTAATGGTTTATCATTTTTGTTTATCTTCTCGAAGAACCAGCTTTTAGTTTTATTGATCTTTGCTATTGTTTCCTTCATTTCTTTTTCACTTATTTCTGAGCTGATCTTCATGATTTCTTTCCTTCTGCTAACTTCGGGGTTTTCTTGTTCTTCTATCCCTAAGTGCTTTAGGTGTAAGGTTAAGTTGTTTATTTGAGATGTGTCTTGTTTCTTGAGGTAGGATTGTATTGCTATAAACTTCCCTCTTAGAACTGCTTTTGCTGCATCCCATAGGTTTTGGGCCATCATGTTTTCATTGTCATTTGTTTCTAGGTATTGTTTGATTTCCTCTTTGATCCCTTGGTTATTTAGTAGCATATTGTTTAGCCTCCATGTGTTTGTATTTTTTTACAGTTTTTTTCCTTTACTTGATATCTAGTCGCATAGTGTTGTGATTAGAAAAGATACTTGATACGATTTCAATTTAACCAAGGCTTGATTTGTGACCCAAGATATGATCTATCCTGGAGAATGTTCCATGAGCACTTGAGAAGTTAGTGTATTCTGTGTTTTGGATGGAATGTCCTATAAATATCAATTAAATCCATCTTGTTTAATATATCATTTAAATCTTGTGTTTCCTTATTTATTTTCATTTTGGTTGTTCTGTCCATTGGTGAAAGTGGGGTGTTAAAGTCCCCTACTATTATTGTATTACTGTTGATTTCCCCTTTACGGCTGTTAGCATTTGCCTTATGTATTGAGGTGCTCCTATGTTGGGTGCATAAATATTTACAATTGTTATATCTTCTTCTTCGATCGATCCCTTGATCATTATGTAGTGTCCTTCTTTGTCTCTTGTAATAGTCTTTATTTTAAAGTCTGTTTTGTCTGATCTGAGAATTGCTACACCAGCTTTCTTTTGATTTCCATTGGCATGGAATATCTCTTTCCATCCCCTCACTTTCAGTCTGTATGTGTCCATAGGTCTGAAGTGGGTCTCTTGTAGACAGCATATATAAGGGTCTTGTTTTTGTATCCATTCAGCCAGTCTGTGTCTTTTAGTTGGAGCATCTAATCCATTACATTTAAGGTAATTATCGATAAGTATGTTCCTATTACTGTTTTCTTAATTGTTTTGGTTTTTTTATTGTAGGTCTTTTCCTTCTCTTATGTTTCCTGCTTAGAGAAGTTCCTTTAGCATTTGTTGTAATGCTGGTTTGGTGGTGCTGAATTCTCTTAACTTTCTTGTCTGTAAAGGTTTTAATTTCTCCATCGAATGTGAATGAGATCCTTGCTAGGTAGAGTAATCTTGGTTGTAGGTTTTTCCCTTTCATCACTTTGAATATGTTCTGCCACTCCCTTCTGTCTTGCAGAATTTCTGCTGAAAGATCAGCTGTTAACGTTATGGGGATTCCCTTGTATGTTATTTGTTGTTTTTCCCTTGCTGCTATTAATATTTTTTCTTTGTATTTAATTTTTGATAGTTTGATTAATATGTGTCTTGGCATGTTTCTCCTTGGATTTATCCTGTATGGGACTCTCTGTGCTTCCTGGACTTGATTGACTATTTCCTCTCCCATGTTAGGGAAGTTTTCAACTATAATCTCTTCAAATAGTTTCTCAGTCCCTTTCTTTTTCTCTTCTTATGGGACGCCTATAATTCGAATGTTGGTGCATTTAATGTTGTCCCAGTGGTCTCTGAGACTGTCCTCAATTCTTTTCATTCTTTTTTCTTTATCCTGCTGTGTGATAGTTATTTCCACTGTTTTATCTTCCAGGTCACTTATCCGTTCTTCTGTGTCAGTTTTTCTGCTATTGATTCCTTCTAGAGAATTTTTCGTTTCATTTATTGTGTTGTTCATCATTGTTTGTTTGCTCTTCAGTTCTTCCAGGTCCTTGTTAAACATTTCTTGTATTTTCTCCATTCTATTTCCAAGATTTTAGATCATCTTTACTATCATTACTCTGAATTCTTTTTCATGTATACTGCCTATTTCCTCTTCATTTGTTTGGTCTGGTGGGTTTTTGTCTTGTGCCTTCACCTGCTGCGTATTTCTCTGTCTTGTCACTTTGCTTAACTGTGTTTGGGGTCTCCTTTTCACAGCTGCATGTTCACAGTTCCCGTTGTTTTTGGTGTCTGCCCCCAGTGGGTAAGGTTGCTTCAGTGGGTTGTGTAGGCTTCCTGGTGGAGGGGACTGGTGCCTGTGTTTTGGTGGGTGGCTCTGGATCTTGTCTTTCTGGTGTGCAGGGCTGTGTCCAGTGGTGTGTTTTGGGGTGTCTGTGAACTTAGTATAATTTTAGGCAGCCTCTCTGCTAAGGGGTGGGGTTGTGTTCCTGTCTTGGTAGTTGTGTGACATGGGGCATCCAACACTGGATCTTGTCTGGCCATTGGGTGGGGCTGGGACTAAGCGTTGAGACAGATATCCCTGAGAGAGCTCTCAGTGATTGATATTACATGAGGCCAGGAGGTCTCTGGTGGTCCAGTGTCCTGAACTGGACTCTCCCACCTCAGAGGCTTAGACCTGACACCAGGCTGGAGTACCAAGACCCTGTCAGCCACACGGAAGAAGAAAAGGGAGAAAAACAGAAAGAAAAAAAGATAATTAAAAAATAAAATAAAATAGTTAAAAGAATTATTAAAATAAAAAAGTAATAAAAAAAGAAGAGAGCAATGAAACCAATAAACCAATAAATGAAACAACGAAACAATAGACAAATCCACCAATGATAACAAGCGCTGAAAACTAAACTAAGATAAACATGTAAATCAGAAACTAGTCAGTCCCTAGTTTCATACAGCATACAGTCACATACAGCAAACCCCAAGTCTACAGTTGCTCCCAAATTCTACTGCCTCAATTTTGGGATGATTCATTGTCTATTCAGGTATTCCACAGATTCAGGGTACATCAAGTTGACTGTGGAGATTTAATCTGCTGCTCCTGAGGCTGCTGGGAGAGATTCCCCTTTCTTTTCTTTATTCGCATAGCTCCTGGGGTTCAGCTTTGGATTTGGCCCCACCTCTGCGTGTAGGTCGCCTGAGGGCATCTGTTCTTCGCTCAGACAGGACGGGGTTAAAGGAGCAGCTCATTAGGGGGCTGTGGCTCACTCAGGCCAGGGAGAGGGAGGGGTATGGAATGCAGGGGGAGCCTGTGGCGGCAAAGGCCGGTGTGACATTGCAACAGCCTGAGACGTGCCGTGTGTTTTCCCGGGGAAGTTGTCCCTGGTTCACGGGACCCTGGCACTGGCGGGCTGCACAGCCTCCCAGGAGGAGAGGTGTGGATAGTGACCTGTTCTTGCACAGAGGATTCTTGGTGGCTGCAGAAAAGCGTTAGCGTTTCATGCCCGTCTCTGGGGTCCACGCTGATAGCCACGGCTCGCGCCCGTATCTGAAATTCATTTAGGCTGTGCTCTTAATCCCCTCTCCTCACTCACCCCGAAATAATGGTCTCTTTCCTCTTAGGCAGCTCCAGACGTTTTTTCCGGACTCCCTCCTGACTAGCTGTGGCGCACTAGACCCCTTCAGGCTGTGTTCAGGCAGCCAACCCCATTCCTCTCCCTGGGGTCTGACCTCCGAAGCCCGAGCCTCAGCTACCAGCCCCCACCCGTCCCGGCGGGTGAGCAGACAAGCCTCTCGGGCTGGTGAGTGCTGGTCGGCACCGATCCTCTGTGCAGGAATCTCTTCGCTTTGCTCTCTGCACCCCTGTTGCTGCGCTCTCCTCCGTGGCTCCGAAGCTTCCCACCTCCTCTGCCTGCAGTCTCTGCCCATGAAGGGGCTTCTAGTGTGTGGAAACTTTTCCTCCTTCACAGCTCCCTCCCAGAGGTGCAGGTCCTGTCCCTATTCTTTTGTCTCTGTTTTTTCTTTTTTCTTTTGCCCTACCCAGGTACGTGGGGAGTTTCTTGCCTTTTGGGGAAGTCTGAGGTCTTCTGCCAGCACTCAGTAGGTGTTCTGTAGGAGTTGTTCCACATGTAGATGTATTTCTGATATGTATTTGTGGGGAGGAAGGTGATCTCCGCGTCTTACTCCTCCGCCATCTTGAAGGTCCTTGTATGATTGCTTCTAAGGATACTTAGCATTTGTGGGCATGGGTTTCTCATCCCTAGAGTAAGAGAGTTATTCGGATGTCTTCTAATGTAATGTTCATCTTTACTTCTTTATGAGTCCATTAATCATATGGGTCATGTCTCCTCACTTAGTACTGGCTAAAGTAGAATTTCAAACCAGGCTCAAAAACTGGCGCCTTTTTCTCTCATTGGCTTTGGCAAATCATGAGCATATGAAGCAACAAAACAGAATAATACACAGAAACCTATATTTTTATTCCTTTCCTAGAAACTATTTTAAATCAAGCACTGTTATTATTTATATTATGCAGTCTTTCCCTTCATTAATAAAGCATTTTTTTAAATAATAAAAATTTATTTAGAACGACAATATTCTGTGTTAGAGGAGGAATTGCTGTGTTCAATTGGATGAAGTTGTGCTGGTATTCACATCTTTAAAAACATCTTCCAAAACTTGACCCTGAATTTCGAAAGCCCTTGAAGCAAACTCTCTTAGTAAAAACTAGCAGGAGAAGGACTGAGGTAGAAAAGAGGTCATGACTAATTGCCTGGGAATGTTTCCTCACGCTTAAAAAGAGGTGGAAGAGTGGGGTGAGGAAGTGGGGTGGTGTGACCTTTTGATCCTAGATGTCTTGCTTATATTTCCTTATCACGAACCTTTTTGCTAAAAGTGAAGTGTTGGTAAAGTGGCTTTAGTCTGCCAGAGAGCCTCTTGGCCTTGGTCCAAACCTAACTGAAATATTATCAGAAATACATTCTTTACCATGTATAGCACTTGCAAGTTCTTCTAATGAGGTCCACACATGGTAGCCAATTAGGATAATCCAGTGCCTTGGGCAGGGAAGAGAATGCCTTCTCACGTAGGGGTTATCCATGTAGGGGTTATCCACCAAATGTGGCTTTGCGTGGCATGTCCAGGGGATGATGCCAAAGTGCTGTTTTGTGGGACAGAAATAAGTACCATTATATATTTGTGAAGCTCAAAAAAGCATCTAGTTTTTATACTCTTATTTGAGAAAAAAATGACTTAAAGCTTATTTTATTCTAGGATAAAACTAAAAAGAAACCTTGATGGAGTATGCCTCTGGAAGGAGGCTGCACATGGCAAGTTTAAGGAAGATGACATGATGGGTGGTTAATAGGACAAGAAGAAAGGGTTGGTGACAGACTCGGGGAGATAACAAGCTCATGACACACAACAAGCTCACAATATACACACATTCATAGAATGTCTAGAATCAGTGTGCCAAAATACGTAAGGGTCCAAAATATACTCTAAAACTTCAGATATTCTATGCCTTTTATTTATATAGTGCTTATTTTTAAGGAACTCCTAGAGTTTTATTTATAATTTAGATTAGTCTAATTTTGCCCTTGGAGTCTTAAAAGCCTCATGCTTCTTTTAGGCAGGCAGTAGACTCCTCCGATTCCTGGCACCATTTCATGTTAGGAAACCAAGTTCCACTCGACGTTTCCTGGAGATAGCCTTGATTCATGGCAAAATTAGATCTGTTCTCCAGAGTCATCAACAGTCAAAACTTAAAAGGCATGTGGTAGAACCTGCCTCTGCCCAGAACATTTTGAAATTCCATGGGCAGCCAGTGAGCCTGCAAAACCGTTACCAAGTTTGCTTCACTGTCATTCTTTGGGGACAATGGAGCTGCATTCTCAAGGGTGCCTTTCTTGTGCTCACTGGGTTCCCTGGCAGCTAATACAAGAGCACATTGCAAATTGGCAAGAGGCATACATCTTATTCCTAGAAAAAGACTCAATACTAGCTTGTATATCCAGACATTTCAGAGCTGCTAGAGCTTATAGGGGAGGAAAAAAAATTTGTCCTTCTCTCAAAGTCAGTCTCCATTATAGGAGAGCCAACTGGAAATCTATCATTGGCATGGATCTGTCCTGACTGGATTTGACACGGATGTACCTAAGTGGAATTCTAAAGTCTTGGTCATTTTTGAAGACCATTCTGCTTCCTTCTTGTGCCTCTCTAGAGTGTAAACAGTGCTGATGAATCTATGTGTTACATCTTGTGAGTCATATATTTGCATTTTAACAGAGGTGTCCAGTCCTTAACCCGAAGGACTGAATCTTAGGGTGGGAATTTCAGCTCCTGTGGCAGACCGGGGGGAAGAAATTTTGGGAATGAGTGTGCTTAGTGGAAAGGCTTAAATCAACCCAAGAGGATGGATAAGTATAATTTATCTTGTGCCATCACTTGCCAGAGTTATTTCTGGGAGCCCCTCTGATGTGGATTCCGTAGAACTCTGTGAATCAGAAGGAATGCAGTGAATGACCTCAGCTCCAAAGGGGGCTGCCTACCTCCATCTGTGCCAGGATCTGGATGACAGGGAGTAAAATATAGACCCTAGTCCTTGGGTATTGTGCCCTCCTGGAAGATCTGGCCTTCCAGAAGGGAGGAACCCAGATGGAAAATGACCTGAAGTACATACCATTGAAGTGCCACATGGGAGGGAGAATAGTAGGTTTGTGGAAAGGGAGAAGACCATCCATTCTCTTACTCCTGTCGTGGAAGAGCCTGCAGAATATAGGAAAGGGTGCTCATTTATCCTAGACGTCACTCTGCCACCATCTGGGTGAGTGGCCTTGCTGTATTCCAGTCAGCAGCTAAATTATCCAGTTGCTTTCTCGAAACCTGCTCAAAACCAGACATTTCCTTGGAGCAACATTGGCAATTTATTTTACTGTCTTAAGTTACTTCTGCTTTGAAAGCAACTTAAACCAAATAATTTTGGAGATGATATATGGAAAAGAACTTTAAGACCTTAGTTTACCATTTGTTCATGTCTGGTATAGATCTAGAACCACTTTTGGGGGGAAACCTTGGCTCTGACTGCAGGTGCTATGAGGCCTCTGCAGAATGGCTGAGTTAATGTGCCATTCAGGCAGGAGTCAGGATTAAGATCTTAAATTAGGATCTTAAATAGTCAAATTGACTATTCAATGCTTTTTTTCTAATTATAAAGTAATTTACACAAATTATAGAAAATATAGGAAAATAATAAAAATCACTTATAGTTCTGTGTTTCAGAGATACGGCTATTAAAATTTTGGAGTACTTCCTCCCATTCTAAACTATATGAATTAGTAACTTACTTTACAAGGTAGGGAACACACCATATATATATATATATATATATATATATATATATATTTAAAATTTCTGTTTCTTTTACTTATTACTAAATCAGGAATGTTTTCTTATGTTATTAAATATTGTTTGAAATCACGCTATTTACTGGTTGCATACTATTTCATTGTAAGAATATATTATAATTTATTTACGTGATCCTTTACGGTGATGGCTCAAATTACCTTGATCTCTCAGGCACCTTTCTTCTGCTCATGTGCCCTTAACTTTTATGAGAGATGCTATTAATAACATAGGCCTGTTATGATGGTTCATTTTATGTGTCAGGTTGGCTAGGCTATGGTGCCCGGTTGTTTGGTCAAACACTAGTCTAGCTGTTGCTGTGAAGGTAATTTGTAGATGTGATTAACATTTACAACAGTTGACTGTAAGTAAAGGAGATTATCCTGGGTAGTGTATGTGGGCTCATCCAATTAGTTGAAAGCTTTATGAGCAAAAACTGAGGTTTCCTGAAAAAAAAAAAAAAAAAAGAAATCTGCCCCAAGATTGTAACAGAAATTCTGCCTTGAGTTTCCAGCCTGCTGGCCTGCCTTACAGATTTCAGATGTGCTAGCCTCTATAATCCCATGAGCCAATCCTTGAAATACATCTTTAGATCTGTTTTTCCAGAGAACCCCAACTGATACACCTGTAAAACCTGTTATCACATTTGCCTTGAGAATGTCATCAAAGACCTTGCCTATCACATAAATTAGAACGCCTGCAAGAGATCTCACATAAAATTTTCTTAAAAATTAGTAGTAGGAAAATATCTGCTTCCACTGAATACTAGTATGTTGCCTATTCTCTGATAGTGAGAAGCACACCACTATCCTACTCTTCTTTGGGTTTAGTTGGGAAGAAGCATGGAGCTCAGCCATGGTGGGTCAATTTATATTCTTTCTTCTAGGTCACAACTTAGCACCTCACTTAAATTTTCCTCTATCCTTTTCTTTACTCGTATCTGTAAGCTGTCTTAATTCTCTGTGGAAAAGGATAAGATGTAAAGAGCCAAGGTCCACCCTCTGTTTTTCTTCCTTTGATTTTAGGGTGAATGTTTTCCCTCCCTCTCTGGCTGAATAGAAATTATATTTACTTTTGCCCTTTTCCTAAAGACTTGAGAAAAACCATTAAAAAAAATCTGTTTTCTTTTCTCCAGTCTGTACTGCAGTAATGGCTTCCCACTGAGTTACAGCCAGCAGGGCCCCACCACCTTGGGCAGGATCATTGGATCAGCTCTCAGGTGTTTGAAGTTGGCTAAGCCTGGTCAGTGGATGAGCCTAGAGACCAGAAGGCAGGATATTGGGTAGGCTTAGTTTACTCAATTACTTGTATGTATTAAAAAGCTTTGCTCAAGAATTTTTTTCCAATATAATCCCCATTATTTCAATTTGAAGGCCTGTTTCAACAGAAGTCATTCTGTTGTCAGTATCAAATTTTTCTGCATAGTAATCTGGCTCAATCATGGCCATCGGCAGTTTAATAAGATTCAGATGGCATACAACCCATATGAAAGATGTGAAAACCTTAGACATGCATTAATAGCTCCTGGTCCTGGCACCACAAAATATCACCAAACCCCAGGTCTGCTTTTTGCTTCCAGTAGATGCTTTTGATTTACAGGCACATTAAAATTACATAGGAAATATAAATATCCAAAGTAAAAGGCATGTGAAAGAGACTATTTTACCTGTCCAGGAATATTTTATACTTTGGTGAGAAGATGATGTGGCAGCCTGGCACATTTGGAATTCCAAGGGAAAGAGAGCCAGATAGCCCTTAAAGAAAGATATATCGAATAGAGTCATCTCCAATGACTAATGAATATGGTTAGCACAGTATATCAGGAAACAGAATACTCTCATTTTCTTCTTCTGAGAGTACAAAGTATAGAGGAATCTAATGTTCTTTGTAAAAATATTTTTGTATTTATTGTTTAGTCTCCCAAATGGCTATTCTCCCAAAAGGCAAAGATAGTTTGAGTCCCAGAATTTGGATTTAACCTTAGAGTTTCTCTAAATACCATTTGTCTGATGTTTCTTTAATATGGAGATTAAATGCAAACATGAAATTAACTTCCTTGAAACATTCACTTTGAACTTTGCTTTTCTGCTACTGAGGAGATGATCTTTTGAACAGATGCCCTGCCACATCGACAGTGCGTTCAGAGCTTGGATGTGGGCCAGCCTTGCTTAGCCGTTTTTCCTTGTTTAGCTCGCTCAATATTATTGGCAGGTTGCTTCCACCAAAACCCCTATTTTCTAAAGGATTTTTGACAACTTCAAGTAGGTTCAGTATCTTTCATGGGAACTTGTGCTAACCGGGCAGAAAGACTGATGTGCCAATTACAGCAGCAGCAGAAGCTGAGTGGCTTTTGTTTTATTAGAAATATAATCCAATCCTGTGCAGGCCAATATATAGAGCCTATGATGTAATTTTTAAAGTAATACACAACCAAAAAACTATTTAAATTACATAGTGTTCCTTTTCTGAATGGTCTTGGAGGACCTTTTTAGATAATTTCAAAATTCTTTAATTAGTTTTATAATGGTGATTAGCATTATTATCCTCCCTTTAGAAAGGAGAATTTACTCTTATGATGAGCAAGGTTCTTTCCTTCTATTTTGGCAAGTATATGAAAGTGACTGAATCAGCACCATTCTTTTCTTAACTTCTGGGAACTCAGGATGATTGGTGGGGTAACCCTTTAAGTTAAACTATCTATTTGAAGCATTCACTAAAATGCGAAGGCTGAAAAATCCACAGTTCTTAATTTGTCGTTTTGGTAGCATTGCTCACTGATGAACAAAGAATTATTTGCTAATGAGGAATATTGATTCTTATGTGTTTTAATGCAGAATTTTTTTTTTTTAAAGCTTGGCAGAGATTGGGAACGCTACTGACTAGACATAGGAAATGTTCTTCCATTAACACTTCACAAATACATTTTATGATGATCCTGGCCTTATAAGGAAAGCTTTATGAATTCAGTAAGGGCCCATATACAACATTTTTGGATGTTATACGTAGTATGAGTAGTTCTCTTTTTAAGTAAACACAGCATGCAATACAATAAGCCTAATAAAGCAAGGAATTATATATATATATATATAAAATTCATTTTATATATTCTCCATCCTCAAAATTAAAGTGCTGTGTATTAAACTGTGCGGAGTGAAAGTATTGCCCAGCCTTATTAGGCAATGAAGGGAGGGCAATGCCATAATGATAGAAGCAGTTGGTGTAAAATTGGGGATTATGGGAAATTCTGTGGTTCAGGGAGGAAAATGGGTAGCTAATAGCAAACAAAAGATACTTAGGTTGCTGCTGCACAGGAAATATAAACTGTTAAGAGACAATTAGAATCATCAGTGTTCAATCATTTGATTTCAATGATCAGCATTTTAATGGCCTTAGACAAAATTTTCAGGCCAGCATATTATGTCTTTTACTTCCCATCATTTATAATAGAGAATGATGGGAAATTAGTAAGACAGTAATTTTATAGGTGACTTTATTAAAAAATTAATTTTTCCATCAAGTAAAATATACACACAGTCTTTGGAAATACCCATTTAAGTATCAGATTAAAAAAAATTTATTGAAGTATAGTTGATATACAACGTTGTATTAATTTCTGCTGTACAGCAAATTGATGCCTATACATATATAAATTCTTTTTCATGTTCTTTTTCATTATGGTTTATCGTAGGATATTGAATATAGTTTCCTGTGCTATACAGTAGGACCTTGTGCTTTATCCATCCTATATGTAATAGTTTGCATCTGCTAATCCCAAACTCCCAATCCTTCCCTCCGTCACCCCCCCTTGGCAACCACAAGTCTGTTCTCTATATCTGTGAGTCTGTTTCTGTTTCATAGATATGTTTATTTGTGTTATATTTGAGATTCCACATATAAGTGATATTATATTGTATTTGTCTTTCTCTTTCTGACTTAACTTTGCTTAGTATGATAATCTCTAGTTCCATCTATGTTGCTGCAAATGGCATGATTTCATTCTTTTCTTATGGCTGAGTAATATTCCATATTATCCATTCATATATATATATATATATATATATGAATGGATAAAGAAGATATCTTCTTTATCCATTCATCTGTCAATGGACATTTAGGTTGTTTCCATATCTTGGCAATTGTAAATTGTGCTGCTATGAACATTGGGGTGCATGTATCTTTTCAAATTAGAGTTTTATTCAGATATATGCCCAGGAGTCAGATTGCTGGATCATATGGCAACTCTATTTTTAGTTTTTTTTTTTTTTTTTTTTGCAGTACGCGGGCCTCTCACCATCGTGGCCTCTCCCGTTGCGGAGCACAGGCTCCGGACGCACAGGCTCAGTGGCCATGGCTCACGGGCCCAGCCGCTCCGGGGCATGTGGGATCTTCCCAGACTGGGGCACGAACCCGTGTCCCCTGCATCGGCAGGCGGACTCTCAACCACTGCGCCACCAGGGAAGCCCTATATTTAGTTTTTTAAAGAACCTCTATACTGTTTTCTATAGTGGCTACACCAATTTACATTCCCACCAACAGTGTGGGAGGGTTTCCTTTTCTCCATGCCCTCTCCAGCATTTATTGTTTGTAGACTTTTTAATGATGGCCATTCTGACTGGTGTGAGGTGACACCTCATTGTAGTTTTGATTTGCATTTCTCTAATAATTAGCAAGGATGAGCATCTTCCCATGTGCCCATTGGCCATCTGTATGTCTTCTTTGGAGAAATGTCTATTTAGGTCTTCTGCCCATTTTTCAACTGGGTTGTTTGTTTTATTGTTATTGAGTTGTATGAGCTGTTTGCATATTTTGGAAATTAAACCCATGTCAGTCACATAATTTGCAAATATTTTTTCCCAGTCCGTGGGTTGCCTTTTTGTTTTGTTTACAGTTTCCTTTGCTGTGCAAAAGCTTATAAGTTTGATTAGGTCACATTTGTTTATTTAAAAAAATTTTTTTAACATCTTTATTGGAATATAATTGCTTTACAATGGTGTGTTAGTTTCTGCTTTATAACAAAGTGAATCAACTATACGTACACATATATCCCCATATCTCCTCCCTCTTGCATCTCCCTCCCACCCTCCCTATCCCACCCTTCTAGGTGGACACAAAGCACCAGGCTGATCTCCCTGTGCTATGCGGCTGCTTCCCACTAGCTATCTATTTTACATTTGGTAGTATATATAAGTCCATGCCTCTCTTTTGCTTTTATTTCTGTTGCCTTGGGAGACTGACCTAAGAAAGCATTGGTAAGATTTATGATTTGCCTATGTTCTCTTCTAGGAGTTTTATGGTGTCATGTCTTATATGTAAATTTTTAAGCCATTTTAAGTATCTGATTTTATTTTAATTTATTTACTATGTTGAGTTGTTTAGAAATTTTTTATATTTATATTAATTCACTCGATTAAATGCTTGATCAGTGTCAAAATAGTCTATTTAAAGATTGGACAAAATAAACAGCAATAACAATAAGAGCAAATCCTCATTGGCAAGAACATAATTTCATGGTTCATGGACAGCTTCTAAGAATCATTTTTTACATTGATAGCTATCATTGTTGAGTGTTTACTATGTGCTAGGTGTACTATAAACATTACTTTATTGAATCATTATAACTGGCAGATGCTTATAGAGTTTAGGTAAAATGCAAGGGTTCATATAGGGAGTAAGACGGGGAGCTGGGTTTGTGTCCAGGTCAGCTTGGCTCCCTATGCTATGTACGTTACCACCGTAGTACTCTCCTCCCAATTTTTTGAAATTTTCTATCACTTTTCCTTACAATGCCTTGGCTACAGGTCAGATACTAATATGGAAACAAGCAATGCATTTCCTTCTTGCCTTGCTTGAACATTCTGTTGACTATGTCAGACAGGCCCAACTGTCCTTGGAGTTCCTGAGGAGGCTGTGACCTGAGAACTCTGCTTGAAAGCTCTTGGGTATGTTCTTGGCCTCTGCCTTCTGACTTGGTGATAGTGACCAGAAGGGAGAACAATGTCAGAGGGCAGCCATGCCAGGGAGTGGGATTCTGGGCAGAGTAGAGCTGTGGAGCCTTCCTTCCTGCACCCTTCTCTTTCCTTGTTGGCATAGTCTTTATTGAGCTCTGGAGACTATTACAATCTTGCTTAGCTGATACCAAGAAGCATTCCAGAGGAAGGAGGATGATTGAATTTCACTGTGGGGATGGGGGAAAGGGAGAAATTCCTGCTCTAACTTTGAGCCATGGGACTGACACAAACCATAAGGATTGTTCATAAGGAAAATGAACAGAAAAAACTCTTTGACAGTTCTACTGCTTGTTGGAGACCTACCCGCCATGCCACTTTTTTCTTTTTATAAGGAGACACTAGAGAGAGGAGTTTGTAAAAAAAAAAAACCCTTGGCAGTGTGGTTGGCATATGCTTTTTGGAATGTAGAGAAATCTTGCATAACAAAATTAATTTTTATGGCATAGTGAATTTTCTATCAGTCTGGATGGAAACATTCTGACAGTGGGAATTAGCAAAAGGGAAATGATTCATATAATACATTAGCACTAGTGTTTGACACATTCCCTCCTTCCCTTTTTTCCCTCCCTCACTCTCTCTCTCTGTTTCTTCCTTCCTTCCTTCCTTCCTTTCTTCCTTCCTCTCTCCCTCCCTTCCTCCTTCCCTTCCTTCCTTCCTTCCCTGTCTCCTTCCATTCTTCCTTTTTAAAAAATTAGGGGGCTTCCCTGGTGGTACAGTGGTTAAGAATCCGCCTGCTAATGCAGGGGACATGGGTTCGAACCCTGGTCTGGGAAGATCCCACGTGCCGCGGAGCAAGTAAGCCCATGTGCCACAACTACTGAGCCTGCACTCTAGAGCCTGCAAGCCACAACTACTGAAGCTCATGTGCCACAACTACTGAAACCTGCATGCCACAACTGCTGGGCTCGCGTGCCACAACTACTGAAGCCCGTGTGCCTAGAGCCCATGCTCCGCAACAAGAGAAGCTGCCGCAATGAGAAGCCCTCACACCACAATGAAGAGTAGCCCCCGCTCACTGCAACTAGAGAAAAGCCTGTGCGCAGCAACGAAGACCCAATGCAGCCAAAAATAAAATAAATAAATAAATTTTTTAAATCTATGCATTAAAAAAAAATTATGTACCTATTATATATGAGTGTATGCCAGTAGCTGGGGATCTAAATACAAATCAGATATGGATCTTACCTCAACTAATACAATATATTAATATTATATATATATTAAATAATATACCATGATTAATATGAAATTGAACATATGACAAGTACAAATATGATGCTAGAGGAGTTCAACTTTCATTTATTTGTTCACATAATGGATATATGTTAAGGACACTAGGGACTAGGCATTGAGCCAATGCTGGGGTTATGGCTGTAGTTGCCCTCAAAGAGTTAAATATCAGTAGAGCACACAGACATTTACAGGCATTTACAATGCGTCATGGTCATTGCTAAATCTTATTCTTTCAACAAATAAATTTCATTGCCTACTAAATGCCAAGCATTCCTTAAGAGAAGTTGAGATGAATTCATGAAGAAGGTCTTCTTTGAGCTGGATATTGAAGGGTGGGTTTGAGCATAGAGATGGGGGGAGAAAAGCATTCACATCTGAGAATAAGGGGAGAGTGATGGTAAACATTCAAGATTTTAGGAAGAAAATAATATGGTAACAATAACAATAGCTAACCTTACGTAATAGTTAGCCAGGGACTGTGCCAGGGACTATTCTAAATGCTTGGCATATGCTTTATTGACTGCAGTGTTTCTTATATCATCCCTGTAATTTAGATACTGTTGCTGTTTTACACATGAGACACAGAGAGGTTAAATGACTTTCCCAAAGCTGCGCAGCTAGTAAGGGATCAATCTGGGATTCAAACTCAGTTAGTCCAGATTGCTGTTAGTGAAGTCAAGGAAGGGAAAAGCTGTGAGGTAGAAAATAGCAAGGAGTTCAGACCTGAGACTAAGGTTGGTGTGGAGGAAGTGTGGAAAATAAATGGACAAGGTAATTTGGGCCATATTATAAAAGGCCCTAAGAGTCCGATTGTGCATATGAATTTCCTTTTGTAAATAAAGGGGAGCCACTGAAGGTTTTTGAGCACAGAGTACTGTTATTTGAGCTGCGCTCCAGAAGGTTCATCCTGAAACACTGTGTGAAATGAGGGGTGACAAGGCAGGAAGAGAAGTTAGGGACTGATTGTGGGGGTAGGTGGGAATGAGGCTCAGTGACAGTAATGAGAGAGTTCTTAAAAAGGGGGGAGGTTTACAGGGCTTAGGAACTTAGGACGCTGAGGCATCGAGTTAACCTCTGGCCTATGACAGGCAGTGGTCTTAAAGGGTTAAATGAATATGTATGCCTGCTATGGAAATCTCTTGGGCATTAACATTTTCCACTCATCAGTGGTTGTGGTGGTTGTATCGAATGCCCTTGTGATGGAAGAAAAAGAACAAACATCAAAAGTACCTTTTAACTTCACAATTCTTTCTAAATTTCTTTAAACTTACAGGCTATACTGCTGATTTGCAGACTTCAAAGTACACAGAAGGATCAGGGTCAGATTGAAAAATTATTTCTTACAGTTGATAAAATATGCATGTGAATCCTATGACCTGACACTGAAATTATTTATGTGTTAATATAACTTTGTAACACTAATTGTACTGTTTAGAGCCCCTTTTTCCCCTTCTCATAGCTTTTTCGCTGTAAGTTCTGGCAAATAATTTTTGCTTATTATTTATGCTGTACTTTACAGGTTCCATGTGTTGTTTATAGATTCAAAAATATCAAGTTGTTTCTTTTGGAGGGATCATGGCAAGAAGACTAAACTTGAATGTGTTCCTATGGGCAAGGGTTGGGAGTTTTGTATTCAACTTGCTGTCAGGTTTTAAATGTTCTTTTAGTCCTTATTACCTAATGAGAACACCATCTGAATATATTTGTGATACTTTTTCTTAGATGCAACACTTTATGGTTTTTCAATTCTTTTTCAAATGGGAGTTACTATTCTCCTTCCTCCCATGTGAAGGGAGGGAAATAAGATAGAAAATTGAGAATTGAAGCTTTCCCCATAAACTTACCAGATTTTCACATATTTGTGAGATTCCCATTAATAACAATATCAGAATTTCTTTGCTTTTGTAGACTAAAATTTTATTTCTTTTGTTTTATAGATTAAAATTTTGTTGGAATTGATAGAAATATACCATTTGATGGTACTGAACATTGTGTGCTCTGCAGGTTTTAGATACTGGTCATTTGCAGTTTTCCTTTTAGAGTTGAATGTTAATGTTTAAAAGTTCTTAAAGCAGTGGGTTGTCTTTAATTCTTGGTTATGTGATGTCTACACAATTATTTTTAATAGTCTCCTTGACTTTTCCAGACGTTTGAGGTAGTATTGTGAAATCGTTAAGAAAATTAAGCTCTGGGTTTTACCATTGCTTCTCAAACTTCAGTTGCATATGAATTACTGGAGAATCTTTTTAAAGGGCAGACTATGACCAATAAGTCTGGGTGGGGCCTGAAATTCTGATTTCTAATAAGTTGGTCTTACGGACCACACTTCTTATAGCACAGTCTAGGTTCCACTCCTTGTGTGTAGTACTTCCTAACTGTGTGACTCTGAGCAGATCACTTAATTGCTCTTAGTTCATTTTCCTCATTTGCCACATACCATAGGGAGGCTGTGAGGATTAAGTGAGAAAGTGTATACAAAGAGCCTCGTACATTGAAAATATTTAATAAAGTAAATGGTAGCTACTGTTATTTACCATTTCCTTTACAGGTAGAATATCATTTTAAGAGCTTGCTGAGGGACTTCCCTGGTGGTCCAGTGGTTAAGACTCTGTGCTTCCACTGCATCGGGCTCGGAGTTTGATCCCTGGTGCGGGAACTAAGATCCTGCATGCTGCATGGCAAGGCCAAAAAAAAAGAGCTTGCTGAGAAGTCAAAATTGTTGCATGGTGACTAAATCTGGTTTTGGAGCAAAAGTCCTTGGTTGAAGTTCTGTCTCTTTTATGCATTGCTGTGGGACCACAGATAGGTCATTTCATTTCATTTTCATGAGTTGTAGTTGTAAAATAAGAGAGGGTTGGGCTACAGATTTGTGAGGTTTCTTTCAACTTGAACTAGTGATTCTATAACCATTCAGTGAAGTATACTATTCTGTTTTTTAGAATGTTGACATAGAATAAGTCATGTATTTGTTTCGTCTGCTTTTAAATTCATTTGATTTAAATTTGATTCCAGAGGTCCTCACTAATTTCTTTCCTTGCCCCCCATATGTTGGTTATTGTTTTGATAAAGAATTCTATAAGTCTGTTGGGACTGCCAATTGAAGCTATGGACAGTTCTGAAGTATCAAAAGAAAGCTCAGTCAGGATACTAGAGAAACCACTCTGTAGCTGAAGACAAAAGTTGCCTTCAGCTTTTGTAAATTATCATACCTGAACCATTATTATAGCTTATGAAATCATTCAGATTGCTCCCCCAGTTGCTTGGATAATTGTCTAGAGCTTGCCTCCAAATTTCAATCTTAGAGAAAAGGCATCCCCCAAATATTCCAATCCTAACTACCAGTACTTTTTTTTTTTTTTTTTTTGTGGTACATAGGCCTCTCACTGTTGTGGCCTCTCCAGTTAAGAGCACAGGCTCCGGACGTGCAGGCTCAGCAGCCATGGCTCACGGGCCCAGCCGCTCTGCGGCATGTGGGATCTTCCCGGACCAGGGCACGAACCTGTGTCACCTGCATCGGCTGGTGGACTCTCAACCACTGCTCCACCAGGGAAACCCCTACCAGTACATTTTGAAAATTATATTAAATTATTTAATATGCTAGAGGTATCAAATGTAAGTGGCATCTCCAAAGGGAAAAGATTTTTATTAAGAAAATAAATTGCTACATGGACAGGTGTTTGGGAAAACTTCTGTTATACAAGATTTATTAGTCATCAAAGTTTTCTTTAGCTGTGTTATCAGCTAAAGAAGATGACTTTGTAGTAGTGAATAATAGAAGTTTGAAAATGGGAGATAGAAGAGTTGAATTTTATTAATATGGAAATATTCCTGTCCATTTCCAAAAAGATTTTGAAGCAGCTGGAAGCTTGGTTAAAAATGCAGCATTGGGATTTCCATGGCAGTCCAGTGGTTGAGCCTCCGCCTTCCAATGTAGGGGGTGCATGTTCGATCCCTGGTCGGGGAGCTAAGATCCCACATTACTCGCGGCCAAAAGACCAAAGCACAAAACAGAAGCAATACTGTAACAAATTCAATAAAGACTTTAAAAATGGTCCATATCAAAAAATCTTAAAAAAAATGCAGCATTGACAAAGAAATGGTGAGATGGCTACTGTTATACACTGCCAATAAGAATGCAAATTTGTATGACCTTTCTGGGAAGCAACTTGTCAATATTTCTTAAGAGTCTTAAAAATATTAATGTTCTTTCACCCAAAAATTCTACCTTTAAGGTTCGGTTCTGAGAAATTAATATAAAATGAGAATACAGGTTTGTGCTGAGGATTTTAATCACATTATTTATAATAGTGATGTGGTAGACTATAAGTTCCATGAAGACAGTGATTATGCTTGTTTGTGCTCATATATCATTAGTGCCTAGTATAGTTTCTGGTGCACATTAGGCATTCAATAAATATCTACTGAATAAATGAACCTAAATGTTGAACAATGGGGAAATGGTTAAATAAGAGATGGTGTATCACATATGATGGAATATTATACAGTCATTTAAATGTGCTTATGTGAAATACTCATTTAAAGAGCAAGATAAAACACTGCATATACAGTATGAGATAAACTGTGTAAAAATACATCCGTATAAAGTAAAGACTGGGGAATTCCCTAGTGGTCCAGTGGTTAGGACGCTGTGCTTTCACTGCTGAGGGTCTGGGTCGGGGAACTAAGGGATCCCACAAGTTTCATGGCACAGCCAATAACAAACAAATAAATAAATGAAAACACTAAAAGAAAAGTCTTTAAAATTTCAGTAGTAATGATGTCTGAATGTTGGGTTGATAGGTGCTATATTTCTTAATTTCCCAAATTTTCTTCAATGTGCATGTTATTTTATATTAAAAAAGTTTTTTTCTTAAAGTGCAGTAGTTCCTTAAACAATTGAAAACATTGTATAAACTTACTCTAAGTCTAAACAAGAAGGCTCTTTTTTTTATCTCTGTGTTCTTCATTTTCTGTGCTTTAAAATGAGTTGAAGAGAAATAAAAACATATGTCCACATGAAGACTTATGCACAAATGTTCATAGCAGTATTATTAATAACGACTTGCATGGGAATGTCCATAGCAGTATTATCCATAATAGCCAAAAAGTGGAAGCACCCCAGATATTTATCAATTGATAAATGGATTAAACAAAATGTGTCATATCTGTATAAGGGAATACTATTCAGCAATAAAAAGGAATGAGGTACTGATATAGACTTACAGCATGGATGAACCTTAAAAATGTTATGCTAAGTGAAAAAAGTCATATGCAAAAGACCACATATTATGATCTACATGAAATATTCAGAAAAGACAAGTCTATGGAAGCAGAAAGTAGATTAGAGCTTGCCAGAGCCTGGGTGTGGGAACAGCAAGTAACTATAAATGGTTATGAGGGATCTCATTGGGGTGATGAAAATGTTTTAAAACTGGATTATTGGGATGGTTGCACAACTTGGCAAACTTACTAAAAAAATCATTCAAATGTGCACATAAAATTGGAGATTTTTATGATAGGTAGTTTAATGCAACTTAAAAAAACATAATGGCATTGGATCAGTAAAAATCCACATAGTGTGAGAATGTAAAAGAAAATATAAAAAGAATATATACAAAAAACAAGTATCGTGTGTGTGTGAGGGGAAATCACATGTCTTGTTTTATAACAGAGAAAACTTGCTTTTTCATATATATGGATTAAATAATTCTTTAGGGGAAAAATGAGTCTAAGTAAGATAGTTCAAAAATTGTTCTGTTTTTAGTTTTTTAAGGAACCTCCATAATACTGTTCTCCATAGTGGCTATATCAATTTACATTCCCGCCAACTTAACGCATGTATGTGGAATCTAGAAAAATGGTACAGATGAACTTATTTGCAGGGCAGGAATAGAGACTCAGATGTAGAGGATGGATGTGTGCACACAGGGGAGGGGGAAGGGGAGGGTGGGATGGATTGGGAGATCTGGTTGACATAAATACACTACCATGTGTAAAATAGATAGCTAGTGGGAACCTTCAGTATAGCACAGAGAGCTCAACTCTGTGCTCTGTGATGACCTAGATGGGTGGGATGGGGCGGGGGAGGGAGGTCCAAGACAGATGGGATATATGTATACATATAGCTGATTCACTTCGCTGTACAGCAGAAACTAATGCAACATTGTAAAGCAATTATACTCCAATAAAAAAATGGTACTTCTGTTATTGAATGAATATTTGAGGCGTCATTTAATGTGAAATCCCTACATTGCCACCTATATCATATGCATTTCAGTACTTAATTATTACTTCTATTGTAAGTTTCCTTCTCTGGTTAAGAACACAGCCTTTGGTTTATGCTGGGGGAAGGAGCTTCCTTTGATCAGGATTGCATTTTCCCAGTGCTTCCCAGCCCATGTGACTCTCCAGTGGAGATTCCCCTCTGGGAAGTGGTTTTCTTCAAGTCTGAAAAACCCTCTTTGCTCGATAGTTCTTTAGTTCAATTCACAGTGAAGTTAGTAGTTTAGAAAAAAAGCCTTTTGAGTTGTTAGCTTGTTTATCGATATGACAAGTTGTCCTGGCCTCTGTTGGTGAAACAGAGAAGTAACAACAGCCTAGGGCCCAGGCAGTGCAGATGGCAGGCAAAAACCAGACCAGGCTCTCTTCCTCTGAGGCACTGTGGGGGTCTTGAGTTACCCAAGGTGGGGATCTGCCTCCCCCTCATGCCTTCCCAGTTACAATATGCCCAGCTATAGGATTTCCTCAGCTTTACAAACATTGGCGTTTCCCCCACTGTTGCTTTGAACGCTGCACTCTAATGTAATAGGAGATCCCAATTTGAACAGCAGAGATTGATTTTACTGTTGTTGCAAAAGGATGGTAGTAGGTAAGTGATCCCCTAATGCCTGGGCCCTTTAATGAGCTGGCATCTCAGCTTTCTAGAGGTGTCAACTGCCACCGGGAAAGCACAGAAATGGAACTACTTTTACAAAAGAAAAAGTGAGAAACTTGCCTCTCATTGACCATTTAACTGTTATTTTACACCAAAGTTTACTCTTACTATAGGCTTGTGTCCCTAATTATAAAGGCCAGTCCCCTTACATCAATCTCACTTGAGAGCAGTGTGGGCCGGGAGAGGATTGGACTCACACTGATAGACTGAGTCTGGAGATAGATACTCAGATTTCTCAGTTTAGTTTTGAGAGATTTTTTGGGGTGGTGGGGTGGTGGAGTCACTTCTCTTTTGTTTTCAATGTCATAACTGTACTATAAGGGTACTATTTCCTTTCTCCTACTCCTCAGTGCTTGGCTTTTTTGTTTCTTTTAAACATCTTTATTGGAGTATAATTGCTTCACAATGCTGTGTTAGTTTCTGCTGTATAACAAAGTGAATCAGCTATACATATACATATATCCCCATGTCTCCTCCCTCTTGCATCTCCCTCCCACCCTCCCTATCCCACCCCTCTAGGTGGTCACAAAGCACCGAGCTGATCTCCCTGTGCTATGCGGCTGCTTCCCACTAGCTATCCATTTTACATTTGGTGTGTATGTATGTCCATGCCACTCTCTCACTTCGTCCAAGCTTACGCTTCCCCCTCCCCATGTCCTCAAATCCATTCTCTACATCTGCGTCTTTATTCCTGTCTTGCCCCTAGGTTCCTGAGAACCTTTTTTTTTTGTTTTTTTTTAGATTCCATATATACATGTTAGCATACAGTATTTATTTTTCTCTTTCTGACTTACTTCACTCTGTATGACAGTCTCTAGGTCCATCCACCTCACTACAAATAACTCAATTTTGTTTTTTTTTTATAGCTGAGTAATATTCCATTGTATGTATTTGCCACATCTTCTTTATACATTCATCTGTCCATGGACACTTAGGTTGCTTCCATGTCCTGGCTATTGTAAATAGAGCGGCAGTGAACACTGTGGTACATGACTCTTTTTAAAAATATTTATTTATTTTATTATTTATATTTTTGGCTGTGTTGGGTCTTTGTTGCTGGACGCGGGCTTATTCTGGTTGCGGCGAGTGGAGGCTGCTCTTCGTTGCGGCACACAGTCTTGTAATTTCAGTGGTTTCTCTTATTGCGGAGCACGGGCTCTGGGTGGGTGGGCTTCAGTAGTTGTGGCACGTGGCTCAGTACTTGTGGCACACGGGCTATAGAGCACAGGCTCAATAGTTGTGGTGCATGGGCTTAGTTGCTACACAGCATGTGGGATCTTCCCAGACCAGGGCTCGAACCCGTGTTCCCTGCATTGGCAGATGGATTCTTAACCACTGTGCCACCAGGGAAGTCCTCTACATGACTCTATTTGAATTATGGTTTTCTCAGGGCATGCCCAGTAGTGGGACTGCTGGGTCGTAGGGTAGTTCTATTTTTAGTTTTTTGAGGAACCTCCATACTGTTCTCCATAGTGGCTGTATCAATTTACATTCCCACCAACAATGTAAGAGGGTTCCCTTTTCTCCACACCCTCTCCAGCATTTATTGTTTGTAGATTTTTTGATGATGGCCATTCTGACTGGTGTGAGGTGGTACCTCATTATAGTTTTGATTTGCATTTCTCTAATGATTAGTGATGTTGAACATTCTTTCACGTGTTTGCTGGCAATCTGTATATATTCTTTGGAGAAATGTCTATTTAGGTCTTCTGCCCATTTTTGGATTGGGTTGTTTGTTTTCTTGATACTGAGCTTCATGAGTTGCTTGTATATTTTGGAGATTAATCCTTTGTCAGTTGCTTCGTTTGCAGATGTTTCTCCCATTCTGAGGTTTACTTTTCGTCTTGTTTATGGTTTCCTTTGCTGTGCAGAAGCTTTTAAGTTTCATTAGGTCCCATTTGTTTATTTTTGGTTTTATTTCCATTTCTCCAGGAGGTGGGTCAAAACGATCTTGCTGTGATTTATGTCATAGAGTGTTCTGCCTATGTTTTCCTATAAGAGTTTTATAGTGCCTGGCCTTACTTTTTGGTCTTTAATCCATTTTGAGTTTATTTTTGTGTATGCTGTTAGGAAGTGTTCTAATTTCATTCTTTTACATGTCGGTGTCCAGATTTCCCAGCACCACTTATTGAAGAGGCTGTCTTTTCTCCATTGTATATTCTTGCCTCCTTTATCAAAGATAAGGTGACCATGTGTGCGTGGGTTTATCTCTGGGCTTTCTATCCTGTTCCATTGATCTGTATTTCTGCTTTTGTGCCAGTACCATACTGTCTTGGTTACTGTAGCTTTGTAGTATTGTCTGAAGTCAGGGAGCCTGATTCCTCCAGCTCCGTTTTTCGTTCTCAAGATTGCTTTGCCTATTCGGGGCCTTTTGTGTTTCCATACAAATTGTGAAATTTTTGGTTCTAGTTCTGTGAAAAATGCCAGTGGTAGTTTGATAGGGATTGCGCTGAATCTGTAGATTGCTTTGGGTAGGATAGTCATTTACACACTGTTGATTCTTCCAAGCCAAGAACATGGTATATCTCTCCATCTCTTTGTATCATCTTTAATTTCTTTCATCAGTGTCTTGTAGCTTTCTGCATACAGGTCTTTTTTCTCCTTAGGTAGGTTTATTCCTAGGTATTTTATTCTTTTTGTTGCAGTGGTAAATGGGAGTGTTTCCTTAATTTCTCTTTCAGATTTTTCATCATTAGTTTATAGGAATGCAAGAGATTTTTGTGCATTTATATTGTATCCTGCCACGTTACCAAATTCATTGATTAGCTCTAGTAGTTTTCTGGTAGCACCTTCAGGATTCTCTATGTATAGTATCATGTCATCTGCAAACAGTGACAGCTTTACCTCTTCTTTTACGATTTGGATTCCTTTTATTTGTTTTTCTTCTCTGATTGCTGTGGCTAAAACTTCCAAAACTATGTTGAATAATAGTGGTGAGAGTGGGAAACCTTGTCTTGTGCCCGTTTGTAGTGGAAATGGTTTCAGTTTTTCACCATTGAAAATGACATTGGCTGTGGGTTTGTCATATATGACCTTTATTATGTTGAGGTAAGTTCCCTCTATGCCTACTTTCTGGAGGGTTTTTATCATAAATGGGTGTTGAATTATGTTGAAAGCTTTTTCTGCATCTATTGAGATGATCATATGATTTATATCCTTCAATTTGTTAATATGTTTTATCACATTGATTGATTTGCTTATATTGAAGAATCCTTGCATTCCTTGGAATAACCCCACTTGATCATGGTGTATGATCCTTTTAATGTGCTGTTGGATTCTGTTTGCTAGTATTTTGTTGAGGATTTTTGCATCTATGTTCATCAGTGATATTCACCTGTAGTTTCCTCTCTTTGTGACATCTTTGTCTGGTTTTGGTATCAGGGTGATGGTGGTCTCGTAGAATGAGTTTGGGAGTGTCCCTCCCTCTGCTATAATTTGGAAGAGTTTGAGAAGGATAGATGTTAGCTCTTTTCTAAATGTTTGATAGAATTCACCTGTGAAGCCATCTGGTCCTGGGCTTTTGTTTGTTGGAAGATTTTTAATCACAGTTTCAATGTCAGTGCTTTTGATTGGTATGTTTATATTTTCTATTTCTTCCTGGTTCAGTGTTGGCAGGTTGTGCTTTTCTAAGAAGTTGTCCATTTATTGGCATATAGTTGCTTGTAGTAATCTCTCACGATCCCCTGTATTTCTGCAGTGTCAGTTGTTACTTCTCCTATTTCATTTCTAATTCTGTTGATTTGAGTCTTCTCCGTTTTTTTCTTGATGAGTCCTGCTAATGGTTTATCAATTTTGTTTATCATCTTGAAGAACCAGCTTTTGGTTTTATTGATCTTTGTTATCATTTCCTTCATTTCTTTTTCATTTATTTCTGATCTGATCTTTATGGTTTCTTTCCTTCTGCTAACTTTGGGGTTTTTTTGTTCTTCTTTCTCTAATTGCTTTAGGTGTAAGGTTAGGTTGTTTGTTTGAGATGTTTCTTATTTCTTGAGGTAGGATTTTATTACTATAAACTTCCCCCTTAGAACTGCTTTTGCTACATCCCATAGGATTTGCGTCATTGTGTTTTCATCGTCATTTGTTTCTAGGTATTTTTTTTATTTCTTCTTTGATTTCTTCAGTGATCTCTTGGTTATTAAGTAGTGTATTTTTTAGCCTCCATATGTTTGTATTTTTTACAGATTTTTTTCCTGTAATTGATATCTAGTCTCATAGCATTTTGGTCGGAAAAGATACTTGATACTATTTCAATTTTCGTAAATTTACCACGGCTTGATTTGTGACGCAAGATATGATCTATCTTGGAGAATGTTCCGTGAGCACTTGAGAAGAAAGTGTATTCTGTTGATTTTTGATGGAATGTCCTATAAATATCAATGACGTCCATCTTGTTTAATGTATCATTTAAAGCTTGTGTTTCCTTATTTATTTTCATTTTGGATGATCTGTCCATTGCTGAAAATGGGGTGTTAAAGTCCCCTACTATGATTGTGTTACTGTCGATTTCCCCTTTTATGGCTGTTAAACCTGTGTACTGAGGTGCCCCTATGTTGTGTACATAAATATTTACAATTGTTATATCTTCTTCTTGGGTTGAACCCTTGATCATTATGTAGTGTCCTTCTTTGTCTCTTGTAATAGTAATTTATTTTAAAGTCTATTTTGTTTGATATGAGAATTGCTACTCCAGCTTTCTTTTGATTTCCATTTGCATGGAATATCATTTTCCATCCCCTCACTTTCAGTCTGTATGTGTCCCTAGGTCTGAAGTGGGTCTCTTGTAGACAGCATATATATGGGTCTTGTTTTTGTATCCATTCAGCCAGTCTGTGTCTTTTGGTTGGAGCATTTAATCCATTTACATTTAAGATAATTATCGATATGTATGTTCCTATTACCATTTTCTTAATTGTTTTGGGTTTGTTATTGTAGGTCTTTTCCTTCTTTTGTGTTTGCTGCCTAGAGAAGTTCCTTTAGCATTTGTTGTAAAGCTGGTTTGGTGGTGCTGAATTCTCTTAGCTTTTGCCTGTCTTTAAAGTTTTTAATTTCTCCATTGAATGTGAATGACATCCTTGCTGGGTAGAGTAATGTTGGCTGTAGGTTTTTCCCTTTCATCACCTTAAATATGTTCTGCCACTGCCTTCTGGCTTGCAGAGTTTCTGCTGAAAGATCAGCTGTTAACCTTATGGGGATTCCCTTGTATGTTATTTGTTGCTTTTCCCTTGCTGCTTTTAATATTTTTTCTTTGTGCTTAATTTTTAAAAAAATATTTATTTATTTTCATTTTATTATTTATTTTTATTTTATTATTTATTTTTTGGCTGTTTCGGGTCTTAGTTGTGGCATGCGGGATCTGTCTTTGCAGCACCTGGGCTTCTCTCTAGTTGTGGTGCGCGGGCCCCAGAGGGTGTGGGCTCAGTAGTTGAAGCACGTGGGCTTAATTGCCCCACGGCATGTGAGATCTTAGTTCCCCGAACAGCAATCGAACCCACGTCTCCTGCATTGGAATGTGGACTCTTAACTACTGGACCACCAGGGAAGTCCCTGTGTTTAATTTTTGATGGTTTGATTAGTATGTGTCTTGGCATGTTTCTCCTTGGATTTATCCTGCATGGGACTCTCTGTACTTCCTGGACTTGATTGATTATTTCCTTGCACATATTGGGGAAGTTTTCAACTATATTCTTTCAAATATTTTCTCAGTCCCTTTTTTTTCTCTTCTTCTTCTGGGACCCCTATAATTCAAATTTTGGTACATTTAATGTTGTCCCAGAAGTCTCTGAGATTGTCCTCAGTTCTTTTCATTCTTTTTTCTTTATTTTGCTCTGTGGTAGTTATTTCCACTGTTTTATCTTCCAGGTCACTTATCCGTTCTTCTGCCTCAGTTATTATTCTGCTATTGATTCCTTCTAGAGAACTTTTCCTTTCATTTATTGTGTTGTTCATCATTGTTTGTTTGCTCTTTAGTTCTTCCAGGTCCTTTTTAAACGTTTCTTGTATTTTCTCCATTCTATTTCCAAGATTTTGGATCATCTTTACTATCATTACTCTGAAGTCTTTTTCAAGTAGACTGCCTATTTCCTTTTCATTTGTTTGGTCTGGTGGGTTTTTACATTGTTCCTTCATCTGCTGAATATTTCTCTGTCTTCTCATTTTGTTTAACTTACTGTGTTTGGGGTCTCCTTCTTGCAGCCTTCAGGTTCGTAGTTCCCTTTGTTTTTGGTGTCTGCTCCCAGTGGGTAAGGTTGGTTCAGTGGGTTGTGTAGGCTTCCTGGTGGAGGGGAGTAGTGCCTGTGTTTGGTGGGTGAGGCTGTATGTTGTCTTTCTGGTGGGCAGGTCCACGTCTGGTTGTGTGTTTTGGGGTGTCTGTGACCTTATTATGATTTTAGGCAGCCTCTTTGCTAATGGATGGGGTTATGTTCCTTTGTTGCTAGTTGTTTGGCATAGGGTGTCCAGCACTGTAGGTTGCTGGTCCTTGAGTGGAGCTGGGTCTTAGCGTTGAGAAGGAGATCTCTGGGAGAGCTTTCGCCGTTTGATATTGTGTAGAGCCGGGAGGTCTCCTGTGGACTAACTGTCCTGAACTCAGCTCTCCCACCTCAGAGGCTCAGGTCTGACACCCGGCCAAAGCACCAAGACCCTGTCAGCCACATGGCTCAGAAGAAAAGGGAGAAAAGGAAAGAAAGAAACAATAACTAAATAAAATAAAATAAAGTTATTAAACTAGAAAAAAATTATTAAAAATTAAAAAACTAAAAAGTAATTAATAAAATGAAAGAAAGAAGAGAGCAACCAAACCAAAAAACAAATCCTCCAATGATAAGAAGTGCTAAAAACTATTCTAAAATAAATAAATAAAAAAGAAAAAATGGACAGTCAGAAACCTAGGACAAATGGCAAAAGCAAAGCTATACAGACAAAATCACACGAAGAAGCATACACATACAGACTCACAAAAAGAGAAAAAGGAAAAAAAAATATATATGTTGGAAAAATATATATATATATTAAAAAAAAAAAGGAAGAGAGCAACCAAATCTTAAACAAATCTACCAGTGATAATAAGCCCTAAATAGTAAACTAAGATAAACGTAAAACCAGATACAAATTAGATGCAGAAAGCAAACCCCAAGTCTACAGCTTCTCCAAAAGTCCACTGCCTCAATTTTGGGATGATTCAGTGTCTATTCAGGTATTCCACAGATGCAGGATACATCAAGTTGATTGTGGAGATTTAATCTGCTGCTCCTGCGGCTGCTGGGAGAAATTTCCTTTTCTCTTCTTTGTTCACAAAGAAGAACAAATCTGTGGTCAGCTTTGGTTTTGGCCCTGCCTCTGCATGTAGGTCACCTGAGGGCATCTTTTGGGAAGTCTGAGGTCTTCTGCCAGCATTCAGTAGGTGTTCTGTCGGAGTTGTTCCACATGTAGATGTAGTTTTGTTGTATTTGTGGGGGGGAAGGTGATCTCATGTCTTACTCCTCTGCCATCTTGAAGGCTCCCTCCAGTGTTGGCATTTTCTTCAGACCTCTTAGTGTGTGCCTGATGACTTCCAACTGCCAGTTATCTGTATTTCTGTGCCTGAGGACTTTGTTTGTCTGGAACCAAGGATACAGGATTAGGGAATCAACATGTGCCCACCCCCTACCCCCAGGCCCTCTAATAATGACTCAGGAGTTGATATATAAATACCCCAATTCCCTTGTCCCTTGGGTGGATTATTTAGAAGCTTGCATTTTACCCCATTTCCAGAGTTTCCTTGTAGGATTAAACTTCAGGTAGTTGTTCTCCATGGTAGCAGGTTTAATAGCACACCTTATGTTGGCTGCTTTTCTTCCCTGTATCACTTTCCATTTCTCTACATATGTTCCCTGCACCTCCCAAATATACCACCTGCACTGCAGTCCTTTTCTCAGGGCCTACTTCTGGGAGAACCTAAACTAAGACACTCCCAAACTCAGTTGGAAGTATAAAGTTGGGTTGGGGGCAAAATTGGAGCTCTGAGTTCTCCAGAGAATCGCCCTCATTCTGCATAGTATTGTAAGAACCTGAGTTTAGTTACATTATGAATTTTAGTTTTTTTGTGGCTTGGTTGGATGCCCAACCACCATGTATAAGATATTTTTATGACAAATTTGTTCCAAATTCCAAATAACCCACTTCCGAATTAATCTAATACCCGCACTTAGCTACCTGTATTATTTCAATCATGTTTTTGAAAAATAATCTTTACTTTTTCAAAAGCATCACAATTAATGTGGAATATGGACACAACTAGGAACCATGGACATATTGAAGCAGGTAAAAAAAGTTAAAATGATTACTCTTAAGAAATAATATGACAGTTTCCAAATTAACTGGAACAGAACCCTGCTTAGAATTTCCAGATAATTTCTGCTCTCCTTGTATTTTATTTCTTCATTCCACAGTCACTTATTGGATGCCCACTATGAGCCATGCACTAGCCTTAGC
Organism: Lagenorhynchus albirostris; assembly: GCF_949774975.1. Classification (NCBI taxonomy): domain Eukaryota; kingdom Metazoa; phylum Chordata; class Mammalia; order Artiodactyla; family Delphinidae; genus Lagenorhynchus; species Lagenorhynchus albirostris. Next base: position 54,977,201 of record NC_083102.1, on the reverse strand, counting down.
TCTGTGAGTGTAAAAATAAAAGACATAGTCCCTGTTCTTTTGAGCCTGTGATCTGATAGGAAGGCTGACAAGTAGACAATTACAATAAGAGTGAGATAAGTGCTGGGGCAGAGAGAAGCACAGATGTCAAAGGATGCAGAGCAAGGGTTTGCTCCTAGAGAAGCTGATGTCGGAGCTACCTAAGGATGTGGGGAATTATCCAGGTGAGCAACATTCTGACAAAGGGAAGCAGTTGTGTAAAGATACAGATATGGGAGACAATGCAGACTGTTAAATGTCTCCCAACATCTGTTCCTTCCTTCATTTTAGAACTAAACCTTCCAAGGTTTAGCTGAGCATGTGGACACCCAGCTAGAGACTACATTTCCCAGCTTAGAGTTAGGACTAGTTCTGGCTTGTGAGACATGAACCCAAGTGATGTGGGCTGCCAGTCTCCTTCTGGAATTTAGATAAAAAAAGAAACATCTATCTACTAGGAATCATAATATATATACACACATATGTTTTAATGTATATATATTAATGTATATATGTATATGTGTGTGTGTGTGTGTGCATGTGTATATATACATATATATATTTGGCAGCTTACCTATAATATGGTAGGTTCAGGGAACTGCAAATACTATGTTCAGTTTGGCTAGAGTAAGTGTGAGAGGAGAGTGGTGATATATGTGGCTGGAAAAATGAAACAGGGGCCAGATCACAAAAGGTCCTGCATGCCATGCTAGGGTGGTTGGATTGTTATCCTGAAACCGATGGAAACTCTTTGAAAGATCCTTAATCTTGCTTGAGCTCACAGCTGACTGTGATTTTTCTTTCTTAGATGGAATTATATAGAATTTAAGAATCTCAGATAGGCTTTTAGTGTTGCTCGGCTTGCTGTTTCAAGTTTGGTTTCCCTCAGAATCCATATGGTTACTTATAGTTGTTTATTGGCCTCTGAGGAGCACACAGTTTTCTGGAGTGTATAAATGGGAAAAGGTAGGGAAGGAGGGGGCAGGGAGAGACCAGGTGAGATGGCTCTTGCGTATACCTTCCCTTCTTCTGTTAACATTTTCCTCAGAGTGTTTCCAACTTCTGAAAATCCCAATGCTGGAAATTCTGCCCAGTGTTCTGGGAAACTGGGAACGTGCCTGGTGTGCTGGACTAGTATAATTTAACCCTGTGTGGGAAGGGACCAGCGGTCACTTTAGGCCCATGTCACCTTCCTCACTGTTTCAGCCCTGTCAGCGTTTCTCAGTGCTTCAGACACGTTTCAGTGCCACCACTACAAATGGACCCCTTGCCACTACAAGCATTGCCCTTGTCAATCCAAACTGGAGATGCTCAGAAGGATCTTTGTTTAAAAAAAAAAAAAAAGCCAATGAAAAAACAACAGCAGCTGGGGCTTCCCTGGTGGCGCAGTGGTTGGGAGTCCGCCTGCCGATGCGGGGGACACGGGTTCGTGCCCCGGTCCGGGAGGATCCCGCATGCCACGGGGCGGCTGGGCCCATGAGCCATGGCCGCTGGGCCTGCACGGCCAGAGCCTGTGCTCCACAGCGGGAGAGGCCACAACAGTGAGAGGCCCGCGTACCACAAAAACAAAACAAACAATAAAAACACAACAACAACAACAGCAGCAACAAAAATCCTAGGAGTAGGTGAGCTTACAAGGCATGGCTTTCTTAAGATAATCAAATTATTTTTTATACAGTTTTTTTTTCTTTTTGGCACAATTTTTTTTTTTTTTTTTTTTTTTTTTTGGCGGTACGCGGGCTTCTCACTGTTGTGGCCTCTCCCATTGTGGTGCACAGGCTCCAGACGCGCAGGCTCAGCGGCCATGGCTCACGGGCCCAGCCGCTCCGCGGCATGGGGGATCTTCCCGGATCAGGGCACGAACCCGTGTCCCCTGCATCTGCAGGCAGACTCTCAACCACTGCGCCACCAGGGAAGCCCCTGGCACAATTTTAAATCACCAGGCCAGATCTTCTCCTTTCCTTGGCATGGTCTCAGCTGAAAAAAAAAGTTCTCTTGTTTGCACTTTCACCTGGTTCATCTGGGCAGGTCTGGAGGAGCTCAAGGCTGTGAGTGGGGTGAAAGGAGTCTGAAGTTGGGGGAAATCACAATGAGTACTCCTTTTACTTAGGGTTGTCCCTTATCAGAGTTGACCAAAAGTGAGACTGAAACTTCCCACCAGGAAAATCAGTAAAAACTGATTCCAGAGGTCACATTTCAGTGCCCAAAAGTTCAGGAATGGTGGACTGGGATTTGTATCATTATACATGCTGAAAAAACCCAAATATTTTATTTTTAATTTTGGTAAAATACATATGACATAAAATTTACCATCTTAACCATTTTTATGTGTATAGTTGGTATTAAGTACATTCACATTGTTGTGTAACCAATTTCCGGAACTTTTTCATCTTACAAGACTGAAACTCTATACCCATTAAGCAATTCCTCAGTGAGATGTGTGTGTGTGTGTATGTATGTATATATATACATATATTTAAACCAAAAATATTTTTTCCCCACCTCTTCACTTGGCTAACCCATTTTTTCAGGCCTTAATTTATATGTCCCTTTTCCCAGGAAGCCTTCCATAACCATTTTGTTATATTGGGCTGTAATTGTATATTTAATTTAGACTGTAAGTGCCTCACTGGCTGGCTAGGGGTTGGTCTTATTTAATGTTGTCTCCTCAGAGCTTAGTACAGTGCCTGGACTATACTCCACAAGTATTTTTTGAATTGAAAACCATCTTTAACTAAGGCTAACATAGATCAAAGTGAAGTGAGTTGAGATAAAGTTTAGATGGGACCCCTCTGCACACAAGATGAGTGACTGTGATCTGAGTGAATTCCCCAAAACTTTTTTTGGCCCTCTTGTACTTGGGATGAAGAGGAGGCACCAGGAAAATAAAAGCTTCTGAGAATGAACCTGTTTTCAGGAAAGAGAATTATAGAAACACACATGCTTGTAGGGGAAGGAAAAAAGGATTGGGAATTAGGAGGCCTGAGCTGGAGCTCTGGCTTCTCTACTAATTATCTTTATGATCTCAGACAATTCATGCAGTCTTTCTGAAAAAAAGTTTCCCCATCTATAAAATGTAGATAAAACAAAACCTGCCCACCTTCTGTCACAGAACTCTTGTGAAGATATGAAAAGGCTTTATGAACTATAAAATACTATACAGGCATTAATTATTAGAACTATATATCACATTACAGCGAGGCTTGTAACTTAGGGAAAGCAAGCAAGTTCCCTGGGGCAGACGCCAGAGGCCCCAAGTTCAATTTCTCAGAGAGTTTTTCTTAGGGTCTGAACTGGGGTTTTAGGAACTGATGCCCTCAGAGAGAATGGTCTGCTTCATTTTTCTAGATTGTATTGCTTGGTCTCCAGGGAGGGAGTGATAAAGGCCTAGTATTAGACACAATAAAATTCCAATGTAGGATGGGGACCTAGAGAAGGCAAGATTGGGGGTAGGGAGAAAAAGCTTGGAGTGAGGGTTGGAGATGTGGCTGATGCTGTTTTCCAGGCAAAGTCAACCCAGTGAGGTTTGTTTCTTGGAGACGTTTCCCAGGTTGATGTCTTTCCCAAATGAGCCCCTGTTTAAAGTATAGTTTTAGCTTGAAACACTTTCAAAAAGTCTGTAAAGAGGAGTAAAATTAAAAAAAAAAAAAGAGTCACCCCAACGGTCTGGCTTCTCTGCAGTTTCCAGACTGCTTCTCCCTTGTTATAAGAGCTATCCCCTTAAGGGGTACCGTGAAGTTGCACTAACTTTAAATTTAGACTTGGAAAAGTTAAAAGCTGTGAAACCTGATCTGAATAGAAATGTGGTCACAAAGCGTAAAGAAAGTCAATGAAAACAGGATTTTAATATTTTAGAAGCCATTTCCTCTGCTGCATTGGAAATTCAAATAGAACAGCACGGGGGCATGGGAATTAGAAACAGAATATGAAACCTACCAGGACAGAAAAGTGAAACAGATATGCCTGGTTTCCCTGTCCATCATAAATAAAGAATCGTTAAAAAGCAGCTCAAATATGGGAAGCCCTCCTTTTCTTTGTTAATCAAGGAATAAAAAGTAACCATAAGAACGCAGGTGAAGTTTTGAAATTGGGCAATTTTGGCTTTGCTATTGTGCTGTTAAATGTTTATGTATTAAAACATATTCTTGGAAGATGTCTTGGAACCCTTTGGTTATTTCAAATTACTTTCACACCGACATCTGTTTCCCATTATAAATCTCCTCAGATTTAATTACTTTTTTTCTGTCGTTCACTTTCTCATTGAAAAACAATTAATATATTTATTTAATTTTACTTCCTCCATCCTTTTCTTCCCCCTCTCTTTTAGATGTGTCTAAACTGCGGCTGCTACCCAGAAACACCCAAATGGAGAGAGTGATTCTTAATGCTAAAAGATCAGTAAAATCACTTTTCCTTTGATTCAGAAAATAGGGCTGTCAGTTTGTTAGGGGAAAGTATATTTGAAATCTGACAAAATGCCAGCAGATGACATCAAATGTGTAGGCCAGGAACACTCCTGGTGAGTGGATCCTCCAGTGACACGTTAAGGGGTGCGTTTGCTGGGAAGCATTCCACCCAACACAGATCCCTCAAGGTGATTAATTGCCTGGTGTGAGTGCTTTGTGCTTTGAACTTGAAAAGCCCAACATAAATACAAAGTATATCGTGATGGGGATGGTGGTGAGGATGCTAACGACAGGATGATAGATAAGAACCTTAGCTAAAAGTGACTTTAAGCACTTTAACAGAATTCAACATTTTTCCTTCTTTTTAACACAAGTAAATAGTGTTTGAATCCATGCAGGAATTCACTAGGTTTGCTTCCAATGTGGCATATTGCTTTACTCCCATTCATAATGATTTTCAGCTTTTCACACATGGTACATGAATTTTTGTTTCCCATCTCAACGTCTGTTTCTCCATCTCTTTGGCTGCCATTAACAACCAGAGAAAAGAATCTATACAACTATATAGCCTATAGTTATCTCTAAACAGACTTACCTGGCCACACCTTAGAAAGAGTTCCTTCTCTTGAATATATTGTGCAACCAAATGCTTTGCACCCCTTCCCCAACTTCCAATCAATTTGGGGCCTAAGGCTGGTGCAATCCATCGTTGACAGATATGTTTAATGAGCCTGGCTTTGAGCATTCATAGCTGAGGGACTGTGGATTAGGTTTTATCTTATTTCACATCTTGATTAATAATCTGGGAGGAGACTTCAACATTCTAATGGAATGAAATTTGCTGTGTAAACAAAGCTTGGCGACATTGCAAAAAGAAAGGGCAGCTTAGAACGGGCAGCGTGGGGTGGGCAGGTGGGGAGGCACTTCGTGAGCTGGCCCCTTGGCACTGCTCTGCAGAGAGGCTGTTGGGAGGTGGGCTTGGAGGGAGCCAGCGGGCAAAGCAGACCCTTTCCTGGGGTTGCCACGCTGTATCTGAAGGGCCGCAGCTTGCGTGGCTGCCCAACGCAGAGCTCTTTTGCAATATGTTACTCACTGTTAGTTCATGCCAGATTTGGGGAAGTAATCAGAAACATAGGTTTTCCACATTAAGGAGGAAACCAGAATGTAGCAGTGTTCAGACCGACCCGGAGGCAGCACTTCCTTATGGGATGGGCTGTTGGGAATGTTTCATGAACAGATTTCACTGTGCACACCAGGAAACCCCTTGCTCTGGCCACCTGAATTAATTCCCCTAACCTATCAGACTGCTGCTAGAACTGTTCCTCTACTGGAGGAGAAAAGCAACCTAAATCTTCCTCCAATTGGAAGTACTCTCTAATGATCTGAAAAGTGGGATATCTGTATTAGGAAATTCTTAACTTGATGAACCCATTTTTATGGAGTTAGTAGAGGCTATGTACTCTGATTTCCCTTCCTTTGGTGATAAAAATGCCCTTCTCATGTTAAATTTATTAAACGAGGAGTCCTTACTATTTAGCCAAGACAGGCAAGCAACCTAAATGTCTTTTTTTTTTTTTTTTTGCGTTATGCGGGCCTCTCACTGTTGTGGCCTCTCCCATTGCGGAGCACAGGCTCCGGATGTGCAGGCTCAGTGGCCATGGCTCACGGGCCCAGCCGCTCCGCGGCATGTGGGATCTTCCCGGACCGGGGCACGAACCCGTGTCACCTGCACCGGCAGGCGGACTCTCACCCACTGCACCACCAGGGAAGCCCCTCTAAATGTCTTTTGACAGATGAATGGATTTATATATATATATATATATATATATATATATATATATATATATATATATATACACACAATGGACTATTACTCAGCCATAAAAAAGAATGAAATAATGCCATTTGCAGCTACATGGATGGACCTAGAGATTATCATACAAGTGAAGTTAAGTCAGACAAGAAAGACAAATATCATATGATATCATTTATATATGGAATCTAAAATATGAGACAAATGAACTTATTTATAAGACAGAAACAGACTCACAGACATAGAAAGCAAACTTATGGTTAACAAAGGGGAAGGGTGGGAGGGATAAATTAGGAGTTTGGGATTAACATATACACACTACTATATATAAAATAGATAAACAACAAGGTCCTACTATATAGCACAGGGAACTATATTCAATATCTTGCAATAACCTATAATGAAAAAGAATATATATGTATAACTTCCAGCCCTACATCTCTTCCATGGAATCTTTGAGCTACCCAGTATTTGGATTGTAGAGCAAATGGAAGTCTGAGATGTCCTGGGGAGATTCATTAGACAGCATATGGCTTTTGATTAATTTATTGGTCATAAAACTAAGGATTTTGAAGATTTAGGAAGAGTCTTATTATGCACCTTAGGGGATAAAGAAATGCGCCAGAAGTGAAGAACAAGTTACCTTTTGAGCACTTTGCTCATAGGAAAGTATTTTCCTGGAATTTTCAAAGGCTCAGAAGATAGGAACCTATGAGCATGGGGAAAAATTCAGCAAAAGAACACTTTTACTATTAACCCATGATTTCATTCTTGTAACTGTTTCAAAATTACCTGCCAATTTCAAAGCCATTTATATATCCCAGTTCTTTGGCTTGGTGAATAAAGGAAACTTTCATAACATCTGGAAAGATGAGAATGTCAAGCAAATTATACTTCCCAATGAAACCATTCTGTTGTAGGCTTTTAACACATTGGTTAACACTCTTCAGTACTTCATCTTTGAAATGATTTGTGGTGAGAAGCCTTTCATATCACAATTAGCCACTTAAGAGCAAATTGGAAGGTGGGGTGGGGGGCTGTTAGAAGCAATAGGAGGGAAAGTATAGTAGAAGTAGTTCATGAAGACATTTCAGTTTTAGCACAGCTCTTACTGTGTATCTGGCAGGTGAACACACTCTGCTGCTTATTCATCATAATATTTATCTGTGAGAAAAAGTGCTTGTAGAGTTTAATTTGTTTGAAAGTTGTTCTTATGCCTTGGAATGAAGGGTATTGGACAGGTTTAAATATAAGCATGATTATTTTTATTATCCTTGGCTAAACTCCTAACTTCAAAGGGCATTGATGAGGGAGGGGTTCCTGACACCTAGGAGTTTATGACAGGCCTCTGAAGTACAACTTTTGATAGACCCTAAATATGAAAAACATGTCTTGCCCAGGAAAATAAATTTGACCTTTTAAAATTTTTATTTTTTATTAAAATAATGCTAGTACAGAGGCTTTTTTCTTGAAAAAAATTGCTCAAATTCTGTGAATTTTATAAGTTTGAAAGCACATGACCAAGGCTGTATGGCATGCCTGGATGAAAGGAAAGGTCCTACCTGAAGAAAGTAGTAAAATAGAAGAAAAGGAAGCAAAGGAAAAATAAAATCAAGTTGAAATCAAAGGAGGGGTAAAAATGTCAATGGAAAAATAGGAGAGTCCCAATCTTCTTGAATTTTTTATAGTGAGCTTTAGAGTAAGCTTGATCACCCAAAGGACACACCACAGGGATTAGTGTTTGAAAATGAACAACAGATGTTGGATGTCAACAGACAATATCCCAGTGGGTGAAGAGCATTTAGGGTGAGCAAAAGTAAAACACATTGTCAGGTGGTCTCTGGTACTTTGGGTAAATCTTTGATAAGGAATAAGTTTCTTGTGAAACTGTCAGCGATTCACTGGGGCAACCCAATGGTTTTTCTAATTAACAGTCTCCTAAATTAACATCAGAGGAAAATTAATTAGGTAGTGGTCATTTACAGAACATCTTCTATGTCACTGTACTTTGACATAAACCCTTCCCTGAAGGGGAATATAACTGAGAATGATTCTATGATTAACAAATGTCTTTGAGCAAGTTGGCTGGAGTGGGGAGGAATCATTGCTCTTTTCAGCACTGGGACTGCCTCAAAAACATCTTCCCTGGCCATCATATTTATAAGGTGACTGTACCCTACCTTCTCAGTTATTCTTTATTCCATTACTGTGCTGTACTGTCTTCATAGTGTTTATCTGAAATTCTATGCATGAATTTGTTCCCTTGCTCATTATCTGTCTCCCCCACCAGAATATAAACTCCATGAAATTAGGGATACCCAGTGCCTAGAATAGTGCCTGGCATGTGGTTGGAGCTTCAAAATGTACCCAGTGGTATTTCAGACAGAGTATTTAATTCTAGAACTTGAATAAAGAATAAATATAAGTCACTATGATAAACAGAGAAGATAGAAACCAGGGAGAAGAGAAGATGGAAGAGAGATGAATCACAAGTTGCATATCCTGCATGTTTCTTGACTTATGCATTGAGAAAGTACTAATTCTGGGTAGCTGAGTGCAGACAGCCTTTGGTCAATGTGAATGTCTTTGAGAAACTTGCATGAATGGACAGCACAGGGTGGAAGTGCTGTCTTTAATTCAGGTGAGACCACTGAGCATCAGTTATACCCATCAGTTCATCCTCATCTCATTTTCTTCCCTCTCCTGCCCACCACTTCCGAACAAAAACACTGAAGATTATTGTTCTACTCTCAGAAACTCGAACACTCACAGTCCTTCCACAAGACTCGATCTATCCATTATCTAATAAATACTCTTTGATTACATACTAAGTAGTGAGGCCTCCCAAAGTGAACAAGACATAATTTTAATTCCACATGGACTTATCATTAGTGACTAGCAGACCTCTAGCTGCCATTGTGATTGGTGAGAGCCCATGCTTACTGTTCTCCTTAGAGGATGGTGACCCCATTAGAATCCTCTGGTCTCTAGCTTTGTCCCTTTGCTATGGGGCATCAGTGGGAAAGGGGTAGATCTAGGAATTGAATGTTTACCTACTGTTTACTGAAAATAAGACAACAATTTAACTGTTTCAAAAATGATTGCCATCTTAAGTTATTAACAAAATTATTCTACAAAACACTTCATTGAACTCTTTGTTTCTCTAATTTATTTAGTGAGCTGGTTTCTCTACTGCGAGGGATCAGTCTGGTCACCAGTCAGATTGAAGGTCTACTGTACGCTAGGCACTGTGGAAGCACAATGAGGTGACAGCACCCTTGTCCTCAAGGAGCTCACAGTCCAGTGGAGGAGTCAAACCAACCGTGACCACAAAATAATGTAAAAGGAACACAATTATGCATAAGGCCCAGAAGTAGCTCAGAAAAGGAGCAGTTAACTCTGAAGAATAAATAGAATAAAGAACATGGGGAGGTGATCCAAACCAAGGATGTCTACCTTTTTGAGAAGAGTAGCTACTCTAAATTTCTCCTGAGTCTTGAGTACACTGAGACATGAGTGGTGGAGGCATCACTCTGGCAGGATGGGTAGCAGGGCTAGTTGGCACAGGAGAGCTTGTGAGTTGGTTTTAAGTTTATTCTAAGTCCAAGTGTTGAGGCTGTGGAGGCCACATTGCTTTAGCATTGAGACTTTGTTGGAAGATGAATCTAGCCTATATATGTATATATTTTTATTGGAGTATAATTGCTTTACAATGTTGTGTTAGTTTCTGCTGTACAACGAAGTGAATCAGCTATATGTATACATATATCCCCTCCCTCTTGGACCTCCCTCCCAGCCCTCCCCCCATCCCACCCATCTAGGTCATCACAGATCACTGAGCTGAGCTCCCTGTGCTATACCTGCTAGCAGGTTCCCACTAGCTAGCTATTTTACACATGGTAGTGTATGTATGTCAAGCCTAATCTCCCAATTCATCCCACCCTCCCCTTCCCCCCTGTGTCCATATGTCCATTCTCTACGTCTGAGTCTCTATTCCTGCCCTGCAAGTAGGTTAACCTGTACCATTTTTCTAGATTCCACATATATGCGTTAATATATGATATTTAACCTATATATTTTTTTTATAAAGGTAAATCTATTCCATTTGAAGAAATATTCCTTAATCTGAGACCGCCTAGTTTGGTGTTAAAAATGCTGTTTCTTTTGCACAATGATAATAATGGAAGGTTGTCATTGTTGTTTTAATGCCTTTATTTGGCAGAGATGTACCCGGGATCAGGAAAGAAAGATGCAAAAAAGGGTCAGCAGAAAGGGCATAGAAGTCAGGAGCTCCTGGCAAAGTGAAAAGGCAGAAATGCAGAGGAAAGAGAGCAGCAACCATAATGATAGTTCTTTCAGTGTATGTTCCAGCAGGGAGATAGGTGGTAAGAAGATAAGAGGGGCTGGAGGGCCTGTAATCAGGTTGGGGAGGGGAGGTACAGCTTCTCACATTTGCCCTTTATAAGCCCTACCAAGGAGCTGCTTCTTTATCCTGTAATCAGATAGGTGTGGGTTTGAGTTTGAGTTCTTTTTCACTTACTAGCTTTCATAGGAGTGCTATTAGAGTTTAATAGTGATAACCCATATGAAGATTGCTTAGCAGAGTGTCTGAAACATAGCAGATGTTCAAAAAGTACTACTACTACTATAACGATGGCGACGATGACAACTGTTATTAGTAGGTAGTCTCATTAGTACTAAACACCATCACTACCAACTCCAAAGCAAGACCCACCATCAGTCAGCTTTGGGGCAAGATCAGAAGTAGCACCTGTGTGTTGGAGGATGGAGTCGTCCCAGGAAGTTATGGGGTTTGTAGGAGAGAAGAAAGGGTAATCCCAAGCATAAAAACAGAGAGGAAAAGGGAATCCTGCAGCTCCTCAGCCAGGGCTGTGGGTAGATTGGGCTTAAGTTAGAGAGGAAGAGAAGCAAACAAAAAGCAGATGTCATAGGAAAATCACTGGAAAGATAAAGTAACTAGAATGACTAAGATATATCTTAAAAATCAATGTGTAAATTTATATTGCCAGATTATAAACAGAATCTGTATGTCAAACAATTTTATGTTATAATTGTGACCTTCCCTTTGCTATGAAGATGTCATTGCCAGTTCTCAAGGGTTTGGCACACCATGGATTTAAATAAAATGTATAAATCTCTTTCTTCAATCTGGATTAACCAGTTTTTAAACATTTTAAACTAGCTTCTCTGTCTTGCAGTTTTGAAAATGATAACACAAAGATATTAGTAATGATAGTAATATGTAATTATCTTGCTATCATAATTTGATTTAAGAAGAGAGAAAGTGGAGAAAGTAATGAGCCTTCCATTAAAGAAGAGGGTGATTAAGATAGGCTGCAGCTGGGTGTGTGTCCATGATCCCAGAATTCTAGAACCCAATAAATCATTCACTCACTTACCAAACATAGGGTGAGTACCGAGAAATACAGGTAAGAGTGAGTTGCAAAGCCTCTAAAGAGCTTACAGTCTGGTCAGTGAAGCATGTAAAAACAATTACAATATGATGTGGGAAATAGAGCCTCAAATAACATTCTATGGGAACCTAGACAAAATGCATAACCTGCATTAGGTGGTCTTTGAAGACTTCCAGAGGAAGAATGCAGGCTTAATCACTTGAACAGGAATTTTCAGAGGTTGAGGGTTGGAGGGGTGGGTGGGGAAGAATTTTTAGGGTAGAGAGCTGTCTGTAGAGAACCTTATACCTTCGGAGAACAAGCAGTTCAGTGCAGCTGGAACATAGGCTACCTATGGGGAAATGGCAGAAGATGTGGCTAGGTAGGAGCTAGATCATAAGTGGGTTTTTATGCCTCCGTAACAAATTTGGATTAATCCTATGGGTGGGGAAGCACTTTGACCAGATAACATTTTAGAAAATACTCTGGCACTGATGTGGAGACTAGGTTGAAGCGTTTTGGGACAGAAGACAGAGACTCGAGGTAGGAGACTACTTCATGGCGCAGGTGGGGAGTCACAGGGCTTAAGCTGAGGCAGTGGTAGTGGGAGTGGAGGGGAAAGAGAGAAAGGATTTGAAATGTGTGTGGGTGGTGATAGTGGGTGATGGAGTGGAGAAGGGAATCAGATTATATTCTGAATTCTCTTAGGCACTAGGTAAATGGGGATGCCAATCACCAGTTTAGAGGCTACAGGCAGGTAAGTGTGAGGGGCCTTCTTTGAAACATACTCCATTCTCTGAATAAAGATCGATAAAGGGATTTATCGATCTTTATTCAGAGAATAAAAAATGCTCTCCTCATTTCTGCAAATTCAAGAGATATCCATTCTTCTAGGTCCAACACAAATTCCAACTTTTTCAGAAAGCCTTCTCAGATTCTCCACCAGCCAAAAGTAAACTGGTCAGTGGTTCACTCCTATAGATCATTTCTTCTGAGATGGAGTACAGGATTGTTTTTAAGAATGCGGGTTTTGGAGCTAGGTTGTGTGGGTTTAACTTTGCCTCTACCACATCTGAGTTGTGTGATCTAACCATTTCATTTTCTCACCTGTAAAAAGGAGCTAATGTTAGTACCTACCTTGCAAGCTTATTTGAGTATTAAATGAGTTCATACAGATAAAGCAATTCGAACAGTGCCAGGCACATAGGAAGTGTTCAATAAATGCTGGCTGTTACTATCATCCCTCTTCTGGTACTAAACCCTTCCTTCATTGTATTTTAATTACTTATGTGATTATTCCTGATGAGACTGTCACCTCCTTGGGGGTAGGAATCATCTTTTGAATTTCTTTCAGCACCAGTCAAAACGCCTTACACAAGAAATATTTATTGATCCATCAGTCTGCTCTGTACTGTTGCTTTTGACTACAGAGTTTTCTTGTTTAGGACAAGCAGTACATTTCAGTTTTTTTTTCTGGGGCTTGAATCATCAGCCTAGTGTTTTAAATAATTTGAGAGTTTATCATTGATGGCTGAGACATGTTGTCATTCATATTTATGGTTTCCTTGCTGCTGAATATTTGGTCAGGAATGCAACCACCAATTATTTCATTTTTCTAGTGGGAAACATGATCTTCTTTATGACTCAGTTTCCAGGAATGCCGAAAACTGAGGACTATTTGTACTTTTCCAAAGAACATTAATGTACATTATCTCGGATCTCATAATTTCTTAGTTTTGCTCCCTACCTCACTGACACTAAGCTAAGAGAAGAACTTGCTATACAGTCGTCCACTCACACACAATAATTGTGTGGTCTAATAATTCTAGACCATATTTTCCCAATTTAATGGTGAGTATATATATATATCTCTGAGTCTGTATATCTGACCTGTAATTTTCTTTTTTTGTAGTGTCCTTGTCTGGTCTTAGTATCCGAGTAAGTAATACTGGTCTCATAAAATGAGTTTGGAAGTGTTCCTTCCTTTTCAGTTTTTTTGGAAGAGTTTGAGAAGGATTGGAAATAATTCTTTCAATGTTTGATAAAATTCACCAGGGAAGCCATATGGTCCACAGCTTTTATTTGTTGGGAAAATTTTCATTACTGATTCAAAATCTCCTTGCTCATTATTTGTCTGTTCAGATTTTCTATTACTTCATGATTCAGTCTTCATAAGTTGTATGTTTCTAGGAATTTATCCATTTTTCTAGGTTATCTAATTTGTTGGTGTATAATTGTTCATAGTAGTCTCTTATGATCCTTTGTATTTTTGAGGTATCAGTTAATGTCTCCTGTTTCATTTGTAATTTTTTTGTTTCTTTTTAAAAAAAAATTTTATGAGGGTATAGTTGATTTACAGTGGTTTTAATTTTATGGAATATCTTTTTCTATCCATTTACTTTCAGCCTGTGAGTGTCAATAAAGAAAGCTTAAATGAATCTCTTGTAGGCAGCATATAGTTGGGTTTTTTTTTTTTTTTTCTGTTTAGCCACTCTATCTTTTAATTGGAGAATTTAACCATTTACATTTAGAATTATTACTGATAGGTAAGGATTTACTATTGAGATTTTGCTAATTACTTTCTGATTGTTTTGCAGTTCCTTTCTTCCTCTCTTGCTGTCTTTCTTTGTGAATTCATGACTTTTGGTAGTGTTATGCTTTAATTCTTTTCTCTTTATCATTTGTGTTTCTATTATGTTTGTTTACTTTGTGATTGCCATGAGGCTTTCATAATGCATTTTATATTTATAACAGCCTAGTTTAACCTGATAACTATTTAACTTCAATTGCATAAGAAAGTTCTACATATTTACTTGCCTGTCTCCTATTTCTTGTTGTTGCTCTCATAATTTATATCTTTTTATATTGTACATTAACTAACAAAATATTGCAACTATAGTTATTTTATCACTCTTACCTTTTAACCTGTGTACTGCAGTTCAGAGTGATTTTCACACTACCACTGAAGTTGATCAAGGGCCACAACAGCAATGGGAAGAAGATAGTTACAAGGTGGGAGGTCAGAGCAGAGTTTCAGGTGGGTGCAGATAAGCTCAGAAGCAAGAATATCTTTATATCTTTAGGCGTTCCTACCATTTCTTTCCTCTGTATTCATTGTCAATTTTGTTTCTTTCCTGCTGTTCCTTCTTTCATTTTATTATTCCCTTATCTTATTTTCCACATATTTTTCCCTGTCTTCTTTCCTCTCAGTCATGCTCTGCCCAATACGAAAGCCCTTTCTCTCCCCTGTCTTCATCTTCCCTTTGACCAGTTCTGTCCTTGGTACTTTTCTTTCTTTTCCTCAGGCCCCTGGAGTGGGGAGGGATTTTCCACTTTTCAGTAGACATATGCCTGCAATTCTGGGGACCATTCTGAACTACCTTCATATCTCCCCCCAAATCCTGATCTAAAATTTCTGTTGACAGCCTCAGCCTCATTCTTGACTTTAGTGGCTGCTGTTAGCTTTCAGGTTTGGTTCATATCCGCCTTGTACAAATCTTAGAGTGTTCCCACTTGTTTCTATAGCTTTCACTAGCTAAATTGCTCTTGCTGTTCTCCACTTATAATAAATGCAACCAGTGACAATACCAGTTTGATTAACTCCAAAGAAGTGGTTCTCTACTTGATGATTTAGTCCACCAGGGGACATTTGGCATTATCTGGGGACATTTGGCATTAGCTGGAGACATTTTTGGTTGTTATAATTGGGTAGTAGGGAGGGATACTGGCATCTAATGGGTAGAGGTCAAGGAGTCTGAAATATCCTAAGATGCACAGGATAGTCCACCTCAAAAAAGATTATCCAGTCTAACATGTCAAGAATACTGAGAATGAGAAAACTTGATCCAAAGGTATTTAACTTGGAACTTGCAGGTACAGTGAATATATAATCAATTAGGAAGAACAATGTGGCTGTCTTGAGGTGGCAAATTATAAATTTGCTTGCATTAATAACAACAGAAATAATTCTTTGTACACTACCTGGCTACTGATTTTTACTTATAATAATAATTATGTTCATTAGCTTTCCCATCCATCCCAATTACCCTATGAACTTTGTATAGGAGATATTTTGAATATAAAGAAACTGAGGGATAGAGAATATCATGACTCTCCTTAGGACCCTGGCCAAACACAGCTTTATGGATTTTTATCCAAGACAAAAAACACAGGGCTGTTCATACTGCTTAACTAGATCTGTAATGGCAGAAAATAAGGGCAGAAACCAAAGCTGCTGTCACAAAGAAATGACTCTCCCAGTTCTCTATTTGGTATTTAAAAATAGGAGTGAAACGGCATAGCTTGAATCTGAGCTAATGCTTGCCACTTTGTGAATACGCTTACAGTGCACTGCCTTCAAAACAAATTGGCCCTCGTCTACAAAGGTTTCATTTTTGCACTCTCACAAACTCATTTTTAATGGCTGGTGTGGCATCGGTTGTGCCCCTGAGCTGTAATGAAGCACTCTGCAAGTCACCACACATGTGTCAGAAATGAATCTCATGGAGAGGAAAATGCTGGAACGTTAATAGGTTTTCTTTTTTTCTTTTCTTTTATATGCTGGTATCTTCATTTTTTTAAACATCTTTATTGGAGTACTATTGCTTTACAATGGGGTGTTAGTTTCTGCTGCATAACAAAGTGAATCAACTATACATATACATATATCCCAAATCTCCTCCCTCTTGCGTCTCCCTCCCACCCTCCCTATTCCACCCCTCTAGGTAGTCACAAAGTACTGAGCTGATCTCCCTGTGCTATGCGGCTGCTTCCCACTAGCTATCTGCCTTATATTTGGTAGTGTATATAAGTCCATGCCACTCTCTTACTTCGTCACAGCTTACCCTTCACCCTCCCTGTGTCCTCAAGCCTATTCTCTATGTCTGCATCTTTATTCCTGTCCTGCCCCTAGGTTCTTCAGAATCTTTTTTTTTTAGATTCCATATATATATGTGTTAGCATACGGTATTTGTTTTTCTCTCTCTGACTTACTTCACTCTGTGTGACAGTCTCTAGGTCCACCCACCTCACTACAAATAACTCATTTTGTTTCTTTTATGGCTGAGTAATATTCCATTGTGTATATGTGCAACATCTTCTTTATCCATTCATCTGTTGATAGACACTTAGGTTGCTTCCTTGTCCTGGCTATTGTAAATAGAGCTGCAATGAACATTGTGGTACATGACTCTTTTTGAATTATGGTTTTCTCAGGGTATATGCCCAGTAGTGGGATTGCTGGGTTGTATGGTAGTTGTATTTTTAGTTTTTTGAGGAACCTCCATACTGTTCTCCATAGTGGCTGTATCAATTTATATTCCTACAAACAGTGCAAGAGGGTTCCCTTTTCTCCACACTCTCTCCAGCATTTATTGTTTGTAGATTTTTTGATGATGGCCATTCTGACCACGGTGAGGTGAGACCTCACTGTAGTTTTGATTTGCATTGCTCTAATGGTTAGTGATGTTGAACATCCTTTCATGTGTTTGGTGGAAATCTGTATATCTTCTTTGGAGAAATGTCTGTTCAGGTCTTCTGCCCATTTCTGGATTGGGTTGTTTGGTTTTTTTGGATATTGAGCTTCATAAGCTGCTTGTATATTTTCGAGATTAATCCTTTGTCAGTTGCTTCATTTGCAAATACTTTCTCCCATTCTGAGGGTTGTCTTTTCGTCTTGTTTATGGTTTCCTTTGCTATGCAGAAGCTTTGAAGTTTCATTAGGTCCCATTTGTTTATTTTTGTTTTTATTTCCGTTTCTCTAGGAGGTGGGTCAAAAAGGATCTTGCTGTGATTGATGTCATAGAGTGTTCTGCCTATGTTTTCCTCTAAGAGTTTTATAGTGTCTGGCCTTACATTTTGGTCTCTAATCCATTTTGAGTTTATTTTTGTATATGGTGTTAGAGAGTGTTCTAATTTCATTGTTTTACATGTAGCTGTCCAGTTTTCCCAGCACTACTTATTGAAGAGGCTGTCTTTTCTCCATTGTATATTCTTGCCTCCTTTATCAAAGATAAGGTGACCATATGTACGTGGGTTTATATCTGGGCTTTCTACGCTGTTCCATTGATCTATATTTCTGTTTTTGTGCCAGTACCATACTGTCTTGATTACTGTAGCTTTGAAGTATAGTCTGAAGTCAGGGAGCCTAATTCCTCCAACTCCATTTTTCTTTCTAAAGATTGCTTTGGCTTTTCGGAGTCTTTTGTGTTTCCATGCAAATTGTGAATTTTTTTGTTCCAGTTCTGTGAAAAATGCCAGTGGTAGTTTGATAGGGATTGCATTGAATCTGTAGATTGCTTTGGGTAGTACAGTCATTTTCACAATGTTGAGTCTTCCAATCTAAGAACATGGTATGTCTCTCCATCTGTTTGTATCATCTTTAATTTCTTTCATCAGTGTCTTATAGTTTTCTGCATACAGGTCTTTTGTCTCCTTATGTAGGCTTATTCCTAGGTATTTTATCCTTTTTGTTGCAATGGTAAATGGGATTGTTTCCTTAATTTCTCTTTCATATTTTTCATCAATAGTGTATAGGAATGCAAGAGATTTCTGTGCATTAATTTTGTATACTGCTACTTTACCAAATTCATTGATCAGCTCTAGTAGTTTTCTGATAGCATCTTCAGGATTCTCTATGTATAGTATCATGTCATCTGGAAACAGTGACAGCTTTACTTCTTCTTTTCCAATTTGGATTCCTTTTATTTCTTTTTCTTCTGTTTGCTGTGGCTAAAACTTCCAAAACTATGTTGAATAATAGTGGTGAGAGTGGGAAACCTTGTTTTGTTCCTGATCTTAGTGGAAATGGTTTCAGTTTTTCCCCATTGAGAATGATGTTGGCTGTGGGTTTGTCATATATGGCCTTTATTATGTTGAGGTAAGTTCCCTCTATGCCTACTTTCTGGAGGTATTTTATCATAAACAGTGTTGAATTTTGTCGACAGCTTTTTCTGCATCTATTGAGATGATCATATGGTTTTTCTCCTTCAATTTGTTAATATGGTTTATCACATTGATTGGTTTGCATATATTGAAGAATCCTTGCATTCCTGGGATAAACCCACTTGATCATGGTGTATGATCCTTTTAATGTGCTGTTGGATTCTGTTTGCTAGTATTTTGTTGAAGATTTTTGCATCTAAGTTTGTCAGTGATATTGGCCTGTAGTTTTCTTTTGTTTTTGGCATCTTTGTCTGGTTTTGGTATCAGGGTGATGGTGGTCCCATAGAATGAGTTTGGGAGTGTCCCTCCCTCTGCTATATTTTGGAAGACTTTGAGAAGGATAGGTGTTAGCTCTTCTCTAAATGTTTGATAGAATTCACCTGTGAAGCCATCTGGTCCTGGGCTTTTGTTTGTTGGATGATTTTTAATCACAATTTCAATTTCATTGCTTGTGATTGGTCTGTTTATTTTTTCTATTTCTTCCTGGTTCAGTCTCGGAAGGTTGTGCTTTTCTAAGAATTTGTCCATTTCTTCCAGGTTGTCCATTTTATTGGCATATAGTCGCTTGTAATAATCTCATGATCCTTTGTATTTCTGCAGTGTCAGTTGTTACTTCTCCTTTTTCATTTCTCATTCTATTGATTTGAGTCTTCTTGCTTTCTTTCTTGATGAGTCTGGCTAATGGTTTATCACTTTTGTTTATCTTCTTAAAGAACCAGCTTTTAGTTTTATTGATCTTTGCTGTTGATTCCTTCATTTCTTTTTCGTTTATTTCTGATCTGATCTTTATGATTTCTTTCCTTCTGCTAACTTTGGGGTTTTTTTCCTTCTTTCTCTAATTGCTTTAGGTGTAAGTTTAGGTTGTTTTTTTTTTGAGATGCTTCTTGTTTCTCTAGGTAGGATTGTATTGCTATAATCCTCCCTCTTAGAACTGCTTTTGTTGCATCTCATAGGTTTGGGGTCATCATGGGTTGGGTTTTCATTGACATCTGTTTCTAGGTATTTTTTGATTTCCTCTTCGATTTCTTCAGTAATCTCTAGGTTATTTAGTAGTGTATTGTTTAGCCTCCATGTGTTTGTATTTTCTACAGATTTTTTCCTACTACATAATTGATATGTAGTCTCATAGCATTGTGGTCAGAAACGATACTTGATATGATTTCAGTTTTCTTAAATTTACCAAGGCTTGATTTGTGACCCAAGATATGGTCTATCCTGGAGAATGTTCCATGAGCACTTAAGAAAAAAGTGTATTCTGTTGTTTTTTGATGGAATGTCATATAAATATCAATTAAGTCCATCTTGTTTAATGTACCATTTAAAGCTTGTGTTTCCTTATTTTCATTGTGGTTGATCTGTCCATTGGTGAAAGTGGGGTGTTAAAGTCCCCTACTATGATTGTGTTACTGTCTATTTCCCCTTTTATGGCTTTTAGCATTTGCTTTATGTATTGAGGTGCTCCTATGTTGGGTGCATAAATATTTACAATTGTTATATCTTCTTTTTGGATTGATCCCTTGATCATTATGTAGTGTCCTTCTTTGTCTCTTGTAATAGTCTTTATTTTAAGTCTATTTTGTCTGATATGACAGTTGCTACTCCAACTTTCTTTTGATTTCCGTTGGCATGGAATATCTTTTTCCATCCCCTCACTTTCAGTCTGTATGTGTCCCTAGGTCTGAAGTAGGTCTCTTGTAGACAGCATATATACATGTTTTGTTTTTGTATCCATTCAGCCAGTCTATGTCTGGGAGCATTTAATCCATTTATATTTAAGGTAGTTATTGATATGTATGTTCCTATTACCATTTTCTTAATTGTTTTGGGTTTGTTATTGCAGGTCTTTTCCTTCTCTTGTGTTTCGTGCCTAGAGAAGTTCCTTTAGCATTTGTTGTAATGCTGGTTTTGTGGTGCTGAATTCTGTTAGCTTTTGCTTGTCTGTAAAGGTTTTAATTTCTCCGTCGAATGTGAATGAGATCCTTGATGGGTAAAGTAATGTTGGTTGTAGGTTTTTCCCTTCATCACCTTAAATATGTTCTGCCACTGCCTTCTAGCTTGCAGAGTTTCTGCTGAAAGATCAACTGTTAACCTTATGGGGATTCCCTTGTACGTTATTTGTTGTTTTTCCCTTGCTGCATTTAATATTTTTTCTTTGTATTTAATTTTTGGCAGTTTGATTAATATGTGTCTTGGCATGTTTCTCCTTGGATTTATCCTGTATGGGACTCTCTGCACTTCCTGGACTTGACTATTTCTTTTCCCATATTAGGGAAGTTTTCAACTGTAATTTCCTCATATATTTTCTCAGTCCCTTTCTTTTTCTCTTCTTCTTGTGGGACCCCTGTAATTTGAATGTTGGTGTGTTTAATTTTGTCCAAGAGGTCTCTGAGACAGTCCTGAATTCTTTTCATTCTTTTTTCTTTATTTTGCTCTGTGGTAGTTATTTCCACTATTTTATCTTGCATGTCACTTATCCATTCTTCTGCCTCAGTTATTATTCTGCTATTGATTCCTTCTAGAGAATTTTTCATTTCATTTATTGTGTTGTTCATCATTGGTTTTTTGCTCTTTATTTCTTCTAGGTCCTTGTTAAATGTTTCTTGTATTTTCTCCATTCTATTTCCAAGATTTTGGATCATCTTTACTATCATGACTCTGAAGTCTTTTTCATGTATACTGCGTATTTCCTTTTCATTTGTTTCTTCTGGTGGGTTTTTTCCTTGCTCCTTCATCTGCTGTGTGTTTCTCTGTCTTCTCATTTTGCTTAACTCACTGTGTTTGGGGTCTCCTTTTTGCAGGCTGCAGGTTCATAGTTCCCGTTGTTTTTGGTGTCTGTCCCCTGTCGCTAAGGTTGGTTCAGTGTGTTGTGTAGGCTTCCTGGTCGAGCGAACTGGTGCCTGTGTTCTGGTGGTTGAGGCTGGATCTTGTCTTTCTGGTGGGCAGGACCATGTCCGTTGGTTGGTTTGGGGGTGTCTGTGACCTTATTATGATTTTAGGCAGCCCCCTTGGTAATGGGTGGGGTTGTGTTCCTGTGTTGCTAGTTGTTTGGCATAGGGTGTCCAGCACTGTAGCTTGCTGGTCGTTGAGTGGAGCTGGGTCTTAGCGTTGAGATGGAGATTTCTGGGAGAGCCTTCGCTGTTTGATATTACGTGGAGCCAGGAAGTCTGGTGAACCAATGTCCTGAACTTGGCTCTCCCACCTTAGAGGCACAGGCCTGACACCCAGCTGGAGCACAGAGACCCTTTCAGACACATGACTCAGAGGAAAACAGGGAAAAGAAAGAAAGGAAGGAAGGAAGGAAGGGAGGGAGGGAGGGAGGGAGGGAGGGATGAAGGAGGGAAGGAAGGAAGAATCGTTATTAAAATAAAAAATAAATAGTAAAAATTAAAAATTTTTAAAAGTAATAAAAAAAAAGAAAAACAAAAGAAAGAAGAGAGCATTCAAACCAAAAAACAAATCCACCAGTGATAACAAGCACTGAAAACTATACTAAAAAAAACAAAAACGGAAAGACAGAACCCTAGGACAAATGGTAAAAGCAAAGCTATACAGAGAAAATCAGCCAAAGAAGCATACACATACGCATTCACAGAAAGAGAAAAAGGAAAAATAAAAAAATCTATATATTAAAAAAAAAAGGAAGAGAGCAACCAAATCAATAAACAAATCTACCAATGATAATAAACTCTAAATACTAAACTAAGATAAACATAATTCTAGATACAAATTAGATGCAGAAAGCAACCCCCAAGTCTACAGTTGCTCCCAAAGTCCACCACCTCAATTTTGGGATGATTCACTGTCTATTCAGGTATTCCACAGATGCAGGGTACATCAAGTTGACTGTGGAGATTTAATCCTCTGCTCCTGAGGCTGCTGGGAGAGATTTCCCTTTCTCTTCTTTGTTCGCACAGCTCCTGGGTTTCAGCTTTGGATTTGGCCCTGCCTCTGCATATAAGTCGCCTGAGGGCGTCTGTTCTTTGCTTAGACAGGACGGGGTTAAAGGAGTGGCTAATTAGGGGGCTGTGGCTCACTCAGGCCGGGGGGAGGGAGGGGTACGGAATGAGGGGCGAGCCTGTGGCGGCAGAGGCCGGCATGACGTTGCAATAACCTGAGGCGTGCCATGTGTTCTCCCGGGGATGTTGTCCCTGGATCATGGAACCCAGGCAGTGGCGGGCTGAACAGGCTCCCGGGAGGGGAGGTGTGGAGAGTGACCTGTGCTCGCACACAGGCTTCTTGGTGGCGGCAGCAGCAGCCTTAGCGTTTCATGCCCGTCTCTGGGGTCTGCGCTGATAGCCGCAGCTCGCACCCATCTCTGGAGCTCGTTTAAGTGGTGCTCTGAATACCCTCTCCTCGCGCACCGCGAAACAACGGTCTCTTGCCTCTTAGGCAGCTCCAGAATTTTTCCCAGACTCCCTCCTGGCTAGCTGTGGTGCACTAACTCCTTCAGGCTGTGTTTACGCAGCCAACCCCAGTTCTCTCCCTGGGATCCGCTCCGAAGCGAGCCTCAGCTCCCAGCCCCAACCCGTCCCGGCGGCTGAGCAGACAAGCCTCTCAGGTTGGTGAGTGCTGGTTGGCACCGATCCTCTGTGCGGGAATCTCTCCGCTTTGCCCTCCACACCCCTGTTGCTGCGCTCTCCTCCGTGGCTCCGAAGCTCCCCCCCCGCCCCCCCCCCCACCCCCGTCTCCACCAGTGAAGGGGCTTCCTAGTGTGTGGAAGCTTTTCCTCCTTCACAGCTCCCTCCCAGAGGTGCAGGTCCCGTCCCTATTCTTTTGTGTTTTTCCTTTTTTTTGCCCTACCCACGTATGTGGGGAATTTCTTGCCTTTTAGGAAGTCTGAGGTCTTCTGCCAGTGTTCAGTAGGTGTTTTGTAGGAGTTGTTCCACATGTAGATGTATTTCTGATGTATTTGTGGGGAGGAAGGTGATCTCTACGTCTTACTCGCCCACCATCTTGAAGGTCTCTCACGTTAATAGGTTTTAATCCTAGGTAAGGAAACCTAGTTTAGCCACTACCATGTGCTTTTAAAGTCTAAATGTCATGAATTTTTCAGCAGTTTCTCTTGCCTGCAAATCAGTTTTGGTCCAGAGACAGCCAAGTCGGGGTCAGAAGGGAAAATTCTCAAATGCACATACTGCCCAGGAGTACACCTTGAGGAGTGTACAAGCATCATCTAGGCAAAACAAAGAAATACTTGATGGAACACAAGGGAAACTGGCTTCATAGGGCAGGAATCTGAAAAGCCTGTGAGTGCAGCAGACGTATTGCAATATATTTGATCCTGTCTTCAATATCATGGGCAGAGAAGGGGTGCTGAAATCTGAAAATCTCTGTCATGTGGGTTTTCCCCTTAGGTTTTTATTTAAGCGGAAAAGCAGTGTTTTCATATTGCACTTTATTGTATTGAGACTAGCCAATTTACTGAGTGAGATTTAATTGCTAATCATCCAGTTTTAAACTTCATTTTGCGCAGTACCTTGACAGCTTTTGATAAATGCTTAACCATTCAGAAAACAACAATCTGTGACTATTAAAGTAAAACAAATTGGTTTTACACTGGTGAGACTTTTTGTGTGTTTGGGAGTCTGGAGGCATATTTTGAATTTTCTTCCCCTAGCTGGTGTCTGACTATGAAATACAGAGATAGCCTCAAGGCCTTACCTTCATGCCCTTTGGGGACCATGGCTGCTGACCCCACTTTCATCATGCTTCTCAATGCTTAATGTGTTAATTGTTGTAAACAGAACCATGGGTGTGTTCCTCTTCTCTCTAATGGAGGGGAAAGTTTATACCTAGTCATAGCACAACAGATTCAATTAAGCTAAATTATAGAAATGTGGAGGCCCTACAAAGAAATGTTAAAAATTAGCCACATTTTCAAGTTTGCATTTAGATGTCTTTGCAAAGCTTACTATGCACAAGGCATGGTTCCAAGGGCTTTATTACTTTATTTAATCCTTCTAAAACTTTACATAGGTACTGTTATCATACCTGTTTTAAATGAGGTAACTAAGGCACAGAGAGGTTAAGTAATTTGCCCAAGGTGTCAAAACTCATAGGAGGCATATGTAGAATTTGAATCCAGACTGTCTCTGAGCCTTTTGGTGTGCCTAACCATTCTACTACACTTCTGAGAGAAAGTAGTATGAATATTTAATAGTGAATTGCATTAATTTTAGAGCTCCTCTGTGGTTCTTATTATCTAAGGCTATGAATAATTTGCAGCTACTCACAAAGCCTAATGGGTCAGAAAAATTTTGGTCCCACTCAAGTGCACTCCATGACACCCTAAAGATGCCCCCTTCTCCAGATTTAGCAGCCTGTATATAATGGTCCTACCAACATTTTAAACCAATATTTAAACCAAAGCTACAAATGATTCTCAGACCATAAGCAGAAATTCTGGAATATACTTGGGAGAGTCAGGATAGAGAATAAAACAAAGCTCAATGTGTCCTTCCTAAGACCTACCATATTATAAACTTGGAACAGTTATCAGTAGTCCCAATGACTCTTTCTGAGCTTGTGGCTTTGGAAAGCAGAAGAAATAGAGAGAGGAAGATATGATCCAGAAGGTCAAGGATAATGCTTTTCACACTTTAATGTGCTTATGAATCTCCCAGAGATCTTGTTAAAATGAAGATTCTTTTTTGTAGGTATGGGATATGTCCAGAAATTCTGAATTTCTGTTAAACGTCTAGGTATTGCTACTGGTCCGAGGGTCATATTTTGATGCAAGGATCTATAATCAACCAGCAGCATCACTGTCACCTGGAAGCTTGTTAGAAATGCAGATTCTTATGTTCTACTCCAAGCCCACTGAATCAGCATCTACATTTCAACAAAATCTCCAGGTGATTTATTTGCACTTTAATTGTTTGAGAAACATCAATCTAGAGTATTCTTCACATGATGAAGATGGACATAAATCATTAAACACACTTGCAAATGAATTGCTATGGTGGGAAGGAAAACTGGTAATATAAAGTTCTCATTAGAAATTCCATTTAAGACTTAAATACCTCTTTTCCTTGTGACCACTTCAATAGCTGAAAAAGCACCTGGAATATACCACTCAAAGCTAATTTGCAAACGTTTGTAGCATCTTTCATTTAAGAGGTGATATTCAACTCAAGTTGTTTTCCTTTAGGATTAGGCTATAATCCAAACACTTGAACATTCAGAATTTAGAAGAATGACTGGAATTTCTTTAACTCTGGATGGCAGAGTCTCACGTTCTGAGTCACCTGCAGAATGCTCTATGGGGCTGTCAGCCTGGATTGGGGATGGCCACCACCGTGCCTTATCCAGAGTTAGAGGCCAGTGAGCTTGCACTAGATACTGATCCTTCTCATACCTTCTCATTCCTCTGTGGAAGCAGAGGAGTGCAGGTCTGACCTCCTCCCTCAACATGAATGGTAGCTGCCCCAGGTGGCAGCTGTGGTGGGGCAGGTATTAGGAGGGGAAACCTAAGTTGGCTGGGGTGCCAGTGGCCAGGGAAGAGGGGGGACTGAGGACCCATCCTAGAGAGGTGGAGAGGTGGTGGGAGGTGGGACCAGGCCAAGGCTTCAAGCCCCCGCTAAGCATACTCCATTCCCGTCTCTCCCACTAACCAACTGGTGAGACCTCAGAAGAACTATTTATTGATACTTTCTCTGAGCCCTGGTATCTTCAGCCATAAAAAGGAGATAATAATAGTGAATCCTACTTCCTGGGGTTCTTGTGAGGATTGACTGAGCTACTGAGTGGAAGTCCGTATCACAGTGCCTGGCACGTAGTTATCACTCAACAGATGGCAGCTATTATTCAGGGAATAAAATTATTGTGTACTCATCTAATTATATGATCCAGTTATGTATTTATTAATTTGATTGGTAGCAATGATTATTTGATATAAATTGAAACATCCTATTTCCATAAAGGTCAATGGAATATATATACATATGTGATCCATAACAATTCTGTCATCAGACCCTCTTCTCCTTCTTAGAGGGTTTCCTGGATTCCACCTGGCCCACTGGAGGATTAAGTTTTCTTTCTTCCTGAAGGACTAGCAGCTCAGTTCTTCCCTGACATCAGCTTACTTTTGTGCTGAGCATATGTAGGCTTTCTTCCTCTTAGCACCCATATATTTTCTGAATCAATGATTTGCAAAGTAAAAAGGATCCCCTTAGGTAAACATTTGCTAGGTGGGGCCATCTTGCCCTGCTTTCTGAGCAGGGGCAAAGGCGCCCTTTAAGCCTAGTGTTGAGGAGAATGGTGGTCTCTCTATTTGATGCCTGCTACTTGCCCCTTCATCACATCAGTTATAGGGAGAGTGGAATTATCCCTGCTCAGATTTATGTGGGCCTTTCTTTGTGCTTGGGTCTGAAAACCAGCTCCAGGCTAATTGTATTCTTCTTATTGAATAGTTAATAAAGATCAGGGTCTGCTTGGCTCTGAATATAAGCCAACTTGAGTGTGAGTTGAATATCAAGGCCAATAGGCATTTTCTTCAAATAAACAGTGCTTTCAGATTAGTTAAAAACCAAACAAAAAAGCAACAACAACAAAAATAACCCGAACCACAAATGATTCAACAGTAAAAGAACACTCTCTTTAGGGACTTTGGGTCCCAGGTGGCGTGCATCTGGATGTCTTTAGTGTTGGAGGACTTTTAATGCTAAGGGCTGAAAATCGTACACCCCAGCTCTCCCTGGTATCGATTTCCCTCATACTGATTTAGTGCCGGGCATCTTGGCATCTTTCTACCACTTCTAGCAGCTGAGCTTTGATCCCAGAAGGCTTTATTTAATGAAAACTTGGGGTTTATGCTGTGAGAAAACTGCCCCAGGAATTGAGGTTGTAGATATCCCGGTGCAGAAAACATGAAGACAAGAGTCATGTGCTTGGTCCATCCAAGGGGTGGGATGATGATATTAAGCCTCCACTAAAGTATTTGTTTTAAAGAGAAGAGGGAGCAGAAGCCCTCAAACGACTGTTGAAAGTTAAAAGAAGCTCTTGTTACTGAAAGATAAAGTGCTTACATGAAATATGTACAAAAGATGCCCTGGGAGAGGAAATCAGAGGGGAGGGAAGCCACATATTAGAATTTTGGTGAAGATTGGCTGTGTATTAGAGCCTGGTTACAGACAGTGATGGCCTTTGGGATGAGTTAAACTGGAGCATGTTTTTAAAATAAACTTTTTATTTTGGAACAACTTTGGATTTACAGAAAAATTGTAAAGATAGTACAGAGAGTTCCCATAGGCCCCACATTAGTTTCCCCTATTAGTAACATCTTACATTACTTACACTACTATAGTACACTTGTTACAACTAATAAATGAATATTGAAGAATTATTATTAAGTAAAGTCCATACTTTATTCAGATTTCCTTTGTTTTTATCTAATGTCCTTTTTTTTGTTGTTGTTCCAAGATCTCATCCATATTACATTAGTCATCTTGTCTCCTAAGGCTCCTCTGGGTTGTGATAGTTCCCAAACTTTCCTGGCTTTTGATGACCTTGACAGTTTTGAGGAGTACTGGTCAGGTATTTAATCAAATTCCCCTCAGCTGGGAACATGAGATCTGTCTCATGCTTTTCTCATGATTTGACTGGGATCATGTGTTTTTGGGAAGAAAACCACAGAGGTGAAGTGCCATTTTCATCATATCATTTCAAGGGTATATGCAATCCACATGACTTATCAGTTAATGTAACAAGACCATTTTCAATGGAAGACTGATTGAATTGGAGCCGGTATTGAGTGTCGGGAATTGACTATTTTACCCTGCAAATGTGGTATATTCCAGTGGAAATTAAAAGGGACACATTAAAGAACCATCAATATTAATGAACCACACAAATACCCATCTAAAGATGATTTTTATAAGAAAAAAATGTTAGTTTTGCTTCTCACAAAAAAGAAATTGTAAAAACAAGTGAACAAGGGGAAGAATGAAACATACTTGACCCCAGTTCCAGTTGCAAACTGAAAGCGTTCCAATTTCTCAAGCTAATTTTCCTTGAGATAGCCTTGCAAGGGAGCAGATGTCAAAACTGTAAGTCTGAAACTGAGACACTCTACCCATTCAGAAATGAATCATTAAAAAGAGAGATTTAGGAGTTTCTCAAGTAAGTTCTGATTGTTACAGGGTAAAGATCTTCAGGAACTAGCTGGATGGTGCTCTGATCCTCTGTGGATCACCTGTCCAGCAAGGTATTAATTTTTAAAAATAGAAATTATAAAAATATCACCACAAAATAAGCACAATCATACATTTTTGTACTTTCAGTGTATAAATTGTTCATCTTATCTGTGTCAAGGACTTTGTGCAGTTTGTTACACTTTCAGGACCGCATGCCTTAGAAATTATGTCTTTGGTTACTTTAGTGAGACTAGACAATGTTTATCATGGTTGAGGCTCCAAAGTCACCCACTTGAGTAATTGACAGTAAGCATGAGGGACTAAAATGCATTCCTGCTAATGGCAGTAGACAACCTTTTGGGTTTTGAATGTCCCAGATAGGCATCCTCTGTTGGAGTGGTTGGGGGAAGAATCTGAAAGGAAGTATATTGATTTGCTAGGGCTGCCAGAACAAAGGTCCACAGACTGAGTGGCTTAAGCAACAGAAATTTATTTTCTCACATTCCTGGAGGTAAGAAGCCTGAGATTAAGGTGTAGGCGGGGTTGATTTCCTTCTGAGGCCTCTCTCCTTGGCTTGCAGATGGCCGTCTTCTCCCTCTGTCTTCACATGGTCTTCCTTCTGAGTATGTCTGTTTTCCAACATCCTCTTCTTAAAAGGAGACCAGTCATATTGGATTAGGGCCCACCCTAATGACCTCATTTAGCTTTAATTACCAATCTAAAGGCTGTATTTCCAAATACAGCCACATTCTGAGGTGCTGGCGGTTATGGTTTCAACCTATAAATTTTGGAGGGACACAGTTCAGCCCAAAACAGGAAAGGTAAAGGATTTGGTAAAGAAGGCACAACCTACCCTGCAGGCCTGGGTTTCCAGGAGTCTGGGTTGACTGACATTTGATGCTTACTTTTGGCTGGGCTGTTTGAGGGGATTATAACAATGGAGAAAAATGTGAAAGGGAACACTTCATGTGGGGGAGAAAACGTGCTGTGTAATACACTTTGTCAGGAGCCCATTTCCGGAAGTTACCTGTGGTGTTTGCACAGCCGTTCTGTCATTGTCCACACTGGCAGCCTGAAGGCTGATTTCCTGGTGAATTTTCACCTAATTCCCTTTGCGTTTGCCTTATAAGTGATAGTTTCATTCCTGTACTTTGAAAAATGCATCAGCCTTTATGCTGACTTATTAATTTACAATGAGAAATATAATCATCTAGTGGACTGGATACTCCAGCTCCCTGACCAGCATGTGCTTTCCCTACAGGCAGATCTAAGTGGGAAGCCAAATTATCATCAGAGGGCAGCTTGGTGAGCATGGAATCAGGCCAGGGGAGTTAGTTATGAGATTTGGCATTCCTGTGCTTTTTATTCCTTAAGCCAAGCAGCACTGAGCAGCACAGACTCGCTGCCTGGGGCTGGCTACCTCTGCCCTTGCTGCTCCCTCTGACTTTGCATTGTCCCTGCGGGTGAACTCCTTGTAAAGCAGGACCCAGCTCAACCACCTCCTACTCTGAAAAGCTTTGATTTTCCCCAGGCAGAGATGGTTCCTCTTCTTCCTTATCCCCATAGCACTTTATGCTAAGTGTGTATTTTGCATCTTGTATTGTGGTTATTTACCCACCTCCCTCCTTACTGAGCTCCAAGACGTTGGGTCTTCGTTGTGGTGCACAGGCTTCTCATTGTGGTGGCTTCTCTTGTTGCAGAGCACAGGCTTTAGGCGTGCGGGCTTCGGTAGTTGTGGCACGTGGGCTTAGCTGCTTTGCAGCATGTGGGATCTTCCCAGACCAGGGCTCGAACCCGTGTCCCCTGCATTGGCAGGCGGATTCTTATCCACTACGCCACCAGGGAGGTCCTTAGGGCTTTATATATATATATACTTTTGTTTTGCTTTATAGTTTTAAAACACTCTCCACTAAGCTGTTCATAAAGGCATGATCTTATGTTACACTAATAGCTGTGAGGTGAGATAGGCAAACGAAAAGATGCTTAGAGGTTAAATGACTTATCTACCTCTCAATTCATGCATTTTCTACCAAGCCTGTTTGTCTTTGGGACTGAATCTTGTCTCCCTTCTGCCCTCCCCATCTTTGCCCTATGGGCAAGGATGCCCATGCTTGTTGGGTCTTCCTTGTACAATTTAAAAAAAAAATTGTTTATTTATTTATTTATTTATCTTTATCGGAGTATAATTGCTTTACAATGGTGTGTTAGTTTCTGCTGTATAACAAAGTGAGTCAGCTATACATATACATATATCCCCATATCTCCTCCCTCTTGCGTCTCCCTCCCACCCCCCCATCCCACCCCTCTAGGTGGTCACAAAGCACCAAGCTGATCTCCCTGTGCTATGTGGCTGCTTCTCACTAGCTATCTGTTTTACATTTGGTAGTGTGTATATGTCCATGCTACTCTCTCAGGCCTTGTACATTCTTAGTTTGCCTTTTTCTCTTCCCTTAGGATCCTGCAGCCTTCTCTCTCTTTTTTCTTGATCTAAAATCTTTACAATTAGAGAATTTAACAACTTTGGTAGATACACAATCAATACAAAAATCTGTGTTTCTATCTGTAACAACAAAGTTAGAAAACATAATTTTGAAAGGTTTCCATTTTCCATAGCAACTCTTTTTCTCTCTCAATCTCAATTTGACTGAGTCTCTCAACTCAATCAGTTTCTCTCTCTCCGTATGTGTTTATGTATGTATGTGTGTGGTGTGTGTGTGTATGTATGTGTGTGTGTGTGTATGTATCATAGGCATATCTCTAATAAAAAATGAGCATGATGCTTATGGAACAGATTGCAAAATTTTTTCAAATTATTGTACACACATAGAAATATGTATCTAAATCTCATAATGATATATAGGAAATTTTAATATCTTAAGATACTCTAAAATTTGTGACACTGTTTTTAGTGAAAGTATTGTACAAGTATAGTATTAGAATAGATATAAACACAGAAATGTGAATAAGGAATTTTAATATATGATGATAATGGCATTTCAGATCAAAAAAGGATGGAATATTCTAAAAAATTGCACTGTGAGAATTATCAATGGTGGAGTTGGGAATAACCCCATATATGACAGTTCCACATCTGTGCATTAAGCACAGATATGTAAAAAGAAACTTCTTGGCAGATGGACCTTTTGTTTTTATATTTCCAAAATTGTGATCAACGTTTTTTTTTTTTTTAAATTGGAGTATAGTTGCTTTACAATGTTGTGTTAATTTCTGCTGTATGGCAAAGTGAATCAGCTATACGCATACATATATCCCGTCTCTTTTGGATTTCCTTCCCATTTAGGTCACCACAGAGCCCTGAGTAGAGTTCCCTGTGCTATACAGCAGGTTCTCATTAGTTATCTGTTTTGTGCATATTAGTGTATATATGTCAATCCCAATCTCCCAGTTCATCCCACTCCCCCGCTTCCCCCGCCTCGGTGTGCATACGTTTGTTCTCTATGTCTGTGTCTCTATTTCTGCCTTGCAAACAGGTTCATCTGTACCATTTTTCTAGATTCCACATATGTGTTAATATACAGTATTTTTTTTTCTCTTTCTGACTTACTTCACTCTGTATGACAGTCTCTAGGTCCATCCACATCTCTACAAATGATCCAATTTCGTTCCTTTTTATGGCTGAGTAATATTCCATTGTATACATGTACCACATCTTCTTTATCCATTCATCTGTCGGTGGACATTTAGGTTGTTTCCATGACCTGGCTATTGTAAATAGTGCTGCAATGAACACTGTGGTACATTACTCTTTTTGAATTATGGTTTTCTCAGGGTATATGCCCAGTAGTGGGATTGCTGGGTCATATGGTATTTCTATTTTTAGTTTTTTAAGGAACCTCCATACTGTTCTCCATAGTGGCTGTGTCAATTTACATTCCCACCAACAGTGCAAGAGGGTTCCCTTTTCTCCACACCCTCTCCAGCATATATTGTTTGTAGATGTTTTGATGATGGCCATTCTGACAGGTGTGAGGTGATACCTCATTGTAGTTTTGATTTGCATTTCTCTAATGATTAGTGATGTTGAGCATCTTTTCATATGCCTCTTGGCCATCTGTTTATCTTCTTTGGAGAAATGTCTGTTTAGGTCTTCTGCCCATTTTTTGATTGGGTTGTTTATTTTTTTGGTATTGAGCTGCATGAGCTGTTTGTATATTTTGGAGATTAATCCCTTGTCTGTTGCTTCATTTGCAAATATTTTCTCCCACTCTGAGGGTTGTCTTTTTGTCTTGTTTATGGTTTCCTTTGCTGTGCAAAAGCTTTGAAGTTTCATTAGGTCCCATTTTTTAATTTTTGTTTTTATTTTCATTACTCTAGGAGGTGGATCAAAAAACATCTTGCTGTGATATATGTCAAAGAGTGTTATTCCTTTGTTTTCCTCTAAGAGTTTCATAGTGTCCGGTCTTACATTTAGGTCTTTAATCCATTTTGAATTTATTTTTGTGTATGGTGTTAAGGAGTTTTCTAATTTCATTCTACATGTAGCTGTCCAGTTTCCCCATCACCATTTACTGAGGAGACTGTCTTTTCTCCATTGTATATTCTTGCCACCTTTGTCATAGATTAGTTGACCATAGGTGTGTGGGTTTATCTCTGGGCTTTCTATCCTGTTCCGTTGATCTATATTTCTGTTTTTGTGCCAGTACCATACTGTTTTGATTACTGTAGCTTTGTAGTATAGTCTGAAGTCAGGGAACCTGATTCCTCCAGCTCCCTTTTTCTTTCTCAAGATTGCTTTGGTGGGGCTTCCCTGGTGGCGCAGTGATTGAGAGTCCACCTGCCGATGCAGTGGACACAGGTTCGTGCCCCGGTCTGGGAAGTTCCCACATGCCGCAGAGTGGCTGGGCCTGTGAGCCATGGCTGCTGAGTCTGCGCGTCCGGAGCCTGTGCTCCACAATGGGAGAGGCCACAACAGCGAGAGGCCCACGTACCACACACACAAAAAAAGATTGCTTTGGCTATTCAGGGTCTTTTGTGTCTCCACACAACTTTTAAGACTTTTTATTCTAGTTCTGTGAAAAATTCCATTGGTAATTTGATAGATATTACACTGAATCTGTAGATTGCTTTGGGTAGTATAGTCATTTTCACAATATTGAATGCATGGTGTTCTCCTTCCGAAGGAACCTTTTCATCCCTGCCTTACTGGGGAGAGTTCTGCTCTCCAAAACCCTTTTCTCCCCTCTTTTTAACAACCATAGCTTCCTCAAGCATCTCCCTTCCAATTTCCAGGTCAAACTCCCATTCCCTCAGAAACCTAGTCTTAAGGAAAGCAATGTGATTACGTTTAATTTACACTAAGATGTTAATAACTTCTGAGAGGTATTCCTATTTTAAGATTTTTGAGAGTGAATTCCTTATAGCATTCATGTGTCTGTATATATTCATATATATTCACACCAGTGTGTGTTTGTGTGTATGTCTGTTTGTGAGTGTTTGTGTTAAATATATGTTTGGTAAAATTTCCTGGGTCTTTAGAAGCTATTTCTTTCTTTACTTTTAAAAGAAATTTCTATAGCTTGCAGTCCAGATGCTACCATGAATGAGTCCTTCAAATGATCAGGAACTAGTCATTATAACCTTTGGGGAGACACAGCACTTCATGGATGAGTCATTAGTTCCAGGCCCAGAGAACAAGTCTGAAGGCCCTTTTCATATCTTATAATTAAATACATTCTGCAGCTTGGAGATAAACATGCTGATCTGACAGTGAGTTAAGGAGGTTTATCAGCGTTTGTGCACCTGTAGCGTTACAGTAAAAGATATGACTTCATTAAAACTCACTGTGCTTGTGAGAACAATGAGGAATGGTTGTAGGTGTAAAAAAGAAAGACACTACTAGATGGCAGCTTTAAGCTCATCTTTGAAGGGGTGAACTCATTTTATCCAACATGTCCAACTGTGCAAACAGCAGCACCGAGTGAGCTGCAGTTAGCTGTACCAATACATAGGATTAGAACAGAGGCTGGGCCACATATAAATGATGCAAATGCTTAATATACTTGAATGCTATGAATACTGCACAGAGGGAAAATGAGAGCCGCAGAAGTGACAGAAGATATTTTGCTAACTGTCATGAAAGGAGATTGTATTTTCAGGGCCTTCTAGGAACATTTCTCTTGCCAGAGACTTTTTGCCTTTTGAGGCCAGTGTTTCCTAGGATGAAAAAACAATACAAAACATCAGTCTTTTCAAAAAATCCATAGAGAGATAACAAGGGTTGCCACACTTACCATTGTTCTCTCATAGAATCTCAGAATGAGGAAACTGTGTGTGCGTGTGTGTGTGTGTGTGTGTGTGTGTGTGTGTTGGAACTTCACCTGCAATAACATCTCAGGCTACAGAATAGGTAGGTGGGTTGAGACTGCAACAGGGACCCAGAGCCTAGCTAGAAGACCCAGTTATGAAGGTACTAGAAAGTAGGTTGAAGGGAGCAGAAATAAGGTTCTAGAAGCCTTGGCAATAAATAGAAGGGTCCAAGAGCAAGACAGACCTTGACACTGTGCTGCCCTTGTCTGAGGATATGTTGGTGGGAATGGATTCTTTGTGTGAGTAGTCTGAGCTGAGCATGGGGCAGATGGAAGGGAGAGTATAGTGGAGGGAACCCAGCAAATCCCAAACATCTGCAGACTCATCCTCAACCCTGCTGACACTGCCATAGAATCCAAAGAATGGAGGATTCCATAACACCTCCTTTCTTATTTCCCTAAGACCTCAAATTGCTAGTTATCTTTGAAACATCTCTGAGTAGTGCAGAATATATATATAGGTTGATTTCTTTATTAGTATTAGTATTTCTTTATTAGTATTAGGAGCTGATTGTTGTGGATTTCTGCTCGTGTACCAGGACCTTAACTGGTTGCATCTCTTTGAGAGGTGGTCTGAAAACATCACTCTTCCACATTTGATTTACACAGTCAGAAAAGCCTTTAATGCAATATATATAAGTGATCCTAGAAGACCAGGAGTGCTTCTGAAAATTTCACTGAAGTCTATAATTACACTTTTCCTTATTTCAGTCATGTTTCACAAAACATATATCATCTCATTGTCCTCTCGGTTGAACGTATGACAAGAACTGAAACAATCTTTTTAAAAATAAATTTATTTATTTTATTTATATTTATGTTTGGCTGCGTTGGGTCTTCGTTGCTGCACGCGGGCTTTCTCTAGTTGTGGCGAGCGGGGGCTACTCTTCGTTGCGGTGCACGGGCTTCCCATTGCAGTGCCTTCTCTTGTTGTGGAGCACAGGCTCTACGTGCGCAGGCTTCAGTAGTTGTGGTACGTGGGCTCAATAGTTGTGGCTCGTGTGCTCTAGAGCACAGGCTCAGTAGTTGTGGCGCACAGGCTTAGTTGCTCCACGGCCTGTAGGATCTTCCGGGACCAGGGCTCGAACCCATGTCCCATGCATTGGCAGGAGGATTCTTAACCACTGTGCCACCAGGGAAGCCGTTTTTTCTTTTTTTTTTTAAACAATCTGTTTTTAAGGAAAGTTGACTAATTAAAACGTTAGCATGAGATAGAGTCAGAGATGAGGTAAAAGATACAATTCCATGTTACCAACGACTACAGTGGTCTTTTTAGAAATATGGTTAAATTCTCTTGAGTAACATCATATATGCATAGTTGATGTCTCTAGATAACCTATAAACTCCTTTAAGAATGTTATTTGCTTCTTTT
Organism: Lagenorhynchus albirostris; assembly: GCF_949774975.1. Classification (NCBI taxonomy): domain Eukaryota; kingdom Metazoa; phylum Chordata; class Mammalia; order Artiodactyla; family Delphinidae; genus Lagenorhynchus; species Lagenorhynchus albirostris. The sequence goes on along the minus strand of NC_083102.1, from coordinate 54,940,777 downwards.
TACATCCCTTATCAACCTGACACAATACTCAGCATGGTATACAAATGTGAAACATACATAACTAACACAATACCAGCTCATGAATTTCTTTAAATCATATCACACTTAGCTCCCTTGGCAATATATCCAAACTTGTCCATTTCATGCATCGCAGGCAATAGAGCTCAGGATTTATTGGCAGTTTGGTCAATAAGTTACTGCAGTTAATCTTCATTTAATGAATCATCAGCAAGGGAGATACACAGATGACAAATGTTCAATTTTCAGAAATCTCTTGCCCAATCTGTCTCTCTTCCTTCTGTCTTCCTAATTGTTGATTTAACGTATGAGCCCCTCCTCCCAGTTCTTCAGCCAGCACCCCTGGGAGTTCAGCCTTTTGAGGATGTTCTCATTAGAGTCAATAATTCACCATGGCATATTATATAGTGCCCTGAATATCTATAAAGCTGTTCTTTCATGTTGTACATCCTGGGGTGCTCAAATAATTAATTTGACTAGCTATAAAGAACAATACCTTCTATTGTGAGTGGTATTAATGTATTATCCACAGAGGCACATGTATAGACGTGGCTGGGAGACAAGCTCTGCGGGAGAGTTTCTCAAGAGGATTCTAAAGTTGGAGTCAGATAATTCTGTTCTTTGACCTATATGGGGACATAACATAAAGTGTAATTATGATTTGGAATAGTCAATTACCAATCTATCCAAATTCTTTCTTTGGGCATTTCTTTTTCTAATTTTTAAAAGTAAAAGAACTAGTTTGTTTGGTGTTATTAAAAACACTTGCTTGAAATAAAGCATTCCAAAGACATAATACCTAGGAGAAAATTCCAGTGTTCTGTCTTTCACATTGATTCAGAATTGTTCCAGTTTTAAAATAGCTGTTTGTATGAAAGTTAAAGACTTTTAATTAATTCATATTAATGAAGACTACTCATATCCCAATTTGGCTACTTAAAAAATGTAATAACAAAATGCACACTAACATTTTAATTATTGCCAAGTGAAAATACAGACTGGTTTAGTTTGTAGCAAATCAGTAATAATTTAGGTAAATTTAAGAGGTACCTTTTAAACTCCTGTGGAATAATTAAGAGTCAGGGATCCCAGATTCAAATTCCATCTCTGCCAATAACTAACTAGGTGGCTTTGAGTAAGTCACTTCAGTTAGCCTAGCCTCAGTTTCCTAAGGCCTATAAAATAGAGATTATTTCCTTCCAGCACTTGTGTTCTATATTTCTATTTATGACCATCACTTAGACCTCCAATGAATGAATCACTCACTCGATTGGAATAGAAAAATTCAATAGCTATCCTTTTTTTTCCTGGATAAATCCTTCTGGTAGGAGATACATGGAGCCAAGAGATGAATGAGTTATTGTCCAAATATATATATTTCCTTGCATGAGACAGTTCCCATGCTGAAATTTTTGCTTTAGAGGAAACTGGTTTAGGAAACCCAAGCCAGAAAGTAGATCTAATTTATTTCTAGGTCACAGTATGGAAACTTCTATTGGAAAGATGGGAACAGTTCTTTTATATTTTTCCAGCTTTACGGAGATATAATGGACATATAACATTGTTTAAGTTTAAGGTGTATGACCTGTTGATTTGATATACTTACATATTGCAAAATGATGACTACCATAGTGTTAGCTAACACCTCCATCACCTCACATAATTACCACTTCTTTTTTGTGGAGAACATTTAAGATCTACTTTCTTAGCAACTTTCAAGTGTATAATACAGTATTATTAACTATAATCACCATGCTCTTCATTAGATCCCCAGAGCATATTCATCTTATAACTGGAAGTTTGTACCCTTTGACCAGCATCTGCCCGTTTCCCCCCTACCCCAACCCTTGGCAACCACTTTTCTACTTCTATGAGTTTGACTTTTTTAGATTCCATGTATAAGTGAGATCATACAGTATTTATCTTTCTCTGCAGACTCATTTCACTTAGCAAAATGCCCTCAAGGCCCATCTATGTTGTTGCAAATGACAGGATTTCCTTCTTTCTCATGACTGAATAGTATTCCATTGTGTATATATATACCACATCTTTATTCATTTGTCCATTGATGGAGACATAGGTTGTTTACATACCTTGGCTACAGTGAATAAGTAGGAATGCAGATGTCTTTCTGAGATCCTGTTTTCATTTCCTTTGGATATATACCCAGAAGAAAGATTGATCAATGGAAGTTCTATTTTTCACTTTTTGAGGAATCTCCATACTGCTTTTCATTGGCTATGCCAATTTACATTCTCACCAACAGTGCCCAAGAGTTCCTGGGAGCAGTTCTTTTTTTTCTTTTTTTTAACATCTTTATTGGAGTATAATTGCTTTACAATGTTGTGTTAGTTTCTGCTGTATAACAAAATGAATCAGCTATATGTATACATATATCCCCATATCCCCTCCCTCTAGCGTCCCTCCCACCCTCCCTATCCCACCCCTCTAGGTTGTCACAAAGCACTGAGCTGATCTCCCTGTGCTATGCAGCTGTTTCCCACTAGCTATCTGTTTTACATTTGGTAGTGTACATATGTCAATGCTACTCCCTCACTTTGTCCCAGCTTACCCTTCCCTCTCCCCCTCCCCATGTCCTCAAGTCCATTCTCTACGTCTGCATCTTTATTCCTGTCCTGCCCATAGGTTCTTCAGAACCATTTTTTTTACATTCCATATATATGTGTTAGCTTACAGTATTTGTTTTTCTCTCTCTAACTTACTTCACTCTGTATGACAGACTCTAGGTCCATCCACCTCACTACAAATAACTCAATTTCGTTTCTTTTTATGGCTGAGTAATATTCCATCATATATATGTGCCACATCTTCTTTATCCATTCATCTGTCGATGGACACTTAGGTTGCTTCCATGTCCTGGCTTTTGTAAACAGTGCTGCAATGAACATTGTGATACATGACTATTTGAATTATGGTTTTCTCAGGGTATATGCCTAGTAGTGGGATTGCTGGGTCACATGGTATTTCTATTTTTAGTTTTTTAAGGAACCTCCATACTGTTCTCCACAGTGGCTGTATCAATTTACATTCCCACCAACAGTGCAAGAGGGTTCCCTTTTCTCCACACCCTCTCCAGCACTTATTGTTTGTAGATTTTTTGTTGATGGCCATTATAACCAGTGGGAGGTGATACCTCATTGTAGTTGTTTCTTTTTTTTTTTAAACATCTTTATTGGATTATAATTGCTTTACAATGTAGTGGGGTTTTTTTTGCATTATGCGGGCCTCTCACTGTTGTAGCCTCTCCCATTGCAGAGCACAGGCTCCAGACGTGCAGGCTGTGGGCGCGCAGGCTCAGCGGCCCAGCTGCTCCACATGTGGGATCCTCCCGGACCGGGGCACGAACCCGTGTCCCCTGCATCGGCAGGCGGACTCTCAACCACTGCGCCACCAGGGAAGCCACTACAATGTAGTTTTGATTTGCATTTCTCTAATGATTAGCAATGTTGAGCATCCTTTCATGTGTTTGTTGGCAATCTGTGTATCTTCTTTGGAAAATGTCTATTTAGGTCTTCTGCCCATTTTTGGATTGGGTTGTTTTTTTGATATTGAGCTGCATGAGCTGCTTGTATATTTTGGAGATTGATCCTTTATCAGTTGCTTCGTTTGCAAATGTTTTCTCCCATTCTGAGGATTGTCTTTTCGTCTTGTTTATGGTTTCCTTTGCTGTGCAGAAGCTTTTAAGTTTCATTAGGTCCCATTTGTTTATTTTTGTTTTTATTTCCATTTCTCTAGGAGGTGGGTCAAAAAGGATCTTGCTGTGATTTATGTCATAGAGTGTTCTGTCTATGTTTTCCTCAAAGGATTTTATAGTGTCTGGCCTTACATTTAGGTCTTTAGTCCATTTTGAGTTTATTTTTGTGTATGGTGTTAGGAAGTGTTCTAATTTCATTGTTTTACATGTAGCTGTCCAGTTTTCCCAGCACCACTTGTTGAAGAGGCTGTCTTTTCTCCATTTTATATTCTTGCCTCCTTTGTCAAAGATAAGGTGACCATATGTACATGGGTTTATCTCTGGGTTTTCTATCCTGTTCTTTTTATCTATATTTCTGTTTTTGTGCCAGTACCATACTGTCTTGATTATTGTAGCTTTGTAGTATAGTCTGAAGTCAGGGAGCCTGATTCTTCCAACTCCATTTTTCTTTCTCAAGACTGCTTTGCCTATTCGGGGTCTTTTATGTTTCCATACAAATTGTGAAATTTTGTGTTCTAGTTCTGTGAAAAATGCCAGTGGTACTTTGATAGGGATTGCATTGAATCTGTAGATTGCTTTAGGTAGTACAGTCATTTTCACAATGTTGATTCTTCCAATCCAAGAACATGGTATATCTCTCCATCTGTTGGTATCATCTTTAATTTCTTTCATCAGTGTCTTATACTTTTCTGCATGCAGGTCTTTTGTCTCCTTAGGCAGGTTTATTCCTAGGTATTTTATTCTTTTTGTTGCAATGGTCAATGGGAGTGTTTCCTTAATTTCTCTTTCAGACTTTTCCTGGGAGCAGTTCTTAAGTCAAAAGAACAGACCTGATATCACAGTAGCCACAGGCTTTAGCCACACATACTAGCAAGGCAGGCAGTAAACTGTTGGACAATAGATGTTGCTCCCGAGACCAAAGGCCTCAAAATACACTACACCTAATCACCTGAGGACACTTCCACCTGGTAACTCAAGCCACAGCCCTTTACCCCATCCTTGGATGCCATCTTGAATGAAAGCAAAGGACTGTAGGAATGAAAAACCTGGGACTCAGCTTTCTTTCCTGGAGAAACCAAGCACAACTTCAACCAGATTGGTCATTTATTTTTCTTTCCTGTCACCCAGCAGGTGACAAAGACCTATTTAGTTATAGACAAAATAAAAGAGATTGCATTTCTAAATTTTTTTGTACATCCAAGTGCATTAAATTTGTGTCCCTGCTGTGGCACAATAGATTATATAATGACTATATTTTATAGACTAAAACTTTCCTCTGGATTTAATATTGGAATCTTAAGTGAGGAAAGACAGTGTTTCTCACATATTTTATCAGATTTGTCACTAAAAGTCCTTTGTCTACAGTCATATCAGTCTGGGAACTATTCCTAAGAACCCAATTGGTACAACTTTTTGGAGTTAATAAAATTGTGTTCCCACTGGTTTCCATTGCTGTTTCGTGCACAATTCCCCACTGAGTATTTGATGAATTTCTACTCCTTGGGGGCCCCAGTTTTTTTGTGAGTATGCTTTGGATCCATACATCTTGTCACAGGGAGGAAGATGATTTCCTCTGATAACGTTCCCCTGGCACCTGAGGAGCTTATCACAGCCCTTTATTTGGCTGTTTCTGTTATGTTGGCATGGGTCCAGAACACTGGAAAAAGAAAAGGTTGTGCTTTTACAAGGAACATTTTATTCCCTCTTGGGAAAAGTGAACATGACTCAATGTCAGGAAAGGAAATTTTTCATACAGATAAAGAGAATGAACATCTGCCCACTTCTTTTAATAGTTAAAACACATTTAATGGTCCTTTTGTATTTTGTTTTCTTGAGGAGCTCAAATTATTTTAGAAAACCTGATTTCTTGAAACCAGACCTGCTCCAGTCTTTTTGTAAAGAGGGACTATTTTTCCCCCAGAAGAACTAGCTGGTGTGGAGGGCCAAGATGGTGAGGTCCAGTTGAGTGTTGATTGGTGGGAGGAAGGTTTGTGAAATAAAGATCCTGAGTTGGGATGCATGCTGAACTTTCTCCCTGTTGCAAAGCTGAAAGGGGGATGACAGTTATGAAAGGTTGATCAGGTAGGGCATCTGAACTTATTAATAGGTCTCAACCTACTGGATGGAAACCTTGTTAGAAAATAGTCACAAAAACCACATCCTGATCTGGAAGGTGATGGTATGGTACTGGAAGGGGTTGGGGAAAATCCAGTGTTCAGTTTACCTTTGTTTTTTGTTTTCATTCCTCATCTGAAAATCTTTATTCCTTAATAGAAATGTTAAGTCTAGAGTGTAAGGAATGTGTTTTACTTAAAAAAAATTTTTTTTATATATATTTTTTAAACTCCTCAGAGTACCTAGCTTAGCTCCAAGTATGTGCTCAATAACAGTGTAGATGCGCTACAAATATTTTTTGAATTGATTGGTGTGTTGTCTAAAGATAGAGACTCATTGACTCCAATTCAGCAGTTCATATGGATTCCAAGGATACCTCTACCCACCAGATTAGGGGCAGTAGCATATTTTGCCATAACTTCTCCTCTATAATGAAAACACATGTTTGCCAGTGATCAAGGTAGAGAAAATTTTTTTGTCACTGTTTTCTCCAGACTCTAGTTTATTCTTAAGTCCATAATGAATGATGCTTCATGTTGCAGAGACTTGTCCTCCAAGATTCTTCTCCACATCTACCCTTCTTAGTGATTGAACTCCCAGTGTTTTTTACAGGGTCCATACCATCCTGGAATACATACTATAATCCCCAGCCTCCCTTATGGTTAGATGTGGCCACATGATTCAGTCCTGGCCAATGCAATGTAAGTGGAAGTGCAACTTTTGAATATTGTCTTTAATGGGAGAGGGAAAACATTTCTGCCCTTCTTTCTTCCTTCTTGCTGCCTGGAATGTGTATGTAATGGCTGGAGCTCTGCAGCTGTCTTAGATCATGATCTTGGGAATGGAAGCCATGCATGCAGAACAACAAGGTAGAAGAGGCTGGACATCCTGACACCACAGGGCTTCTATATCATCTGTGGACCACCCACCTATGGACTCCTATATGACAGAGAAATACACAGCCACATTGTTTAACAGGGTTTTTTTTGTTTTTTTTTTTTGGGTTCGCGGGCCTCTCACTATTGTGCCCTCTCCCGTTGTGGAGCACAGGCTCTGGACGCGCAGGCTCAGTGGCCATGGCTCACGGGCCTAGCTGCTCCGCGGCATGTGCGATCTTCCCGGACCGGGGCACGAACCTGCGTCCCTGCATCGGCAGGTGGACTCTCAACCACTGCGCCACCAGGGAAGCCCAATAGTTTTTTTTTTTTCAATAGTTTTATTTTAAATTTTAGTTCTAGTTATAACTTAATTTTAACTAATATGATCCCCCAAGCCAGCTGCGTTTATTCAGTTATCAACCACAATTCTATTGTATAAAACAAGATGAACTTGCTTTATACAACAGATAACTTTCTAAACCTTTTTTTTTTTGGGTAAATTTGAAGATATTTAAAATATAATAATAAGGGTTATAGCTTAAAGAAACCATATAGGAAATTATTTTATAAAGGATTTACATGTTTTTGTTGTTGCTGTTGTTACAAAAAGGTTCTATGTTCTAAATTCTGGAACAGAAAAAAGAAACATTAGTGGAACTACTAATGTTTGTAGTTTGGTTAATAGTATTGTACCAATGTTCTTTTCTTAGTTTTGATAATTGTGCTATGATTATGTTGAATGTTAACACCAGTGGAATCTAGTTAAAGGGTATATGGAAACTCAGTACTATCCTTTTTGTGTGGGAAAATATACATAACATACAATTTACCATTTAAATCATTTTTAAGTGTACAGTTCTGTGGTATTAAGTACATTCATATTATTCTGCAGCCATCACCATTTTCCATCCCCAGAACTTTTTCATCTTCCCAGCTGCAACTCTGCACCTATTAAGCACTAACTCTCCATTTCCCCCCAACCCCTCCGCCCCTGGGAACCACCATTTTACTTTCTGTGTCTATGAATTTGACTCCTCTAGATACCTCATAAAAGTAGAATCATACTGTATTTTTGACTGGCTTATTTCATTAGCATAATGTCTTTAACTTTCATCCATGTTGTAGCATGTATTAGAATTTCCTTTCTTTCTAAAGCAGAATATTAACCCAAGTTTTTGTGTTTTTGAGAAAGTTATGATTGCATTGTATTTAATTACATATAACTGCATTCTGTTTTTTCCACATGGTAGAATCTTTTCCCAGATTATTAATAATTTATCCTAAACTGATTTTAAATGGCTTTATAATATTCCATTGTATGTCAGCCATTTCTCACATTTTAATTTTTTATTTAACTCATTTCCCATTTCTCACTTTTATAACCAACACTCTGGAGAGATATTTTTCACATAATAATTTTGGGTCCATTCTGGATTATTTGTGAATTGCTTGTTCCATGTTCTTTATCCATTTATCTCTTAGGGTTCTAGTGTCTTTCTTCGTAATTTATATAATAAAGATATAAATCTTTTAAGATAACAAAACAGATTTTCATCATTTGTGCATACATAATTATAGATATACTTATATTCTGAACCAAAAAGACAATTGTATTATAGTAAATCCAGTCCCTGGTCAACTCAATGGAAAATTAATTTTGGCTTTATGTGTGTAGGATAAACCCTGTTAGTAAATAGATGGATTTTTTTTACTTGGAAAAAAACTCCACACCAAATAGTTCATAATTTGAGAATCACAATTTTAGTGCTTTGGAAAATTTGTAATATATTACCGATTAGAATCACCCTTCTTAACCAAGACCAATTTTGTTTTTCAAGATGAAAATTTAGGGAAAATTAGAAATGGAAATTTTCTACTCTGGAGGCAATTATTCTGAAATCTTAAATATTATTGCAATTCAAGATGTTTCTATTTTCAGTTGAAAAGAGGAATCTAAAGGAAAAGAAAAAAAAGCATAAAATTCTTTGTTCTTGAGCCTTTGAAACAATTTGTATTGAAAAAAAGTTTTTTAAAGATGTGTGCGCCACAAACAAACAAAATAAGGGATTTTTGAGTGGAATTGGATTTTTCAAAGGCAATGAAATATTCAAGAGTTAAAGCAACTGTTGACATTTCTCCAAATAGAGGCCAAGGAGAGTAATTGTGGAACTAATAATCTACATGTGAGGGTAAAAGGAAGAGGGACTAATTGGATGCTCCTTTGGAAAGCAGATTGCAACCACAGCTCCAGACTAGTGTATCCAGAGGGAACTCTAATTCCAGCGGCTGTAAGACACTTAACTCGATGAAGATTCTTTAGTCATCGTGGTGATCTTTTATTATGTTTGTATATTCAGGTTTCAATTGTGTGTACTGCTTTAATAATTTCTTATTGATATAGTATGTATAATTTTCCTTTCCTTTTCAAAGTAAAACGCTCTAGGGAGAATTTTTCCCCCAATGTTAAAATTTTAACACCAGATCTGCTCAAGATGTAGTATCTGGATTTAAGTATGCCATCTTGGAGCTTCAAAAAGATGTTATAAACAATTTTAAAATATAGTAATAAAGTTGAAAAATGTACAATGAACAATTTTGTCAGCTTATGACACTAGTAGTAGTTCAGAAGAGACACAAGGAGAAAAATTTCTTTAATACAATAGACTTTTCAGCAGAAGACTTTTAGGACACCAGAGGTGGCTAGTCACCTAAAATAATATTAATAAAGCCCTTTAGAAGCAGATGCATAGATTAAATGCTTCAGCAAATCCTTTATATAAAATAATTAGAAATTTGAGATTTCCAAAATATATTCAATGACTTCCTCAGAAATATGTGTGTCTTCATGTCTCTTAAAAGTATGAATAAAACTTATTTTAGACTAATTTCAGAAATATGGAATGAAGTCACCTGAAATGATAAAAATTATATTATTTTTAAAACTTAGAATTTCTTGAGTAAACATAAGCCACAATAAATCAGTTCTTAGTCAATGCATTTGTTGGGCATTTAGTCAGTAAAATTTATGGAACATCTCTATATGAATGCTGTGCATAAGGAAAACCAACTAGTGGGGGAAGAGATAATTAAAAAATATATGGTCAATTAATTAATGAATTCATCCATTTATTATGTATTCCCTGTGATGGGTGCCAGGTATACAGAGGTTAGAAACAAAACAAAACAAAACCCACACCTGATTATGCTCCTCACAGAGCTTAAGGTATGATAAAGAGAGACATTAAACAAGTAAATAAACATATAATTTTGTGAATGAAAACAGCTGCTACTATGAGTGAGATTAGAAGGAGCTAAGTGAGACTGGGGACATGAAAAGCCTCTCTGAGAAAATGATATCTCAGCTGAAGCTTCAAAAATGTTAGGAGTAAGACATACAAAGTCAAGGGATGAATGATCTGAGCAAAGGGAGTAGCTTGTACTGAAGGCCCCGGGGAAAGAATGAATTTATCTGGTTTGAGAATCCTATGGCTGGTGCTTGGTGAGGAGGTGAGAATAATTGGAGCTGAGGCTGGAGATGGTGGGGTGGGCAGGGCCTTGGGAGGCCACATTATTGTCAGTGTAGGAAAGTCAGTGAAGAAGTTTCTACAGAGGACTTTCATGACCTATACGTATGACTTTGAAAAGATCCTTCTGGCTGCTACTTAGCAGAAGAGGGGCCAGTGGAACTGGGAAGATCAGTAGGGAGGCTACCACAGAAAGTAAAGTGGGAGACGCTTAAATTAGATATGAGCAGTGGGGAGAGAAAGACATGGATGGATCAGAGATGTGTTTTGGAGATAGACTTGACAGCACTAGGTATTGGGGTGGAAATCAGGGCAAGGGGTGTCAGAGATGACACACTGACAGATGCATGCACAGGGCATTCTAGGATCACAGAGGAGGTACACCCAACCCAAATGGAAGTGGAGCACAGGGAGGTTCAGGAAAACGTTGCCTGAGCTGAGTCTTAGAGAACCAATCAGAGTTAGCCAGGTAAGGAGAGAAGGTGTGAGTGAGGTGGTAAATGTTCCAGGAAGAGGGGGCAGCTGGACAAGGGGAGGGAGGGGAGTTTCTGTGCATGGTGGCTCAGTGTGTGTACATAAGTGGTGTGGCTTTGTTGAATTATAAACTGTGACACAATTATAAACTGTGAGACTCATTTTAAGGTGTGAAATGAGTCTGGAGAGGAGGCCAAAGAGATCTCAGAGGGCTTTGGAGGACACTTTAGAGTTTACATGCCACAGGAAGGCATTGAATGACTTTAAGCAGGAGAGAATTGAAGCCATTTTTGAGGAGATTGCAGTAAACCAGACTTGAATTGGGGGTAATGATGGCAAATGTGGACTGGAGCAGATATGCTCAAGAAATGTAAAGGTGAAGGTAAAATTGGCAGACCTTGGTGACCCATCAGATGTGGCAGGTGGGGGAGAAAAAGGAATCAAGGTTGAAGCTGAGGTTTCTAGGTTGAGTGGCTGGATAGAGAACACAGGTCTGGAAACAGATTTTGGGTATATGCATGGGCGTGGGGAGGATGATGAGTTCAGCATGTATGTGGTCAGCATAGTACTAGAAACCATATTGGATGCAAAGGTCAGGGAAAACTGGACAGCTACATGTAAAAGAATGAAATTAGAACACTCCCTAACAATAAGAGCTAACAATAAGAGCCAACATCATAAAACTCTTAGAGGAAAACATAGGAAGAACACTCTTTGACATAAATCACAGCAAGATCTTTTTTGACCCACCTCCTAGAGTAATGGAAATAAAAACAAAAATAACAAATGGGACCTAATGAAACTTAAAAGCTTTTGCACAGCAAAGGAAACTATAAACAAGATGAAAAGACAACCCTCAGAATGGGAGAAAATATTTGCAAATGAGTCAACAAAGGATTAATCTCCAAAATATATAAAAAGCTCATGCAGCTCAATATTAAAAAAACAAACAACACAATAAAAAAATAGGCAGAAGTCCTAAATAGACATTTCTCCAAAGAAGACATACAGATGGCCAAGAGGCACATGAAAAGCTGCTCAACATCACTAATTATTAGAGAAATGCAAATGAATAATACAGTGAGGTATCACCTCACACTGGTCAGAATGGGCATTGTCAGAAAATCTACAAACAAAAAATGCTGGAGAGGCCGTGGAGAAAAGGGAACCCCCTTGTGCTGTTGGTATGAATGTAAATTGATACAGCCACTATGGAGAACAGTATGGAGGTTCCTTAAAAAACTAAAAATAGAGCTACCATATGACCCAGCAATCCCACTACTGGGCATATACCCTGAGAAAACCATAATTCAAAAAGACACATGTACCCCAATGTTCATTGCAGTATTATTTACAATAGCCAGGTCATGGAAACAACCTAAATGCCCATCGACAGACGAATGGATAAAGAAGATGTGATACATATATACAATGGAATATTACTCAGCCATAAAAATGAACAAAATTGGGTCATTTGTAGAGACGTGGATGGACCTAGAGACTGTCGTACAGAGTGAAGTAAGTCAGAAAGAGAAAAGCAAATATTGTATATTAACGCATATATATGGAATCTAGAAAAATGGAACAGATGAACCAGTTTGCAGGGCAGAAATAGAGACTCAGATGTAGAGAACAAACGTATGAACACCAAGGAGGGAAAGCGGCGGGGGGTGAGGTGGTGGTGCTGTGATGAATTGGGCGATTGAGATTGACATGTATACACTAATATGTATAAAATAGATCACTAATAAGAACCTGCTGTATAAAAAAATAAATAAAATTCAAAAAAAAGATTATAAGTTAAAAAAAAAAGAGCTGAAGAAGAAGAAAAAAAAGAAAGCAACCAAACGGTTTTTAAGTGTCTAATTTGTGCAACGTATTGTGAGTGCAGTGAGCAGTAGGAATTTCCAATCTCATTTACAGATGAAGCACTGAGGTGCATAAAGACTTAGATTCTCTAGGCCGAACGTCACTGTACACATACAGGTGTCACTGAGGTTATGAAGGAACTTGTGGTGATGGAGACGTTAAGATGCATACACAAACACATCACCTAGTAGGATTAAATGCTAAGTTATATGGTGATAACAGTGGGTGGTGAAGATACCCCAAAGTGTAAGAACAGGCCATAAGGGAGTATTTGGGAATTTGTATGGGAAATATGGTCCCACTGCTGAGGACCTTAGGGCCATTGCAAATGGCAAAGGTGCAGTTTCTGGCTTACATGTCAAGGCCATGTAGGGTTTTTAACCCCCTTCAGATGTGTTCTATCCATCAAGATGGGTAAACAAAATCAAGGAGTTTATTCTCAGTCCTTTTTACTTGTGTATGTTCCAGGCAAATAGTTAATTATGCATTTTCATTTGAGAGAAAACCCCATTCCTTTAGTATGCCCAGTCTGATCCTTTTAACAGTTTCCATCATTCTGTTCTCAATAATCTAACAGGTTTTTTTGGGGGGATGGAAACTGATCAGAGGATGACTGCATAGGAGAAATTACAACAGAGTTGCACAACACAATTCCCTGGGCTGGAAAAGTTCATAAAATACTGTCAAAGCTTAGTGATGATTTATACACAATGACTCCAAGCCACTGGCCGTGGGAAGAGATACTGCATAACTACTCTTTTTTTGGAGGGGGTTAACATCTTTATTGGAGTATAATTGCTTTACAAAGGTGTTAGTTTCTGCTGTATAACAAAGTGAATCAGCTATACATATACATATATCCCCATATCTCCTCCCTCTTGCGTCTCCCTCCCACCCTCCCTATCCCACCCCTCTAGGTGGACACAAAGCACTGAGCTGATCTCCCTGTGCTATGCTGCTGCTTCCCACTAGCTATCTATTTTACATTTGGTAGTGTATATATGTCAGTGCCACTCTCTCACTTCGTCCCAGCTTACCCTTCCCCCTCCCTGTGTCCTCAAGCCCATTCTCTACATCTGCATCTTTATTCCTGTCCTGCCCTTAGGTTCATGAGAACCATTTTTTTTTTAGATTCCGTATATATGTGTTAGCATACGGTATTTGTTTTTCTCTTTCTGACTTACTTCACTCTGTATTACAGTCTCTAGGTCCATCCACCTGACTACAAATAACTCAATTTTCTTTCTTTTTATGGCCGAGTAATATTCCATTGTATATTATGTGCCACATCTTCTTTTTTTTTGTGGTACGCGGACCTCTCACTGTTGAGGCCTCTTCCGTTGTGGAGCACAGGCTCCGGACGCGCAGGCTCGGCGGCCATGGCTCATGGGCCTAGCTGCTCTGTGGCATGTGGGATCTTCCTGGACCGGGGCACGAACCCGTGTCCCCTGCATCGGCAGGCGGACTCTCAACCACTGCGCCACCAGGGAAGCCCACACATCTTCTTTATCCATTCATCTGTCGATGGACACTTAGGTTGCCTCCATGTCCTGGCTATTGTAAATAGAGCTGCAATGAACATTGTGGTACATGACTCTTCTTGAATTATGGTTTTCTCAGGGTATATGTCCAGTAGTGGGATTGCTGGGTCGTATGGTAGTTCTATTTTTAGTTTTCTAAGGAACCTCCATACTGTTCTCCATAGTGTCTGTATCAATTTACATTCCCACCAACAGTGCAAGAGGGTTCCCTTTTCTCCACACCGCCTCCAGCATTTATTGTTTATAGATTTTTTGATGATGGCCATTCTGACTGGTATGAGGTGATACCTCATTGTAGGTTTGATTTTCATTTCTCTAATGATTAGTGATGTGCACAACTACTCTTGATGGCATCTGACCCCAAAATGAAGGCGAGAGCTAATCTACTAGCATTTATACCAAATCTCATCAACAGAATCATTGCAGCTGACACTGGCTTGAAGTCCTCCACTGCCAATGATCTCATTTAGATGGAACAGCTTGGCATCATAAGGACACTCAGCATCCAAATCATGGATCTTAACATTTCATTTTAAACATAGCTTATAGTTTATCACTTCTGGAATGATTGATTGTACAAATAAGAATATTGGTAGTTCTGGCTTTTAAACACCAAGAGCTTAAATTAGAAGAGGATCTTTTGTAAGCTTTAAATTTTGACCTTCTTAAGTAAGTGTATTTCCAGTCTACACATTCTATAGAGACTGAGTAAAATTAAAGGCTGAAATGAAAACAGAACGTCCTCTAGAGTGAAGCCTACCTACTTGCTTCCATGTATAATATTATGTTGATCTAGATGAATTTGCTGTTTCTATAGGTAAGAACAGTTTGATTAGCAGCAGTTTTATCTGGCTCAACCTAACAGTACTGAAATCATTGCAGAAAAATGGCGGTCTACACTTTTCTTAGCAGCTTTACAAAAAGCTCTTCCTCAACTTCCTTTGGCAGCCCCTTCTATTGTCTGGGAATTCTTTCATTCAGGAAGTTCTTACTATTGACCTAAATCCTTCTTGAATTAATTAGAGCCATTTTACTTCTCCTATCCAGAAAGCACATTGAAAAGGACAGCTTGTCATTGCTTATTTGAACCCCCTTCATCATTTTGAAGACTGTAATGAAATGTCCAGTCAGTCTCCTTTCTCCAACTTAAATAAATCTCCACTAGCATTCCCTCAAGTACCTATTTCCTTTCAATTTTTAGGTACTGTTAGCAAGAAGAGACCAGGTACGTGAACTCTTAATGTTTTTAGGACTCAGCTTCTTTGTTTGCAAAATGAGGATATGAAAAAAAATCCAGTGTTTTTCCAACTGCTCTGAAGATCTTTCTTAGGGGATCCTGGGAAGGGGTATGGTTTAGTGTGTGTGTGTGTGTGTGTGTGTTGTGTAAGAGACAGAGGGAGAGAGAGAGAGAAGGCTCAGCTCTGCTTTACTCTCTCTGTACTTAAAAATACTTAAAAATTGTTTTAAAGTTACACATGCTAAGGTGTCCCCTTCTTCTCATTCCTCCCCCTTTCCACTCACCTTCACTTGAGTGTGTGTGCACACACACACACACACTCTCTCTCTCTCTCTCTCTCTCTCTCTCACAAAAGAATAATACAGACCAATCTGTTATAAATAGCATTTTAAAATCCTAAATAAATTATCAGGCAAAATCCAGGAGCATATTTAAAGAATAATATACTATGATCAATTTAAATATAAAAAATTCACCTGATTATAATTCATTAATATAGTATAATGTTTATTGATGAAAGGGGAAACTCTTATAATAATCTCCAAAGATGCTGAAAGTGTATTTCATAATTTTAACATTCATTCTAGGTCTTTTAAAGCTCTTAATTAAATAGGACTAGATGGACATCTCCTTAACCTGATATATATTTATATATCTCAACCAAGAAGCTTGCCATGTGACTAATGAGGAATCACTGGAAGCAGTCCCAATAAAGTGAAGAACAAGACAAAAATGCCCAATTTTACTGTACTGTTATCTAACATAGGTCTGGAGGTACTAGTCAACAATTCTGTAAAAGAATATGTTTGGGAGGCTTGAGAAGATATAGATATTGCAACAGAATAGAGAATATGGAAGCATCCACAGATATAGAAATCTGAAAAATGACAGGATGATATTGCGTATCAGCTGATAAAGAATGGATTATTCAATAAATGGTATCAGGTGAGGTTGCCAGATAAAATACAAGATACTTAGTTAAATTTGATTTTCAGATAAACAACAAATACTTTTCCAGTATGTGTGTCTAAAATATTGCACAAGACATAATTCTACTCACGTGTTATTCATTTTTATCTGAAGTTCAAATAAAACTAGGTGTCCTATATTTTTATTTGCTAAACTCTGGCAACTCTAGTGCCAGGCTAATATGTTATTCATACAGACAAAAGTAAAAATGGTTTCCTGCCTCATTTTCCGCACAAAAATCAATTCTAAACAGATCAAGTTCTTAAATGTAAAAGGCATTTTTACATGTATTTCCCTTAAAATATAAGGGAAAAATTTCATGACCTCAGAATTTGGAAGAATTTTCTAAATAAGACTCAAAATTGTAAGCCATTTTTTGGAGGAAAAGATTTATAAATAAATAAAAGTAAATATTACTACCTGAAAATGAAATACTCCTTTTTCTCAAAAAAAATTATTAAAAGATTCAAAAGACAAGCTATAAACTGAGAAGATTTTTTTTGGTAATACTTATAACCAAAAAGAATTAATACTCAGAATATATGAAGAATTTCTACAAGTCAGAAAGATTTCAATGATAAAAAGACAACAAAAGGAAAAAAAGGCAGAAGACATGAAGAAGTTGTTATTAAAAAGAGGAAGCACAAAAAGCCAATAACTGTGAAGATATGCTCAACATTATTAGTAATCAGGACAAGGTTAATCAGAGACACCATTCACACCATCAGATGGCAAACATTAAAAAAACAAACAATACAATGTTTTAACAAGGATGTAGAGTGATGGGAACATAAATACATGTCTGGTGGCTGTGTAAATTAGCACAATCACTTCAGAAAACATTAACAATACCTGGACAAGCTGAATATGCACACAGACTCTACTTACAACAATTCCATCCCCACGTGCGTATATTCCAAAGAAACTCTTAAACATGTTCATCAATATATATATGCAAAAATGCTCAAGGCAGCCTTATTTGTAATAGGAAAAAAACAAAAACAAGAAGAAAATAAATCCAAATATCTATGAACAGTAGAAAGAATAAAGAAAGAATACTGTATAGCAGGGAAAAGGATCAACAGAAACTTTTCCTATTCTCTACGTCATGGATAAAAAGCAAATCACCGAAGAATATATACAATACAACTCCATTTATATAAAATTCAAACTCAGGCAAAACAAAATTACATGCACAATTACATATACACTAAACTGCAAGGGAATTGTTACTACTACAAAATTCAAGGCGGTGGTTACTTCTGGGAAGGACACACAGGAAACATCAAAGGAATTGGTATTTTATTCATTTGGGGAAAAAGTATTTATTTTATTTTAAAATTATTACTATTCTTTAAACTCTACCATGTATGTTATAATATTCTTTTGTATGTGTAATACATTTTAAAATAAATTAATAGAAAGAAAGGGGTCAAATCACTATTTTATTTTCTAGAGAATATAACAGTATGCTTAGAAGATTCCACAGAATTTAAAAAAACAAAGAGTTCAATGAGGTTGGTAAAAATAAACATGCAGAAGATCAATTATTTTTACCTGTCACCCATTTAGAAAATATAACTTTAAACATATTCTATTCCCCATAGCCATAAAATCCTTAATTTTCCTAGCAATAAACTTGACATGGAAAGTATAACACTTACATGAAGAAAACTGTAAGGGTTGGCTGAAGGATATAAAGTTCTGAATGTATATATAGAAATACTGCTGACTTCTAATAGAAGTCCTCTCTGAACGCTTTACTCACATCTGTACTTCAAGCCTAATGGAGAGGATTGCCAATCCAGTTAGTTAGTGGGAATCAAATGTTTGGGCACTTTTAGCGGTAATTAAATGATTAGGTCACTTCCTGCCATGGAGCTTTGAAAGACCTGGAAAGTTGATTTTTGTCCATATTTGCGGTGAGAACATGAAGTGGCCCCAGTTCTTTCTTTTCTTTTTTTCATCAAGTTTGCCATTCTCTTTCTTTCATTGGACTCTTTCTCTCCCTCCTTAGCTGTCTTTATTTTAGATACTACTTTTAGCAATGGGGCAAATGTGTTTTCCCTGGATCCTCTCTCTTTAGTGCTGATGGGTTTGGCATTGCATCCCACTGCAGTGCCGAGTTTGGTTCATGGAGTTTGTTATTCGTTGGTGGTGGGGGTGGAGAGTGGTGGGACAAGGATGAAGGGGACTGGTGCCGTGGCATAAGCAGAACAGATTCTTCGGTGGTGCTAGACCATTAACACTGATGTAGCTTAAAAAAGAACATCCTTATTTGGTCCAGATGAGCTATCAGAGATCTGAATATGGTGTAGGGCCAAAGTTTCAGCTAATAATAAAGTATTGTTTTTCCTTACTTTGTCTTCTTTGGGACCTTAAAGAGAAAAGGGTTGACTCTGCCAAGGTAGAATTTAATTCTGTTCCACCAATATATCACATCATTTTCTAATAATATGATGCTTCCGAATAGGAAGATGCAGAACTATAAAGATGCTCCCCAAACTATAAATTTAATAAAATTTCAATAAGTACACCAACCAGTTATTCCTTTTAATCTTGAAAATTTGATCAAACTTTCTATAGTGAAAAAAATGCAAAAGAATGTCCAGAAAACTGTAGAGGAAACAATAATAATAGTAAAATAATTACATTACAAGTTATCAGCACATACTCTACATCTATAGTAATTAAAACTGTGGTAATGGCCCAGCACATGTGTGTGGACATTTAAAATTAATTAGACATTTAAATGACAAATATCACTTATAATTAGATAAAAATTTGGGAGATATATAGGTAGATAACAAACACTATCATTGAAAATAAATAAATTTCAAGTAGTTTAAGGTTTTATTCATGTAAACTGTATAAATTGCAGGACTGAAAGAGAGAATATTTTAGTCTTGAAGCAGACATGATTTTCCTTAGCGTGTTGCCAAGATTTGAATATGTAAAGGGAAGGATGAATAGATTGGACTTAACACAAATTAAAAGCATATGAATGGGAAAAAAGGCCGTAAATAAAGGAGAGAGTCAAGAAATAAACTGGGAAATATATTTGTAAAAGGGGGGTTAATGCCCATAATATATTAAAGAGATTAAAGAAAAAAACAATAGAAAAGTGGATAAAGGTACTTTTACACAGGCAATTCACAGAAAAATAAGTTTTATACAGTTACACAGGCAATTCACAGAAAAAAAAATCAGATGGTCAATAAATATATTAAGAAATGCTCATCTACACTAATAATAAAATATGTACAAAATAAACTATTGAGATTCTATCATCTATCTATGTTATCTATGATCTATCTATTCATATCTATCTAACTTTGCATTTGATTGTTTTCTGCCTATCAGATTGGCAAACATTTAGAAAAATTTAGAAGACCAGGGCTGTTGAATATGGGCAAATCAGCCATTTCATACATGTTACTGGAACTTTCATTTGATACAGTATTTTTGGAAGGTAATTCAGCAATCTGTGTCACAAATTTAAAATGTAGTGCCATATACCCTTTGGCTCAGCAGTTCTTCTTCATAATTTATCTTTGTTGAAGATATTGTTCACTGCCTTCTTAGTAGCCACTTTCCACTCCCCTTTTCTTTCCCAAGAGTCTTCTCTTAAGACTCCGAATTTTCCAACAGGTTAAATCCTTCAATGAGTTCAGAGATGATGGGCTCTAGTCCCAAGACCCAGGAAATGAATCATGGTGGGTTTCAGCCAGTTGTGGTGACTCCGTTCGCTTTACCTGTGGTTGGTCTGGGGATGGGCATGCAGCACAGTTCTGAGCAAAGGGTCATTAGGGAAAGTCTGCTGGGGGACTTCCCTTCCAGGAGAAGGTTTTGGTCCTTGCTATTTCCTTCTTGCTGGGATGCTGGGATGCAGATGTGGTACCTGGAGAACATAAACAATAGCCGAGCACGGTGGAGTAGAAGGGTTGAAAGAACAATGCTAGCAATTGCTTACCTTTCAGTATTTTATTATGTGAGAAAATTCATTTTAACAATCATTCTTGGTATGGTTTTTTTTTGTTACTGCCAGCCAAATGCATTCATAATTTATGTAATCCTACAGAAATACCCAAGTGTCTAAAGATATATGTACAGAGATTCACAGATAAGGGTTATTTATAATAATGAAAAATTTGAAACATTTAAGTGTGCCTCAATAGGAGACCAATTAAATAAATGTTAGTATATTAAAAAGATTGAGTTACAGCTATATGTACTAACTTGGAAATGTGTCCACAATTTATTATTACAAATGAAAACTAAGCTGTAGAGAAGAACATTTAACATGGTCCCATTTGGGTTATATATATATATGCACACACACACAAACATGAAGGATATGAATGAAGAATATAAAATGTAACAAGCTGCTTTTTGTCATTTCTATCAAAGAAGACATTGAGTAGGATTAATGTATACTACGACAGATTTGGGTTGTCAGATATTCCCAAGTTTTAAAAATCATCAGAGACCCCTTGTATTATTTTTTCCCTATGGACTCTATATTTTGAAAAAAATTTCGTATCAAAGAACTTACTTATTTCAATATTGATCTAAATTATTTTTTTTCAGTTATACATATATTTTAGATTATTTTCCATTATAGGTTATTACAAGATATTGAATATAGTTCCCTGTGATATATAGTAAATTCTTGTTGCTTATCTATTTCATTTTATTTTATTATTTTTTTAAAAATAAATTTATTTATTTATTTGGCTGCATTGGGTCTTTGTTGCTGCGTGCGGGCTTTCTCTAGTTGCCGCGAGCTGGGGCTACTCTTCGTTGTGGTGCACGGGCTTCTCATTGAGGTGGCTTCTCTTGTTGCGGAGCATTGGCTCTAGGCGCACAGGCTTCAGTAGCTGTGGCATGTGAGCTCAGTAGTTGTGGCTCACAGGCTCTAGAGCTCAGGCTCAGTAGTTGTGGCACACGGGCTTAGTTGCTCCATGGCATGTGGGATCTTCCCGGACCAGAGCTCCAACCTGTGTCCCCTGCTTTGGTGGGCGGATTCTTAACCACTGTGCCACCAGGGAAGTCCCTGCTTATCTATTTTATTCATAGTAGTTTGTATCTACTAATCCTATACTCCTAATTTATCCCTCCCCCCTTCCTTTCTCCTTTGATAACCATAAGTTTGTTTTCTATGTCTGTGAGTCTGTTTCTGTTTTGTATACAGATTCATTTATATTATTTTTTAAATTCCACATATAAGTGATATCATAAATATTTGTCTTTCTCTTTCTGACTTAGTATGATATTCTCTAGGTCCATCCACGTTGCTGCAAATGGCAATATTTCATTCTTTTTTTCTGGCTGAGTAATATTTCATTGTGTGTATATGTGTGTGTGTGTGTGTGTGTGTGTGTGTGTGTGAGATACTATCACATCTTCTTAAACCATTCTTCTGTTGATGGGCACTTGAGTTGTTTCTATGTCTTGACTATTGTAATAGGGCTTCTTTGAACACTGGGGTGCATGTATCATTTTCAAATTAGAGTCTTTGTCTTTCCTGGATATATGCCCAGGAGTGGGGGTGCTGGATAATATGGTAGCTCCTATTTTTAGTTTTTTAAGGAACCTCCATACTGTTTTCCATAGTGGCTGTACCACTTTACATTCCTACCAACAGTGTAGTAGGGTTCCCTTTTCTCCACACCCTCTACAGAATTTATTATTTGTAGACTGTTTGATAATGGCCATTCTGACTGGTGTGAGGTGATACCTCACCTAGTTTGATTTGCATTTCTCTAATAATTAATTATGTTGAACATTTTTTCATGTGCCTGTTGGCCATCTATATGTCTTCTTTGGAGAAATGTCTGTTTAGGTCTTCTGACCATTTTTTGATTGAGTTTTTTGTTTTTTTGATACTGAGTTGTATGAGTTTGTATATTTTGGATATTAACCCCTTGTTGGTTGCATCGTTTGCAAATATTTTCTCACATTCTGTAGGTTATCTTTTCGTTTTGTTTATGGTTTCCTTTGCTGTGCAAAAGCTAGTAAGTTTGATTAGGTCCCATTTGTTTACTTTTGTTTTTATTTCTTTTGCCTTGAGAGACTGAATCATTGATCTAAATTATAATCAATGATCTATATTCATCAAGATTTACAATAATATACTGTATAAATGTTTATCATGATTGAGTTGCTAAGAAGCACTAAAGAAAAGAAGCAATAACAACAGTTGTTGAACTTCTACTATGTGCCAAGCTTTGTGCTATTTGCTAAACATTAGGCTACCACATTTTCTCTTTTAATTTCCCAGCACCCCTTTAGCATTATCCCCACAGGACAGATGAAAAAGCTGACGTTTATAAGTTCCCTTTGTACAGATAGGACAGCACAGGTTCTCTGATTCTAATACTCTTGATTTTTCTACTATACTGACTGCTAGTAACAAAATTAAGAATTGTCTAGGGGGCTTCCCTGGTGGTGCAGTGGTTAAGAATCCGCCTGCCAATGCAGGGGACACGGGTTCTAGCCCTGGTCCAGGAAGATCTCACATGCTGCAGAGCAACTAAGCCCGTGCACCACAACTACTGAGCCTGTGCTCTAGAGCCCACAAACCACAACTACTGAGCTCACGTGCCAGAACTACTGAAGCCTGTGCGCCTAGAGCCCGTGCTCCGCAACAACAGAAGCCACCACAATGAGAAGCCCGCGTACTGCAATGAGCAGCCCGTGCACTGCAATGAAGAGCAGCCCTGTTCGCCGCAACTAGTGCGCAGCAACTAAGACCCAGCACAGCCAAAAAAAAAAAAAAAAAGTGTCTAGAGATACTCAAGTGTGATTCACTTTAATTTGACTGTCACTTTGTATTAGGTACAAGATCAATTACAAAATCAATATGGGTACTGATGTAGGTAGTTTCTATTGTGTCATTAACTGTCCAACTTTCTACTAATATATGATAATAATAATACAAATAATATGCTAATAATAGATATATTGATATAATTTCTGTCCAAAGACACTTGACATCTTAGTTAGCCTGTAGCTTTATCCTTGCTAAAGACATAATTTCTATAATTTCTCTTAGGCATCTAGAAATAATTTACAGATCCTCAATTGTATCACAGTGAAACTTCAAATTTCTCATTGCCCCAGTGAGAGGCCAGGTGAGATATTAAAAGAACTTCCTGTGCATAAGTCACTGATTATTGAAATTCATTGGTAGGGGATACTTTTAATACAAAAGAAGATGACTTATATTATCAGCTCTCTGTGGTACAGTTCTGTGCCATGACACCGTCTTGTTAGAGAAATGCTTGTGCTATAATGGAGGACTTCTGGAAGACTTGGTTATATTGAACCTCTAACAGATCTGGTCCATATGGAATTCTGTATAAGAGATTAATGTTTTTTTTTAAGTTCTACTCTCTTGGAACTTAGAAAAATGTGCATGACTGGATTTTCTTCCTGGAGATTCTTATTTAAGTCTGGGTTGAAGGGGGAAGGTGAGGCTGTGGATGTATTTGTAAATTTCCCCAAATGTTTCTCATGAGCTCCCTACTCTCTGTCAAGTGAGACTCACAAGGGAAGAGACGAATTATTCCCCTCATGCATTTGACAAATGCTTCTTATTTACATTCAGAGTCTTCAAAGACAGTCAACACATTGTCATGACTTCCTTTATAACCTTGATGCTAACCCCTTCCCTAGGCTCCAGGTCTATTATTACCAAATATCTGTGCACATTCTGGTTTGAATATCTTGTGATCACTTAAAATGTCCAAAATTCATTGTAGATAGGATAGATTACACGAGTTTTCTATAAGAAAATTAGCGTGCCACGCTGTATTAGTTATCTCTTGCTGCATAACAAATTACTCCAAAACTTAGCAGTTTAAAACACAGAGTTTCTGTAGGTTAGGAATCTGGATGCAACTTAGCTAGGTGTCTCTGCCTCAAGGTATCTCACAAGGCTGCAATCAAAGTTTTGACCAGAACACAAGTCTCACCTGAAGGCTTGACTGGAGGTGGTTCTACTTCCAGGTTCACTCCTGTAGTGGTTGGCAGAATTTTGATCCTCATGGATTGTTGGACTGAGACTTCCCCAGATCTTTGCCATGTGGGCCTCTCCACAGGGCAGCCTTGCAACATTGCAGTTGGCTTTCTTCAGAATAAGTGAGTGAGAGAGTAAGAAAGAGAGTCCAAGATGGAAGCCACAGTATTTTTGTAACCTAATATCAAAAGTTATAGCCCATCACTTTTGCTGTCTTCTGTTGGTTCGAAGTGAGCCACTAGGTCCAGCTGACACTCAGGGGGAGGGGATTACACAGGGCATGGATACTGGGAAGTGAGGATCACTAGGGGTCATCTGAGAGGCTGCCTACCACAGATGCTGAGGTATCCAGGTGAACTGGTGACACAGGCATGACTTGGAGTCCAAGTAGGTAAATAATTTGTAAGCGTTAGTTAAAAATCACATTCTCTGTTCAGCTGTTAATGCTGGGATCCATATTTAGTTTTATAAGCTTTTTCCTGTTTTTAGTTTTGTTTTCAGCTTTTGGTTCATGAATTTTATTTCTGTTTGTCAATAAGAAATGTAAGAGTGGAATGTTAATAAATTTCAGTTTTGTTTTGTCATGTCAAGAATTAAAAATTTTTTTAAATGAATTCGTTAAAATGGATGGATCGGGGACTTCTCTGGCAGTCCAGTGTTTAAGACTCCGCGCTTCCACTGCAGGGGGCGGGGGCTCGATCCCTGGTCTGGGAAATAAGATCCCGTATGCAGTGCAGCATGGGCAAAAAAAAAAAAAAAAAAAAAGGATAGATTGGGCTGGACATTACAAGGTTCATGGGCATAGACTGGAACAAAGTCAGAAGCAGAAGGTTGTGGTCAAGGGTGGCAGGAGAGCACTAGGAAGATCAGAATAGTCAGAAGTTGAAATTTAGGGTTCAAAGCAGCTATGAGTAAACAGGTAGGTGTTAACATTCAGACCAACATCCTGAAAATCATGGATCAGACAAGCAGAACCACAGCACAGTACAGCTGGAGTTTGACTTTGATTCCAGAACAGATAGGACAGAATTATGGGCAGCCATTGGATAGTGTGGACCAAGAAGTACAAGCAGTTGTGATGGCAAATTATGTTGGTGCTACTGATTGTCACTGGAAGCTTTGTTCCTCACAGTGGGGAACTTTTAGAGCTCCAATATTCATTTTGTTCCCTCTTGAACCAAGTCCTCCTTCTCAGTGTCCCCGATTCTGCCAATGGCTCCCTAATTCTCCTTATGGCTTCCTCCCAAACTCTTTGGCTCCTCTCTTTCCTCTCATATCCAATTAGTCTCAGATAATTGTTCAGTGCAAAAATATGAAAGTAGCAGCTAGTAATCTGTGGAGCTCGGACAGGTTATTCAATCGTTCATTCAATATACATCAATTTTGCCCCAATTTTGTGCTAAATGTCAGCTTCGATATGTGCTATGTAACAGGGTAGCCACTAGCCCCATGTGGCTATTGAGCCACTGCAATGAGAAGCCCTCAGCAACTAGAGAAAGCCTGTGCACAGCCACGGAACACAGCCAATAAATAAATAAATAAATAAATAAATAAATAAATAAATAAATAAAATCTATTAAAAAAAAATCATGTGCCTGAAATTTGAGCAAATTACCAGTAGATGGTGGCCTTGCAACTTTGTATCAGCTAGGACTTTTAGACCACTTTTTAAGACCATAAACTTTATGCTACCAAATACTGAATAACTATATGTTGAGTGGTTACAAACTCAAACTCACACTGTTCTCAGATGTGCATAATGTGTGTCCTTCTGGTGTCCACCGTGAAATCTGTGGCTCACGAACACATACATGCTCCTTTCTTCTTATTTCCCATCTTGGGAGGACAAAGTGGTCCCTCTCTCCTTCCTTGGCCCCATCCAGATTCTTCATGAAGACCTTGCTGACCATGTGTCATATCCACCATCTAATCCCCAGGCTTGGGTAGTTCACTCTGCAAGTTCTGTGCAGGGTTCCTTACCTCTTACCATGGTGGGCCCCATGGCAGACTTTTTGGATCTCAACTCATGCATTTACCATCCTTTCTACTGCTCCCTCTGTGGGAGCATATGGAATCTTCTGTGTTGTCCACCTGAGAGTTAGGGAGGTGACACTTTCCTTTGGTCAGACTCCTCCACTCTCTTTATACTGCTGGGCCTACTCCATGTTGGCCTAGAACACCCTGCTCAGTGGATTCCTACCAGACAACCAAATGGGAAGCAGGGCAGGTGCACCTCAACTTTCAGCATTCCCCCAACACTCCAATTTAGGTAATGTCTGTTCTCCACAAGTCTCTGGGTCAAACAGTGGAGAAGTGACACCAGACCCCTATGTTCTACCTCCTGTTGCCTCTCCTGACTTTCTCCCTCTATCCCTTCCCACCTCTCCACCCCAAATCACTGTTCTTGCTCTATTCTTCTGCTGGATGGAAGGAGCCTTTGTGTCATTCCTCTGTTCCCTCTGAATTTTATTTCCTTTATGTCATGTGATCCTCCTTTACAACCCCAACATCATATTTGAAACTTAAGACAGGTAGAGATGAGAAGATCAATTTACATCTGAGAGTAGCTAGTTCAGTAAAGATTTTAAAAATAGTGTACATGAACCAAATGTATTTTCACATAACTTTCTAATGTGTGCTAGAAGCAGAAATGTCACTTTGAGTTTTTTTGGGGGGAGGGAAAGATAAGGATTTATGTCCAAAATAAGATTAAGTAGACTTTAAAATATCTTTTTAATATTCTCAGATGTGCGATAGCTTATATAAAAATCCCTTCTCTTGGTCAGTAGTATTTTGTAGCCTCTCCACTGCATGAGGTCACAGCTTGCCCAGAGAATCAAAAGTGTTCTTTTCGGTTTAGAAAAGTAGATATTCAGCTTATCTAAATTGGCGCTCTCTATCCGCTACAGATATAATTATAATAAGATCTCATTTTCTGCTTTTCCTAAGTTAAACCTAAAACCACAGGTCAAATATATGTCTACTTCTCCCTTATTCTTTGTTCCCAGAACTTTTCTTTTTCTACGAAAAGAATTCTGGAGCAGGGATGAGATGTATTTGATGGTTCATGATCTCTTCTGTCAGACTCTATTCTCTCTGATTCTGTTCTAGCTTATAAACACGCAAAAACACGTCTGTCTGAATTTGGCTGACACCTTCCATGAAAAAAGTCAGTTTTATCCCTCAGCATCTACTAAAGATATCAGGCAAATTTGGGGGGAAATCTTTCTTGTTTCTTATAACATTCAGATATATTTTAAATGAACAATTGTTTTCTATAGTTTAAATCAGTCTAGCACCAGTATCACAGACTGAAGTGAGGCAATAGCTAATATTCAGACAGTATCTAGAATCTGGTATGGTAAAAAGTGCTCTAGATTGAGAATCAGAAAAAAAAAGTGCAGGTCTGCTATCATTGCATATATATTTTGGGGCAGCTTATTTAATTTTGCTGGGTACAAATTCCTCCTGCTGTAAAAGATGGAGTTACACTAATTTTCTTCTAAGGTCTTCACTCTGATAAAAATCTGTGATTCTAATATCTAGAGGAGGAAAGTGACCACATAGACTGAAACAACAGGCAAGGAGACATTTCCATCAACTACCCCCACTTCTAACTATGCCCTTATATGTTTCCTGCCAAACCAACAAGGAATATGGACTCTCTGGCAGAGTCACCAGGACAAAGGATTAAAGGAAGAAAAAAGGATCCAGATGTTTCCACTTGGGGTAATTGAATTTTCAGACACATCTAATTCAGATGAGCTCTATCTGTGGGTGGACAACCGAGCCAAAGACATAAAAGTGAATCTTATAATTCAGCTGGGTTTTTGTGATACCACTTCCCATTCAGCACTCTAATCAATACTATCCCCTCACATGTCCGTGATGACATGGTAGGAGTCAAGGGGAAGGACAACCTTAATCAAAAAGCAGATTAAAATCTCCAGGCCCCCAGTGGTTTCACAGCAGTATTTATTGCATGCCCACTGAGTACAGAGTACTCTTTTAAGTGCTATGATGAAGGGGTACAAAAAGTAAGAATAATGGTACTCCAAAAAGTTCTCAATTTAGTTGAAGAAAACATGAGCACAATTAAAAAAAAACCCACTTTACGACCTTTTAAAAACCTCATATAAATAGCAAGTGTTTTTATTTGCACATTAGATGTTTCCTTTAATCTTTCAAGGTTAGGCTCATATATATTTAATTAATTAAACCAAGATGAATGGGCCAACATTTGTATCCTGCTTGGAAATTTTGATCTTCGTCTACCAAGTCTTTTAAATTGTGTGGTAGATTTTTAGCTTAGGAAATAGATAAGAACCAGCAATAGATTGGGTAAACATGTAATTTATCATCCAAAACTTTTGGGATGAAAGGAACTTTTAAGAAATACACAAGTAGAGCAAACTGGGAATGTTTCGGGTAAACTAGGAAATATGGGTGCCCTTGCAGGAAAGAAAATAGCTATGTCTCAGGAGTTGACATGATTGGAATGAGCTTTACCTTGGGTCAGAATGTTGAGGCAAGAAGTGCAATGGAACTGCATAAACTGTCAGGCTGAATGCTTCAGCCAAGCCCTTTCTCAAGCCTGGAAAATTTGAGGTGCCTTCTGTCATCTATTTTTCCCCCAATTCATTGCTTTACATAAGCCCTTGCTTTATTATTTATTGAGCACCAGCTTTGAGGGCATGGAATGAATACTTAACTCCTGCTGGCTTGTAAAAATAAGACTTGAGTGTGACTGACAGTACTTAGGTGTGTCACCAGGCATTGTGGGATAAATTGCCAAATAATTGTACAGACAATGAGTTACAGAGGGAGAGATCATGTTAAGATGGGGAAGGAGGTAAGGCTTTAGGAAAAGATGTGGGATTCAAGTTGGGTCTTGAGGGATAAGGGGGAAATTGCAATTTATAGAGTGAGTGGCATATTGCGTTTATCGTTTTCTTTTCCAACAAGCAAATGACAAACTATTAAATACAGAAACCAACAATAACAAAAAATCTGGAAACTTATCTGGCAAACGTTACAAGCTCTGATATATATAAGGCATTTTATAAATCATTAAGAGAAGAATAAACACTTCTGTTGAAAAATGGACTAAAGACATGAAAGAACAATTAATAAAGGAAGAAATATGAATGACCAGTATACATTTGAAAATTTGTTCATTTATTGGTATGAAAAAATCTTGACAAAATGGTGGGAGTAGGTGGAGGGAATGGTCAGTCTTAGGACTGGTGGTAGGAAAGTATATGTTTGGACAATATTTTTAGAAAGTCAACTTAGCCATATTAATGAATAGGTATATATTCTTTATAACTGCCTTACAATATTCTAAGCCAAAAAACTATTTTGATGGTGCTACATAGGTGAAACAATAGGACCTTGACTGTACCCTGAAGGGGATTCCATCTTCCACCTTCCTCGTCAATACTCTTCCCTCTTCCTGAAATCAGAAAGTGTGATTTCAGAAATACCACTTTTAGAAATCTATCCTAAGGAGATAGTCATATAATTGCGCAAAGACATAAGTACATGCAAGGATGTTTAATATGGTGCCATTTATATTAATGTGAAAAATTAGAATCAATTAGTAATACATCAATAAGGTATTTAATCAACGAATTTGGTACATTCATACAATAGAAAAATGTATAGTCACTGAGAAGGTTGATGTGCATTGATATTCATTAAGATATTTAAATGAGAAAAAATAGTTTGAAAATAATATGCTACAGTTGTCCCTCAGTATCCGCGGGAGATTGGTTCCAGGAGCCCCTGTGTGTAACCAAAATCCATAGATGCTCAAGTCCCTTATATAAAATGGCATAGTACAATGAATACAGTCAGTTTCCATATCCAGTGGGTTTTCCGTTCTCAGATTCAACCAACTATGGATGGAAATTTTGATCCACTGTTGGCTGAATCTGCGGATGGGAAATCCGTGGAGGGCCAGCTGTGTAATAAGACCCCATTTATGTGTAGTATATCCATCTATATATGTTAGATATATTATCTATATATATTATATGTATAGATACATATAAAAGTATTGATATATGTATATATATCTATATATATGTCTTAGATATATCTCTAAAGGATAATTATAGTGGTAGGGTTGGTTAGGTTTGTTTTCTTTTTTATAATTTCTATTATATCGTTTGAATTTTACTCAGTGAGAATGTGTTATCTTTATAAATTATATTAAAACAAAAGTACTTTGAGAAAAAAATCTTTTGTCAATTTGATAAGCAATGTCCATAAAAATAGGTACAGAAATACATTTATAAGGTTGTTTCTTGTAGAGATTCTCAATATAAGCTACTGGTGTTCCTCTAAGGCATATTTAGTGCAAAAAATTCTGAAAAAGGTCCATGTCTCTGCATGTCTGTCTTGATCCAAGGATCTTTTTATAATACCTAAACGTGACATTTAAGCCATTTCATCCAAATATTGTTTCTCTAACTGAACTTTTGAAAAGAAATATTGCATTGCAGTGAACTTGAGATTTTATTTTATGACAACTCCTTGGAGTGCATCTAGTCTATATAGTTTGTTACCCATGAAACCTTGTGTCTTAACCATTAATTCTAAGGGTAGGATTAACATCCTTTTGTTGAAGCTAAGGAACTTATTAATGTTAGAAGAACATACGTAGATAGAAGACCATCCCACCTCCTCTCTTAACAGTCCTGAGCTTTTCTGCAGGAAATAGTTTTGAATTTTCTTCAGGGTACAGTCAGGGTCCTACTGTTTCACTTATGTAGTATCATCAAAATAACTTTGGCTTAGAATTTTATGAGGCAGTTATAAACATATCTTCATTTTGGTCAAACCACCATAAACTCTCTGTGAAGTATACATGTAAAATAAATGCCCCTAAATTAGCAATGCTAATTCTGTATTTATCCTCCCTAATATACTGTATGACAAGGTAGCTAAATGACAAAGTGTGTTGTATGTTATAGTTATTCACAAAGCAGAAGAAAAATCTTCCCAAAATAATAACATATTTTAGAATAATCAATTTGTCTGTAGCCCTATTTTCTGATGCTAAATATCTACAGGAAAAAGTTATCTCCTAAACCCATTCTTAAGATAGTAAAATATGTTGTTTGCATAAAAGAAGAAGTCTTGTCACAAATGGCAATGAATTTTAGAAAAATCTCTCTCACACCCACACCCACACACACACTCACCCCCCCCCCAACACACACACGCACAAGATTCGCAAGCTCTATCTACTTCAAATCTACAGAAAAAGGATCTCCAAGTGGTGAAGGCTGAGCGGATGTATTTTTAAAGCACTGCAGGCAGTTCTGATGGGCAGCCAGGTTGAGAATCATTCCTCTAATGGGCAAGGCATCTAGCCCCACTTTGTGTCCCTGACAAATAAAAGGGGGGCCTTCCATTGCAGGACTTACAAACTGATAAGCAGTTGAAAGCATTGGGTTTGGAACCAACGACCTCTTGGAGCAAACTGTCCAAAAGACCTCCAGGGTTGAGGCTAGTCATTTTGGGGTTTTGGTGAAAACTTTTGTCCAGGAAAATTTCTTGCTATTTTTTTTTTTTATTATAAAAGTAACATGTTGGGCTTCCCTGTTGGTGCTGTGGTTAAGAATCCACCTGCCAATGCAGGGGACATGGGTTCAAGCCCTGGTCTGGGAAGATCCCACATGCCGCAGAGCAACTAAGCCCACGCGCCACAACTACAGAGCCTGCGCTCTAGAGCCCGCGAGCCACAACTGCTGAGTCCGTGTGCTGCAACTACTGAAGCCCGTGCACGTAGAGGCCCTGCTCCACAACAAGAGAAGCCACCGCAATGAGAAACCCACGCACCGCAACAGAATCTAGACCCCGCTTGCCGCAACTAGAGAAAAGCAGGTGCGGCAACAAAGACCCAACACAGCCAAAAATAAAAAAAGTAAAATAAATAAAATAAAAGAAAGTAACACGTTTACTATAGAAATTTTGAAAATAAACTATAAAAGAACACGAAGGAGATAATAAAATCAGCTGTAATTCCATCAACCAGATATAACTACACATTGTCTATATCCTTTCAGATTATTTTTATATATAACTGGAATAATGTTGTACATACAATTTGTAACTTGCTTTTTAAAATTAACAATATAGTAGAAGCATTTTCTCATGTTAATATTCTTCTATGAAATGATGTTCATTGGCTACAAAAATTTTTTCTCATAAGTATTGCTTTTGTATTTTTGGAAAAATTATTGCTTTTCTAATTTGGAAATTTTAGCTTTTCAATTTATGAGTCATAAAAAAATCTTGAAATGATCCTCCTTGAACATAAATCTTTATTCACATTTTGAGTACTTCCTTAGGAATCCAGAGGTGGGATTAGTGGGTTAAAAAAGAATATTCATAAGGCATTTTATACATATTGCTTGACTATCCTTAGGAAAGGATATACTAATTTTCCATTTTGATCATAATTTACAATCCTTGAATCTTTACCAGTATTGAATATTTTATTATTTTTGCCTGGTCACGTCTTATATTTATTTTTCAGTTAGGAGGTTTGCCTTTTCCTATTGATGTAAACTCTTTGTGTTTCACATGTGTAGTATAGAGCATATTTTTTTTCTACTTTATTTACTTAAAATTTTTCCTTATGGTGATTTTGGATGTACAAAAGTTTATAACTACTTTCTGAGAACAATTCACAATTCAAATATGTACTTACACAATAGGGTCAACATTAGAAAATCATCAATATGCCAAGAACGAGGCACTCCCATACCACATTACACCACCCCAAGCTACAAACCCAGTGATCTCTCTTGCCTAACAATATTTAGTTTAGCAAAAAGTCATTTACTTCTTATTATGCATTTAAGTCAATGTTCTATATCTCAAGGGATACTCAGATTTTTAAGCCCTGTGTCTAGTTAAGCACTTGTCTTGTTAAAGAAATTTTAGGCATCAAGTAATAGGGTAGAAGAGGTAAAATCAATCCTGCAACTATTTATTGAACGCCTAAAATATAAAAGTAACTAAGTTAACCAAGCATCAATCACCTACATGTGAGGACTGCTGTGTGAACATGCTACACTACAAAAAAATATTTGAAAAAAATTATTGCTGAAAATGTACTTCTTATTTTATTTAGTTAATAATAAGAGTATGAAATAAGATGGTGTTAATGTAGAGCTGAGACTTGGAGATCAAATGACAGGCTCAGATTCTTCAGTGAGAGTTTAGTGTGACTGAGATTAAAATGCAGAATGACCCACTACAAATTCAATGCTTAGCAAAAGAACTGGTATTTTTTAAAAAGTTTCTGAACATTAAAAAAGACATAGGAGCCAAAATAAAATCAAAAGAAGTAAGCCAGAGAATTTTCCAAAATCTAAGTGAAGCATGGGTGTGGTTGAGTATGAATATAATTGCAGATTTAATGGAATTTTTGGTTTTATTTTATTTTCTATATTTCAGAGACTACATATTTGTTTGCAATGTTTTATTACAGCATGAGGGTTTTATTTCATGTGGTTAATGGGGCTGTTTTTATTTTTTCAAAATTTCTACGTAGAAACATCTTTCCATGTAATCAAAGGTGCATACACATACACACGTATGTATATATAATTTATTTTTGAGTTAGACTCTTTAGTCAATATAGCTTGATTTATACTTGGGTTCTATAGTTAATATTCCCTGCATGTTAAGTCATTTCCTAAACACAGAATCTGAAGTTACAGATTTGCTTCCTTCCACCACAGGACATCATGGATTGTATATATTCATGACATTTCTTGTCTCTTTCTCCAAACTATTGGTTTTTATTTAAAGTCACTTGCATTTGATGGAGGACTCAAAGATGTGATCTAGAAGTTGGAAACTGAAATTGATGGAAACTGAAATGGGAATTTGGAGAGAAGGAAAAAATAAACAAGATAAATTTAGATACTGTGGAAAACCCATTTTGTCCTAGGAAAACAATGGAGAAAGAGGGCCCCTGTAATGCTGAGGAGAAATCAGGAGGTGGGAAGGTCAAGCACAATATTCACTTACCCACCAGGTGTCCAGAGTATGGCTTCCAAAGAGTGTGACTTTGACATATAAACACAGAGACTGAGATCGCTTTTTGGAGGGGACAATAAGACTTGGATAGGACTCATGTCTGACGTTTGGCAGTGAAAGTGTACACTGTTAAAAAGAACCACATCTGATGGCAGCATTGGGCAAAGCACTCTGTGATTAGAAGATGTTATATATGTAAAATTCCTACCTGAGAGTGGAACAAGGTAAAGAATGAAATATGAGAGAGAGAGAAGGATTATTGTTGGAGATGCCATTATATCCAGCCTGGATTAATGAGTGATATGGATGATTATTTTTCTAATATCGACCTCCAAAAAAGCATAGGGACAAGATTTAGTAGATAAAGGAAAGTCAAATATTTACCTGTGAACTATTTGCTAATCATTTTCATCGTTCTATTTTTTTGTTTGTTTTTATCTCAACTACCTTTAACACTCCCTTATACAAACACCCTTTACTTCCTCACCCTTCTTGCCTGGATGTGTTTGTGTAAACACACAGCCACTTTGACTGGAATCACTTAAAATCCATGACCACAAGTGTAGAAGGGGTATTCCATGCCCACTGTCAATACTCTTCCCTCTTCCCCAAATCAGAAAGTGTGAGTTTTTTTTCTAGCTTTGGTCTTAATTTCCAAGATTGTTTGGGCTATTCTGGGACTCTTGCATTTCAATATCAATTTTAGGGTCAGACATCAGTTGGGATTTTGATAGGCATTACATTAAATTTGCAGATCAGTTTGGGGAGTATTGCCATCTCAACAATATTAAGTCTTCTGATCCATGACATGGGTTGTCTTTCCATTTATTTAGGTGTTCTTTCATTTCTTTCAACAGAATTTTGGAGTTTTCGGACTGTAAGTTTTGAATTCTACTGTTAAATTTATTCCTAAGTATTTTATTCTTTTTGATATTATTGTAAATTGAATTGTTTTCTTAATTTATTTTTGGATCGTTCACTGCAAGTAAATAAAAATACAATTGCTTTGTATATTGATCTTGTATTCTACAAACTTGCTGAACTCGTTTATTAGTTCTAATAGTTTTTTTTAATGGTTTCCTTAGGATTTTCTATATACAACATTGTGTCATCTGCAAATAGAGATAGTTTAACTTCCTGCTTTTTAATCTGGATATGCTTTATTCCATTTTCTTGCCTAATTTCCCTGGCTAGAATTTCCAGTACAGTGTTGAATAGAAGTGGTTACAGCAGACATTCCCATTTTGTTCTGGATCTAAGCTGTTCTTTAAACATTTTGATGAAGTCGCAGCTCTCTGTGCTTTCAGGTGATTCACCTGCACTTTCATGAAATGCTCATTTAAGTCAGATGCAACAATATTCTAGATAAAGGATCTTTACCCTTATAGTTGGCATTGACATCCAAAATCCTCAGAACCAATGGTTGAACACAGCACCATTAAGAGATCAAGACTCAGGCTCTATTCACAAGAAGCTACAATAGTCTAGACTATCATATCCTGTTCATGAAAGTCTAGATAGTGTCTCTAGAACATTTGAACCAATGAGTATATATTTATTTTCACTGATTTCATCAATTTCCACCAATTTCACCAATAAAACCCCATTAATAACATTCATTATGCTAATTAGCCAAAGATTTGGGGTTGGTTAGAAATAATGATAGCTGAAGCATTCATAGTGGTGACATCTGGAGAGTAGATATTTTTAATATAATGTTATTCAAACATCCTGGAAGGTCAAATTCTCAATTAGGACAACTAACCTAGAGTGTAGCGTAAATTAATGCATGTTATAGCATACTCTGCATACACACAAATTCACACATGTTGTAGCATACTGTTGATGTGGAAATATTTAAAAACAGGTCACAGACACCATGACAATGTCAAATGGCATTTCTTACCTAGTGTGGCTGAAACAGAACTCATGATTCCTTATTAAAGGAATTGTCCATGGAATTTTTCATCAAATTATGCCATCGACATCACCATCCATACACATGC
Source organism: Lagenorhynchus albirostris (assembly GCF_949774975.1). NCBI lineage: Eukaryota > Metazoa > Chordata > Mammalia > Artiodactyla > Delphinidae > Lagenorhynchus > Lagenorhynchus albirostris. The sequence goes on along the minus strand of NC_083102.1, from coordinate 54,904,343 downwards.
TTAGGCCAAAAATCTAGGTATTAGCTTTGATATCTTGATTTCTCATCTTTTATAATTTATCCATTAGCAAGTCATTTTGATTCTGCCTCCAGCTCTTTTATACCCTAAAGCCATCTTCTTCTCTTCGCCACTGTCACTACCTTAGTCTAAACCACTATACTTACATTTATTTTAAAAAAATGAAGTGATGCAGCAAGGAGTCTAATGCAGGTTCCTAGTGATCGCTGCTCTTCTTTTCTGGATGTCTTTGAGCTAGCCTCCTAATAGGTGTTCTGGCTTTTTCTCTATTATCCCTTCTTCCCACCCCATCTGATACCACTCTTTAAAAAGCAGCCAGAGAGATCTTTTAAAAATGTAAATTAGATTATGTCATTTCCCTTATTGAAGCCATCCAGTGACTTCCAAACACACTTGGAATGAATCCCGGGCTCCTTACTCTGGATAGAAGTCTCCATGGTCTGGCTCCTGATTAATTCTTTGACCTCATTTCAAACAATCTCCACCATATCCACTATGCTTCAGCCACACTAGCCAACTTTTTGGTTCCTGAAAATGGCAAACATTCTTGCCTTGGGGCCTCTGCACTGGCTGTCTGGCTATCTCTCTGTCCAGACGACTCTTCCCCCGATCTTAGCAAGGCTGCCCATTTTTCGTCATTCAGATCTCAGCCCAAACATCAACTTCTCAGAGTAACCTCCCTGACCATGCATTATAACTTGGATCCACCCTGTCATGCTGTATTACATCTGCCTGTTTTAAGTGTCTTTATTACACATGTTTAGGTACATGTGCCATCTCCTCCTAGCTAAGAGATAAGCCTCATTGACAGCTGAAATCTTGTTTATGTTGTGCACTTTTGAATCTCTATCATGGAGAACAGTTCTTGATGCCTAGAAGTGCTCAATAAATGTTTGTTGAATGAATGGATAAGTGAAAATTTAGAGTAGAGCCTGATATTTTGATAAAAGAACCATCAAAATTATTCTGCTTGGCTGGAATTTTTGGTATCAAATATTATCTAAATAAATGAGTTATAATCTGGGGGCTCAACACTTCTTTGGGGAAAAAATTAATTGTATGATATTTGTTGTAATAGGATATAATCAGGATCCACTTTAAAAACATTCTGTGATGGGACTTCCCTGGTGGCGCAGTAGTTAAGAGTCCGCCTGCCAATGCAGGGGACACGGGTTCAAGACCTGGTCTGGGAGGATCCCACATGCCGTGGAGCAACTAGGCCCGTTCACCACAACCACTGAGCCTGTGAGCCACAACTGCTGAGCCCATGTGCCACAGCTACTGAGGCCCACACGCCTTGAGCCCGTGCTCTGCAGCAAGAGAAGCCACCGCAATGAGAAGCCCGCACGCTGCAACGAAGAGTGGCCCCAGCTTGCTGCAACTAGAGAAAGCCCAAATGCAGCAGTGAAGACTCAACTCAGCCAAAAATGAAATAATTAATTTTTTAAAATTCCCTTAAAGAATTAAAAAAAATTCTGTGAGTTATTTAATTTGTGCATCACTAAATGATTTATAAGCACTGAGTGGGAGTAAAAAGATGATGATCCTGGGGGTTAGTATGAGGAGGCTTCAGAGGGCACAGCTGTATACATCTAGAAGTTTTTACAGAATTGCTGACATATCTCTCTATTTCTCTCTCTCTCTCTCTCTCTCTCTCTCTCTCTCTCATACACACACACACACACACACACACACACACACACACACACACACACACACACACACACACACACACACACACACACACACAAAGAGCAAAGAAGACAGAACCAAAGGCACTCAGGAACCATGGGTGAATTCTACCTGGAACAGGAGGCCTGCAGAAGATTGAGACCACAAAGGCTAAAATCAGCCCCAAAGGCTTATCATCGTAGTTGCCCACACCCCTGGGGGTTTAGAAAGTCCCAGGAAGGAGGAGAGTGAAAGAACTTTGGGAAAATGAAAACTCCTGAAAGGACTGTTTTAAGCTTGTAACTGTAAATAAAATTTCCCAGTGGAATGAGGAAATCCCAGATTCGAATTTCTGCTTTCAATTGGGAATGAGAGCTCTGAATTTAAAATCAAAAAGGTTAAACTGAGTTGAGTTAGGGTGACCCACTGTTCCAGTTTGTCCTCGGATGTGGAACTTTCACTGCTAAAACCTGAAAAGTCTTCGGCAAACCAAGATGATTGGTCACTCTAGTTGTAGATATAAGAAAAGCGATGTTTTTGCATGCCCAAGTTTGTGACTATGAAATTCATACCCAGTGACATTAAAAAGGCCAATCCTGAACTCTTCAATCTCAGAGAATTCCCAAGTAAACACGGGAGTGGACACTGATGCAGCCACCTGACTTATCTTTTTTTTTTCTGAAAAATGTTGGAGAAGAACCAATTTTGAGAGTTGTCCTCCTTTTTTTTTTTTTATACTGCAGGTTCTTATTAGTCATCAATTTTATACACATCAGTGTATACATGTCAATCCCAGTCGCCCAATTCAGCACACTACCATCCCCACCCCACTGCGAATTTCCCCCCTTGGTGTCCATACGTTTGTTCTCTACATCTGTGTCTCAACTTCTGCCCTGCAGACTGGTTCATCTGTACCATTTTTCTAGGTTCCACATATATGTGTTAATATACGATATTTGTTTTTCTCTTTCTGACTTACTTCACTCTGTATGACAGTCTCTAGATCCATCCACGTCTCTGCAAATGAACCAATTTCGTTCCTTTTTATGGCTGAGTAATATTCCATTGTATATACATACCACATCTTCTTTTACCATTTGTCTGTCGATGGGCATTTAGGTTGCTTCCATGACCTGGCTATTGTAAATAGTGCTGCAATGAATATTGGGGTGCATGTGTCATTTTGAATTATGGTTTTTTCTGGGTATATGCCCAGTAGTGGGATTGCTGGATCATATGGTAATTCTACTTTTAGTTTTTTAAGGAACCTCCATACTGTTCTCCATAGTGGCTGTATCAATTTACATTCCCACCAACAGTGCAAGAGGGTTCCCTTTTCTCCACACCCTCTCCAGCATTTGTCGTTTGTAGATTTTCTGATGATGCCCATTCTAACTGGTGTGAGGTGACACCTCATTGTAGTTTTGACTTACATTTCTCTAATAATTAGTGATGTTGAGCAGCTTTTCCTGTGCTTCTTGGCCCTCTGTATGTCTTCTTTGGAGAAATGTCTATTTAGGTCTTCTGCCCAATTTTGGATTGGGTTGTTTGTTTCTTTAATATTGAGCTGTTTATATTTTTTGGAGGTTAATCCTTTGTCCGTTGATTTGTTTGCAAATATTTTCTCGCATTCTGAGGTTTGTCTTTTCGTCTTGTTTATGGTTTTCTTTGCTGTGCAAAAGCTTTGAAGTTTCATTAGGTCTCATTTGTTTATTTTTGTTTTTATTTCCATTACTCTAGGAGGTGGATCAAAAAAGATCTTGCTGTGATTTATGTCAAAGAGTGTTCTTCCTATGTTTTCCTCTAAGAGTTTTATGGTGTCTTGTCTTCATTTAGGTCTTGAATCCGTTTTGAGTTGATTTTTGTGTATGTTGTTAGGGAGTGTTCTAATTTCATTCTTTTACATGTAACTGTCCAGTTTTCCCAGCACCACTTGTTGAAGAGACTGTCTTTTCTCCATTTTATATCTTTGCCTCCTATGTCATAGATTAGTTGACCATATGTGCCTGGGTTTATCTCTGCGCTTTCTATCTTGTTGCATTGATCTATGTTTCTGTTTTTGTGCCAGTACTATACTGTCTTGATTACTGTAGCTTTGTAGTGTAGTCTGAAGTCAGGGAGTCTGATTCCTCCAGCTCCGTTTTTTTCCCTCAAGACTGCTTTGGCTATTCGGGGTCTTTTGTGTCTCCATACAAATTTTAAGATGATTTGTTCTAGTTCCGTAAAAAATGCCATTGGTAATTTGCTAGGGATTGCATTGAATCTATAGATTGCTTTGGGTAGTATAGTCATTTTCACAATATTGTTTCTTTCAATCCAAGGACATGGTATATCTCTCCATCTGTTGTTATCATCTTTAATTTCTTTCATCAGTTTCTTATAATTTTCTGCATACAGGTCTTTTGTCTCCTTAGGTAGGTTTATTCCTAGATTTTTTATTCTTTTTGTTGCAATGGTAAATGGTAGTGTTTTCATAATTTCTCTTTCAGATTTTTCATCATTAGTGTATAGGAATGCAAAAGATTTCTGTGCATTAATTTTGTATCCTGCAACTTTACCAAATTCATTGATTGGCTCTAGTAGTTTTCTGGTGGCATCTTTAGGATTCTCTATGTATAGTATCATGTCATTTGCAAACAGTGACAGTTTTACTTCTTCTTTTCCAATTTGTATTCCTTTATTTCTATTTCTTCTCTGATTGCCGTGGCTAGAACTTCCAAAACTATGTTGAATAATAGTGCTGAGGGTGGACATCCTTGTCTCATTCCTGATCTTAGAGGAAATGCTTTCAGTTTTTCACCACTGAGAATGATGTTTGCTGTGGGTTTGTCATATATGGCCTTTATTATGTTGAGGTAGGTTCCCTTTTTGCCCACTTTCTGGAGAGTTTTTATCATAAATGGGTGTTGAATTTTGTCAAAAGCTTTTTCTGCATCTATTGAGATGATCATATGGTTTTTATTTTTCAATTTGTTAATATGTTGTATCAGATTGATTGATTTGCATATATTGAAGAATCCTTGCATCCCTGGGATAAATCCCACTTGATCTTGGTGTATGATCCTTTTAATGTGTTGCTGGATTCTGTTGCTAGTATTTTGTTGAGGATTTTTGCATCTATATTCATCAGTGATATTGGTCTGTAATTTTCTTTTTTTATAGTATCTGTGTCTGGTTTTGGTATCTGGGTGATGGTGGCCTCATAGAATGAGTTTGGGAGTGTTCCTTTCTCTGCAATTTTTTGGAAGAGTTTGAGAAGGATGGATGTTAGCTTTTCTCTAAATGTTTGATAGAATTCACCAGTGAAGCTATCTGGTCATGGACTTTTGTTTGTTGGAAAATTTTTAATCACTGTTTCAATTTCATTACTTGTGATTGGTCTGTTCATATTTTCTGCTTCTTCTTGGTTCAGTCTTGGAAGCTTATACCTTTCTAAGAATTTGTCCATTTCTTCCAGGTTGCCCATTTTATTGGCATAGAGTTGCTTGTAGTAGTCTCTTAGGATGCGTTGTATTTCTGCGGTGTCTTTTGTAACTTCTCCTTTTTCATTTCTAATTTTATTGATTTGAGTTCTCTCCCTCTTTTTCTTGATGAGTCTGGCTAATGGTTTATCAATTTTGTTTATCTTCTCAAAGAACCAGCTTTTAGTTTTATTAATCTTTGCTATTCTTTTCTTTGTTTCTAGTTCATTAATTTCTGCTCTGATCTTTATGATTTCTTTCCTTCTGCAAACTTTGGGGGTTTTTTTGTTCTTCTTTCTCTAGTTCCTTTAGGTGTAAGGTTAGATTGTGTATTTGAGATTTTTCTTGTTTCTTGAGGTAGGCTAGTATAGCTATAAGCTTCCCTCTTAGAACTGCTTTTGCTGCATCCCATAGGTTTTGGATTGTCGTTTTTTCATTGTCATTTGTCTCTAGGTATTTTTTGATTTCCTCTTTGATTTCTTCAGTGATCTCTTGGTTATTTAGTAATGTATTGTTTTGCCTCCATGTGTTTGTGTTTTTTATGTTTTTTTCCCTCTAATTCATTTCTAATCTCATAGCGTTGTGGTCAGAAAAGATGCTTGATATGATTTCAATTTTCTTAAATTTACTGAGGCTTGATTTGTGACCCAGGATGTGATCTATCCTGGAGAATGTTCCGTGTGCACTTGAGAAGAAAGTGTACTCTGCAGTTTTTGGATGGAATGTCCTATAAATATCAATTAAATCTATCTGGTCTATTGTGTCATTTAAAGCTTCTGTTTCCTCATTTATTTTCATTTTGGATGATCTGTCCATTGGTGTAAGTGAGGTGTTACAGTCCCTCACTATTATTGTGTTACTGTTGATTTCCTCTTTTATAGCTGTTAGCAGTTGCCTTATGTATTGAGGTGCTCATATGTTGGGTGCATTTATATTTATAATTGTTATATCTTCTTCCTGGATTGATCCCTTGATCATTATGTAGTGTCCTTCCTTGTCTCTTGTAACATTTTTTATTTTAAAATCTAATTTATCTGATATGAGTATAGCTACTCCATCTTTCTTTTGATTTCCATTTGCATGGAGTATCTTTTTCCATCCCCTCACTTTCAGTCTGTATGTGTCCCTAGGTCTGAAGTGGGTCTCTTGTAGATAGCATATATATGGGTCTTGTTTTTATATCCATTCAGCAAGCCTGTGTCTTTTGGTTGGAGCATTTAATCCATTCACATTTAAAGTATTTATTGATATGTATGTTCCTATGACCATTTTCTTAATTGTTTTGGGTTTGTTTTTGTAGGTCCTTTTCTACTCTTGTGTTTCCCACTTACAGAAGTTCCTTTAGTATTTGTTGTAGAGTTGGTTTGGTGGTGCTGAATTCTCTTATGTTTTGCTTGTCTGTAATACTTTTGATTTCTCCATCAAATGTGAATGAGATCCTTGCCGGGTAGAGTAATCTTGGTTGTCGGTTCTTCCCTTTCATAACTTTAAGTATATCATGCCACGCCCTTCTGGCTTGTAGAGTTTCTGCTGAGAAATCAGTTGTTTACCTTATGGGAGTTCCATTGTATGTTATTTGTCATTTTTCCCTTGATGCTTTCAATAATTTTTCTTTGTCTTTAATTTTTGCCAGTTTGGTTACTATGTGTCTTGGCATGTTTCTCCTTGGGTTTATCCTGTATGGGACTCGCTGCGCTTCCTGGACTTGGGTGGCTATTTCCTTTCCCATGTTAGGAAAGTTTTCGACTATAATCTCTTCAAATATTTTCTCGGGTCCTTTCTCTCTCTCTTCTCCTCTGCGAATGTTGGTGCATTTAATGTTGTTCCAGAGGTCTCTTAGGCTGTCTTCATTTCTTTTCATTCTTTTTTCTTTAGTCTGTTCTGCAGCAGTGAATTCCACCATTCTGTCTTCCAGGTCACTTCTCTGTTCTTCTGCCTCAGTTGTTCTGCTATTGATTCCTTCTAGTGGAGTTTTCATTTCACTTATTGTATTTTTCATCTCTGTTTGTTTGGTCTTTAATTCTTCTAGGTCTTTATGAAACATTTCTTGCATCTTCTCGATCTTTGCCTGCATTCTTTTTCTGAGGTCCTGGATCATCTTCACTATCATTATTCTGAATTCGTTTTCTGGAAGGTTGCCTATCTCCACTTCATTTAGTTGTTTTTCTGGGGTTTTATCTTGTTCCTTCATCTGGTATATAGCCCTCTGCCTTTTCATCTTGTCTGTCTTTCTGTGAATGTGGTTTTTGTTCCACAGGCTGCAGGATTGTAGTTCTTCTTGCTTCTGTTGTCTGCCCTCCGGTCTGTCCTCCACATCGGTGCTCAGGTGGGAAGCGCAGTACTCCTGACTGGCCTGTCGACAGCCACTAACCCCCACCTAACTTATCTTTAAGAAAGGCCTTCTTGCCCCAGCAGCTGGGAGTGATGTTGGTGGACAGCCTTAGCTGTCACAGCCCCTACCTCTCCACCATAGGGTTTGCCTCAGCTGTGAAGACACCTTGACCAAGGTCAGGTCCCTTTCTATGGCTGCCCCATCTAGCTGCCCCCGATCCATGGAGGAGTATAAAGGCTGGCCATCTCAGGACAATGTCCCAGCTCAGGACAATACTGAAGGGCCATTCTAGCTCTAGAGCTTCCCCAGGAAGTAGGCTGCAGCTGTTGTTCAGTCTGTGTTGCAGCCCAACTTCTCCTTCTGCCCAGTCCCGCTTTCCTCCCCTCCTTTCCACAGATGTAAATGCCAAGGGCACTCCCTAATAACTATCCTGCATACTAATCTCTGTCTCAGGAAGTTTGCTTCCTGGAGAACCCAACCTCAACTGAAACCGGTGCCCTTCTTCTGATTTGCTTTCAGTCTGTTGCCTGAGACCACCTGACAAGGATGTGTAGGTCATGGGGGACTCACTGGTTGGGCTTGAGGAAAACTGGAGAACTTGTTTGCCCTAGGGTCTGTCCAAGGAACTTTCCTCTTTTATTCTGCAAGATTTTCAGGACAAGAAAATGTAACTCATAGTAGGCACATGATAAATTTATTAGATAAGTGAATGACCAGGTCAGGGTCAGCTTCATGGATGTATAACCTGTACAGTTGCACAGAGCCCCATCTTTCTCAGAAGTGCACCACAGTTGATTTAATGCTCTGCTATCAAGGTCTTGAAAGTCTTAATAATTTTTTAACAAGAGACCCCCCATTTTCATTTTGCACTGGGCCCTACAAATTAGGTAGCTGGTCCTGGACCTGGGTCCCCCAAGAACTAGCTTATCCTCATTTCTGCTAGGATTCTCTCTCACTATAAGGGAGTGGCAGGAAAGCAGAGAGCAAACCAGCAGTCTTATTAGAAGAGCTCTCAGGGTGGGCCTAGAACCACATTCCCAAATCTCATTCCTTGCAATCATGGCTCTTCAAGTTGTTTACACATGCTTGGAGGGCAAAGTGATCAATGGTCACATAAACTCAGGAAACAGCAACCTAAAACCCCATCTGGAGATTTACAATGTTCATCAACACAGTAGAGGTTCTGGGAAGTCTCCCCAGTAAATAAGATACCTACTTAAGTTTGTTTAGTGCTTGAATAAACAACTGCATTTGTTCAGGGGAAGATTTTTTTCCTGAACCACCTCTTAACATTCTGGAACAATTTTCCTTTCACAATTATTTGGGAAGTGCTACCCCAGAAACTTGGGCTGAATTGGCCACACCTCCCTTGTCCTGAATGTAAGGATCTAATAGCCTAGCACAGACTTCTTCCCTGCACCTCTTTTGGAAGTGATGATCAGGAAGTCATTAGTTTGCTGTGGTATTTAGGAACTATAAGGGAGCTTGTACCACATACTTCAGATGTAGATAAGAAAAGAGATGTCCTAAAAGGTTAAATCGTTGTAGATACCTATGATAGTTAAGATTAAGTGCCAACTTGCCTAGGCTATGGTACCCAGTGGTTTGGTCAAATACCAGTCTAGATGTTGCTGTGAAGGTATTTTTTAGATGAGATTAACATTTAAATCTATAGACTTTGAGTAAAGTAGGTCACCCTCCATAATGTGTATGGGCCACATCCAGTCAGTTGAAAGCCTGAAGAGTAAGAACTGAGTTTTCCTGAAGAAGAAGGAATTGTCCTCACGGTTGCAGCATGGAAACCCTGCCTGAATTTCCAGCCTGCTGTTCTGTAGAATTTGCACTCAAGACTGCAACCTCAACTCTTGCCAAAATTTCCAGCCTGCTGGCCTGCCGTACAAATTTTACACTTGACGGCCCTGATGATCACGAGACAATTCCTTACAAATCTCTCTCTCTCTCTCTCTCTCCTCTGTCTCCCCCCACCCCTTGTTGGTTCTGTTTCTCTGGAGAACCCTAACTAATACAATACCAATTCTGGGTATGTAGTATAAGATAGCCAGGCTAGGTATTCCCTTTACCCCTCCAGATTCAGTCTCCACTTTCCTCCACCCTGTCTGTGACCATGCATGTGCATCAGTTGACTTCCTTGTCCTGTAGTTTCCAGTTGGGTTGGGTCAATGATGAGAGGTAGTGGCAGGAGGACAGAGTGCAGGAGGAGAGTGAAGTTAGGGTGTCTATTCTCTTGGCTTCCTCCCTGCCAGGCTACAGGTTAGCAGTGGTTGCGTTCCTTTACCGTCGATCTGTGGCCTCTCCAACAGCTCTAGCTCCAGCAATAGCTCCAGCCTCAGCTCTCACTGAGTTCCTGCCCACTCTCTCCTCTGGGTCTTTAGGTCTAGGTTGGTTAAGGCCATTGCTAGCACTTTCCCACCCCCCAGTCATGTGCCCCATCATCCCTTGTACTTTTCCCTTAATCCTGCCCATGGCTCTGTATACCATCCTCACTTTCCCTGTTTGAGTGTGCCATTTGTTTCCTGCCAGGACACTGGGTAATTCAAAACCCTTTTAATTCTTTTTACACATGAGGAAACTGAGGCCTAAGAGGCTTGGTAACTTCTCCAGGGCTGGAATTTAAGCCAAGGTGTCTGACTCCAGTGGTAATCCTCACAGCCTGTACACATCAATTCAATTACTGTTCACATTAATTACTCTCTGAATCACAGTTTCCCCATTTGCAAAACGAGGTCAGTAACAATAACTCCTTATAGGGTTCTAGCTAACACTCAATAAATATTAGCTATTGTTATTATTTGCAACAAAAAAGGACCTTGATGAGGATAGAAGTTCCCAATTTACAGGGTCTTGGTAAGGATGAATTGGCTAGCAGGTGTGTTGCACCAGCACAGGGCCTGGCACACACTAGCCACTTAATACATGCCATTAAACATTAGTCACATCTATTGTTCTTTTCCCATGCCACACTCTTTAGGAACATGATCTTGAATTCTATGTGAGCAAAATTTGAGTTGAGAGGCACTTTACATATATTGTCTCATGTAAATGTCATAATGAACTAAGAGGTGAGTTATTCCAGTTTTACCAATGTGGAAGCTGAGGTCCAAGGAGTTAAATAACTTACCTAAGCTCACTACTACATCTGGTAGTGAAAGATCAAGGATTCCAACCCAGACATATCTGACTCCACATTTATTTGAGCCAAGGAAAACTTGTTAATAGAGCTAGTATTCAGCTGGTAAGCACTGGTGTGATAGGTTCCACTTTAAATATTGAATATTTCCCCATTGGGTGAAATGGCTGCTGCCTCAAGTCTCTTGAGTAGGACCTGCCCACCCATTCCCCCTCCGTCCCCACGACTCCTAGCTGCAAAGACAGGGCCTGCTCTGATGGGTCTGTGCCCACCCCTTATCAGTTTTTAATGTTCAGAATATCGCTCCTAGAAACAAATCCAGTAAATGAAACTCGATAATCATACACAAACCTTTTAGAAATCCAAGAAGGAGGATGACCTGAGTGTTTTTTTAGAGCATTGCCGAAAATTCTGATCATTTCTGTACCTCTGTCCTGTGGCTGATTTCCTTGGAGGGATAAGCCCCAGAGGGAGCTTTAGGGTGAATGTATGGAAGGGTGGCTTGTCTGTCCCCATCGTCAAGAAAGCCCAGTTCTGTTTCTGGGCCGTCCCTGTTTCAGCCTTGATTGCACCTCTGTCCTGAACCCCAAGTCCCTGTGGTCCTTTTAGAATAACCCAGAGAGAAAATAGTTGTGCACACAGTGTGAGGCAGAGAGGGGAGGAGCCAGCTTTTTCCCCAGGCTTCTGGGTTTGAAGTCAGTCATGCTGGGCTTCCATGTTTTACCTTAAAGAGGGAGACTGGCAGCTTGCTAAGAGCCTGAAGGCTGCTCCTAACCTCTGTGTTGCTGAGCTAGTAGCTGGCAGCCCTTCATCGTCACCTATACAGTTGCCCCATTTCCCTGGGTGCCGTCCATGTCTGAAGAAGGCTGGGTTTGGGGGCTTTTCCTTGTTTAATGGCTGAGGGGGAGTTTGGAGATTTGTAGGAGAAAGTCTGCAGAATAGATAGTGAGTTAAGAAACTCAAAGTCAGGGTTCATGAGATAGAGGGCTGGGGCTAGTGGAAGGAGGAGGAAGCTAAGGGAGTGTCAGTCATTGGGGGATTTGATGCCGAGGACAGTTTTCCTCTGTTTCCTTTCAGACCTTTCTGCAGTGTGTCAGGCGCTGCCCCTGCTGTGAGGATCTGCCAAGGCCAGCCCTTGCCCTTTATAAATCTCCTTTCTCTTTCTTTCTTTCAAAATGGACTTGCCCTGGATTAATAAAGATATTCTGGAGAGCTTCCTATCTCTGCCTGGCATTATGCTTTAATAATACTACTACTCCAAACTTTAATCTAAAGTAGAGAGGAATTGAAAAAAAAATCACAAAGAAAAGCAAACCTCCATAATCAAAAGAGATAGGGTTAGGGGCAAAAGAAAGGACCAGATGACACCCGGGTGAAATGGTGGCATTTAATCAGGCATTAGGCAGGAAGTGGGTGAGGCAATACCAGAATAACAAGAACCAACCTGAACCCTCTAATGGAAACTTTGTCAGGGTTTTCAAATACTCCAGTGCCCTTTAAAACCATTTTCCCTTCTGCCCTTATGTTTTTGTCCAGGCCTATAGGGGAAAGTGAAATAATCGAAAGCGAAATGCTGGCTCTATTGACTTTTCTTTCAAAGGGAAAACAGTGCGCAAGTTTCATAGGAAACCCTCTTGCTGAGTGAATGGCCCTTGAGAACAGGACTGGCTACGTGATTTGCAGGGCCCAGCGCGAAATGGAAATGTGAGGCCTCTTGTTCAAAGTGTTAAAAAATTTTAAGGTGACAGGTGAACATGAAACCAAATGTGGGACCTTTCTGAGCTCAGAGGCCCTGTGTGACTACAGAGGTCATACTCCCAGAAGCTGGTCCTGCTTAGGAGTCTCTGAAGGTTTACATTATTCTCATTTTCTGACTTAATAATACTGCTTCCTCCATTTTCAAAGCATCAGGGATGTGATGATTGTCTCTGTGTGTGTGTGTGTGTGTGTGTGTGTACTTCAGTGCTATTTTTAGGCACTTAAGTTTATTTTCAAAATGGCTCTTTAAAACCTCAAACATTTCTAACTGGCAGTTGAGAATGTCTTAGATCTCAATCTGAGTAGGAAACACTGCTGCCTAGGGACCTACATGTTAGAGGGGTCAGCTCTCTTGTTCAGCTCAACTCAAATCTGAGGGGCCAAAGAGACATGCCTTCCCAGACAAGTGCCCAGGTGGCTAAGCCCTCAGAATTCCTTGTCCAGATGGCCCTGACCTGCTCCCAGGAATGGGCGGGCATCTTCCTCAGGTACTTCTTCCCAAGGGTGAACCTTACTACTAGTATTAGCACCCCCTGGCCTAAGATTTGGCCAAGTGACAGCTGTTTAGGGGTAAGGAAAGGGGGTAGTATTGGCAGAACTTGGACATGTGGGCTGGTTTGGGATGTTCTTGCCTGTTTTTTGAGGCCCCTTGCTGTGCCAGAGGGAGTTGGAGGGAGGAAGGGCTAGGGATAGGTGTTTCCCTCCACACTGCTACATTCTACACAAGAATTCCAAGCACTCTGAGGTTTCTAAATTATAACTTGGCTTTTTAGGCCATTATCGAAGGTATATTTGTCACGATAGCATCAAACATATTTAACAGTTTGCTAGCTTAATTTATAACTTATAAACATCTAGACTTACAGTTTGTGGGCTTCCATTTGTGTTCTTGCCATGGGTTCTGCAAACATTAGGGGCAGATGTGAATGGCAGGCAGCAACGAAAGTGTATATCTCCGTAATGAAATTGAACACTAGCTTCCTCATAAACAGTTTTATAATTCATTTACTCTAACTTTGCATATGTGTGTGTGTGTAATATTTATTTATACATTTTGACAAACACAGTTTCTGTTTTGATTAGTGGAATACAGCAGCTTTTTAGGATGTAATTATTAATTATACATTTACCACATCCAGTTTCAAGTACATTTCTCCTCCAAATGCTTCTTAATTTAGTAAGAATATTGTTTTTATCACAACACTGGACTCTGCTAAAATTTGTTATCTCTGTACCACAGAAGAAATAATTTTATCTTTAATGTTGATCTTTTTATGTGAGCCTATGATAGCATTCATGATAATGTCAGATATTTCTTATTGACAAAATGAATATTCAAAAGATGTATTTTGATTTCATGAATTTAATAAAGAAAAACAAATCATTATTGGAACTAACTGATTTTCCCTCTGATGTATCTAGGGCACTGGAATAAAACTGGCCTCGTTCAACTGTTCGTGCAATTCTTCCAGCAATGGAGTTATCACTTCACTTTTCATGTGTCCAAAAGGAAACTTGGAACTGAAGTGGGCGAATTTAATGAAGAAGAACAAACATTTGAGGTAAGTGAAAAGTCATGCTTCAGTGAGAGATTTGTAAACACGTTTTCTGCAGGCGCACATGTTTGGATATAGTCTTAAAGTAACTTCTAACTTTTGGAATAGATGCTCATACTTCTTCCAAAGATTCGTGTCTTCTGGTTTTCATGTGGTCAGTGGTATCACTTAGCCCTCATGACAGATGGTAAACTGTGTTGATAAACATTCTTTGTAACATCCATATTCATCATCAACTTTCTTGTGAAATTGAATTTAGAGCTTAATTTTTTGCTAAACATGTGCTTTTGGCTTTTTGAGTTCTTGGCTGCTGAAAGAGTTTATTGCAAAATAAAACAGCATTACTAAATAATAGCTACTGCTATATGTATATAAATCATACGGTGAATCACAAACCTGTGTAATGATCGTTTTCAGGCTGCTCTCTATAAGCTCTATGATAAGATGGCCCAGCCTCTAGTTCCCATTTATGTTTCCCACCTAACCAATGAAGGCTCACATTTCTACTGACCCTACCAACTGATGGCTCAGTGGCTATATGCATTTGGAAGGGTGTGGGTGTGGCATAGGCCACAGCACAACTGACTGGCCCAACTATGGCTTGTAGGGGCAGGAATATTCAGTCCTTCTCAACTGCCACCTAAACTGCAAGAAATTAGCTTCCTGAGCTCTCTCTTGCCTGAGGGCACTGCATTTACCAGCAGGTAATGTGTGTGCTGTCTTTGAAAGGAAGGAACTTGTTAAACTGAGTCTGGAAAAAATAGGGAAAAGAGAGATGGGTTATTGCTAGACATCTTTTAGACTTAATCATATGTTAAAGTAAAAAATCTGTTTATTGTGCATACATCTCCCACAGTACTAGCCAAGACCATGTCAGAAGCTGAAATACAAAGTAGAAGTCTACCAATGCAGCTATTAATAATTCTTTATTAAAAAATTAAAAATCTGAGGGAAATGTTAGGGCAGTTGGGACCCTTGGACAACAGGTATAAACTGGGATTGTCCCACTTACAGGAAAATAAAGAAGCTTCATTTTTCTTTGCCCCTTTGGGAATGGTGTTTGTAATTTTGCTACCTGGTATACTAGTGTGTCTGAGTTTTCTAAAGGTGTGGTTTCCTAGGTTTGAGTTCACTTAACTAATGGCAATCCATGAGCCCAGGATGCCAGCTTGATACCTGTGGCTGTGTGACCATCAGTCTATTTCTTTTGTCATTGAAAGTAATTCAAAAGCTGCCTGATTGGCTAGGCTGTCTTGGTCATTTAGTTATAAGGATAGAGCTGAGCAAGCCAGGGGACAAAAAGACCTAGCACATGCTATGTAGTTAATAAATATTTCAATAAAGGAGTCATTGTTGGAGGTGTTATTGAAAGCCACCAACTTCCTCGGGTCTGTTTTCCTTGTAACAGTAGTGATCTCAGAGGAGCTTCCATGGCTGTGTGTTTATAACTCATATAAACATATAGATATTTAATGGAAATCTAAATAAAAAATCAAAAAGTAATGTCAGTAGCTTCTTAAAAGTCATCATAAAATGACCTTACATCATTCAAAATGTCAATAAACAACTGCCCCATTAGAGCACCAGAATCACAAGATCTTGCAAGGAGGTTTACTGCAAGAAAAGAGAGACCACTTGTTTCAGAATCACTGGGTGAAGACGTGCCTATCACATTTTACTGTTCCTGGAATGCCTACTACAGCTTTTGCCTCTGCTTGACATGTCAAGCTATCTAGCTAAGTGCTGATATTCGATATTTTTTGATGTCCTAATCTGATGCTCATTCAATAGAAGACACTGCTGAATTTTGCAGACTTGCAGAAATGGAAATTCTAGTTGTTAATGCTGTTCTTACCTTGCTGCTTTGGTTCCAGGCTTTAAATTGATTTTTTTCTGGGCTTTTAATTAAGTAGATGAACAGGAACATAATGGGACAGTGGTTAACATTAGGATCAGTCTGAGGTTCTCTCAGCACTAACCACATCCTGCTTCAATTCTTTTTAATTTTTATTTTTCAGCACTGAGGAGAGTGGACATTACCGTATACATTTAGTCTCTCCCAAGAATGTCATAGAGGGACCAGATGTATTTTCTCAAAGGACATAGATACCTATATTAGACACGAGGAGAATTTTCTAGTTAGTCCCTAAGAGGTAGGGTGGCACTGTGTGTTCTGGAATTTTGTTGCTTAAATTCTGACAAAATAAAATAACTTGTATTGCTATGAAAATAACACTGGGAGAAAAAAAAAATCACGTTAGCATAGGCTTTATCAAAGAGTGTTATATGGAACGTGAGTCACGTGAGCTGCTCCAAGAAAAGAGGGCTCTGTGGCCAAGACCCACCTCACCTTGCTCATGGAGGTTCCCAACATACGTTAACATAATAAAGAATTTGATTGATCCTGCAATGAAGAAACCATTCTTGGAGCTTTCTGAAGCTTTCTAGAGTTTATCATGAAGCCCTTATTCTGTGTTGCTTCCTGTAGAAACACTGTAGTGGTGTCATATTTTTTCTTTAAGTCTGTTTTCTTGCATTCATTGGGCTAATGACTAACTTTCTACAGTCCCAAGACATTATTTCCTATTTATTTTATCTAAGCTAAATCTAGATGTATTTTCTTTCAGTTCTTCTCTGCCAATAGACGATGATAACCCCTCCAAATGCTCTTAGTGTTATGTGATCTTATAAAATCAGTGATTCTCTTTTCAGAGCTCATGAGTTTCTGTTATCCAGTGTCATTTCTTACCTTTCTTTGCTTCTTGATTTTCGAAGCTTTGTTATCTTCTATTCCATAGTAGAACCATTGAAATTTAGCTCAGTTTGAAATTTGGTCAGTTTCTGTTTCTCTCATTCCCATTTCTCTTATCCCCAAATGTCACTTTGCTCTCAGATTTGATCAGTACAATAAACACTGATCTGTTTTACTTGGGTCTGTCATTCTGATAAAATGAAAACATCCCAGACTATGGATGTAATATTTTGACAGACTAATATTGACCTTATTCACATTTCCCCCCCCGAATAGTAGATTTACTACACTTTTTTTTTTCCTGCAGTACAAGTCTGAATACCTACTGAAAGTGTAGAATCCAGGCCAGCAGTCTCAGTGGGGTATCTTTCTGCCCTGTTGTAGGAGTGAAAATCCGGATTCATTCAATTTATTCGAGAAAATGTGTGTGCCTTTGACATGCTAGGCATTAGGGTACAGTGACAGGGAGAATAGTACAGGCAGGCCCCTGCTTTCAGGAAACATAGATGCGAGTGTTGTCAGTGACTTCTGTTATAGTGTGTAATATAATTTTTTTTTTTATTTTAAAAAAGCTGTCTTGATCCAGTTCTGAGGACCTGTCTGGAAGCCGGTGGTTCCTCTTTTTGAGCAGCTGATTAAGTCCACATCCCCAGTGACTTCCCTTTCGAACTCTTCCACTCCTGGCGTCTGTGCGCCAGCCTTAACTGGCCCAGGGCCAGGTACCAGACAACTAAAAACAGCCCCTAAATCCTGGAGCCTGTGAAATTATTCAAATCAGCCAATTCACAGGGAGCCTGCTAAACCTAGTTAACCCCAGCTTGCTTGTCACACATCAGCTGCCCCTGCCCCAGGGTGTAACCCTCAGTGTGGCTCTGCCTGGACGCCTTCTCTACTTTGGCAAATAACAAAAAGTTCTCCTTTTCATCTATCCAGATGTCAGTGGGTCGTGTCCTGCCACCAAAGAACTTTAAAATCTAGTAAAACCCAGCTGCAAGCAAAATTTTGGTTTTTCTTTTTTATTGTTATGAAAATTTCAAAGGACTTAAAATAGTACTAATTGGTGGTGAAAAAGAGGGGATAAGGATTTTAAGAGAAGGGAGGAATTAAAAAAAATTAAGTAACTTAGTTCCCTCACCAAGGACTTTAGCAGCTTAATACACCCCATATATTCATCTGTTTATTGTGTGCTTATTGAGCAGTTGCTGTGGCCCTGGTAATATAATGCTCTAGGAGGTGTGCAAGAACAGAAAACGTGTACCCTTTTCTTGAGAAACCTACAGATTAATTAAGACATGACGTGCACCTAAAATGATTAGAGAGACAAAATCAAGTATGTAGTACTATAACTAAACCACCCCTAAGTCCAAAAAATGACAAAAAATACTAAAGAACCAGAGAAATAAATTTGCTTGCAATTTTCAATAATAGCTAACTTTAAAATAATTTTTAACTTTCCTAGTAAGTTGGCTGCAGAAATGTTTGCATTACTGCTCTTTTCCTCCATTCATTTTTCCCTGCTCTGAAACCCTTTCTCTGAGGGTCATAGGGCCTGGCAATCTCTAACCCTGCTTTGCAAACCTCGGATGGTTCAGAGTCACGTGATTTTGAACTGAAGCTGGTAACGAGGTTCTCTCAAGGGATGGATTTTGGAGGACTGTGTTGGCAGTTCAGATCAGATGAAGCTATTTCTTTTAAAGCTTGGGTGTGTTTCAAAAAGGAAAATGGTTTCAGCCCAAATCCATTTGCAACACCAACCTTCCTCATTGGGGAATTGAATGCTTAGCTAGTTTATTTTTGATAGGCAGGCTTCTGTGTGTTTTAAATGATGGCTGACTGGCCTAGAAGCTGAGTTTCTCCAGAAGGCATTTGGCGGTGTTCCATGATCTTCAGTGGAACTCACACTTTTTTCCTGGAGGAGAAGGAGGAAACTGTAGTTGATTAAGGCTCTGCCGTTTCTCTAGACTCAATCCACTGACTTTCAACAATTCTTCCCACCAATACTTTCTTATTGAACATCTACCCTGTGTAAAGGAGAGTATGGTCTCAGCAAGGGATGCCAAGCACTCCAGCAGAGAGCTGGGGCATGGACTCTATACAAGGCAGAATGTGGGCCTGGCCATAAAAGAGATATAAAGTGTTGTGTACATGGAGTGAAAGAGTCACTTCAAACTGGGTGAATCAGGGAGAGCTCTACAGAGAGCATGACACTTGGAGATCAGGTTTGATCTGGCAACTAGAGAAGGAATCAGCAAACTGAAGCCTATGGGCCAAATCTGTCCTCTCCTCCTGTTTTTATAAATAAAGGTGTATTGGAACTCAGTCATGTTCACTTATTGATGTATCATCTGTGACTGCTTTCATGCAACAACAGCTGAGCTGAGTAATTGGGACAGAGATTGTATAGCCCTTAAAGCCTAAGAAATTTACTATCTACCTTCTTACAGAAAAAGTTTGTGACCCCTGGTTTAAAGTCAGTTGCTTGAGGGACTTGATATATGGCCTTGATATTTGGATTTGACATAGGCCAAAATATATGATTTCATCTGACAGACATACTGGAAACAGAATGTTTCTGAGCCTTGGGAGTGTTTGTGTGTTTACGATGGCACTGAACTTCAGGACAGGGAGTGTGATAGATGAGCTGCAGAAGAGAGGTGCTACAGGTTGGAAAAAAAATTCAGAAGTTCACGTTGTCACCTAAGTGAAAAATAATGAATGTGGATTAAGAGGATATCTGTGATGAAAGGGAGAGGGCTCAGAAAACCATTGTGAATAAAGCTCTAGAAGGGTGAACTAAAGGAAAGACAGAATTGAGGATGACTCCAGGGTCTTGAGCCTGGGTGAATGGGGATGTCAATGATTCCTTCTCTGAAAACATATTGACCTGAACAGGACAAATTTTCCCTTCTTCCACCCTACTCCGATTAGGAGGAGGGATAAACCTGGAGTGGCCCCATCACTCCAGGGCAGCTGGTGTTCGGAGGAGAGATAGTCAGAAGCTATTGTTACAGAGGAAACAAGACTCAAAGCCTTGCTTGTGGAAGAATATCTGGTCCTAGATAGGAAGTCAGCCTATGTTGTCTCTGAGAAAAAAAACACTCCATGAGTTGGAGGAGTATCCTTATATCTTAGGTCATCTTGCAGTATTGCCAGATAAAATATAAATTGCCTGGTTAAATTTAAATTTCAGATCAACGAGGAAAAATTTTCTTTGTATAAGTATGTCCCAAATATTACCCAGGACATATTTGTACTAAAAATGATTAGTTCTTGATCTGAAATTCAAATTTAACTAGGCATCAATTTCAGATCAACAATGAATAACTTCGTAATATATGTCCCAAGTATGGGATACATTTATACCAAAAAATTTTCTGTTGGTTCTCTAAAATTCTAATTTAATTGGGCTTTTTTCCCCCTAAATCTGACAACCCTACCTGTAAAGTAAATAGCCAAAGTTTTCACTTTGCGGGAGACTGAAAAAGAATTGGGGCACCAGTATTTGCTTTCCTTCAGAGGAGTAGAGTTGACTCCTTCAGCCGTTCTGGAGCCCACAGTGAGCAGAGGATAGCTCAGTGAACGTCAGGCCAGGGTGCTGGGCGCTAATTAAGAGGGCAGATAGAGGATGGACCAAGGGGTGTGGTCGCGTGAAGTTTCCAGTGGTGGTGGTTTGGACATCCAACTGGGGGACTGGAATAAGGGGTTGGAGTACAGAGGGTCTGGATTAGAGAGAGGGAGTGAATTCAAGACAGGGACAGATTCCTTAGAGGAGCCTCTTTTCAAAGACGCAATTTTGGAAGGAATTTTCTTGGGGTAGAACAAAGCAACAGCTCTGCTAGATAAAGGTCCCAGCTTCTCACACTTGCTCCAATGTGGAGATCCGCCTACTTCATACCTCTGAATCTTTGATACATTTGTTCAGTGACAGGATGGCCATATTCATCCCAGTTATCTTATAGAGCTATGTGATCATTAATTTTATGCATCAACCTTACTAGGCTGTGGTATCCATTGGTTTGGTCAAGCACCAGTCTAGATGTTGCTGTGAAGGTATTTTTTAGATGAGGTTAACATTTAAATCTATAGACTTTGAGTAAAGAAGATCACCCTCCATAATGTGGGTAAACCTCATCCAATCAGCTGAAGGCCTTAGGAGAAAAGGCTGAGGTGACCAGAAGAGGAAGGAATTCTGTCTCCAGACTGCCTTCTAACTCAAGACTGTAACGTTGTCCCCTGCCGGAATTTCCAGCCTGACAGCCTGCCCCGAAGATTTTGGACGTGCTAGCCCCACAATTGGCATTAGCCAATTCCTTAAAATAAAATAAATCTCTTTTTCTGTGTCTCTCTTTGTCATGTATGTGTGTGTGCGTGTACACACACACACACACACACACACACACACACACACACACACACATTCTATTGGTTCTGTTTCTCTGGAGAACCCTAATACAGGCAGGCAGGTGATCCTGAGTAGCACTGACCCCCATCCACGTCCTCAGATTCCCACTGGGAGTTGAATCTTGTGGAGCCACTGCTGGTTTCTCATAGATTCCTCTCCTCAACCCCAAGCCTGAGCAAGAGTAAGACCAAATTCCCTGGTTGCCCACACAGGTCATCAAGATGTGTTCTTTCAATCAGGGGAAGGCAGGATCTGCCATACCTGGGTTACACATCTCAAAGCCATCATGCATGGGAGTAGGGTTATTCCCCATAGCTGGATGGGTGCAGCCTTGGCCTTGGAATTTGGGGAGTGAGAATTGCCCTCTGACCTCAGGCATACCTGCAATACAGCAGCTGCAGAGTGTGCTGTTAAAATAGTGTGTGTCTAGGAAGACTGCTTCTCCGTATTTTTTTCCCTTCTTTATCCAGTCTCCTCACTGGAGAGATGATACAAACAAAGACATGCAGGTTTATATTAAAAATCTTTGGTGGATGGCATATCTGTCTGCTCTCCTCCCAGCTCCCTAGCAACAGCTATGTCATTCTTTTATAAATCTTTTCATGGAAATTCTAGCTTTTCTATGTGAGTTTCTCTCTGTTTTTTTGTCTCTCAGTGTCTTTCCCTCTGCCTGTGTCTATTTCTCCTTCTCTCCTTTCCTCCCCTGCTTCTCGCTGTCTCTGTCTCTCTGCATGTTTCTTTCTCTCTGGTGTGATTTCCCACATTAGCCACTGTCCATTCCTTTGATTCCTTCTTGGCAACAAGAGTTACGGCACCATTATGCAGCAAGCAGTCCTGCTTCCCTGCTACCTTAAAATAATAATGTTTCATGGTGACAAATGGATATAGATAACAATGAAAGTAAAATGCTTAGCAGGCAGGGGTGCGACCGGGTCAGATTTCTCTGCCTGGCAAAAACAGAGGGTATCCTGAAAATCCCTAAAGAAAGGAATATATATGTGGGGATAGCTGGTGATGTTTGCCAGGTGGACACTGCTGCTGTTTTATTTTTAATTTAGCTCCTGTAAATTGTGAGAGTAAGTTCTCAAAGGCAGAATAATAGTTATTCTTAATAAATAAAAAAAAAAATAAATAAATAAAAAAAACTAAATAAATAAAAAAAAAAAACTAAGGTTTTGTCATTGTCCTAAGAAACTTAAAAAATATTAACAGATTTTAAAATCTGGTTTTACGTTTGCTATTGTTCTTTGATTTAAAAAAAAAATCAAAGCAAAAAATAAGACAATTTGAATTAATGAAGGCATATAATCTTTTTTGTACCCCAGTAGCTGAAGTTTCTACATCGTGTCAGAAAAGGTCCAATTAAATTCAAAGAAAAAAGAAAAGAGAATGACTTTTTCTAGACCTCCTTTGCCTCTCTACCACTAAGAGGAGACAAAAATCCTAATACCCAAGAAATCTTCAACCAAAAGCTGTTTGCATGCACGTGTGTGTGTGTGTGTGTGTGTGTGTGTGTGTGTGTTTTACACACCGCATGTGTGCCTTCCCCTGGGTACAGATGGCTACTCCAGCAGCAGCGCATGTCCGATGTGTATGATGTGTATGTCTGAAAGTTGGCTTGGTTGTGTGCATGGAAAGAAGAAAACAAGAGAGGGAGGTAAAAACCACACAAGCCTAAATCAAAAGCAACTGTTGTACTATGAGGAAAGCAGGCAGACCTTGCTTTGTGCACACGCCACTCTTTCTTTGCCGCCCAGACTGATCTTTGAAATGAAATAAAGAAGCATGGCAAACTAACTGAAACATAGGTAGAAATAATAGATTTGGGTTTCAGAAAGAAAAAAAAATAACCTGGCATAGCTTGAAAGGCACTCATTTCATAACAACACATGTGCAAAGAATTACAGTAATTGCAGTGCACACATCGGTAACAGACAGAGTGAACAATGAATATTAAAAACACATTCCTAGAGCTGGCCCCTTGGCTTGGCAGGAGCGCACATCGTGGAGACCTACGCGGGAGTCAAAGGAAGGCTCTTGGCTTCCAGAGCTGTCAGGGCTTGGCAGGAACTGAGGAGGAAAGAGGAGGGAGGAAGGTGGCAGTGATTGTCCCCGTCACTGACTCCTGTCTCCCACTGACAGAGCCCTAGGGTGGCTTCAGGAGAGTTGCCTAGAGGAAGTCTGCCTTCAGCCTTTTGGGGCTCTGCTTCAGAGCTGAATTTGAGCCAGACTGAGAAGGAGGAGGGTTGGGGATAGAAAAACAAACACCAGAGAACAGACAGAAGGTAATGCTGGGAACACCCAGACAGTGTCCCGGTCCTCTCTCTCAAGGCTCGCCTCCAGCAGGATCCAGCAGGATGGACTTCACTGCTGTGGAGACGCAAACTGGAAACGTGTTTTTCTTCTGTGGACTAAATACATTGATTTGCCTTTTTCCCTACAGTATTTGCTATGCGGTGACATTTAAGTCTGTAGGGGGGTGAATTCTCCTGGTGGTGTGTTCCAGAGCCTTCAAAGGCACATTAACCAAACATCCAAGGTACACAATGATCTTTTCACTGTGAATCCTTTCCCTCATCAGCAAAGACAAAAGCCCTTCCCTTAAGCACAGCTTTGGTTTCGAATGTTCAGATTTTGCCTCTTGCCGTTGGATCCTTGCAACATTGGCAATGAGACAGGCCAGGGGGTGAGAATCTCTAACCAGAGAGTTTGGTTCACACACTGGGAGCCAAGACCCGAGGATTCTTAACCTGTGGGCCATGAATATCCAAGGGGTTGATGAAGTAGAAATCAGGGAGATCCATACACTTGGATGGGAAAAGAATGACCTCTTTATTTTTGCTGATCTCTGAGAGTTAGTTAGCATACCTTTACATTACAAATGTAGGAAACAAACCATGATAGTACTAGTAATACGGATGACTTTGTCAACAGTAAAACTCACGGGTATTTTCATGTCATTTTACTGTTGTTTCAGATATCTCTAATTATTATTTATGCTCATCACTACTAGGAATTTTGGTAATTATTAGACCTGTCAGAAGATCTTGTTATTTTATGCACTAGTGAAGAAGCACATAGTATAATAAAATAATCTGGTAATTATATTTTAGTATATTGGTTTCCCTTGACATGTTATATACTATATTTTATTCTTTTTAGAAAGATTATTCTGAGAAGCATCCACAGGCCATTTGGCCTCACTGTGGAGGGCTCCACGGCACACACCACATTTACCTGAAGAAGGACCCAGTCTCTAAAGCAGTCATGAGGAGCTGGGGGATTCCCAGCTTCCCACAGTGATTCCTCAGTGGGCCGGCCTTAGGCATGTCTCTATACACGAGGGAGAGAAGGGAAAGGCAAACATGTTTCCAGACCCAACACTGAGGACTTAACAAAGGAACTTCTTACTTGTCCACCCTTTAGATATTCTCAACAAACCTTAGCATTTGCAAGACAAAAATTCGCATTTTCTCTTCAGTGATTTGTGGCAGAGCTCCAAAATGATTTCATTAAAAAGAAAATAAAATAAACCCCTCAAACAACTTCTCCAGTTTCTCCAGATGTTGGCCAAGAGTATTTGCCATAGAATCACAGTTGATAGGGTAGAGAAAGGCTGACAAGGAACTAACTGTATTTGCCAGTTTCCAAACCAAGGGCGGAAGTAACAGCTATTAGAGTGCTAGTAAGAGAATCAGATGATACAAGACAACAGAGGGATGACATCTTTTAAATTAAGGAGTCAGCTAAGGGAGCTGACACCCATACATGTCACAGAGACAAATTAGAAAGTCCTTGCATTTCTACTTGTCCTCGTGGTAAAGGAGAGGAGTAGTTCAGAGTTGGAAGCAACGGTTTATTTGATTTATCAAAACCTGAAATCCTGCTGAACTCTGGTACCAGTGCAGAATCTAGCATTTGAAGGGATGCTGGGAGTAACAGGCTTATTCACAATCCTCAAAAATATGAACCTCAGCATCTGACTTACAAGGGACAAAAATACTGTCCTAAAAGAAAATATGTAGAATATTAGCAATCTTCATAGACACTTTTTTTAACTTGGACAGAAATAATATTTTACTAGAGTTCTTGATACAGTCATTTAAGAAAGTCAGGAAATATAGAGAGAAAGATAGATATATAGATGATAAATAGATAATTTGGTAAGATCTAGGTCTATTATGTATCAGACACTACATTTGTTTTTAAAATACATTTATCTATCTCATTTAATCTTTCAGCATTTCCATAAGATTTTATTAGCCCAAGTTTTTCACATGGGGGCAAGCTTAGAGGATGAAATAACTTGATTGAGGTCACAGAGCTAATCAATAGGATTTAAACACAGGTTTGTCTGACCCCAGAGCCACCATTCCATTATTTCAAGTGGCTTCAATTATTTTAAAAATTGCTGTGATTGAATCCTTAAAACACAAGAAGTTGTTATAGAGCTGAAGGATCAAATTTCAAGTTAGAAACGTAAATGGCAATGTGATAACACGTTATATATTGATAAAAGAAACTTTACGATATCCAACAAAATTGTTTCTCATATGCAGAAAGTCAAATGGGCTTGTCCACCTATTTTAATCATTAACATTAATATATAATCATTTTATATAAGTAAGTATAAAAGCACGTACCTGGAATTTAAGAGCTCATTAAATATGTAGTAGTTGTCTGTATGTACCTGTTTTCAAAATGTGAAACTGTCATCTCTAATTTTTTTTTTTTTTTTGGCTGTACGTGGGCCTCTCACTGCTGTGGCCTCTCCCGCTGCGGAGCACAGGCTCCGGACGCGCGGGCTCAGCAGCCACGGCTCACGGGCCCAGCCGCTCCGCGGCACACGGGGTCCTCCCGGACCGGGGCACGAACCCGTGTCCGCTACATCGGCAGGCGGACTCTCAACCACTGCGCCACCAGGGAAGCCCTGTCATCTCTAATTATTATAAAATTTGGTGCATGAGACCAAATTTCATTGTGTTCAAAGTGTACTTCTGTGCCAATTGCCACCCCTTACCTACTGTATCTGCAGAGTACCCAGGGTTAGAGCTAAGGCCTTGATGACAGCTATCAATAATTAAGTATAAAGTAACAATAGGAAATATCAAGCTCATGCCAAGATATCCATCATGGAATTGCTGCTCTTCAGGATCCATATGCCTCCTCCCATTTTAAGTAAAGCCATGATGAGAGAATGAACATATTTTAGTCCTCCTTAAAGTAATCCTTCTTCATCAAATCACAGCAAGGTATTGTAATCTACATGCTACAGACATTAGACGCCACTTTGGAATTATCTCCAAGGCCTAGTCCAGCCCTAGCTTTCTCTGATTCTAGGAACTGAACAACTGCTAAGATAGAAAAGCCTCCAAGGGGGTCTTTACAAGGTCTTGTAGACGTCAGAACTTAAAGGGTCCTTGACTTGAGTTCCATTTTGTGAGACTACCCCTGAGATATTTCATGCTGCAGGAGTTATTCAGTCAGTATGAATAACTGGGGCAAGTTATAGGATTTCAAAGACTAAGTAAATAACCTACGATCAGAAAATTCAATTTGTTTGTGAGGTGGAGAAAGGCATCCTGCCATTAAGCAGTCAGATGGAAAACATGCAAACCACAGTCTGTGGAAGAGAAAAGAACATTAAAAGCCCTTGCCCAGAAGCATAGGCAAGTGCAGGAAATATACTCAGCAAAGTTAATGTGTCTATTGTAAATCTGGGAAGCGGGAGCCACAAGACTGATTGAGATTCCAAACTGTGTAATAACCAGAGACATCACTTGCAGGCCACTCCCTCTAATGGGGAGCGCTGAGGAGTCCAAGAGATTCACTCACGGGATGGGTTTGGAAAGAAGACTCTGGTCCAGTGCAAATGCTTTCTGGGTCAGGCACAGCCATGCAGCCAATTCCAGTGACTGGCAAAGGCACAATCTGATAGGGCCACCTCACTCAGTTAGGCAGAAAGATCAGATATCCCCTCGGAATAGAAGAAAAAGCTCATGATAAAGCACGTATTAATTATTGCTGCAAAGGATCTCAGATTTGCTATGAATAGGGTGATAGCAAAAATTATATTTGCATTAAGAATCACCTGTATATCCAAAAATGGATATTACCTAATGCAAAGACTAGGCAAATACTGCCTTATTATTCTAGTGTGCCCTCTTTTCCACATCAAGGAGACTGTGGTGTGTGCAATCAGACCACATAATGCCGATATTGTTTTGGCATCTGTTGTAATATTGGGGTAGTGTCATCAGGGCCACTGCTAGTCCATTTGCCACCTTTGTGCAGATTTGAAAAAGAACTTTGCTTCTTCCAGGTGGATGCAGCCCCAAACGGAGCATACAGTTTGGCATACAGAATGTGGGCTGGATTTCTGTCTCTTTGTCACTCTCCTCTGGATGCCCTTAAGCAGTCCCAGGAGCAACATTCCCTCAGGCTCCAGAGGGTGGGTCCTGCTGGATCTTAGGTTCTGTTATACATTAGTGGGCACAGCTTATGCTGTTGGGGTCTGGCCACATCCCCTCAGTCACCTGCAGGTTCAGTGTTCAGCTTTGTGTATAAGCTAAGACTTCCTACTTCAAGCTCCTGTTTCTCTCTGCCTGAGGGCTTTTTCTAGCTCCAGGAGCATGCTAGACGAGACAGGGGTTAATGCCCAGGAGCAGTCTTCAATCACAGAGGGGTGGAATGCAGTGGGTACATTCCCCAGGTCAAAGTGAGGTAGATCTGCCCAGTGTCGCAGGGGGTCCTCAGCAGGATCAAACCCCAGTTGCCCAGAGTGGCCATTTGCTTATCAACACTCCCTTTGTTGACTTTCTTCCCTTCCTTGTTTCATTTCCTCACTCCCTCTCCATGTTTCCTAGGATTACCTTCTAAATTCTTGCTCCCAAATTCTTGTCTCTGAGTCTGCTTTTGGGGGGAACCCATATTAAGACCCTTGGCTTCCTCACTGTAATTTTACCTCTTGGCTTGATGTACCTGCCAATGTTCAGAGCTTTCAATCTAATTTGACCAGCACGTGAAATTTTTCATGAATTGCAGTACTCTTTTACAAGTCAGATAACATTAAGAAAGGAACACGGACTTCCCTGGTGGCGCAGTGGTTAAGAATCTGCCTGCCAATGCAGGGGACACGGGTTTGAGACCTGGTCTGGGAAGATCTCACGTGCCGCGGAGCAACTAAGCCTGTGCACCACAGCTACTGAGCCTGCGCTCTAAAGCCCGCAAGCCACAACTACTGAGCCCACGAGCCACAACTGCTGAGCCCACGTGCCACAACTACTGAAGCCCATGCGCCTAGAGCCTGTGCTCTGCAGCAAGAGAAGCCGCCACAATGAGAAGCCCACACACAAAAACAAAGAGTAGCCCCCACTCACTGCAACTAGAGAAAGCCCGAACGTAGCAGTGAAGACCCAACACGGCCAAAAATAAATAAATTTATATATATAAATAAAGGAACAAACCACACCATAAAGAGAGAAGAGGCAGAATGGTTGCCTGGAGAACCATTGAGAAAATGAACCAATGAGAACCAATGAGAAAAGAGTTCCATAAGTGTCTTAAAGAAAATGTACTTAGAGGAAAAGCAAACCACATCTCCTGTCAGCAGTGGGGGATAAGGGGGAGGTGGAGAAAACTGAGTGACTGTGCTTATTAATATTTATGCAGTAGAGCACTGGCTTCAGATATAGTGCACCTGTCCTAGTTGTGAGATTGGGAGAACCAAATGAGGAAAGGGGCAAGAGTGCAGCAGCTTGCTGGAGACAGGCCAGAAAGAGAAGTAGATGGCTGTGGGGAAAGACACAGTGTGGGGCAGGTGCCACACATCCATCCATCAAGTTTTGAAGTTATCCCCATGTCTGGGGACTCAATGCAAGCATTTATGGAGCCTTACGTATATTTGTATATGCTAAGCACAATGCTGGACACTGCTTCATGGGGGCCCAAGAAAGAACAGGACACAAAATCTGTCTGCAAGGAACTTGCAGACTAGTAGAAGACATAGGACATGCCAAGACATTTGGCGGGGACCAACATAGCCGACCACAAACATAGCTGCCTGCTAGACTCTAAGAATCTTAAGGGCAGGACTGTATTTTTTCATATCTTTATATGGCCTGCAAGACAATGCCTTGAATACATTAGGTGCTTATAGATGGGTGGTGTTTATATAACCCAACAAAGAATCTTATTCTATAACACAAAATTCCATGAAAAGATAGAGAAGGCAGAAACCCATTGTGGCTGGGGGAATATGGGAGGGCTTCACTGAAGATGTGGCTTTGGAGCTAGCTGACAGTTCTGAAGTAATATACACCCAAGTAAAATGGAACACTGAATTTTCCTTTGCTTGTGAACAGAGATCTGGGCTTAAGTTTGGAGGTAGGTCCATCCTTCCTTCATTCCTTGGTATCTAATGGATGCCTGTTCAACTTTGACTTTTTAATATTTTAAAAAAATGTTTTGCTGTTAAAACATTCTAAGTCAGAGCCTTTTCTTCTCTTGACATCAATGGAAGGATATTATTTTACTGCTTTGACTGCAGCTGAGGGACCACTGTTAATTTATTCTTCATTGTTGTTCAGAGATACACTTACAAACACAAGGATACATTTGAAGATGGGAAACAAAAAGATGGGAAAATGCACCCGATTTAGGAAAGCTGAGCCTCCCAAAAAGAAAACAGGAGGCTGGCAGGTAGATTTGTGTTTTAACTTGAGATCCTTCTTGTTCCCAGCTTGCAGTCACCTAACTCCTCCCACTCTCTCTCACCTTTCCTCTGCTGCGAATTAAAGCAATGCCCTCAGAAGGTTCTCCAAAGATAATAAGGGGAACAGCAAGGGTTTCTGTGGAAGACCTTGATTTTGGGAAACCCTCAGAGAAGCAGAGGTCTGCTGACCTAGCAGGATCAGCACCTGCCACATGGGTAAACTACCTTTTCATTAATTGGTGAACCACATGAAACTGCCATTTCTGGGGGTCGACAAATGATTGAATTGCAGTAATTTTACATGGTTTGAACTAACAAACAGTTTTGTAGAAAAACTAGCTCATCAACTAAGAAAATGAAAATGAGTAAGTAAATCTTGAAGCTCTTCTTTTCTCTTCTGATTTCAATTCTGGCATTGAAATCTGTCCACATAGCAGGCATGAGCTGCACGAGAATTCTTAGTGGGTCTAATGAGGTCACCACAGGCAGAGTAGATTTGAATATCTCAGTCCGTAAACAGAGGTGGGCAAGAAACATCATGCCTGGTTGATGATCAATCTAACAGTCATGCCTCTCTTGACCCTTCCTGGTGGTTCTTCCAGAAAGCAGATCCAAGTTCCTGCCTCTCTGGGATCAGCCAGCTTCTCTGTCTCCTGCTCCCTTACTTCTAGACATGTAGAAACCTCTACATGTCTATTTTGGTGTCTTCTCAGGCTTCTCCAACTCTGTTGCTACCCACAAACTCCCTTCTCTTCCCTTTACCTCTCCAGTGAAAGTATGTTCTAAACATTTAGGCTTTTGCTAAACATTTAGCCTTGGAGACTTTCTGCTTATTGATTATAAATTGAACTCCCCTTGGGCAGGGTAAAGGAGAGCCTACTTATATGGGCAGGGGTAGCAGGAGAAAAAAGTGGAGGAAGAAAGTAATTAATATCACAAATTCTTTAGCCACAAGGAGTTTATGGTACAGGAATCAGGGTTAGAAGTATATAAGAAGTTCTCCTTAATAACTTTGCCCAGGTCAGACTTTCATTCTCTTGATGCTTTAGAGTGCTTTAAGACCAAAACAAGAAGTTCTTGGGATAATTTGCCTCCAGGCCCTCTTCAGGAGAAGTGAATTAGCACGACCTGCACCCCATGAAGGACGCAAGGCTGGTGTGGGTTTGTGAGATGGATGTGAGTTGGTTCCTATCTTGTCTGAACTGGTTCATGAAAAATAACCGTAATAAAAGCACAAGAATCATTTCTAGACATTTAGGATCGGAGCAGGACGGTCCAAAGGAACTTCCTCTCTGAGCCCTAGGTACTCTTTATGTTTCTTTTGATTCTTAGAGCCATTCAGAATTTTTGTTTCAAGACTGCTTCAGGCTCTTTGCCTCCTGTTCACATGTGGGTGGCACTGCTTTCTGTTTAAATTTATTTTTTTACCTAACTTTCTGTTTGCCCAGTTACCCAGGTGATTGATTCGGCTATTTTAAAAGCCACTTTCAGAATACTTACCTTTCCCATGCACCACTGACAGCAAATATTTCAAGCCTGAGTCAGAGAGCCACCACTGTCTTTGTGGAGGTCGCTGTGGCACGGGCTCATCTTCATTGGTATTCCCTCCTGCGTGAGATCCTGCCAAGGAAGTGTCCAAAGGGCTGAGCTAGGGAACGCGCAACGCATTTAGAAGTCGGAGATTCAGCCAGGCCTTCTGACAGTCTATGAAACTGGAATGATTTAGAGAAGAGTGAGCAACAGAAACTAAAAGCCTAGCTGACGTACACTGCTCCAGAGTTTTCTATCAATGTTTTTTTTTTTAAACATCTTTATTGGAGTATAATTGCTTTACAGTGGTGTGTTAGTTTCTGCTGTATAACAAAGTGAATCAGCAATACGTATACATATAGCCCCATATCTCCTCCCTCTTGTGTCTCCCTCCCACCCTCCCTAACTCACCCCTCTAGGTGGTCACAAAGCACAGAGCTGATCTCCCTGTGCTATGCGGCTGCCTCCCACTAGCTGTCTATTTTACATTTGGTAGTGTAACAATGTTGTTTTCTGACAACTTTGAAAAATAGACAAAAGGGCCACCCAAGAGAAACATGTATCAGTGAGAAAGATTTTGTGCCAGATAAGAAGTGAGAGATAGTGAAAATGGACTAAGGTATCCTGTGGAGTTCGGAAGCAATAAAACCTTTATGGATAAATCTTCATTTGGGGCTAAGAGCGTGAATGCTAAGGAAAAAAAAAAAACAACCCTGCAGCTCACTGAGTTAGGACACGTTTTTTTCCTTAGTTCCTCGGTGTGTAAGATGAGGTGAGGAGATTCCTGGCTTGTTGTGAGGAAAAAAACTTCAGAGGGAGGGAGAGGGGGCAGGCCTAGGCTTGTTGGAGGGGCTGAGCTGTGAGCAGATGAAAAACTGAAACAGTTGCAATGATGAAATACTTCTAAGTGGCCTCAGAAGGACTTGGAATGCCACCGTGTGTGCACTATCTGACCATTTAATATCTGTGTGTGAAAGAAGAACCCAACACAAAGTTTCTTCTTCCACTCTGTACAAGAGGCAGTAGAGGCTGAAAGACAGCAGTGAATGGTACCTTTGCCTCATGAGTGCGGAACTGAAAGGTGTTGAAAAACCAGAGGAAAATCTTTTTTTGCCATCTATTCAGTACGACAATTATACAGTTGTCAACCTTGAGGTCATAGATTTAGCAAGTTTTTCCACTTACAGGAAAAAAAAGTTACTTGGGGGGAATTTAACCTTTTAAACCAAGAGCTCTTAAGCAAATAATTTTAATGGTCCTGGGAGTTCTGGGGCCAATTTCAGATCTTGAGCTCACTCGTTGTCTGAAAATGTAGTGGTCATCTTTGTTCTCCTCACTGGCTACCTCGGGGAGCACGTAATTCTTAGCAGTGCTTCACAGCAGAAGGGTTGGAGGGCTTCTTTCTGGGCTTAGGAAGGGACGATGAGGCTAGAGATCCACAACCCAAAGCAGAACACAGGTCTCTGCTTCAGTTCTTGCTGCTCTCCTCTCACTGTTAGAGTTTGGACAGTCTGACAGATAGCCCAGTTTTCCTGGGGAAGATCAGTTTCAGATATTGACAAAGTATCAAGGGAGTGAAATTGCTTACTATGGAAAGAGCATGACCCTATGAAGAAAGGAAATGAATAATTGAAAAAGCGAAATTTTTACAAGTGATATAAAACTAGATATAGATATGGCTGGACTGTAAGTGCATGCCTCAGAAAGGGCCACTGAAGGGTCAGTCTACCCCTCTCGTTCATGGCTAGGTCCCTCCCCACACCCATCAACTCCCAGCCCTGGTACCCATGGTGACGGTGTGGCAAAAGGAGAAGAGCCAGAATTTTGTAACCTGGGCATATAACCACAGTACATGCTTCATCACTAAATAATTTCATTTCCTTGGACAAATTGCTTAATCTTATCTGAACCTCAATTATCTTATCAGTGAAATGGGGATACTCACACTTCTAGCAAAGGTTGCCGTGAGACTCAACTACAAGAATAGAAAAAGAAGACCTTTGGCTACTGAAGAGCGTGTGTGTAAGTGTGAGTTCTACAGAAATCAAGATGTAAGGTCGGCATTCTGTAGAACATTGCTTCCCTGCATAGAAAGATCTGATTAACTACAAATGTAGAGAGATAAGTGATGACAGTTTTAAGAGCTGTTGAAATGTCTGTGGATTTTTACTCTTTCATGGGCCTTCTTCTGAGCATAGATACCTTTTAACTTTCTTGAGGAGGTACCATGTTGCGTATCGTCTACCACTTTTCCTTTAAGAGTTTCCAGACCCTTTTCTTTTCTTATGTGCTGATTTTTTAAAAATTGAGATATAATTGACATATAAGACATATAACAGTATATTAGTTTCAGGTGTACAACATAATGATTCAATATATGTATGTGCTGCAAAATGATCACCATAAAAAGTGTGAGGGTTTTACTTAGCAGCTCCCCTTAATCTTCCCAACCATTGAGATTTTATAATTACTTTCATTAGAGGTATGTTGTTGGGACCATGCAGGAAAAAAATGCTTGTTTTCCCTTGAGACCTGGCAAATTTTCATAAATCCCAAACCCTGTGTTTTTCAGATTTCAGACTCTGTAGGTCAATTTCATTAAAACAAAGAGGCAGAAGGACAAAACACATCACCCTGGAACAATCTTGTCTTATGCTGAACTAAGCAGTGAGGCTTCTTTCTACCTTCACCTGCCCCACCATTTCAGATATATATGCCTTTACCCTTGGGTATGCCTTTACCCAAATTTGGGGCAGGGTTGGGGTGGAGAGAGTGGGTGCCAGAGGAAACATACATTTTATTTGATGTTCACACAAATCTCTTCAACTTTTTTTTACAGGCCTTTGAGCTCCCTAGGCAGGAGGAAATTTTGAATGAACTTAGCTTTTAGTAACCAGGAGTGGAGACATAAAAAGAGCTATTCAGTCTCTCTAGTTACAGAGATAAGTACAAAGGGTAACTGGCATTGTCTGTAGTGATAGCTGCTCTAAGTACTGACCATGATTTGAATCTCTCGATAACTGATTCTTGGGAGGCTGGAATATTTATCAACCATTATGAGAGGCTGTTTCTTGCTGATAAGATGCCTACAACTGATGAGGTCCACCTGAAAAAGCAGATGAAGCTAGGCTGGATTTATAGCCATTTGCAGTGAGAGCAAAAAATGTTCTCCTTAAGAACAGCATGAGACATTCATCAGCAAAACTTATCAATCTGTCCCCTGGGGACAGCCTATGGAATCTTCACAAAACAGAGCTGGTGAACACCCTGACATATAAGGTGATTGGATGCTACACTCAGATTTCGCCAGCAAGTCACACTTTCACTGATTTGGAGACCAAGGGAGTAGGGGGTGAGATAAACGAGATGGAGGAGTTACTTGTCTGTGGATCTCATTTTTCAGAAAAACCTTACAGTGAATTATATGGTGCCAGATATGTGATTATCCTAGGCTTTAAAAAATGAAATCACCCAATTTATACAACTCAAGGGCCTTATTCTGGTTTATTACTACAGTGGAAGAAGTTGCAGTATAGGTAATATTAAAGTTAAAAACAAACAGCAGTAGAGCAGTCACCGGCACTTTATTTTCCCTCTCTGTGAAGTTTTGTAGCCATGTGTAACCTCAGTGCCAGCTTTTACATTTTTTTTTAAAATACAAATTGCTTCTCTTATACTTAATATATATGACTTTAGTGACTTTTGAAATTAAATTTGTTTTTCTAGATTGATTCTATTTTGAAAAATAAAATCTAGGATAAGAGGCAGATATGCTGACCATATACATAGGGTGGTTGGGTGGCCTCTTCTGCGAAGCTTTGGGTCATATTTCTTAATGTCTTTAATGGATCATCCTTCCTACCTTCTTGGTTGATTTTTCAAAAGCATATAGATTTGTTCTTAATTAGCAAAACAAAATTTCCCTCTTTCTAGGCTCAAACTATCTGCTGCCCAACATTTGCCTAAAGCCTGTTTATGAGAAATAATATTTGTGGAAGATTGCCTGGAAGATGTGCAGTTATTTTATTCCACTTGATATCCTAGATTTTTATCTCTGGATCAAACCAGATCATCAGAGAAATGGCTATTTGCATCTTACTGGATTTCCCCAGCCCTTGAGAAATCATTCTTAGAATTGTGGATCAGCATTAGAGCTTTGGTCTGCTTTGAAGAATTCTTTAACCAATAGCCCTGTGTAATTTGCTGCTGTAAGTAAGGCTGGCTGCGGTGGAAGTTGACGATATCTCCCGCCCCTCCCTTCAGTCCCACCTGAACCTCTACTCTAGGAGAAGAAGAACTCAATCCTCCAGGATGGGCAAAGTGTGTGTGTGCTGGGGATGGCATGTGTGTGTGGGGGGCAGGTGCAGGTGTGGGTATAAGTGTATGTCCTCAGCATCTGAATGTTCTACTTCATGAGCCTGTGTGGCTTGTCTGGCTTCCTTTCCAGCTTTGGTCACGAAGACTCATAGCCACTCTTGTGGACTACTTTAGTAACTGCCCGTGACTGTCGCTGATGTTTCCTCCATCTTGTTTCATCTTGTTCTTCTCATGGGCTGTATAGCATGGCTGTTAAGAGCATAGACCCTGGAACCACACAGTCTGGGTTTGAATCCTGCTCCACCAACTCTGGCTTAACTGAAATTAGGATATTAGGAATAATCCAGTACTCAGCTGCCACTCCTGGAGCCCTCTGTTCTTCTTTCCTGCTGTGAACGTTACCCCAGTGCCTCTCACGTCCTTGAAATGTTGGAGGGATTCATGACGAAAGTACTCAAAGTTCAAACACCAATTCTTGCTCTTCTGCCACTGTCCGGGCAGCGTGTATATGAAGGGCCACAGGATGGGATGGGAACTTGCCTCTGACAGGTTGCTGCTGCATGCACAGCCTGAATCCCCTCCTTGGAGGCCTCACTCCCACAGCCCACAGGGAGGCTGTGCCTGGGAGAGGCACCAGCTCCAGGAGGCTTGGGCTTTGCTTCAGAAGCAGTAAAAACCAAAGAGAAAAACGATTCTCTTTCTCGACGTGCCTTGCTCGTGCCCAGTTCAGTGTCTTTCAGAACAGGAATTTCAGACACTAGATTCTCAGCTTGGGGCTTGCCTGAGAGCCCAGCCCTCACATTGGCACTAAACAGATAAAACATTAAGCACCCGTGTGCTCCCCAGATCATTAGTAGCAAGTCCACAGGCAATGAATTCAGCCCTAGGCTATTTGGGGCCTGTTGTTTTTATTTCCCACCCATAACACACACTTTTCAGTAATGAACTCTCCCTGCGCAAGATGAGGGATACACACTATGTCCCCAGAAGGTTTGGGATGCCTAATTTCTGCCAGAAGCTCTGGTCCTGGGTGCTGCAAACCCTCTGTCAGGAGCAGAGAGGAAGAAAAAACAATCACATAACTGTCTAGCCTTACTGACTGTCTGAATAAGAAAACTCTATTTCTTAAATCAAATTACTGATTTGAAACAGTTTGGAGGATTTAAAAAATCTGTAAAAATAGATCACAAGTTAAATGGTACCCCTTTTTCCCTTTCCATAATTATTTTAAATTGTATCATTAGTTGACTGACGTTATCTTGAACTCTTACACTAGCTCCAGGAGGCTGGTGGCTTTGGTCTCTTATCATTTCTGAGCTCCCAGTGGAGAAGCCAAGTCTCAGGAGAAATTAAGTGAATTTCTGGAGGTCTCCTGATAAGTGAGTGGAGATAGATTTTGAAGGTGGTCTCAGCTGCTTGTTCTGGTATTGAAACTTTCAAGTTCCTGGTAGTCTAACCTTAATAGTCCCCTGAGAGAAAGATTAAGTGGGGAATAGCAATTCACTTTACAAAGGACTACCCAAGTATTTTTAGCAAAAGGGAGAGGCACATTTCCAGTTTAGACAAGGTATCAGCTAGGTGGATAAATTATATAGCCCAAAGTATGTTGCTGAGTCACAAGACTTTGGAATGGAGTAAATTCCACTCATTAAACTGTCAAAGAAACTTTGATGTACTTTTGTGATCACGTGGGGGGTTATATCAGAATTTTGCTGATTGCTCTTTGGAATATAAATATCATACAGTTGAAATAAAAGGTATTATTTGAAACTTGTTTCTCTGTTCTAGACTCATGAAGACAGCTACTAGTTATTTCCTGCCTGGCCATTACAAAGGCTGTATTGGTCTTTTAGTTCAATGAATCATAGTGGGGGATTGTAGTGATTGTGTTTAAGAAATTATTTTCAAATACGTAAAACAGTAAGTTAGTGTGGAGTGAATTGACTATTTGATTTTTAAATCCAGAAGAATACTGCAAAAAAATAGAATGAGGACTGAGAATGGGGAGAGAAAATAATTCTCCTCTAATGTAATATATTGATAAATGCATTTGAGGATGAATATATTGTGGCTAAAGGCTATGGCACAGCCTCTGAACAAGATTATGAATGAATTTGTCTTTAGTGATTATCAGGTAGGTATCAGGACTATTTCTGTTGTGATAGAAAACCCAACCCAAATTGTTTTAAGTCAAGAGGGAATTTATTCGCTGATGTAAAACTAACCATTCCAGGTAAATTTGGTTTCAGGAAAGGCTTTACTTAGCAGAGACACCAGGACCCAGTCTCTCTATCTCTGGACTTGGCTCTGTCTCTGTTATGTGTTGGATTCATTCTTGGGCTTCATGGGATTTCAAGGTGGTCCTAGCAACTGTTTACTCTCATTATGCTCAAATTAAGGGCCAGAAGTTTCACTAAGAGTTTCACGGCACCTCCCATCTCTGATGCTTTTCCCTGAAACAATCCCTGCAGCCAGCAGAACCTGTAGCTCTGATTGGTGGGGCCTGGGTCACATGACATCTATGGAGTTGGGTTAGTTCTGCCATTACTACTGTGGATTTAGAGGGGAGGAGAGTGGATACTCAAAACAGAATGGCGAACTGATAAAGGAAAGAGAACAAATGGATGCCATAGGTCCAAAAGCCAGTGTCATTAATGGTAGCTATTAAGGAAAAAATACATTACTACAAAATTTTAAAAATAGCATTAACAATGAAATAGTGCCCTAATGAATGGTTATTAGTCTTCTGTGTTAGACACATCCATGTATCTTTTTTGTATCATATATATGCTTCAGAGAAGATATATTAGCTAAAGACTATGACATTTAATTGTGGTTGAAGATCTAAAGTATTTCTAGAAGTTGTTACCAACAGGGTGCAAAGGGCTGTTATATTGAAAGTACAGCGGTGTGCTTCTTTACTCACTCTTCCTTTTCCTGTCTTGAGCCAGGATATTTGCAGTGAGCAAAGTAACAGGAGCTGGATTAGGGGAGCCTTCTGGTAGCACTTAGGCTGGAAGATGATCATTCTTCCCACTTCAGCCTTTCGAGGGCATTTGTGGGAGTTGCACAAGTGAGCTACAAATCCCATGGCTCATGTCTTACTTGGATGTGTGTGAGAGCAATGGAAAAGGAGTAAGAGCAACATGCAGTTGACAAACTCTAAACACTGAGGCAGAAGTTCAGAACTTGCAAACCAAGGGAGAAACAACTTTCTGGACTTATCAGCATTGTGGCCAGAATGCAGTCAATCTATCATGAACCAGCATACGTTTTTCGCAGCCCTGGTTTGTTTGCATTTGCTTTTTCTTCTGCCTGGAATACGTTTCCCCCACCTTTTCCCATGTTTCATACATGCTCATCCTTCGGTCCTAAACTGTTCAGAGAGAGCTTTCTGATCCCTCACTCTGCCCCATTTACTTAACATTCTGTTTATTTCCTTTACAGAACTTTTCTCAATTTGAAATTACTGGGTTTATTTACTTGTCTGTTGCCTGTGTCTCCCCACTAGAATTATGCTTCTTGAAGGCAAGGGCCTTGTTTATATTACTTCTGATTCCCCATCATCTAGAACTGTGCTGGGCACACATAGAGGATCAATAAACGTTTGTTGAGTTTAGGATGTAGAAAGAACAAAATCTGTTGGAGATGAAACAGCCCACTTTGCCAAATACAGACGATATTATGAATCATCACCACCTCTGGCAGGGTTTCTGAACATTTTTTGTGCAATGGATACTTCTAGCATTCTGGTGAAGCCTATGGGCCCCTTCTAAGAATATTTTTAAATACCTCGAAAATACATGGGGCTCTGGACTTCCCTGGTGGTGCAGTGGTTAAGAATCTGCCTGCCAATTCAGGGGACGTGGGTTCGAGCCCTGGTCCGGGAAGTTCCCACATGCCGCAGACCAACTAAGCCTGTGCGCCACAACTACTGAGCCTGCATTCTAGAGCCCGTGAGCCAAAACTACTGAGCCCACATGCCACAACTACTGAAACCCCCTTGCCTAGAGCCCATGCTCCACAACAAGCCACTGCAATGAGAAGCCTGTGTACTGCAATGAGTAGTCCCTGCTCACCACAACTAGAGAAAGCCCGTGTGCAGCAACGAAGACCCAATGCGGCCAAAAATAAATAGATAAAATAAATAAATTATAAAAAAAAATTAACCAAAACTTCAAAAAAAAATACATGGGGCTTTCAATTGAAATCAATTATTTAGGAACATAGTTACCAAAATACTTTAAAATTTATAAAATAGTAATATATGTGCTTCTTTATTAATGTAAGAAGTAACAAGATTTAGTGATGGCTCTAATAACTAACATGATTTTAAAGTAATGATGAGAGGAAACAATATTTTGAGATATGTGTAACACCTATAATATGATATGAATATGTGTGTGATTTTTAACATGTTAGTAACAAGGCACAGGTATGCTAATACTATGGTAGCTTTTTGCCTACCAACATAATTGAAGCAAATGCTAAATTTCATTGGAGATTAACGAAAATGAAGATGTATTTTTTTTACCATCTAAATGTATGGACCCCCTGAATTCTACCTACAGACCTCTTAGGAGGACTGTAGACAAAAAGGTACAAACTTCCAGTTATAAAATAAATAAGTCATGAAGATATAATATACAGCATGATGGCTCTAGTTAATAATAATGTATTGTGAACAGACCAATCACAAGCACTGAAATTGAAACTGTGATTAAAAATCTTCCAACAAACAACAGCCCAGGACCAGATGGCTTCACAGGCGAATTCCATCAAACATTTAGAGAAGAGCTAACACCTATCCTTCTCAAACTCTTCCAAAATATAGCAGAGGGAGGAACACTCCCAAACTCATTCTACAAGGCCACCATCACCCTGATACCAAAACCAGACAAAGATGTCACAAAAAAGGAAAACTACAGACCAATATCACTGATGAACATAGACGCAAAAATCCTCAACAAAATACTAGCAAACAGAATCCAACAGCACATTAAAAGGATCATACACCATGATCAAGTGGGATTTATCCCAGGGATGCAAGAATTCTTCAATATATGCAAATCAATCAATGTGATACACCATATCAACAAATTGAAGAATAAAAACCATATGATCATCTCAATAGATGCAGAAAAAGCTTTTGAAAAAATTCAACACCCATTTATGATAAAAGCTCTCCAGAAAGTGGGCATAGAGGGAACCTACCTCAACATAATAAAGGCCATATATGACAAACCCACAGCAAACATCATTCTCAATGGTGAAAAACTGAAACCATTTCCACTAAGATCAGGAACAAGACAAGGTTGCCCACTCTCACCACTATTATTCAACATAGATTTGGAAGTCCTAACCATGGCAATCAAAGAAGAAAAAGAAATAAAAGGAATGCAAATTGGAAAAGAAGAAGTAAAACTGTCACTGTTTGCAGATGACATGATACTATACATAGAGAATCCCAAAGATGCCACCAGAAAACTACTAGAGCTAATCAATGAATTCGGTAAAGTTGCAGGATACAAAATTAGTGCACAGAAATCTCTTGCATTCTTATATACTAATGATGAAAAATCTGAAAGTGAAATTATGGAAACACTCCCATTTGCTGTTACAACAGAAAGAAAAAATTACCTAGGAATAAACCTACCTAGGGAGACAAAAGACCTGTATGCAGAAAACTATAAGACACTGATGAAAGAAATTAAAGGTGCTACCAACAGATGGAGAGATATACCATGTTCTTGGATTGGAAGAATCAATATTGTGAAAATAACTATACTACCCAAAGCAATCTACAGATTCAATGCAATCCCTATGAAATCACCAATGGCATTTTTTACAGAACTAGAAAAAAATCTTAAAATTTGTATGGAGACACAAAAGACCCTGAATAGCTAAAGCAGTCTTGAGGGAAAAAAGCAGAGCTGGAGGAATCAGGCTCCCTGACTTCCGACTATACTACAAAGCTACAGTAATCAAGACAATATGGTACTGGCACAAAAACAGAAATGTAGTTCAATGGAACAAGATAGAAAGTCCAGAGATAAACCCACGCACCTGTGGTCAACTAATCTATGACAAAAGAGGCAAGGATGTACAATGGAGAAAAGACAGTCTCTTCAATAAGTGGTGCTGGGAAAACTGGACAGGTACGTGTAAAACAATGAAATGAGAACACTTCCTAACACCATACACAAAAATAAACTCAAAATGGATTCGTGACCTAAATGTAAGACCAGACAGTATAAAACTCTTAGAGGAAAACATAGGAAGAGCACTCTTTGACATAAGTCACAGCAAGATCTTCTTTGTTCCACCTCCTAGAGTAATGGAAATAAAACCAAAAATAAACAAATGGAACCTAATGAAACTTCAAAGCTTTTGCACAGCAAAGAAAACCATAAACAAGACAAAAAGATAACCCTCAGAATGGGAGAAAATATTTGCAAATGAATCAACAGACAAGGGATTAATCTCCAAAATATATAAACAGCTCTTGCAGCTCAATATTAAATAAACAAACAACCCAATCCAAAAATGGGCATTTCTCCAAAGAAGACATACAGATGGCCAAGAAGCACATGAAAAACTGCTCAATATCACTAATTATTAGAGAAATGCAAATCAAAACTACAATGAGCTATCACCTCACACCAGGTAGAATGGGCATCAGGAGAAAATCTACAAACAACAAATGCTGAAGAGGGTGTGGAGAAAAGGGAGCCCTCTTGCACTGTTGGTGGGAATGTAAATTGATACAGCCACTATGGAGAACAGTATGGAGGTTCCTTAAAAAATCAAAAATAGAACTATCATATGACCCGGCAATCCCACTACTGGGCATATACCCTGAGAAAACCATAATTCAAGAAGAGAAAACCATAATTCAAGAAGAGAAAATCATAATTCAAAAGACACATGCACCCCAATGTTCGTTGCAGCACTATTTATGATAGCCAGGTCATGGCAGCTACCTAAATGCCCATTGAGAGACGAATGGATAAAGAAGATGTGGTACATATATACAATGGAATATCACTGAGCCATAAAAGGGAACGAAATTGGATCATTTGTAGAGACGGGGATGGATGTAGAGACTGTCATACAGAGTGAAATAAGTCAGAAAGAGAAAAACAAATATCGTATATTAACTCATATATGTGGAACCTAGAAAAATGGTACAGATGAATCAGTTTGCAGGGCAGAAATTGAGACACAGATGTAGAGAACAAACGTATGGACACCAAGGGGGGAAAGCGGCGGGGGGTGGTGGTGGTGGTGTGATGAATTGGGAGATTGGGATTGACATGTATACACTGATGTGTATAAAATGGATGACTAATAAGAACCTGCTGTTTAAAAAAAAAAAAAAGAAAGAAATGTGTTTGAAGAGGTGCCTCTAATGTATGTAATGGGATGGATTAGTTTAGGGAAAGGCTGGAAGCAGAGATTTAATTGAGACGCGATGGTGCTAGCCCAGGCAAGTGGGGCGGTGGGGGGTGATGACAGTGGGGATGGAAAGGATGAGGTAGGTTTAAGAAGCACTGCCACAAAGGAGGAGAGATAGGCAGGAACTTCAGGCATGTGGCAGACTGATGTGGAAAAGTTTTTAGGTGTGCGGGATTTTTTTGTTTGTTTGTTTTTTTACTGTTACATTACACTTCCATGTGCCTGGGCAT
This sequence comes from Lagenorhynchus albirostris, assembly GCF_949774975.1. Lineage (NCBI taxonomy): Eukaryota > Metazoa > Chordata > Mammalia > Artiodactyla > Delphinidae > Lagenorhynchus > Lagenorhynchus albirostris. Next base: position 54,860,997 of record NC_083102.1, on the reverse strand, counting down.
AAAGCTGACCTGCAGAGGCTCTGCAGTTAGAAATACAGACAGGATTCTGACCCAACAGGATCTAAGAGGGAAATCCCCATATGGTACCTATAACTTGGGGCATTCAGGATCTGTGACAAGGGACATGGCGCTGTGTGACACCAGTCAAGCAGCTGCACTTAACCCATCTGTATCATGGAGCTTGTAAACACTTGAGCAAGAGAATCTAGAATCTTTCAGTTCTACCCAAAGTCATCTGCTGCATTGACCAACTACATAATCTAGTCAGGAGTCACCTGCCATATACCTGAAGTATAACCTAAGTTATTTCTCTCCTGCACAAAACAGCCATTTATTAGTTTTCACACTTCAATCATCTTTTTACCACCTTCTCCTCCAGCCAAAATAAACCCCCAGCAAGGCAAGGCAACCCCCTTTGGAAGTACAGAAAAGTTGTAGGTGTCACAGAAGTCTGGGCTTTTCCTGTCTACCGTGCATGACTGCTGCCTAATCTGCTTAGGCAGCTCAGCGCTCACAGGTAAGTTAGATGTGACAGTGCCAACTGGATGGATTAGAGCGTTCAACGTCAGGTCACTCTTTTACTTGAAATTCTTTGTGAATACGGACAAGTCTGGAGCCACAGAAGCAGTGTAATCCTCCGCCCCGGGCTCTGCAGGCTGAGCCAGCTCTGTGGCTATCTGGCTTCCTCCTCCAGGCATCACTCACCGAGGCTTCTTAGTCCTGTCCGGAGGACACGGTAGCTTTTTGACTGTTGACAGGAAAGTCCACGAGCAGAGAGCCCTGTACTGGGGGATGCTGGGGGCTATGAGCTGCTGTTCTGTGTATTCACCATCACTGCAGGGAGGGTAGCAGCTCCCTCCAGGTACCCTGTGAGGCAATCTGGAATCCTAGTTGCTAACAGAGCAGAATTCTGCATCTGATCGGTAACTTCCTAGCAAATGCCATAAGAACAGGACCTTAGACTATTCCCACTGCCACTTTCATAATCTAAAACATGCATAGCTGAAACACTTTTAAATAAAAGCTCTCTGCATAAAGGATCGAGAATTTGGATGGAGAGGCAGAGAATTATTTTGAGAGGGAGGGAGAGAGAGACAGAGAGACAGAGACAGACAGAGAAAATCAGATATGCATAGGAAAACAGAGGAACCAGATAGAGAAAGATTCTTCCTGGCTTTGCTGTTTTTGGTTCCAGAAATTTATGAATCTTTATTTCATCACTGCCCTGTATTCCAAAAGATAATCTTCTATCTTTATATTAACTCCCTCTTTTTTGTTTCCGCTAGTTCAAGTAGGTTTCAGTTGTTAACAGTCCAAGGGTCTTAACAAATTATGGGTGTTTCTTATGATAGACCAAGCCTATTTTCACTAAAATATAATTATAACGGCCTTTTGCCAATTGTCAGGAAAATGTAAGTTCATGAATAATCTCCATCATTTTCTCTCATAAATTATTTCTCAAACCATTGGCACTTGTGACATCTTGCCTAGTTGTGAACACTAGCAGATGATAAAAATGAACAAGCTAAGAAATGTTAATAGGAAAACAGAGAAATAGTCCCTTGTGCCTAGCACACAGCGTGTTTTGCTAGACAGATGGTAATAATAATTTTATATTGTGTATTTCTATGTATATATATTTATATGTACATATAAAATGCATATCTATAACATAGTCTTATATATTCTGCTAGTTTAATTCTGTTAGAATTAAACAGAACAATAGGGATTTTGACACCTGAACAGTTTGGGAACCACTGCCTTAGTTTAACCTAAATCACCCCTCTTTTCTTCATTCTCACCTCTCCCAGGCACTGCAGGGCCCCAATCTGTCTCTCCTACCACTATTTTATTCCCTGCAGCCCAATTTCTAGCCCTGCACAAGGAGAGCATCCTCACAACCCACACTGTCTCTGCACATGCCCAGGGTGTCTGTTGTGTGTACAGCACAGAGGGCCAGAGCCTCCATGCATGATTAATTGGGAGAGGAGCTGTTCCTCCTAATGACCTTGTGGGTGGGAGGCCAGACTGTGAGTGCTGTAGTATAGATTTCTTAGAAGTTTGCTCAACCCTGGGTCAGTCTGTATGGAGAACACTGACTCATTAGATTGCTTCTTTGTCTGGCTTAGAGACAGTATTTTTTAAGTTAGGCCTGTGGATGGGGCTGGGGTGTCTTATGAAATATAGTAAAACTTTTCATGTCAATTAAACCTAGGGTTTATTTGTTAGATATTTTTGATAAAATGTTTATTGAACTTCCCATAAATGGTGTTCTGGTAATAAAAGATACTTTCTATGTTTGTGGAATTCAAGACTAAGTTGATTTTTATCTTGCTATTCATATATTTTAATGAAGAGTTAAATGCTAATTATTGAATCTCCCTTTTCATGAAGATCTCTGTTACTCATGTAGATAACTGGCAAGTTCAATATTAATGAAGCTTAGTTTTCCATAGATAAGGAAATCTGGCAATTATAACTCTATTTGCTAAAATTTCAAAAGAGCCAGTTTTCCCTTGGGAAGGTCATTTATTTATTCATTCTAATTTGACATTTAAAATGCTGTTGTTTATTGGATCTTCCTCACAGTCCTTGTGGCTTAGAAAATCATATTGCTGCAAATGGAGTCCCTCTCTTTCACTTAGTATTTTTAGGTAGAAAAATCTTTGCCTTTAAAGTTATTTATTTTCCCCCAAGTTCTTCACTGCCTTAGTATATTTGAGAAGTTTACCGTTTTAGAGCTAATGAAACATTTTTCTGATATCTTCTTACTAAATGTTAATTTCTAGCCATAAATTTATAGTGTATGTTATTTTGCTTTGAAGTTTTTTATTTTTCCCTCTGATTCCCTTCTCTTTTACCTCTACTTCTAGGCCTTTCTCTTGGTGAAACTGTTCTTCTCTCTAGTGGCTCCTCCATGTCTAAGGGTTCTCAGTAGTGATGGGAGAATGAGTGATAAGGATGGGGTCAATGGGCACCACGCAGGAAGGCATTTCAAAATAGTCAAGCCTATACCCAGCCTCAGATATTTCATTCACTTGGTCTGGGGTGATAAGCAACATGTGTATTTTAAAAATGCTCCCCAGGAGATTCTTATATACTCCCTGGTTTGGAGTCACTGCTTTAGTGTCTGCCTCTGTCATTGGTATATCTATCTAGTGTCTTTTTTCTTTCAGCTTTACAGTTACAACTCACAGAACTATTCATACACAGACCTTATATAATTTGCATCCAGTATCTCCTAATTTCAATCCACTTTACATACCACATTCATGTCAATTTTCTTAAAAATTTTTTGTTTTCATTATGATTGCAAAGTAATATCTGGAATAAAATTTTCAAAACTCAGAAGTGTAAATTTGATACATAAAGTGGAAATGACTTATAATCATGTCCCCAGATCTAACCAGATCTAATCAGGAAAATAGAAAACACTATGGCTATTTAAAACAGAAGGAACTTAATGCAGGTACTTCATTATAGTAGCAACAGGAAGAGGATGAAAAGTTTACCAGGGCGCGTGAAGTAACTCAGTGATTGGTGACATCAGGAAGCTGCTAAGATCCCAAACTGGAGAGAGAAAGGGAGAGGCAGTGTCACTAGAACTTAGGGCCCAGGGTCACCTAGGGGGGTGGTAGAAAGAGATGCCAAGGAAGTTATCTAGCTGTTGCTGGGGAAGTCTAAGGAAAAGAAAGAGGGGGAGAAATACACTGGCTTCTCCTTTCCACCCACTCTTCAGTCTTATGTGCCAAATCCTGCCAATGGAATTAGCCCCACTATGATACAGAGCAGGGAAAAGGCCAAAAATGGGTCTGAGGGCAAAGAGGCATTGCCAGTATTCACAGTTTACTGCAAGATTGCTTATTTCAAAGTATGGCTATGATTACATGGCTACTACATTAATTGATCTTTGGCTTTGCATTAATGCCCATGCCAAACCAAATTCCTAGACCCTCCAAAACATGATATTTTCCAATCTTTGTAGTCATCTCTTCTCTTCTTAAATATGCACCATGTTCATATGTTCACAACATCCTCTCTCTAAAAAGGCCTCCCTGACCCTGCCTCATTTACCTTATATTTTCTTTTAGCCTCACTTAAAGTCTTATCTCCCTCATGAAGTCTTTTCTGATCCCCAGAGCTCTTTGTGAATACTATTGATACTTTCACAGACCTATATTTATTGCTGTTCTCCCTTGTTTGGCATACTATAAAATCTATTTTGCCAGATTATTTGAGTTTTTAGGTATCTGTCCTATTTCTCCAATTAGATTTTAATGCTCTTGAAGGCAATAAATGTCCTGATAGCTTTTTGTATTCCCAGAACATAGATGGGTCAGGGCCCACAACATAGTGGATATTCAGTATGTGTACAATGTGGTTGATGCTGCTGTTCTGACTGAAAACTGTGATCACAAGAATTTTTGGAACAATTTGCTTTTCAAGGATATAGAAACAATCATTGTACATCTCTATATAAAATTCTAATACATAAGTAGCCCTATGGAAATTACAAATTTAAGTCAGTTTTGGGGGGTTATGTTAATCACAGATGAAATCAATCCAATGAAAGCTGTGACCCAGCCATACCAAAAGTTGACTCTAGGAGAAATCTGAAATATTAATACTTTATCTTACTGTATCATACCAGTACCATAAAGAGGAAAGAGAAGTAAACAAAATAACTGTTATATCTGGTCTCCAAAATTTTGTTTTACATGATGTTCAGAATACAGTAAAAAAATTATGACATGATGGAGGAAAGTGTGACCTATAATCAAGAGAAAACCTCACAAATACACAGATGACTCTGTTTTCAAAGTTGGTCAACAGGACTTCAAAAATATAAATGTATTAAAGAATTTGCAAGGAATGTAGACATCAAGGATGAGAGGTGAAAACTATTTTAAAAGAAGCAAATGGAAATTCTTAAAGTGAAAAATTCAATATACAAAATAAAAAATTTATTGATTATGCTAATAGCAGTTAGGACACTACATAACGAAGAATTTGTAAACTTCAAGACAGGTCAATAGAAAATTTTAAAAATATATTTATTTATTTTGGGCTGTGTCAGGTCTTAGTTGCGTCTCATGGGCTCTTTGTCGAGGTGCATGGGCTCAGTAGTTGTGGTGTGTGGTCTTAGTTGCCCCCTGGCATGTGGGATCTTAGTTCCCCGACCAGGGATCAAACCTGTGTCCCTGCATTGGAAGATAGATTCTTAACTGCTGGACCACCAGGGAAGAACCCCCGGTCAATAGAAATTATTCAAACTGAAATAGAGAGAGTAACAAGATTTAAAAACTGAACAAACATCAGTAACCTGTGAGAAAATATCAAGAGGTTTAATATACATATAATTGGAGTCCTGAATGATAAGGAAAATGGGACAGAAATATATATATATATAATATATTATTTATTTATTTGGCTGTGTCAGGTCTTAATTGTGGTGTGTGGGATTTTCGTCACGGCGTCTGGGATCTTTAGTTGCGGCATGTGAAGTCTTAGTTGCCGCATGTGGGAACTAGTTCCCTGCCCAGGGATCAAACCCAGGCTCCCTCCATTGGTAGTTAGAGTATTAGCCACTGGACCACAAGGGAAGTCCCTGGGACAGAAACATATTTGAATAAATACTTACTTGCTGAAAATTTTCCAAATAACAAAATACCATACACTGAGTGGCTTAAACAACAGAAATTTATTTCTCATGGTTCTGGAGGCTGGGAAGTCCAAGACTAAGGTGCCAATCAACTCAGTTTCTGATGAGAGTTTTCTTACTGGCTTGAAGACTGCTGCCTTCTCACTTTGTCTTTACATGGACTGTCCTTGATGCGTGCACTCAGAGAGAGATCTCTCTCTTTCTTCCCCTTCTTATAAGGACACCAGTCCTATTGGATTGGGACCCTACCATTATGACCTCATTTAACCTTAATTACCCCCTAAAAGCCTCATCTCAAAATACAATCACTTTGGGTTTTAGAGGTTCAACATATGAATTTGAGGGGACACAATTTAGCCCATAACAGGTACATTCATCCAATGGAATACCACTGACAATAAAAAGGAAAGAATTACTGACTTTCATAGACATTAGGAGTGGAAGAAGCCAGATATTAAGTAGTACATACTTTTGATTCCATTTAGATAGTGACAGAAGTCAAAGAGTGGTTGACTGTGAGTGTGGGGGAGGTGGGTAGGACAGTTAACTGGTAAGGGGGCACTAGGGAAACCTCTGGGGTGATGGCACTGCTATGTCTTGATTGGAGTGATAGTTACAAGGTTGTATATATTTGTCAAAACACATTTTACACTTAAGATCTGTGCATTTCATTGCATGTAAGTTATAGCTTCACAAAGAGAAGGCAACTAAAACCAAATAACTTGGTTAAGTTTATCTTAACAAAGAATGGCAATTTGCCCTGGTAATTTTGATGTACTCCTAGGTTAGGGAACACTATTCTATAGAGGTTTTTAAATTTTAAATATTCTTACAAATGATCTAGGAGTTAGGGGATGTCAGATCAACACATATTTATTGTGTGCCTTCATATAATAGACTCTCCAATTCACAGATGCAGATGACAGGAAGGGACTTGTTCCAGGTCACATTACTAACCAATTAATTATGGGATGGGGACCATATTTCTAGCTTCCAAATTTAGACTATTTGGTATTAAAGAAAAAAATAGTATAGCACACCAAGTCAGTGTAAAGGGGTTCAAGGTGCTAGAGCTTGAAGGTGCTAGACCCTCCCAGAAGGTCATCCTGAACTTACATTTGAGTCATGAGGTGCAATTAGGAACAGGCAGATTTTCTGTGGTGCTGAAAAAAGGCTTGCACTGACCACATAGAGAATTTGATCTCAGCAGGAAGAGTCTCCAGTACCCCTCTCAATCCTGTCACTCTGAGTATTTCTCTTAGACTTTCAAGTCTTTCCTTCCTTCCTTCCAGGGATGGGCGTTTCAAGCTTAACCTCTGAGGCACCAGGTCTACCATTAGTATTTTCCTTTCTAAGGCATTTCAATGGATATTTCACCATGCATCCTTGAATTCTCTGGGGGCAGGAAACATGGCTCACATATCTAACACAATAATGGGAGTTGAATGTTTGTGTAATCACTGTAGGTATTTAACAGCAAAGAAGAAACCAGCCTCATTTCCATCAGCGACAGCTTACAGTGTTATGCAAGCACTTTGACGCAGCCTCATGAACTTCAGAATTAAATCTGCGACCACATAAGAAAGAAGCTGATTTCTCATGGCCATTTTGTAACTTCAGAAAGGTTTTGGGAAATCTCTAAATTAAATGTAACTGTTGAGCACAGGCTGAACTTAAAACTCTCATCTGTTTTAAGTCATCCCCGCTTTCCCATACGCTGTGCACTCATACAGGGTCTGACTCCCAAGTGCTTCGGCTGAGGACATATGCTCTGTGTGAAAGGCCAAGGAACCCAAGGGGCTGAGATTACTTTACTGCCTGAATCACCACATTCCTTTTGTTTGAATTCACTCAGATGAAAACCACTGAGTGGTTGTAGAATGCCAGTGGGGTCCCATCAGGCCACAAAGGTGGGCGGAAAGAGCACAGCCCCACAAGGAATGTTGATATTATTATTCAGGAAGCAAAACAGGAAGATGGTAAGAAAAACAGATATTTCTCAACACCAATATGCCAAAAATTACCTACTTCAAAATGAGGGTGTATTTCACATCTCCCTTGAAGCCAAACCCTATGGTAATTATTTTTTTATTTGTGTCTTGGCATGGACTGGCACTGTCTAACTGCAGACAGACCTTGTCACTCTTGTACGATCTTCAGGATCAATGCTTATTCTTTTTTTTTTTTTTTATGAAGAGTAGCATTTTGTAGTGATTAAGAACATGGACTTTGAATTTATTTATTTTAATTAATTATTTTTGGCTGCGTTGGGTCTTCATTGCTGTGCGGGCTTTCTCTAGTTGCGGTGAACGGGGGCTACTCTTCGTTGCGGCGTGCAAGCTTCTCGTTGCAGTGGCTTCTCTTGCTGTGGAGCATGGGCTCTAGGCGCACGGGCTCTAGGCGCACAGGCTCAGTAGTTGTGGCTCACTGGTTCTAGAGCATAGGCTCAGTAGTTGTGGCCCACGGGCTTAGTTGCTCCATGGCATGTGGGATCTTCCCAGACCAGGGCTCGAATCTGTGTCCCCTGCATTGGCAGGTGGATTCTTAACCATTGCACCACCAGGGAAGTCCCCAATGTCTTATTCTTTAACCTACAGTATGACAATTGGCATTGATTATATAATGGTTGTACAGAATAGATTTTCTCTGCAGAACTAAAATCATACATATTTCGAAGGCTATGCAAAGTCTTTAGCTGATCAGAAGACAACAGAAAGGACTCCATTACGGGACTTCTAAAGTGTTGCTTTATTTCTCTACTTTCTAATATTATACCACTAAGCAGTGTTGTTAATCAGTATATCCCATTGTGATTAAAATAGAAGATAGTTAAGATCAGTCAGAAAATAATGCCTTCAGATTTTTGTTTCACTAGTTAGATGGTAGCAGTACCAAACCTAAGTCAGAAGCACGTGTTAGGAATGAGGCCTTCAACAGGTGCAGGTGTTAGGAGGCAGAGAGAAGAGTAGGTCCAGATCTAGAACTTAGGGCAGGGAAGGAAGACATGGCCAGGAGCTCCTAGCAGCACAGGAGGAGCTTGAGGGTGCAACAGGTGTCCTTGGAAAAGATGGAAGTAGGGAGTAAATTCCTGAAGCATAGTTCTTAGGTGCTGTTTTTTTTTTTTTTTTTTTTTTTTCGCGGTACGCGGGCCTCTCACTGTTGTGGCCTCTCCCGTCGCGGAGCCCAGGCTCCAGACGCGCAGGTTCAGCGTCCATGGCTCACGGGCCCAGCTGCTCTGCGGCATGTGGGATCTTCCCGGACCGGGGCACAAACTCGTGTCCCCTGCATCGGCAGGCAGACTGTCAACCACTGCACCGCTAGGGAAGCCCTTAGGTGCTGTTTTAAATGTCTTGGGGCAGGTACTGCAGGCATTTCCAACTGAACTGACCTCCCTTGGTCTCAATACAATGGCTGGGTTAAGGATTAGTGAATTCCTAATACCCATCCCTTAACTGGGTTCTTATGACTGATCAGGCACCTAAAATCTATAGACACTGTTTTAAGCCATGCCTCAGTCAAACCATCTCAAAGTTTCTCTGGAGGTTCTTTATCAAAGACCTGACCTGGAGATGGAGGATTAGAGTAGTTACACTGGTGATAAGTAGAAATCCGGGCCATCATCTCTTTCTACAAGAGCTGTCACTCCTAGGAAAGTCACAATTTCATTTCCTAATGAAATATAGCATTATGTTCCAAGGGCATTTTTAGTTCTCACTGCTCTGTATGTTGTACTATGGCAATGATTGCATAACTGTGAGGGGTCCTGGCCTGCACATTCCCATGTGGTTAATTGCAACAGCATGTGGTAGAAGTCTGTACTGAGTATGTAATCTGATGCCACTAGTGTGATGGTGTCAGGTGCATAAAATGCTCCAGATAGTTGGATTTTTTTTTCCTGCTACAGTGGGAGTTTGGAAACTTGCCCAGTAGTTTTTCAGAGCAGGGGAAAAATTCTCTTTTTGCCATTAAAGCCCTTCAGAATTCTTACAAATAAAAGCCCGTCTAATATGGGCCTGTATGAGAAGGTGCTTCTCTGAACCCGTGTCATGTGCTTTGTACTTCATGTAGGTAGGCAGAGAAGAAGGATGGAAGGAAAGTTGTCTAGGAGCCCCACACATGGGGGTGATGAGGACAGAAGTGTGACTGAGAGAAAAGAACAAGTAGAAGAGAGGAAAAGATAGTAGACCTCAAGAACAGAGAGGAGAGAGTAGCATAGAGAGAGACTTTGCGAGTAAAGGGGTGTGTTTCATTCACTTGAAATACATGCAAGAAATGTAAAAATCATCCAGCAAATATGAGGCTGCATGTCAGAAAAGTGATTCCTTATCAAATGCCTTAGGTTAGACCAATAAAAAAAAAAAGATAGATGTCATCATTACCAATGGGCAAGTCACATAACCTCTCTCAGTTTCAGTTTCCTCATATGCAAAATGGGGACACTAATAGTATCTACCTAATAGAATTATTGTGAGATTTCTAATAGATGATATATGTAAAGCACTTAACACAAAACCTGTCATAGAGGGAGAGCTCAGTATAGTTTAATGATGATGATAGTGTGGGTGATGAAGGTAATGGAAGACGCTGAAGACAATGCCAAAAGGGTCAAGCCAATGAATCTCATTTCAAACCAGTGAGATGCATTTAAATGAAGCAAGGGTTAATCAGATTTAAATATTACTGGTATATTCCAGTGCCACGAAAGAGCTATATGGTAGCTAAAGCTTATGGCAGATTTTCTACCTCCCTTTCATTCCCACAATCCCCAAACACATGGACAAAGGAAATAAAAGCCAGGAGAAATGCTAGCACCTGTGTGTTTGGGATATATGGTTACAGTGTTGAGGAAATTTCAAGAAATCATCTTCTGTGTAGAATTGTATTTAAATATCCAAGACAGGTGAGAGTCTATCCTGTTCTTAAGGACTTCTAAAGGTGTGGCTTTTCTTAATAGTTGGGTTCATGGTCTAATTATCTAGATGTTTAACTTAAACACCATTTCAATCTGGTTCTGATCTCCCTGGCAATGTACAACAGCTGGAGTTCTATAAAATAACCCATGACCCATAGAGTTGGAAGATAGGAATAACATCCATATTATAACCTAGTTGCGCTAAACCAGACTTAGCACAGATTCCTAAAGGTGAGCTTAAGGTTAGGTGTCATCTGCCTTCAATCAGGGATGTTTGTGGGGAAAATGAGAAGTGTGTCATGCCACAATGCATTCCAGATGGCTGAAGAATCTCCAGGGAAGAGAAACAAGAATAATGCAAAGCAGGTGTAGTTCAAGGTGACTTATGTGGGCAGCTCTGGATTGGCCCATTCTGACAGCAAAAGAGCCAGAAAAGAGTGGAAGTTTCATAGTGGAAGTTCAATCTGGACAGTCTTTTTGGGACTCTTTTGGGGAACCTGCTCTGACCCGTGGTAGAACCGAATGTGAGACCTGTTGCTTCCAGCAGCTCCTCCAGAGCCCTCTTTCGTAGGCCTTCCTCACCTCTGTGGATCTCCACTAGACTCTCCCAAGTGTCCCTATCCACCTCTTAAGTGGAGGAGAACAAATCTGAACTCCAGACTGTAATTAGAGTCTGACTCATGATGCTTGCAGCCCAAGGATGTCTCTTCAGGTGTTATATACCACTTGTCATATAACATGTGATTCCTGATAATCTATTCTAGGGCAGTCTTCCTCCTCCAAACAAACAAACAAAACAAGAGCACAATTTGCCTGACTCATATGTATGATACATTCCAACATGTGGATCTTTTCTGTTTAGTTAGTTGAATCTCTCAGTCTTTATGTTTTAGTTGTATAGTTTGTTTCGGGTTCTTAAACATATAACTTGTACCTGGCTAAGGAAACAGAGACCACATCTTTTATTTTTATTTCTCCATTGCCTTAAACAGTGCTAACACCACAGGTGAATGGCAAATGCTTTTTGCGCACGTGAATGAATAAGGCATGGAATAAAAGCATCCATCTTTTTGCTAACACTGATTTTTATTTCAGACCCTAGACCTGGAGTTTTAATTCACCAGTATGATTACACACAGCTGCATGCAATACCCTTGGTTTTCCTGGTACCTTTTGCTGTCTAAGTCATGCCCTGAAGGCCAAAAAACACAGAACAAAAGGAGCATTGGGAAAAGGGGGAAGGAGGTGTGGAAAGTGGACAGGAAGAGGTGTTTAAGGGAAATGGTGTACATTAGCAGATGTCACAGAGATTTATTTCTTTTTCTATGGGGATTTACTCTAGTGACCAAACTTTGCTTTCAGGATTGTTTCCAAAAAGCTCTTGGGGTATTTATCATTTGCTATGGGGACTTCTTTGTTGGCAAAACTTTCCTTTTTTTCAGACTTTTGATTCAGGTTTTAGACTTGAAATATTAAAAAGGAGCAATACCTTAACACTGTGGGGAGAGAGAAAGGTTAAAGCTTAGGGTGGAGGAGGGAGTTGTCAAAATAATTTTTGAGGTACCTTTCTCAAAACCATCGTTTCTCCCACTCGTCACTCCTGGAGCAGCCACATCAAGGGGATGAAAAGAATGAAGGCCTCAGACCCTCTGTGTGGTGGAGAAATGTGGGTGATGTGAGGTCTTGGCATATGTTTTAGGCCACATTTTGGAAGCAGTGCCCAGACAACAGGTCCTGTGTGTTCCTCAGGGAGCATCCTCAGTGGTAAAGCTCTGAGGGTTGTCAAGCAGCAGGGAAGCCCTTGTATGAACTATATTCCTAGGAAACAATAAATCCTTACTGATTAATTCCAGACCACCACTCCTATCCCAGTCAGAGATGTAAATTTTCCTCAAAAAATGTTTTTGAAGATGGGGAATGCTTGAAAGGGTTTAAAAGATGGGAGTCCTTTAAAAAAATTTTTGTTAGGTATCTATTTGTAAATACAAATAACTAGTTTACAAATAACTATGCCATAAATGTGCTTTTGTGGCACTTTTGTTTGAGTACAATACATAGAAATATAGGCTAGTAATTATCATTAACCTTAGACTAATGGAAAATCAAGAGAGAAAAGGCGGTCATTGGGAAATGACTCAGGAGAGTCATTTCCATTTAGTAAAATTAAAGTCAGTAAATTAGTAAACATGTGCTTATAGAGATTTGTCAAGCAGTAACAGAAATCTGAATTTTCTCCTCCAATAAAAAGTATATTCATTTTGCTAAGGTACTGCTAGCTAGGTTTGCAAACAAACCCCACAATTTCATTGGCTTTCACAAGAAACATTTTTTTTTTTTTTTTGCCCATATAGCAGTCCGTTGTGGATATTACTGGTTAACAGAGCAGAGTTGTGGAAGGCACAGTTGTTCCACTGTTATTCAGGGACTCTGGCTCAGCAGCTCTGCCATCTTCAGCACGTGCCTTCCAAGGACACCCTGGACAACAACGCAAGCCAATGGTTGGGGAAGGAGAGAGTGTAAAGGCACATTTGCTTCTGACACATAACACTTCTGCTCATGTTCCACTGATGAGCACTCATCACATGGCCCAAACCAAAAGGGTGTAGGGTTGAGAATGTAGTCCCTGGCCTGGCAGTCAGTCTTGGCCAAAACTCTCTACCCTGCAAGGCGGAGCTTGATCCCACTGGAAGACAGACAACTTTTCCGTGAGAAGAATTAGGAATAGTGTTGAAATGGAGGAATCAATGAAGTCAAGTTTATGAAGCCATTTTAGAGTTCTGGCTCTGCCACCCACAAGGTGGATGATTTAGTCTCTTTGATCAACAGTTTCCTCGTCTACAAAGTCAAGATCACAATAACAGCTCACAGAATTGCAGTGAGAACTAAATACAGCACTAAATGTGAAGGTCTTTGTAAACGAGAAAGGGCTGCCTAGTGCTCCTGCAGCTGTGGCTAAGCAGAGTTGATTTTTTAAAATTAGATTTACTATATATTTTTGAAGACTTACTATTCGTCACTGGCTAATTCAAGACAGAAGAAAACTATATGTTCCTTAAGCTTATATTTCTTAATTATTACACAAGAAAAGGATAGTGCATTTTAAAAAGTGTAATTTGTAAATTTGGGGTTAGGGTAGTGGAAAGAAAGCCTGGATTCTAACTGTAACTCTGACCCTGGCCAGCTGACTGACCGCAGTCTGGTCACTTCATGTGTCTGGGCTCTCTTTGCCTCAGAGGCAAAAAGAGAGTGGTTAGCTAAGCGGTCCTTTCCTGATCGTGAATGAAATATTCGGAGGAAGAAACTCATCTAAATGATTCATCCACATTATCAGATTACGATCATGAGGAGGTCACTGGAGAAATAACACCAAACTTTTACAAATTCTCTCTCTTCTCTTGCTTTTACAGTTTTCTTCTTGAGCATATAATATGGGGCAAATAGTGTATAAAATATAGATATGACTGGGTAGATGTGATTTCAATGGCAAGTAAGCATGAAATTTTGACAAATAAATATCACTTCATAAGTTAGATATAATCATTTGGAAAGAAAGATTTAGACCAGACAGACATCTTAGGTGATTGAACTTATTTCCATGTTAAGAAATGAACATTCACACAGTTTAATTTCTTCTATAGACACTGAAAGAAAGCTTTGGGTTTGGAGGTTAAGTAACACTCATGGCAGTTTTCTAATCCTAGCAGACACTAAACTGTTGATGAGAATAGTGAACTGTGTCAACAATTAACAATTACTAGTGATGCTTTATTTTAGTTCCTGCTTTTCTAAACTATTAACTGTGACCATCTCATTACTTAAAATGTCTTTTATTCATTACATGCATAATCATTCTTATTAAACTAGCAGTATAGCCTAGGCTTAGTCTCATAATCTCTCTGACCCTCAGTTTCTTGATCTGTAAAATGGGGATAAATTTTTCTTTTGGAGTTATTGTACAATTGTATGAATTAGAGACAGTGTATGTAAAATGCCTAGCACAGGGTCTGGCACGTGGAGGAGGATCAGCAAGTGGCAACTATTAACTACCTTTGTTATAAAATCAGTGATCACCTACCTTATGCTTTCCATACTGTACTAAGTAATGAAGATTAAAAGAGAGTTGAGAAATAGTCCTTATTTGTAAGGATATACAGATCAGTTGGAGACACAGGGCAGGCTAATAAAAATACAAGCTGGCATTTGCCAAGGGCCAAACCACTATCAGTAATGGCGTCCTTATTGTAGAGACAGCCAGTGTGACTGTCAGGTGTTTCATAATGTATGCATCATATTTAAATACAGCTATTACCCAAATTTGTATTTCTGGATGGCCCTTGTATTTGCAAAAAGTTTTGTTGATGATTTATAATATATACTATGGTAATAATGGGGAGATCAGTCAATTTTCTCCCATTTAACAGAGTGAGAAGTGAGGTGAAAAAAGCACAAGGTTTTTGTAAGGTTGTGCATGAGGGGCTTGAGGGAAGATCAGAAATCAGATGTGTTGATACCTATACTTGTGTTCATCTCTATTCCCATTAGAGTTGAGAGGAATAAGATTTACATAAGAACTGAGTCTCATTTTTCTGTCTCTTAAAATCATTACATTTATTCAAAAAAGATTGGTGGCTCAAATGAACACTGGAAACTGCCTCACCTTTCTTCTCCTTGAAATCATGCCAGAAAAAGCCTCCAGCATACTCATCTCTAGTTTACCTTTTCTAAAGTTTCTTCCTCCCTGGATGAGGGGAGTGAGAACCATCACTTGTTAAAACACAGATGACTCCAAAAATTTCTGCACTTCAAAGTGAATCCTTTATTCACCTGAGTGTTTAACTGTGTCAATGTGCTCTCATTATCCGATTTAGTTGAATAATTCAACAAGGAAATGTGCCCAGTGCACACATTATACAGATGTGTTTGCCAAAGCTATCTTGGCTTGTGGGAAAGAGCAACCCTCTGATGCCCTGAGTTATTTAGAAAGGCCATCACAGATATCAACATAATGTGGAGGAGATAGATACCCATGGTAACATGTGAATATTGAGATTCGTCCCTACTTCATCCCATCATCTCATTGATAGGATGCTGCCCTTGTGCTGGAGTTATGTAAATGAACAGCTGGTTGTGAGGAAATTGTTGTACTTATCCTCCCACTGGATTGTATGTTATTCTGGGCCAACATAAAGCCTGTAAGAGTGGCTGTACTCTAAGATGCAGTAGGAGGCCTTGCATATGTGAAGACCTTGCTAGGTTCCTGACCTGCTAGTAGAAACCAGTTGAAATATTTCTGACCTGATGGGAAGATGCAGATATATTTCCACTGCATCCACCCAAGTGTGGTTGCAAAACTATATGGTACAAACTATTTCTTTGCTAATTCATATGGAGACTTGATTAAACTGGAGAATCAGATATATAATTTGAATTAAATCTACTATGAACCATATAAAATACAGAACATGCAAGAATAATTTACTATAAGATTACTGTATTAGTCAGCTTTTTGCTGCAATAGTGCTATTCAATGAACAACTCCCCAAATCTCAGTTGACTTATAGCAACAAACATTGGTTTCTTGCTCAGAGGTCTGTGGATTGGGTTATGACTCAGCTGGATTTGGTTGGGGTGGGTTTGGCTGGACTTGGCACCAGGATGTGGATTAGATTTAGGTCTGTTCCATATGTGTCCTTATTCTGAGATTCAGAATGAAGAAACTGTGGTGCCCTGGGACAGTCTCTTCATGGTGGATTGCAAGAATGTGACAGGGCAAACCAAACCACACATACACGTTTAAAGTCTGGTTGAGTGTAGTGCACGTAAGTCCTCTCATGTTTCATTGGCCAAAGCAAGTCACCTGGCCAAACTCCAAGCTAGTGACATTGGGAAGTGTCTCTGCTAAAAATAGTCTCAGCTGAGCGGGGGAGAAAAAGAATGGTGGAAAAATAATTTACCACAGCTGGTTACTGTAAGCTGCTAGATGAAGTTCAGGCCAATAGGATCACAAAAAAAAATCAAATCAATCAGAATCAATTGGGTATTTTTTAAAATGTTAAGTCAAGGTATTTTTAATTACCTTTAAATCATTATGCCATGTGATTTCCCTTCCATTGAATCAGCGGGTTTCAGTGCTTCAGGGCCTGAATATATGTCTTTTGAAACAAAGTCATTGCCCAGCCTCAAATTAGGCTTTTTGAGTCTGTAGTAAGGCAATAATTTTAAAGGTCAGGCTTACGTGGGAGAGAAAACAGATTTCAAATCCCAAAATTCCCTTTTACGTATAAAAAACAGAGCTTAAGAATATGAATGTCAATGTTTATTGTAAGATGCAGATAGATGCTTATAAGACAAAAAGGAAGTTCCTGACTGCGTTGGAGGAAGTGACCAGCTCTAGGTCTTAGAGGTGGGAAGAGATCAAAGAAGGAGGGCAAACTAGCATTCGGGTGGGACCTGGCAGCCCCTCCCTGGTGGAGGGGAGGAGTTAGCATTTGCAGGTAGCCAGGGAAATTTTGAAAACAGTGAAACTTGTTCCCTGATGCACAACAGTATTATTTCAAGACCTTTCTAAGAAGCTTCGTGTTCAGCCTAGTACTAAAGCAAGAAATACAAGTTTCAGTAGTTTACCACATATGGCAGCCATGTTTGCTGATGACAGTGCAGTAAAATTAGAAATTAATTAATTAAAATAATTAGTACTCTGGAAAAATACTTCTAATAACTCCTGGGTTCAAGAAAATAAAAATTAAGCTACAAAATATTTTGTAATATTTTGTACACAGCAGCAAAAATTTTATATAAAATCTTATGGGATGCAGCCAAAGAGAGTCAAGGGAAAATTTAAAGTGTTAAATATGATTTTATTTTAGAATATAAGAAATAATTAAAATAAATGGACTGTTTTAAACTTTAAAAAAAAGAGAAGGAAGGAGTTAATAAAGATATGAGAAGATGTTAAGGAAACAGAAAACAAACAAATAGCAAAATAATCACAAAATAAGACCTCATTATTTGAAGATACTCATAGGCAAACACCAAAGATAGACATTGACAGGAATCAAAGGAAAACAGATACCCCAAACATTAAGATTAGTAACAAAAATGGAACATACACAGGGGAATAAAATATTATAAAAAGGAACACAAGTAAATGTGAATATCAGATGAAACACACTTTTTAAAAAAAGTGTAAATTACTAAAATTGGCCCAGTAGGATACTTGAATAGACCAAGACCAGAAAAGAAATCAAAATGGTAGTTATTGATCTGTCTCTGCAAAAGGCACGAAGGTGACTGCTGTCAACTCTGCAAACAATAGGTACAGTCAGTTCTTGTTATTGGTGGCAATTATGCTCTATAAAGTCATTATTAACACTGAATTAGTGAACTCTGAATTATTGCTCATAAGGGAAATATAGGGTTAGTCCTGTGAGCCTCTGGCCACAACAGTTTCACCAACTGATCAATACATAACTTTGTTTTATGTATGTTTCTGTTTAAAAACATTTTATTTAATATATATTGTTGATTCATTAACATTGAACTCATGGCCAATGGCACAATAACTTATGCGTGAACAAAACTTATTTGAAACACAGATTTTTTCCATAAGGCATGTCATAGCCTTCTTCTGCTTAAGAACTTTAGACAACATGCCAGCATTATGCTTGGGGACCATTTTAAGCTGCAAAATCACCAACAAAAAGCAAAAAATGCAAAAGACATGGCACTAAGTAGGCCATGAAAAAGATACTTGATCACAGTAGGAGAGCTGAAACAAGAAGGCAGAGCATCGCCTTGTTTGACTTCTACTGGGAATGCACATGTGGGATGACTCAAAAATTTCACCTCTCTGCATTTGTCTACAAATGACCACAAAAGTGCTGCAAGTATTGATTTGGGGGCTACAAATCCATTTTAGCTGGTAGTCAAATTCACAAATACAGAATGCACAAATAATGAGGATCAACTGCAATTTCTAATATATCAGAAAAATACGAGCAATTAAGCCACTCAGCTTAATCCTGATACCAAATTAAGCTGAGGACCACACAAGAAAATAAAATTATAGGCCCATTCTGTTATAAACAAAGAATCCAAAATGTTATATAAAATATTAGCAAATTGAATTCAGCAGGAGATTAAAAGAAGATATTTAAGAATATTTTTACCTGAGGAATTCAAGGATGGTTCAAAACTAGAAAATAAATTGGTATATTACTTAACACTTTAAGGGAATAAAACAGTATTAACTCAATCATAGCAATAAAAGCATTTGGTAATAATTAACATTCAATCATGATGAAACATTTCCTACATATTTCTTAGCAAACCAGGGCTTACTGCAATACCTGGCTACCAGCCTGAAGATGAAGTTAACATAGGAGGATAACAAAGCAAAGAGACTTTCATTAAAGCAGAACTGGAACTTGACATGCTGTACCTGCTGCCACCCTATCTTGGAATGTCCCGGTATGTAAAACAATACAATCTTATGGTGTTTATGTTAATTTAGTCATACGTTTCAGTTACTTCTTGACTTATATGAAAAGCAAGACCTAAAACGGTTGATAACTTCAAATGATATGATTACCTACCAAAAAAGAAAAAAAACAAGAATCTCACATCATAATTATTGGAACCAATAAGAAGGTTTAACAAAGTGGCCACATGGAGCAATGGCATCTCGTAATCAATAGCTTGATCATCATCATAAACTTGGAGTAGACAAAAATTTTAAAACTCATTACAAAAAGCAGTAACTATAAAGAAAAAATGATAAATTACACCATAAGCCACCATTAAAGAGTCCTCAGTGGGAGAAGCTGTTGGCAATACATACATCTGACAAAGGACTCATATCCAGGATGTTTAAAAAACTCCTATAAAGCAATAAAAAAAAGATAGAAAACACAAAAGAAAAATGATGAAAAGGCTTAAACAAGTATTTCACAAATGATATCCAATTGGTCTAGACACAATTGGAAAGGTCCCTGGCTTCATTAGTCATCAGAGAAGAGCAAAATTGAAGCCACGGTGTCATAATACTACACACTACTACAATAAATGACTAGAAAAGGGTACAGAATACCAAGTGTCAACAGGGGTATAGAACAACTGGAACTCTGGAATACTGATGGTTTATGTACTAAGTTAAACTGGAACTCTCATACACTGCTGATGGAACTATAAATTGGTTCAACTACTGTAGACATCTGTTTGGCAGTACCTTTTTTTCCCCATAAATTTATTTTATTTTTGGCTGCATTGGGTCTTTTGTTGCTGTGTGCGGGCTTTTCTCTAGCTGTGGCGAGCAGAGGCTACTCTTCGTTGCGGTGCACGGGCTTCTCATTGAGGTGGCTTCTCTTGTTGCAGAGCACGGGCTCTAGGCACGCAAGCTTCAGTAGTTGTGCCTCGTGGGCTCTAGAGCACAGGCTCAGTAGTTGTGGCACACGGGCTTAGTTGCTCCACGGCATGTGGGATCTTCCCGGACCAGGGCTCAAGCTCGTGTCCCCTGCGTTGGCAGGCGGATTCTTAACCACTGCACCACCAGGGAAACTCTGGCAGTACCTTTTAAATCTGTGACTAAGCTATTCCATTCCTAGGCGTGAAACCAACAAAAATGCATAAATAAGTTCAAATGTACAAGACATGTTGAAGAATGTTCATAGAAGTACTATTTGTAATAGCCCCAAACTACCCAATGCCCTTAAAAGTAGGGTGGACAACCAAATTGTGGTATATTAGCAAAAAAAAAAAAAAATACTATTCAGCAATAAGAATGTATAAATGTCAACTATATACAATAAGGATGAATCTTGCAAACATAATGTGGGATGAAAGGAGCCAAACACAAAAGAGTTCATGCTGAGTCCGTTTATACAAAATTGAAAACGAGGTAAGATTGTTCCACGGTGTTAGAAGTTACGATAGCAGTTACTCTTCGGGTGGAGGCAGTGGTGGGAAGGGAGAACGAAGGAGGCATCTTTTCTCAACTTGGGTGCTGTACTGAGTTTGTGAAACTTTATTGAGACATATGCTTTTCTGCAGATAAAGTTTCTTCAATAACATCATTCTCCAAAAGACTACTGCAAAAAAAACCAAAACAGAACAAAAGTAAGATTTTCCTATTGTGATCAATAACCAGTTAGTAAATGCATTAGAAGAAAATACCCCATTCAAAATAGGAATAAATATACAATGCACCTAGTAAGAAATTTTATAGACAGCTCTGGAAACAATAAAGAATTTTCTAGTAAGTAAGTAAGATATATACTATGTTCATAGATGAGAAAACTCCCTGTAGTTCAATAGCTCAGTCATGCCTGCAAAAACTTAGCTGCAGGCTGGAAAACTCTTCTGTTGTTTCTGTTGATCCCCCCAACATGGATACCTCTGAGATTAATGAGAGATTAGTGCCGGCTCTGAGACTCAGAACAGTTCAGATTGTTGAAGAGTCTCACGTTCAGTAGAGGGTTGAAAGAAGAGCAGGAAATATATCGGTATTACCTGGCATTCTACTTGATAAGAAATAAAGGGAAATTAAAACTCTGACTAGTGCCTGTGTTCTGGTATTGTGTAATTTCCATCTATAAAAAGGAATCAGTGTGTGTAGTCCAGAAAGGAGAAACAGGTCTAATTCTGGCATCTGCCAAAGATACTACAAGGTCCATACTCTGCTGGATATCAAGGCACACTATAAGCCAGTATGGAATTATCACAGGAATAGACAAATCCACCAGTGGAATAAAATAGAGAGTTAAGAAACAGACACAATGGCACCCAAAACTGTGCTAGAAGGACTGTTTACTTATTAATTTATCATCAGTTCAACATTCATAACTAAGGTATATTATTATTATATGTCAGGCACATTGTTTCTGTACTTGCTTTATCTCTGAATTCCAGTTTTAGAATAACAGATTTAACAGATGGAAAAATATTCTGAATACTATACTCCATCATATGCATTCAATTGATATTAAGTAAAATGTTTATTCTTGTCCCCAACACTATTTTTCCATATTCCATTGTTGGTTTATGTTACTTAAAAATGAAGAACAAAAAATTAATTAATATCACTTATGATTGCTAAGTAAGATAATAGAAATCAGTCTTACTACGAAAACTGTCTTTTTTTTGGTAGTGGTAGAAACTGAAATGAGCAAATACTAATGGGTTGAGTATTAAAGAGCTGTGGGTCTGTAGAGGATAAAACACCAGCATCAGCCCATGGAGGGGGCCCTCTAATTTTGCTACTGGCCTTGTCAGCTGACATCACACTGGCAATGAGAGAAGAGCCTACACTGGCCTCATGGCTGGATCTTCCTCCCAGTGCCTATTTGGATTCCCAACTCTGCAGGGAATCATTAGAAACATGAATTAAAATTCATTGAGTCTAATAAACATCTAGGGCACTGGAATATGTTTGAGGAAATGTTTCTGACTCTGAAATTATACACAATCTAATGACAGTGGATGAAAACAAGCAAAAAAATTCAGTTGGGAAACTCTTTTTCTAACAGTGTACCTCATAGATATCCTCTGGACAGAGAAAGCCAGACCATTTTTGTCTTGATTTTCAGCAACTCATATCTAGGAGGAGGTCTGTAATTTCTCTCTAGGTAGCTCTGAGACATTACAAATTGTCATTTTTTTCTCCTTGAATTCATTATGCAGTGCCATTTTACTATTTGTCATAAATTAGATATAAATAGATATACAATTAACACACATAAGAAGTTCCTGCTTGTGGCCAGAGAGGACGGCATACTTCACATACAAAAATGGGGAAGGTCCATCACTTAGATAACTGTTGAGGAAAACTAGAAAAGTCAGTGTAGTGAGTAAGGGAAAAAGACGAGGTCCTTTTCTCTGAGAACAAAGCTAGTGAGAAACAGGATGCAGGGCTAAGAAATGTCAGGGGTCATGTGGAACTGGATTTCTTTTGAGAAATTTTGAATGTTTTACAAACATACATTAATCCGTACATTATTCGTGTGTTTTTTTAAATTTGGAATTTTAAAACAATTCTCCCACTGAATAGCATTTTATATTACAGAAAATAATGGAAAGAGTACTGTCAGTCTCCCTGTTTGTTCTGTGATGGGGCAGTGGAGTTCTCAAGCTTAATTCTTTCATAAAGACAATCCAATTTGGTACTAAGGTCAGAAATAAAGAAAAAAGAAGCCTCTTCTTGCTTTTCCATTGCCAGTTAAGTCCATATTTTATGATTTGATTCACATTTTATGACTTGAGTTTTCCTTACCAAATTTACACATGACTTTGAGATGATAAAAGTTTTCTCACATTAGAATAAAGACAAGGCTCCAGAGGAAAAAAATGTATTTGGATGTTTTATTCCCACAACATTTTTATCCTTGAAACTAATATAATGCAAAGCGGGATTTCCAACAATGTGAAACAAAGCAAGCACTACTGAGTTTTAAAGAGCCCCAGATTGTCGAAAAGGGGAAATTCCTTTCTTTCCCTCAGAGGATCAATCATCTTGAAATGCCTGCTCCAAATACTGGTAGCAGTGAAATAATCATTCACCTGAAATAGTGTTTCTTAATGCTAGGGTATGTTTACTTTCTCCTTGAAGCCAAAGTTATCCAACTGTAAATCACATCAAAGAGAAATCAGTAGCTAAATATTCTGATTAAAAAATTCTTCAAAAGTCTACATCATGTAATAATTTTGTTGAAATTTGCCTGTAATATGCATGCAATATTTTGCTGGTTTTAAATAATCTCTATGTCCTTTTCTTCATCTGCTTGTTTCAGTGAATTTATGTTTTGAAGTATAGTAACTGAAGAAATAATCCTATCCAAAACCACATGTGCAATTATTTCCTCATAATAACTTTTTATTTTTCATTTGACTTTATATTTTATTAAATTTTAATTAAAATTTACTCAAGTAATACATATTCACTAGGGAAAATTAGAAAATACGGATAAACAGAAAGAAAAATAAACATAATATCAAAGGTGATCAACTAAAGATAATCATAATGGGTATTTTCTATGATCTGTTCAGATGCTTTTCTGCTTGTGTGAATATGTGTGTATGAGGTATTTTAATAGGATCCTTCTGTACACATCTACATTTTTCAGCTGGCCTTTTTCTTTTTAAACTTGATGTAATGTGAGCTCATCTTCCCATGTGAATATATATATACTTTTACATTTTAATGATTTCATTTTATCCTTCAGACTCCTTGGATTCATTTTCATTCAACTAGTATTTTCTTATTTCCTATGTAATTTCTTCTTTGACCCATTGGTTGTTCAAGAGTATGTTGTTTAATTTCCACATATTTGTGAGTGACAATTTTCCTTCTGTTAATGATTTCTGGTTTCATTCCATGTGGTCTGAAGAAGATACTTTGTATAATTTCAATCTTTTAAAATTTGTTGAGACCGATTTTGTGGCCTAATATATGGTCTACCATGGAAAATGTTCCAAGTGCACTTGAGAATAATGTGCATTCTACTGTTGTTGGGTGGAATGTTCTGTATGTGTGTCTTGGGTCTAGTTAGTTTTTGTATTATTCCAGTCCTCTATTTCCTTATTAATCTTCTGTCTAGTTGTTTTATCCGTTATTCAAAGTGGGGTATAATTGTCTCCAACTACTGGTATGGAACTTCTTATTTCTCCCTTCAAGTCTGTCAAGTTTTGCTTCATCTTGGGGCTCTGTTGTTATGTGTGTATGTGTTTATAATTTTTATATCTTCTTGATATATTGACCCTTTTGTCAATATATGATGTTCTTCTTTGTTTCTTATAATAATTTTGACCTAAAATCTATTTTACCAAATACTAATATAGAAGCCCCAGCTCTCTTTTGGTTATTATTTGCATGGAATATATTTTTTCCATCCTTTTACTTTCAACCTATTTGTGCCTTTGGATCTAAAGTGAGTGAGTCTCTTAAAGACAGGATAGTATCGTTGTAGAGTTGGATCATTTTTTTAAAAAAATTCATTCTGCCAATTTCTGTCTTTTAATTGGGCAACTTAATCTATTTGCATGTAAAGTAATTGATTCTTTGGGAATAAAGTCCTCTTTGTTTCCACCAGCACCAGGAATCCATACCAGGGATGTAGGCTGCTGTCCTTAAGACTGTCATTGTGCTAGAGAGAGTTGGGTGGGACAAAGGTAAGTTAAAACACCACAAAGTTCTCCTATTGGGTTTCAGAGGGTTTCTTGATTAAGCATTTGCTTGACTGCTGTAAATCTTTGATTATCTTCCATTGTTCTGACAAAGTTGATTCTGACATTTTTAGAAAGCGTTTTCAGTGTTTCTGTTGAGGGATGGGCCCTTGAAGTTTCCTACTCTGCCATTTTCACTGGCATTCTTTCCATTCTTTTTTTTTTTTTTTTTGCGGTACGCGGGCCTCTCACTGTTGTGGCCTCTCCCGTCGCGGAGCACAGGCTCCGGATGCGCAGGCTCAGCGTCCATGGCTCACGGGCCCAGCCGCTCCGCGTCATGTGGGATCCTCCCGGACCGGGGCACGAACCCGTGTCCCCTGCATCGGCAGGCGGACTCTCAACCACTGCGCCACCAGGGAAGCCCTCCATTCTTTAAAAATATCATTTCCCATTACATTTTAACTCTAATTCATTTAACAAATATCACATTTATGGATATTTATGATGCTTTAAATTTGGGGCTATTATAAATAACACTATTATAGCCAGAATTTATAGAGATTATTTCCTCAGGATAATTCCTATATAAGGAATGATACATTTTAGGAATAAAAGGTTATGGATTTAGAGTTTTATTAGGTAGATGACAATTAACATTAGCAGAGAGGAAAAAGAAATCTCAGATCCCTCATAATTTCAGGAGTCAAATCTTATACCTTTTAGGATCTTATGATGAAGCATTTAAATGAATTAACATTTATTCAGTCGTTTTACTCTTCCACTAAAATAGCCCGTTTTCATATGTTAGTTGATGAATGTGAGCCAGGCCCTAGTGCCCTAGTGTTGGTTGAAGTTGTACACTAACCATGAAAGGCCCTGTTGTGCCTTAAAGACAAGATAGAGGATAGAACCCAATTCCTTTGACATGGGGGCTATTTCCATCAGCTCCACATAATTTCTAATTTAAATGCGATTCCCTGCCATTCAGAGGCAAGTGGCCTGAATGACCAGATCATTCATCTGCAGAGCACCAACAGGATAAGCCATTCAAAAATCTAAAATGTTATAAGCTTAGGGTGAACTGTGTCTGTAAACAATTATACCTCTGAATAATTTGTTTTTAAGCTATTAATATAGTACGTGTAGTAAACCTGCAGTAGATATTCAATAAATTTAACAAACCCCTCTTTCTCTTGTAGTAACCCTCCCCTCAGTCCCTTCAACTCTCCTTCCTATTAACTATGATAAGCTCCATTCTAATTCTCTGTATAAAGCAAAGCCATTCTGTCATTCACATTTTATTCTATAATTAGTGACTGTAGTCATATAGTAGTCTATCTCTTTTTATTATATTGCAGCTATTTATATTTTATTCCTCTCTTCTTGTTCTTACCTGACAAAACCATCCACAAACATAATTTGAATTGGAAAACTTATTCTTTTGGCTGACTGTGCTTGTATTTTGACACTCAAGATCCATTAGATTCTTCTATTTTGTTACTTTAACATGACATATTTTATCTTTTAATTGATTTTAACAAGATAGAGAATATTTGTGACTAAGATGTCAAAGTGGAAGAAAAGTATAGTCCCCTCTTCTAAGTGTTGGGTGAGATCTGGGATTTTACAACCTATTTCTAGGATGTAAAATCTCCTTGAAGCCACTGGGAATTCTGCATATGGGGAGACTCAGATACACTGGGCAAATATTACCCAAGAGAGACTTTTCGCTGTTGCTATTACAGAGACTTTTTGCAAACCTGCAAAAGTCCTTCTACTCCAGGATGCAATGTAGTACTAACTCCAAAATGCTGAGGACCAAAGTATTTCAAGACCAATTTTTAAATTCCAGAGAAGGGTTATAGTCTAGGATTTTTTAAAATGGGGTTAAAGCAGTAATCTTTTCCATTAATTTCCTGTTATTTTTTCCTTAAAGAGAATTGATATAGGGACAAATTCTGAAGTGGGAATAGGACATGGCCATCAGTTTAGTAAAGTTCTGACTAGCACTTGTTTGCATCCTTCCCGACACTTCTTTGACACTTGACCATTAGCATCAAGATCAAATTATTTTTTTCAAGAGCACTCTGTATGAGAAGCAACGGTTATGTCTCCCAAGAGAAAGAAGGCATCATTTACCAAAAAGCCAACACTCTATTCCTATTTATTCTTCCATTCATTATTTGTGAATTGCTCTATATACTTCAGAAACTGGGCTGCATGGTGATGGAAGAGGTGTGTGTTATTTTCAAAGAATGAATGTCATATCAGAATTTTAGGGTCAGCATACTGTTTCTGTTAGCTTCCATGGAAATATCCAAGGCTAAGTCTAAGCTCATAACCTGTTACACGTAAATTCAGTGAAAATAAACACACACAAATCTTGAATTCATTCAGATTGTACCCTGCATAACTGTTAAAACTTGTTTTAATTTTCTCTTTTCATCCAGTTATTTGGAAAACAGTTTTACTTCAGCTTCAGTCTGAAATGTGGAAGCAGACTGGCTTAGATGTGCTGATTGAGAGTGAAATCATCTTATTCATGTGTAAAAATCTCTCTTCTATTGGATCAGGTGTTCCAGCAAATAATTACTAAATGAAATATGTACTTACTGCTAATTTTTATGGATAACAATTAAGAAGGATTTACAGTTATCTTCCTTTTATTCTGCAGTTTCTGGCAGAGGTACCAAAATTTTCAAGGAGGGTCTGTACAATCACAGCTCAATCAGAAAAAGGAAGTACTTCAAGTCCTCCTGAGAAAGGGTTTCTTTCTGATCCAGGAAATTTCAAAATTTGGCTCTTTGCATTTGTACCAAAACATTACAGAGATTTTTGGAATCAGGTTGCTAAAACCTTGGGTGGCTCATGCATCTTCAATAGTAACATTAAGATTTACTGAATGGACTAGCCAGAAGCAGTGGAAAGAAGTTGCCCACAACTCTGTTCAGCAGTTTTGCAATGGACAAAATGTCAAGTTAGAAAAATTGTCAGCTATGAAGTTGCAGCATGCTTTTCCTCCACAAATAAAGCCCAGTGTGACATTTTATATAAGTTGCATTTCAAAAATAAGGAAATGGTATCTTTTATCTCTAACTAGGTTCTGGAATTAATTTGCTCTTTTTTTACTTGCAGCAATATATTTGTCCTCCAATGGCATATGTTTCATCAGGGCAACCATGTGGAAAACTCAGACACAAAGAAGTGTTTGTTTCTTGCAAGAGCAGTGTGAACAGAGCATTAATGTAATTTTGATGCCAGATAAAGTACTTTGTTATAGCAGAGAGCATAATAATGAAGAGACTTATAGCGAACCTGGTTTGTTGGTCTTTGGATTTCTCCCATGGTACAGTAGTAAAGTTGGCTCAACCATTTCAAACAGCTGAGTATACTGTGAATATTTCTTATTTTCCCCTCCCCCCTGCATGGAGTAGCCTATGGGAATTTCAGAAATTTAAAAAAATTTTATAAAGGATTTTGTCATGCAGACTTGGTCCAATAGGTGTGCAGCTGTTTATATTTTGAATGGTTTTTAAGTGTAGGTAAGATAACACTCCACAATGAAGTTCATCAGCCTTTAGGATACAGGATAAATCTATTGAATAATTTATCGCAACACTAAAGAGAAGTTTTGCTTAGAAATGGGGATTTATGTGGTGATTCAGTTCTTATGGAAACAGTACAAGAAAATAAAGATGAGGATAGTAGCAATATTTTAATAGAAATGAGCTGGGTTAGAAAGGCTAATCCACACATATTTTAGGATTGTGAGAAAACAACTCTGGTGGAGAGGGAGGATTGTTGGATGTAAAATCAGGGGACTAGATTAGAATACCAATTCGGTTGAGCCACTTAGAGCAAGTGACAATGGTGGGGATAATAATGCTTAACCAAATTATCTCATATGGCACTTGTGAGATGAGCAGTTAATGTACTAAGTAATACTAAAGTTCTTCGAAAATTAGAAATTACCCATCAGTTATTATTTCAGAGCAGGTTTAACAATAAGAGATGGACAGATGGACAGATCTTACCTAATCTAAAAAAAAAAAAGACAAATGTATACCTCCAATAATACATACAATTTGGCATTCCACTAAAATGTAACTGGTAACTAAATCGAGATCTGTTTCCTGTGGTATCTTGGGTTTCCATATTAAGTGTCAGCTTTAATATATCTTTTTATACAGCTTATGACATCACAACTTCATTGTAGGTCCCTGGCAAGGATGATTGAGAGTAATTGATAGGAGGCTCAAAACGTAAACTAAAGAAAAATCCGCATCTTTCTCTATACTCCCCTTGTGAAGTACACTCAGCTTCAGGGAAATGTGGGGATATTTTAATAGAATCTTCACTGTCAAGCTGCTTTCTGAGAACTGACTAGTTGTGTGCTGGACAGGATCAGACCCCTGGCCAACACGGACCTAAATGAAGGGATACACAAATGGAATGAGTTAAATAAAATTACTTTTTTTTAATGTAATACTATTATTTTATAAGAAGATACTTCAGTTCAAAGCCTTTGTGATTCAAGACAGAATAATCATCAATCAACCAACAATGAATTAATCAAAATGTTGTCAAGTTGAGACCCTGGTGGGTCTATTTTTTTTTGCAGTACGCGGGCCTCTCACTGTTGTGGCCTCTCCCGTTGAGGAGCACAGGCTCCGGACGCGCAGGCCCAGCGGCCATGGCCCACGGGCCCAGCCGCTCCGCGGCATGTGGGATCTTCCCGGACCGGGGCACGAGCCCGCGTCCCCTGCATCGACAGGCGGACTCTCAACCACTGTGCCACCAGGGAAGCCCGGGTCTACTTTTATTAGGAAATGATTAATTTATGATCAGCTTATTAATGTTCATTTGTATTCAAAGAGAGTTTGTTGTCTATTAAATATAATGTCATGAAATCTTAGTTTCACTATGAATTTTCTTAAACTTCTACCTAGCTTCTGCTGACTTATCCTAAATCCCAAATAGTGGAATTCAAACCTCTCTTCATAATCTGCTGAACCTCAGAATATTGGAAATTTAATGCATCATCATGTTTTAGTCCTCCAAAAATTAGTCCTCCAGACTTTTTCTGCCCTTTCAGTTTAGAAAAAGAATTATTTAAGAACCAAGAGAAAGGTTTTGACAGTACTTTAGTCCAACAGGAAGTTCTGTAAATATCCAAAGAAACCTCATTGCTCAAATATTGCCAAAATTTTTTGCAGACCCAAGATATTGAGATAGTCATAATCAGCTCAATTTCCCCATCCTTTGGCATTCAGAGCTCTCACTGTGTAAAATAAAATGTAATAAAAATGAAAAAAATTAAACATAATCTTAAAAAGCAAGAAAAGAGAAATAGAGAATCATCCGCTGGGGTTGGAAAAGCTTAGTTGTTTATCTTGCTGAAACCTCTGTAATTTTTGATTTTCCTTGAATGGTTAGGCAGGGACAGTAGTATTTAAAGACCATTATGAGTCAAGGTTCTGGGTTCTATTTTTATTTCCATGTTCTTGTATCTAGTTGAATTTCCCCATTAACTAAATACTGAGATTTTGAGTATATTGTTAAGTAAATGTTTATGTAGGCTTAAGATTCTTGGATTAAAGGTTCTATAAAGGAAAAGAATATTATTGCTGTTACTCATGAGAAATAGCTTTAGTGCTGATTTTGGCATGGTCTGGCAGCCTTCATGTTGGCTAGCAGAGAAAAGTCAACACAAATTCATCAAGCACATTCCCTGCACCAAGTACTAACAGCATAAGAGCTATCATGGTGGGAATTAAGAATACTTCCTTTAGAAACAGATAATTGAGTACAAACAGTCTTTCTCATGAAAATAATACAAATAATTTATCTACTCTTGATTAACTTCCTGATAGGATGCTGGGCACTCAGTAGACTTGTTGATTGACTTACCCCCACTTCCATCTGGTTAATTTTATCCTTTATCCAACCCACCTGAAGCAAGCAGGGTAGATTATTCAAGATGAGCTTTTTTGTGTGTTTGTGTTAGCTATTATTTTTTTTTCTTTATTGGAGTATAATTGCTTTACAATGGTGTGTTAGTTTCTGCTTTACAACAAAATGAATCAGTTATATATATACATATGTTCCCATATCTCTTCCCTCTTGCATCTCCCTCCCTCCCACCCTCCCTGTCCCACCCCTCCAGGCGATCACAAAGCACGGAGCTGATCTCCCTGTGCTATGCGGCTGCTTCCCACTAGCTATCTATTTTACGTTCGGCAGTGTATATATATCCATGCCACTCTCTCACTTTCTCCCAGCTTACCTTTCCCTCTCCCGATATTCTCAAGTCCATTCTCTAGTAGGTCTGTGTCTTTATTCCCGTCTTACCCCTAGGTTCTTCATGACATTTTTTTTCCTTAAATTCCATATACATGAGTTAGCATACGGTATTTGTCTCTCTCTTTCTGACGTACTTCACTCTGTATGACAGACTCTAGGTCTATCCACCTCATTACAAATAGCTCAATTTCGTTTCTTTTTATGGCTGAGTAATATTCCATTGTATATATGTGCCACATCTTCTTTATCCATTCATCCAATGATGGACATTTTGGTTGTTTCCATCTCCGGGCTATTGTAAACACAGCTGCAATGAACATTTTGGTACATGAATCTTTTTGAATTATGGTTTTCTCAGGGTATATGCCCAGGAGTGGGATTGCTGAGTCATATGGTAGTACTATTTTTAGTTTTTTAAGGAAGCTCCATACTGTTCTCCACAGTGGCTGTATCAATTTACATTCCCACCAACAGTGCAAGAGGGTTCCCTTTTCTCCACACACTCTCCAGCATTTATTGTTTCTAGATTTTTTTGATGATGGCCATTCTGACTGGTGTGAGATGATATCTCATTGTAGTTTTGATTTGCATTTCTCTAATGATTAATGATGTTGAGCATTCTTTCATGTGTTTGTTGGCAGTCTGTATATCTTCTTTAGAGAAATGTCTATTTAGGTCTTCTGCCCATTTTTGAATTGGGTTGTTTGTTTTTTTGTTATTGAGCTGCTTATAAATTTTGGAGATTAATCCTTTGTTAGTTGCTTCATTTGCAAACATTTTCTCCCATTCTGAGGGTTGTCTTTTGGTCTTGTTTATGGTTTCCTTTGCTGTGCAAAAGGTTTTAAGTTTCATTAGGTCCCATTTGTTTATTTTTGTTTTTATTTCCATTTCTCTAGGAGGTGGGTCAAAAAGGATCTTGCTGTGATTTATGTCATAGAGTGTCCTGCGTATGTTTTCCTCTAAGAGTTTGATAGTTTCTGGACTTACATTTAGGTCTTTAATCCATTTAGAGCTTATTTTTGTGTATGGTGTTAGGGAGTGATCTAATCTCATACTTTTACATGTACCTATCCAGTTTTCCCAGCACCACTTATTGAAGAGGCTGTCCTTTCTCCACTGTACATTCCTGCCTCCTTTATCAAAGATAAGGTGACCATATGTGCGTGGGTTTATCTCTGGGCTTTCTATCCTGTTCCATTGATCTATCTTTCTGTTTTTGTGCCAGTACCATACTGTCTTGATTACTGTAGCTTTGTAGTATAGTCTGAAGTCAGAGAGCTTGATTCCTCCAGCTCCGTTTTTCGTTCTCAAGATTGTTTTGGCTCTTCGGGGTCTTTTGTGTTTCCATACAAATTGTGAAATTTTGTGTTCTAGTTCTGTGAAAAATGCCAGTGGTAGTTTGATAGGGATTGCATTGAATCTGTAGATTGCTTTGGGTAGTAGAGTCATTTTCACAATGTTGATTCTTCCAATCCAAGAACATGGTATATCTCTCCATCTATTTGTGTTATTTTTAATTTCTTTCATCAGTGTCTTATAATTTTCTGCATACAGGTCTTTTGTCTCCTTAGATAGGTTTATTCATAGATATTTTATTCTTTTCGTTGCAATGGTAAATGGGAGTGTTTTCTTGATTTCACTTTCAGATTTTTCATCATTAGTGTATAGGAATGCCAGAGATTTCTGTGCATTAATTTTGCACCCTGCTACTTTACCAAATTCATTGATTAGCTCTAGTAGTTCTCTGGTAGCATTTTTAGGATTCTCTATGTATAGTATCATGTCATCTGCAAACAGTGACAGCTTTACTTCTTCTTCTCCGATTTGGATTCATTTTATTTCCTTTTCTTCTCTTATTGCTGTGGCTAAAACTTCCAAAACTATGTTGAATAAGAGTGGTGAGAGTGGGCAACCTTGTCTTGTTCCTGATCTTAGTGGAAATTCTTTCAATTTTTCACCACTGAGGACGATGTTGGCTGTGGGTTTGTCATATATGCTTTTATTATGTTGAGGAAAGTTCCCTCTATGCCTGCTTTCTGCAGGGTTTTTATCATAAATCAGTGTTGAATTTTGTCAAACGCTTTCTCTGCATCTATTGAGATGATCATATGGTTTTTCTCCTTCAATTTGTTAATATGGTCTGTCACATTGATTGATTTGCGTATATTGAAGAATCCTTGCATTCCTGGGATAAATCCCACTTGATTATGGTGTATGATCCTTTTAATGTGCTGTTGGATTCTGTTTGGTAGTATTTTGTTGAGGATTTTTGCATCTATGTTCATCAGTGATATTGGCCTGTAGTTCTCTTCCTTTGTGACATCCTTGTCTGGCTTTGGTATCAGGGTGATGGTGGCCTCGTAGAACGAGTTTGGGAGTGTTCCTCCCTCTGCTATATTTTGGAAGAGTTTGAGAAGGATAGGTTAGCTCTTCTCTAAATGTTTGATAGAATTCGCCCCATGAAGCCATCTGGTCCTGGGCTTTTGTTTGTTGGAAGATTTTTAATCACAGTTTCAATTTCAGTGCTTGTGATTGGTCTGTTCACATTTTCTATTTCTTCCTGATTCAGTGTTGGCAGGTTGTGCATTTCTAAGAATTTGTCCGCTTCTTCCAGGTTGTCCATTTTATTGGCATAGAGTAGCTTGTAATAATCTCTCATGATCTTTTTTATTTCTGCAGTGTCAGTTGTTACTTCTCCTTTTTCATTTCTAATTCTATTGATCTGAGTCTTCTCCCTTTTTTTCTTGATGTGTCTGGCTAATGGCTTATCACTTTTGTTTATCTTCTCAAAGAACCAGCTTTTAGTTTTATTGATGTTTGCTATCATTTCCTTCATTTCTTTTTCATTTCTTTCTGATCTGATCTTTATGATTTTTTTCCTTCTGCTAACTTTGGGGTTTTTTTGTTCTTCTTTCTCTAATTGCTTTAGGTGCAAGGTTGGGTTGTTTATTTGAGATGTTTCCTGTTTCTTAAGGTAGGATTGGATTGCTATAAACTTCCCTCTTAGAACTGCTTTTGCTGCATCCCATAGATTTTGGGTCGTCGTGTCTCCATTGTCATTTGTTTCTAGGTATTTTTTGATTTCCTCTTTGATTTCTTCAGTGATCACTTCGTTATTAAGTAGTGTATTGTTTCGCCTCCATGTGTTTGTATTTTTTACATATCTTTTCCTATAATTGATATCTAGTCTCATAGCAGTGTGGTTGCAAAAGATACTTGATACAATTTCAATTTTCTTAAATTTACCAAGGCTTGATTTGTGACCCAAGATACGATCTATCCTGGAGAATGTTCCATGAGCACTAGAGAAAAATGTGTATTCTGTTGTTTTTGGATGGAATGTCCTATAAATATCAATGATGTCCATCTTGTTTAATGTATCCTTTAAAGTTTGTGTTTCCTTATTTATTTTCATTTTGGATGATCTGTCCATTGGTGAAAGTGGGGTGTTAAAGTCCCCTACTATGAATGTGTTACTGTCGATTTCCCCTTTTATGGCTGTTAGTATTTGCCTTATGTATTGAGGTGCTCCTATGTTGGGTGCATAAATATTTACAATTGTTATATCTTCTTCTTGGATCGATCCCTTGATCATTATGTAGTGTTCTCCTTTATCTCTTCTAATAGCCTTTATTTTAAAGTCTATTTTGTCTGATATGAGAATCGCTACTCCAGCTTTCTTTTGGTTTCCATTTGCATGAAATATCATTTTCCATCCCCTTACTTTCAGTCTTTATGTGTTTCTAGGTCTGAAGTGGGTCTCTTGTAGACAGCAAATATATGGGTCTTGTTTTTGTATCCATTCAGCCAGTCTGTGTCTTTTGGTGGGAGCATTTAGTCCATTTACATTTAAGGAAATTATCGACATGTATGTTCCTATTCCCATTTTCTAAATTGTTTTGGGTTCGTTATTGTAGGTCTTTTCCTTCTCTTGTGTTTCTTGCCTAGAGAAGTTCCTTTAGCAGTTGCTGTAGAGCTGGTTTGGTGGTGCTGAACTGTCTCAGCTTTTGCTTGTCTGTAAAGGTTTTAATTTCTCCTTCAAATCTGAATGAGATCCTTGCTGGGTAGAGTAATCTTGGTTGCAGGTTTTTCTCCTTCATCACTTTAAATATGTCCTGCCAGTCCCTTCTGGCCTGCAGAGTTTCTGCTGAAAGATCAGCTGTTAACCTTATGGGGATTCCATTGTGTGTTATTTGTTGTGTTTCCCTTGCTGCTTTTAATATGTTTTCTTTGTATTTAATTTTTGACAGTTTGATTAATATGTGTTTTGGCATATTTCTCCTTGGATTTATCTTGTATGGGACCCTCTGTGCTTCCTGGACTTGATTAACTATTTCCTTTCCCATATTAGGGAAATTTTCAACTATAATCTCTTCAAATATTGTCTCAGTCCCTTTCTTTTTCTCTTCTTCTTCTGGAACCCCTATAATTCGAATGTTGGTACGTTTAATGTTGTCCCAGAGGTCTCTGAGACTGTCCTCAGTTCTTTTCATTCTTTTTTCTTTATTCTGCTCTGCGTAGTTATTTCCACTATTTTATCTTCCAGGTCACTTCTCCGTTCTTCTGCCTCAGTTATTCTGCTATTGATCCCTTCTAGAATATTTTTAATTTCATTTATTGTGTTGTTCATAGTTGTTTCATCTTTAGTTCTTCTAGGTCCTTGTTAAATGTTTCTTGCATTTTCTCTATTCTATTTCCAAGATTTCATCTTTGCTATCATTATTCTGAATTCTTTTTCAGGTAGACTGCCTATTTCCTCTTCATTTGTTAGGTCTGGTGGGTTTTTATCTTGCTCCTTCATCTGTGTTGTGTTTTTCTGTCTTCCCATTTTGCTTATCTTACTGTGTTTGGGGTCTCCTTTTCACAGGCTGCAGGTTCGTAGTTCCTGTTGTTTTTGGTGTCTGTCCCCAGTGGCTAAGGTTGGTTCAGTGGGTTGTGTAGGCTTCCTGGTGGAGGGGACTAGTGCCTGTGTTCTGGTGGATGAGGCTGGATCTTGTCTTTCTGGTGGGCAGGTCCATGTCTGGTGGTGTGTTTTGGGGTTTCTGTGGACTTATTATGATTTTAGGCAGGCTCTCTGCTAATGGGTGGGGTTGTATTCCTGTCTTGCTAGTTGTTTGGCATAGGATGTTCAGCACTGTAACTTGCTGGTCGTTGAGTGAAGCTGGGTGCTGGTGTTGAGATGGAGATCTCTGGGAGATTTTCGCCATTTGATATTATGTGGAGCTGGGAGGTCTGTTGTGGACCAGTGTCCTGAAGTTGGCTCTCCCGCCTCAGAGGCACAGCACTGACTCCTGGCTGCAGCACCAAGAGCCTTTCGTCCATATGGTTTAGAATAAAAGGGAGAAAAAGTAGAAAGAATTAGTAGAAGAAGAAAGAAAGAAAGAAAGGAGGGAGGAAGGAAGGATGGAAGGAAGGAAAAAAAGAAAGAAAGAAGATAAAGTAAAATAAAATAAAGTAAGGTAAAATATAATAAAGTTATTAAAATTGAAAAAAATTATTAAGAGAAAAAAACCAAAAAACAAAACAAAACAAAAAAAACGGACGGATAGAGCCCTAGGACAAATGGTGGAAGCAAAGCTATACAGACAAAATCTCACATAGAAGCATACACATACACACTCACAAAAAGAGGAAAAGGGGAAAAAATCATAAATCTTGCTCTCATAGTCCACCTCCTCAATTTGGCATAATTCGTTGTCTATTCATATATTCCACAGATGCAGGGTACATCAAGTTTATTGTGGAGCTTTAATCCGCTGCTTTTGAGGCTGCTGGGAGAGATTTCCCTTTCTCTTCTTTGTTCGCACAGCTCCAGGAGTTCAGCTTTGGATTTGGCCCCGGCTCTGCGTGTAGGTCGCCTGAGGGCGTCTGTGCTTCGCTCAGACAGGACGGGGTTAAAGGAGCCGCTGATTCGGGGGCTCTGGCTCACTCAGGCCGGCGGAGGGAGGGGCACAGAGTGCGGGGCGGGCCTGCGACGTCAGAGGCCGGCGTGACGTTGCACCGGCCTGAGGCGCGCCGTGCGTTCTTCCGGGGGAGTTGTTCCTGGGTCCCGGGACCCTGGTAGTGGCGGGCTGCACAGGCTCCTCGGAAGCGGGGTGTGGAGAGTGACCTCTGGTCGCACACCGGCTACGTGGTGGCGGCAGCAGCAGCCTTAGCGTCTCATGGCTGTCTCTGCGGTCTGCGCTTTTAGCCGCGGCTCGCGCCCGTCTCTGGAGCTCCTTTAAGCAGCGTTCTTAATCCCCTCTCCTCGTGCACCAGGTACGTGGCGGGTTTCTTGCCTTTTGGGAGGTCTCAGGTTTTCTGCCAGCGTTCAGTAGGTGTTCTGTAGGAGTTGTTCCACGTATTTCTGGTGTATGTGAGGAGAAAGGTGATTTCCGCGTCTTACTCTTCCTCCATCTTCCCGGAAGCCTGTCTCAGGATGAGCTTTTATAAAAATTATTATTTCTTTCCTCTGAGTTCCACAGTCCCTGCCAGAGAAATTTATAGGGACTGGCCATATATCAACAAGCTACATGTTTTGAAACATTTTCAGAGAGGTGGGAGTGTAAGCATGGGTTATCAATTATAAAGTTAGAGTTTCTGTCACCCAAATTTTCAATTAAGATGCTTTCAGCTACAGGTTAACAGGAAAAGTCTGTTAAAGCGGTTTAAATAATTTATTACTTCCCAGAGACACAGTTTCTCAGGGCTTTATCTCCACTCTGACATCTCCCCTAGCTCTGCATTGCTTCCAGTTTGGGTTCATTCCCAAGGTGGACATCAAGATGGCTGCAGCATCTCTGAGCATCATCACATCCAGACATAACTCTGTCCACAGGACATAAAGACACCACATCTTCCTCGTGAATTTTTTTAGAAGTAAGGAAGTCTTTCCCGGAAACCCCAGCTCCTCTTAGCAGACCTTCCCTCCTAGATCATTGGCTAGGATCAAGTCACATTCCGTTTCTAAACCAAACACTGGCAAGGTGAATGGAATTAGCATGATTGGTAAACTAATTGGATAGGGAAGAATTTATATTGAGAGACTGCCACCATGATGCCTTTATCTGAGGAATATTTAGCTCAAATTCCTATAACATAAATCCCCTTAAGTATTCCATAATTTATCAATCCAGAATATACTCTAATTTGAGTATATTAAAGTTGTTAACTGTTTTTTAAATCAAGACATTAAAAGCATCTAATATTGAGTTTTTCTTCATAAAATCTGTGTTTTATGGATTCTACAAGAATGAATCTGAAGGACAGAACCAAGAAGTTGCATAAGGGTTCCCAGCTTTAAATGTCTTCACTATAGGCTCTGGGACTTCTCAACTGATGCTGTTTCTCAAATGCCAAGGCAAAGAAGAGGATAGGAAGGACAGGTGAAAATGATCATCCCCATTTTAACTAAGGCCTTTAACCCTTCTAAGCCACAAGCATTTTTATTAGTCAAACTAATTACATTAGGGTAATGAAAACAGCGTTGGACAGGGACGTGAGGAATGCCCAGTTTTGCTATTTACAGGTGTGGTCTCTGATAACCAAGGAACTTTTCCCTATTTGCTTAGGTAATAGCAGGGTCCAGGCTGAAGTCTCTTGTGCCCTTTTTAACTCTAAGAAAATATAATGTTAGTGTCCTTTAATTTCTGCTATCTCTCCTTGCAAATAAGGAGAGAAATTGCTTCAAAGCAGGTAACCCAAGAGAGAACAAATCCAACTGAACAGAACTGGGCCTGATCATTTCTGAGATAACTAAGTACAGCCTTTCTAAATGATCCCATGACCAAAAGCATTATCATTGATAAGGTCCAGAAGAAATGCAATGCCTGGATCTCAAGTACCTTTATCAATATGTATGTGGGAGGGGAACAGAGGCAAAGGGAGCATCTTTTATGGGAAAACATAAACAGGTTAATATAGAAAACACTGCATTTTTTTTTAATAAATTTATTAATTAATTTATTTATTTTTGGCTGTGTTGGGTCTTCGTTTCTGTGCGAGGGCTTTCTCTAGTTGCAGCAAGTGGGGTCCACTCTTCATCGCGGTGCGCAGGCCTCTCACTGTCGCAGCCTCTCTTGTTGCGGAGCACAGGCTCCAGACGCGCAGGCTCAGTAGTTGTGGCTCACGGGCCTAGTTGCTCCGTGGCATGTGGGATCTTCCCAGACCAGGGCTCGAACCCGTGTCCCCTGCATTGGCAGGCATATTCTCAACCACTGCGCCACCAGGGAAGCCCAACACTGCATTTTTAAACATCCTTCAGTTTATGAAGCATTGCTATTTGGTCCTTTGATCTTCACCACAACCTGGTGCTGTAGAAAGAAAATATGTTATAGTCTTCATACTGCAGGTGAAAAATATGGACGCAGAGAGCCCAGAGGTATAAAGTAATACTGGCAGAACTAGCACCAAAGTGGATCTTTTCAATAGAGAAGTGTCTTTGGGGGATTCTACCTATTTTTTAGACCATTGACTTGCTCATATTTGTAAGATATTATATGTTTAAATTCTAGAACTGTTAGACAGTTTCTAATAAAGTTTTGATTGGTTGGGAATCTCATTTGTTCATTCAGTAAATACTTACTGAGTACCTATCGTGTGACATGCATGCTTCTCCATATTGAAGTATGTTCATTCATATCTCCTGGATCTTCTCTCTAGTTTGAAAAGCCTCTGGTTGGCCGAGATATTTTGATCTTGAGTTTAAATCTCTTCTTTGCATTTAGAGTTAAATGATTATTCTAACCGTTCTATTCTATGCCTTTAAAACAGGAAATAGATTGACTGAAGAGCTGAGAGCAAGGCATATGCCCCATTCCACACTTAATGCCTTCTTGGCAGGATACCTAGTGGGGCTTTTCACAAAACTACTGGCATAGTCAGAGAGAGAAACAGTTTGTTATTCTAAGATCTTTCAAGTTGCTACACCTATTTAGCTATAAAATTGCTAGGGCAGATGAATGCTGCTTTTTAAAGTTACTTTAAATACCACTACTCTTAACCTTTTAACATGTTATCAGTTTGGCTAAACAAATTCACCAGTTTGTTCCGTTATTATGAATCCATGCTCATGCCAGGCACTTAAATAGCAAAGGAACTTTCAGAAGGGTGATTTAACCCCTCTTGGTCCAAGAAAAAAAATACCCTGGTGGAGGCTAGAAACAAGTCCTGGCAAGTAACAGTAAAACCAATATTTTCTCCATAGACCATGATGATACTTGTAATTACTGTCACCTAAATCAAAATGATTAAAGTAAAATCATGTCTTTCCAGATGCTCAGCATACACTTCCTCCCAGTAAATTAAAGTCACCATTAAGCATCTGAAATGCCTATAATTTGAACTACAGCTGCAAGAGAAGTCACTCAGTTGTGAATTTGTTAGACCGTATGTTATTGCACAAGTGTGGGTTTTCTTTCATAAGACCCCTATTGCCCCCACTGGGATAATTTTTAAAAGAATGACTTTGACTTGTGCTCATAGCTACTCCATGACTAAGAGGTAGCAGGTTAAATAATAATAAAAAAGCTATTTTTGCAAATAACGCTTTTAAAAATAGAATTAGTCCTATGTTTCAGGTTTGAATTATGGAAAGAATCTACTGTTTATCATAGCCATCTCTCTTCCCTCCCCCCTCCACACACACTCCACACACACACACCACTCACATCAATAGCGTCAAGATGTGGAGAGCTTGTCATAAATGATTTTAGAACAATTCTAAAACCACTGTTTAAGAAACAGTTTCTGCTTCTTCCCACAAATAGAGCTATTTTCCAAATGAACAGATTTGTTTAATTATGACCTGGTTTCCCTCAAGTGTCCAAGCCTCTCTTCCAATGGAGAAATAGACAAATGGTGGTCAAACAACCAAAGAAATAAGGGAGAGGGCATCTGGATAATCCACAAAAAATAATCATTTTTTGAATTACCGAATTGGATTGAAATTTTGACTAGCTTCAAAACATTAAACTCATGAGTCTTCCTGGTGATTCACTGAGAATTAGCAGACAAGGTTCTTCTATAGGTGCCTCAATCATTTTAAGAGCCTAGATATGGAAGCAAATTGCCTCTTGGATAGGCCATCAAGAAAGAAACAGCGAGCTTCCTAGCCAGTTAGGTCTATTATATAAAATTGGAAATTTGAACTAGTACAAATTCAAAATGAATTCAAAGTTTAAAAAATTCAGGTATATTCTATTTTTTCTCAGAAGATGGTGTCTATAAATCAGATAATATATCTTTTACATCCATTTAGTCTGGGATAATGGTGAAGAAAGCTGGGACTGGCTACTGACTATTCTTCATGGAAGATGACTTCCATCTAATATTTTGGCAAACTCTATGTCACTTATATCTTTCTAGGCAACTCTTCCAACATTTTCATAATTTCTAAGCCATGGTCCAATTATCAATGATGCTATTCTTAGAGACCAGAGGCCAACTTCCATGGAGATAAAACTGCAGACTTTTCCTTCAATAACTTTCTAAAGCTCTGATTATGAAAACAATACATATTAGAATTAGTTTAAAAGTTTCTGAAGAAAATGACAGTGCTTACACCCAACACCAGGGACAATTAAAATGACAATCTTTGGGCATGTAACCTGAACATCAGTACTTTTGGGTTTTTATTTTTTGAACATCGGTACTTTTTAAAAGCTTCCCAAGTGATTCTACTGTGCAGCCAGGGTTGAGAACCTCTGATTTGGTCTACCTCATTACTTCACAGAAATGAATATGGGAGTTCAGAAATATAATTTACATACAGTAAATAATCTAGTTTCTATTACTACAGATTAGTTTTGCTTATCTATAGCTTCAAAGAAGTGGAGGGGAAAAAAACAAACCCAGCATGTATTCTTTTTTTGTCGTCTTTTGCTCAGCTAAATGTTTTTGAGATTCATCCCTGTTGTTGCTTGTATCAGTAGTTCTTCTTTTTTATTGTTACATAATATTCCATTGTATGCGTATAGCAAAATGTATACATACCCATTTATCTGTTGATGGATATTTAAGTTGTATTCTGTTGATGGATATTTAAGTTGTATTTCTTTCCTGGTTTCCTGGGTAACTACAGGGAATTGGGAAAGGTGATGATACTGCGTTCAGTTCTGCATATGCTGAGTCTGAGAAAGGCCACCAAGTGGAATGTCTGAAAAAAAGCTGAAAATGTTGGTCTCACACTCCAGATTATGATTTAGGATCAGTCCTGGTGAAGCTCTGATCCAGACGATGGATTATTAAAATAAATCTAGGATTGGTGATAAAAGTTTGAGGGATTTATAGCAAGCTATAGGTCCAGAAGGGCTGCTAGGCCCCATGCTTTTCCCCATTTAGTAGTCAGGATCTTTAACCTACATGTGGCATGGCCATCTGATGGTTCCAAGCCTCTTTAATCACTCTTTTCTGGGCTTTTGCTCTGAATGATTTTGACCTTCAACCCAGCTATCCTGGCCTATACCTAATTTTAACCCAAATATGGAAGAATCCCTTTGTGGTCTGACTGTGCTATCAATACAACTGAATAAAAACCCAAATACAATTCTAGGAGGCTTAGAAGAGTTATGTAGATGACTTCTGAAGGCATTCTTGAATGAGTGGCATGGGGTTTAAAGAGTGTATCACACAGCAAAATAACTGAAAATTTCTCTTTACCCATCTATCACTTCAAGGCCTCTGCATCAACACATTAGCTTCCTAAAAATCTCTTCTCTCTCCACCCCGCCTCACAGTTTCTCAATAACAACTGCTACAGCTTATTCCTTGCTACTCTGGTCTCTATTTCTATAGGGATAGTATATATTTAACAACACACAGACATACACACACACACACCACGAATCATTACTGACTTCAAAATCTCTTCCCAATGGGAGGATGAGAGGAAATAGATATGTATTAGGTATGTGTATGTTTAGTTGAAATGTAATTAAATACAGATTAGATGCCTGGTTAATGATATCTGGAGAAAGTAGGAATGCTGTGTGGAAATGAGAAGGCTTTGCAAGGTTTGGGAGAAGCAAGGCTGCCAGGAGTTGGCAGTAAAGGTGGGTGGGAGGAAGAAGGTCATGCCAAACAACATAGATGTGATGTTGGACAGAAGGATTCTCTAAGCACATCAAGGAAGAACTAACATATAATCCTGGAATGATAGAGCCCCATCTTTTTCTCTCTCATAGTGGATTGAGGGAGGAAATTCCTTCTTACTTGGTGAGTAGTCTCAGCCACAGCTGGCTCATGGTCCCTCTGTGGTGATTAATGGTGTGTGGGAATGTGGGTGTTTGGTGAGGTGGCCAGAGAATGCCCTACAAGGTGATTGGGAGACAATGACCCTTCCTGTCCCATGCACTCCTCTCCTGGCTAGTCTTCCCCAGACGAAACTCAAAGGCCAGCATTCAAAGAAGTACACACATTCCTTTTACAAAATGTCAGGAAGGTCCGCTCCTCTGGTGAGATGGGGCCGGGAGATGCTCTCCTCAGCTCCTTGCCTGGGTGGGCAAGTCAGGCTGTAGGGCCGGTAGAAATCCTCGTTTGAGGGTCCCACCGAGTTCCCTGGTCAGAGTGCTGCAGCTGAGCAGAGCAGCTGCTTGGGACTACTGCTTGGGCACTGCAGAAAGCCTTCTTGGAATTTGACATGTTATCACTTTGGGACCGTTGGCCAGCTGCTCCTGACTTGGCCACACGAAGGCTCAGACTGTCCCAGTCTCTGAACAAAAAATTTCACAATTTGTGTGGAAACACAAAAGACCCCGAATAGCCAAAGCAATCTTGAGAAAGAAAAACGGAGCTGGAGGAATCAGGCTCCCTGACTTCATAGTATACTACAAAGCTACAGTAATCAAGACATTATTGTACTGGCCAAAAACCAGAAATATAGATCAATGGAACAGGATAGAAAGCCCAGAGATAAACCCACGCACATATGGCCACCTTATCTTTGATAAAGGAGGTAAGAATATACAATGGAGAAAAGACAGCCTCTTCAATAAGTGGTGCTTGGAAAACTGGACAGCTACATGTAAAAGAATGAAATCAGAACACTTCCTAACACCATATACAAAAATAAACTAAAAATGGATTAAAGACCTAAAAGTTAAGCCAGGCACTGTAAAACTCTTAGAGGAAAACTTAGGCAGAACACTCTATGACATAAATCACAGCAAGATCCTTTTTGACCCACCTCCTAGAGAAATGGAAATAAAAACAAAAATAAACAAATGGGACCTAATGAAACTTCAAAGCTTTTGCACAGCAAAGGAAACCACAAACAAGACAAAAAGACAGCTGTCAGAATGGGAGAAAATATTTGCAAATGAAGCAACAGACAAAGGATTAATCTCCAAAATATACAAGCAGCTCATGCAGCTCAATAAAAAAAAAACAAAAAAAACCCAATCCAAAAATGGGCAGAAGACCTGAATAGACATTTCTCCAAAGAAGATACACAAATTGCCACCAAACACAT
The DNA here is from genome assembly GCF_949774975.1 of Lagenorhynchus albirostris. NCBI lineage: Eukaryota > Metazoa > Chordata > Mammalia > Artiodactyla > Delphinidae > Lagenorhynchus > Lagenorhynchus albirostris. The sequence goes on along the minus strand of NC_083102.1, from coordinate 54,816,519 downwards.
GAAAGAATGCTCAACATCACTAATCATTAGATCAATGCAAATCAAAACTACAATGAGGTATCACCTCACACCAGTCAGAATGACCATCATCAAAAGGTCTATGAACAATAAATGCTGGAGAGACTGTGGAGAAAAGGGAACCCTCTTGCACTGTTGGTGGGAATGTAAATTGATACAGCCACTGTGGAGAACAGTATGGAGGTTCCTTAAAAAACTAAAAATAGAACTGCCTTACGACCCAGCAATCCCACTACTGGGCATATACCCTGAGAAAACCATAATTCAAAAAGAGTCAGGTACAGCAATGTTCATTGCAGCTCTATTTACAATAGCCAGGACATGGAAGCCACCTAAGCATCCATCGACAGATGTATGGATAAAGAAGATGTGGCACATATATACAATGGAATACTACTCAGCCATAAAAAGAAAGGAAATTGAGTTATTTGTAGTGAGGTGGATGGACCTAGAGACTGTCATACAGAGTGAAGTAAGTCAGAAAGAGAAAAACAAATACCGTATGCTAACACATATATATGGAATCTAAATATATATATATATATATATATATATATATATATATATATATATATATGGTTCTGAAGAACCTAAGGGCCGGACAGGAATAAAGACACAGTCGTGGAGAGTGGACTTGAGGACACAGGGAAGGGGAGGGGTGGGCTGGGATGAGGTGAGAGAGTGGCATGGACATACATACACTACCAAATGTTGAATGGATGGCTGGTGGGAAGCAGCTGCATAGCACCAGGAGATCAGCTCAGTGCTTTGTGTCCACCTAGAGGGTTGGGATAGGGAGGGTGGAAGGGAGACACAACAACAAGGAGATACGGGGTTATATATATATGTATAGGTGATTCACTTTGTTATAAAGTAGAAACCAACACACCATTGTAAAGCAGTTATACTCCAATAAAATGTTTTAAAAAAAGATGTGTCAGGAAGGTCTCACTGAGAATTATCACCTTGGAACACCAGATTTTCTATTTCCCGCCTACCACAGAAGGATGTGGAGGGTGCTAACAGACTCAGACCTTCAGACTGAAGATGTACTCCACATGGATTATCCCCCTTTTCCAACCCTCTTTTTCTCTCCCCAATTTCCTCTCCTGTCGTTCTATAGCTCCTTCTTCTAGACCCCCAGTCCAGTATCCACACCCACTCTTCAGGAATCTCTATTGCTCCTCACTGGAGTTTCCTCCCTTATGCTCTTTCCAGTGTTACGAACTGAAGCCTCTCAGGCTTTGCAGACTCGAGAGCGGATTTATGCTCTGGATTTATGTGTTGAAGAGACAGAAAGTACCTGTCTGATTCATTTTCCCTACGAGCGAGAATTGTGGCTGATTTCCTCTGGCCCTAAGAAGCAAGCATATTCATCAAAGCAAGCATTCATTTTCACTCACCACACCCCTCCAGCGCCCCCCCCCCACCAAAGACCTCACAGTCTAGTTTCATATGAAGAAAGCATATTTCATGGGAAACCGTAATGCTGACATCATCACACTAAGGAGCATTGGGCCCCCTCCATTATGAGAGTCACAACTTGTGTGTGAATGACTTCATTTATTATGAATGGTTATATCTGCAGTAAGTGGGTCTTACTCCAGTTAGATTCCTCTCTCATGAAGGAAATAGACCAGCATGCATGTGTTAGGTCTCAGTCCATATTGTAATAATAGTTGCCATTTGTTGATATGTGATTTACTTTGCACACTTAATCTTTTGTAATCCTCACAGTGACCCAGCATGGTTCATCTTATTAAACATTTCATGAAGAAACTGGAGCTCAAAGAATTAGAGAATTGCCCAAGATCTCATAGAAGGTGAACATAGATGGAGCTGGTATTCCAGATCTATCTGTCTGCCCATGATCTTATCACTGTGTTGTGCTACCTCTTAGCATGAGGTGAGCAGGGAGGAAACCAAAAGAAATATCACAGGATTCTGGACTTTTAAACCAGGTGCCCATGTGCTTCTTAATTTGTAAGGGGGAAAACTAAAGCAGAATTCTTCCCTCTTTCTCCCTCCCTCCCTCCCTCCATCCATCCCTTCCCTCTTCCTTCTCTTCATTATAGTAATCACAGAAGAATCAGAAATAATAGAGTGTAACACTGCCTCAAACCAATATCTGGGTAAAAAGCTATGAAAATATTCTGTTGTTTTATGATCCTATTTAGAGTGAACATTATTTTTATAGCTTTTTCCCTGAATACACATTAAGGTAATATTGAACTTTTGCTAAAAATTATGCCATACATCTGTGCTGACAGCTTGTTTCCTGAACACAAATCTTTATCTACAACTTTCAGCTTTCAATATTTTCGCCAAAGAAGTAAGTTAGGACATTAAAAAGTCCAGAAAGAAACATAAAACAGATGGGACTAGATTTTGTGGGGAGTGATGGCCATATTGAATTTAATGGAAACCTAGTTAGAGGGAGGACTCAGAGGAAAATCCATGAAGCATACATAGGGAGGGCCCTGGCTTGGGATGGAATCTCAGCAATGCACAACAATTGGCTTACAGTTGTAGGTTGTCCTTGAAGTTGGGTGTTCTTTAAGATGGAGTAAGAGGCTGGTCGTAGGACCTTCCTATGATACAGGGCAAGTATTTTCAACTATTGGACAGTACTGATATTTTGTGAGTCTAGTGTTTATTCCTTTCACTTCCCATCCTGGGCAAGTGAAGAGCCTGGGGCTCTGACCTAGGATGAGGTCCCAAGATCCATGGCTAAGGCACTGGTTGTAGCTATGGTCGTGGAGCAAAGGAGAGGTAAATTTGGAGGGCTGGACTGGACTGATCTCAGAGAGGAAGAGCCCACTAAAGTTTGAAGGATTAGCAAACGGCTTGGCCAAAGTAGAGGTTGCTGGTTCAGGAGGCTGAACTTGGAGGCAATGCTTGGCAGATAGAGGGACTCTTTTCTGTAGTATGTACCCATAACCCAGAAGAAAGCTATAGGGGGAGTCTGCAATTAGTGCAGGGTGATACCGGCAGCAGCGTGCACCCTTAGACATATAACCAGTGAACACTTTTCGTCCCTGTTTGTTCAATCCCTCCCTCTCAACTGGACTATTCCCATCAATATTTAAATATTAAATACCCTCCAGCCTCTCCTATTTAATAATAAGGAAAGAAGCCCCATTTAATGTTGCTTTCCCTTTCATGTACTAGCCCTCCCTTTTCTCTTCACAATGAAATTTGTCAGAACTCTATATCCACTTTCTCCATTTCTTCACATTCCACAACTCCTCTAAAGACACATTTCATTTTGGCCTTTGTTCCATCTATCTAACAAAGAGCCGTCTAACAAAATGGCTATCTCTACAGTTACCTGTGACCATCACATTGCTAAATCCAGCAGACAATTTCCAGTTCTCATCTTGTTTGATACTCAGCAGCATTAACCTCCACCCCTCCACCATTGATCGCTCCCTGCATCTTAAAACCCCCTCTCCCCTTGGCCTCCCCCCTCCCCCTTCCCCACTCTTCATGTTTTCCTTCTACCTCTCTGGCTGCTCTTATTCAGCCTCTTTGCCAGTTCTCCTCCTCCAACCATTGAATGTTGGAGCTTGTTAGAGCTCAGTTTCAGGCCGTCTTTTTTCACTTTACACTCTGTTGCCAGGCCACCTCATCCATTCCCATGACCTGAGTTACCAGTGCTGATGACATACCTCTCCTTTGAGCCCTAGACCGAATTCTAACTGCTTATGCATCATCTTCCCTTGGATATAAGGACCTCAAACTCATTATCTGTAAGCCTGAATTCATTCTTTCCTTTCACATGTGTTTTTCTCCATTGTGATCTCTCTCAGTGAATGGCATGGCCATTCATCCTGTTGCTGAAAAGCTATGTAAAAATCATTCTTGAGGCTTCCTCTTTCCTCGCATCACATGACCAATTCATTAACAAGATAATAAAGACTTTTATGTCTTAAAAGTATCCTAAATCCTTTTGTTTCCATTCTCCTTTATCTATACAGTCAACAGCCCAATCCAGACTACCATGATTTCTCACCATGGATCACTGCAATAGCACCCCAGCCTCACTTTTACTAATTCCTCCTCATCCAGTCTGCGTGTCTTTTCAAAAAACAATTCTGACCACATTCCTACCTTCCTACTTTCGTGTGTGGTTAAAACTATTCAAAGTCCCTTCCTTCACTTTTGGGTTAAAGAGCAGTGTCCTAAACACACTCTATAAAGCCATGCATAATCTGGCCTCTACCTACCTTGCTCCTCTTCTGCCTTCACTCCTCTCTCTGTACTTTATCCTTCAGCATAGGGCATCTTTTTATTTCTTGATCCCTCCATATTCTGTCTTCTTCAAGGCCTTGACACATATTTTCCCCTTATCTTGGAACATTCTCCAATCATCCTCACTTGTCCACAGCAGATTGTTGCAGAAGACTAGTATGCTGGCCCACTCTCTGAGCTAAGCCTGTTGTGCTGAATGAACCCCAAGTAAACACACATGTCTTGAATAATGCTCATGCTGTTTTCATTCCTCAGATAAGTTAACAAACCAAACTTAAAAAAAATTAAAGCAACATAAAACTATAAAAAGTCCTAGGAGTTTATTAATTTCTCCATATTTAACAGATTATTGTAAAATTAACCATGATTTAAACTGTGTCATTTTTAACTAGGTAACTAGGAAGTTTCAAACAAGAACTAGTTGCATGGTGATATGAAACAATTCTATATTTTATAGCAACATTTGCAATGAACATGATTGGTATTGCTTTTACTTAGCATGCACTTTAAAATGATACTGACCAGAAGTAGATAAAACTAAACTCTCAGCCTCTGGCCCTCTTGATACCAGACATGTTGAAATAATAGGTCTTGGTCCTGACAAAACCCTTGAAGCAGGCAAGGAGAGCGAGTTAATGAGATCCTGTAATCTGATCTCCAGCAGTCCTGGACAGCTGTTCTCAGAGCCCTAATGAACCCTACACCTTTACAGATCAGGGACTGGCAGAATCCGACCCTGGTGGGCGCAGGCAAGCCCTGACACCGTGGAAATGGCTTTGCTGGTGTAAATAACAGGGATCTGTTATCATGAGATTACCTGTCTGTAAAATGCCTATTTATCTTCATTATGTTGCTTTTGTGGGGAGGAAGGAGGACGTGAGTGTTAGTGTGTAAGATGATGGAGTTAGGAGAGGAGAAATGCATCTCTGACCTAAGGTGAAACCTGCTTTAACACAGTGGGTTTATTCAACAGCCAGATGGAGTCCATGATGCTGATTCCCAGTGCTGAGCTCCCTTTAGTAGTATAAGCAAGTGTCTAGCAAAATAATGCAAGAATGAATTCATACCTGGGATTACAACTTCATAGTTTGTGCAAGAAAATAAGATGGTAGTTTTCATCTGGTAGTTTCAGTCTGATAATATTTTCATTCATTCATTCATTCATCCATTCACCAAATAGTTGAGTGACTGCATAACTGGCAGTGTGCTAGGCACAGGTTATTGTATGGTGAATAAAACAGACACTGTGGTACCCTGTTGGACATTTGAGTCCTTGGGGCACAGAGATGACAAAATAAACAATCAAATAAACGTGATTAAAATGTTATAAATTCTACAAAGTGGAAGGAAAGGGTACTATGAGGGAGAAAAATAGGAAGAACCTACTTCAGAGAGAGAAAGGGAGATGATTTTTTAAATGATATGTGAAGAATAAAATGGAGCCAGCCGTGCAAAGGAGATGCAGTGGGGATAGCTGATCAGTTTCATTTATCTTAATTTTAATCTGAAATTTAAATATGAGGGGCAATACAATTATGAAATATTCTTTTAATCAAAATCAAACAATTCCAAAAGAAAAAAGTGACTCCTTTTTAGCTGTCTCCCTACAAAAATTCCATTCTTTTGTAGGAAGTGTGATTAACAGTCCTGGTGTGTTTTATTCTTACCCGATCATTCCCCATCTATGAAAGAATACAAACAGTAAGGCTCTTGCTTTGGAAAGAATGAACAGACTGACCCTAAAGTAACAAAGGCAGCATATTACTAACCTCAGAACATGTTTGCAATATCTTAGTATGCTTCCAATCGTATGATAATTTGCATCTGTGAATAATCAGGGGACATAAAGTTCTGTACAATCTACATTCCGATAATCACACTTCCAGATCTTTCAGAAACTTACTTGAAATAAAGTTTATAACTATATCTTTTTGACGATCACTAGAGCTAGTAAAAACTGTTTTACTGCTTGTTTTGGCAGCTCAAATCTCAGTTTTGGGTCATTCAAGTTGCCTTTGCTTTTGCTCACATTTGATTGATTTTGCAATAGTGGGGAATAAAGGAATAAAAAAAGCCCCTAAAGTGGATGAACAAGGCATATCACATTACTAAATGATAACAAATGATAACAAACAGATGACATTCAGAATATCTAATTGATAGCACTCAGTATTTCACTAGATCAAAAATATACTTTAAACAGCCTGGATTCCTCTTAAAAGTTTAGTTTAAAAAAAGTCAATTACAGACTCATGGTATATCCTATGAGGAGAAATAAATCCAGATTTCTAAAATATTGACTGCTGAGCTAGCTCAGCTTCATGTGAAATTCGGGGTATCTCAGGACCACAAGTTATTTATTTCTTAACACAGCGTGCTGCATGCAGTGAGCCTGAATCATGAGGCGTTCTGGACCTCGGGGGAAGCCAAACCACAGGGTGAGGAAAGTCGTGGTCCAGAGGCAGATGTCTTTGGCTTACCAAGAAAAAGTACCCAAAATGTTCGACTTATTTTTTAACTATTTAAAGAATAGTGAAATATAACACACGTGGAAAAGTGGTAAAATCTAAAGATGTGTTTAATAAGTGTCACCAGTGTAACCATGAACCAGGTCAAGAGACCAACCATTGCCAGTACCCCAGAAGCTCCCATGTGTTCCTCCCCAGTCCCAATCTTCTTCCTTCCTTCAAAGGTTAGCACTTTCCTGACTTTTATGGTCATCAACCCTTCACTTTTCTTAATACTTTTGCCATCTGATTATATACCTCTAAACGCTGGAATGTAATAATACCTGTTTTAAATTATGTATAAATAGATTCATAGTGTACGTGTTTTTTGTCTGGCTTCTGTCACTTGATATGATGCAGCTGTGTGTGGCTGAGATTCATTTATTTTCATTGCTGCATGATTTTCCATTATATGCTATACTGCAATTCATTTATCCCTCTGCTGTTGATAGGAATGTAGGTAGTTCTGCATTTTGGAAATAATGTTGCTATGGACATTCTTGTATACATTTCCTGGCACACCAGTATACAAGAGTACATACTTAGGGATGGGATTGCTGGGTCACAGGTTATGCATATATTTAATGTAACTAGATAATTTCAAAGTAATTGTATCAATTTACACTCCCACAGGGAGTGTGTGTGAGAGTTGTCATTGCATCATATCATCAACTATATTTGCTATTGTCAGACTTTCATTGTTTGTGAATTTGATGGGAGTAGTGTTAACAAGGTTAACTTCTATTATCTTTCTTAGGAATCATGTATAATATTAGCTAAATGTAATTTTTATACATAGAACAAATAAATTTAAAAAAATAATATAGAGAGAAGAGAAAAATATAGGTATTTTATTGACACCTGAGTGAACATTAGATTAAATAAGGCAGTGTGGCAATCAGCATATTTCTCTTGCAACTGAACCCATTATTCCAACCATATAATTTGGGGATAAAGCAAGAATAGAAATAGTATGCCTGACACCTTATAATTTGTGCCTATCTTAGTAAATATAGTTAAATTGATGATAAAATAAATAAATGAATGGTCCACCAAGACACGTTAAATGCAATCTCTACATTTATGTGGATTTGTTTCTTAACTCATTGTTTGTCATTGATCTGTTTATTCCTGTGATGATTCCACACTGTTTTAACCACTAGAGTTTTATGACTGTCTTGCTATCTAGTAGGGCATGACATTTGTCTTAGTTTCTGCTAAAATTAGAGCCATTTCCTCTTGGACAATACTGCATTTTGATTGTTTTTAAAAACAGGGGGACTTCCCTGGTGGCGCAGTGGATAGGACTCCGGGCTCCCAATGCAGGGGACCCGGGTTCGGTCCCTGGTTGGGGAACTGCATCCCACATGCATGACACAACTAAGAGTTAGCGTGCTGCAAATGGGGAGCCCACATGCCGCAACTAGGGAGCCGGCAAGCTGCAACTAAGGAGCCCGCCTGCCACAACTAAGACCTGGCACAACCAAATAAATAAATATTTTTTTAAAAAGCATAATGAGATAGAAATTATACACATTAAGACACAGACACTGATGAGAGAATTTCACTTTTTCTATCTTATCAAGTAGAATGTCAGGTGATACCTATATTTTATCAGTTCTGCCTCCAACTCTGCTGAATGGGAGATTCTTCTGTAGTCTGAATCTGACCCACTCTGGTCACCAGAGCTGGCATTGCTCTCCCATAATGGGGTGGACCACAGAAGGGTGGTTCACAGATGCAACCAAGTTTCTGCAGGCATGACTGAGCTATTGAACTGCAGGGAGTTTTCTTACCTATGAACATTGTATATACATTTGTTTATTTACTCAAAAATTCTTGTTTCCAAATATGTCTTGAAAATTTTTTATAGGTATTGTCTTAGGTGTAGGTGTTTTGTACTTTTTATGATATTGTAATGGGATCTTTTCTTCTATTACATATTTATTATTTCTGTTATGTAGGAAAGTTTTTGTTTTTTATTGCATCAATCTTTTGGGAGGGAGTTCATTGAAGAAAAACATACTGAATATTTGTGTTCTCTCCAAATTCGTATGTTGAAACCCCAATTCCCAGTGTAATGGTATTTGGAGGTGGGACCTTTGGGAGGTGATTAGGTCATGAGGGCAGAGCTCTCATGAATGGGATTAGTGACCCTATAAAAGGGACCCCAGAAATTTCCCTTGTCCCTTCTTCCATGAGAGGACACAGTGGAAAATGGCTGTTACGAAACAGAAAGCAGGTTCTCACCAGACGCTTATCTGCTGGTGCCTTGATCTTGGACTTCACAGTCTCCAGACTGAGAAATAAGTGTTTGTTGTTTATAAGCCACCTAATCTATGGTATTTTTGTTACAGTAGCCTGAACAGACTAAGACATGTACATGTAGAAAAATGCTCAGTAAATTTTTAAAAACTCCATCACCCCTTTAATCAACACCTAGATCAAAAACGGAAAACTTCCTTTTGTCACACACCTCCTAAGAGTAACTACTATCTTGACTTCTAATATCATAAAATAACTTTGCCTGTTTAGAACCTTAAAAATGGACTTATTTTGTACCTGACTTCTTGCATTTAATATTTATATTGTAAGTAGTTGCAGTAATAACTGCTGTGTAGTATTTTCTTTTTTTTAAAAATTACTTTATTTTACTTATTTATTTTTGGCTGTGTTGGGTCTTCGTTGCTGTGTGAAGTCTTTCTCTAGTTGCGGTGAGCGGGGGCTACTCTTCGTTGTGGTGCGCGGGCTTCTTATTGCAGTGGCTTCTTTTGTTGCAGAGCACGGGCTCGAGGCACGCGGGCTTCAGTAGTTGTGGCTCACAGGCTCAGTAGTTGTGGCTCGTGGGCTCTAGAGTGCAGGCTTGGTAGTTGTGGCTCACAGGTTTAGTTGCTCCGTGGCATGTGGGATCTTCCTGGACCAGGGCTCGATCCCGTGTCCCCTGCATTGGCAAGAGGATTCTTAACCACTGTGCCACCAGGGAAGCCCTGTGTAGTATTTTCTTTTGTGGATTTACCACAATTTGTCCATTTTACAGTTGATAGGCATTTGAGTATTCTGCAGTTTGAGGCTATTTCAAATAGTGCTGCTATGAAAATGTTTGTACATGTGAAATATGTATGCATTTTTGTTGGATATTTACCTAGGCATGGAATGTCTGGGTAATAAGGTATATTCAGCATCATATTAATAGATACTGCCAAGCTTATTTCCAGAGGGGATGAACCAGTTTACGTTCCCACTAGCAATGATTATGTTCCTCTTAAGTCAAACGGTAGAGCATGGCCCACATTGCAGACCCCTGCTCCGGTTAGTGTAGATCGGGAGCACTGATGAGACCACTAGTGTAACACTGCTGGGTTTTGGTGGTGTTTCTCTCACCTCATAATCCCAGGAAGTTGGGCAGCTATCTGCTCACCTAGCAAAGATCCAGTGTTTCCCCCAGTGATATATGTGAAGGAAACTGTAGTCAGTGATTCTCTGCTCTCAAGTTAAAAAACTACTGTCCTAATCATGTCCTTGTACTGCATACCCCCTTTAGGCTATTTCAGTGCTTTGAGCAGAAGCTGGTCTGAATGCAAAAACTATTATGAAAATCTTTACAAATTTAGCACAATTTAGGCAGAAATTCTTCCAGATCTTTAGCAATCACAGGAAGGCAACCTGCCCATGGTTCTTCAGCTGATTTTCAATAGCTTTTCTTTATCTTTCAGGCTAGTATAAAAACATTGTCTTTTTAAAGTAACGATATCTTTGTTAAGGAAAGCTTTTCATTAAAGATACCACAGAGTTATTAAAGACTTCTGAGGGAATAATGGCTGATCGAGTGAAGCTACCCGTTAAAAACCCTATAATTTTTTTTTATCTGAAGGATTTCTCTCTTCAGTTGCCAAACTATGCAATCTACATTGCCTTTATGAACAAGTGCCCTTAAGTTGGTGTCTACCTGCAGTACCATTGAAAATAAACAATTGTAGCGTTTCCACGGTGATATCATTAGAATTCTATTCATTTTGAAGACTTACACTATTTGTCACCTTTCCAGGCTACCAGGCAGACATACTGAAAACCCATTTCTGTGTGAGCACACTCAGTTACTCTCCACTTGTCATGGATTTTTATTCCTTACTGTGATGCCTCTGTTTCTTCTTAGGGAAACTCAGCGCAGAGAGCCCAAACATGTGGGTCCTATTACAGACTACACTACCCAGTTGCCGCTATGCCTTGCTTTTCTTTTTTATAAAACAAAGGAAGACAAAGCCAGCCACTTGTACTAAGAGATTTAAATATCTGTTCCATCATCTTGTGATCTTGGATTTCCTCTCAACTAAGTTTCCAGGCAAGAGGCAGATAAGCCAATCAAACACATAGTGAATATTAGAATTCGCAAGCTGAATGCTGATAAAGGGACGAGTCAGCCCTTGGGCTCTTACGGTGATGTCTCATGAAGCAAGCAGATCCCAGAATAATCATTAGAAGCAACCACAGGGAGAGATAATGGACTTGGACATTGTCCTGACACCACACATTCTGACCAAGGTTTATACATAGCATTTTTTATAAGCAGTCTGTCATTGTGACATTTTGAGCAATGTATTGTTGGCATCTGGGTCATGGCAACAATCATGCACTTTGTTGGTTGGCCAAATAAAATTGCAACACTATGCAGTGGTTTTATTCCAAGCCTGTTAATTTGGGATAGGTGTTAGCCACATCCTCTTGAGCAACAAAAACATGGGGCACCTAACAGCATCTTAAAGTCCAGCACAATGCTTGGCACATAGTGGAAACTTAACAAATGTTTATTGAATTAATGAATGACTGAGTAAACGAATGAAACAGTGAGTTTGATTCTCCCCCCAATGATCTTCTAGGCCTCCATTTGCTCTTGCAGGACTGACCTCTTATGTGAGGAAGGGAAGCTGAATTCAGAGTTCTCTGAGAGGTTTCCACTCTATTCCCCAGCTGTTCAGTGCAGAAGAGCCCAGCTCCCTTTCTGACTAAATGGGATCAGAGCCAACAGGATCCCACAGGGCTGGTCTGATGGAGGGAGCTCTCTCAGAACTGTGGGTATTCCAAAGTCAGGGAATTGAGTCAAGCTCACTCCCCTTGGAGTTGGGGTAGGGGAACCTCTGGATTATCTTCTAGTAATCCAAAAAGAAGAATCCGAATAGATGCCCCCAAACCCAGGGTCAGGAAAGGTGTGGGAAACCAGGGAAAAGATGAACAAAATTGGGATCAGGAAACCAAAGAGTGAAGAAAAAGGCAGGACTTGGTAGGTAAATGGCAGTCATGTACAATTACCTAGGCTCTCTGTGTGCCTGAGCAGTTTGGTATGGGAAGGGCTTCTGGGCCTGCCAGGGTAAGAACAGGGCAGATGGGTGACATGTCCTGGGACCCTGTATGTTCAGCACCTGGATTTTAGTAGCTTGAATCGTCACCCTGAGGTCTGTCTATAGCTCAGTGAATATGGACTTGGTGGGCTCCTAGGTCCAGTACCAAGACATGCAAAACAGCCTGCCCCTCATTTCTTCATGAAGGCTTAGGGGGAAGGACATGGGGTGAGTATGAGTGGAGGGAAGAATGGAATGATATTTGTGCCTAATATCAAAGCACAGGCTTACAGTTTCAGATCTTTTTCAGCAAGCTTCAAGAATCAACATTTTTTTTTCAAGAGGAAAAAACAATGAAAATGAACTTTTCAGTGGTTTTCCTAAATTAATTCACTCCTTGGAAACTAATAACTCTGTCTCTGATTAATTCTTCCGACTAATTTACTATGGCTCAATTTATTCCATGCAAATCTGCTTGTCAAGCTACTATGAAGCCCAAGCAGAATATAACATATAATACAGCATTGGAGAGAGGGAAGGAATCCTAATTACTGTTTAGTAGACGTGCTAATTACTCAGAAAATACTCATAATGCTCATAAGGAATCATCTTGTGGAAAAAGAAAAATCCCTCAAGAATTAGCTAGAAATATGCTGTCCTTTCACATATCTGTGGAAGAAAATCCGGCTTGAGACTTTCAAGAACTCAAGTGAAGGTATTCCTTCCTTTTGTGTGCTTTGGGGCCTCTCCCTTCGGTGATCGGGGGCAGCACACCCAGCACTGACAGTGTCTCCAGCACCTCCAGGTGGCACCTTCCTCTGGGACCCTGGGATTTTGTGAGCCAGATGGTTGGGACTAACTCAGCATCTGTTTACCAGATCTCTCGAGGGGAGAAGTAGCTTCCAATTTCCATCATCTTCTGCCTTGCTCCTTATGGTACTACAGCCCAGTAAAAAAAAATGAAACTGACTAACCATGTTTGGAATTCTCTAGACTTCTTCAAATGTGTGAACAGAATGAGAAACTCCATTTGTTTAACTAACATTCCCAACTACATCGTGCCTTGTTAATTTCCCCATTGATAATGCTACACTTGACAGACACACCTTTAATTATCGTTGCTTTTTCCTTTCCCAGACCTGTTCTTCTTCTGCTTTTCTTTGTGTAAAGGGGTATGTACTGGCTTTGTGAAATCCCTGTAGCAAGTTGTGAATGATGTATGAAGTGAAAAGTCTTTACGCAAGGCACAGTAGGAATACAGAAAGTGCTGTGCATTCACTGCTGGGCTGAGTTTTTGACTGTGTAGTAGAGTCATAGATATCCTGCATTCATCCTACACTGCCTCAAAATCCCAGGAGCTCTCAACTGGGGGCAAGGGGCACCATCCTGCAGAAAAGCAGAGTGTTGAATTTATTGACCTCCAAAAGTCCTTTTTAGCACTGTGATTCTGCTTTCACTACAGGTAGGGTTTTTTTCCCCTGTAATTTTAGCAAAGAAACAAGAATAGGAATCCACAGTCCAAGTCCAGAGTGTAGAAAATTAACCCATTCCCTGGCCTGTGATATGGGAAGGTTGGGGAAGGAGGTTGGCAATTGTCAACGCTCTGCTAGCTAATATCACTTGGAGAGGATATGTCTCTTCATCCCGGCTTGAGAGAGAATTTGTTATTCTAAGGAGCCAGGAGGAGAGCTAGCCTTCTGATTTATGTGGTGTTTTCCTTTTAAGGAATCAGAACTCTCTGAGGATTATCACAGTTTCTCTATGAGCTGAGTGTCACATTCATGTATGATCTAAAATTCTACCATGTTTCAAAACTAGATGCCTAATCATCCAACAAATATCTTATACAATCAGTTAGACATTATCCAGTGTTAATTATGGACTCATGGATTAACTGATCCAGGTACAGCAAGGATGTGGGGCACACACCCACGGGAGAGGGCAGCTGAATAATTAGGCACTGGCTACTTACTGCTAATTGTGACCTCCTTGAAGAGGGACAGAGGGGGTTAACAGAGCAGCTCTGGCTGCGAGGAGTGGAAGCAGAAGGGACAGAGTCCTCCCCCTCTGACTCATTTCTTTCCCCCAGCAGGAAGCCCTGGAACTTTAAGCCTTGAATCCTCTCTTCTGGGTGGGGATAGGAGAAGAACTAAGCAACTCTTTGTTTAAGCAGTACTTGGAGGCGAGCATGTTGTAGATCATGCTACTTCTTTTTTTTTTTGCGGTATGTGGGCCTCTCGCTGTTGTGGTCTCTCCCATTGCGGAGCACAGGCTCCAGACGCGCAGGCTCAGTGGCCATGGCTCATGGGCCCAGCCGCTCCGCGGCACGTGGGATCTTCCCGGACCGGGGCACGAACCCGTGTCCCCTGCATCGGCAGGTGGACTCTCAACCACTGCACCACCAGGGAAGCCCCATGCTGCTTCTTAATGACACTTATGACAATGCCGAATAACTGAGTCATAATTCTAGTCTCATTTTTGTGCTTGATGTTTTGTTACCCTACCTCTCCTACCCAAATCTCACCGACGCAGTTCAATGAGAGTTGCCTACTTTACCTCTCTTGTCTCAGAGGATGGGAAATTGTTATCCAAGCTGATAGACCAACATTCAAACAGAATCCCTGACTTCCCGAATTTCACCTTTTTCCAGAATCCTCCGGCATTTATGGTTAGGTTTTAGGCATTCCATTCAAAGTCAGGCTATCTTTATTACGTGACTGAAGAAAGAACAAACCCGTGGCCTGCCAGTCTCAGCTTTCTACTTGAATTACCACATCCTGTTCCCTCATTCACCACATGGAGGGTAGCAAACCTAGAGGAGACCTATGAGGGAGCAAGAGGCCTCACAGAAAGCCAGGTTAAAGAAACGATGGGTCCTTTAATCCTGGAGAGAAGAAAGCAGAGACATAACAGTGGTTTTCAAGGACAAGAAAAGAGAATCCAGAGAGAATGGGGAGCAGTTCTGTTGAAATCAGTCTGCAAAGAAGGAACGAGCTCAATGCACAACCAGGGAGATTTGTGTGAGAATCAATATAAATCATTCACCTAACTCTTACCAGCTCTTGCCTTTGATATGGAGAGGTTTCATTTTGTTCCTTGCATCAGTTATTTCAGGGTGCTTAAAGTAACAGAAGATTCTGAAAAGGAGAGTACCTTGTAGAATAGTTGGGATAGAATCTTTTGAGGACTTTGCTCATTGTTGTCTGTGGATTAGAACAGAGAACAGCTATTACTTAAAGCGCCAAACAGTTTGGTGAGTCTGTTTTGGGAAAATCGGTATTCTATTCATGTGTGATTTTCTGTGTTGGGGTAAAATGTTATGACATTTCAAGTTCCCATCTCATAATGATTCTTGTCCCAGGCCATTTGCCCATACTTTCCTTCCAAATGAAACTTGGTGCCTGAATTTCTTTCATACGCCTCTGGAGTTCTATTTCCTATTTTCCCCTTCTGTTTCTCTTGATGACTATTAGGTGCTCATTTATCCATCCTTTGCCTGCCAAAATTCCAGCCATCAAATGCATAAGCCAAAATGGTGAAAAGGAGGGGGTGATAGTAGAGATGCCTGTCACTTAAGTTAAAACAATCCTTTTTAACTCCAAGGGGAAGAGCCAACCTCGGTCTCCTGTATGCCTAGGAATATATTTTCCCCCTGATTTTAAGTAGCCTGAAAATGACTGGTCCAAGGAATAAAATGAAACCTCTCTTTCTCAAAAGCAAGAGCCTTAAGCAAAGATGGTAACAAACCCTGACACACGAAGCTTTGTCTGAACTCAAAATTCAACAGGGTTCTATCACACTCAGCACATTTTTTCAACAAAAATCTGAATTGGATTTTACAAAAATTGACTGTGGGCTCTGGGTTCATTAGGAGCATATTAAACCATTGAGATATAAAACAGTTTTCTCTCTAGTAGTAAAGATCAAACAAAATCCCAAATGCAAGTTTACTCCATCCTTTCACCAATAGATCATTTCCAATAACGTAGACAATGCGTGAGGAAGCACCCCATCCTTAGGAAGAGTTGTGTCTCAACGGCAGGGATAGATAGACCTGTCATACTGCCACTGCTTGGGCTCATCAGTGACAGCACAACACATTTCGCATTTATTTCTAGCATGATTGTCAAAACATTCAACTTGGAAACCACGTGCTCCAAAGAGCGCTACGTGATGGAGGCACAACCTATCCATACCCTCAGTGGCGAGAGATGGCGCCAGTCCATGACATGGGAGATTGCTGAGCGCTCATCCAAGCTCCGAACCAGCCCTCAGTGATTTCTTACAGATATTTACTTTCGCACATGGCATATAGAACATTAAAAGGGTTTTGAAAAATCCCTCAGTTTTTCAACTTCTGAAGGATTATTAACTTCAAAGTCTGAAGAAATGTCGCCTTTCTATCTTTGGAAATGCCAGGAGCCTTTGCATATCCCTACCACAGTACCAAGCAACCCCCAGCAGAGAATAACGATTACTGCCTTGGTGGCGAGAGGATGGCTTTTGATCTCTTAACATATTGGAAATTACTTAAAGGTAAGCCATCTGCTAGCTGAGGAACAAAAACAGATTACATCACACCCTGCTAGAAAGATTGTGTTAAATCCTATATATCAAGGCTTTTAATAATTCTATATTAAGTCAGCTAATAGGATTAGGTACACATCTTCTTTAGGCTTATTTCCTCAACTATTAAAAAAAAAACTTTTTGTGTGTGTTTGACGACCTGCAAAATTCAAGAGTATTCCACTGTGAATAAAAAGGGTTCTTTCAAGAGGAAGCATTTCTTCAGATCACCACAGCTCTCCAAAGAGATGTACAGCAGAGGTGCCTTTCCAGAGCAGTTTGTAGGGGGAAGGGAAACCAGTGCACTTCTGTTGTTGCTAATATGATTTATTGCCTGTGCATTACAAACCTGCCTACAAGAACTTCATACCTGCATTGTTCTTCTTCAACAAGTCACAGGTGGGATCCAGGCAGGTGGGGACTGTGAATTTGCCTGGTTCCCTCAATAGTAGTAGTTAATGGTGACCTTGGTTGACAGTTTACCATGAGGTTGGTGTGGCACAAGTATTGGGGGTGATAAAGGAATAAGCCTTGATTAATAAGAGCTTCGAGCATCTGCAAGACTGGACAGTGCCAGCCTTGAAAAAACTTGCATGCTAAAATTATACCATGCCCACGTCATACATACTGTCCTCCCCACCTATGGTAAGCTCTAGGTCATAGGAATATTACAGTATATTCACTTGAGTACATGTGGGGAATAAAAAGGGTCTTCTTTATTCTTCGCCCCTTCTTTCGCTAATTTGTTTAGTGTTATTCTACAATCCCAGAGCATTAAATATGCACATGATATAAATTAACCTCCACTTATTGCTTCTAAATCTTTTATAAGAGGTTCATTTACTCACTCGGGGATACTAAATGTTGAATAAAGTTTTAACAGTGATAACAACAAACACTATCTCTCAATGGTCCTTGAAGTAGTACTTGAAAACAAAAAAAAAGGTCTCAGGTCTTCTGAGATAAGGTAATTCTTATCTTGGTGACAATGAAGGGTTACAAATAATCATTGAGAGCCAAATAAAATACAGGATTAACATATTTAGAAACCAACATTATGTGTTTGCATATCGAAAGCACTTAAGAAGTGGGGTGGTTTTTTTTGAAGTGTAGTTGATTTACAATGTTGTGTTAATTTCTGGTGTATAGCAAAAAGGTTCAGTTATCAGAATTCTTTTCCGTTATAGTTTATTACAAGGTATTGAATATAGTTCCCTGGGCTATGCAATAGAACCTTGTAGTTTATTTTATATAAAGTAGTGGGTATCTGTTAATCTCAAACTACTAATTTATCCTTCCCCCCACCCTCTCTGCTTTGGTAACCATAAGTTTGTCTTCTATGTCTATGAGTCTGTTCCTGTTTTGTAAATAAGTTCACTTGTATCATATTTTTAGATTCTACATATAAGTTATATTCGATATTTGTCTTTCTCTGTCTGACTTACTTCACTTAGTATGATAATCTCTAGGTCCATGCATGTTGCTGCAAATGGCATTATTTCATTATTTTTAATGGCTGAGTAATATTCCATTGTATATATGTGCCACATCTTCTTTATCCATTCATCTGTTGATGGACACTTAGGTTGCTTCCCTGTCTTGTCTATTGTAAATAGTGCTGCTATGAACGTTGGGGTGCATGTATCTTTTCGAACTAGGCTTTTCATCTTTTCTGGATATATGCCCAGGAGTGGGATTGCTGGATCATATGGTAGCTTTATTTTTAGCTTTTAAAGGAACCTCCACACTGCACCAATTTACATTCTCACCAACAGTGTAGGAGGGTTCCCTTTTCTCCACACCTTCTCCAGCATTTGTTATTTGTAGACTTTGATTTTGGCCATTCTGACTGCTGTGAGGTGATACCTCATTGTAGTTTTGATTTGCATTTCTTTAATAATTAGAGATGTGGAACATCTTTTCATGTGCCTGTTGGCCATCTGTATGTGTTCTTTGGAGAAATGTCTATTTAGGTCTTCTGCCTATTTTTTGATTGGGTTGTTTGTTTTTATGAGCTGTATGAGCTGTTTGTATATTTTGGAAATTAAGCGTTTGCTGGTCACATCATTTGCAAATACTTTCTCCCATTCCGTAGATTGTCTTTTCATTTTGTTTATGGTTTCCTTTGCTGTGCAAAAGCTTCTAAGTTTGATTAGGTCCCATTTGTTTATTTTTGCTTTTATTTCTTTTGCCTTGGGACACTGACCTAATAACACATTGCTACGATTTATGTCAGAGAATGTTTTGCATATGTTCTCTTCTAGGAGCTTTATGGTGTCATGTCTTATATTTAAGTCTTTAAGCCATTTTGAGTTTATTTTTGTGTATGGTGTGAGGGAGTGTTCTAACTTCACTGATTTACATGCGGCTGTCCAACTTTCCCAGCACCACTTGCTGAAGAGACTGTCTTTTACATGACTTGATAGAGATTATGACCCTAACATAGTGAATCAATTTCTATTTTTTGTTGCTGTTATTATTGATTCAACCATGCTCTATGGCAGCAGCCTTAATCATATTTACTTACCACTCCAAAAATGTGCATTAATTCTACTCTGTAACACACCTTGTGGTAACGTGAAGGATTTTATTAAAGTCTGCCCTTGCTAATCTAGATTTCTGGGAGTGAATCAGCAGCCACACTGTATAATGGAAACGGCAGAGAGGAGCATACACTGATTTAGTACCTCAGCCTTCGTTTTAGGCAAGTAACTTATTCCCTCTGAGCCTCAGTTTCCTCAAACAAAGTGATAATAATAATGCCTACCTTCCAGAGTTCTAGGTACAGCAATATATATATAAAAGAACCAGAATAAAGTAGAATATAGAACATAGTAGGCACTGAACAAATGGTAGTCACCATCATTAATAATAATGATTGATCATTTATAATGTTACATTCATAATAAAAATGATAAACATCATGCAGTTTTGTTTCCTATTAGATGTGTTACATAAGAAAGCTTAACATCCAGAGGCAACACCATAACAGAATCTGAGGTAGAGCACAAGTTTTTGCAGCCTCCTGCTGTCATCTGAGTCCCTATTGAGCAGATATAACGCTGGGGACAGAGGACTATCCATCAGATGCCATGTCAGCTAAAAGCTCGAGCTGCCGATTTTACCTCTGTTTGCATTGGATTGAGTCAGTCAGCCTTCAGCTTCCACAATGATAAACAGCCAGCAAACCAGTGAAGCTCTTATGACTCAGTCCCAAACAGCCTTATTAAAGGATCTTATCTATTTCAATACCTGCCAGTAGGTGTGGAATATTAGAATGTACACTCGGCATCTACTGCTGTCTTGAATTAGTGACCTTGGCTGGGAACTGACATATTTTTATATCAAAATAGTAGAAACCTTTCTTTTCTCTCTTTCCTGATGCATAACATTCTAAAAGACAGGAATGGCCTTCAGCTAATACAAATCAATTTCCACTCAGCTTCAGTCACCATTTAATTACTGTTGACTGCTTTAACTTTTCTCACTTCCTTTATGGATTATGTTTCTTTCTACTCCACAGCCATTTAATTTATTCAGTGACATAATCAAACTTAAAATGATTTGATGTTTCATATTTTTCTTCTTCTCTCATATTTTTATTATGTTGAATTTATTTAGAAGCAAATTATTTCCTGAAGGAGAAAAAATTTTAATGAGCTGACTTTTTACTTAGTCTCTATATTCACTTCTTAGATCTTTTTTTTTAACATCTTTATTGGAGTATAATTGCTTTACAATGGTGTGTTAGTTTCTGCTGTATAACAAAGTGAATCAGCTATACGTATACATATATCCCCATATCTCCTCCCTCTTGTGTCTCCCTCCCACCCTTCTAGGTGGTCACAAAGCACCGAGCTCATCTCCCTGTGCTATGCAGCTGCTTCCCACTAGCTCTCTGTTTTACATTTAGTAGTGTACATATGTCCATGACACTCTCTCACTTCGTCCCAGCTTACCCTTCCCCCTCCCCGTGTCCTCAAGTCCATTCTCTAATCTGCATCTTTATTCCTGTCCTGCCCCTAGGTTCTTCAGAACCATTTTTTTTTTTTAGATGCCATATATATGTGTTAGCATACAGTATTTTTTTTTCTCTTTCTAACTTACTTCACTTCTTAGATCTTGATTTGCTAAAAGAGCACTCTTTGATTTCTTCCATCACATGTTTCAGAATGATGGACCCCTGCCATTCCCTTTAACATTCCTACAATATTGACCTGTAGAGAAGTACGCTGTATGCTAATTTACATATTAAAAAGAAAAACTAAAACTTAAAGTGAAAGCCAGCCACTAATAGTGCAAAGGGGGTTATCAGAATGATACAAGAGTGTGAATTGTCTTCTTTCTGAGTACTCATTTTTGTCGTCACTGACCTAGGCATGAAGGTATAGAGGAAGGACCTTGAGCTTTAGAGTTAGACACTTTCTGGGTCAAAACCTGGCTCTGCAACTCATAAGCTGTATGTCCTTTGGCAAAATCCTTGACTTATCTGAAACTGTCTCCCTCCCTGGAAAAGAGAAATAACTGTTCTACCTCTTAAGGTCATCGTGATGATTAAATAAAATAAAATAAAATATGTAATGTGCCTGGCATATCCATTTTCTCCCAGCAAGTAAGTACATTTGAACCTACCAGCAGGACAGCAGCCTGAGCTTGGGTTCTCCTGAAAGGGGAACCTGAGGCAAAGGCTTCTGTACTATTCCTTTCCCAGCTTTCAGAGTGCTGGAGTGAGGGGAAAGAGGAGTGAATCAGGGAAGGAAGAAGGAGAGTCAATATAAGTACACATGATTAAGAGAGCTGCCACTAAGGTCCTCTTCCTGATCGTGGCTACACTCCTCCCTGGCTGTATTCTGTAGCAGCAGCTGTAGCTCCACATAGTAATTAGGTTGATGAGCACATACAATAACTCTCTTCTTTGTCTGCTGATGCACTGGCATTAAGAGTTACAACATGCTAGTTAAAGGTTCAAGTTCAATGGAACCCTTTCTGTGCACCTGGTAGAAAGACCCCTACCCCTTATCCACCCCACAGTGGAAACCAGAACCTTAAGTTTGTGGGGACTGAAATTACAAAATTTCACAAGTGAGTTGCTGCCCCTGCAATGTGAATGTGAGCTGCTTTTGATCCTTCCTTCTTATGGGCATTGAGAAGAACACATTCACCAGATCAATTGTCTCATAGCTGGTACCAGAGTCTCTTTTAATCCACTCACAGGAAAGATAACACATCTGGCATGGTAGATGTGACTGGGTTTAACACCTGGCTAAATTCATGGTAGTTTTACATTATCTGCCATGATCCCTCAGGATTTTTCAGGGCCAGACGGGTAAATTGAACAAGGGATATGATGGAAACCATCACATTTGTATCCTTCAAGTAAGTCTGACAGTGGCACCAAGCTCTGCAGTTCCTCCTGGGATGCAGCATTGCTTCAGATTTGTGGTCTTGGCCAGAGATAGAGGCAGTTTCTACTTGGCTCTTTGTACCATAATGGCCTTTGCATTACAGATCTGGAAACCAGTGTGAGGGTTCTAACAGCTGATAAATGTGTTTATCCTAATCATACACTCAGAGAATGAGAAATAACCTCAAGATGGGTCTGTGAGTACTGTGGACCCACTGTGAGACAATTTTGGGCCAAAACTTTATTATCATGGTTCTCAGATGAGCTTTTACTCTAACTGAATGTCCTTGATGGCATTTCAGGTCTTTTGGTTTCATTTCAGCCCCAACTGTTTATCTAACAGACTTTAAAAGGGCTAGGTTTTTCCCTTTCAACAGTGAACAGTTACTCTAACAAATGGCCACAGGTACATTTAGGGGACAAGTCAGAGGAAGATTTCCTGTATATACTTGTGGTGACATTGAAGGGTTCTTCCTCAAGAGATCCTGGCCTCCCGAACGATCATTGTACTCTGGGTCTGTGAACTGATTTAGATCTGGAAACTGGATGATAGGCTGTGATTTTTCTACCATGGTAGTTGGTGTTAGTATTCTCTTCACCAAACTTCAAGGCATGTCTCAACAGACAATTAGGACTGGCTCCCGGGGTTCTTTGTAGGATATTGAATTCCAGTCATGGATGGGTGCCCCACGTCAGTAAATTTTCCTCTATCCAGCCCCGTACCTGACCTCCTCACTCCAGTCCAGGACTCTCAAGCTCCATTTTCACCTGTGTAGCCCCTATTCTTGCCAGGCCATATTAGCAAATCTCTGCAATTCTTTTGGTGCGTATCCTCCAGGAGTAGTGCTTAGGCTGGGGTGAGACTTCACCTTGGTCAACAGTCTCGAGGCTATGAGGGATGCTGGGGCATATGTTAAGGAGAAAAATTATCATTGTATGAGGCACCTGCCTTAGGGGAAGTCCTTGAATAGTCTCCAGGCAGGCAGCCACTTCTGTCCTCTGGTAAGGGAGGGTTTAGTGAGAGCTCAAGATTCTCAGCCTGGTTCAGCCAGATAGTCCCATCCACTCCTTTCCTGCCAAGGTGCTAACTTTCATAGTGGAGATTTGTGAGGCTACATATTCAATCTGCCGCCTTTACAGTTAGATCCTGGGTTTGATTTTCAGCATGGTCTTCTCTATGTTTCCAGGAGATGACCATTTCCATTGAAGCTGCTGTAAAGGATTTCTGGCTTTTACAGACTGGCTTAAGTTGACACTTCGCTTCCTCGAGTCTGTTATTTTCTAAAGCTTCCACTGCAGCTAACAACAGTTGTCTCTATTCCACAATTTCTATCATCCACATTTTATCCATGCCTTAAACTACCATAGCCCGCTCATTTACCACCTGCATCTCAGCCCAATTACCCACAGGTCTTAGTTATAATGTCACTACATGCCAGAGGTTATCATCACCATATCTGCTACTAGCAATGGGGTCTTTTAAACTGATATCCAAAATACCCTCCTGAAGGGTTGCTTTCTGGAGCCACTCTGCTATCGGTTGTTTTCGCCTTGGTTCACCAGAAAGTAGAGTTTGAACCAAAGGCTTACATCGCACTATTTAATTAGGCAGTATAATTCAGGACGAGGAATATGGAGTATGAAGCAGAGAAGGATGGAGGAAAACACAAGAATGCTGATCAACCTGGCTGAGGCTAAGTTCAACTGATTGTTTCATGTTGAAAGACCATCCTCTGAGAAGCCATACAGCTTGCTTCTCAGGACTGTTTCTCTAGGGGGACAAAGGGGAAATACATCAATTCATGGGCTCCTGTCACTCACTGGTCAAATTTTCATCCCATGGGGGTGCTAAGTCCATCGCATTTCCAGGTTGTATTTACACGAGTGCCTGGAAGTGTCCTGTGGCATTCTGTATGGGGACCCTTTGGCAGCAGGTGCAAAATCAAGACATACAGTGCATCACTGTCAAGTTGAGCCTGAGATGAATTTTATCAGAAACTATGCAGAACTAGTCACCACAGCAGTGGCTGGAGTTAGAGACAGGTAAGGCAGAAAGAATTGGAAGTGATGCATGTCAGGTATCTGATATAAGGGTGTTTACATCTTCCTGAGGTAAGAAATCACTTAGCATTACAGAATCACCCTCCCTATTTGTGTCACTTCGAACAAATAAATAAAGAAAACAGTTAAAGAAAAAGTAATTAAAGGCTAAATCCCTATGGGCTCACTCAGTTTTTCCTCCAAAAAGAATCTGGTTATGGAGTATGTTATGTCTCATTTTATTCTCATCAGGGCAGGTACTATTAGTCTTATATGAAGAAAACTAAAGCTCAGAGAGACTGTGTATTATAAAGTTAATATAGCAAGTAAGTCACAGATCTGGAGCCCATAATCTAATTTATTTACCCAGAAAGATTTTTTTCATATACCATGTAGCCAATTTATCTTTTCTCTCCCTCTAGAAATTCTCTTTCTCATGACTTTTGCCTTTGTAAATATGCTATTGTAAGACTTATTCATACATCAAAATGAGTCTAGAAGCTAAGGGTTTAAAATATCGATAAATTGGACTTGAAAACATTTTCTGTGGTGTTCTATCTTCAATTTTATCTTCCTCAGTTTGTTTGTGGTACTTGTTTATTTTCATGGTAGAAGAGACTTGAGTGGTGGTAACAAATAAGGATGGTCCAGACAAAATGTCGGCAATACACCCACCATGTCTGTGTGACAGCAAGTCCTGTCCTGCTGTTTGTCTTCATTCTTATCCCTTCTGATAATTTCAGACATTACTCCAAAGTCTTCTTCAAGAAAAGGACCATGCGATCTATCCCTGTATTTTCCTCAGCCTCTAGGTACATGTAGAAGCTGCTCCATATAACTTCGTTGAAGGAGTGCATAGAAAGTCTCTCCCCAGGGTGTGGAGAAGAGGGAACCCTCTTGCACTGTTGGTGGGAATGTAAATTGGTACAGCCATTATGGAGAACAGTATGGAGGTTCCTTAAAGAACTAAAAATAGAACTACCATATGACCCAGCAATCCCACTACTGGGCATATACTTGAGAAAACCATAATTCAAAAACAGTCATGTACCACAATGTTCATTGCAGCACTATTTACAATAGCCAGGTCATGGAAGCCACCGAAGTGTCCATCAACAGATGAATGGATAAAGAAGATGTGGCACATATATGCAATGGAACATTACTCAGCGCTAAAAAGAAATGAAATTGAGTTATTTGTAGTGGGGTAGATGGACCTAGTGTCTGTCATACAGAGTGAAGTAAGTCAGAAAGAGAAAAACAAATACCGTATGCTAACACATATATATGGAATCTAAAAAAAAAAAAAAAAGGTTCTGAAGAACCTAGGGGCAGGGCAGGAATAAAGATGCAGATGTAGAGAATGGACTTGAGGACACGGGGAGGGGGAAGGGTAAGCTGGGACGAAGTGAGAGAGTGTCATGGACATATATACACTACCAAATGTAAAATAGATAGCTAGTGGGAAGCAGCAGCATAGCACAGGGAGATGAGCTCGGTGCTTTGTGACCACCTAGAGGGGTGGGATAGGGAGGGTGGGAGGGAGACACAAGAGGGAGGCGATATGGGGATATATGTACACGTATAGCTGATTCACTTTGTTATACAGCAGAAACTAACACACCATTGTAAAGCAATTATACTCCAATAAAGATGTTAAAAATAAATAAATAAAATGGATCCCTATTAAAAAAAAAAAAGTCCCTCCCCAAACACATAAAAGAGCATCCTCCCCTTCCCCCTCAGGGGTAAGGCTAGTTTGTAGGCCATATATTTTATAAAATGTCCTTTGCTAAAATGAAGCAATTTTCAAATGAGGAGAGTCACCTCAGACATTAGGAAGGCAATTAGGGAGGACTTTGTACAGGATGATTATCATCAAATCCTCCTGTGGGTTTTATGACATCTAAAGCCTCTTTTCAAAATATTGAGTACACATGTGATGGTACTAGGCAGCCAAGAAAATATAAAGATTCACCTGTCTTTTTTCTAACAACCCTAATAGTTTTGTGGCAGCACTAAAAGCGTCCTCTGAAGGGAATATGTGATTTACCTCTGGGCTTGGGAATGTGAGACTAGTGTCATTAGCTATTTCTTCCCCGGCTGACTTATATCATTTCTTTGACATCCATCTCCTTTGTGGTTAATGAACCCCAGGAGTGGGAGCTGTGAAACACACTTCCCAACAGTTAACCTCCACTGACCCTCCTGCCTCTACTACAGTAGTCAGTGCCAAGCAGGGGAATATAGGAGTCTTGACTTGTTCCTAAGGATTGAGTCACAATGAGACACTGGTTCACCAGAAATTTGCGGCTCTTGTTTCCATTTTCTTGGTAGATATTTTCCAAGACTCCCCATCAGCAAAGGAGAACACTCAAAATTGGTGAGAACCAATCCAGTTTTCCTGATTTATTCTGAGTTTTTGAAACCCTCAGCATCAGTCCCAAACCAGTGCAAGGTGTACTAGTATAGGTGGGTGGTTAAAGTGATGGGGTCTGGAGACTGACTGCCTGCGTTCAAATTCTTCTTCTGCCACCTACTGGTTGTGTGATGATGGGCTTATTACTTACCCTTTCCGGCTTAGTTTCCTTATCTATAAAATGCAGATAGAAGTAGGATGCACCTAGCAGGATCATTGTAAGAAATAAATACGTAGAGGAACACAGGTAAAACACTTAGCTCAGCATCTGACACATAGTAAGTGCTCAATTAACAGGAGCTATTACTATTAGTTCCTATAAACTGGAATAACTTCCCAGTGCCCTCAGTGACTGCATTTGAGAAATGATCCATAAGGAGCAGCTTCTCTGAAAACATTTGGTTGTGAGAAGAGCGCATTCCTAGAATTGCTTTGAATTTTTTCAGGTCTCATTTTCTTTTCCTCTTGTGAAAAAAAGAGGTCAACATTCCTTTAGACTTGTAGGTACTGCTCTGCACAAATCACAGAGGGCTTTTAGGTGAATATTCCTCCTTCATATTTCCTCAAAGGATCAGTCCTTCTTTTGGGTAAGACTCCAGCTAAGAGACCATATTCGGTTGGCCTACCCTCTCTTTATCTTGAATTGGTGTCATGTACAATCCAATCGCTAGGCTTTCACTAAAGTGGGAATTATTTTCTCAAAGAGGAGAGCAACAAGAGGACAGGGTCAGCACTGCTCAGCAGTGTCTATAGTAATAGTCCTCAGTAACACTGTTACTCAAGCAGCCTGTGCAAAGAGAATTCACCTCTTGAGCCAACCATTTCTTCCTTAGGGCTGCATCTCTCCTGGGGTCCACATCTATGATAATCAGACTCGTGACAATCTGGTATGTCTAAAACATATGCAAGTATAGATTTATATGTAAATGCTCATATAAAATACTTCTAGATATGTACATACACGTACAGTACCTATGCATATGCAATGTATGTGGCTTTCTATAGAGAGCGAAGCTTGGTCTTATATTTTGCTTGCTGCAAGTCCTTATCTATTCTTTGGTCTAGTAATTAAACAATTAAGTGTCATTTATGATAATTAAACATTAAACAAAATAATAAGTGGGCATTAACTCACTTGAGAAATATGTTCTATTTTAGAGCCAGCAAAACATGGTAGCCAAAGTCAGGAAAGCATTAGTGCTCGGCACATGGCTCACTGTTAGCCTCCTTGCAGACAGACTACAAGTCACTAGAAATGGGAAAGGACCTACAATCAGTCTGAACCAGCAAGGCTCAATGGCTGTCTCTGTAATGTTATCACCACTCTGCTAGTTTCACTTATAAGTGGTTCAGGAGATACCAATTCCTGTGCCACTCTTGAGGATTAAGGGAAGGGTGTGTATTTGCGCATTTCTTCTACGCACATTAAAAAGGCTTCTTCATTTACCTTAAACCGTGTCATGTGGAATATTAAGACTGCTGGGCTTAAATTAGAGGAAGGAGTATCCTTGTCTTCTCATCTGCTCGTCTTACCCTGAGCTTAAAGATACTTCATGAACCTCGGCTTTGGAACTTGAGGAATTCAGGGCTGCACTGGCCATATGGCTCCTGAGAGGAGAGGAAGTGAGGGGACTTGGAGTGGCTACACTTGAGCCCACCCCACCTGGCCGTTTCTTTCTCTGCTGTGCGCTGCCCCAGCCCTGCCTGCAGCTATGACTGTTCAGGGCTGGAAGCCTGCAGTGCAGGGCAGGAGAAGAATCGGCAGGATTGAAAACACCTCAGAAAGACCATGCCCCAGTTGGCCAGCTAGAAGGCAGAAATTTTCACATTTGTTACCTTAATGGATAAAGTCATTGAAAGTCTGAAGAGAAATTATAATATCTGGGGAGGGTGATTATCATACCATTAATAGTTGCTGCTGCTGCTGCTGTTGATGAATAGTTTTTCTTTGATTCAACCATTATTATTTACAATGAAATGTTTTATATATCACGGTTTGACTTTAAAGCAACTACTCTTAAGGGCTATACTATATTACCCATGTAACCTTATTATGTGCTGGTATATTAAATCTCTTGATGGTTATCTACAAGATCTTGAGGAAAAGGAACACAGGATGCTAAAGTTTTGCTAAGATAGATGATCTGGCAAGATGCAGAGTTTTAATAAAGGAGGTGGGGTGACATTCTTGAGAGGAACTGTTTAGAGAGGTAAGACACTAATCAGGTGCTACAGTGAGGGTGCCATTGGCCAGTCAGGGACGAAAAATGCTAAGTGGGTACTAGAGAAATAAGATACAAAGATGAAACATCTCCATAGACCTAAGTCACCTGGATTGCAGCTTTGACTTCAACAAGTATTGAGGTTCAATCTGAAGCCCTAACCCGAGCCTGGTGGGGAAGAATAGCGCTGGGATGATAACTGTCTTTCTGTTAATTCTAGTAGTGTTAGTAATAGTAGATAGAATTGTTTTATAAAACAATTTTATAAATAAATAAAGGCAAATATTTTAAGGGCACAAAGGCTCCCTCAAGGACATCTGCCATGTCACAGTCACAGGCAGCCACAGATAACTGGGGACTTTGTGTTACATCTCTTTGTTGTAATTAGGGTATGAAAAGATCTTGAGGAAAACTTGGGACATGTCTTGGAAATGCAGAATTCTTAAACATGTTTTAGTCTCTAAAAACCATCATGCTTTCCATTGTTTGAGTAGAAACCATTGTTTCTACTCAAACCAAAAGTGTGGTGGGCGTCGGGCTCCTATAGTCCTGTGACTTTGTCGCTGACCAACATCAACATGAGCTGACAGAAATTGCCAGAGTCAAATATGGTGGGCCATGGACTACTTGCCTATTAAATGCTATAAAACTTACCATCTTTGCCCTTTCCCTGTCGACAATAATAGAACCCGGAGCAGGAAGATGTCTTTCTTTCTCCAGTGTGAAACTGAACTCCGGAGGAAGGATCTCTCTTATCTGCATCCTCTAGAAAGATCTCAGAAATATGGCTGTGGTGGTAATATGGAGGAAACAGAGCAGAGGTGTTGGAGTCTGCAGGCAGCATGGAAATTCCTACTTGACCCATGACAGACTAAGGCAATTTTGTCTGAGATAACCGGGATTTTTAAAATACCTTTCTGGAGCCAAAACATACCACATGCCAAGTATGGACTCATAAGATTGGAATAGCCTCTCTCTCTCTCTTCTTTCTGTCTCTAAAGCTTGTATTATATAAGTGGATATAGCTGGACCTTTTGTTCTCCAACAAACAGTTCCCATCAACATTCAGAAAAAATTTAAAGCTGACCAGTTGGACAAGGGAAGAGGAGAGGGGAAATTGATGATGGTAGAGATAAATGTGAAGAAAGACAAGCCCATCTATAAGTTCACAGTCTAGATCCCAGGTTAATAGACCCATTAGTGCTAAAAGAAGATCCCACTTCTTTTGAATGAAGTCAGATGAAGAGACTACTCAGTTGCTCCACTCTCAGATTAAATCCAAAGCAATTAAGACAGGTATTTGAAAATACTTCTTTTTTCAAAGCACTTATGTTTAATGTCCAACTGACATTTTTATTGTGATATAACATTCTGTGCTTCAAAATGACTTTGAGACATTAATGTTTGGCCTACTTGGTAGATTGCCAGTTTGGGGCAGGGCTGAAAGGATGGTGGCACTGTTTTTTTCTTTAATTGTATTCAACATCAAGGATATCACATGGAGACAGTTATTTAATATGATTCCAGTCCCAACCATGGTGCAAGATTTCCCTTAGCAGAATCAAGTGGGAAGGCTATGGGGTAGTTCTCCAGGAGCCCTGGGCTGATAGCTGTTTCCAGATGGGCCTCAGTTTCTTTGTTTGTAAAATGAGACAGGAATAGCTTCCCTTTCCAACTCTGTTTTTCACCCCAGTTAACATCTTTAAAAACATGAAGTGTGTAAAAGTGATTATAGTATATTAGCCTGATTCTGTATGGCATCACTTCTTGAGACACTCAAAACAGAGTGTTTCTCATTCATTTTCTGCCAGGTAAAAAGACAGATAAGTCTAACCACATAACCCCAGTTCAAAGAGTGAAGGTGAGATTCAGAAAAATTTTCCACTAACAAAGAAATAAGAAAAGGAGGCAAAACCAAAATGCAACTCAGTGTTAGTCCTGAGCAAAACTGAATTTGGGAAAGTCCGTCTTTGACCTCTATTCAAATCCCACTTCCTACTTGTTCTTTGTTCTCTACAGAAAGGTTATTGTTCTCTGTTATAGCAGTAATTTAAAAAAATTAAAAGTCCTCCCAGGGACACTGTATTTGAGTAGAGTCTAGAAAATGAAAAAACCTTCATGCTCCAATGATGGAATCTGAGGGAAGAAATATACGTTGAACAGAGAGTCTGGCTTACTAACAACTACCACACTCTGGCTTCATGTTTCCATTTTTCTTCATGAATAAAATTTAAAGACACTGAATGGAAATAAACAAAATACGAAACTCTTCCCTCCCCTCCCTGTAACAGCCTCCCAGTTGGCAGCTCTCTTTTCTCGGAAACCACCATAATAAAGAATGGATACCATGCCCAGGCTTTTCCAGCTCCTCATGGGCTTTCTGCCTCATCCCTCAAAATTCTCTCAAGGTTTTCTGATTCCCTTTAACTTGCTGCTTCTCCAAGGAGAAGCTACGCCCAATGGTAACTTAAGATATATCTGACCAGTGTAAATGTTGTTAACTTCATTAATCTACTTCTAATTGCCTTTTCTATTTATGAAGGGAGCATCAAAGCTCTGGGAAATAAAACTACAGATAGTCCGACAATAGTAGCAGGATGGCATTTCAAAAGAAGGCATTAAAGGAAACACCAACAGTGATACTATTTCCTAATGGTTCTGGGAGGATAATTAAGTTGTTTATCACCTTTGATGCTTATAACCCTAACATAGGTGTTCCCTGGAAACCAATTAAAAATACAGCTGATAAACAGTGTCTCTTAGCCCAACAAATTACTAATAATTTCAATCCCATTTGGAAAAGAATCTTGTCAGGTCTTTTGACACCAAAAGGCAACTTTCACACTCATTTACACTTCAGCGCCTGTAGTGATAAGCACACACGGGGTATTTACTCAGCCTCTCTTGATCTCAATAGAAGTGTCCTCCAGAAAGCTTCCCTTGGCCATTGAATGGTAAGTTTAGTTTCAAAGTATGAATTGTGCTCGGTAGCCTGGGCTTTCCTTTGAAAGGCAATGGACCAGGATCTCTCTGTTGATATCTTTGCCTAATTGTCAGGAAGTAGTGGTACCTTGAATCTGTGGCCCTAACTTTGTAACTTTCAGTGGGCATCAAGTTGATGATTTTTTTTTTTACATCTTTATTGGAGTATAATTGCTTTACAATGGTGTGTTAGTTTCTGCTTTATAACAAAGTGAATCAGTTATACGTATACATATGTTCCCATATCTCTTCCCTCTTGCGTCTCCCTCCTTCCCACCCTGCCTATCCCACCCCTCTAGGTGGTCACAAAGCACCGAGCTGATCTCCCTGTGCTATGCAGCTGCTTCCCACTAGCTATTTATTTTACGTTTGGTAGTGTATATATGTCCATGCCACTCTCTCACTTCATCCCAGTTTACCCTTCCCCCTCCCCATATCCTCAAGTGCATTCTCTAGTAGGCCTGTGTCTTTATTCCTGTCTGACCCCTAGGTTCTTCATGACATTTTTTTTTCTTAAATTCCATATGTATGTGTTAGCATACGGTATTTGTCTCTCTCTTTCTGACTTACTTCACTCTGTATGACAGACTCTAGGTCTATCCACCTCATTACAAATAGCTCAATTTCGTTTCTTTTTATGACTGAGTAATATTCCATTGTATATATGTGCCACATCTTCTTTATCCATTCATCCGCTGATGGACACTTAGGTTGTTTCCATCTCCTGGCTATTGTACATAGAACTGCAATGAACATTTTGGTACACGAATCTTTTTGAATTATGGTTTTCTCTGGGTATATGCCCAGTAGTGGGATTGCTGGGTCATATGGTAGTTCTATTTGTAGTTTTTTAAGGAACCTCCATACTGTTCTCCATAGTGGCTGTACCAGTTCACATTCCCACCAGCAGTGCAAGAGTGTTCCCTTTTCTCCACACCCTCACTAGCATTTATTGTTTCTAGATTTTTTGATGATGGCAATTCTGACTGGTGTGAGAT
Organism: Lagenorhynchus albirostris; assembly: GCF_949774975.1. Taxonomy (NCBI): domain Eukaryota; kingdom Metazoa; phylum Chordata; class Mammalia; order Artiodactyla; family Delphinidae; genus Lagenorhynchus; species Lagenorhynchus albirostris. The sequence goes on along the minus strand of NC_083102.1, from coordinate 54,783,776 downwards.
GATATCTCATTGTAGTTTTGATTTGCATTTCTCTAATGATTAATGATGTTGAGCATTCTTTCATGAGTTGGTTGGCAGTCTGTATATCTTCTTTGGAGAAATGTCTATTTAGGTCTTCTGCCCATTTTTGAATTGGGTTGTTTGTTTTTTTGTTATTGAGCTGCATGAGCTGCTAGTAAATTTTGGAGATTAATCCTTTGTCAGTTGCTTCATTTGCAAATATTTTCTCCCATTCTGAGGGTTGTCTTTTGGTCTTGTTCATGGTTTCCTTTGCTGTGCAAAAACTTTGAAGTTTCATTAGGTCCCATTTGTTTATTTTTGTTTTTATTTCCATTTCTCTAGGAGGTGGGTCAAAAAGGATCTTGCTGTGATTTATGTCATAGAGTGTTCTGCCTATGTTTTGCCCGAAGAGTTTGATAGTTTCTGGCCTTACATGTAGGTTTTTAATCCATTTTGAGCTTATTTTTATGTATGGGGTTAGGGAGTGATCTAATCTCATGCTTCTACATGTAGCTGTGCAGTTTTCCCAGCACCACTTATTGAAGAGGCTGTCCTTTCTCCACTGTACATTCGTGCCTCCTTTATCAAAGATAAGGTGACCATATATGCCTGGGTTTATCTCTGGGCTTTCTATCCTGTTCCATTGATCTATCTTTCTGTTTTTGTGCCAGTACCATACTGTCTTGATTACTGTAGCTTTGCAGTATAGTCTGAAGTCAGGAAGCCTGATTCTCCAGCTCCGTTTTTCGTTTTCAAGATTGCTTTGGCTATTCAGGGTCTTTTGTGTTTCCATACAAATTGTGAAATTTTTTGTTCTAGTTCTGTGAAAAATGCCAGTGGTAGTTTGATAAGGATTGCATTGAATCTGTAGATTGCTTTGGGTAGTAGAGTCATTTTCACAATGTTGATTCTTCCAATCCAAGAACATGGTGTATCTTTCCATCTATTTGTATCATCTTTAATTTCTTTCATCAGTGTCTTATAATTTTCTGCATACCGGTCTTTTGTATCCTAAGGTAGGTTTATTCCTAGATATTTTATTCTTTTTGTTGCAATGGTAAATAGGAGTGTTTTCTTGATTTCACTTTCAGATTTTTCAGATTTTTCATCATTAGTGTATAGGAATGCCAGAGATTTCTGTGATTAATTTTGCATCCTGCTACTTTACCAGATTCATTGATTAGCTCTAGTAGTTTTCTGGTAGCATCTTTAGGATTCTCTGTGTATAGTATCATGTCATCTGGAAACAGTGACAGCTTTACTTCTTCTTTTCCAATTTGGATTCCTTTTATTTCCTTTTCTTCTCTGATTGCTGTGGCTAAAACTTCCAAAACTATGTTGAATAAGAGTGGTGAGGGTGGGCAACCTTGTCTTGTTCCTGATCTTAGTGGAAATTCTTTCACTTTTTCACCATTGAGGACGATGTTGGCTGTGGGTTTGTCATATATGGCCTTTATTATGTTGAGGTAGATTCCCTCTATGCCCACTTTCTGGAGAGCTTTTATCATAAATGGGTGTTGAATTTTGTCGACAGCTTTTTCTGCATCTATTGAGATGCTCATATGGTTTTTCTCCTTCAATTTGTTAATATGGTGTATCACATTGATTGATTTGCATATATTGAAGAATCCTTGCATTCCTGGAATAAACCCCACTTGATCATGGTGTAGGATCCTTTTAATGTGCTGTTGGATTGTTTGCTAGTATTTTGTTGAGGATTTTTGCATCTATGTTCATCAGTGATATTGGCCTGTAGTTTTCTTTCTTTGTGACATCCTTGTCTGGTTTTGGTATCAGGGTGATGGTGGCCTCGTAGAATGAGTATGGGAGTGTTCCTCCCTCTGCTATATTTTGGAAGAGTTTGAGAAGGATAGGTGTTAGCTCTTATCTAAGTGTTTTATAGAATTCGCCTGTGAAACCATCTGGTCCTGGGCTTTTGTTTGTTGGAAGATTTTTAATCACAGTTTCAATTTCAGTGCTTGTGATTGGTCTGTTCATATTTTCTATTTCTTCCTGATTCAGTGTTGGCAGGTTGTGCATTTCTAAGAATTTGTCCGCTTCTTCCAGGTTGTCCATTTTATTGGCATAGAGTAGCTTGTAGTAATGTCTCATGATCTTTTGTATTTCTACAGTGTCAGTTGTTACTTCTCCTTTTTATTTTTAATTCTATTGATCTGAGTCTTCTCCCTTTGTTTCTTGATGAGTCTGGCTAATGGTTTATCAATTGTTTATCTTCTCAAAGAACCAGCTTTTAGTTTTATTGATGTTTGCTATCATTTCCTTCATTTCTTTTTCATTTATTTCTGACCTGTTCTTTATGATTTCTTTCCTTCTGCTAACTTTGGGGTTCTTTTGTTCTTCTTTCTCTAATTGCTTTAGGTGCAAGGTTGGGTTGTTTATTTGAGATGTTTCCTGTTTCTTAAGGTAGGATTGGATTGCTATAAACTTCCCTCTTAGAACTGCTTTTGCTGCATTCCATAGATTTTGGATCGTCGTGTCTCCATTGTCATTTGTTTCTAGGTATTTTTTGATTTCCTCTTTGATTTCTTCAGTGATCACTTCGTTATTAAGCAGTGGATTGTTTAGCCTCCATGTGTTTGTATTTTTTACAGGTCTTTTCCTGTAATTGATATCTAGTCTCATAGTGTTGTGGTCGGAAAAGATACTTGATACAATTTCAATTTTCTTAAATTTACCAAGGCTTGATTTGTGACCCAAGATACGATCTATCCTGGAGAATGTTCCATGAGCACTTGAGAAGAATGTGTATTCTGTTGTTTTTGGATGGAATGTCCTATAAATATCAATGATGTCCATCTTGTTTAATGTATCATTTAAAGCTTGTGTTTCCTTATTTATTTTCATTTTGGATGATCTGTCCATTGGTGAAAGTGGGGTGTTAAAGGCCCTTACTATGAATGTGTTACTGTCGATTTCCCCTTTTATGGCTGTTAGTATTTGCCTTATGTATTGAGGTGCTCCTATGTTGGGTGCATAAATATTTACAATTGTTATATCTTCTTCTTGGATCGATCCCTTGATCATTATAGTGTCCTTCTTTGTCTCTTCTAATAGCCTTTTATTTTAAAGTCTATTTTGTCTGATATGAGAATTGCTACTCCAGCTTTCTTTTGGTTTCCATTTGCATGGAACATCTTTTTCCATCCCCTTACTTTCAGTCTGTATGTCTCTAGGTCTGAAGTGGGTCTCTTGTAGACAGCATATATATGGGTCTTTTTTGGTGTCCATTCAGCCAGTCTGTGTCTTTTGGTGGGAGCATTTAATCCATTTACAGTTAAGGTAATTATCGATATGTATGTTTCTATTCCCATTTTCTTAATTGTTTTGAGTTTGTTATTATAGGTCTTTTCCTTCTCTTGTGTTTCTTGCCTAGAGAAGATCCTTTAGCATTTGTTGTAAAGCTGGTTTGGTGGTGCTGAACTCTCTCACCTTCTGCTTGCCTGTAAAGGTTTTAATTTCTCCATCAAATCTGAATCAGATCCTTGCTGGGTAGAGTAATCTTGGTTGTAGGTTTTTGTCCTTCATCACTTTAAATATGTCCTGCCAGTCCCTTCTGGCTTGCAGAGTTTCTGCTGAAAGATCAGCTGTTAACCTTATCGGGATTCCCTTGTGTGTTATTTGTTGTTTTTCCCTTGCTGCTTTTAATATGTTTTCTTTGTATTTAATTTTTGACAGTTTGATTAATATGTGTCTTGGTGTGTTTCTGCTTGGATTTATCCTGTATGGGACTCTCTGTGCTTCCTGGACTTGATTAACTATTTCCTTTCCCATATTAGGGAAATTTTCAACTATAATCTCTTCAAATATTTTCACAGTACCTTTCTTTTTCTCTTCTTCTTCTGGAACCCCTATAATTCGAATGTTGATCCGTTTAATGTTGTCCCAGAGGTCTCTGAGGCTGTCCTCAGTTCTTTTCAGTCTTTTTTCTTTATTCTGCTCTGCAGTAGTTTTTTCCAATATTTTATCTTCCAGGTCACTTATCCGTTCTTCTGCCTCAGTTATTCTGCTGTTGATCCCTTCTAGAATATTTTTATTTTCATTTATTGTGTTGTTCATCGTTGCTTGTTTCTTCTTTAGTTCTTCTAGGCCCTTGTTAAATGTTTCTTGCATGTTCTCTATTTCCAAGATTTTGGATCATCTTTACTATCATTATTCTGAATTCTTTTTCAGGTAGACTGCCTATTCCCTCTTCATTTGTTAGGTCTTGTGGGTTTTTATCTTGCTCCTTCATCTGCTGTGTGTTTTTCTGTCTTCTCATTTTGCTTATCTTACTGTGTTTGGGGTCTCCTTTTCACAGGCTGCAGGTTCGTAGTTCCCGTTGTTTCTGGTGTGTGTCCCCAGTGTGTAAGGTTGGTTCAGTGGGTTGTGTAGGCTTCCTGGTGGAGGGGACTAGTGCCTGTGTTCTGGTGGATGAGGCTGGATCTTGTCTTTCTGGTGGGCACATCCACATCTGGTGGTGTGTTTTGGAGTGTCTGTGGACTTATTATGATTTTAGGCAGGCTCTCTGCTAATGGGTGGGGTTGTGTTCATGTCTTGCTAGTTGTTTGGCATAGGGTGTCCAGCACTGCAGCTTGCTGGTCGTTGAGTGAAGCTGGGTGTTGGTGTTGAGATGGAGATCTCTGGGAGATTTTCGCCATTTGATATTACGTGGAGCTGGGAGGTCTCTTGTGGACCAGTGTCCTGAAGTTGGCGCTCCCACCTCAGAGGCACAGCACTGACTCCTGGCTGCAGCACCAAGAGCCTTTCATCCACACGGCTTAGAATAAAAGGGAGAAAAAGTAGAAAGAAAGAAAGAGGATAAAAGAAAATCAAATAAAGTAAGGTAAAAGTAAATAAAGTTATTAAAATAAAAAAATAATTATTAAGAAAAAGAATTTTTTTAAAGTAAAAAACAAAACAAAAAACCGGACGGATAGAACCCTAGGACAAATGGTGAAAGCAAAGCTATACAGACAAAATCTCACACAGAAGCATACACATACACACAAAAAGAGGAAAAGGGGAAAAAATAATACATCTTGCTCTCGGAGTCCACCTCCTCAATATGGGATGATTAGTTGTCTATTCAGGTATTCCACAGATGCAGGGTACATCAGATTGATTGTGGAGCTTTAATCCGCTGCACCTGAGGCTGCTGGGAGAGATTTCCCTTTCTCTTCTTTGCTCTCACAGCTCCCAGGGGCTCAGCTTTGGATTTGGCCTCGCCTCTGCGTGTACGTCTCAAGAGGGCGTCTGTTCTTCGCTCAGACAGGACGGGGTTAAAGGAGCCACTGATTCGGGGGCTCCGGCTCACTGAGGCCGGGGAGAGGGAGGGGTACGGAGTGCGGGGTGAGCCTGCGGCGGCAGAGGCCGGTGTGACGTTGCACCGGCCTGAGGCGCACCGTGCGTTCTCCCAGGGAAGTTGTCCCTGGATCCCGGGACCCTGGCAGTGGTGGGCTGCACAGGCTCCCCGGAAGCGGGGTGTGGAGAGTGACGTGTGCTCGCACACAGGTTTCTTGGTGGCGGCAGCACCAGCCTTAGCGTCTCGTGCCCGTCTCTGGGGTCTGTGCTGTTAGCCGCGGCTCACGCCCGTCTCTGGAGCTCCTTTAAGCAGCGCTCTTAATCCCCCTCCAACCGAAGTCCGAGCCTCAGCTCCCAGCCCCACCCGCCCCGGCGGGTGAGCAGACAAGCCTCTCAGCCTGGTGAGTACTGGTCGGCCCCAAACCTCCTTGCGGGATCTCTCCGCTTTGCCCTCCGCATCCCTGTTGCTGCGCTATCCTCCGCTGCTCCGAAGCTTCCCCGCTCCACCACCTGCAGTCTCCGCCCGCGAAGGGGCTTCTAGCGTGTGGAAACCTTTTCCTCCTTCATGGCTCCCTCCCACTGGTGCAGGTCCCGTCCTGTTTGTCTCTGTTTTTTCTTTTTTCTTTTGCCCTACCCAGGTACGTGGGGAGTTTCTTGCGTTTTGCGAGGTCTGAGGTCTTCTGCCAGCGTTCAGTAGGTGTTCTGTAGGAGTTGTTCCACGTATAAATGTATTTCTGATGTATCTGTGGGGAGGAAGATGATCTCTGCCTCTTACTCTTCCGCCATCTTCCCCCTCTAAGTTGATGATTTTTTAGTTTCTTCAAGGACTCATAGAAGCTGGAAAGGGTTCTTTGTGAAAATCTCAGGTGGTAACAGGTGGCTTATGTGGCTGACTCAATAGAAGGTGGGCTCTCACTTGATAAGTTTGGTCAGGACCCACTTGTTTACTTATATACTGAGCAGTTGGTACACCACGCCCCCAACCCTGATCCAGTCCACATCCATTGACTATTTTTCTGGAAGCTATTGAATATTTATAGGAGGCCTTTTCAATCTGGTTGAAAAGCTCATTGACAAAGTTCCTGATTCTTATGCCTGAAGGCTCACTAGTTCCCTTGTGGGAATGTTTGCTGGTTGATTGGCGGATTGGTTTAACTTCTTTCATCTGCCTCAGCCTCATTCTGATCGCTCCTCCATGTCTTTAGAGCTATGGTAATTCTCAGGTCACTTTATTTCTCATCAGTTATTCACTCTTCACTTGGGGCAAGAGGTGTGACTTTAGATTCAGGTATTAATCTCCTAGCTCTACCCTTAAATAGCTTTATGGCTTTAGTCATTCCATGCTCTTTTCTGGACCCTTATTTCCTCATGTCCTTATTTGGAGGGAAAGAATTAGACCCGATGATGTGTGAAGGACCTTTCAGCCCTAAATTTTAGATGATGTTTTTGGCAGGTGGCAGATTTTCATATGAAACATTATTTCTTACTACTTCACTCTTTTAAGCGAGTTATTTTGTAATCACTTTCTCATCCAGCCCTCTTGAATGTATAGTTGCATTTAAGAAACTGATTCCTGGCCAATGTTGCTGCTGTTGAGAGAATGGAGAAGAGAGTGGCATGTGATAAAACTGGAAAGAGAAGTTGGAGCCTTTTAAAAAACCAAGGAAGAATTTTTCACAGGTTGAAGAATCCCTGTGGCTGTAAATGTGGAAAACAAGTTAGGAAGAGGTTGGAGTCCTTGAATATAACTCTTTTGGTTAAGAAGCCATTGCAGTGGTCTAGCAAGAGTTATTTGTCCTTTGTATTAGGTGACCATGGAGATAAAGAGAAATGAATGGATTCAGGAGCTATTTGGGAGGTGAGATTTACAGGAGTCAAGGATGACTGTTGTTGTCTGGCTTATGCCATTAGATGCACGGAGGTGTCATTCACCAAGATGTGGTACAAAAGAAGAGGACCAGGGCTTAGATAAGCAGAGGATGCATTAAATTCAGTCTTATATAATTGGGTTTGATACAACTTTGAGATATCTGGTGGAGATATCAAATAGGCATATAGGTCTGGAACTAAGAGGGGAGCTTTGGGCTGGATGTACAAATTTTGGAGTCATCAGCTAATGAACGGCCATTGAAGCCACACAGAGGTTACCTGGAGGAGAGAACATAGAGTGAAAAGAGAAGAGGGCCTAGGACTAAAGTCAAACTTTAATGGCCAGGTAGGGAAGGATACATTGGCAATGGAAGTGATTATGGAGGTAGAAGGAAAACCAGGAGGGTGTGGTGCCAGTGAAATAAGGGACTTACTTCGTGAAGCAGGAGTGGTCAATAACATCAACTCTTGTTGAGAGATTAGATGGGGGTAAAAAATGTCCATGTGATTTAACAACATGGAATTAATCCGTGACCTTCGAGCTGCTTTGGTGGAATAATAAGAGTGGAGCCAGGCTGGAGTAGGAAGAAGAGGAACTGGGCTGAAGTCACAGGGACAATGAGTGTTAAGACCTGTTACAAAATCAGTTTCTGAAGTGGATGAGAGAGATGGGGGAGTAGATCTAGGGGGATTATGGGGTTGTGTGATAATTATTTTAAAAGAAGAGAGAGACTCAAGCATACATTTATTCAACACATATTTATCAGACACTTATCTTGTGCTAAGCCCTATGTTAGGCAAAAGAGACACAGCAAAGAATTAAAAAAACCCTGTTCCAATGGAATCTGCATTCTAGTGAGAAGGTGAAGGGACAGAGACAATAAATAAACATATAAATACATAATAATCCCAGTGGTGATAGTGTATGAGGACAAAAAAAGTGAAGGAAGGTGATAGAAACTATCTGAAGTGGGGGAAATACTATTTTATACAATGAATGGTCAAGAAAGACCTCTCTGGTGTACGGTTGCCAGATTTCACAAAAAAAGATGAAGGATGCCCAGTCAACTTTGAATTTCAGGTAAACAACAAGTACTTCTCAGTATTAAGTATATCCAGTGCAATATTGGGGACATACTTATGCTAAAACATTATTTGTTGTTTACCCTGGATTTAATCTGGCAAGCCCACTCTGGTCAGATGACATTTTCCATGTTTAATGTCAGTGGAAACTCTCCTGCTAAAGAGACCAGTTGAATATAAAGGAGAGAAGGTAGGCTATACTCGAGAGTGGTCTGAAGCCCCTGAGAATCCTTAAGGGATGGGATCCAAAGCCCAGGTGGAGGGGTTTACCCTAGACCGGGGAAGGAAGAGGGGATGCATGTGGATGGGCAATGGTTTGTAAGCATGGAGGGAGAAGAGGAAGGCTTCCTGTGTGATACCTTTGATGTTTCTCTGGGAGTGGGGTGGAAAGACAGGGGCTGAGAGGTGGAGGTGTGTGGCAGGGAGATGGGTTGGAGGTTGAAGAGAGGGGAGATATGAGAAGAGGAAGAGCATGAGTTGGCATGACAGGTTGAGAGCTCTTATGAATAAGGTTGATTATTCATAATCTCCATTACCCTTATGGAGCACCCTGAAGGTGGGAGCAGAGAAGCTCAATCTACTCCCCCACTGACCCACGCTACCCCACAAGTAGGGACTACTTGTAGGACTCACTCCCAGCATCTTTGCCCTGGGACTTCTACAGAGAATTGGACCCATTAAGCATTTAAGCTATTTTCCTTTAGATAGAAAAATTGCTGCCACTGTAAAAGCTACTTTAATAGCCCTACTTAGGAAAGGAGATGAAGTTGAAGATAACGTCAGAAGAGCCATTTATGAAGCATCTAATTTTGACACACAAACTCCACCTTCACAGCCTGAAGTAAACTGGAGATCTGGCAATTAACCAGCTAATTTGAAAAATATTGACAGCCAGTCTGCATAGATAACACATTGAACTTGACTTTTGGGTTTTTGGCTTTTGCCTCCATTGTGTTTAGGTTTCTGCCTTTTACATGCTCCTTCAGTGTGGCATCTTTCCTTGTTTTAGTTGCACACAGTGCTTTTAAGAAAGAGACAAATGATTTTCAACAAGTTAAAACATATTTTATTCGCTGTTAACACTTTTCATGTCATAATCGTATTGTTGCCTTCTTAACAAGCATAATAATTGCTTTGCATTATTTCATTTATATGCAGAACATTTTTACAACATGTGTTTTCATGTTTCATAAACGCAAGGCTGAATACAGAGCTCCTTTCCAGAGGGAGAGTAACTAAGGCGAGGGTAACCTTCTTTCCTGTGAAGATTAGCTCAGCAGGCCATTACGCAGTGCCCCTATCTGTGCAAATCAAGAGCTCAGCAGGCAGCAGCATTTAGTGACATGTCCCTTCTGCGTATGACCACTTGAGTGCACGTGAGATCAGCGGCCAGCAGGAGACATGTAAATGTTCACCAACAGTGAAAAGACAGATTTGAGGTGGGGGGTAGGGGGGGAGTTCTGTGCAAAGGGCCCCACTCTTCCCTCCCCCAGGGTGAGAGCAGCACTGAAAACCTTCAGAGGCACACTTCTAGTACCATCTCTGGATGAATTTAAATACAGAGAAGAGGCTATCTGGAATAACCAGTGACTTAGAACTAAAAAAAAAGGGTCGGGGGAGGGAGAGATCAGGATGGGGAAATTTGATAGTCAAATATTTGATATTTGGTCTCCTTGGCTTCCTTGGGTCCTGTCCTCTGTGGACCTTTCCCTGGATACATTTTTACATGATGTAGAACTGAGTTTCCACCTATTATCTGTAACCATCTCATACAAATGCAGCTTTAGGCAGAAGTAAGTCTTCTGGAGTTTGTGGAGTGAGTGAGGGAGCAGAGGGAAATTTTCTCCAGGCCAGATGTTAGGAAATGTTGTCTTATATGTGAGAGAGAAAGACTGGTCCTCTGTCAGCTTTCTGGGTGTTTCTATACAAAATCACTCTGGTTGATCAAAATCCTATGAGGAATTGCTGCCTGGTTGTGACTGGGATCTTTGTATCTTTCATAGAGTCAGAGAATTCAGATGTGAAAGAGACCTGAATAAGAACCTTCTCCAGTGTTCCTGAGACGGCGTACTGGACTACGCTGGTAGGTCACAATCACTTGTGAACAAAGTGTCAAAGTTTTGCGCATCAGAAGGGATTAAAGATTATCCTTAGGTTAATAATTCCCTCACGTTCCCTCACTTGCATTCTGATGTGTTTTCTTGCCTGGGTGACAAAGTGAAGGTGCCACTTCCTATAGCCTGTGTGTATCTGTGACCGTGGGCTGTGCTTGTGAACAATATCTACTATGAAGATAAAGGTTGAGAATTCAGTCACCATTGGTATATGGCTGTCCCACATCCACAGGCCCCCTGGCAGGGTCTAGGTTCTGCTGCAGTGTTAGCAACACCCCGTCCAAGTACTTGGGGATGTGGCCTCAGAGATCTAACAGGCAGCCTATGGTTTTGTACTTTTACCAGAGTGGTGGGTAGTAGCAGAGGCCAACTACCCTTGACCTCTGTCTTCCAGCCCTTGGACAAGAAAAAGGATTGCATTGGTTTGGGGAGGATTGTAAACCGTATATCCCAACCCTGTCTTTAGGAGAAGATCCCATTAAATGTCACCGCTTACCCTAAGACGTGGGAGTAAAGCAAATTCTGCTGTACCATCTCTTGTGTTGCACAGACAAAATGAAGTGGAGAATGGTCCAATTAATTAGAGCATATGAAGAACTTGGAAAATTAAGGCCAAGACCCATATATTCCTCTTACTTCCCTCTTATAAAAACTTTACTGTTCCATTTTATTTTAAATTTGTAGATAGCATATCAGAGGTAGAAAATTCAGCTTCCACTTTCTTAGTAAAAATTTCAGCTCTGTCCCTTGCCAGAAAGACCTGCTATTACTCCACTGCTATTTCAGGGACAATTTAAAATAAAGTAAAACAAACATAACACAGATACATATACAAAACAAGAAACAAAAGCTCATATTTATTCTGTGTATCAGAGTACATCAATACATCTTTCTTTCACATACGTCACTTTATAGTTTCTAACATTCAATTCTGATTTACTTGCAAGAGTAACATATGAGATTTAAATAATTTATTTTAGAATATAAGTTATCAGCTGAATAAGTAGAGGTTACTCATTGGATAAAAATGAATTTTCCCCTTTGAGAGTACCCATTAGATGTTGCCTTGTACATTCAGTTATCAACAGTTCTTTCTAAACCCATGCAATAAATCAATTTTCAAATGATGATGTTGACTGCATTACAGGAATTGTATTACTTCTCTCTCTGTATATCTACCAAGTGTTAAATACATTGAGAGCTTAGAAGCTAAAACCAATATAGTTAGGTCATTTATATTTGATAAATAATGAAAATAATCCACTATATTTAGACCGAGTCTTACGGTTGACAAAGCACTTTATCATGTATTATCTTCCTTGGACTTTACAAAAGACCATAGAAAAAGGAATCGCTAAACAAATTATGTAACATCCAGGCAATGTAGTATTTTGCAACCATTAAAACAGTATCATGGGGACTTCCCTGGTGGTCCAGTGCATAAGACTCCGAGCTCCCTATGCAGGGGGCCCGGCATTCGATCCTTGGTTGGGGAACTAGATCCCGCATCCATGCCACAACTAAGAAGTTTGCAAGCCATAACTAAAGATCCCGCATGCCGCAACAAAGATCCTGTATGCTGCAACTAAGACCTGGCACAGCCTAAATAAATAAATATTAAAAAAAAAACAAAACAGGACCATTAGGAACCAAGATGGCAGAGTAGAAGGACGTGCTCTCACTCCCTGTTGTGAGAACGCCAGAATCACAACTAGCTGCTGGACAGTCATCGACAGGAAGACACTGGAACTCACCAAAAAAGATACCCCACATCCAAAGACAAAGGAGAAGCCACAATGAGACGGTAGGAGGGGCGCACTCACAGTAAAATCAAATCCCATAACTGCTGAGTAGGTGACTCAGACTGGAGAACATTTATACCACAGAAGTCCACCCACTGGAGTGAAGGTTCTGAGCCCCACATCAGGTTCCCAACCTGGGAGTCTGGCAATGGGAGGAGGAATTCCTAGAGAATCAGACTTTGAAGGCTAGTGGGATTTGATTGCAGGATTTGGACAGGACTGGAGGAAACAGTGACTCCACTCCTAGAGGGCACACACAAAGTAGTGTGCGCATCGGGACCCAGGGGAAGGAGCAGTGACCCGAGGGGAGACTGAACCAGACCTACCTGCTAGTGTTGGAGGGACTCCTGCAGAGGTGGGTGGTGGCTGTGGCTCACCGTGGGTACAAGGACACTGGCAGCAGAAGTTCTGGGAATTACTCCTTGGAGTGAGCCCTCCCAGAGTCCTCCATTAGACCCACAAAAGAGCCCAGGGAAGCTTCAGTGTTGGGTTGCCTCAGGCCAAACAACCAACAGAGAGGGAACCCAGCCCCATGCATCAGCAGTCAAGCGGATTAAAGTTTTACTGAGCTCTGCCCACCAGAGCAACAGTCTGCACTACTCACCACCAGTCCCTCCCATCAAGCCTCTTAGATGGCCTCATCCACCAGAGGGCAGAGAGCAGAAGCAAGAAGAACTACAATCCTGCAGCCTGTGGAACAAAAACCACATTCACAGAAACACAGACAAGATGAAAAGGTAGAGGGCTATGTACCAGATGAAGGAACAAGATAAAACCCCAGAAAAACAACTAAATGAAATGGAGATAGGCAAACTTCCAGAAAAACAATTTGGAATAATGATAGTGAAGATGATCCAGGACCTCGGAAAAAGAATGGAGGCAAAGATCGAGAAGACGCAAGAAATGTTTAACAAAGACCTAGAAGAATTAAAGAACAAACAAGCAGAGATGAACAATACAATAACTGAAATGAAAACTCCACTAGAAGAAATCAATAGCAGAATAACTGCGGCAGAAGAACGGATAAGTGACCTGGAAGACAGAATGTTGGAATTCACTGCTGCGGAACAGAATAAAGAAAAAAGAATGAAAAGAAATGAAGACAGCCTAAGAGACCTCTGGGACAACATTAAATGCAACAACATTCGCATTATAGGGGTCCCAGAAGGAGAAGACAGAGAGAGAAAGGACCTGAGAAAATATTTGAAGAGGTTATAGTTGAAAACTTCCCTAACATGGGAAAGGAAATAGCCACCCAAGTCCAGGAAGTGCAGAGAGTTCCATACAGGATAAACCCAAGGAGAAACACGCTGAGACACATAGTAATCAAACTGACAAAAATTAAAGACAAAGAAAAATTACTGAAAGCAGCAAGGGAAAAATGACAAATAATATACAAGGGAACTCCCATAAGGTTAACAGCTGATTTCTCAGCAGAAACTCTACAAGCCAGAAGGCAGTGGCATGATATACTTAAAGTGATGAAAGGGAAGAACCTACAACCAAGATTACTCTACCCAGCAAGGATCTCATTGACATTCGATGGAGAAATCAAAAGCCTTACAGACAAGCAAAAGGTAAGAGAATTCAGCACCACCAAACCAGCTCTACAACAAATGCTAAAGGAACTTCTCTAAGTGGGAAACACAAGAGAAGAAAAGGACCTACAAAAACAAACCCAAAACAATTAAGAAAATGGTCATAGGAACATACATATCGATAATTACCTTAAACGTGAATGGATTAAATGCTCCAACCAAAAGACACAGGCTTGCTGAATGGATACAAAAACAAGACCCATCTATATGCTGTCTACAAGAGACCCACTTTAGATCTAGGGACACATACAGACTGAAAATGAGGGGTTGGAAAAAGATATTCCATGCAAATGGAAATCAAAAGAAAGCTGGAGTAGCTATACTCATATCAGATAAAATAGACTTTAAAATAAAAAATGTTACAAGAGACAAGGAAGGACACTACATAATGATCAAGGGATCAATCCAAGATGAAGATATAACAATTATAAATATATATGCACCCAACATAGGGCACCTTAATAAATAAGGCAACTGCTAATAGCTATAAAAGAGGAAATCGACAGTAACACAAAAATAGTGGGGGACTGTAACACCTCACTTACACCAATGGACAGATCATCCAAAGTGAAAATAAATAAGGAGACAGAAGCTTTAAATGACACAATAGACCAGGTAGATTTATTTGATATTTACAGGACAGTCCATCCAAAAACGGCAAATTACACTTTTTTCTCAAGTGCGCATGGAACATTCTCCAGGATAGATCACATCGTGGGTCACAAATCAAGCCACAGTATATTTAAGAAAATTGAAATCATATCAAGCATCTTTTCTGACCACAATGCTTTGAGATTAGAAATGAATTACAGGGAAAAAAAAATCAAAAACACAAACACATGGAGGCTAAACAATACACTACTAAATAACCAAGAGATCACTGAAGAAATCAAAGAGAAAATCAAGAAATACCTAGAGATGGGGGCTTCCCTGGTGGCGCAGTGATTGAGAGTCCACCTGCCGATGCAGGGGACACGGGTTTGTGCCCCGGTCTGGGAGGATCCCATGTGCCGCGGAACGGCTGGGCCCGTGGGCCATGGTCACTGAGCCTGCGCGTCCGGAGCCTGTGCTTCGCAATGCGAGAGGCCACAGCAGTGAGAGGCCCGCATACCGCAAAAAAAAAAAAAAAAAAAGAAATACTTAAGAGACGAATGACAATGAAAACAGGACGGTCCAAAACCTATGGGATGCAACAAAAGCAGTTCTAAGAGGGAAGTTTAAAGCTATACAAGCCTACCTCAAGAAACAAGAAAAATCACAAATTCACAATCTAACGTTACACCTAAAAGATCTAGAGAAAGAAGAACAAAGAAAACCCAAAGTTGGCAGAAGGAAAGAAATCATAAAGATCAGAGCAGAAAGAAAACAATAGCAAAGTTCAATAAAACTAAAAGCTGGTTCTTTGAGAAGATAAACAAAATTGATAAACCATTAGCCAGACGCATCAAGAAAAAGAGGGAGAGGACTCAAATCAATAAAATTAGAAATGAAAGAAGAGAAGTTACAACAGACACTGCAGAAATACAAAGCATTCTAAGAGACTACTACAAGCAACTCTATGCCAATAAAATGGACAACCTGGAAGAAATGGACAAGTTCTTAGAAAGGTATAACCTTTCAAGACTGAACCAGGAAGAAATAGAAAATATGAACAGACCAATCACAAGTAATGAAATTGAAACTGTGATTAAAAATCTTCTAACAAACAAAAGTCCAGGACCAGATGGCTTCACAGGTGAATTCTATCAAATGTTTAGAGAAGAGCTAACACCCATCCTTCTCAAACTCTTCCAAAAAGTTGCAGAGGAAGGAACACTCCCAAACTCATTCTATGAGGCCACCATCACCCTGATACCAACACCAGACAAAGATACTACAAAAAAAGAAAATTACAGACCAATATCACTGATGAATATAGACTCAAAAATCCTCAACAAAATACTAGCAAACAGAATCCAACAACACATTAAAAGGATCATACACCATGATCAAGTGGGATTTATCCCAGGGATGCAAGGATTCTTCAATATACATAAATCAATCAGTGTGATAAACCATATTAACAAATTGAAGAAGAAAAACCATATGATCATCTCAATAGATGCAGAAAAAGCTTTTTACAAAATTCACACCCTTTTATGATAAAAACTCTCCAGAAAGTGGGCATAGAGGGAAACTACCTCAACATAATAAAGGCCATATACGACAAACCCACAGCAACATCATTCTCAGTGGTGAAAAACTGAAAGCATTTCCTCTAATATCAGGAACAAGACAAGGGTGTCCCCTCTTACCACTATTATTCAACATAGTTTTTGAAGTCCTAGCCATGGCAATCAGAGAAGAAAAAGAAATAAAAGGAATACAAATTGGAAAAAAAGAAGTAAAACTGTCACTGTTTGCAGATGACATGATACTATACATAGAGAATCCTAAAGATGCCACCAGAAAACTACTAGAGCTAATCAATGAATTTGGTAAAGTTGCAGGATACAAAATTAATGCACAGAAATCTCTTGCATTCCTATACACTAGCAATGAAAGATCAGAAAGAGAAATTAAGGAAACAATTCCATTCACCATTGCAACAAAAAGAATAAAATACCTAGGAGTAAACCTATCTAAGGAGGTAAAAGACCTGTACTCAGAAAACTATAAGACACTGATGAAAGAAATTAAAGATGATACCAACAGATGGAGAGATATACCATGTTCTTGGATTGGAAGAATGAACATTGTGAAAATGACTATACCACCCAAAGCAATCTACACATTCAATGCAATCCCTATCAAATTACCAATGGCATTTTTTACAGAACTAGAACAAAAATCTTAAAATTTGTATGGAGACACAATAGACCTCGAATAGCCATAGCAGTCTTGAGGGAAAAAAACGGAGCAGGAGGAATCAGGCTCCCTGACTTCTGATTATACTACAAAGCTACAGTAATCAAGACAGTATGGTACTCGCACAAAAACAGAAACATAGATCGATGGAACAAGATAGAAAGCGCAGAGATAAACCCATGCACCTATGGTCAACTAATCTATGACAAAGGAGGCAAGGATATACAATGGAGAGAAGCCAGTCTCTTCAATAAGTGGTGCTGGGAAAACTGGACAGCTACGTGTAAAAGAATGAAATTAGAACACTCCCTAACACCATACACAAAAATAAACTCAAGATGGATTAGAGACCTAAATGTAATACCAGACACTATAAAACTCTTAGAGGAAAACATAGGAAGAACACTCTTTGACATAAATCACAGCAAGATCTTTTTTGATCCACCTCTTAGAGTAATGGAAGTAAAAACAAAAATAAACAAATGGGACTTAATGAAACTTCAAAGCTTTTGCGCAGCAAAGGAAACCATAAACAAGATGAAAAGACAACCCTCAGAATGGGATAAAATATTTGCAAATGAATCAACGGACAAAGGATTAATCTCCAAAATATATAAACAGCTCACGCAACTCGATATTAAGGAAACAAACAACCCAGTCGAAAAATGGGCAGAAGATCTAAATAGACAATTCTCCAAAGAAGACATACAGATGGCCAAGAAGCACATGAAATGCTGCTCAACATCACTAATTATTAGAGAAATGCAAATCAAAACTACAATGAGTATTACCTCACACCAGTTAGAATGGGCATCATCAGAAAATCTACAAACGACAAATGCTGGAGAGGGTGTGGAGAAAAGGGAACCCTCTTGCACTGTTGGTGGGAATGTAAATTGATACAGCCACTATGGAGAACAGTATGGAGGTTCCTTAAAAAACTAGAAGTAGAATTACCATATGATCCAGCAATCCCACTACTGGGCATATACCCAGAGAAAACCATAATTCAAAAAGATGCATACACCCCAATGTTCATTGCAGCACAATTTAGAATAGCCAGGTCATGGAAGCAACCTAAATTCCCATCGACAGATCAATGGATAAAGAAGATGTGGTATATATATACAATGGAATATTACTCAGCCATAAAAAGGAACGAAATTGGGTCATTTGTAGAGACGTGGATGGATCTAGAGACTGTCATACAGAGTGAAGTAAGTCAGAAAGAGAAAAACAAATATTGTATATTAACGCATGTATGTGGAACCTAGAAAAATGATACAGATGAACTGGTTTACAGGGCAGAAATTGAGACACAGATGTAGAGAACAAATGTATGGACACCAAGGGGGGAAAGCGGCGGGCGGTGTGGGTGTGGGTGTGATGAATTGGGAGATTGTGATTGACATGTATACACTGATGTGTATAAAACTGATGACTAATAAGGACCTGCTGTATAAAAAAATAAATAAAATTAAATTAAAAAGTTAAAAAAAACCCAGGATCAGTATGAAGTGGAATGATGCCATATTGTTGAGTAAAGGAAAACATTATAGAACAACATGTACAGCATGATTCCATTTTTTATTAAAAATTATAAAGTGTGATCCTTACATATATTTAATTAAATATTTATTATGTATTGGTATGAGACTAGAAAAATATGCTTCCAGTTCTGGGATGGTATTAGAGGGGTAGAGAAGGAACACTACCACTCCTGTTTGTATCTACTTCAGAAAGCACAGTTAAATTATGAGTGATTTAACTATTTTATGTCTTTCTGCATTTTTCAAATGGAAAACTATAAAAAATAGTGTCTTCATTTTGAGGATGAAAAAGCAAGGCTTGGAGATTTTAAATGGCTCTTGCAAAGCCATGCTGCTTACTCCTAGAACCCAGGCCTCCTGATTCTCTAGCAGCCGCTTTGGCCACAGTATGCCCAGAAGAGAGCATTTGAACTGTTGACTAGGTTGGGAAATATTCACAAGCTTCAAACTCTACTCTTTGATGTTCTTTCACCTTAAGACTTCTTGGTCTACAGCAACTGTGTTTTAGCCTAGTTAGCATATTAAAATATAAAATAAAAGCTGCTAACTGCCTGTATTTTCTTTCTGGGAAGAAGGCAGCCTACTTGAGTGTGTCCGGATGGAAATCCAGAAGTTTGTGTTCCTACCCGAGTTGTACATGTTGGGTGAACCACCAAACACTGTATCTCAGTTTCCTCACCTGTGAAAATATTGTGCTGACCTACTTTCTCGGGATAGCTGGGTCGGCTACTTCATGATTTAAAACTGCTTTGAAAATACAAAGCTTCATTGAAATTGTTTGTCAAGAGTTCTTCCTGTCTTAAAGCTTCCTTCCTTCTCATGCCCTTCTCTGGCATATAAGCCCTATAGGCTTGGTATTTTTCTAAACTAAAAGTCTACAGAATTAAGCAGTAATTTTCAAGTCAGAAATATGTCCTCTGGTATTTGGTTCAGATGAGAATGGAGTCATTCTTTCTCTTAAACCTAAATGCAAAATGTGTGTGTGTATGTGCACGTGCACTTGTGTATTTAACACAATCAAGCAGAAGCCCATTGGGCCTGGAGGTAGCTTGGGATGCTAGCATCATGTGGGCACTTCCCTGGCTTCACATGGCATTGTGAGGCTTCACATCACCTGGACAGTAAGAATTAGTAGCACAGCCTAAAGAGGGGAGACAGAAAATGTTTTCTGTTCTTCTGTCTCCCCTTGTTCACCTTCCCTGCCTGTCTCATGATTGTACTCTGTGCCAGTCTATGGGGGCAGTGGAGGCAAAGTATCATAAAGCACAACAGCACTAAGAAGAAGAAAAAGAGGGAATTCCTTGGCAGTCCAGTGCTTAGGACTCTGTGCTTTCACTGTCCAGGGCCCAGGTTCAATCCCTGGTCAGAGAACTAAGATCCCACAAGCCACATGTCATGGGCAAAAAAAAAAAAAAGAAAAAGAAAAAGAAAAAACGATCAGGGAAGGGAAGCTGAGGGTTTGCATGAGCTGCTTTCACCAATTAAAATATGTTGAGTGAAAGGAAAAGCCTCCACTGAGAGCAGAGTGCCTCTTCCACCCCACCTCCCACCCTGACAGGGTCAAGGGATGATGAGGAGATGCGGGTGGTCACATTATAAGTCCACCCCCATGGAACACTTTAAACACGGGTGTGGCATAGATCTGAGGAATGTCAACCTTCTGAGTTATAGCTGGAATCCCCTCAATTGCTCCCTCTTTCATATTTGAATATTTTCAAAATTTTCTCAGTGTTGATCTTGAGTTTTTGGTTAGTAAAAATGTCTTTCTCCAAGTATATTATAATTTCCTTGGGCCATAAACATCCTGTAACTCTCCCAATACCTACACCTGTGCTCTATGTATAGCAGGCAATTCAGAATGATTAAAGAAAATAGTTCTACATGCTGTCCAGCGTGTGTCAACTGTTCTGCGATTCTGGGATGGTATCTCCAGACTCCTGCCAGCTTATTCCAGCAATGTGTATGGTTTTTGTTCAGGGGAGTTTCTTTGGTTAATGATCATCCCTAGCACATTCATGAAGACCCCACAAAACCCATTTTAAGAAAAAGAGAACCAGTTCTTTTTCCTCTCCAACATGCTCTCAGATTCTTTTAAGTTGTGTTTTCTTAGATTTTTGAGGAAGAAAGGAATCTCCATGGTCTTCTCGCCCAGTCACTCACTGGGTTTCCAAAATCCCTCCCCAACTTCTCCGTGAGGTGGGCTCCCAGCCTCTGGTTGAAGCCTTCCAGAGACAGGCAGCTCTTTCCTTCTTTGAACAGCTCTGACAGAAAGGACTCTACTATGTTGCGTGGACACAAGTCCACCCTGGAGTTCTGCCTCCCATGACCTTGGAGAATAAGCCGGATTGCTCTTGAAGATGACTCTCACGGGTTTCTTCCATCTCAGAAGCCATCCTCAAGTCTTTTCTCCTCCTCGCTGAACAGTCTTGCTTCCTTCCAAAAGAGAGCTGCTTGGCTGCTGCCAGTGTCATGCCTTGTGGGACAGAGATGAAGCCCTCTGACTCCTGGAACCCAAGCAGCCCTGTTTGTGGAAGAAATGTGAGCATTCACACCTTCTTGCCTTTGCACTCGAGGAGCCCATGCCCAGTCCTCCCGCTGAGGGCGGACACTCAGGGCGTGTGCCCACCCTGCTTTCCTCCATCCGCATGTGCCCTGGGAGACAGGCCAGTGCTTGCACCCTCTCTGAGGCCTGAGCAAGAGCGAGACTTGGCGTGATGACTGAGGATAACAACACTCATAGCCCAGCTTCTTGTTAACCACAACCCCTACCTTAGGAGCTCATTGTTCAAAGTATAAGGAGAACCATGTTTTCCGCTAATGTAAGACCCAAGTTTAATCTAACTAGTTAGAATAATTACAGTGTTCCCGGGTATGGTGCCCCTCACGATATGGGACCATCATGTTCTTTGTCACTGCAGATGCTCATAAATACAGCCGGAGGAAACAAACCAGGACTGAATAAAGCCAGGCTAGTGGGAGTTTTGTTTCTCATTTTGTTTTAAAGTTAGTCATAGAATTATGGCCTAGGGAGACTAAAGCACCTAACACATCACCGACTCCATTCCTTGACTAATGAAGGAGAAATAAGATAGTATATTCTGTTCGCTTTGGGTTCACATGGTAAACGTTTTGATTTAGGATGGTTTGTGTAAAGCTAAGCTGGGCATATTCAAGTGTACCTTACATGAACTATCCTGTAATCTTTGATTCTAGGAGAAACATGTTCAGAATTATCCAGGGCTGGAGCTACCTAGAGCAGGAAATGAAAGTGCTAGCCTGTAACATTCAGTCAACCTGATTCCCCCAGTGTCTTCTCATTGGCCTCTCAGGCTGGATCACTCTCTGGGCCTGGCTGTGTTCCCTGGCAGCAAAGCCAGGTAAGTAGTTAAA
The DNA here is from genome assembly GCF_949774975.1 of Lagenorhynchus albirostris. Lineage (NCBI taxonomy): Eukaryota > Metazoa > Chordata > Mammalia > Artiodactyla > Delphinidae > Lagenorhynchus > Lagenorhynchus albirostris. Next base: position 54,762,222 of record NC_083102.1, on the reverse strand, counting down.
AAGTTTCCTACCTGCCCCATTTGGACACATTTGCACAAACTGGGTCTTCAGCTATAAGAACAAATGCCAACAAATGACCTCCAACATTCGCACAACAAATAAAACTCAAAAGTGTAGTATAAGGTCTTTTGCCTTTGGTACATTTCCTTCCCTCCCCCCTTCACCAGGCATTGTGCTAGGCACTGGGACTGCAGGATGAACAAGGTCTGGGCCCTGCCTTGTTCTCACAGTCGAGATGGGATGAAGAATCAGCTATGATAATCCAGTGTGCTGACTGCTGGAACAGAGGGTGCTGAGGCACACTGGGGAGGGGAGGAGGGTCGAAGGGCTGGGGTGTTGAGGGTGGGATGGAAGGCTTTGAGGAGACCTGATCCTGAAACTGAAACTCTAAAGATGAGTAGGAGTCAGCCTGATGCTTGAAGTAAAGAGGGACATTAAGGGCAGAGTGAATAACGTATGCAAAGGCACTGCCAGAGAGGTAGGGGGAAAGTCAGGAAGGAGGGATGGCACAGGAAAGCTAGGATTAACAGTGTCACATGGCACAGGGTCAAGTAATGTCGGGACTGGACAGTATTTCCTGGCTACCAGGAGGCCCTGAGCCTCCAGACCCTGCCTGCAAACCTCTAGCAGTTGGAGCATCAATCGCATGGAAGTGCATAGAGTTGGGGGAGACCTTGGAGACCCTCAAGTCCAGCCTTCCTCCCATTGTGGGAACTTTCCTATGGCCTTCTGACTGGGGCCTTTCAATCTAAGCCTCATCACTTCCAGAGTCAGGGAGTCCCACCAAATCTCAAGGCCAAGCCAACTTCAGTGGTTAACAAGTTCTTATTTACACAGACAGTAGCTGGGGCCAGATATTTAAGAACAGATAGCCTTGGTTGTGTGTGCCTACCTTAACTTCAGAATGTGGCTTTCTCCGTCTATTGGAACTGTTCTTTACTCATCTTGGGCTCATAGTACCTGATAGTTACAACAGCTACCATTTATTGAAACCTGTTATGTACCAGACACTACAACAGTGTCAGGCTCTATGTATGTTTTCTCATTTAATCTTCCCAGCAATCTTTTTGAGGTAGGTGTACAGATGTGGTTCTTTGTTTTGGCAAACTACAGACACTGATTCAGCTAACTTATGCAAAAACATGATCTATTGGCAGAACATGGGGTAGCTCATAAAATTGAAGAAGCTGAAAAACCAGGCCCCAAGAAGGACAACAGCCTGGTAGCTCAGGAAATTCTGGCATCAGGAACTGATGGACAGTCCCTTCATGATGTCATTTTCAGAAGGAATCAACTCCAACCATTTTCCATCCTTGGGTCACCCCACTCAGGTTTAAAATTCCAGGGAGGCAAAGTTTGATTGTCCAGGGATAGGCAGGCCACCATGATTGACACGAGGACTCTACTTGACTTGGAGGAAATCAAGGTGATTTTCCTAGAGCAGGGAGAGCGAATTCTGAGTGGACATAACAGCTGTCCATTAGCACAGGTGACATCATCCCTGTTTACAGACCAGGAAACTGCAACTCAGAGAGGCCAAGCAAATCTCTCAGAGTTACACAGACAATAAATGGCATAGCCAGGGTTTCAACCTAGACTCTCCTGACTCCAAAGTCCAGGTACTTCCCATTCCTCCTTGCTGCCTGTTTGCCTGAACTGCATATGGATATTGATATTTAGAGTCAAGCTATGCCTGGTAGGTGGAAACTTTGCTCTCAGTCCTGTGTCTGGGTCAGTCTCCATTAGTTCCCATCCCAGTTCTTAGGGAATGGCTCCAGAAACATCTTTCTGTCCCCTCACATGAGCCTATTTTGCTGTGAGGAAGTGGCCATGCTCTGTTTGCCCTAGTAGGAGACAAGGGAATAGTAAAACACACCCCATCTCTCCAATGTCTCCAATGTTTTGCCCTTGGGAGCAACACACAATACTCCCTTCTGTACTTGCTGACCTTCTAAATATTTGAAAAGAGCTATCTGTGCCACCCAGATCTTCTCTTCAAAAAGCTAAATATTCCCATTCCTTTAACGATTCCTCATACTGCTGTCCCATATGACAACATGGGGATAATTTCCATATGTTGGCTAATTCTCCAAAACTTACATCAGATGAGAATCTGGCCCTGTATGAAAAGAAACTCTTTCCACTTGCTTTCTCTTTCTGATTCATTAGATTTCATATAAACCTTTCTGATGACTACCTGCTGTTTTCTAATTCAGCTGCAACCCAATATGACTCACTAGGCAAAATTCTTACTCTTTAGTCTTCATTTATCATTTCCCACCAACCCAGGGCCCTGAAAAGCACCCTTCAGGAGCCATAGCCAATGGGCAATATATGTCCACTAAAAATGCCAAGTTTTGATTCTTTACCATGTTCCAGTTTATATATGGTCATATGACTTTAAAATCAAGGTTTTTGTTCAATGTAAATAACTTTAAGTTTGAACAGCTGTAATCACATCCTCCAAAGAAAATGCCCTGGAACTTGATTGAGGGTGTTGTATGCCAGATTCTCCTCCTAAAATCTCTTTAATTGTTCTTTACATTTTTCAAAAAGGAAAGTAGAGATTTGAAAATTGTTTTGAGGTTTTGAACATTTACAGGGCATTTCCTCATAAAGACATTAATTGCCCTGTTTCTGAAACAAAGTGTCTGATTATATAAATCGTCATGGAACCTCCAAATTTGAGTTGGAAGAAAGGGAAAAGAAGGAGAATTGCAAATGTAGGGAAAGAAGTTTAGGATTTTTCTGGTCTGAATCTTATAGCTGGGCAGCTTGGAAGACTGGAGCTGGCACGTTATAGAATTAAATAAATACCGAGGAGCTGGACTGACTGACTCCATATCCTAGGCTCAGCATGTGACCAGCCCAGTGAAACATTCCCATCCTCTTGCTTTTCAGAACATGGTTCAAAATTCACCGTTTATGATCTGCACATCATAGAAAATGAACTGAACTCAAACAGTGACACTTATTGTCGGCTCTGCCATCAGTGAACTGTCTATCTTTGAACAAATTACTACCTGATTTTAAAGCCCCTTTCCATAAAACCATTGGTCAGTGAGCATCTCTTTAGAGAGACGATCTTTAAGGATGAGTCTGTGGTAAGAGGAAGGAGCAGTTTCTATTGCTATATTGTGTTATTCCACCTGGAACAAAGGGAGAGAAAGTTCCTCCCAGCTCTCTGCTTCACTGGACTTAGTATATGCAGGCTGAAGAATGAATTGCTAAACAAAGCAGGTAGCTTCTGTGGTCACTGGTCATCAGGTTTATGGAATGTAGAAACTCACAAGTGGAAGCCCCATTAGGAATCATCTGGGCAAACCTTTGCCTGTCACAAAAATTGCCTCCACAGATCACTGAGCAGTGGCTAAGATGGTGGCTACTTCAGTACATTGGGGTAGGGCTTCTGCCACCTTCCAAAGCAGCTCATTCTGTTCTGAGATGCTTCTAAATGTTATACCCTTTCAGTATTGAACTGAAGTCTACCACCTCTTGATTAGGGTATGCCCTCTAGAGCCACAGAAAATAATACCTGCACTGTTCCTGAGCTCTCCAATTTCTTTCAACTGCTTTTTATATCACTTAATTCCCAGACCCCTTACTTCCTTGGTCACCTTTTTAGTGCACACTTCATTTTGTTGCAATCCCTTGTGCATAATTTGAATCTAATCCTCCTACTGTGTGAGCATCCTTAGACATGTAGAAGTCTAGAGTATAAGCTCTACGAGGGAAAAGGCTGTGTTTGTTTCACCAGCAACTAGTAATGCCTGAAATGTAGGTACTCAAAAAATATTTTCTGAGTGAATGACTGACCTTTTCTTTAGTTGCCTTGTATAGAACTCTAAGGAATGTCGGAAGTCTGCTCTCCTCCTAACAGGATGGGAAGTTATGCCCTTTGTGTTTAATTTGAATAAAGAGAATGTCTCTTTCTCACAGGCAGAGCCAGGTTAGACTTGCTCGAAGGCCAGTAAGTTATGCTTTAAAATGTTAAACTACGTGGAAACATGATTACCAGAGAATAACTTAGACATTGGCAACTTTGGCTCAACATGTGTTGTACTGATGTTTTCCAGTACCTTTGTGATTCATACAATTTTCTAGGCTCTTGATTAACAAGAGAAAAATTTATAAATCAGCAAAAGAACCGTGGAATTTTGCCTTACTCAATGTAAGTAATCACCTGAAATCTGCAGAAGTTCAGCTCCGGCACCTGGCTACACAGCTGAATGAATAATTCACTAATTACTTTGTTGTGCACCCCTCTAAGTGATTTTGGGGATGAGTGGGTGTTTGAGGGACTCCAGTGGAGTAAAATACAGCTGTCGAATTTTTTAACATTCACTTGAAAAGCAAAGAACACAAAAAGCCCATGATTTCACCTCAACATTTCCAGCCTCCACGGACAGCCTCTAGCTCGTCCTTCACCAATAGGAGACCCAGGTCTTCTCTCCACCACGGCCAAATGCGATCTATGACTTAACTCTCTGGGAAGTGCTGTTGATCAGCAGGCACCTCCCTTTGAGGACAAGAAAACGATCTACTAATGGGACTTATTGTCCTTCTTCCATAAGACCACTTCCAGTTTTAGTGAAATTGAGTTATTGTGAACATATTTTTCTGTGGTGCTGTCTCACAGTGAGCTCTGTGTGTGTGTGTTTGTGCGTGTGTGCGTGTATGTGTAGACATGTGTACCTTGTTTCGTTTTCTACTCTCACAAATAGCCAGGAGACTGCAGAGAGCATGGCCAATCAGTCCTCCAATTCCTGGCAAGGAATTACAAACTGTAGGAAATCAGCTTTAAAAGCTTTTCTGGCCCCTCACATTATTATTAAGCTAAACCTAACAAGGATCTGAGTGGGGCAAAGGAGGCAGTATACTTTATGAGGAAACTAGTCTAAAACTATTTAAAGACATAGTATCTAAAAATTCTGTTGAAAAAGAGAGTTCTCAATACCTTCTTCTCTTCCTAAAGTTCGAAATAACCCTTAACGCCAATATAATGACAGCATTTATTTCTAATAACATCTTTTTTGTCAGCCCTCTCCAACCTCAACCTTGTATATCTCCTGCCACTAGAAACCACCTCTTTTAAACTAAAAAACAAACAAAAAAAAGACTGTAAAACAAAAAGAAAAGCAAAGACTCATGATCGTATGATTCTAGTTTTTAACAAAGACCAACAGTTTATTATAGAAAAATATAAATTAAATGACTAACAACAAAATCTGTTCTTTACTTGGTGATCCTGGGCTGACTTTTCCTGAGATGACTTCTCTTTGTTTTCACTGGGAAGCAATACCTATTGAGGGACAGAATTCTGTCTGTAAAAAAATGATTACAATTCACAGAGAAGATTAAATTTTCACCAACAAGCTTTTCATTTTTCTTAAACTTCCTAGACCAAAATCCCACTAGACTCTACGTCTGCAACTCCCACAGAAGGATTTCACTAAGGGCTTTGGCTCTCTTCCTTCCAATTCCTGCTTTTCCTAATGCTCTTGGTGGGAATTCTCACTCACTCTAGGGACTGGGAGTAGAAGGGCCTTCATACTGTGAAGTTCAAGGCTTCTATAAAAGAAGGTCAGACAGCATAACCACAACTGGGGTTAAATAAAGGCCCAGGGGAAAAGGCAAAATAATTCTGGGGCAAACTCCCAGGTTTTACTGAGGACTTGTTGATTTTAGTTTTCTTTTCTGCTTTTATTCAGATAAAAGTTTTCATGTAAGGTGTTTATATGTGACTTCTTACCTTTCAAGTGATTACTGAAAAGTATGCAGTGGCAAGACTTTAATCCCAAACTGTCTATCTCTCCAGCATCAGAGCTTACAATTTTTGGTACAGAGAGCAGAACATGCCATTGTAATGTTATTTACTTGTTTATAGGTCTGTCTCTCCTACTCAGCTGGAAACTTTATCGAAGGCAAGAACTCTGCCCTTTGTGTCTTTTTATCCCCAAAGCCTTGTTTAATGCCTGGTACATAGCCAATAAGTATTTGTTTAATTAATCCATGAAGGTAAATTGAAAGGATGCCATTGGCATTAATTGTTATTACTGGCAAGACCTTCTGTAGGCAGATAAATGGCCCCATGATGGCTCTGGTAACCACCCTGTCTTTTGAGACCCAGTGTTAAGCCCTTTTTCACTCTCCTTCCCAAGCATGGAGCCTGAGAAGGCTCAGTTTGATTTCCATATTTGGATCATGCTGAGTGCAGACCCCAGTTCTATAATCCATTTCTTTCTGAGGCTGTTGGCACCTGCGGAGTCAGGAAGTAACATCTGCTTCAGTGAGCTGATTACCAATGAGAAGAAAAGGGGTAAAGGCCAGCGTTAGGTGGGGTCTGGCTTAGCTTCAAAGCAGGCATAGGGCTTGTATCTTAATGAGAGCGTTTACATATTCAGGAAAGATACATCTGAAGGGCAAATGATCTGGTTCAAGACAAAGTGCATAATGAAATGTTGCTGATTAGATTGCTCTAAGTCAATGGCACACTGTCATGTAAAAGCTTCCCTCACAGTTCTCATTGCTTCACTCTAGTTGGGGCCCTGGTTGCCTCAAGCCGGGATCACTACAGTGGTTCCTCATGTGATCTACCCTTGCTGGGTGTCTCTGCACCAAATCCTGTTCCATAAACTAGAATGTTAATAACCCTAAAATGCCATTTTCATTTGCTTAAAAGCCTATTTTCCCCCGTTCCTGATATTCAAGTATTTCCACGAGGGTCTGGTCTTAAACCATATTTTCATTCTACCTTCTGATAGAGTTCCAAGCCAATGCTCCATCCCACCAGCCTGGTGCACTCACTCATAGAGAGTGTCCTGATTCCTTTCTGCTATGCTTGTTGGTCCTATTAGTCTACAAAGTCCTGTTTACATTGCTTCATGTCTCCAAATTCTGCCCACCTTTCCAGGTTCACTTCAAGCCTCATCTGTTCCACAAAGTCTTCTGCCATCATTCTAGTCCTCAGCAACACTTCCTTCTCTGAATACCTATAGAGCAATGGGACATTGGGAAGGGATTCATGTGTACTATATTTTAAGGATCCTTCAATTCAAACATATTCAGTGGGATAGAGCATAGTTTCTTTGAAATCTCAATGTCAGCTCATAGATTGTCCACTGTGGACAACTCCTGTGATGCAGAGACCAGAGACTCAGTCTAATGAGATAAAACCAATATGTCAGGATGGGATGCTCTTTCCACATCATCCCGTTTGTCCCTTCCCGTTGTTGTCACATTTAATCGTAGAGTTATGTCTTGAGGATGAGTGGTATTAGCCAGAAAAAGGTTTTAGTCTTGAGAGGACTCCACTCTGAAGAATCAGAAGATCCAGGTGAAAAGAATCTGCTATTTGAGTGGCGATAACTTGAAGTGGGAGGAGCTGGTTTGAACATAGGGAGTGGTGGCATAATGAAGTTGAGCTCCCCAAGGAGAAATGGGTGAAGGAGGGAAACAGATGAAGGAGGGAATCCCAAGGGAAAGGGTATTTCCAGGCAGCCATGCAAGACAGACACAACACAGCAGAAGACGGCTTGATGAGCACAACAGCAATGACAACAAAAATCTGTCCTATCCTTTGGACTCTGTATGGATTTCTGGGCAACTATGAGTAAGACTGGATCATTTCTGGTGGTGGACTGATGATGTACCCATTTTCAGGAGATGTAGAGGATAAGAGCAGCAATACTCCAGCTTGTAAGAGACTAGATCTGCCACAGAGATTCTCCTGTGGAAAACGGGAGGAAGAGGTAGTGGTGATGGTGGTTGTGGAGATGAATAGAACATCGAGGGAAAATCTAGTTGATGGTTCATGCAGCCATAACAGAAGAGAAAGCCGTTTATCTAACGGCAGTCACATATATCTTGGTGGAAATGCCTAGAAGAAAATAACCTCTAAAGTGCTAGACTTAACATCTAATCCTTGCCATTTATTCCATGAGCACTCTTGGCACTTATAATGTTAGACCTTGTTTTTTAAGAATATGTTTTTCAAACATTTTTGATGTCTACCCATGCTAAAAAATATCTTACACAGGCTAATGTTTCACAGGGAAAAAAACCTAAACTTTACTAAGAATAAGTACAATGCATTTTGATATTTTCTAATCTGGTAAGGTCTTTTTAATTTTAAAAATGCTGGTCAAGGGCTTCCCTGGTGGCACAGAGGTTGAGAGTCCGCCTGCTGATGTAGGGGACTCGGGTTCGTGCCCCGGTCTGGGAAGATCCCACATGCCGCGGAGCGTCTGGGCCCGTGGCGTCCGGAGCCTGTGCTCTGCAACGGGAGAGGCCACAACAGTGAGAGGCCCGCGTACCGCAAAAAAAAAAAAAAAAAAAAAATGCTGGTCAAGACCTACTAAATTGACTTCATGACCCACTAACAAGAAAACTATGTCAGAGCAATTAAGCATGGCTGACTTCCAAGACCATAAGACAAGAGTGAAGAGAAACTCAGCAAACCTAGTTCCAAGTATATTCTAATGGATTGTCAGGGGTGCTATTGGTATAAAATTTAAAAGGCTTCTTATACCCCTTAAACTATATCCTTTATTGTTTAACCCTTAAGGCAAACTCCTTAGGAAACCACACAACGATGGAAGGACTGCTTTAGGGACATGGGGAATAACCTAGAATCTGAGAGTCTACATCTCATTCCACGGTGGTCCTTGGAGGGAGAAAAGATGTTCACAGCAGACCAAACCTCACTCTCTGAAGGCAGGACCATGTCCTTCTATCCCCTTCAGTACCCAATATGGTGCTTTTCATGAAGAAAGTACACAATAAAATGTTGGATCACACATTTTGAGACTAATAAATTCTAGAACAGTGGCTTTCAACTTTTGAAGGGTATTCTTCCTTTTGATAAAAGTGCTCACATTTCTGACCATATACCCCCAGATTCTGATCCTAAACTTTCTCTAACTTAACCACTCCATTGTTGATTACTTGAAAGTTAGTAGAAGAGGAAATGAGCATTTGTGAAAAACCGTTAAGCTTCAAGCACATAGTGTAGTTAACCTCATTTAAATTGTTTAGCAATTTTATGAGATACATACTATTTCCCCCATTTTAGATGAAGCAATTGGAACCCCATGGGGTTAGGAGATTTGATCAAGAACTCAGAGCTAGGATGTTCCAGGACCAGGATTTGAACCCACACCTAGATAATTCTGAGGCCTACATTCTTCTCATGCCTTCAGAATAGGTCATACATGGAAGTCTGGCCTTTGGGGCCTTGGTGGAATGAATACTGATCTGGGTACGAGTGTTACCTCTCTTAAAACTCTCCTTGTGTCCTGGGCATATTGTTCAACCCTTCTGAGTCTTGGTTTTTCCATTTATAAAATGAGGATCATGCCCTCCTCATAGTAGAACCACTGTGAAGATTAAATGAGATGATGTATATGAATTGTAAATGGTGGATGATTGTATAAATATGAGGTGCCACTTAGTGCCTTGGCTTCCTATAAGGGGTGAGGGTAAATGTGATAACTTTTATAAATCACCTGGCATCCTGCCTGAAAAAATGATATATGCTCGATGAATTTTCCTTTCCTTTTCTTCTTCTTTAAGGTGTATATGACAAATCTACACTGAAATAATCCAATAAAACCATACGGGTAAATGCTAGACTGGCAAGATCCAGGGCAAACATGCCAAGTGGTCCTACCAGAAAGGCAGGGGCCGGAGCTTGAGAGCCCAAACTTAAAAGATAAACGCTCATGGATAGCTTCTACTTTGGAATCTTGTCTACAGATTACAGGAGTGGCAGCCAATTGGTGAAGGTTTAAATTCAGGTTGCCAAGCAGCAGTTTCAGAAGGGGCCTCTTTGCTTTTGGAAAATAAATAGAAAAACTGGCTCAAGCAGCATGTCCATCTCTCTCTGTCTTGGATAACCCTGGCATACATGTTAGCTTGAATAGGAAAGATCAAGGGAATAGGAGATAGTTTCGTTTTTATTCAATTAAGGGTCATTAATGATGCTTAACTGCTTTCCAGTATCAGTAGGTGTGATCAGATGGTCTCCAAGTTCTCTAGGTGCCTCAGCTCTCCCTCACTATCAGAGTATACTATAGTGCATTACAGATTTCACACCCAGACTCTCCTGGTTGCCTGAAAGTCAGAGGACCAAGGGAACAAAGACATGCTCTTCCAAATCCTCTTTCTTCTCCAGCATTTCTGCCATAGCTGCTGGATTTCCAAGCTAACCACTTATAAGTCACATTCCTTTTTCCTGTCACTTCCTCTCAAGTTCATTTCATGGGCATCTTCCTCTATTTATGCACTTTGTCCCCCAGTTCAGAGGGAAGCTCTGCTTGAGAGTGTTGCTGAAGAGAATTCCTAGCCCTAACTCACAGGAAACAGAATAGAAGGAATTTTGCTCAAGTCACTGCCAAGGGCCAATTTCAAGATGAAGTATAGAGAATATTTTTCTGGTGTCAAAGGACTTGGAAACTCTGCCACTGAGAAGATCATGGGCAAGGCTAAGAAGATTTTAATATATCTGTCAGGGCTGTGAGAATCAATTGAGCTACTAGAAGTAAACATGCCTTGTAATATATAAAACATTTTACGAATTCAGGAGAGTTTTTGTGTCAGAGGCTAGAGAGCCCAGGACTCACCCCTCCCCTTTTCTATGTTTAGACTGACAAGGAATAAGTGTAAAGATAATAAACTAAAGAGAACCGAGTATAGACTTTGCAACTGGCAGAGAAAACACCCAACATTCCTCAAAATGCAGGCACTGGTAATATTTAAATATTAAAGAACACAGTTTGGACCTGAGGCCAACATGGAATCGTTCTAATACTCTCCTGAATCCAGGCCATAGGATTTATTTGACTGGCTGACTCAGACTGTGGAGCGGGCTCCAAATCTGCTTACACAATCAGCTGTGGACCTGGGAGTAGAAAGGAGCTGTGAGCTACAGTGCTGAGAGATTCTGCCCACCGCTATGACATGGGTTCTAACCAGTCAGCTCACTTTTCCTCCTATGGGGAGGAGGGAATTAGGTGAGTGAGGGAAGGTCCCCAACAATCCCCAAGGGAAGAGAGGGCAGAATGCCAATGGAAATATAGGAGGTGAGGTGGGGAATAAACATTCTCTTTTTCAACATTTCCTACAGGGGCCAATGGGATCATAAATCATACTTTCCCATATAAAGCAAAAAAAAAAAATTAATTTAGGGAACTGACTTCCCTGTTGGCATTTTGGTCTTTCAGTTACCCTCCCTAGATTTGGTTCACTGTGATTAGTTGGGAACTGTATTGTAAGTCAAAGCACAAGGTCAGGATAAAGGGTGATAAAGATCAAGAAACTCTTAATGGGTGGATTAAAGGGAAGGGAAGAAGCATTTAGGTTGTTTTGATGAGTTATGTTTACCCAATATATTATATCCACTTTCAGAAACAAGATTCACTAAGAGCTGTTAAAAAGTCTTATTCTTAAAATTCATGTAGGAAAAATAATTTGTTATGGCCTTAAATTTAATAGCCATAACCCCTTTTCCCACTGAAACAATTGTTTTTGTAACACAGATTTTCTCAGGGGGACAATAACCATATTATAGAAGACAGACCATATTTTGTTCATCAGATATCTGCTATGTATCTGGCATGTGTTAGACACCATGAGGGATTTAGAATTAAACAAGACATGGTTTATGTTCTAAATAGCCAATAGGAGAGACAACGGAAAAATCAATAATAAAATAACAGGAGCTAAATGTATAGAGCTATAACTCAAATTGGAATGGGGTAAGTGCTCAGAGTGGGGTCCATAGTTATAGTAAGTAATAGGGTGATTACTAGCTTGGGGAGCAGGGACAGGAAGGACTTTGGGAAGGACAGAGAAACTCAGGAAGGACTTCAGGGAGGAGGTAGCACTTGAGCTGAGTCTTTAAAAGGTGGGTATTATTTAGACATATAAAGAGGATGGATAAGACATAATAGGCAAAGGGAGTAATGAGAGAGGCACTGGGTGGCGTGCAAAATTAGGAAAAGAGAGTAGTTCCCATTGACTAGATTATGGGGCTCATCAAGGGGCACATGAGAAATAGAAAGCTCAGTAGAGGCCACATAGACAACTATTCATGCCAAGCAAGGGATTTTAGACTCTGCTCTCCGTTGGCAGTAGGGCTTTGTAACAAAGCCAGGAGCAAATTGCAGGATCTCTTGCATGTTTGGTATGTGTAAACCTTGGCTTTCCCTCCAAAGGTTTGGAGGTGGAGGGAAGCCCTTTGGGAGGCTGTCATAATTGTCCAGGCAGGAGTTATGTTTGCCTGAGCTAGGATGGTGGCTGTGAGAATTGCAAGTAGAGAATGAATGGGAAACATGCTACTCAGAAAGAACGGATGGGATTTGATATACTTGATGTCACCCCAGTAAATGCCATGACCCATTTACTTTAACAGAGATGCCCCTCAGCAATGTAATTTGTAAATCATTTTTATCAAGAATCAATATAAAATTATTTAGGTAAATACATGTTGGCTTCAACCCATTAATTTTCCAGCACTGTTTATTGTGCTGCCCCATTTTCTGAGTTAGGCGACACTTTAGAGAGCCACTTGCCCAGGACAACTCCCAAGCTGTCCCTTTTTAATTTCTTTCACATATAGGCTGCCTGTACCATTTCCTTTGCCCAAAGGGTTCCATAGCTATAACATAGTTTGAAAATCACTAACTAATCCAAACTTCATAGATGAAGGAATGAACTGAAATTACATCACGATTTCTGGACTCCAGGTCAGATCGCAAAGAAATAGATAATAAATCCCCTTTCTATATTCTGAATTCTCAATTTCTCTTTCAGTGTTGTAACTCCCGCTGTGTCATTATTATTCTCTTTTTCATCCTGGCATAATATTAACATCAGAGCTGGTTATAGGTTTATCAGTATTCAGATGTGGGAAAATCAATCATTTACAAAAAGAATGCCAGCATCTAGATGGAGAGCCACAGAGCCACTACTGTGGAAAAGAAATAGAAATTCTTGCCTGCATGTTCTTTGTCTTGTTTAATTATTTGTGTGTGGTACCTTTTTACTCAAATAGCTAATATTCCATTAACAACTCACATTATAGATTCAGGTAATTATAAATTCCTATTTGTGGCTGGAAAGTTTGTTTTTTTTTAAACAAAATAACTATAACCCACTAATCCTCATGGGAGGTTGTAGGCATAATCAAAAGATAATTTAGAAATCCAAAAATAGTATGAAGGGTCAAAGAGAAAAAAGCTAAGTAAAATGTATTATCCATTTTAATAAACTCATACTCCCTGAAGAAATCTGAAAAAAAAATGCTAATAATATTACACAAATTATTAAATTTCTAAAGAGGATTAATGGAATGCAGCTTTGGCAAAATTTAGCTGCATTCTTTTGGTAATGCCTTACATCTGTGATGATTTTATTGTGTGCTTTCTCCCCCTCTCCTCACACTGCACTAGGGCTTCTCAAAATCTAATGCGCACACAGCAGAGTATCTTGTCCAAATGCAGATTCTAATTCAGTAGGTCTAGATTGAGCCTTGGATTCAGGTGATGCTGCGCGTCCTGGGACTATACTTTAAATAACAAGGTTGTAAATACTTCACTGCCCTGACTCTATGGAGCCTGGTTACCTTCATAGGATTTCCTAGGTCCATGCCGCAAACAATTGTTTCTCAAACAGTGCTTCCTGAAATTCTAGGGCATAGTGGATATTTCTGAGGGGGTAAGGATAGGGTCCAGAAATAGATTCAACAAATATGGCTGGGACACTGTACCACTCTGCTACAGAAGTTTCATTTTTATGGGCTTGGCATACAGGTTTTGTTTGAAGAAAAAACTCCAATGCTTAAAAAGGAAAAAAAAAAAAAAACAAGGCAGAAATAGAGACACAGATGTAGAGAACAAACATATGGACACCAAGGGGGGAAAGCAGGGGCGGGGAGGTGGTGGTGGTAGGATGAATTGGGAGATTGGGATTGACATATATACACTAATATGTATAAAATAGATAACTAATAATGAACCTGCTGTATAAAAAAATAAAATTAAATTAAAAAAAACAAACAAAAAAAACCTGGAAATGATGGTTCTAGACTTTTCCATCTTCTCTTCTCTTCAAGGAAAGCTGAGAATTTACAGTGTGCCAGGCCCATGCAAAGGGATTGCCCAAGGTCACACATTTGAGAAGCAGTGGAGGAGGCAGGGGGGATCCCAGAACTGTCTTATTTTATCTAAGCCTGGGCTATTGCACATGCATCATGCTTCCCTCCTGTCCTGCTTTTATGCTGTGCCTTAGCCTCAAGGGGTCTAGTGCTCTGCTTTCTCTGGTGAGACCTAAATATTATGAAAAACTATTCAGTATTTGGACATACAGAAGCAAGTCTCTGGTGCAAAACACAATAGACAGAGAAAATAAGAGCCCAAGAGATCTCAGAAGACCCTTAACTTTCCTTAGTTGGTTAGTGAGTACAGATGAGTAGTGTAACTCAGATTTGCAAATATAAAGGGGCTGAAAGAATTGAGTCAATTAGTGGCTGGCCCATCTGGACCAACAGAGACCAGAATGTATTTTGATAACTGGAAATGTTGTAGATGAGCAAAATGTGAAGGCATTTTGATTTTCAATTACTTATTATAATATTTATATCCTTTCTCATTAGTCTTCTCTCTTAATACTATTAAGTCGATATAGGCAAATAGAGATTACTGTCTCTTCCTGGGAATACTTTAGTGAAAAGTAGTACATTTAAAGACTAAAATTAAGCTGTCAATTCATTCCATTTCCTGGTACCCCAAAACTGGGGTTGTGGAGGCTTGGCCATTTGATACTACTGCCCACTAGTGTGAGTGGTGAGAATTGTAGGCATAACAAACTGCTAGATCAGGGATCAGCAAACTACAGTCTATGGCCCACAAGCTAAGAATGTTTTTTATATTTTTAAAGAGTTGTACAAAAAAATCAAAGAATGTGTGACAGAGACAGTATATGTCCTCGATAGCCTAAAGTATTTATTGTTTGTCTGTTTATAGAAAAAAGAATGCTGATTCCTGCTCCATTTGATGTGAAACAAAAACACACAAATCTCAGCAAGTAGGATTAGATGGGAGTTTCCTTAACCTTATATACTGCATCTACAAAAAACCTACGACTAACATCATACTTACTGGTGAAAGTCTGGATGTTTACGCTACCATCTAAGATCAGAAAAAAGCATGAATGTCCACACTCCCTGCTTCTATTCATCATTGTATCAGAAGTTCCTGTCAGTTAAATAAGGTAAGAAAAAAATTAAAGGCACCCAGGTTGTAAAACTGTCTTTATATATTATTCACAGATGACATTATAATCTAAATAGAAAATCCTATGGAATCTACCAAAAAACCACAACAAGTGAGTTTAGCACATTTACAATTCACATGTACATTACATTTACAATATATATATTACACACATATAAAAGTTAATTGTAGGTCAATATATTAGCAACCTGGATATTTAATTAGCAAGTGGAAATTTAATTTTAACATTTTAAATAATATCAAAATGTGAAATACTTAGGGATCCACTTCAAAAATATAAAACATAGCAGAAGGAAATTCAAGAAGACCTAAATAAATGGAGAGATATATTGTGTTCATGAAACATAGGAATCAAAATTGTTAAAATGTCAGTTTTACCTAAATCAATGTATAGGTTCAGTGGAATCCAAACAAATTCCAACAAGCTCTTTTGGACAACTTGATAAGCTGATTATGAATTTATATGGAAATGCAAAGGGCCTAGAATAGCCAAAACATTGTTTTAAAAGGACAAAGTTGGATAAATTATACTACCTGTATAGTAGTATAATTATTAAAAACAAGCACACAAACAAACACCCATGAAGGCAAACCAGGGGAAGTCATGACCTTCACTGAGCTTTACAATTGTGAGGATAAATTGAAATATGTTTATTAGGTCTGATACTGCATTTTAAGACACACACTACAATCATAAAGATGGGTGATATGTCTAGATATAATACCATTTTAGAAACTATTGAAGTAACTAGTAGTATTAAGGAGACCCAATAACTATATTAAAAATATAAAGAGTCATCATAAAAGGAGAGATACATGACTTATTCTGTGTAGCTTCAGAGGGAAGAGCCTGAAGATAAAGGAGGCAGAGGTAGACTTGGGCTCCGAACAGGGGAGAACTTGCTAAAATGAAATGGGGCTGCTTTGTGGGGTGGTGAGTTCACTATGGCTGGAGGTTCAAGCAGATGCTGGAAACTACTTGTCATGTCTGATCTGTTGAAACTAGATCAGTGTTTCTCAAAGTGTAATCTGAGGTCTACCTTGCACAGAGAAGTTGTTAAAAATTTAGATTCTTGGGTCCCATCCCAGATCATAAATTTGAGTTTCTGGGGATGGGATCTGGGAATCTGCACTTTAACAACATCCGCAGATGATTTTTATGTTCATTAAATTTATAAAATGCTCTTTGAGATGACTGACAGGGATCCTTCTGAATTTTGTTCATTTTGTTGGGTCAATATGATAGTCTTCCTATAATTTGCAATTATTTCTGAGTCCCAAACAGCTTCATGGCAAATGAAACTTTGGGAAATGTTAAATAGTGGGATGACTCAATGTGTTGTCATGCATGTGATTATCATGGTAAAGCAAAAAGACTGCATACTGATTGCTGTCTCTAATGCCAGGATTTCAGCAATCTGTGGGACCAGCTGTAGCCCAACACGCAGAAAGAAACACCAAAGGAATGGCCTCACCACAAGAGACATTATGGCCATGACATAGACTGCCTTGGGCTGTTGACCCAGCTTATTTTCAAAGTCACAACTCCTGCTTAGAGAAGTGTGCAAAGGAGATCACCAAGTATAGTTCATGAACTTGGGGTTATATCCATAAAAAGAGTAACATTTAAAATTTTCAAGTTAAAAAAGAAACAGACAATTGCCACCTGAAATACAGTTTCATGGCAGGAAGAAGCATACCATTTAGCTACATTACACATACAATTACACTCCCTGTAATCATTATTTAAACCATCTCTACTCTCATCATTTCTGGGTATGCAACAGCCACAAAAAGGATAGGTGCTCTCCCACAAAAAATGGGGGACAACTTTGCCACTCAACTCAATTTTATATGCAGTTTAATTAGTAGATGTATACACATTTACCATTATTGCAACTCTGGATGAGTTGGTTCATTTTTTCATTATGATAAAATATTTTTATCTCTGGTAATATTCTGTCTTGAAGTCCACTTTGATATTAATATGGCTTACACATATTCTGCACATGGTATATTTTTTTTCATCCTTTAACTTTCAACTTGTGTCTTTATATTTAAAGTACCTCTCCTATAAACAGGATATAGTTGGGTCTTATTTGTTGTTGTTCTTCCCAGTCTGATAATCTCTGCCTTTTAATTGGAGTGTTTAATCCATTCACATTTCATCTAATTATTGATATAATTGGGTTTAAGTCTATTATCTTTCTAGTTATTTTTGCCTCTTCTGTTCTTTGTTTCCTTTTTCTTGTGTTATTTTTTGGATAATCAATGAATTTTTAGTATTTTATTCAATATTCTCCTCTGTTGGCTTTTTTTCCTATACTTTATATCTTTTCTTGGGAATTACAATATACATCCTTAACCTAGCACAGTCTATGTTGAATTAATATTGTACTACTTACAACAGTACAATTCCTTTTATACCCTGGCCCTTTTCTGTGCTATTGTTATCAAATATTTTACTGCTACATCTGTTATAACACTCCACGATAAATTGTTTATAGCTGACTTATAGAGATTTTTTTTAAAAGGGAAAGTAGTATTTTATAATTACCCACATATTTACCATTACTATTACTCATACTTTCTTCTTATAGATCTGAATTTCCAACTTATATCATTTCCCCTTTGAATAACTTTTAGCATTTTAGATTAAAAAGTTTTTTAATTTACACATTTAGAATCTTTAGCACTTTTTTGTAGTCAGTTCTGCAGGTGCAAATGTCCTCAGCTTTTATCTGCCTAAAAATGTCTTTATTTCACTTTAATTTTTAAAGATATTTCCCTAGATATAAAATTCTACATGATGAGTTTTAAAAGATGTCCTTCCATCATCTTCTGGCTTTCACTGCTTCTGAAGTTAGCAGTTATTGTAATCATTGTCCCCTATATTAAATGTGTCTTTCTCCCTGACTGTGCCAAGATTTTTTTCTTTATCTCTGGTTTTCAGCAGTTTGTCTATGATGTTCCAAGATATGGTTATCTTAGTGTTTATTGTGCTGGAGTTCTTAATATTTATCCACTGGGATTCATTCAACATCTTTGATCCATGTTAAGCTAAATTTATTTTTTAATTAACTTTTAAAATATTGAACCATTAAAAGAATATTGAACCGTTATTTCTTGAAGTATTTTTTCTTTCTCTATTATTTCTCCTTCTGGAACTCAATTTACACCTGTATGAGGTCACCTGATACTGACATACATGTTCATTCTCTTCTCAATCTTTTTGGTCTCTGCATTTCAGTTTGGATAATTTCTATTGGTGTGCCTTTAAGTTTCATGATTTAAAAAATATTTTTTCTCTATAAGCTGTTAATTTTCATTTAAGATCTTTTAAAATGTCAGATAATGTATTTTTCAGTTTTAGGATTTCCATTTAGTTCCTTTTCAGTCTTTAATTCTCTCCTGAAATTCCCATGCCATAATTCCAATATCTGGGGCACTTATCAGTCTGTTTTTACTGATTGATTTTTCTCTTGGCTGTGTGTCCCAGTGATAGGTTGGAGAGACTCCGTATCCTGTAATCTTATCCTGAAGAGTGTCAAATTTTGTTCCAGCAAGCAGTCAAATTATTAACAGATCACCATAAACTTTTGTAGGCTTGGTTTTATGCTCTACTGGATCTATTTTCATTTTTCCTTGGTTTTAGAGTAAACCCATTCTGTTATATGGTCTTTACTCTTAAGGTCTCTCTGGTGTTTTGATGGCAAGTCCAAAGAGTTTACCAAGCTCTTCTAACTTGTCAAGACTCAAACTGCAGTTTCCTCTGTGGTTCCAGCAGCAGCAGTCTTTCCTCAGCTCTGTCAGCTGCCGAGATGTCATTTTCTCCTTGGGATATTTGGAATCCCACTTGTGCCTGTACTGCTCAGAAGTGAATTATGGTTTTGAACGGAGTTTATGTGCAGAGTCTAAGTCTCCTCCTTTACCATGGCTTCCTCCTTTCTGGGCTCCACACCCTCCATTTCCAACGATTCTATTTATCCCACACCCTTTCTTCTGACCCTTCAGGCAAAAAAGACAGTAGGGTTTTTTTTTTGCTTAAGCTCTAGCACCCTGTGTAGCGTGCAGCCTGGGAATCTCCTCAGAGGACAAACTCCCTTCTTTCATGGGCCAAATGCTTCCCTGTTTCTGCCTACTTCTGGTCACTGTTCAGTGCCTTCCAACAGCTCTTTTTTATATTTTGTCTAGTATCTGCAGAAGCATTAATCCAATAAAAAGCTATTCTTCCATTGCAGGAATTGAAACCCCAGTATGAGTTTTGATGTCAATTATCCTAATTCCTTCACAGTATTTTTCTAGGGACCATTTCCTACTGCTGGTTCAGGGATTACCACCTAATGGTTTATGAAACTGCTCCAAACTCCTTATAACTTTCAAACCAATTATTTTGTGCTATAAATGGCCAATCCAATTACAGGTTTATTACTTTAAGAATTTTCTCTTTTAACTTTAAAGGGATTTTTTTGTGTAACAAAACTCAGAGGATATGTCTAAAACAAACCTCCAACAAACCCAATGTAACTATCTTTAGGCACAATAGCTCCTTCTTATTTATAATTTACCACTGATTTTTCTTTTTTTCCAAGAATATTCTCCTCCAGCTTCCTCCTCTACCTCTTCTTCTTCCCTATCTTCAAATTCTCAGATCGGACATTCCTCCTTTGAAAACTTCCCCGATCTTCTCCTCTTCCACAATAGCGTTGCCTAGTTTTATCATTGCAGTTTCCACATTGTTTTAATAAATGTAAATTTAAGGCTGTGCTGGCATCCCACAAGTTTTTCTAGGTAGTGATTTGTGGTCGTTCAGTTCTAAATATCTCATAAGTTCCATTATTATTTCTTCTCTTATTCATGAATATTTATAAGATGATTTTCATTTCCAAATATATGGGGTATTTTTTGGGGGGGGCGTTTTGTTGTTGATGTCTGATATAATTGCATTGTAGAAAGAGAATGTGGTCAGTGTTCTCGATTCTTTGGTATTTCTTAGGACTTCTTTTGTGGTCAGTATTTTCAATGTGTACTTGAAAACAATGTGAATTCTCTATGTGAGGAATACAGGCTTCTTCTATACAGGTCTCCTTTAAGGCTGGCCAGTTACTTGTGTTGTTCAAAATGTTTATATCTTTATCAATTTTTACTGCTTATGATCAGTTTATGAAAGAGACATGCAAAAATATTTCCCATTAAGAGAGATTTGTCAAATTTATTTTCTAAGCCAGGACCCTGTTTTGCTCAGAACATACAGATTCAGCATTGCTATTGCTTCCCTGTGAACTGCTCTTCAATGATCATATCATGACTTTATTCCAAATGATGCTTCTTCTGCCTTAGTATTGCTTCTCTAGCAAAATTATTCTTTAACTGTTTTATCTTTTCTCATGCCTTTCAATCTTTAAGCATCATTATGTTTTAGGTACAACTCTTGTAAACAGCACATAATGGATTGTGTTTCTTAAAAATGATCTGATCTCTACTTTTGAACAAACCAGTTTAATCTGTCTACATTTCCTGAGATTACTAATATATCTAGACTTTTTCTACTATGTTTTGTTTTTTCTTAGCATATATATATATATATTTTCTTCCTGTTTCTTATTAGATCACTCTAGAATTCTTTAATCATTTCTTTTGCATGTTCTTGTTTTTTTTTTTTACATCTTTATTGGAGTATAATTGCTTTACAATGGTGTGTTAGTTTCTGCTTTACAACAAAATGAATCAGTTATATATATACATATGTTTCCATATCTCTTCCCTCTTGTGTCTCCCTCCCTCCCACCCTCCCTATCCCACCCTCCCTATCCCACCCCTCTAGGTGATCACAAAGCACCGAGCTGATCTCCCTGTGCTATGCAGCTGCTTCCCACTAGCTATCTGCCTTACGTTTGGTAGTGTATATATGTCCATGCCTCTCTCTCACTTTGTCACAGCTTACCCTTCCCCCTCCCCATATCCTCAAGTCCATTCTCTAGTAGGTCTGTGTCTTTATTCCTGTCTTACCCCTAGGCTCTTCATGACATTTTTTTTTCTTAAATTCCATATATATGTGTTAGCATATGGTATTTGTCTCTCTCTTTCTGACTTACTTCACTCTGTATGACAGACTCTAGGTCTATCCACCTCATTACAAATAGCTCAATTTCGTTTCTTTTTATGGCTGAGTAATATTCCATTGTATATATGTGCCACATCTTCTTTATCCATTTATCTGATGATGGACACTTAGGTTGTTTCCATCTCCGGGCTATTGTAAATAGAGCTGCAATGAACATTTTGGTACATGACTCTTTTTGAATTTTGGTTTTCTCAGGGTATATGCCCAGTAGTGGAATTGCTGGGTCATACGGTAGTTCTATTTGTAGTGTTTTAAGGAACCTGCATACTGTTCTCCACAGTGGCTGTATCAATTTACATTCCCACCAACAGTGCAAGAGGGTTCCCTTTTCTCCACACCCTCTCCAGCATTTATTGTTTCTAGATTTTTTGATGATGGCCATTCTGACTGGTGTGAGATGATATCTCATTGTAGTTTTGATTTGCATTTCTCTAATGATTAGTGATGTTGAGCATTCTTTCATGTGTTTGTTGGCAGTCCGTATATCTTCTTTAGAGAAATGTCTATTTAGGTCTTCTGCCCATTTTTGGACTGGGTTTTTTTTTTTTTGTTATTAAGCTGCATGAGGTCCTTATAAATTTTTGGAGATTAATCCTTTGCATGTTCTTGTTTTGAAATTACACATTTTCCCTTATTCTTTGAGCATTACTCTTAAATTTTAAAAGGCATACTTGCTTAAAGTCTAAATTAAGCCTATCTCTATCTTCCTCCTGAATAATACAGTGAACTTGGAGTTTATAATTTCAGCCTCTCCCACTCCCTTGGTCCATGTCATTGTCATCTAGCATTTTAGTTTCTTGTTGTTTAAACAATGCCCTAATTGATTTTTTTAAGACAATGCTTCTTTAAATTTACAACCATGTTCACAATGTTTTTTTGCTCATGATTCCATCTTACATTTTTACTCTGCACTTAAAGTTCCTGTTTCTTGGATAATATTTATTGATAATTATTTTGACAAGGGTCTAAAGTTGGTAAACTCTCTCAATCTTTGTTTTTTTCCCAAAGTGCCTTTATTTCACCCCACACTTGAATAATAATCAAGCTTGATATATTATTCTAAGTTAATATTTATTTTTCCTCAGCATTTTAAAGATATTATTCTGTTATTCGGTGGCATCTATTATTGCTAATGGGGAGTCTATTGTCAACTTAATTTGAAGTTCTTATATAAATAATCACATATTATTTTATATAGAGTTCATATTCCTTTATCCTACAAATCCCTGAAACGCTGCTTCTTAACCTTATTTTTGGAGAGGGTGGGTTTTTCAGAGTTCTGTGAGAATCTGATGACAGAAGTCACCCCCCACATTCCTCTCCATATAAAATCAGAATGTTCAGGAACCCCTTGAAGTCCATCTTTGAATCCTGTTGTGAATCTATGCTTAGAATCATCCTAAAACAAAAGGGTACATACTCAATAAACATGTTTGTTAAAATAATTAATTGATGGATGCAAGTCTGGATGGAGGTCTGGATGACTGAACCCAATGAATTCTGGGTAATCCTGGGTAAATGCCACTATTTCAGACATTTTTGTTTGTAACTCCTGTTAACGTTACTGAGAAGGATTATTTCTTATTCTGTTAACGCAATAAATTTGAATAGCAAATTTGAATAGCAAAATGGAACTGATACCACTTCTTGGAGATACATTTCTATTTAAAGTGATGATTTGAGTATTAATAATAATACCCTGTAGAAAAGACAGCAAATGTTTGCTTTTTAAAGTTTCTAAAACATTTCCTTATATATTCTTTTTTAATTCATTTCATCGTCAGATAAACCTAGTGAGTTAAGAATTGTTGCCTTCAATTTTTTGCAGCTGAGGAAAACAAAGCCATGAGAGGATTTGAGTGATTTGCTTAAAGTTACACAACCAGATAACTGGACTCAACTCAGATTTTCATTCTGTTCTCTCTGATTTCTCTTTGTCTGCTCCTCACTTCTCATCCTTCATTCCCCTAACATCAGAAGGGCCAGATATCTGTGTGAAGTATACATATACTGGCAGCATGGGCAGCCAGGTGAGAGGGAGGGCATCCCCAAGTCTCCAGAGTGGCCTTCAGACCTGAGCGGCCCTTGAGCACACGCTACGTGGACTAAAGAGAAAAGGAAGAAAGGCCTGGGGTGATTCACTAGGACCATGTCACATACTACAGAAGACGACAGAGTGGGTGATAAACATCCATGGAGTCTTCTCCTATCTACCAAATGACCTTGAACGTGACTGCTTCCTCCACCAGGCTTCTTTCTCCAACCCTATCCTTTCCTCACAAGGCCATATTTCTGGAACACTTTCCATTAGCCCTACCATTCACTCTTCTTCCTCACTCCACACCATCCTTTAAGCTTTAGCAAGCATCAGTTAGAATTCTTTACAACATTCATCCCAACTTCCCTCTAGTGCCGGTGGGGGTGAAAACTGGCACAGCTGTTTGGGGAAACTGTTAGGCAGCATCTACTAAAGCTGAAGTTACACACACCATACAGCCCAGCAATTCTGCTCCTAGGTATAGACCCAGGTGCATGGATATGTTTACCAAGTGATGTACTCAATATTTATAGCAGCTTTATTCATAGTATCCCCAAACCAGAAACTATCCAAAGACCTATTAACAGTAGAATGATAAATTGTAGTGTTCACACAATGAGATACTATACAGCAATGAGAATTGAACAAATTGCAACAATATAGATAAATTTTACAAACATGGTATTATATGAAAGCAGCTAGGCACAAAACGGTATACGTTGTATGGTTTCATTTAAATTTAGTGCAAAACAGGTACAATTAATCTCTGTTGATAGAAGTGAGGATAGTACCCACCCTTGGAGGGAGTAGAAATTGGAAGGACAAAGGAGGCTTCTGTGGTCCTGGTGAAGTTCCATTTCTTGCTTTGGGGGCTGGTTACATGAGAGTGCTCATTTGTAAACTGGACAGTTATGATATGTGCAAGTTTTCTCTATGTACCTTTTATATCCAGTAAGTTAAAATATTTATTCACATTGGACATTTAAATATACATGCCCAAGACTTAGATATACCACACAAATGTACATACTAGTTATGTGCTTGTCCACTATGGATGAATTTGATTTAATCCATTCCCTTAAAAAAAGAATCAAAGTGAGTGACTAGCTGGACTAGTCACTCACTTTGCTGGGGCTTTTAACTTGCTCATTTCATGAGATATTATGTTAGTGGCCTCCCACCAAACCACACTGAGAACAGTAAAGGAACCATGTATATACAATAGCCAGCCCTGATGAAACAGCAATTACACATCAGCAGCTGTGTGCTTCTGTTCATGTTAGATAATTAGCCAGAAAATTGTTTGCATAATTATTTTTTGGAGCATTTGGTGATTTAACCGTTTAACTCTGAAGGCTTATCCAAAAGTCATTAAACCGTTTAAAGAAGTAGAGATCACAGTTGGTGCTGCTTCAGCAAACATAACAAAACCCAAATGGCTTCAGAATTCCATGGATCTCTTCTGTGTAACCGATCATTGCAGCTGGCAGGTCTGAGCTGGCTTTTGCTTTTTAAATTTTATTATTTTCTCTCTACTCTAAAGGACATGTGTGTCAACTCTTTTAAAAAGATATACAACCAAATGAGTTCTTGGACCTGCCACTGTTCTTTCTGATTAGATGAAAGTCTACATGAATCAATGCCCTGGTTATTAAATCCATGTGGCTCATTCCCTGTTTGTGAATAGGAAACACAGAGAAAGAGAAATCAAGAGAGATTGCAAAAGGAGGCACAAATAGGAAGGAAAAATTGACTTTGGAGATTGGTTTGAAAAATGCTTTTGGCCCACCAAAAGTATAGCCAATATTATAACGTCACAATAACGACACTGCAGTTTAAGAGATGAAGCTTCAACAAGAAATATTTTCTATTTCTTTTTGTTTGTTTGTTTGGCTTAGCTGAAGGACTTGATTCTGTGTACCTGGCAAGATGCTGAATTAAGTCATTGATGGAGGAGGCATGTTACCTCATTATAACATTAGGCTTGGGGTCCAAATACTTGTATTCAGGTCCTAACTAGTTCTTCTTATAAGTATAACCTCTCAAAGCCTCAGTCCTTGCTTCCAAAATGGGAACACTAGAGGCAATTAAGCGTGGTATTTAGAGTTCAGATAGGAATCAAATTGCATATGCACACGTCTCAACTCTGCCCTTACCAGCTCTACGATCTTGGGCTTGTCATCATTTAACCTCTCTGCATTTCTGGTTAATTTTACCAGAGCCCTGTCTCATCTGGTGCTTGAGGATCAGATGAGTTAATGCATGTATGGGAACTACTTAGAGTTGCCAAGCACAGAATAAGCACTTAATAAGTGAATTCTATTGTTATTTTTACTTCTGACTGTTATTTGGGAGAATAAAATAACATTGTGTATATGAAAGTGCTACTAAAACTGTAAATCCTAGAGAAGACGATTCCCATAATCCTGTCACTTCCTAAGAATAACCCATTCATGATTCTCCAGGGAACAAGTCAGAAGAAATTCTAAATCAAAATTTACTAAGCAAAGTTCACGTTAGTGCTCCCTAGGGAAGGAAACCCAACTGCATAGCTGCCATCAATTAAGTCTTCTCAGAGAGCCCACTGCAGGCACAGCTCTTCTGAAAGATAGTGACTGAATAGTTAAGTCCAGGAAAAGAACGAAAGATGGGCAAATATTGCTCAAGAAACAGCGTCTGTCATTTTTAAAACTGCCCCTTGGGAGTCAGTGCTATTGGGTTTCTTTTTGGGGTGATGTAAATATTCTAAATTTGATTGTGGTTATAGTTGCGCAACTCTGCGAATATACTAATACCATCAAATTGTATAGTTTAAATGGGCAAACGGTATGGTATGTGAACTATATCTCAATTTTAAAAACTACCGGGGCTTCCCTGGTGGTGCAGTGGTTGAGAATCTGCCTGCTAATGCACGGGACAAGGGTTCGAGCCCTGTTCTGGGAAGATCCCACATGCCGCGGAGCAACTGGGCCCGTGAGCCACAACTACTGAGCCTGTGCGTCTGGAGCCTGTGCTCCGCAACAAGAGAGGCCACGATAGTGAGAGGCCCGTGCACAGCAGTGAAGAGTGGCCCCCGCTTGCCACAACTAGAGAAAGCCCTCACACAGAAACGAAGACCCAACACAGCAAAAATAAATTAATTAATTAATAAACTCCTATCCCCAACATCTTCTAAAAAAAACCCAAAAAACTACCTATTGTACTTCAATTCATATCATAGATTTCTTTTTTTTTTTTTTTTTTTTTTTTTTTTTGCGGTACGCGGGCCTCTCACTGCTGTGGCCTCTCCCACCGTGGAGCACAGGCTCCAGACACGCAGGCCCAGTGGCCATGGCTCACTGGCCCAGCTGCTCCGCGGCATGTGGGATTCTCCCGGACCGGGGCACGAACCCGTGTCCCCTGCATCGGCAGGCGGACTCAACCACTGCGCCACCAGGGAAGCCCCATATCATGGATTTCTTAAAAAAGAAAGAAAGATAGAGGGAGGGGAGCAAGAAAGGGAAAAGAAAGAAAGAAAGAAAGAGAGAGAGAGAGATGGAGGGAGGGAGGGAGGAAGGAAGGAAGAAAGAAAGAAGAAAGGAAGGAAGGAAGGAAAAAGGAAGGAAGAAAAAGAGAAAGAAAGAGAAAGAAGGAAAGAAAGAAAAAGAAAGGAGGGAGGAAGGGAGAGAGGAAAGAAAGAAAGGGAGCGAGAGAAGGAGGGAGGGGGGAGGATGGAAGGATGGAAGGAAGGAAGGAAGGAAGCAAGCAAACATCTGGCTTCTTCTGGAGTGGGCTATGGCTGTGGCTACCAAGGCTGGGCTCAGCAATTCCAGCACTGGCCGTCCAAGAGGCCATGGCAGGTGCTGCAGACTGTAGCACTTAAAATCTTCACTGGACCCTAGGTAGACAGAAGAGAATGACATTTT
The DNA here is from genome assembly GCF_949774975.1 of Lagenorhynchus albirostris. Taxonomy (NCBI): domain Eukaryota; kingdom Metazoa; phylum Chordata; class Mammalia; order Artiodactyla; family Delphinidae; genus Lagenorhynchus; species Lagenorhynchus albirostris. The sequence continues at coordinate 54,734,862 of NC_083102.1, read as the reverse complement.
GTTTCTTTTTAATTTTTTCTCCATTTGTTTCAAAATAAGAAAGCAGGACCTGAAAGGAAAAGGCCAACCCCAAGTTTGTGTCCTGTGTGGGAGTAGAGGGGAAAGGACAGGGAGAACACACCTGGGACTGCGGTGGGAAGATCCCCAAATGGGACAAGGGCTCCTGAGGAGACCTGTTTGCCATGCTTAAGGTACAGCTTCTCTCAAGCTGTTTGCATTTGCATAGGGTCTTTTGAAGAATAAAGAGCCTGAGCTGTCACAGGGTGGTGGGGCCTTCTCCTTGCCCTTCTGAGGTCCCCCAGCTCACGTCACCACTCTAGTCTACCAGTTCAGACATGGGGCTCGGAGCTTAGGGCCCTGCCAGAGGCAAAAGCTAACAATTTCCAGTGTAAACAATAAGAAGCCATCATAAAGAGATCTTTTGTTGAAAAGACAAAAGCTCTGCAAAAAGCCCCCAAAACAAGCCACCAGACTGCAGTCTCAGGCATGGGAGTAAGACAGGCATGGGAGATTCTCTGGAGGCTGGCAGGGGGCCAGTTTGTCCCAGCCCCAGCTTGGAGGACTGTTTGAAAGAGTTCTCTCCCAGGGGGAGTGGAAGGAATTGTTAAAAGACAAAGGGACCTTAGAGACACCAGAGAACTCAAGCCTGGTCTCTGGGCATCTGGGCTCTGTCATGGGACAGCCTCGTGTATCTCAAAGTGCACCCTTCTTATATATGCCTTTCTGGGGACATGAACTTTAATTAATAGTACAACTTTGTTATTTTTTTAGCCAAAAGTTACAAAAAGGGGAAAGCTCTAAATTAGTTTAAAGGATAAAACTAGTGAGTTAAAGTTTGAGGAGAAAGACAATGTTTAAATAGTCTCCAGGTATTTTCCTACAAGATTTTTATTAATTACAAAGAGAACAACAATCTCAAATTAGGACGGTAAAATAGGACAAATTGACATCAGGTGCTTCCTGGTATGACCCGTTGAGAAACAGCCATCATATCTCCAAGGATATTCCTGCCAAATATACATAATCTGAAAACAGTTATGAGGAAACATCAGACAAATCCAAATTCAGGGGCATTCCACATAATAAATGGCCTATAGTCTTCAAAATTATCGAGGTCCTGAAAGACAAAGACAGAGGAAGAGTTCAAGATTAAAGGAGACTAAAGAGATGAAAGGCAATGTCTGATTCTGGATTGTACCCTTTTGTCATAGAGTCTATTGTTGTGACAACAGTGAAATTTGAATAAGGTCCAAGGATTAGATAATAGTGTTGTAGCACCGCTAATTTCTTGATTATAATAATTGTACCATGTTTATGTGGGAAAGTGCCCTTATTTTTAGGAAATAAATTGAATATTTAGGGGTAAAGAGGCTTCATATCTGTAACTTGTTCTCAAATGGTTTTAGAAAACAGTAATGATAATTATATATAATTAGAGAGATAATAATTAAAACAACTGTGCTATAAACGTTAACATTTGAGGAGTTTGTGTGAAGGGCATATAAGATCCCTTGCACTATTATTGCAACTCCTTTGTAAGTTTGAGATATTTCAGAATAAATACTTCTCAAATATCATTATATTTTCCAGGAGAAAAAAAATGAAATAAATCCTACATGGCCGATTGAACTGAGTTTTGTCTGTAGACCCCAAAAGGAGGATGCAGATTTGGATAAAGTACTTCTTACAGAGGCTCCACATACCACGCTGTATTCCTGTTGGAGTTTTGGAATTCCAGAGAAGTCTATTCTAGGAGGCTGCTCTGTGGGTTGCTAAACTCATCCCGTCCCCAAAGAGAGCCAAACTGTTTAATGATTAGGAGAATGTGAAACACTCCCTTGACACTCAACATTTGGAAATAATATCTAACGTGATGGAGAGGCTGGGGACCCTGTCCAGAAAAATCATTTCCCATCCTCCTTCTGTGGGAGACATTGAAGGGCTGTTGTTTTGGATTATTAAGATAATGCGATGCAGATGAGAACTTAAATTATAATGCTATAGAATCTTGAAATGTTTTCTCACTGTATCTCAGCTACCTCCTCCTCCTTCTTGTCCAACTTCCTTTTTATCTGTTTTATGTTTCTGAGTTCATTGGCTATCATCCCAAGACACTGTGGGAAGAACCTTAGGACTTTGTGATGCATCATTTGCCAAACACTTTTAGGAACTTCAGTATAACATTCCCCCTTCCCCAGCCCCACCCCGAGCTGCCCTTGCCCTCTGCAAGCTTTACTTTTAACTGGTGAAAAGAATAGAAGGGGAGAGGAGGGAAGAGACCTAACAAGTGATTTACACCAATATCTCATTTAATTTTCACACAGTCTTGGAAGGTAGGTAGAAACACCATTGACAGACGGAGACCAAGGCTCAGAGAGGTGAAAAAGAGGCTAAAGCCACACAAATTATAAGGAACAGAGCAGGGATTCAACAGCCAGGTTTGTTTAACCCTGAGGCCTGTGATGTTTTCCACCTCACCATTTAATACAAATGAAATCTGATTTGTTCATTTCTCTTTAAAAATAGCAGTTCTTCGAATTGTGGGAATGAGTATATATATATTTTTTAAAAGCGTAGAAAACACAGAAAAGCACAGTATGAAATCCATTTGGAAGTCAAGGCTAATTAAAAATAGCACCACAATTATCAGTATTAACAAACCCAATCTGATATTCAGTATCTTGGCTCTTTTAAGTAAATCAAGTTTCAGAAAAAAATACATTTTAGATAATTCAGGCTGGAACTCTCCTTTTTAGGTATGGGATCTCCTCCATTTGGCAGGGATATGAAAACATCCACTTTCTGAACTAAAAGAGAAATTGGACTACATGATCTGAAAGTTTCCTCTTAAATCAAAGATTTGAGGGCCTGTGTTTCTGTAGATTTGTTTCTCCTGTGCTACTAATCACTAACCTGCATTTCTGAACCAAACACTCAGTTCTTCTGTATCCAAGAAGGCAGTGATGGAAACTTGTACCCAGTGATGAAAGGAAATTTTAAATATGACACCAATCCATCAGTCCTTTCCAGATCTCTTGTCTAAACAACATACATAGTGCTTAAGAAAATGAGCTTCAGAGTCAGACAGTCCCAATCCTGGGATCCAGTTTGAGTTCTACTACTTTCTAGCTGTGGCACATTATTAAATCTCTCTAGGCCTCCTTCCCTCTTCCATAAAATGGAGGTAATTATAAAGAAAAATGGAAGATAATTCAAGGAGACAGTATATGTACGGGCTTTGTATAGTTTCTGACACATAGGAAATGCATAATGAATAGTTCCTATTATCAATAAATGCTGGGATTAATGTGGGTAGATAGCATCCCAGAGTGAAATAAGAGTAGGTTCTGGAGTAAGACAGGAACAGGTCACACTCTGGCATGGTTTTTGTACTTACAAGCGATGTGGTCTTGGGCAAGTAACAAACTCTATATGCTTCCGTTTCCTCAAATTTAAAATATGGTAATAGTGATTCAAATCCAGGTCTGTTTGACTCACAAGTTTATGCTCTCAGCTACTACACTGCAGTGGTGAAAACCACATCTGCAGGGTTGATATTCATATAGGACTGTAGCCATGCTCTTATTCACCATCAGCAGCAGCCGGTGGTCTAGGACGGTATTGAAAGGTGGAGCTAGGCCTGTCTGTAAAGGTGACTGGCGTTGAACAAACTGGTAGAGACATAGCAGTAGCATGGCCCTGGTAGCAGAGTATGACTGGCCATGTCACAACCACTCCAGCTCAGATTCTCCATCCATTTAATGGAGATAATGATGGAGGAGAGTTGTATCCTAGGTTGGTTTCTGTGTCTCCTCCCCTGAAGGAGAAATGACCGTGAAAAGTATAAAAGTCTCTTGTAGCCTTCGAATTCTCAAATTGAGTAACTAGTAAAGTTATTAGGAAACTAGGTTCTGATTTTAGGAAACCCTGGTTCTGAGCCACTTAACCTCTCCTACTCTGTTTTGTCATCTGCCAAATCGTGATAATACAACCTACATCCTCCACTCCTGGCAGGGACCACTTACTCCTCTATATCCTGAATGCCTAGGACAGTGCCTGACCCTAGGATGAGGATGTTGGTCTGTGTTTGTTGAATGCTGAAGAAATGGGGAGGGGGAAGTCCCTGCCAATGCATTTGCCCTCTTACCATTAATCAAAAACAATGAGCAGAGGCCACTTACCAGCTCTATTCTTGCAGCTCCTCGCAGAGGAAAGCTCTTTGAGAGTGGAGAATGCCGAGGGTGTCCCCAGGTTCTTAGGTATAGAGGAAACTGACCTGCAAAGTTTAAAAATGATATAAAAACCCAGCACCTCTGAATTGCCCATGAGAGGGCCAGTTTAGCCCCCCTCCAGTGCTCACCAGACTGGAATGTGATACCCAGGAGGGGGTGTTTAGCTGGACTGTGTAGGCAAAGTCCAGCCCCCTTAAGTGTTTCTCCATGCTGCCCACCAGCCACCCACTGGGGATATTTTTTAGCATCAGGGCAACTGTAGCCTCTGTTTTGTGTTTCCATATCATATTTTCTCTTCCTCCCCAGTTCATATCATCATCACCATCATCCGTTGCCTTTAGTAAGGGCCCACCTGTGGGCGTTTGGCTGTCTGTGTACATCAGTGGATCAGCGCCACTCCCACTTTAATGTGATGGGAAACTGCTCCCCATGCGTCCCAGTCCCCAAATGTCTTCACCACTCATTTTTACCTATTTACACACACACCACACACACACACACACACACACACACACACACACACACACACACACACACACACACACACACACACACACACACACACACCCCTCACTATTTTCAGACAAGGGGTAGAGAGCTAGTTAATAAGCAAATGTTACTAGAGATTGGGAGCACATTAAAGCCATTTCAGGCCAGATTCTCCTACCAATTCTCTGGGACTGGGGGATTCAGAAGCAGGTAGTTGGAGTATGTTTATGCCTGGGGGTGGAGGGTGGTTTGTCAGGGAGAAAGCTGAGACAAAGATCTGGAACAAGGAGCAGGCCTAGAATACACCACTGTGGGAGGATCGGGGGAAGGGGAACATCTTCAAAGTCATATTTCTTCTACCCGACCCGGCCCGCAGCTGCCCTCCAGATATTTGCAGTAGGATCCAGACAGTCATCCCCCAAATTGGACTCAAATAGAAAAGACACTGAAAATAAAGTCAATGTGAGTGACAGCATTTCTTGGGCAAAATCTCCCACACCAGATGAGAGGATATGTGTCCTCGTTAGCCAAGGCCAAACAGTTCTCAGAACTGCATGGACTCGAGGCTTGGGTGCTGCTGTGGAGGGACAGTTCTCAAGGTCTGAGCCCACCAGTGTATCTGCAACTCCGTGTATGACCTGGAGACAACCCGGAAGGAGGCGAAGCCCAACAGGGCGCCTTCTGCTGGCTGGACATCACACTCCCAATACCATGCAGTAGCATCAGGACTGGAAGGGTAGGGAAAAGCAAAATTGATGAGGAGAAAAATACGTTTCTCGTTGTAAGAAAAAAAGACTTTCTGTTGAAGTGCTCTTAGGATGTCAGCAATCTTGTTATCGATTTCCCGTGGCAAAGCTCTGGGTCATAATGCTTTCGTTTCTAATGTGGCTTCACAGTCCTCTCAGACCACCTTCATCTGGGTGGGTGGCAGTGCCATCTTAACCTTGATTTCCTAATGGCATATTTCCTCTTCTTGCTCTTGTATGAAATGACGGTTTTCTCTTTGGCTGGGTTTCCAAGGATCCAGAAATGCTGCTGTCTGACTTCTTGAACTAACGAGTTCACTGTTGGGACAGTACAAGTAAAGAAGAGTGCTTGGGACATCTTGGCTTACTTTCGAAGGGCCGTGTTTATGCGAGTGTCTTAAACAGTGATCAGAGGAAGAGAGCAGAGAGTTATAAAAGGAACTATGTGTAGTCACTGGGGTGGAGAGATGGGAAAAGCTTAACAGATCTCACTGAGGGGTCCCTAAACAACATAACTAAGCTTCAGATGCACGAAGCCACTTAAATAAATTGATGTTTTAAAGCCACTTAAATAAATTGATGTTTTAAAGCCAAACAGAAGTGTTTGAATGAGGAGGTGCTGTACCTGACTTGCAGAAATGACTTTCAAGATCCCAAAGATGGGGAGGGTGGGAATTGCTCTTTTTAAGACTTTAGAAATTTTCATCTTGCTGTTCTTGTAAAGGGAAAACAAGTCTGTCCTTGGGAGAATTTGTAAGATAGGCTTCTCTTTAAAAAAATGCTCTGAAAACAGTTAAGTGCCACAAAACTTTCAAAGAACTAAGATCAACTTGGTGTTTGACAAAGCTAATATAAGAATGGTAATCAATCCCTTGGCAATGGAAATTTTAAATTTAAAATAAGCTTCAACAAAGCCTTTGAACCTTCAAACACTTTATCCTTAAGAAATTAATGGGTCCCTGAAGAAGTCACATTTCCTTTTCTGTTTCTGTAATATATACTTCAATTACATTAATCAACAATGCAGCAAAATTACTGACATCGACCAACTTCCAAGTTGCATTTCCAAATGCTTCTTTTCTTCAGCAGAGATTTAGCATTTGAAGATAGCTAACTGAGGTTTATATAAGCATGAATAAATATTTGGTGAAGCTGGATTTTCCCATCCTGTTGTCACCCTTTGCTCACCCCAGAATGGTTTCCCATCCTTTTTTTCCTTCTGCTGTCATTTCGGTTGAGTATGATAAACTAGCTTGCTGAAGGAGATATTATGTTAAAACCTTCCCTCTGCACTGTGAAGTTGCTGAAGCACCCCTCAAATATGTCTCCTTTCAAAGCAAACTGGAATTTGTGAGTCATTTTGTTTTTCCCCAATGAAAACAACAGTGACAACAAAAACTAGTTTCATGACATTCATCTTTTTCAGATGTGATCTCCCTTGAAAATTAGATTTTGCTTTTACTGTATTTACCCGCAAATCTATCCCTAGTAGAGTTTTGGTTTCACTTAACTTGCCTCAGAGAAAGTGACTCCAAGGTCTCTGTTTTTTCCATTTTGGCTCGCTCTCTCTCTTTCAATCTCAGAAATGACAACCTTAACAATAAAATCCTCCAAATACTAATTTTACTAGTGTAGTGTATACACTAGTGTGTACACACATACAAAAGAACTTTCATTGTCCATTTGGGTATTCACCTTTTTATTTGGGAGTGACCAATATCTGTCCAGTGGGAGGTCATGTCTCCTTTTATGCCAATGGCCTATAAGAGAACTGATTCTGACACTGCATGCCACAAAGATGGCCAGTCTTGCTTTGGAGCTCTTTCAGCCCCTGTTGGACATTTCTGCATTTACCATCTCCTCTCTGCAAGGCATAGATACTGAGTCCATTTCACTAAGACCCTTGCCTTACCCATCATCTTAGAAAACAATCAATAAATTTCCCCTCCCAAGGTGAACCAAGGATTTTGGATTTTAAAAGGGGAACCTCCTGAGAAAAAAAAAAAACAAATTAGTTTCTAAGGTGGAAATAGCTGCACAGGGCAGTGTAAGAGATTTTTTTAATAGGTCATGCAATAAAGTTGACCTTTGAGTCATATCAACTCAGCAGCTTAAACCCATACATTCACAAGGCTTAGCCTTTGTAAAAATAATTTTGGGTTATCAACTATTGCAAAGTCCCATTATTTAGAGTTCAATATTCTGCAAGAAAATTCCATGTAATGAGAGATCTGATCCACGGTTGATACTTCAGTGGTTACTTTGTTTTCAAATCTTCTAGTTGCTAAAGGGGAAATCAGGACATTTGGTACCACACAAACAAATCATCTGTAAAAGTGGTTGGGTTGTTCACTTTCCACATAGATGTCTTAGTCAAACAGCTAGAGACATGGAAATTCAGCACTTAGCTGTCAAGGCTGACCTCTCAACAGTCTTATCTTGCTTCTCTTTGTTTTGCTGGAATCAAGAGACTTGAAACCCTTCCCTCTAGCTCCTGGGGAGTGAGAAGGGCTTTTCATGTGCCCTTTTCTTGCATGCCTTGAATATCACTTTTGTTGTTGCATGTGTGTGAGTTTTGGTTACTTTCTTCTATTTAATAAGATTGACAATATATTGTAAGTACACCAAGTTGGATGAGACCCTCTGCCCACACACAATTACACACAGAGAGTGTTTGAGTCCAGATCTTTGCTTCGAACTGGAAGCTGGAATTCATTTATCCTACAACATCCTACAGAGGAAGGTTCAGACCATCCACAGCATTTGCCTATCAAGGAAGGAAACGCCAGACACTTAACTACTCGGCCTCAAGCAAAGCTCAACATTTCCACAGTCTCTGGGAAAATGAGATGTTACATGTTCTTAGCAGGAGCTGACAATTAAGCTGAGTGAACAATCCTGTGAGGTGGGGCAGTGGAGTTCTTGCTGCTTTAGCCACAGACCTCAGGTGCTGGGGTGAGTGTGAGGCCAAGGGCCAAATGCTTTCAACCACCAAGAAGCCGGGGATCCTCAAATCTACAACCCTGTGGTTTGCTATTCTGTTTATTATCATGGACACTGACCTGTTCCTTCCAACTATTTCCTCTGGCATGATAAGGATTTTGTGAGGTGCCAGGGGAGACATAATTTATTAGAATCAAGTAATGATTTGTAATATTTAAACTATTCCATTAAACCACGAAGCAGGCCAGAAACTAACCTTTAAATACAGCCAAGGGAGAAAGTCAGCCCAGCAGCTTAAAATATATATCTTTTGCAGGAAGCATGAAGTGTATAATTAGCTGTAATCTCTGCAACTGCAGTCAGGAAGCTTTATATTTTGGCTGATAGGCAGTGTTATCTTCTGATGGCCTGGGAAACCAAATCCTGGGGTTGCATTGCTGGCTCCCGCATGGACCCTCGTGGGTGGTTTTTGGGGGACACTGGGCAAAGGAGCAGAGGAAAGGAATGGGCAGGGTGGGAACATGATCCAGAGAAGTTACAGGGAAGGACCTGGGTGATAGCCACTTTGATTCTTCTGTAAGGAGACTCTGAATTTCGTGAATTATGTTTAAACATATTCTGATTTCCAGTGTGATCAGTTCCCAAAGACATTTTTAAGGCTTAATATACTGGCAAAAGCTATATCTGCCTTGGCTCCTGCTGGTAGTCATGGAGGAAGTTAAATGTGCTACTGTTAGAGGATCACTTTTATTTTTGGCTGTTTCAACGAGCATGGATTATTTTTTTTTTCCCCCAGTGGGCAAGTCTCAGTCTGGTAGAGGCATTAAAAATTAGTAAAGGTGGAAATGTTTTGAAACCTTTGATCTCTTCTGGAGGAAGCTGAGCAGAGGGGTGGGCAGTCCCTCGGGAAGGCTTGCTGTGTGGAAGCATATACACCAACAATGAGATACCTTCAATACCTTCTATGGCCTTGAATTCTCCCCTCTAGTCAGGCACCAAAGGGGAAAAAAATCCAGCTGTCCTTTCTGACATTTGATCTAAATCTCTTGAAGTCTCAGGGGAGGCCATGGAGGCTCAGATAGGGGGGCAATAGAGCAAAAACAGTAAATAAATCTGATTTTTGTCCATTCCAGCCAAGGCTGATTTGGTTTGATGGGAAGTGAGTGCTCTTGCTTTTGTTTTTCTGGAGACTGTCAAATCCTGCCTCACCTTGCCCTCTGAACCACACCGACCAACTGATCATCCAACCATTAGTTGAACAGAAATCTACCCTGTCCTTAACAAATGACAGTAATTGGCATTAAAAAAATTATATCTCCCAGTTATTTTTCAGGATTCTGCAGTATATTAAAACTTTTTTCTAATTATTTATAAAAACATTTTCTGCAGTCCATTTGGGAAAGAAGAGATGTGATTTTAAAGGATTTAATCTTTAAAAATAGTGTATGCTCAGGCTAGCACCAAAAAAGCCCAAATATCATTTCTCTCTTCTGCTTCCTGGGATGAGCTCCCTTTGATGGAGATCACGTTCAGATGTGTATTATACTGATATTCTCCAGATAATACATCCTGAATTACAAACTCAGGCATCTTCCAGGTACCGAGGAGGGGAGGATAAAGCAAGAAGGTGACCAAACACTCATTAGAAGAGAAGTGGAAAAGTAAGGGGGCATCTTTCCAGGGACCTCTATCACCAGCATTTATTCTGCAGCAGTCGCAGTATGCAAATAATTGCCTCCAAGCCCTGACTTGGTCAGATAAACCTGCTCTCTGCCTCGTAGACACAGCCTGAGACCAGTTCTCAAAGACTTGCCCCTCTTCCCCAGCAGCTGTCCTTCTGTAATGCAACAGTTCTGTGCTGTCCTCCAGAGCAGAGCTGCATTGTCCTAGCTATGAATAAATCATTAACCCTATTTTATTAATAAGGCAAAGCTAACAATACTCCCAACCTGGCCCCGCACTTCCTCTCCAGCAGCGCCTCAGAAACAAGTGCCACCCGCTCTTCCTGTGCAGAGAAATGCTGTAAGCCTCAAGGACGCAGCTTGCAGGACCTGGGGTGTGAAGCGCCAGCCAGCTGTTGGCAGATGAGCCCTAACTCTGAAGCCTCAGTGGTCTGCAACTGATGAGAGAGTCAGCTTTAAAGAGAGGCAGCTGCCCAGGGAACACCGCTTCCCTGCGACCGCGGGAGCGAGGCCGTGTCACCGGGAGAGAGTCTGGGTGACGAGGCAGAGCAAAAGAACAGCTTGCTTGGGGCTCATTTTTTAAAGAAGGAAATAACTGAGTTTTAAAAAGATTTTGCTTAGGATATCCTATATGACCTCAAATTTTACCCCCCACCCTGTCCTTGAAAACAGGTGGAAATAAATTATAAGCTTTGTTTTAAGAAACTTTATCAGTGTATGGAGTACTTTTCTATGTCATCAGTTCTATTATACTATTTGCTGACTTACATTTCTTATTGTACTAAGGCCTCTTTTGGGGGGGAAATAACGGAAGCCCAAATTAAAAACATTTAAGCCATAAAAAAGGGAGAAGTTGTTGACTAGGGGTAATGAAAACTTAAAGAGGTGGATGGACTTTAGGCATGGAGTCTAGGAGTTCAAGGAATGTCATCAGATTATTCCCTGTCTCTCCACAGCGTTTGTCTTCAGGCAGTTTTTCACATGGTGACTCCCATTGGGAGGCTGGTGAGAGTTTTGGACACTTGGTTGCCCTCTGGACTAGCTGAGGAGAGGATGCTACCGTGTAACATTTCCATGGGAACTTTGACAAGTAGCTCAATCTTAGGAACTTCTGGGCATCCCCAACCTGCTCTTCTCTGAGTCTCACTACTCAGCAAATAATAACCAACATCTACCCAGGGCTCCATATGAAATCTTGGAGCCATTCTTGATCCCTCTCTTTCCTTCACTCCCTACTTCAATCTACCAGCAAGTCCTATCAGCTTTATCTTCAAAATATATTTGAGTCCAACCACTTGTCACCACTTCCGTCACTACCACCCTTGTCTAAGCCACTAGCACCTCCTTTTGTGGAGCAGTAAGGAAGTCACAGGGGGATGACTTGTCTCCCTAGCAACACTCTTGCTCCCCTAAAATTCCTTTTTCATGCTTAGCTATAGTAATCATTTTCAAATGATCATAAGTGGGACTATGTCTCTATCTGCTTAAAATCCTCTCTATTTATTTTCTCACTGTTCTAAAGGCTAGGATTCTGGAATCAAAGTGTTGGCAAGGGTTGGTTCCTTCTAAAAGGTCTAAGGGAGAATTGTTCCATACCTCTCTTCTAGCTTCCTGAGGATGCCAGCAATCTTGGTGTTCCTTGGCTTATAGCTGCATCACTCCAATATCTGCCTCCATCATCCCATGGACTTCTTCCATGTGTCTCTATGTCCAAATCTCCCTCTTGTTGTAAGGGTACCAGTCATTGGATTAGGGTCCACCCTAAGCCAGTATGACCTCATCTTAACTTGATTACATCTGCAATGACCCTATTTCCAAATATGGTCACATTCAAAGGTACCAAGAGTTAAGACTTGAGTGTATCTTTTGGGGATACACAATTCAGCTCAGTACAGTATATCATCTGGTCTCTCCAAAACTCACATCTGTTCCGTGGGCAAAATGCATTCACCTCATGTAAATTGATACAACCACTATGGAGAACAGTATGGAGATTCCATAAAAAACTAAAAATAGAACAACCATATGACCCAGCAATCCCACTACTGGGCATATACCCTGAGAAAACCATAATTCAAGAATAGTCATGTACCACAATGTTCATTGCAGCTCTATTTACAATAGCCCAGAGATGGAAACAACCTAACTATCCATCATCGGATGAATGGATAAAGAAGATGTGGCACATATATACAATGGAATATTACTCAGCCTAAAAAGGAATGAAATTGAGTTATTTGTAGTGAGGTGGATGGACCTAGAGTCTGTCATACAGAGTGAAGTAAGTCAGAAAGGGTAAAACAAATACTGTATGCTAACACATATATATGGAATCTAAAAAAAAAAAAAAAAGGTTCCGAAGAACCTAGGGGTAGAGACGCAGACGTAGAGAATGGACTTGAGGACACGGGGAAGGGGAAGGGGAAGCTGGGACGAAGTGAGAGAGTAACATTGACATATATACACTGCCAAATGTAAAATGCAGCTGCATCGCACCGGGAGATCAGCTCTGTGCTATGTGACCACCTAGAAGGGTGGGATAGGGAGGGTGGGAGGGAGACGCAAGAGGGAGGGGATAGGGGATACACATATGCATATAACTGATTCACTTTGTTATACAGCAGAAACTAACAGAACATTATAAAGCAATTATACTCCAATAAAGATGTTAAAAAAATGCATTCACTTCCTCCCACATCCTTAAAAGTCTCAACTTATTCCAGCATCAAATCTAAGTCCAAAATCTTGTCTAAATATAATTTGACTCCAAAAATCCCAAATCTCATCTCCTAAATCACCTTAAATCAGGTAGGGTGAGACTCTGGGCATGGTCCATACTCAAGCAAAATTTCTCTCCATCTGTGGACCTGTGAAACCTAGAAAGCAAGTTATCTACTTCCACAGTACAATAATGAGACAGGCATATGATAAGCATTCCTATTCCAAAAGGTCACAGGTCCCAGACAAGCCTGAAACCCAGCAGGGCCAATACCATTAAGTTTCAAGGGCCAGAATCCTCCGTGGATGAATGCCCTGTCTGTTGGGCCAGCTGCCTTTGGGGACCTGAACCCTCAGGGGGTTGTAGGAGGGCCTGGCTCCCTTGGAAATGAGGGCAGCATGTACTGAAAAGAGAAAATGGAAAATATCATAAAACAAACTACTCGTTTTTACATGTTGCTGAGGATGAAACCCGAGGAGGGTCCCTTGGATTGGCTTTAACCACATCCATAGTTGCAAACACTCTGGCAGCCCCAGAGCTGGCCCGGAAGCTAGGAGAAGGGAAAGGAGGAGAAAGTCCTGCAGCCAGTAAGTTGTTTATGCTTGAGATTAAGGGATAAGCAGGGCTGACTTCATGGGCGTGCAACCTGTACAGTTGCACAAGGCCCAACACTTAGAAGCGACCCACAATTGATTTAATGCTCTTCTGTCAACATCTTGAAGTTCTTAATATTTGAACCAGGGGACCCACATTTTAATTTTACACTGGGCCCCCAAAATTATGTAGCTGGTTCTGAGTATAATGACTGCCTACCACTTACTTAAGACAACTTTGTATATACATAAGACAAAAGCTGGAATCTCTATCAAATTATTGACACAGTTATTTCTGGGAAGAGGGTAATTTTAGGTTTTCTTCTTTTTGCTCATCTATATTTTTAATTTTTTATAATGAACATGCATTACTTACATAGAAAAAATGATTTTTTAAACTTCACAGATTATTGATTGGAAAAATTGCAGAAATAAATTTCTTATGAAGTATCCTTTCCATCTTGAACTCAACTGGAATGAGTCCTAGAGGCCTTATTTTGCACGTAGAGTTTATTGGGAAGAGTCACCTGTGGGGAGGAAGCTGTGCCAGGCAAGAATGCTTCCCGTGGAAGCAGCAGAGAGATGGAGGGTCATAGAAGATGATGTCTACGAGATCCTTAAGCTGTCTCCCTGTAGTCTTCCCCGAAGAAAGGAAAGAGGAACATACCTCCAACACTCACAATCTGTTCTTTCATGAAGACCTAACTACTGATTTCTCTGTCCCTGATTTCAAATGTGCTGCAGAAGAAAACCACACAGTTCTCCACTGGGCCGCACTACACAGTTACAGGTCAACATCAGTTGGGCCCAGTGCTTCTCAGCATACCGTGTCCTTGATTTGGAACCATTTCCCATTTTCCACAGCATATGCCAAACTTAACTCTGCTCTTCTCATCCCTGAGTAAACACTCACTTTCCTAACTACCCCAAGAAAACAAAGGGCATTCAGTAAGAATTCCGCAGCCTTGCCCTGCAAGCTTTTCTTTGCGTTAAAGTGTCCCTCTCTCTGACTTCTACCACTTAACTTCTAAGTGATTAAGATCCTGTTTCTCTTTCTGTATAATAACATAATTAGAAACCCAAGATCACTCTCATTCAGTTCTTTGTCATGTAATATGTCTTTTAGGATTTAAGAAGATCCCTGTTCAAGCATGAGTATAACTTTCTGTGCTTTGGGGGTAACTGATGCTTATATGCTAGTTAACATGCTTTAATCTGTAAATTAGCTTTTTTCATCAGAGCTCACTTTCCTTATTTTTGTCCCTGATGTTACCTTGGGTATTTATGGTAGCCAGTCTCCAAAGATAGCCCCCAATGAGCCACACCTCCCAGAATTCATAGTTTTGTGTAGTCCCTGACTTTTGAATCTAGGCTGGCCCTGTGATCCACTTCCATATAATATGACATCAGTGACACAATGCTAGTCTGGGTCTAAACCTTCAAAAGAACTGGCAGCTTTTGCTTGTCCACTCTTGAGATTTAGATTTAAGAAGCTCATTTAAAGAAACCCAAGTTAGCTGCATAGAGAGACCATACTGAGATAGAAGGAAAGATGTCTCAGCCTTCCAGCCAACCCTGCCAATGCTTGAGATGAGTAGAGTCATCTTGAATGATCCAGCTCATACCACCTTCTCTTACCACGTGAAAGACTCTGAGAGAAGAATCCAGTTAACCCACTGGGGCTATTATAAGAGATAACAAATGGGACTTCCCTGGCGTACCAGTGGTTAAGACTCTGTGCCTCCAATGCAGGGGGCATGGGTTCGATCCCTGGTCAGGGAACTAAGATCCCAAATGCCTCGTGACCAAAAAAAAAAAAAGAGAGAGAGAGAGATAATAAAATTATTGTTTTAAGCTCCTAAGTTTGAGATGGTTTGTTAAGCATTAATAGATAACTAAGGCACTAACTCTCTTCACCAATCTTTTCCTAGTAGCTTCACAACACCAGCTCACCTCCACTGCCTAGTCTCTGCCAGGCAGCCGTAGGCAGTCAACATACTGAATAAATGAATTCCAAGTGGATGGAATTCCAAAGTGTATCTTTGCTTACACAGTTTGACGTTCCTTCCCCTCCTTTTAAAACCCAGCCTTGGGCTTCCATTCAAACATTTACCAATTATCTTATAATCTTGGCAGTTGTATTTTGCCTGACATTTCTGTGGACCTCATTTATATTAAAACTACTTCAATATGGAATTAGTATATATATATATATATATATAGTACAGTATAGTGGTCTAAAACACAGAACGTTGTTTGAAATTAATGTGTTTTGATTGCTGTGAATGCCTCGTCTGATACTGAGGTAATTCATAAATGACATGTTGGAACCATTCTTCCAGGGTTTCAGGCTGTTCCATAAGTATATTATTTCTAGCAATGGGTTGCAGGCTTGTGAAAGTAATAGTCTGCAATGCATGCCACAGGCAAATGCCAATTTGAAGGATTTAAAGAAAAGTATAACAAACCACCATATTTGTTAGCGTTTTGAGGTACCAAAACCTTTGTGAAATTTCAAAGACCATTCATTTCCTCAGGCCTATATACACCAATGCAGTCACATTATAAATTAGAACTCGCAGGCTCTTGCCTGTGGAAATATTTCCAAGGAATGTCTCGTAAGTCTCTAGTGAGGGTCTCACATCCACTCCAGTGAATGCTCCCACTTCTCTGCCGTCTTTCGCCACACATCTGACGGTACTGCCATAACCTCCCAGAACAGATGTTTCCCCCTCAGCTGAGGCACCAGAACCCTCCACATGCCAAACCATTTAGTGTTTCATTTTGTTTCACATTCTGTTAGGTAGACACATAGCTGTGCTCCTTGGGCACAAAGTTTTGCAAAATTTTCCTGAAACAAATATTCCAAATTTCTTCACTGCTCCCTGCTTACCACACAATTCACATATAAACTCCTTGGGCTCAGAGAGGACTCGTCTTCATGGACACTAAGTGACAGACACCATTCTGCTCTCAGGACTACTCCCTTCCCTATAACCCTGAAGTTTTAGTACCAAGCCACACTTTTCTAGCTTCCTTTTCCTTTCAGGAGAAGCTTTCCCTCTTCTGGTAGAATCTTTGGCAGGCCTGCTCCACCAGCTCAGAAATGCCCAGCCAGTCTGAGTTGTAATCATGTCTCAACTTATATTCAAATTAGGTCTTCCACCACACACACACAAGAAGTTAATAATATCATGAGACTCTGTAGACCTGAAATGTAGGCATCGTTCACTGGCACTCCCCTAGTGGGGAATGCAAAAAACATGGAAGTGGGATGTCAGAGGCTATATGTATTCCTAACTCACTCACTCACTCACTCGCTGACTCACTAGTTGGATAACTCAGGTAAGATAGTGAACCTCTCTCAGCCTCAGTGCCTAGGTAATTCCAGCAATATTAGCCCATAATTTTGCCTGATGAGAATGTGTGAGAACACCCATCCTGGAGAGGGATGTTGACTGTCTCACATCCATCTTAGTGAGGCTCCCTTCTCACTAAGCAAAACACATGGCATGAGAATGCAGGGGGAGCAGGTGGACAGCCTAGGTCTCAGAAGGCAGGCATGGAGCCAGCGAAGCCACAAAATACAAGTGCAGAACAGAGAAACTTGGCTTTCTTTTGTAAAACAAGAGGCAGAAAAAAAAAGATGAGAAAGAGATATATCATTGAAACAAATCAAAGATAATTT
Organism: Lagenorhynchus albirostris; assembly: GCF_949774975.1. Lineage (NCBI taxonomy): Eukaryota > Metazoa > Chordata > Mammalia > Artiodactyla > Delphinidae > Lagenorhynchus > Lagenorhynchus albirostris. The sequence goes on along the minus strand of NC_083102.1, from coordinate 54,717,770 downwards.
TTCCTGAACTTCCTAATAGGCTAAGACAGGACATCTTTTTAGGATTAAGATGGAGAAAACTACTCCCTTGGATGGCATGAACTGAAGGTGTTCTCTCAAGACAAAGAGCAGCCCAGTTTGTCTCCCTAAGGCCAGAAGGCTCTGTATATTATAATAAAAATAGCAGCTAACCTAGGGAGCATTTACTATATGCCAGACACTGAGTTAAGCATTTTACACGTATTAGTTTATTAATCATAACATCAACCCCAGTATCACCCCCTGCTTGAGATAATCAAAAATATTACCAGATATTGTCAAACTCTCCCCATGTTGAGAACCATTGTTTGGTACTAAAAATCCCTACCTAAAAGTCTGACAGTGGCCCCTATCACAACTCTTGACCAGCAGTTCCTGTTCCCAGATTCCTTGAGATTATACAGTTGGTTGTATGTAGGCATTAAACAAATTCATATTGGTATGATGCTTAGGAAAACTCCTTGCATATAGCAAACACCAGTGTAAGTATTAGCTATTATTATTACTGTTTTTGTTATTGTCATCATGACAGGAAAGGTAGCAGAGTAGGGTAGAAGGGAGCCTGTATTGGACAATTGGAGATTTGGGGGATAATTATCCCCACTCTTGGATAATCAAAACCAGGACTGCAGTGTGGAAGGTGCAGCCGTCAGTGACTAAGTCCATCAGCCAAGGCCAGCAGTAGAAGCTTTGCAAACACAGTCAAAACATGAATCTTGTCCAGGCAGAAAATAAAATCATCAAGAAAAAAGTAATTGCTTTCACTGAGTCTTTATTAAAAAGTCATTCTGAGTAAATGATCACTTTCCCATTCCTGCAAATAATCCTTTTCATTGGAGTCTTGGGTGTCTCCCACTTTGATGCAATCAAGCCATTGGACTTACTGAAGAACATGTCTCATGTCAAATAGGTCATGGCTTGAGGAAGAGAAAGGGTAGGTCTGCAGAGGAGTAAGAAGAGTAGACCAGGTTGATGTGTGAGGGACAAAACAGTAAAGAGAATCATCCTATCTTGTTGCCCAATTGCTCATAATGAGTCAACAAGTAGGCAGCCATCTTTAACTGGTGACAGAGTGAAAAGGAAATGGTAAATCAGGGAGGCTGGAGTGCTAGCACACCTGTATGAAGTAAGCACTGGGACTCATTCCAGACACAACCACAAAGGGCTTTCAAGAGACACAGAGACGCTAAGGCACCCCCGAGATAGCTTGTGAAATGCTAGGTAAAATCCACCCTAAGCCTTCACTGCTAAAACTGAGACTGACAGGCAGGGTTCAATGGTATCAGCTACCTGAAAGCAAGAAATGTTAAAAATTTAGGGAATGTGAGAACACAGGACCTGAGAGAAGATTTTGCCATTTTCATTAAAAGCATCGTGTCAGCTTGGTAATGCTTACGGACTTAGAACAGCCACGCTGGGTTTCATAGGTCAGGGTTGTGAAGAAATCTATTCATTTGCTGAAACAACCACCTTTCTATATGTCCACTCAGCTTCTCTGTGGCTCAGTTTCTTCATCTGAAATAGCAGCTGTGTTGTACATGATTTTATCTTTTCACATAGAATATTTAATTCTCATAACACTTTGAGAGGTAGGTGTTATCATCTTTAATTAATAGATAAAATTGGGGCTCTGAGAGGTTGTTAGTCACTTCCCTAAAGTCACATAAACTGTCCTAAGTACACCAGGCTCTCTATTTCAAGCTCTATACTCTTTCTAGAATCCTACTGAAAACCAGAGATCAGCTCTCTGAGGCTTCTTTCAGCTCCAGAATTCCATGATTTTATAGGTTCTGTGTTTTTGAAAGCATGTCTGGTCCTTAATATTTTCCTTCCTTGATCCTGAAAGGGTTTAAATCATTGGAGGCAGATGACCCTCTCAAGCGGGGATGTTTTTCCCTTTCCCCACCACTTCTTAATCCCTTTCTGTTCCAACCAGTTTAGAAGATCTGCAGATGAGCCTGTTCCGTTTAATGTTTAGATTGAGAGTCTTACCTCAGAAAAGAACCACAGAGCGTAAGTTAGCTTTGAGAAAGGATAATCCAGACAGCTGCTAACAAAAGTCACGGGTAACTAGGGACAGTCTAGACCTTGTGGTCTTTTCTGGGTGAATGGGGAGTAGAGCAATCTGAATTTGCAAGTTCAATGAGATGATACTCCCTTACATCTGGGAAGAGGCCACCTCAGTATCTTCCACATCCAGCGAGTCCTTCACATGGAAGTCAGATGTGCTCTGGAAAAAACAAACCACGTCTCTTCTTGACTGAAACATTTTCATAGGGTTTCAGCAACTTTTAGGAAAATCCAAAATCCCAAGCACAGCCTCCAAGCTCCTCCATAACCTTACCCCTTGTTCTTTATTTTCCAGCCCTGACTCTCTCAACATCCTTATATTCACATTGTGCTGGAATTCCTGCTCTTCTTCTGACAAGTTGTTAGCTACTTGCTGTGGACTCCTCTCCATCATGTGAAATGCTCCCAGCCAGTAAGATCTAGACCAAAGCCATCTCCTCTATAAGCACCTCGAGTACATGGCTCCTACTTTTGGTAAGATCAGCTACTTTGGATTATCATTCTATTTCTTTCCACCATGAGTTGTTTATTTTCTCGTCATGCTGCTGAGCTCACAACAGGTGCTTAGTGAATGTTGGAGTAAATGTGTAAGTGTTAAGTCATTGTTCATGACAAAACATGTCATGAGCGCAGCTGATATTTACACAGACTCCTCTCTTTTGAGTCATCTCAGCTGGTTCGGCTATGAATGTGTCTTGCCTCATCTAGTGTTGTACTGGGGGTAGCTGATTGATGCAATTTTAGAAGCTCTAGAAGCTCTCCTACAGTGAAAACCAAGGCATCTTACTTTTCTTGCACACGGTATGATACAGAGCACAGAATGGACACTAGAAGGTGAGTAAGAAATACATTTTACAACAGTGTATGAATTACATGTGTATTGTTACAAAGACTCTGGGCCATATTTTCTCTCGAATGGTGATTTCTGTGATGTCAAGGAGTTATGAGGAGTCCCACAAATTCTACTTCCACATGCAGCTCAAGGAAAAAGCATGTAGCTTTGGTGTCATGCTAACCTGAGATTGAATCCTTCTCCACCAAGTACTGATATTAGTACAACCTCAGTCAACTTAGTCAATGGAGCTGAATGATGCAACCTACCTTATAAGGCTGTGGCAGTGAATGATTTGACATAGAGAAAGTAATTAGTACAGTGCCTGGTGCATATTAGCTGCTTAGCTCATTGTAGGATTTTTGTTTAAACCCCACCCTCCCTTCTTCATAAGAAAACAAGACAGAATGAGAGACAAGGAAAATTATCCCTCTTAAGATGCAGTTCAAAAAAGATCGTTTAGATAGGGAGAGGAGACAAAATTGTCTGCGGGTTCTATTTTAGAACAGGACACGGGTTCTCAATTCAGGAAAAATGTATTTTTTTAAAGTCATGTAGCTTATCTTGAGGCACATTTTTTTGGGTTTGTAAACATTAAAAATTTTTACCTTTACATTAAAAGCCAAGATCAAACTATTTTCAGAGTACAGTGTTGGTTCCCTGAGTTATGCAGGGCTCTATGCTTAGTCTATGGCTCCATAAATATTAATGAAGGGTCTAGATACCAGATGCTAACGGCAGCGGTGCTGGGCTAGTTCTCATGCCTTATGCTTGCACCCAGAGGGGTTGGCTATGACTTCATGTTTAAAGAACTGAGCTTCATGATACAATATATCAGGAGATGTGATGTATGTCTTCCTGCTACTGAGCAATGAACTCTATACAAACTCACAGCCATACACACATACACATATTTAAATCAGTAGAAACCAAACTGGCTGGATTTATACAACTGTTTATTTTGTGTCTGGGTTTCAGTTTTTCACTGGAACTACATTTTTTTGTCCTTAATCTGATTATTTTGCTGATGCCCAAAAAGCCTATGGTAGCTTTCTCTGTGAAAAGCAGCTACTTTCCCTAATTTCCCCCATCTTACTCCAAGGTTTCTCATACTTTTCAGTCACCATAACTCCTTTCCCACTCCTCCCCCCATCCACACACGACACTCTCAGTTCACCTGTCTTCCGTTTTTTCATCTGACTGTGGAAGTGTTTCTTTAACAGTGATCTAAGAACCTTTGTATCTGCATGTGTCTTCCTGGGATATGCCTTCATATATATACACACAGACCTGAATAGATGTGCTGCAGGCTGCTGGTCAAGGGGTTGGGTACCATTTTCACACTGAATGGGGATGAGCCGTCCTGTGCCTTCGTCTTGCATTCACGATAAATACACTGGCCATAGGAATCATCTAGCTGTTTGGTAATTGAAACTCCGAAGCAAATCCAACACATATGCCTGCCCACACACTACCCCAAATTCATCATGCCCACACAACATCATTAGCTTGAAATTGCAAAATTATTACTGAAAATCACAAAGGAACTTAAAGAAATAACTTTACAATTTTACTTTTAGCAGCAAGTAATAACTGAAACCCAGGAACCGTAAAAAGGACAACTGATTTGACAAAATAATCATCTGACTATAGCCTGACTTTTCCTTCTAAAAGAGTCTTACATTGTCATTAGATATTTTTTCTGTATCACAAAAAGGCAGGAAATAAATATATAAACATCCTTTAAAGAAATCCACTGTGGGCTTCCCTGGTTGGTGCAGTGGTTGAGAGTCCGCCTGCCAATGCAGGGGACACAGGTTCATGCCCCAGTTCGGGAAGATCCCACATGCCACGGAGTGGCTGGGCCCGTGAGCCATGGCCGCTGAGCCTGCGCGTCTGGAAGCTGTGCTCCGCAACGGGAGAGGCCACAACAGTGAGAGGCCCATGTACCGCAAAAAAAAAAAAAAAAAATCCACTGTGGATGCATCCATGGGATTTATCACTAATATGACTTTCTAGAAGACAATATGAGAACATATATCCAAATTTCAAACATTCATAATCTTCAAATCGGCAATTCTAGAAATATATCTTAAAGATGTTATAAAAGTATACAAAGATGTATCCACAAGTACTTTTTAATAATGAAAAAAGAAACCGTATGATTAATACTAAGAAACCGTTTGAGAGAATGCTGCAGAACATAGTTATGGGCATGGGAATTTGAATATGATATGTTTCTAAATGAAAAAAGGAGGTTTTTGAAAGAACATATGTATGTTTGTTTGTGCTTGTGTGTATTTGTGTGTACACATGCATAGAAAAAATAGGAAGATATTTTTCAGAGTATTAAAGGAGTTATTATTGGTGGTAAGGTAAAGGTTATTTTTACTTCTCTATACCTCTTTGCATTGTATATGCAAATTGTACATGCAAATTGTACTTTGCATTGTACATTCTCTGCTCTGCAAGAGAATAAAAGTAAAACTATTTAAATTTGGGGAGGGGAGAGGAAATACATAACATTAGGGGACATACCAATATTAATGCCAAATTGACATGGTTAAAGTCCATTATCAAAATATATACCACAGAATCTGAGAAGCTAAGTACAGTTATTGAAAATCCCCTCTGTGCTCACCCAAGACCAGATATGTGGTGAAGACTAGGGGAAACCATGACTGTAGAAAAGACTTGGAGCTTTCACACACACAGCCTTGTCTCCTTAGTGATTTAATATTTGCCACCTCCCCCTACCTTCCCCAATACTCGTGGACAGGCTGCTGGTGATTGACGGTCTCTCTATTGCCAGAAAGATAAGCTGAGCTGTCAGGGGAGTGGAAGTGACTGTGAAGAGGGGTATGTTCTGCGAGGCAGATGACATCCAGAAAAGCATGCCTATGGATGACATGCCTACCAAATCCAGAAGCGCACTTGCTCATTAGGACACAACCAGGCGAAACGTTCAATGTAGGTTATTTAGCATGCATCGCAAAAAGTGAAACAGGTGCAGAAAAAAAATCCAGCCTTTATTTTCTTCTTTCTTTTTCCTCTCTCTTTCTCTCTGCCTCCCTCCCTCTCTTCCTCCCTTCCTCTCCTTATCTCTCTCAAGTTTCAAACATGTCTTATAACCTGTCATATGGGCCAAGCCATCCCTGGAGAGAGACGTTAAACCATTCTGAGTGACAGCCTGTCATATTTAAATTTAAAAATTATAAGATAAATAAGTACTAGGGATGTAATGTACAATATGATAAATATAACTAACACTGCCATATGTTATATATGAAAATTGTTAAGAAAGTAAATCCTAAGAGTTCTCGTCACAAGGAAAAAGAATATTTTTTTCTATTTCTTTAATTTCGTATCTATATGAGATGATAGATGTTCACTAACTTATTGTGATAAACATTTCATGATGTATGTAGGTCAAATCATTATGTTGTATATGTTAAACTTATACAGTGCAGTATGTCAATTATATCTCAATAAAACTGAAAGATAGATGATAGATAGATAGATAGAGATAGATAGGTGTGAAAACAAACAAAAAAAGTTTCCCTTTCCCCCTTGCATCCTGGTCCTGAAGATGGAGTAAGTCCGTTTTGCACACTCTTGACCACGGGCTTGACCATCATCCAGTCCGTTTCTTGCAACACTTCTGCAAGCATCTCCAATCTGATGTGCTGCCTTATTTCCAACCTGCCTTGAGCTCAGACACTCCACCAGGGCATATGATGGGCCAGTTAAAGCTGTACCTCAAGCAGAGACAGAGCACGTAGATTTTGTTTAAAAGAATACATGGCAATCCATTCAAGAGGAAATGTTGTCATCCTGGTCAGGTCTGGATCAAATCTGTGTTGGAGAACATGAAAGGAGACCTGACTACAACACATCAACATGCTAATGTACCCTAGTCAGGTACACCGCTATTTCTTGCCATTTTCTTTTTTCTCATATGAAGGTTGCCATCATTTCACACACATTTTTCGGTGATAAAGGTAGTTCCGTTACTAACCGTCTGGTAGGGGTTGGGGAGCAAGCATTTCATAAGTGGGTTTCAACAACTTTGAATATACTTGCTCAGATCTCTCTCCATCCTAACTCTATCCTCTTTACATGACTTTTCTTCTTTAAATATAAATATGATGTCTTTCTCTGTGACACACAAACACACAAGTTCTGCACAAATAGCCAGGGGATTGGAGACTCTGCTGCCCCATCCACAGTTGAATTTTAAAAATGGAATTAGGAAACTCAAACCATGATTCTCTCAAAGCAATTTGGAGATGCGCCATCACCAGACTGATGGGATGTAGGTGAAGCAACAACTCACTCTAAATGTTAGAAACCAGAAGTTGGGGAAAGAACCTGCAGCCCCAAGGCTCTGGAATTTCCATCATTCACTGATCCTGAGAAGTCCAGCCCACTCACTTTCAGACCTGGAACATCATGGCCAGTTCAAGGAGAGACCAAGGCTTGTAGTGCCTTTAAGTTTGTTGTGGCTGTTGTTTATGTGTTTTAAACGATATAGTTCCTAATAAGGTTATTTAGTGAAATGTTCATCTCCCTCTATGTTATTGCCATGTCACTCAGTGGTGAAAGGGAAACAATCAAATATGCAGTAACTAAATAGGCTGTTGGATTTTACAGACTTTCTCTCAGAAGGATTCTGTTACTTTCACCTCTCAGGTATGTTACAGTGTGTTTGAGAAAGAAAAAAGGGGTAAGAACAAATAGCATTTACAACCAGCCAATCAAGCAATAGTAATTGGCAACATCATTCACAGATACTCACCTGCAGTGCTAAGCCATATAGAAATGAGTGAGATTAGTTCCATTTCAGTTACAATAACAACAGGAACCAGGCCCACATGTTTTTATCTTAGTGGAGACAGGGGACAGACGGCAAAGAAAGTCTAAATTCAATGATCAAACAGGAATAAAGCATAGAAAATCAAAATCAAAATGAGATAATTGCCAGGGGCGGCTTGTCTTGGGTTCTGAGAATTAGGAAGCAAATATATTTGCAGAAACAGCCATAGGGAAGCAAAACGAAAATAAATTGCTCCAGTTTGAGGCATTCTTTGACTCTTTTGGGCACTGGCTGTTTTTTACACAATCCTCAGAAGAATGGATGGTTCAGAAACAAAACAAAACAAAATAGAACATGACCATATCTGCATGGCCCTGAGTGAAAAAATTCAGGCTTCCCAAACTTGTGTCTATGGTGTAATAAAGGTTTTAAAATCTACCTTGCTATATTTCTAGTTCTTTTTCTCTACAACTGGGTCAAAACACAAAGAACACCAAGTTGTAATAGAATTTTCTAAATTAATACTACACTGGAAAATAGAAATAAATGTTGGGAACTAAAAAAAAAAAAGAATGTCTATTTAGCTTCTATGCCACCCTGAAAACAAGCAACCCTGAAGAGATCTCTTCACTTGGATCTTATCTGAGAATTTGCAATCTACCTTTCCTTACCTCTAACAAGTTAGTCCCACCCCTTCCTTCTGCTCCCACTTATGGGCCCTTTATAATTTCCTTCCTCCTTTACATCTAAATGCAGAAGTGAAGTGTGAAAAGCTGTTTAAGTACTTAACTTACTGAGAAAGGAAACTAGCTGGCCATTTTTCATATTCCATGATATTAAAATAATTCATCTGAGTTTGCACTAATGACAGTAAATTTCTCGTGTTGACAAGCGGTGGTCAATTATCCTTTCTACAGCTTTTTAAAGCCCAAGCACTAGGAAGTGTGTCAGTGTTGGAAACTCATGGCTTGCTCATTCAAACGAAGCAGCCAACCAGCCTGAGCAGCTCTCTCGACAGTGTACCACCAGGGTCCTTGCCGCCAAACAGCTCTCCTAGGGGCTTGCAAGTGCTGGGGCACTTCCGCTGGAATTTACATGTATGGGGGAAACGGTTTAAATAAAGTGGTGTGTTATTTATCCCCATAATGATGAGTTTAACAGCCACAATTAGGAAGGAAGTTCTACAAGCCTGAACTCCAGTTACTTATTACTGCCACTGAAAGTCAATTAAAGTATCTAAGTAATTACAGGGATTGTGATCCTCTGTCATCTGGTAAATCATACTAGAGGGAAGAGGCTCGTGGTTTGCTTTGAAAGTGTGTGATCTAGTCTCCATCATGTTTTCGGACAAGGGAGTGTGTGAGGAGGCTTGCCCCCCACATCTGTGGATCTGTTCACCTGGGAGAGCAACAGAAGTGTTCACTGGATTTCCATCCAACCTCAGCAGCTGAGCGAAGAAGCAAGAGTCATACAGGAGGTGGGTGGGAGGTGCCCACTTTGCCAGATAAGCCACCCAAGGACATTGCTCTTCAACTCAGGAGCCTCTAGTGGCACCTTGTTCCTTCTGGAGCTCCCACTATTCCAGATCCTTGTTCCTTTGCCCACTGCAAGGCCACCCTGACTACCTCCTAGTGCCTTCTTTAGTCATCCTGGTGAGCTTGCTGTCTCATACACGTTATCATCATGATTTAAACGACTTCTGTACTTTTTCTCATACTGTTACTTAAGATGCATTCCTTCCCTCTCTTCTGTCTATCAAAACCATCTTCACCCTTCAAGGCCCAGCCAGAGTCCTGACCTCTCCCTGAGGTGGATCCAATACCAGACCTCTCCTTCTATGAGTTGCCTGTGGAATTCCAAATTTATTGCTCAGTGGTTCTCAGATTGTGAACACTAGCAGGGGCTACATCTTAAGTTTCCGCTTCTTGCCGAGCATCTGGGATACATTTACACCCCCAATGTGGTAACCTCCTGATCCTTGATTTCTGTGGTTGCTGTAGTTTAGTCTCATGTTTGGTGAAATGTCTTGATCAGACCTAGCTGGTATTCCTTCATTTAGTCACACCTTCCTTCCTTCAGCAGCATGTTTTGAATGGCTTACTTAGAGCAGGACACCAGAACCATGGCTTCTAAGTTTGAATCCAGGGCTTGCTCTCCAGCCATAACGTCCTGATGGGAAACTGTTTGCTCACATCACCGTGCACAAATCAAGGAGTCTCTCAGTGCTCATCATTCCTTCGCCGGCCAACACTTGCAGGGAAATCATCATAAAAGCACATGGAAATATAGAAAGAATGAGCTCCATCTCCCCTGTGGTTCCATACTGCTCTCCTCAGAGCATTCTCAGTCCAAGCCAGGAGACAAAGAGAAGAAAATATTTTTAAATGATCTTCCACATGACTTCAGGGCTAACACAGGGTTCAAGTGTGGTGCAAGGGATGGGCAAAACTCAGGTCAGCCAGCTATGCTAGGGTCAGCCAGACATTGGGGTCGACTGGCCATGCTTGGGTTGAATCAAGAACACCTTGCTGTTCTTCACATCCCAAGACAGATATTGGAATTTTAACTTTCCTTTTTGCAACCTCTTTATGTTTTGAAAATTCATTTCATCTTAGAGTGAGACTTCCCAGAAGATCTCTTTTCTCATTCTCCCCTTTCATGGTATGTCCTTTGGTAGCTCCTGTTCTGCACCTGTGGTGTTTAGACTTCATATTTCCACTAGCATTTGCCCCCAACATGTTGTTTTTGTAAAAAAAATATTCTGCATGAGTCCAAGGAAACTGACCAGGAAGAAACATGAAATTCAACTGATGGGAAAATCTACAAAATGTTTTCTTTAAAGCTTCTCACTATTTTCTGCAGGAAATATGGCCCATAACAAAGCAGTGAAAATAGAATTGAAAATGAAGGCAAGACTGACAAGTTCAACAACATTGGACCATATCAAAGGACTACTGAAAACCCTTCAATGGCTCGAGCTCTCTGATAGTAGCTGGTGTATTACAGTGAAACTGTTGTACCTGCATCTAACACCCACACCACCAACATGTAGGGCCTAAGTTCAGTACAGGCCAGGACTGTGCTGTGTGTCTTGCTGGTGGCTAGCACGATGCCTGGTACACAGTATGCCCTCAGGAAATATTTGTACAGTGAATATTTGGTCACCATTTTCTTACATAAATACCATGTGTTAGGTGTGGAGGTTTTAAAATACTAAGATACACGGTTCTCATCTTTAAGAAGTTCAAACCCTGGCACTGGCATTCTCAAGCTTGAGTGAGCATCAGAATTGCTCAGGAAGCTCTAAAAGTACAGATTTCCAGGACTTACCCGCAGAAATTCTAATTCAGTAAGTCTGGGTAGGGGCCCAGAATTCTTTACTTTTAATAAGCCTCCAGACACTGCTGATGATCAGCCAGATTGGGAACTCTTGGACTAGTGGGTGGTAATAAAAGCCTTGTTTTCACACCTCTTTTCCCAAATATGAAGTATTTTCATACCCCTCATCTCACTTGATTCTTACTCTCTGAGCGGGGTAGAAACCCTGCAGTTTATGAGTGAGGACATGAAGTGCTGAGAGGTCACATGGTTGGCGAAGTCAGAATCTGGATTTGAACCTAGGGTTTCCATCCACAAGCTCAGCACTGTTTCCTTCTCACTCATTCCCTCTTGAGAGTGATGACCCAGGTTAGCTCTGTTGGGTAAAGAGCAACAAACCATATGGGTCATCGTTAAATGGACAGCCAGTATATTCAGGTCTCTCTCCTAGGTTCTATGGGAAAGAAAGAGTGAGAGGAAAATATTGCCTTCTTCACCTGCTCCACCCCCCATCTTCCACCCTTTGCCTTGGAGAATCACATTGGGAAAATAATTGATTATGGAGACAGGCTCTCTCAGTGATGCCTAGTAATGAAGGTTATTTCCTTATAGGTATGTTCTACCTAGAAAATAAATCAACTGAGAAAGTCCATCCTACTGGGTGGAATAAGCTTGGTTCACACTCCTCAAGGTCCCTTGACAGGGACCACACGATGAACTAGGCAGCAAACCAAATGCAATCCTTTACCTGAATGTGGCTCATGAACCCAGTCCTCTTGCTTCCCTCTGGTTTGTTACCTAGCCCACCTTGCTCACTCTTCCATCTGTCGTGTGGTTTAGATAAGTCATTAAAGGATTTATTTCACTATTATCATATAATCCAACATGACATTAACAGTGCATTTGACAGCAGATAGATGAAAATTCCAGGCCTTTCTGGATTAGTAACACAGCAAGTTTCATTTTGAAATGACAGGCTGTGAGAGAGCAGTGTCAGCAAAAGGTCCCTCCATTTTCCATGCAGGTATAGGACCTGAAGCTGTTCCCTGCCACATCCCTGACAAGAAAAGGCCAGGGGTTCAATAGTGTGGATGCTGAGCTATCCCATCATTCAAGGACGTGGACCCTTCAGGCTTGTCTGAGAGTGAAACAAGCCTCTGTGAAGCATACAGAGGGCTTGTGCTGACCACAGAAAACAAGGGAATGGGTTTGGGGAGACAAATAACTAGAAAAATAAGCAGAAACAAATGATCTCCTTTAAATTCTGCTTGGAAGTGTTTCTGGGTGGAGGAGCTTCTCATGAAGGTCTTTTGGTTTCATCACTCAGAGACAACTTTCTTTCATGTGCTGGCACCAAGTATTACCTGAGGAAGTTTGGGAAGGGAGATAGAAAAGGAAAAGGCTGACAATTTGCCTAGCCATTTATCCGAGCATAGGTACTCAAGCAAAATAACCAATGGCCCTTATTTCCTTATACTCACAATGGGAAATTTACAACTCTGAAAGGGCAGTTTTGAAGAAGGCAGCATTCTGTGATGTTTCTTCCTTTAGCATCTCCTGGGTTGGGGTTTTCCAGCCTCAGCATACTAAAATCAGATCTCACTGGGTCGATTGAATTATACACACAAATATACAAATTCAGGACACCTTTTAAGTAATCAGTTTGAGACACTACGTGCTCGATGGGAACCCTTCTCCTTTTAAATTGAGTTTTACAGCCAATGGTATGTTTATTTTAACCACAAGATATGTGTCTACTGACTCTATTATTGCATAGCCCAGAGCAAGGTGCCACTAGGACACGATTTCATTCTAGCAGTGACAGCAAAGCTGGCTGGGGAACACAGCCTGAAGGGGGCTAGGATAACTGAGGAAGAAGAACGGATAAGTGACCTGGAAGATAAGAGAGTGGTAATACCACTCTGTGGTAATACCACAGAGAAGAATAAAGAAAAAGGAATGAAAAGAACTGAGGACAGCCTCAGAGACCTCTAGGATAATATTACAGACACCAACATTTGAATTATAGGGGTCTCAGAAGAAGAAGAGAAAAAGAAAGGGACTGAGAAAATATTTGAAGACATTATAGTTGAAAACTTCCCTAATATGGGAAAGGAAGTAGTCAAGTCCAGGAAGTGCACAGAGTCCCATACAGGATAAATCCAAGGAGAAACACCCCAAGACACATATTAATCAAACTATTAAAATTTTTAATAGTTCAATAAAAAGTTTAATATCAGTTAAATATCAAAAATTAAATGGGGCTTCCCTGGTGGCGCAGTGGTTGAGAGTCCGCCTGCCAATGCAGGGGACACGGGTTCGTGCCCCGGTCCGGGAAGATCCCACGTGCCGCGGAGCAGCTGGGCCCGTGAGCCGTGGCCGCTGAGCCTGCGCATCTGGAGCCTGTGCTCCGCAATGGGGGAAGCCACAACAGTGAGAGGCCCGTGTACTGCAAAAAAAAAAAAATATATATATATATATATATTAAATGCATAGAAAAAATATTAAAAGCAGCAAGGGAAAAGCAACTAATAACATACAAGGGAATCCCCATAAGGTTAACAGCTGATCTTTCAGCAGAAACTATACAAGTCAGAAGGGAGTGGCAGGACATATTTTAAACGATGAAAAGGAAAAACCTACAACCAAGATTACTCTTGCCAGCAGGGATCTCATTCAGATTCGACAGAAAAATTAAAATCCTTATAGACAAGCAAAAACTAAGAAAATTCAGCACAACCAAACCAGCTTTACAACAAATGCTAAGGTAACTTCTCTAGGCAGGAAGCACAAGAGAAGGAAAAGACCAACAATAACAAACCTAAAACAATTAAGAAAATGGTAATAGGAGCATACATATCAGTAATTACCTTAAATGTAAATGGATTAAATGCTCCAACCAAAACACATAGACTGGCTGAATGGATCCAAAAACAAGACCCATATATATGCTGTCTAGACCCACTTCAGACCTAGGGACACATACAGACTGAAAGTGAGGGGATGGAAAAAGATATTCCATGCAAATGGAAATCAAAAGAAAGCTGGAGTAGCAATTCTTGTATCAGACAAAATAGACTTTAAAATAAAGACTATTACAAGAGACAAAGAAGTTCACTGCATAATGATCAAGGGATCAATCCAAGAAGAAGGTAAAACAATTGTAAATATTTATGCACCCAACATAGGCATACCTCAATACATAAAGCAAATGCTAACAGCCATAAAATGGGAAATCAACAGTAACACAATCATAGTAGGGGACTGTAACACCCCACTTTCACCAATGGACAGATCATCCAAAATGAAAATAAATAAGGAAACACAAGCTTTAAATGATACATTAGACAAGGTGGACTTAATTGATATTTATAGAACATTCCATCCAGAAACAACAGAATACACTTTCTTCTCAAGTGCTCAAGGAGCATTCTCCAGGATAGATCATATCTTGAGTCACAAATCAAGGCTTGGTAAATTTAAGAAAATTGAAATCATATCAAGTATCTTTTCCAAAAAAAAAAAAAAAAAGTATCTTTTCCGACCACAATGCTATGAGACTAGATATTAATTACCAGAAAAACCTGTAAAAAAACAAACACATGGAAGCTAAACAATACACTACTAAATAACCAAGAGATCACTGAAGAAATCAAAGAAGAAATCCAAAAATACCTAGAGACAAATGACAATGAAAACAGAATGACCCAAAACCTATGGGATGGAGCAAAAGCAGTTCTAGGAGGGAAGTTTATAGCAATACAATCCTAACTCAAGAAACAACTCAAATAAAAAAGCTAACCTTACACCTAAAGCAATTAGAGAAAAGAAGAACAACAAAAAAAAAAACCCCAAAGTTAGAAGGAAAGAAATCATAAAGATAAGATCAGAAATAAATGAAAACAAAATGAAGGAAATGATAGCAAAGATCAGTAAAACTAAAAGCTTGTTCTTGGAGAAGATAAATAAAATTGGTAAACCATTAGCCAGACTCATCAAGAAAAAAAGGAAGAAGACTCAAATCAATAGAATTAGAAACGAAAAAGGAGAAGTAACAACTGACACTGCAGAAATACAAAGGATCATGAGAGATTAATACAAGCAACCATATCCCAATAAAATGGACAACCTGGAAGAAACGGACAAATTCTTAGAAAAGCACAACCACCCGAGACTGAACCAGGAACCAGTAGAAAATATAAACAGACCAATCACAAGCACTGAAATTTAAACTGTGATAAAAATCTTCCAACAAACAAAAGCCCAGGACAGATGGCTTCACTGGTGAATTCTATCAACATTTAGAGAAGAGGTAACCCCTATCCGTCTCAAACTCTTCCAAAATATAGCAGAGGGAGGAACACTCCCAAACTCATTTTATGAGGTCACCATCACCCTTATACCAAAACCGGACAAAGATGCCACGAAAAAAGAAAACTACAGACCAATATCACTGAACAACATAGATGCAAAAATCCTCAACAAAATACTAGCAAACAGGATTCAACAGCACATTAAAAGGATCAAACAGCATGATCAAGTGGGGTTTATCCCAGGAATGCAAGGATTCTTCAATATAAGCAAATCAATCAATGTGATACACCATATTAACAAATTGGAGGAGAAAAATCATATGATCATCTCAATAGATGCAGAGAAACCTTTTGACAAAATTCAACACCCATTTATGATACTACTCCAGAGAGTAGGCATAGAGGGAACTTACCTCAATATAATAAAGGCCATATATGACAAACCCACAGCCAACATTTTTCTCAATGGTGAAAAACTTAAACCATTTCCACTACAATCAGGAACAAGACAAGGTTGCCCACTCTCACCACTATTACTCAACAGTTTTGGAAGTTTTAGCCACAGCAATCAGAGAAAAAAAAAGAAATAAAAGGAATCCAAATCAGAAAAGAAGAAGTAAAACTGTCACTGTTTGCAGATGACATGATACTATACATAGAGAATCCTAAAGATGCTACCAGAAAACTACTACAACTAATCATTGAGTTTGGTAAAGTGGCAGTATACAAAATTAATGCACAAAAATCTCTTGCATTCCTATACACTAATGATGAAAAATCTGAAAGGGAAATTAAGGAAACACTCCTATTTACCACTGCAACAAAAAGAATAAAATACCTAGGAATAAACCTACATAAGGAGACAAAAGACCTGTATGCAGAAAACTATAAAACACTGATGGAAGAAGTTAAAGATGATACAAAACAGATGGAGAGATATACCATGTTCTTAGATTGGAAGAATCAACGTTGTGAAAATGACTATACTATGCAAAACAATCTACAGATTTAATGCAATCCCTATCAAACTACCACTGGCATTTTTCACAGAACTAGAACAAAAAGTTTCACAATTTGTATGGAAACACAAAATACTCTGAATAGCCAAAGCAATCTTGAGAAAGAAAAATGGAGCTGGAGGATTCAGGCTCCCTGATTTCAGACTACACTACAAGGCTACAGTAATTAAGACAGTATGGTACTGGCACAAATACAAAAATATAGATCAATGGAACAGGATAGAAAGCCCAGAGATAAACCCACACACATATGGTCACCTTATCTTTGATAAAGGAGGCAAGAATATACAATGGAGAAAAGACAGTCTCTTCAATAAGTGGTGCTGGGAAAACTGGACAGCTACATGTAAAAGAATGAAATTAGAACACTTCCTAACACCATACACAAAAATAAACTCAAAATGGATTAAAGACCTAAATGTAAGGCCAGACACTATAAAACTCTTAGAGGAAAACATAGGCAGAACACTGTATGACATCAATCACAGCAAGATTCTTTTTGACCCACCTCCGAGAGAAACGGAAATAAAAATAAACAAATGGGACCTAATGAAACTTAAAAGCTTCTGCACAGCAAAGGAAAACATAAACAAGATGAAAAGACAACTCTTGATTGGGAGAAAATATTTGCAAATGAAGCAACTGACAAAGGATTAATCTCCAAAATTTACAAGCAGCTCATGCAGCTCAATATCAAAAAACAAACAACCCAATCCAAAAATGGGCTGAAGACCTAAATAGATATTTCTCCAAAGAAAATATACAGATTGCCAATAAACACATGAAAGGATGCTCAACATCACTAATCATTAGAGAAATGCAAATCATCTCACACCAGTCAGAATGGCCGTCATCAAAACATCTACAAACAATAAATGCTGGAGAGGGTGTGGAGAAAAGGGAACCCTCTTGCACTGTTGGTGGGAATGTAAATTGATACAGCCACTATGGAGAACAGTATGGAGGTTCCTTAAAAAACTAAAAGTAGAACTACCATACGACCCAGCAATCTCACTACTGGGCATATACCCTGAGAAAACCATAATTCAAAAAGATTCGTGTACCACAATGTTCATTGCAGTTCTATTTACAATAGCCAGGACATGGAAGCAACCAAAGTGTCCATTGACAGATGAATGGATAAAGAAGATATGGCACATATATACAATGGAATATTACTCAGCCATAAAAGGAAATGAAATTGAGTTATTTGTAGTGAGGCGGATGGACCTAGAGTCTGTCATACAGAGTGAAGTAAGGCAGAAAGAGAAAAACCAATACCGTATGCTAACACATATATATGGAATCTAAAAAAAAAAAAAAAGGTCATGAAAAACCTAGGCACAAGACGGGAATAAAGACGCAGACCTACTAGCGAATGGACTTGAGGACACGGGGAGGGGAAAGGGTAAGCTAGGACAAAGTGAGAGAGTGGTAGTGTATTTTTGGAGATATATACACTACCAAGTGTAAAATAGATAGGTAGTGGGAAGCAGCCACATAGCACAGGGAGATGAGCTCGGTGCTTTTTGTCCACCTAGAGGGGTGGGATAAGGAAGGTGAGAGGGAGTAGATATGGGGATATATGTATATGTATTTCTGATTCATTTTGTTATACAGCAGAAACTTACATACACACCATTATAAAGCAATTATACTCCAATAAAGATGTTAAAAAATAAATGTTATTCTGTAATTCTACTACAAAATGAGTTAGTATTTCAGAACATGTCTGAAAATGACATTGTCCTCTTAAATGATATTCTACTGAGACAATCGTTTTTAAGGTTTCACTAATTTGGATCAAGAAAAATTAATTTTCTAATATTTAAATTATGACAGTTAACTAAAATGACCTTAGTATGTAGCCAGCGTCTATTTTTATTAACATTATATTTTTGTATATGTATTTTAAGTCTTGGTTCCTCCATGAAGAACTAACGTAGTAATGACAGTTTTAAATGTCAAAGGTAAAATGCCCTATTTCTTTATTGTTGAAAATGAAAAGACATGTCCCTGCATCAGGGTATTGGTTAAGCAACCTACTAGTCAAGTAAGAGTAGAAGTTTTTCAAAATATTGTTGCAACTTTTTGTTTGGGGGAATTAATTTGAGAGAATTTTTGAAAATAGTCTGAAATTATGTGGAACCAGGCCTGGTAGATAGAGTGGGTTATAAAACTTTGTAATAATATTTTGGTTGATTTGTAACTATAATGAAGAGACCAATTTTTCTTTTGGCTCAGAGACGACTCTACCAAAGAGAAATTTTGAAAATGTTTAGAGAAAGGGCAGTACCAGTGGAAGACATAATACATGTGTCCTCATGCATGACTGCCTTGAGGCGGCTCTCATTTGAACTTAAAGATTATGAGATGTTTGCTTACAAATCATCAGTTCAAGAACAGGATGGGAGAGGTTATGTTTATGTTTAAAAAATCTGATTATCAAAGGTAAGAAGTTTCATTTTTCAAGAAAATGAAAACACTTTTTTTTTTTTTGCAAACAATACCAGAGTGAAATTATTCTAAGATAACATCTTAGGCAAAGACTCCTAAGAACGCTTTTTATTTTCTAGATTAAAAAAAAAAAGATCCTACACACCCAACATTCCTCTCTATGCCTAAGAAATTAATTTCTCACTACTTTGGGTGATAGCAGTGAAAGTCATTCTGGGGTTAATCAAAAATTTTAAGACAAGGGATATATGACATGGGAACACTGGTATATACAGGCCATGATTAACTAAGAAGTGTACATAAGTAACTAAGCTGTCCATTAAAAACTTAAAAAAAAAAGGCTGGAAACTTGGCAAAATCTGTGATTTAAAAGCAGTTGATGTTAGTTGTCTTCATTATTAATTTATCTGTTACGATGCATCAGAGAAATTCTCTCTGAATATATCTATTTTACAAGTTTATTGTGGATAAAATAGACCGAAATAAAGCTGCATATATTTAAGTATACAATTTAATGTTTGTTGGATGTAAACATCCATGAAATCATCACCACAATCAGTATTGTGAATACATCTATCACCCCCAAAAGTTTCCTCATGCCCCTCTGTAATTCGTCCCTCCCCAGACAACCACGAATTTGCTGTCACTATAGATTCTGTTACAAGATTTTATATAAATGGAGCCATTCCATATCTACTCTTTTGTCTGGCTTCTTTCACTCAGCCTAATTATTCTGAGATTCATCTGTGTTGTTGTATGTATCAGTATTTTATTCCTTTTTATTATTATTTATCCCTTTTTATTCTACTTATTCCAGATATTTCTATTTATTTATTTAATTTCCTTTTATGGATATACCAGAGTTTGTTTATCCATTTATCTGTTGATGCTCATTTGAGATGTTTACAGTTTTTATTCATAAAGCTGCTATGAACATTTATGTACAAATCTTTGTATAAACATATGATTTCTTTTCCCTTGAGCTGTAGTTAAGTGTACATTTAAATTTTTAAGAAACCGCCAGTTTTCCAAAGCAGTTGTACCCTTTCTCACTTCCACCAGCAGTGTATGAGATTTCTGGCTCCTTCTTATCCTCCCCAGTACTTGGTACAGTCAGCTTCTTTCAGTTTTAACCCTTCTAATGCGTGTGAAGTGATATCTCATTGTGGTTTTGGTTTTTTTTCTGTGGTACGCTGGCCTCTCACTGTTGTGGCCTCTCCCGTTGCGGAGCACAGGCTCCGGACGCGCAGGCTCAGCGGCCATGGCTCACAGGCCCAGCCGCTCCGCGGCATGTGGGATCTTCCCGGACCAGGGTACGAACCTGTGGCCCCTGCATCGGCAGGCGGACCCCCAACCACTGCGCCACGAGGGAAGCCCTCTCATTGTGGTTTTGATTTGCATTCCCCTGATGGATAATGATGTTGAACTTCTTTTCATGTTTTTATTTGGCATCAATATTTCTTCTTTAGTGAAGTGTCTGTTCAAATTTTACCAATTTTCACTGGGTTGCTTATCTTGTTAATTAGTCATGAGTTCTTTGTATAGTTTAGACACAATTCCTTTGTCAGATATATATCTTGTAAATATTTTCTTCTAGGCTGTGGCTTTCATAACAATGCTGTTTGAAGAGCAAAACTTTTAACTTTTGATACAGTCTCATTTACTGTTTTTTTTCTTTTGGGGCTGTGCTTTCAGTGTCATGTTTTAAAGTCTTTACCAAATTCAAGGTCGCTAAGATTTTCTCCTATGTTTTCTTCTAGAAGTTTTATAGTTTTAGCTCTGACATTTAGGACTATGAGCCACGTTGAGTTAAATTTTATGTGTGGTATCAGTTAAGAGTCAAGGTATATTTTATTTCATTTTTGCATAAGGCTACCCAGTTGTTCCATCACTTAACCTCAGTGGACTATGGTTTCCTCATTTGTAAAATGGGATTACATCTTCCGTCTCGAAAGTTTGTTGTGGAAACTAAATAAAACAATACATGTACAGTGCCTAGGACCTGATAGGCACTTAATAAATATAATTTCCTTCCTATACCCCTCCCAAAAAAAAACTCTTAAAAAAAAACTATGGAATACTACTCACTGTGTATTAGAAAATGATTTATCACTTAGTACAAGATTTAAATAAAGATACGAGCAAAGAATTAATAGTCTCTTGAAAGTTTGGTGCTAGAAAGGTTTTCAAACCTTATTTCATCCAACCCTGTCCTTTCAAGATGGAGAACATGAAACCTGAGGGCTGACATGATTCACCCAAGGTCATTCACCAAGATGGTGGCAAAGATGGGCTAGAACCCAACCCCTTAGCCTTCATCTCAACTCTTACTCATCATTACTTAATTGAAAGGTGGGCTACAAACAAATTTTTCAGAGTGAAAAATCACCACATACATTGAAATAGAACAGTTTTAAAAGAGACATATAGGACTTCCCTGGTGGCGCAGTGGTTGAGAGTCTGCCTGCCGATGCAGGGGACACAGGTTCGTGCCCCGGTCCGGGAGGATCCCGCATGCCGCGGAGCGGCTGGGCCTGTGAGCCATGGCCGCTGAGCCTGCGCGTCCAGAGCCTGTGCTCCGCAACGGGAGAGGCCACAACAGTGAGAGGCCAGCGTGAAACATATAGTAATTTCCTCACAAAATTATTACTAATTACATCTAATAGCCTGAAAGTGTTAACACACAATCTTCTATCCAACAAAATTGAATTCATTATAGGTGGCTATTAAAATATTTGGGAATAAGTGTTAGGAGTAGATTCACAACATTATTGAGAGTTTTTTTAATGAATAAAAAAGGAAAATATTTATATATTTGGCTATGTGAAAATTAAAAATTTTGCCTGACAGAAGACATCATAAATTAGAATTTTAAAAAATGAGACAAATTAGAAAAAAGTGGCAAGCTATATTAAGAGCTTGATTGATACACTTAATATATGATGAGCTGTCACGGATCCAGGGAAAACATGAAGACCCCAGCAGAATTTAGGCAAGGGGTACATACAAGTCCCAGATAAACACACATAACCATTAAGCAGAAGGAAAGAGTCTCAACCGACTAACATTTAAAGATCGTATCTGAAAAAATGAGATACATATTTACGTCAGAGATTGCCAAAAATTTGAAAAGAGTCATAATACCCCACACCTTGGTGAGGGTGTGGAAAAAGGGCCCCTTTCATGTATGCTGTTGCTGTGAGCCTAGTATTGACACAACTTTCTTGGAGGGCAATTTGGTAATTTCTATGAAAAATTCCATGAAATGATTGACCCAGAAATGCCATTGCCACGAATTTATCTTGTAAAAATACCTACCCAAGTGCCTAAAGATATTTTTATTAAGACATACATTGCAGGCTGGGTTGAATATCAAAAACTGAGAAACCCCTTTAAAAAAAAAAAAAAAAAACTGAGAAACCAACAAAATATCCACTCACCAATGAATAGTGTAAAAATAAATAGAGGGATGATGCATTTGTATGGCATGCTCTGCTGTTCTCAGAAGAATGAAGTTGCTCTATATATACCACCTGGAAAAGCGTCAATGATGTCAATGACGCATTAAGTGAAAAAGCAAATTGTAAAGATGTGTAGGCTGATCCTACTTTGTAAAAGCGGGGAAGGGAGAAATAGGTATTTGAATATGCACGGAAGAAAGCTTTACTCGGACTCCTTAGTTAAAAGTGACAGAATGAGGAGGAACTAGCATAAGCCAGAAGGAATTGTTTGGCTCCCATCACTGGGAACCCACAGGTACAGTTGGACCAAGAGGTGGCTGGATCTGGGGGCTCAGGCAATGTTCTCATTGTCTCCCACTGATTCTGCCTCCCTCCATGTTTCGTCCTCATTCTTTTTCATCCTAGACAGCCTTCTCCCTCATGCAGCTCAAAAATATGGCCACTGGTAATCTAACTTCAGAGTAAGAGAATTTCTTGCCACGTCCCACGGGAACCACAGATAGGACTCTGACATTTCCGTCCCACTCCTGTTAGGGATCAAGCCTTTTCCTGAAGCAATGACTTGGGTCGAGGGGCCAGGGCTCATTCTCAGCGGCAGGTGAAGCTCCTGATTCCATCTCTGGGAGCAGTGGGAGCACAAATGTGGGCTCAGACTGGGGGCCAATGGTTCCCCACAGGGAGGACTTCTACTAAACAACCAGTATCTACTACACACTGGATATCTTTAATAACAATAACATTAGGAAGTGGTTTATTATTGTAATTGAAAAATACAAAGGTTGGGACTCCAGAAAATGGTATAAAAAACAAACAGCAAACCAGGAGTCCTATCTCACCTCTAATCAGGTGCCCTTTTCAAGATTTAAAAGAACAAAGACACACACACACAGAGGCACATTTTTCCATTATTTTGTCAAAATGTGGCATAGGTCTTTCTTGGCAACAAAGTAGTTAATTTCTTCTGGAAAGATACCGGGAAAGGAATTTTTACTGAAGAGGCTGATTCAACCTTTTCTGGGAGCAGAGACGCTTATATTTTGTGAGATAAGTGAAGGGAATGTAGAGGCCGGGGTGCGTGCTGAAGTGGCTCTGTGTGAGCTCGTCCTGGAGCCCCTCAGGGCAGGAGGACTGGAGGGTAAGGCCAGCCCCAGGCTTTCTGACAGCTTCTGAACGGGTGGTAAATGCCCCCAGAATGGATCTTTCTCTCCAGAAAGCAGTCAGTGCACTCTGTCTGTCACACTTGCTGCTGACTGCCTTCTCCCCATCAGCCCCCACTGCCACCCCCCAGTAGGTCCGTCAAAGAGAAACCAGGAATTAGGAATGCAAGACCTAACAGTTAAACCATTCACAAATCCTGCATTTGAGATAAATCAGATAGGAGCTATAATGAAGTTCCTGTATTTACTACCTTTGAATAAAAGATTTACTTTGCAAATTATAGGGTAAATAAGATTGCAGAGGAAAGGGGAAAGCTACTTTTCAAGCACCCTTCACTATTTCAGAAACATCCATCAACAGGTAATCAACTGATAAGCCAGTGACTAATGATAAATCACTGCTGTCTATTCAATCAAGTATTTTTTTTAAATCCTCTTCTACTGGACACTATAGCCTGGTTCCTCATTTCTGTGTATATCCTCGAGTAATTAAACAAAGTGTAATTCAGAATGTTTACTAATTCAGATTACTGGAAAGTTTTTATTGTAGGATAGTTAAGACTCAGATGTGACGTCTGATATCAGGTGTGACGTCTGATATCAGGTGTGATTTCTGGCATAGTTATAGTGGTTAAGACTTTTGAGTCAGATCTGGTTCAAGTTCAGGTTCTATAATTTAATGCCATCTTGGGCAAGTTGCTTGCCTCTCTGAGCCTCAGTTCTCTCATCTATATAACTGGATAACCATACCCCTCTTATGAAATTGCTGTTGAGGATTCAGTGAGAAGCTTAGCACATAGTAATCCATAAGTAAATATTAGCTTTAGTTTTTAATCTTTTTAGTCATGTATTGTGTTTTAAATGTAACTGACTCTCCTAGGTTCCCAAGACATTTCCTTTTTAAAGTTTTGATTTAGTGAGAACAGAATAGAGTGAGAACAGAATAGGGCTGGCTTTAAACACATGTTGGCCAAGGGCTCAGCTGTTCAGTACAATAGGTCATGTAGTATATGAAGGGAAAAAAGTCTATCATCTGAATCAATCTGTCAATTTTAGTTCACTGATTTTATAGGATTTGTGGATTCTTTCCTTAAGAGAGCAACCTTCACCATTATGTTCTACCTTTCCATTAACAGACAGATGAACAAATAAACAAACAGACAAGCAAAATTCTCCTCCACAGAGTTAGGCAGTATTTTTATCCAGCCTTGGGAGAGTCCACCAGCACAGATGGTTCCCATTTCAATAACTAGTGTAGGGCACTTGCAGGCAGTGTTTACCCACAGACAGCACTGAGTGATGAGCTAGGAAATTGTGAGGTAGGTCAAGCAACTCCGATCAAGTAAAGTGACAAATTGGGAACCAATATTTGGCACACTTGTAACAAGCAAAGGCTATAAAATACTAATATCAGAATGTAAAAATATAAAAGAGACTCTACCAATCAATCAGAAATGCCAAACAATCCAAAAGAAGAATGATACTAGGTTAGTCTCTGCCAAGTCACAAAAGAAATTCAAAAGGTTAAGAATTTATGAGAAGAAGCTGAGCCTCATCAGGAATCAGAGAAATTCAAATGAAACCAATAGTGGCTCACCATTTTTGATTATCAGACTTGCAAAAGTTAAAAACAATGATAAATACCTAATGTTGAGGATTTCAAGGAATGGATATTCTCTTAAATTACATATTTTTTCTATTGCTGCAGTTACAAATTGCCACAAACTTAGTTGCTTAAAACAACACAAATTTATTACCTTATGTTGGTTAGAAGTCCAATAAGAGTCTCACTGGGCTAAGATCAAGGTGTCAGACGGGGCTGCATTCCTTTCTGGCACCTCTGAGGAGGATCCATTTCCTTGCTTTTTCCAGCTTCTAGAGGAAACCAGCATACCTGGACTCCTTCTTCCATCTTTAAACACAGCAATGTTGCATTTTCTTTGATCATTCTTCTGCTGTAGTCACATCTCTCTCTGACCACAGCTGGGAAAGATTCTCTGCTTTTAAAGATTCATGTGATTAGGTTGGACCCAATCAGATAATCCAGGATAATCTCCCCATCTCAAGGTCTTTAACCTTAGTCACATCTACAAAGTCCCTTTTGCCAGATAAGGTAACATATTCCCAGGTTCTCAGAATTAGGACGTGGACATCTTTGGGAGGGAGCATATTCTGCCTATCATATTAATGGTGATAGTCTAATCTACTTGAAGGAGAGTTTGGAAGTACAATCAGCCCTCCGTATTCACAGATTTCTGCATCTGTAAATTCAACCAACCTCGAATTGAAAATATGCGGGAAAAAATTTTAATTTCAGAAAATCCAAAAAGCAAAATTTGACTTTGCCACACTGGCAACTATTTATATAGCATGTACATTGTATTTACAACTATATACATACCATTTACATTGTATTAGGTGTTATAAGTAAACTAGAGGTGATTTAAAGTATATGGGAGGATATGCCTATGTTATATTCAAATACTACACCATTTTTTATAAGGGACTTGAGCATCCACAAATTTTGGTATCCTGATGGGTCCTGGCGCAAATCCCCCATGGATACTGAGGGACAACTGTGTATGCAAACCTACTAACGCAGAAATTTGACTTTTGATTATCTATCCTACAGAAAACTTGCACATTTGTATGGAAGTGTATGTCCAGAGACGTTCATTGCAGCAGCATTTATTAAAGCAAGAGATTAAAACAAATGAAATACACCTCAAAAAAGGATTTTTAAGTAAATTATGTCTGTGTTAGCAGGTAGCAGTTAAAAATACAAATACAGGCAGATCTCTATCTGCTGATATGAAAATATCCCCAGAACATATGGTTAAGTGAAAAAAAGAAAAGAAAAAAAAAACAAAACAAGTTGAAGATATACTAAAATAAACATTTAAATGGAACCTTATAGTTTAAGAATTTTTAAAATGTCTGGAAGGATCCTCACTAAACCTTTGAGAAGTAGAGTGAAACTGAGGATAGAGGATGGAGGAGATATTCACTTTATCTTTCTTGATAAGCAGATAGATGATAGATGAACGATAGGGATATCTATATTTATGTCTGTAATGTTTGAATTTTCACAGGAGTGTATTCACATTTACTTGTATTTTTAAAAAATATTGTTTAAAATCAAAGTGCACTGGACTTTGGCTAAGTCATGAACATAGCTACAAGATGTACGCTACTCACAAGGCTTGAGTTCACTGGTCTGTAAATTTAGGGGGTTGAACACAAAGACTCTAAATTCCACCTCTAGATTTAATAAGTAGATATAGCAAAACATTTTAACTCAATTTAGTAGTATTTTGGTCATCTGGGAAAAGGAAAGCAATAATTACTTTATTGATTTTTAAAATCATGCCCTATGGGCTTCCCTGGTGGCGCAGTGGTTGAGAGTCCGCCTGTCGATGCAGGGGACACGGGTTCGTGCCCCGGTCCGGGAAGATCCCACATGCCGCGGAGCGGCTGGGCCCGTGAGCCATGGCCGCTGAGCCTGTGCGTCTGGAGCCTGTGCTCCGCAACGGGGGAAGCCACAACAGTGAGAGGCCCACGTACTGCAAAAAAAAAAATCATGCCCTAAATTTTCTGGAATGACCTTGACTTTAAACATTTAAAATTTTTGATTCTGTAAATATATTAGTACTTGTCAAATTGTGTGACTAAATTTGGATTCAGAAAATATTATCTCCACAGGTATTCTAGTACACTGCTAGTGGTAATGTAAATTGGTACGTTCTTTCTAAAAAGCAAATCACAATAGTCGAAAGCTTTAAAAAAGTTTGATCTTTGACCTAGTAATCCCACATGTAGACCTTAATTCTAAGAAAAAAAATTAAAAGCAATCTAAATGTCCAAAAATATAGAAATGGTTCAATAAATTAAGTTGTATGTGCAGGGGACATTATTATACAGCCATTGAAAATATCTCAAAGAAATATTAATAACCAGGGAAATTTACAATTAACTATTGAGTGAAAAAATATAGAGAGACATGTATATATATCCTGTCCACTATATAGGTTTTATTCATTGGGCCTAGAATAAAGATTGGAACGGAATGTACCAAAATGGTAATGACGAGTGACTCTAGGTTGTGATATTTTAAATACTTCTAGGCAATTTTCAAGTATTACTTTTATAATCATTAAATAAAATTTATAATAATCTCTGTACTTATAAATTACAGTTAGCTCTTCAAATGAAAAATTTCACTAAGAGTTTATAGAAAAATCACTAATTCTCTTTACATTTGAAAAATCGTCTTCTTTTTCTTTCTTCCTTCTGCTTGTTTTGGGTTTACTCTTCTGTTTCTAGTTTCCTAAGGTGGAAGGTTAGCTATAGATTTGAGATCTTTCTTTTTAAATATAAGTCTTTAGAGCTATAAATTTTCTTGTAAGCAGTGACTTAGCTGTATCCCATAGTTTTCAACATGATGTATACTTTATCAAAGTAGTTTCTACTTTCCCTTATGATTTCACCTTTGACCCATTGGTTTTTTAGGAGTGTGTTTTTAAAAATTTCCATATAATTGTGAATTTTCCAAATTTCCTCCTAATATTTTTTTCTAATTTAATTCCATTGCAGTCAGAGAATATACTTTGTATGATTTCAGTCCTCTTGTTTATGGCTAACATGTGGTCTATCCTGGAGACTGTTCCATGTGACTTTGAGAAGAATGTGTATTTTGCTGCTGTTGATTGGAATGTTCTATATATGTCTGATAGGTCTAGTTAGTTGGTTTATAGTGTTATTCAAGTCTTACATTTTCGTATTGACCCTCTGCCTATTCTGTCCTTCACTGGAAATGGGATGTTGAGGCCTCCCCAGCTATGATTGCTGAATTGTCTATCTCCCTTCAGTTCTGTCCATTTTTGCTTATGTACTTTGGGTTCTGTTGTCAGATGCATATATGTTTATAATTGTTATGTCTTCCTGACAGATTGACCATAGATTGAAACTTTTATAATATTTTTTATGTCTGGTAACAGATTTTGTCTTAAAGTCTGTTTTTTCTTTCTGATGTTAATACAGCCACTCCAGCTTTCTGTTGGTTATTGCTTGCATGATGTAGTTTTTCCATCCAGTCTGTTTGTATCCTTGAGTATAAAGTGTGTCTTCTGTAGGCACCAAGCAGTTGGATTATTTTTTTAAATCTGTTCTACTTCTAGCTTTTTTCTTTTCTTTTACATCTTCATTGGAGTATAATTGCTTTACAATGGTGTGTTAGTTTCTGCTTTATAACAAAGTGAATCAGCTATACATATATCCCCATGTCTCCTCGTTCTTGTGTCTCCCTCCCAATCTCACCCCTCTAGGTGGTCACAAAGCACCGAGCGGATCTCCCTGTGCTTTGAAGCTGCTTCCCACTAGCTGTCTATTTTACATTTGGTAGTGTATATATGTCCATGCCACTCTCTCACTTCGTCCCAGCTTACCCTTCTCACTCCCCATGTCCTCAAGTCCATTCTCTACGTCTGCGTCTTTATTCCTGTCGTGCCCCTAGGTTCTTCAGAACCATTTTTTTTCCCCTAGATTCCATATATATGTGTTAGCATACGGTATTTGTTTTTCTCTTTCTGACTTACTTCACCCCTACCTCTAGCTTTTAATTGACGTGTTTAATCCATTTGTATTTAATGTAATTACTGACAAGGTAGGATTTAGAGCTGCCGTTTTCTATTTGTTTTCTATGTCTTATCTTTTTTATTCTTTGGTTGATCTGTCACTGCTTTCTTTTGTGTTAAATAGATATTTTTTAGTGTGCCATTGTTGTCTATTTTACTGTATTTTTGGAGTTAGTCTCTTAGTGGTTGTCCTGGGGATTACAATAAACATCTTAACTTAAAATAGTCTAGTTTAGATTAATACCAGACTAATTTTAATAGCATAAAAAACCTTGGCTCCAATACAGCTCCATTTCAGTTCTCAACCCTTCCTGTGTGAGAATAGCTTTTGGAAGGATATTCATTGTCTCCTTTCTGCTAGTAAGCACTGGTTATGTCTCACTTTAACTAATGGGTATGTCTTAAAGAATTCCTAATTTCTAGTTAGGGGTGAAATGAAGAGATAAAGTAACCATATTAGCCATGTAAGCAGAGAACATGGCACCTCCAGTTCACATAGGAGATTTTGAAGGAGGCATCCCCATTCACTGAGCTTTCTCAGTTTTCATTTGGCAGCTCATAAAGTGATTTTATGTGCAACTGAAAAAATGTAAAACTGTTTCCCACGTGCTTTAAAAAAACTATAATGCATTTTCAAATACAAAGGGCTATAGGGAGATTTCCTGACAAGCTCGAATAAAGGTAGGAATTTCAATTTTTTATGAGATTCTTTAAGCACTGAGTCTAAGGCAGCAGTATCTCACTCTTGCTAGCTATGAACGCATTGTAACTCCCAAGCTGAAGAGAGGTAAATGAGCATTCCAGGGTCTGCAAAATGAAAAAAATACATTTGCAGTTCATGTGTCACAGAAACAATTATTCTTCAAGTTTTATCATCAGGAAGTGAGAAAGGCAAATCACCCTGTATATATACATTCACAAACATACATTTATATAATGTATAACACATCTCTTTGTATTGCAATGATACTTGGCCATGGCTTGTATACAGTAGTTTCCATATGGTCTTTCAAACCATGTGCATCAGTTCAACTCAAAATAGCTTGGTGTTGGTGTTAGGCAGATCTGAACTTGAGTCATGGTGTTGCCACTTACTCCCAGTGTGACTTGATACTTCATCTCTTAATCATTTAATCTCTTTATGACTCAGTTTCTTCAACCAAAAATATTGACTTAAATTTGGTACCCACCTCACAGAGCAACTGAGATGATGAATCAATGTGATTAGCTATTGCTAATAATATAAGTATTAATTAAAAATAATAACAGAAACTATTTTGAGCACCTGCTACATGCAAACCAAGGTATTAGGGCCTAAAGACAAATGGTAGATGGAATATATTGAACCCATGTGATTCAAATATGCTTCAAGCTAAGTCTGAGAAACAAGAAATAATGACATACAGAATGCTGATATAAATCAAAGCAAATCTCAATGGAATTTCTAGGAGAATTGGGGACAATAGGATTAAAGTAGAAATAGAATTGGCATTGGAATGTGTCTACTTAACGTCTTAAACATAATGATTAAAATAGCTCTTTTTTTTTTTTGGCAAATCTTCACTGAACTTGTACTTTCTTCAATACCCTGAAGAAGTTCTATTAGTATTGATTGGTCTTTGAGTTCAATAATAGATTACCTTCATTTTTTACAACTTAAGGGTTTTTAAAAATTATATTTATAAATGTTTGTAAAGTAAATTATGATTTAAATGGTTCTGAATGAGTTTCATGCTTTCTAGTCATCACATTTTGTTCATTTCACTCCTTACTTAAAATATATTCCCATCTCTTATCTGTCAACTCAAATCCTATCCAGTCTTTCAGAATCATCACCAATACCACTTCTTTTCTGAACCTTTTTGACAAATCTGGGTTTTCATCTGGAGCAGAGTTCAGCAAGGCTTTTAATTTTTTTTTCAGAGATGGAAAAGTGGCCATTTAAAAGTAGTTTTTGGTTTTATAGGAAAACTTTTTATTTTGATAAAGAATTCTAACATGCATTTTGATTATGCAAAAGTGAAGCCAAAATGCTACTCTGGAATGGGGACACTAGGGGCCATAAGTAGCCAAACTACTTTGCACAAAGATGTCAATATTTGACTTTACCATGGCAAGACTTACATCTTGTATAAATTAGCTTTTGCCACAATAATGGTGCATAACAAACAACCTCAAAACACAGTGACTGAAACAAAAGTTCTTTATTTTCACAGATCTGTGAGTCACCTGGGTTGGTTTTGCTTCACATTGCAGATCTGCAAATCTGGGTCTTTCCCTCATGTCTTTCATCCTCCTCGGTCCCATTGGGCTCTTCAGGACACATTCTTCTCATGGTGATGGCAAAGGCACAAGGGCGAAGCCCAACGTAAATACTTTTCAAGCTAATTTTTGCATTGCAGCAGCTAACATCCTACAACCCAAAGCAAAACACGTGTCCGAGTCAAAGTCAAGAGGCAGAGACTTTAGTAGGAGACAATATAAAGCTATAAGGCAGAGGGTGTAGATACAAGAAGTGGTGAAGAATTGGGTCCAATAATTCAATCTATCAGATATCTCCATAAAGATATCAATTGAAACTGAGTGAGGGATTTGGGGTTTGGAGTTCCACTTGCTGGACCAAGGAAAGGAGAGCAGAAGATAAACAATCTTCACAATGCAAGAACAGGTGGGAATTAATGAGAGAGTTGGCTGTGACCATTTTGTGATACACAAGTTCCTTGGCAGAGTCCCTTAAATGTTACTGCTTGATAGTAACTGGGTTGGGGAAATTAAGACAGGCCCATGAGCAAAGCAGAGTCAGGAATGTTGGATAGACAATCTAGTTTTGGAATGATTGTAGAATTCGTCTGCAATAAGATGCCTGGCCATGAAGACAAGCAACAATGAGAGAGAATTGTGGGAAATAAGAGTTTTCCTCCAGGGTTTTTAGAAATATTCAATGTGGGCAACCCAGCGAACGCTAAACTTTCTGCTAATATGGGCGTATAGAGTCTGCTGTTTGAGATATCGCAGTGGTATAATAACTGTGAAGCAAGACATGCCTAATTCAAGCAGCTTTACAAGTGATATTATTAATTATAACTTGTCTATTTTAGATTAGACTAAGTTTTAGTCACTTACTGGACCTCTTAGCCCAAACTCATTTATTTGGATGCAAAAGTAACATATCCCTGTAGGCTTAAGTCATATGTCTCATGATCACTTATATGTCTCTTATCATTTACGCAGTCCATACATATGAAACCCAAGCTATATACAAGATAAACAGCTATGTAAAACAAAGTTTCTAATTTCAAATTATCAGTCCAAATAAAGTGATAACACTATAAGACAGAAGATACAAAGTCTATAGATATTTTGAAGAGACAGGCACTATTCAGTGAAAATCTTGACCTATAAAAGTTTAAAACAAACCTGATCATAGTAAAAATCCCTTAATGTTTTTATTTTTCTATTAAAAAAAATTTTTTTTTTGTTCCAGGCTTATGTTTATTAAAATCTAAACAAAGGATTCCTCTGCAAGGTACTTTCCCATGTGATAGAGTCAGCTGCCCCACTGCCCTCTTACATTCGCTCTAACTTCCAGTGACAAAAAAGGCAGAGGGTGATACATGTCATTGATTATAAAAATCTATGCTCTGTAATTTAAACAAATTCCTTTCCAATGTGTTTAGTTATTTCTGAATAACTCCATGGCTCATCAGTCGGCTAGCAGGCCAATGGACAATCATAGCTAACTACAAAGTACTTCAAGTCTATAAATTCATCTCTCAAGTTTCAACATTTAAAGAAAAAAGCACTGGGCAGAGAATAATAAACAAATAAGGGATGACTGAACCAGTCCACTGAATCAGTCCACACCAAAGTTCTTCATGGCCCAACACGAGAGCTAAATTTCTTCAAAAATCAGATTCCAAATGTCCCACAATCTCTTTCAAATATGTGTTTTTACAAATTAGGGAATCAACATTTCTTTATAGGAGCATGTAAACAGTTTTCAGCTCTGAAGGAGGAGTCTGTAAAACCTGAGAAACTGTATAACTGAGAATCTCTTCAGAATGACATGTTTAAGCTGAGAGAAGGGACAGTGGTAATGTTCTCTCATGGTTCACAGGCTTTTGTTGATGTTGCTGGTGTTTTTAATCAAAGAAAAAGATAGAGTATCTTTTCTAGGTCTTGCAGGCCACTTTCTCTTTCTATCATCTATATGATTGTTCAAGTAGAACAATTACTAGAAATCTTTAAGCTATTATTTCTGGGCCTTCCTTAATTTCCTTGGGAAAAAAAAAAAATGACACCGGAAACATGCAATACCTGATTATTCAATTAGATGAAGCAGCACAAGAAGAGATCCAAGGACGTCCCTGCTCACATCAGACAGACAACTTGGATCTGAAAGATGAACACATTAAATGACCGCCAAATAATCAGATTCCAAACATTAAAAACAATTACATATCAAATAGACAGCCAAACATGGTGGTATGTTTTAAAAGATTGTGCCCACAATAAGCAAATGACATAGTGGTGGAACATCAAAACAAAGCTGATGGATAAAAAGGCACACTCTAAAAGTTCAGGAGTAGAAAGAATAGTTCTTTTTGGTTTGTTTTGTGTCTAATGTAGGAGGAAAGGAAAACAGGTGTATTCAAATCATTTTCAGGTGAAGGGTTCAGTTGAAGCAGTTAACGGTGGCTTATTTCTCCCCAGACCAAAGCAGTCTTTTCTTCCACTGGCTTCTGAGAACATGTTTAGTGTTCCGATGTGTAGAAGTGATACATCAGGGCTATAACCAGTGCTGAGCTAGGATCACCCAATTGGTCCACCAGCTGGAATTAGAATCCATAGTAGTAATAAGAGTTTCCGAAGGCTTATCTCTGACCTGTCATCCAGATGCAGCTCCCCAGTGATAATTTTGGACAATTTTGGACAATTCTCAAGCATCTCAAAAATTTGCTCAAATCGTACACCTTGTAATACAGGATCAGCCAGATGCTCTTGCTGGGGTTGTGTTTCTGGATCTCTTCCAGGCTGTAGTACTTCACAGCTTTGTAGGACTCCTCGGCCATTTGGGAGCGCTGCGAGCCTCGGGCCCTAAAGGGAGCAGCGGAGCCGAGCCGGGCGGAGTACAGCCGGCGTCTCCGCGAACTTGTCCCGGGACATTCCCTGCGGCCCGGCTCCGTGCCTGGGCCCCCTTAATGTTTTTAAATGGACAATGACAATCAGTAAATAGCTGGCTCAGCATTCAAAATGTTAAGTACATAAGCCAAGCATACATCATCTAGATGTTAGAATCCACCGTGAGACTCCCAATGAAGAATATACCACAGAACCCCAAAGCAGTTAAATATGCCCATTCACTTATATATTTGTTCAAAAACTAATCACAGAGCTCTTACTATGTGCCAGACAAGCACGAAGGAAGTAGCAGTGAACAAAGTAGACAAGGGCTCTGCCTTCTTTCCAGTTGGTTGAGAGAAAAGACACAAAAATCAGCCAGCAAACAAATAAAATGAACAAATCCATTCTGGAAAAACCTAATTGCTACAAATAAATTAAAGAAGGGTGCTATGATGGAGCATGAAGCTACTTTCTATCAGGTTGTCAGGCAAGGCCTCTCTGAAAAGTGCCCTTTGGACTGCGACCTAAATGGAGCTAATTGTGCAAAGATGATCTGGGGCAAAAGTACTACAGGCAGAGGGAATAGCAACTGCAAAGGGTCTTAACTGGGTGTGATGTTGGCAATAGGAAATATTAGCTCTTAACATTTCTTTCCTTTCACTTCTTGCTTAGTTTAATAAAATCAGTTTTTAATCACTCATAATACTGGAGAAAGTCAATGACTCTATTAGCCCAAGACTCATTATATTCATTAGTATTTTTAGATTTGTAGTAGATTTTGTAAACACTAGAAAAAGACGATGTTTGACATTTTGTAAATTTAATATATATATTTAAAAGTCCAAAATATATGAAGAATTCATACAACTCAATAGCAAGAAAACAATCAGATTGAAAAATGGGCAAAAGATCTGAATAGACATTTTTCCAAAGACATACAGCTGGCCATGAAAAGATGCTCTACATCACTACTCATCAGGGAAATGCAAATCAAAACCACAAGGACATATCACCTAACACCTGTTAGAACAGCTATTATCAAAAAGACAAGAAATAACATGTGCTGTCAAGAATGTGGAGAAAAGAGAACCCTTGTGCACTGTTGGAGAGGATGTAAATTACTGCAGTCACTATGGAAAACAGTATGGCGATACCTCAAAAAATTAAAAATAGAACTACCATATGATCCAGCAATTCTCCTACTTCTGGGTATTTATCCAAAGAAAAGAAAAACACTAATTCAAGAAGATATATGTGCCCTCATGTTCATTGCAGAATTATTTACAATAGCTAAGATATGGAAACAACCTAAGCATTCACTGACAAATTAATGGTTAAAGAAAATAATATGTATCTATACACACACTATATATACACACATATACACAATGGAATGTTATTCAGCCATAAAAAAGAATGAAATCTTTCCATTTGTGCCAACATGGATGGACCTTGAGGGCATTATGCTAAGTGAAATAAGTCAGACAGAGAAAGACAAATACCATATGGTCTCACTTATATGTGGAATCTAAAAAAAAACTCAAAAACTGAACTCATAGACACAGAAAACAGATTGGTGGTTGCCGGAGGCCGGTGGTGGTAGTGGACTTGGGGGTGGGGGAGTAAAATGGGTGAAAGGGATCAAAAGCTACAAACTTCCAGTTATAAAATAAGTAAGTCATGGCGATGTAACATACAGCATGGTGACTGGAGTTAATAATAACTCTATTGCATATTTGAAAGTTGCCAAGAGTGTAAATCTTAAAAGTTCTCATCACAAGAAATTTTTTTTAACTATGTAAGGTAACTGATGCTAACTAGACTTATTGTGGTGATCATTTTGTAGTCTATGCAAGTATCGAATCATAACATTGTATACCTGAAATGAATACGTTATATGTCAATTATTGTACCTCAATTAAAAATTTTTAAATAGAATAAAACTGTAGCATGAAATGTTACCTCTGAAAAACTAGGGAAGCTGTCTCACTATTCCATCTTGTTTACTCTTGCGTTTCATAATTTTTCACTTCACACTCGGGCTAGCCAACATCACCTCTTCACCCAGGAAAAACAGCCCCAGCAGAACCTTCCCTCCTTTACTTTCTTTCCCTAAACTTGCTATTCAGAGCACCTTCTTGAAGACTCCCCGGTGCTGGGAAGAAGAGGATAGCAGGATGGTAAAGAAATTATTTGGAAATGCGAACTTACCCCACTGGTGAGGTTGACCTCAAGCCCCCTTCTCGTCCAGCTCTGATAGGACCACAGGCTGCTAGAACAGCTTCATTCAGGAGGTGTTCATCTTCCTTACAAAGTGGAAAATGGGCTACAGCTCAGTAGTTTTTACCCTGTTTGTGAGAGCTGAAAGATCTGCTCTGGAAAGCCACAAAGTAGACACTGTATTTCTAGTGTGAAAGGATTTCAATCTAAAATGGAACCAGAGGATACAAAAAGAAGAATCTCACGCATGTGCCCTCAGGAAAATGAAACTTAGGAATTGAGAGACTGATTTCTTGTGAATGCCTGACTGACAGAAAACCAGAACTTCTCTTCTGACCAAGGAACATCCGCCAAGCATCTCTCCCCATCCTCAAGCGAATGAACTTGCCACTTGGACTCTGTCTGGACGCACCCTCTTTGCACTCCTCACTCACAGATAGAGGCCACCCCAAACCTTCCACAGACTCACCTGCAGCTTGTTGTAGTTGGCATTTCCTGAATTGCATTTCCTCTGCTATTGCCAAATAAATTTGATTTCTGGTTATTCGAACTTGCCTCCGTTTACCTCTTTATTTAGGTTGACTCTGGATAATAATAGTACCTTGCACAAAGTGAATATTCTACAAATATTCATTAAAGTAATGAATGAATGAATGAATGATTACACAGTTCTATAGATCAGTGAAGAAATGTTCAAATAAAACATAGGACAATAATAAATAACTTCAGAGTTTTCATTGTTGAAGATTTATTTTTGCAACCTAGGGGTATGGTCACACTAGTTTCTGTCTTATACCAGATTTCCTGGCTTCATCCCTCTATTTAGGGCCAGCTCCATTAAGCTGAAACAGGAGGTTTAAACTGAAACATGTTAAAAGAAAATCCATAGTACTTTAAAGAAAAGTCCTTTCTCTACCAGGCAAACATTTTAAGAATGTTAATTGGAACAAATTGTATATTGCAATCTTTTGTCACATTGTAAAATAATCCCTAAACAACTGCAGGGATTCTGTTGCTGAGAAGTCATTGCTGTTGGCAAAATTTAGGTGAAAAGAGAATAATTGTTGTGTTCTTTTGTTTAAGGGAATTGAATTGATTCTTGAATATGTAAAAAGATGACAGATTCTTAAAAATGTATGTACAGTTTAAAACTCAGTTATTTCCCAACTAAAGTTGGCAAAATGGTAGCCTAAGGGATTAGTCAATTTATAATCAACCATTCTCATTCATGGATTCATTAACTATATAAGGAAAATGCATAGTCTTAATGTGTTAGATCCTAGTAAGTTTTGAAGACTTGATTTAATACCAGATCCTTTGATGCAATTCAATCGAGTTAACATTCTACACCACTTTGCTCCTGCTCTCAAGAGCCGATTGTCCAATTTTCAGGAATTTTGTGAACCAGTTGTAAAAACATGCATTATTATTAACAAGATTTTAAAAACTTACAGTTAAATTAAACATAAAACAAAGGTGATAAATGCTCAAAACTCATCACTTCCTAGTGATTTTACTGTTATTTATGCTCTTGAGGTTATTTACATCTATTGTATATGTATGGCAGAAATATATGTAATGGGATGCTAATGAACAGCTTTTCTCAACTCCATGTTCAGTGATGTCACACTGAAAGTGGCCATGGTGGAAGTATTTATCCCATAGAAATGAGAGAATCAGGCTTAATTTATTGTTTTCTTGGTTGTCCAGACAGAGAAAGTGATAGAGAAAATAATAATGACGAGCAATAAGCTTAAAAGTGTGTCCAAGAAATACATTGGAGAGCCAATTGTTAGACCTTTACCAGAACACACTGAAGCTAAGGATTAAGATTTCAGGTGCATTAACCTAGAAGTCCCATCTCATGTGTCAGGGTCCATTCTCTAACAGTGAAAGTCCTGACCTTGGGATAGAAGACCACACTTGGTTGGGAGTTTATATTCATTGGAGCTTGTCTGCTTTTACAATTAAGTCTTAATCCTGTTGCTCAGCTTTTTATACTGTTCCACTGCAAGAAATGGGAGATTCTTTATATGCTACCAAGGAGCCCCCTTGGCTTTCAAACTTGACTTTTAATTGCTGAATAATTGCCCTCAGCATTTAAAAAAAAAATCTTTTCCCGAGTGTTAATTGAGCTTAGCAATAATTACCACTCAATTCCAAAGTCCTTATAGATATGATTGCTCCCATACTTCTCAAATGCCTATACAATGTGCCAATTAATGCATTTATTTTTCACTAGTATACCATCCTGATTTACCATCAATAAAAGTTTTAACAATTGCACTGCTACCTAGTGTGAGAGACGTACCACATACCATCCATGTTGGAGTCCTCATTCCCTGTCGGTTGGCAGATGGTTTGCTTCCAAATTTCCATTTAAGCATCTGTCTTCTCAGTGCTACTCCTGACCCCATCTCAGGTGGGGTTCCCCAGAAAGCAGACTGTGAGACAGAGCTTAGCAGACAGCATGTCAAATAAAGAGTGTTCCTGAAATCCACACCTGTGGAAAGGAGTGGAAGGAAGCAGAACTGGGCAGAAGGTAAAGCGGAGCTCTGATATAGTCTCAAGGAAGGCTTCAGCCAACCCCATGGAAAGGTCTGGAACTTAGGTGGCCCTTCAGAGTTGTCCCAAGGCGGAGCATGACATCCAGGCCTTTATACCCCTGCACTGATCAATCTTTGAGGGTGGGAAGAAGAGGTGACCTCGTGCAATTTTCTAAGCTATAGTCAACCTCCCATGAGAGCTGTCTTTTGGCAGTAGTCTCCACTCCTGAAGACGAATCTGAGTGGCAAAGCACAGCACCTACCACAGTGCCTACTATGTGCCTGGCACTATTCTAGATGCTGGGGGTACGAACAATAAACAAATCAGTAAGAAAACATGTAGCATGGCAGATGGTGATGAGTGTTATAAGGAGAAATAAAGCAGAGTCACTCAGCTCCAGCCACACCACATCCATGATGTTCTTCAAACCCACTATGTGTGTTTCCATTCCAAAGACATTGCTCTTTCCTCTGCTTGGAATGTTCTTCCTTCCTACAACTTAAGACCTCTCTCCCTTTAGGTATTGGCTCAGTGCTACCTTCTCAATAAACCGTTGTCTGACCATTCTATTGAAAATTGCAGTATTCCCCCAACATACACACATCTCAGCATTCTCTACCTTCCTTTCCTCATCTGTCAGTGTTCTCTGTTTTCCTGAAAAAACCTGTATTCTGCTCCCCTGGCTGCCTACTGCCCTTCTGAAGCCCAAGCATCCTTGGTGGGACCTTGGTAAAATATTTCTTTTCTTTTCCTTTATTTTTTCCCAAACAAGTACCATAGTACTGTTCAGGAATGAGAATGGCTACTCTGCTCGGTTCCCCTATCCCTCACTCCTGCCCATTTCCACCCCCGCCCCCTCCACTAAAGGATAGAGTAATTCTTCTCAACACTGAAAATCAACTGGAGAAAAAAATCTAATAGGAAACGGATTAAAGCAGATGAGGAGGAAAAGGTTTTAAATGGCTGCAGAGCAGTGTGCCCACACATGGCTGGTTTTCCATGAGCAGTTTTACTTCCCTTTTCTGCAGGAACCACCTTTCCTTTGCAAAATCCTTCCAGGTGGGTTGAGCCCTGTTTCTGAGTGCCCCTGAACTAATGCACATGCTTGTTTAGTGGTCGCCGCGCCTGTCCCCTTGACTGGATTTGAATGCCTTCATACTTGAAAACGATCTCTTTAAATCTTTTCAATCTGTTTTCCCAACAGGTTTGTAGTAGCATGAGCTCGTGGGGTGGGGGAGAAGTTTAAGCAAACTTCGTACAGTTTGATTCTCACTGTAAGTTCAAAACCAACAAAATAGTTCAGATCTGAGCAAAAGGGAAATGCCATCCTTTCGATGTTGTACAGTAAGTGTGCATCACAATCTCGTCAGTCAGAAAAACACGGGCATTGCCAGCATGTAACCATATGTGTGGTCAGTTACAAGGGTTGGGTACTTGATGACTTTTCTAACACATCTATTTTCCTTCCATTTTACTTGCCACTTCCTTTTCATGACCAACCCTCCATCATGCCCATTCTAACCCACCACCCTGCATGGTCCAATTCACAAATTAAAGTGTTTCTGCCTGGAGTTATATATTCCACTGGATGACAGGGGTTCCCCGCTAGAGTTCATGTAGCTGAAATATCCAGATGGTTGTCATAATTCTTCACTTGACTTTTCAGTGTGCCTGGCTATTCTTTCTCATTTCATCCATCATCAAAACATTTTTGAAAGTCATCCTCTCCATAGAATGTAAAGGTGAAGCTTCAAGTAAGGTGTTCTACACCAGAGTTAAAAATTACA
Organism: Lagenorhynchus albirostris; assembly: GCF_949774975.1. Classification (NCBI taxonomy): domain Eukaryota; kingdom Metazoa; phylum Chordata; class Mammalia; order Artiodactyla; family Delphinidae; genus Lagenorhynchus; species Lagenorhynchus albirostris. The sequence goes on along the minus strand of NC_083102.1, from coordinate 54,676,998 downwards.
CCTGAACTCAGAGAGCAAGTTTTTCGAAACAAATGTGGGCTGAAATAAGAAAATTAACATTTAAAATGTTTGCCTTTTCTATATGAGTAGGCTTATTAAAGTTTTGAACAAATATTTATCAAACACTTATTATGTGCCAGACATTTTTCTCAGCACTTAGCATATCTCAGTGAACAAAATGAAGCCCCTGACACCGTGAGAACTTACATTTCAGATGGGACTGCTGAGAATAAACACAAATGTAATAAATAAATAAATTACATAGCTTGTTAAGAAGCTTCCCATGTGATACAGGAAACTTTCCCATACATGATATGGGGGGAAAAATGAGAAAACATGGTAAAGAGGATCAGGAGAACAGGAGGTGTTGAAGGTGCAGTATAAAATTAGGGTGCTGGGGGGGCAGTCTTTATTGAGAAGGTGACATGTGCATAAAGATTAGAAAGGTTTTTCAGGCAAAAGTCACAGCCACGGCAAAGGTCCTGAGGTGAGAGTTTGCTGGGCCTGTTTGAGGAACAGCAAGGAGACCAGTGTGGCTGGAGGGGAGTGAATTTAGGGGAGAGAAGGAGAAAAAGAAGGCTCAGCTAGGGAACTGGGGTCAGAACACGTAGCACCCAGAAGACCATTGTAAGGACTCTGGCTTCCACTCTGACTGAACTGGGGAAGTCTTGGGAGATTCTGAGCAGAGACGTAATCTGATCAGATTTGGATATAAATCTGGCTGTTGTGCTGAGAATAGAAGGTGGAAGGTCTGAGGATGGAAACAGGGAAATAGGTTAAGAAGCTGGTAATGGTGGTACAGAACAAGGTGGTGGCAGAGGTGGAATTGAGAAATGGTCAAGTTCTGGATGTATGACAAAGGTAGAGGAAGAAATTTTCTGATGAATTGGATACAGGGTGTGAGAAAAATAAAAGTCAAGGATGCTGACAAAGTTGTGTCTGAGCCTCAGGAAGACTGCGTTGCCATTAACTGAGATGCGAACAGCTGCAGAGGATGCAAGGGCAGGGGCCATGTCAAGAGTTCAGTTTTGGGCATGTTCAGTTTGAGACAACAAAATGACAATATGTTGGGTAACTATATGTGAGCCTGGAGATCAGAGAAGAGGTCTGGGATGAAGAGATGAATTTAGGAGTCCTAGGCATTTAAGTGGTATTTAAAGTCATGAGTTTAGATAAGATTACCAAGGAAGTAAGTGTAGGTGGAGAAGAAAAGAGGACCAAGAACTGAGACACCAGGGATCTCAGTATTAAGAGATCAGGTAGGAAAGGAAAAACCAGTAAGTAAGACTGAGAAGAAACAACTAGTAAGGTAGGAGGAAATCCAAGAGAGTGTGGTATCCCAGAAGCCAAACAAAGAAAGGTTGAAAAAAGTGAGAAGTGAGAACTGACCATTGGATTTAGCAACAGGGAGGTCATTCATGATCTTGACAAGAGCAGTTTCAGTGAAGTAGTGGAAGGAGACAAAAATTTGATGAGAAAGGATTCAGGAGAGAATGGAAGGAGAAGAATCAGAAATGGCAAGTCAAGACGTCCCTTTCAACAAATTTTGCTGCAAGTACCCAAAGAAGTGAGATGATAGCTTATAAAATGAAGGTGGCAGAAGAACAGCATGTTTGTGGGCTACTGGAAATGCTCCAGTAGAGAATCAACATCCTGATAATATAGGAGAGAGAAAGAACAACTGCTAAAGCAAGTAAGTGAGAAAGGATGGGATCTAGTGCACAGATGGAGGGGCTGGCTTTAGTTAGGAGCATGGATACCTCATCTTTGATAGCAGGTGGGACAGTAATGTATGAGGGGGCAAATGTGAGGGTGGAGATGTGATTGTAAGAGTTGGTGGAAGTTCTTTTTTAATCTCTTCAGTTTTCTCAGTAAAGTAGGATGCAATATCATCAGCTAAGATGATAAAGATGGGGGGAAAAGACATGGGTTTTGAGGAGAGAGATGATGTCACATAGGTGGTGAATAGTGAGCAAATGGACTAGAGAGGTATAGAATGGTTACTGTGAGCACTAAGGGTTCACCGAGTTTGTGCTTCTGAATTTGAAGTGAGACCAATCAGCACAGTCATGTTCTTCTCCAGCCATGATAAGTTACCCAGGTCCCTGTACAGTGTAGGCAAAGAGTTGGATTTAAGCAGCATTATGGTTTCACCAAACAAACATGACAGAACAGGAGAGGGGCAAGGAATTTGAAGGTGTGCACAATGAGAGTGATTGTTGTGGATGGAATTCAGCTGGGTAAAGAGGAGTCTGGACATGAAAGGAGTAAGAGATGGTGAAAGGGTGTTAGAATTGGAGGTCCTGGGGCGGGGGGTGGGGTCAAAGAATTACGGTCAGAATACTAAAGGGGGAGATCCAAAAAGTCAAGAGATGTTGGTCAGGGTGGGATATATGATATTGAGAGAGTGAGAATGACATGCCCTTGCAGGGTCTGCCCATGGGAGTGGGTGACTGCAGGAGGGAGGGCACCACCGCAAGGGAAAAAGGATCAGGGATCTGAGAACCCAAGACATTGGAAGGATCATTCATTGCAGTATTGAAATCATCAAGAAGGTAAAATCTCAAATGGCAAATTAATGTAAACAGAGTTATGATATAACTGTGCAATGAAATATTATGCAATCATTAAAAACAAAATTTTTGAAAGATATTTAAAGATATGAGGAAATGATAAAAGAATGCCAAGGGGGAAAATCTAAGGTATATCATTTTATATGCAGTACAATCTAATTACTTGAAAATATATCTTTACACATAGAGAAAAGACTAGAAGGAGATAAAATGTCAATGGGGTTTATCTCGATGTGAAATTTAGTTTTTTCCTGGTATCATTTGTGATTTTTCTAAATTTCCTACAAAAAAGCCAAGAAAAAACATTTTAAAAAGAGAATAAACAAAAGAGAGTAACATTATAATTCCAGTGCATTAAATTTCCTGAGTATTTTTCAAAAAAAAAAAAATTTAGTCATAGCTCCCAGATTTTCCACTGTCTTCTGGATGATAGTTTACATAGGTTATGTGAAATGTGACACAATTTTGTGGTTAAAGTTTAAATTTTCTTTTATCTTCAGAGGATTTTTTTTCATACAATAGATTTTTTTTAGTCAATTGGGACTATAGGAATTTGCTTTTCTTCCAAAAGTTCTATAAATGGATGTTCACATTTGAAATGATCTTTCCTTCTAGATAGGACAAATATCTTTTACAGAGGATATGGGAACACATAGCTATATTTCTAAAGCTTTAAGCATCTAGATCTGGCGTGGAGAGCCAGAATGGCTATAACTTAGGTCACTTCTGTAGGGCTGCTGCCATTCAAAGCTAAGTTGGGAGAACAAGGCTTCTGGGGGGGGGGGTCTTTGTCCCTTGTGGTTAGGGATTTTTAAAGAGAATGCAGTTAATTTAAAATCTGTAATTAAGTAATTAATACCTACACACTCCTTCCCTACCAGGAACAAATAAATATCAGTGTTTGTGAACCTAGCGGTTGTCTTATGTTGTTTCACCTTTACTTCCAGCTTTTCCCAGAGAATTTTTTTCCTGACCTATTAAGGGTAACTACATGGGAAAAGAAAAAGACCTCCTTTTGACTCTCAGTAGAATAGATTTCTACCAGCCCTTATCTCGAACACCCTGTGTAGTCTCATGTTGACAATAGAGGAATAGGTTAGGGAAGATATTCTAAGAAAAGATTTAGGGTCGAACCATATGACATTTTGGAACACATTAATCTCACACTGACCCAGCCTGAGAAACAAATCCCATTTACCATTTTAAAGATTTATTTTATTTTTAACATGTAAGGTTAAAGAGGAAAACTTTTATTTTTACTTTAAAGCAATTTACAATACAGTTGACAGAAGAAAACTAAAAAGAAAGTACGACTGAACTTTAACCATCAAAAGTTTGTGTGTCTAATCTTCTCTGCAGAAAAGTCTCTGGGGGTAATTTTGAGAGGAAGAAAACATTTTCTGAAAGCTGAAAAATACTAGTTTTAAACATGAAATTTCAAAAGTCATGAGGCTCTAGCGTCACACTGCTGTTTCCCTGGCTACTGCACCTTTTAAATCTTTGGCACCCTTGTCCAAAAACCTAGTGCCTGCAGCCTGGGAAGGAGATGAGGTTGCTCCTCCTGTAAAATATTGCCCGTATCTTGTTTTGTCTTTGTCTCTATCCCTAACCACAAAGTCAAGGCTAATGAAAAAGAAGACTCCTATTTCTACATCAAGTTTATAGTCGACCTTCATTCAAAAATATAAGTTTGAGGTGTCTAGGCAACTTATAGCCCTTTTTATAATAATTCTAATTTTTAAAATTCCACTTTTATGGTAGTATAAGCAGCCTGAAAGGAGAAAAGACCTGAGGGATAATCGAGAGCCCAATCTTACAGACTAGGAAGGCACATGACTTACCCAGGGCCATGAGGCTGGATAGGAACACGTAAATGAAGACCCCCAAATTAGGTTCTTTTGTGCGCATGTGTCTACAGTATAGATTCTCTGCATGAGCACACGCGCGCGCGCGCGCGCACACACACACACACACACACACACACACACACACACACACACACACACACACACACACACACACACACCTTCGAAATCTTGAAATAGCTCTATTTTAAGGATTGAAAGAAGCAAAAACTAAAAACTTGGTTATAGTTACTGGTTCAACCATCTGCCCACTATAAACTGGAATAACTTCTTATTTAAATGGAACATTTCAATTGCATGAGTTTAGACACTTTGTATTCTGAACAATCGTAAACGTACAAATATTTCAAAATTATACAAGTCTAGAAACTTTCTTCAGTATATTAATGTTGACTTTTTCTGTTTCTTCCCATGCCAGTTTATGAAGTTTCTGTTGATTCTAAAGTAAGAACTTGGCTGTGTAGTCCAAAAGTACCAAGAACCTCTGGCCTGCATGATCTAAGATAAATGGAAGTTTGAGCAACTAACATGATTTTGACAAAAACATAATTTTTTGTTAAAAGAGCCCTGTAGCTATATAAAGAAGCTGTTTATATTAAAGCTAAAATCAACAACAATAATAGTAACAAATATTTACTAAATGCAAGACACTGTGCCTAGTATTTTACTTATATTTTCTCATTTAATACTTCCAAAAATCCCATGGAGAGAGCTACTGTTCTTATGCTCATTTTTAAAAAATGTATTTTATTGAGGTATAGTTGATTTACAATGTTGTATTAATTTCTGCTATACAGCAAAGTGATTCAGTTATACATTTATATATATATTTATATACATTGTTTTTAATATTATTTTTCATTATGTTTATTACAGGATATTGAATATAATTCCCTGTGTTGTACAGTAGGACCGTTTTGTTTATCCATTCTACATATAATAGTTTGCATCTGCTAATATCATGTTCATTTTATAGATGGGGGAACTGGGAAAATTATGGAATTTGCCAAGATAACAAGCTAGTGAGTAGCAGAATTTGAGATTGGAACCAGGCAGTCTTAACCACTCCTTCAACCAGATAACATAGAACAGTTATTAGAAAATTGGAAAAGTATGCGTTTGTGTGAATTCAGTTCTCAGTAGAATGGTCTGTGTATTTGTTGGCCGATAGCATGATCAGCACCATATATGCTTTGGAAATGCTGCTTGCCAAGCATGGAAAAGTAAAATATTTGTCCTTGCTCTTCTGTTCCCAAGACAGATTTTATTAATTTCCACTAACATGTTAAGATAGTAATACTAAAAAAATGAAACATAATCAAACCATTAGGTTAAGAGTCTACACAGGCATGACTCACCAATTTTCTGAACTGATGGTGGAAATTAATGGGTCGATGGACTTTAACCACTGCATGAAAACAACCCAACATACCCTTGTAAATCATTGTTGAACTCATTACTCATTACAGATTGTACTTCTCATTTTCATGCCACATGTAAAATCTTGGCAAGATTTGCCTGACATTCAAACCGACTCGTCTCACTCTAGCATCACACTTTTCTGGTGTCAGCCCGCTGCAGGTGTTTCTCTATCACAGTGGATAATTACATCAAACAAAGACAAGAAAAATTCTAAAGCTGACAAAACCACACATCTGAAATCTGTATTTCCTACCTCTTGGGAAATTAAAATCTACAAGTGTAGGGGCTTCAGTGCCCATGTCTTGGGGCCATTCTAGGTTTATAAAGAAAAGATCTTTTCTTTGCAAGCCCACAGATTGCAATAATACAGGAAATTAAGCTATATTTATAGACCGGACACCAGCACGCCGGCATGCTTTCTTAGCTCTCTGAATCTCCCAACAAAAACAAAAACACTAGCAATCAAAAGGGTGAGCAAGAAATGACAGCTCTAGAATACTTTGAGGTATTTTTAGCATATTTCTGAGTCGTATTAGCTTAACCTGTAATAGAATATAAATGAGCCCATATGGCACAGATGTAATTATGTTCCATGCGAGAAATCCCTGTGGTAGGTTGGGGAGGGGGGCCGGGGGAGAAGAATACACCAGCCCCACCTCCCTCCCCACCCTCTCCCCCTCACCACGTGTGCCTTCTGGAGGGCATGATTTACACATCATTTGCATTGAGAAGAATATGAAGAAACACAATGCTAACAACACGGGACTAAAAAGGGCAAGCGAAAAATTGGGGATCCCTAGGGGTGCTGCTCTCTGTGACTGACATCCAGTTAGGAGCAGAGGCAACTTCCCCTCGGGATCGCAGTTGATGAAGCGATCTTTGATTATGTGGGCACAGCAATCATAAGGCGTAATTATTATTACTGCAAGAGAGTGGGCAACACATCTCTGGGGAAAGCCTCTGTCACAGACACTTTGCTGACGCATGCTGGAAGCAAATGTTCTCCCAAGGATCATTTTCATTCCAACCTGATATTTAGCTGAAGCGTCTTTGACTACCAGTCATGAAACATTAAATATAGATTAGAGCCAGAGAGATGTTGAAAGTTGAAATTCACCGGAGGTGCACACTTGTGTCCTTGAGAAACAACCTGAATGCCGTCCAGATGTTGCAGCAGCAAGGCAGAAAGGTCCCAAGCTGCAAGGAGGCCACAACAGAGGAGAGGGGGGATGTTTAGCATTCCACCAGGCTTCTGTTCGGTTTATTTGTACTACATTAATTTAGCAGAGAATCCTAACAGGCTGTTAGTGGTAGATGTTGCAAAGTGTTCACTGTCCGGAAAGAACGAAGAAATGCTTCTGTGCCAGGGAAGGGAGTAATTCAAAGCACGTAATTGATTTTCTACAGTTTCAAACTGTGATAAGACTAAGGCCTAGCAACAGAAACATGTGTTAGCATTTTTTGTCTGTGTTACTCAATGAATCCACAAAAAAGAGCACCCCCAAAACTCGTAGATGGTTAACTGGCTTTGAACATCTCACTAGATATTAACAGACACTTGCGGTGGAATTTGGAATAAAGTGGCCGGCTTTGGAACAGTTTGCAGAAGGGCAGCTGTGCTGTGCCAAGCAAAATCCATCCCCCAGGTGTGTGATGGGAACACCTCTTCCATTTCCTCAATGAATTGCAAGAGAGAGCTGCGTTTGCACTTGAGGCTTTCCATGTGCCCCCCTTCACCCACTTTTGAGAACAGGAATCAGAGGGAGACTCTGGCATAAGCTCGAAGCATGTAATTGGCATATTCAGGCAACACTCTTGCTTCCTAGCAGTCCTAGTAAACTAGAGATATGAAACCAGTCACCTAGAGGCAGGAAATGGAGTTAGAGGAGATAAGGAGGTGGGCGGCAGGCAAGGATAGGAAGTGAGACCCAGGAATTGCTTGCCAATGAGGGCTGACAAGTGCTGGCTTGGATGAACAAAGGATTTTTCATTCCACAGACCTTTAAAAATGGGAGGTACTGGTTAGCTCCTCGGGTCTTTCTTGGAAGCAAAGAGCTGAATTAGATGTCACGCTGACCCCCCTTTCCAGCTCTTAAGATTTTACCTTCCCTTCATAGGATTTCTGAATGTCTCTTCCACCAAAAAATAGGGAAAAACCAAAAGCTTTGTCTGAAGTTGCAACAGTCACTGGGGGTCTCTCATCATTGTGCTTCAGGGCCTAAGGTGATCATTAACGGTCAGCAAGGCAAGTGCCCTGAGGCACAAGAAAATGGAGAGGGGCAGAGCCAGCTCTTACCTTTTAAGCCTCCTTCCCCTAGCTCACGATGGAGGCCCCTTCTGCAAGGCCGATTCTTGTGTTTATACTGATGGCAGGAATAGATTTGTATCGAATAACTTTGAAGTCATGTTAAACAAATGTAATTCACTGTAAAGAGGGGGAACGCCAGTCCCTATGGATCTTTGTTCCACTTATATAAGAACCCTGGAAACTGGGCATAAAAGGAACCTCAGGAAATATTGCCATACTCTGTCCAATGGACAGCCCTTCCTATAACAGTTCTAGGGTGGGGGGTCGAAGGGTGGAATGGGAAATGTTTCACCAGAGAAGAGCCCCTTGAGTTGGATCTTAAACAGAAAAAGGATTTTCCTGGGTGAATGGGGCTGGGGGTGTCGGGTGCTGAATAGGGCATTCCTGTGGTTGGAATGGCACAGGCAGGAACAGAGGCTTGGAGTTGTACATGGTCAGGGAACTGCAAATAGTCTGGTCTGGCTAGCAGGTATTAGTAAGATAGAGGTTAAAATGAGAAACTGGACAGACAGATAGTTGGTGGCCATCCTGAGGTGTCTCCTGCCACTGAAGTGTTCTGCACAGGGGTGGAGAAAGGATTGCACAGAGGTTGTAAGATCAGTTAGATGGGATTACAGTGGTCCAGACGAGAGAGGACAAGTTCCTGAACTAGAGCGGTAACAGTGTGCGTGGAGAATAAAGAATGGGTAGGAGAGAAGTTAAGGCCACTGGACTCAGTGGCTTTAGAATGTGAGGGATGAGGGAAAGGAGGCATCTAGGATGATTTGCAGGAGGAGTGAGCAAATAATCTCCAAATCATTTGAATTACATCTCCAAATTGATTTTGGGGTTACTGGGGTAGCAGTTTTATGTTCTTGTGTTTTATTTGATTTGGGGGAGGGGCTTGATTTGGAATTTCCTGGGTATCTCCTCAGTGGGCGGCAGAGGGAAGGCACATAGAGGAAGGGCTGGGAAGGGGGCATCTGTGCCGGGAGCCTCGGGATTGTGAACAGAGGAGAAAGGGTGTTTAGAGTCACTGATAGACCCTTTGGGGAAAGTAACATGACAAAGTGTATTAAAAGTCTTTAAAATTTTTGTGTCTTTTGACCCAACAAATTATACTTGTAGGAATCTATTTTAAGGAAATGACCCAAAGTACTCAAACTCTCTGCAAATGTTCACCTCAGCATTATTATAATGGGAGAAATTCTAAATGATCGATAATCAAGGTATAGTTATATAGTTGCTTTAGAAATAGTAGTTGATACAGTTACACAAGAGAGCAAAATAAGAAGCATAAAAATTGGAAAGGAGGAGGCAAAATAGTCATTATTCACAAATGAGATGGATGTCTATGTAGAAAACTCCAAGAGAATCAACTAAAAACTACTATATATAACAAGAAAATTCAGTAAAATGTCAGGTTACAAGGTTTGTAAAAATGTTCACAGCTTTCTTACATACAATGTGCAATCAATTAGAAAATATAATAGAATTTTTTAAAAACCCATTTGTCAAGGGGGCATAACATGACTGAATAAATGAAAAGATATATCCTAATTGAAATGAATTTAAGTAGCCTATTTAGGGAGAAAAAATGATTCAACAGCATAAGTCAGTTCTCCCTAAACCAATCTCTAAATTTCACAAGTTTCTGAATAAAGATGGGGTTTTTGTTGGTGCTGGTGTTTTGGGGGTGTGTTGTTTCGTTTTGCTTTTGAATAGGAAAAGTGATTCTAAAGTTCATGGGAAGGGGAGAAGTCATTCAACAATAGCCTGGACATTTTTTTAAATTAAAAAATTAACACTAGTCTAATCTGCCATAATATTACAGTAAATAAAACTCTTGTGCACTGGTAATTAAATACATGGCCAGATCAACAGAAGAGAATTAAGAGTCTAGAAATAGAACCAAATGCACACTGGAATTTAGCATCTGATAATAGTCCAGCATTGGTCTGGTCTTAAATTCCAAGGAGGTGATGGCAGACAAAATATTTCAAAATTCAGTGGATTTTGAGTAGTTATTTGCCTGTTGGGGAATATTATAATTTGGTTCCATTTTCACTGAAGTCAGGATGGGGAGTATATTTGTTTCAATACAATTGTTTTTACCAATTGATGTATGTAATTAAATATCTATATGTATTCCCTAAGTTTGTATTTGTATATAACCAGATACCCAGAGAGCAGTATATGTGTGACGTTTTTGGGCACCCAGAGAAACAAAGCCCTTACATTATCATCTTTAGCAAAAGGTTTGATAGGTGAGGCATTTAAAACTTCTGGCTAAAATAAGGCTTGGGGATTATTAACGGATTTAATTTCTGCAAGCCAGCCCCATGATACATTACCATGGCTAGCTAAGCATTAACTGGATTTTCCATCCGTTTCCCGTATTGTTGGGCTCAACCTTAACTTGTCAGCTTGGGCAAATCCCTTAACCCCCGTAAGCCTCAGTTTCTTCCTCTGTCAAATCAAGGAGTTAGGAGAATTGATCCCTCCAGGCCCTTCTCACTCAAAGCTTCTGTTTTTCTGGGTATAGCAACCATTGCCATACCCCGTTGCACTAAGCATTAAGTGAAACAAAAGGAAGAGTGTGTTTAGCTAAAAACTGTGTGGACATTTTAGGGAAAGTTGTTACCAGTTAGGAACAATGGTTTCCAAGCTTTTTTGAGCCTGCAATTCTGTGTTGTTTTTTCTTTAAGAACATTTGTCTCAATATTTGTAAATACACTTACTTATAAATTATACACATTTATTGCTATATATGTGTGTGTATATTTATGTATGTATGTGTTAAGGTATACTGTGGGGAGATATTATGTTCATTTAAACACATCCAAAAATATAAAACTAAAAATCCTAATATTTTCTTCCTTGTATATATCCTCTAGAACTGCTGGTTTAGAGAATAAAATCACTTTACACTTCAATTAGTATATTTAATAGAGAACAAGCTGGTAGAACCCAGAAGGTTTTTCTATTTAATGGCAAAAAGAAAAAATACTCAAAACAATTTTGTTTTTCAGCTTGCCAGATGCTACCAATTAATTTGTGGTTGAGAGGCAGCCAAGTATGGTTTAAAAATTATCTTTGAATCTGAAGTCAGAAAACCATGTTTTGAAGCCCCATCTCCGGGGACTTCTACCACTCTCCTTGCATCTTAATGCTTTGTGCCATAGTTTCTTCATGTATTAAATAGAGTTAATATTACATGCCCTACGTAGCTCACAGAGTTATTGTGACCAAATAGATTATATACATAATATATATAATATATACATTGCATTATACACATGTGAAGTATAAGAATTATTATTATCAAGTGCACAAATAGTATAAATTCCAACCCAACTTAACCTTCTACAACTGACCTGAGTCTTACATACATGTAACCCAACCAGAGAGTACCATGAACAGTATCCTTACGTTGAAAACCTCCTGAGAATAATGCTGACCTTCTCATCTTTGTAACATGATTTGTTCCCAGGTAGACAATAGATATTTTGGTAATAGGGGCCCCCTACCTGTTCTGCTCACATCCTGCTCCCCCAGCCCCTCAATCTTAGCCACCCAGTGGCTGTCTGCTTACCATACTCCCCCTGGCAGGATGGGACTACCCCTTCCTGGACACTGTCCCATGCTCTGATGCTCTCTGTGCCCCATTATCAAATTTACCTGCCCTGTGGCCCCTTCTCTCAGAACTTTGCCATCTCCTCACCAAGAGAACAGCATCCCTGGGCAGATGATATCAATCCCGATTACTGATGATAGGTTAATACATCAGACTCAGAGTCAGTGGACTGGCAGCCCACATGCTCTCATATACAGATTCAACTCCAGCTTTATTTGCATGTCTGGGAGCAGTAGGGAGCTAAGTCGCCACATCTCATCTCCCTCATAAAGGCAGTTGTTCAAGGAAATGGGCTGGGACAATGGCAGAAGACTGCATAGTTCTATCCGTACCGGCCCTATGGATGGAGGAATAGTTCAATTTCCAACGCCAAAATTTTTTTAAAATTATAAAAGTCACTTGAAAAGAGTTTAAGCCAAACAAGTACACTTTGCAGTGGAAACTTCTAGCTACATGTTAGAACTCACGAAAGAGAAAACGTCAACCTAGTTTAAAAAAAAAGAAGTCAACTTTGTGAATTAGGAACAAAGTAAATTAGGATCCTGATCTCCTGGGCACTCTAAAGAAGTTTTCTACCATTAATGTCTTGACAGGACTGATGTGGGCCAGCTATGATCAGAAGCATTGTGTTTCTAAACTGGACCCCCATAAAAACATCCTTTTGGACCTTAAAAGACAACTACCCCAAGGAGAAGACAAAGCAGAGAGTAAAATCAAAAAGTGGAAGTGAGGCATATACCATGACTGCTGGGACAGTGTGACCATTCTAAGCAAGGTAGGCCACTTTGGGTTTGCCAGAGGGTGAAGAATAATTGACACACAATAATTTTACAGACATAATTTTCTAGACTGTAATGTGGTGTCAGGAAGTGGGGTACTGGGGTCAACATAACAATGTAAGTATTATGCTTCTATCTTTGCCCTGTCACTCTTGTGAGACCTCATTCCCCTTACTTCATTTAGATGTGTAAGTTATATAATTTTATATATTTTTCTGATTTAAAAAAATACATGTTTAGGGTAAAACTGCAAACATTACAAAACTAAAAGAGTGGAAGTGACAGTTCCTAGGAGGAGCTACATGTGACTGTACCTTGCAATTTGTCCAGGATGGTCTTATTTTACATCTGTTGTCTTGGCATAATTAGCAACATACCCTTCATTCTCAAAGTCATCCCTGTTTGGATGACAAATTACCTGTTACCTATTCATACTCACACTCTAGACTTACGTATGTTAACTCTTTCAGTCCATTTTCAAAATTCACTCTCACCCAGGAATTTCAAGAGCTCTGAAAGGTGTCTCACATGTACTCAAGACCATGACCTTCACTGCTCTTGTAAGATGCCCACCATTTTCCTCTTCCTGAGATGTGCTTCTGCATCTTGCAGCATTCACAGAACTTCTATGAAACTTTCCTACAACCCCTCTGCTGCCCCATTGGCACTGGGCCACTTCCATTTAATGTCAAAACCAGTCAGTTCCACCTGCACTGATGCTGCTGTAACATGATAGCTCTAAGTGAACCAAATTGACAAGTGGCCAAAGAGCCAACCCTTTCAGCAACATGAAGTCGCGCTGAACATCTCCAGTGCGTAGGGCACCCCCTTCATGGTAATGCTCTGTCAATGCAGTGGGGAAACGTGATACTAGTGTCTTTCACAGCTTTTAAATGAAAACAGCACTCTTAGTGTTCATTCTCGGGCTTCCTTCTTGGTAGGCTTTAGGGAGGATTACATGGGGATCCATCCAAGGGCAGTACACTTATATGTCCCACTCCAGAAACTCTGGCACTAGTTTTCCACCAAGCTGGAGGATTTGACTCTCAGCCTAAGATGAGCTGTTTTCCAGGAGGTGTCTTGGTTCTCATTAAAACAAAATCCCGATGGTGCTCTAGCTATGCAGTGTGATCTTATTTGCCATATGCAAGTATTTCTTAATCTATTTAAACCCTTGGTCCCCTTTCTCTTTACCTTTTTTCTCATTTGTTTCCCTCCCTGTCCCACCTTTTCTTGACAGTTTTCCAAGCCCTGTGGTTTTTTATTAGTGTAACGTTTGTTCATTTTGTTAATTCTCATACTTTTTATTATTTTTTTATGGTGGTGGAAGAAAGTACGGCGAAATATCTTTCTTGTCAAATGACATCTCTTTTCAACTGTAAAGTAATAGAGAACAGGATCATGTCATAGCACAGACTCAGCACCACATGCATATGAATCCTTAATAATTGAGGTTCTGGTTCTGAAAACACAACTGAGAATTTATAATAAATTCTTCATATTATTAACTTTTTAACAACATGAATATAGATGTCAAGATATTAAAAATATTGGGTTTGGGAAATAGCGATGTATTTTCTTTTTCATGACAACTGATAGCTGACCAAAGGGAAAGAGAGCAGACAAGAACAGTATTTTTGTCTCTTTAGCATCTGCTAACGGAAAGCTTACTTTTCATTAGGGCTGCTTTATGTTAAGAAGTAAATCATACCTGAAAAACTTCAGTTTGGGTAGTTTTCCACGTTTTACATTTTTCTGCTTTGGCGTTCCAGAAGTTTGTCTCATCAGTTAGCTAAAACCCCTTGAATAGTACCTAAGATGCCCCAACTTTGAAATTCAGCATTGCAGCCTACAGTTGTGTAGACATTTCAGGGCAACAAATATGCTTAAATTCCAAATTGACATTTTGTTTATTGATCAATTATTATATTCCATATTTTAGGAGGTTTTAAATTTTGCTGAATTTAAGTCATTATTTGATTAGCTTATGGCAACCGGAAATGCTGTTATTAGAGAAATAATCTGATCTGCCAATTGCTTTACCTTCCCTGAAATAATGTCTCTTGTTATTTTGAGATAGCATACCCCCTCTTGTTAGTGACTGATCCAGTGATGGAACCACACAAAAGAATATAGTATTTGTAAATATTATATAATTGGTCTAAAGTAGATTTGATTCAAATAAAATTTTAGTCAGGCAGTGTGCTAAGCAATTGAGATATTGAGTAAAATATAAATATTGAGACTGTAGACTGGTAAGGGATAGAGACAGTGATACAAACTATGACGTGAGATGTGATGAGCTCTGTGTTAGTGAATGTACAGGATGCTATTGGAGTGCATAGCTGGGACACATAGAAAGTCTGTAGGCGTCAGGGAGATATTAGGCAGAGGACATATATATTAAATGATGACATATTTTTCCAGAGCTATCTAAAGCTTTGGTGATGGGTGGAGGGAGAGAGGAATGTAGTTTTTTAGAATCTTGAATTAGAAGAATAAAAACTTCCCAATAAATAATTAGACATACTGGATATTTTTTTCTTTGGCACTAAATACACAATTGCATTAAAAAGGCTAATGCACATATTTCACATTATCCTCCCATACACAGATGACTTCAAACTGGTTGATAGAGTAGATGTGACAGATGACAGAATTAAAACTGAGATTTTTCGTTTTGGTCTGGCAAGATAAAGTTATCTTTTCCTGCAGGAAACAAGATTACATTTATCAGGGATACAAATAAAGGCTTACATTTAGATTAGAAAGTGAAAGCCAAGTAAAACCCGGTTTCCAGAGCCGATGGGCACTCTGTACACCGAAGGGCTAAAATCTGGAAAAGGTTTTTTTCATTCTGGGATCACTTCTAAAGAGGGACAGTGACAAACCAATGTGCATCCACGGCAGGGTGAGAAGTCAGGAGTGACTGACAAAATCAACCTGACACACCACCCTTTGCTGAGTACCTGCTTTGTGCCAGGCACTGGGGATGTGAAAATGAAGACACTTCCCTCCTGTGAAGCCCATCACTGTCCACCGGGGAAGACCAACACCGAAACGAATCACGTCCATAAAGGAAAATTAATTCTGTCTGGGGGTATTAAGGACCTACCAAGAAAAAAATCACATATGACTTTGGCCTTGAAGACTGCTGTTTGAATTTCCTCAGCGGAAAAGGAGGGCAGGACAAAGAGAGAGTGTAGATAAGGCTTTGCTGGGCAGAAGGAACTTAGAGGCAGGTGTTAGCTCTTCTACCATCTGGAGTAGTCAGCAACGGGAGGGACTGCATCAGGATTCAGCATCTCCTTGACATTGGAGGGCTCATGCCGAGAATAGATAATGACTCTATGGTAGTCAGTAATGGATTCTATCTTGTTTTTAACTGTATGAGCATTATGAATTTTACAGTTTATCACTTTACTCTGGCTCCTAGGAAGGTCAAAGACAAAAATTTAATCCTCCTCCGGTGAGTGTACAAAACCTTATAATACACCCATTGCATATTAAAAGTTTCTACTCACCCAATATAGTAAGTTCTATTATTGGATAGTAATGTTTTATATTTTTCTACATTTATGTTTTAATATACATTTTGATAAGCTATATGCATCATTTTATTAATAGAGTTATATATAAAGAAATAAGTAAGCTATGAACTAGTTCTAGAGTCACTTTCCTTTTTCAGTTTATTCTGAGGTATGAAAACTATCATGAACTTCCTTCCTTTTTTACCATTGAATCAATTTCAAAATATTGAAAGAGGCAAAATTGAGGTTGTATAACTTTGAGAAATACCAAAATCCACTGAACTTTATACTTTTTAAAAGGGTAAATTTTATGGTATGTGAATTACATCTCAATAGAAAAAGACTGGAAGAATTAGTTGGAGCAGGTGGAATGTGTAGGAGACAGATCAATTTTATTTTCCTGTAAAAGTCTTTAATCGATGATCACTTTAACCATCTCTATTTATTCAGGCACTTTCTGTTGTAAGTTTCTTTAAAAACCTCATAACCACATGTACCCTTGAAATGTATACAATTTGTTATTTGGAAAGGATGGCTGTTAAATGACTCTTTTTTTTCTTCTTAGTCATGAGCTGTCCCTTGAATCAAGTATTAAAACTATGTATAGGTAATTAATTAGATCTAATATTTATTTTTGAAATTTAATATCCATCTTAGACCACAAAAACATTTTAATAATAAAAATGTTCATCAAAAAATTTCCGGGGGCTTCCCTGGTGGCACAGTGGTTAAGCATCCGCCTGCCAATGCAGGGGACACGGGTTCAATTCCTGCTCCAGGAAGATCCCATATGCCACGGAGTAACTAAGCCCGTGCGCTACAGCTACTGAGCCTGCTCTCTAGAGCCCGCGAGCCACAACTACTGAGCCCACGCACCACAACTACTGAAGCCCACACGCCTAGAGCCTGTGCTCCGCAACAAGAGAAACCACGACAATGAGAAGCCCGCGCACCGCAACAAAGAGTAGCCCCTGCTTGTCACAACTAGAGAAAAGTCCGGGCACAAACCCAGTGAGCCAAAAGAAAATATAAATAAATAAGTAAATAAAATTTAAAAATTGTTTCCCATATTCCCTAGCTCGATGCTAATGTGGCATTCACCCTTCCTGGAGGAGGTATTTCTTCCCAGTATATTCCTAGCACAAAGGAAGAAGCTACTTGAAACTTTCCAAGCTCCAGTAAGTTCTATGGAGTAAAATTACTTCATTCTAAAATGAAGTGGCCATCCTCTCCTCTGTAACTGTGATTATTCTTCCCTATGAAGCAAGTTCTTAACATGCTTAAGATAACATGAGTTTAGATACCTTAGGGTTTTTTTTTTTGTCTTTTTTTAAGTCTTGTAAAATCAGTTGGAATATATTTTAGTCCTGTGTTACTCACATTTCCCAGTTACCTAGATTAATTGATGTGAACAACAATGGTGCTTTGAAGCACTTGAGTACAACAGTGGAAATGATCACATTTCTTAGTTAATGAATGAATTGCTCTTTCATAAGGCTTTGTTTATGGAAACGAATAGAGTATTACCTTGATTAGTGAATTCCCTGGAAAGGAAGCGCCTTCTAAGACGTCAGTTGTACTAAAAACCTAAACAAGCAAAATGAGAACCGATGGGAAGCTGAGTTGCCTGAGAGGCCTCCATGCTCAGCTTCTGCCAATGGCTGCCTTGCTGAAAGCGAAGAGGCCCAGCCTGGGGGGAACCAGAACCTTTTGACATCCCTCCTCTGCCTGCCCATCAATCCTCCACCTGCTGCACGGTTTCCTTCTCTGTGTCGCTGTCAGATGCTGTATGTAAGCAAGAGAGAATCTATACACTTCTCCTTCCCTACCTCGTGATCAGTGAACTGATTGGACTCTGAAAGTCTTCTAACTATAAGGATATCTCTAAGTTAACCTGTAGTTATGGAATTAGAGCCCTATCCTCTTTTTTTTTTTTTTTTTTTTTTTTTTTGCGGTACGTGGGCCTCTCACTGTTGTGGCCTCTCCCGTTGCGGAGCACGGGCTCCGGACGCGCAGGCTCAGCGGCCATGGCTCACGGGCCCAGCCGCTCCGCGGCATGTGGGATCTTCCCGGACCGGGGCACGAACCTGTGTCCCCTGCATAGGCAGGCGGACTCTCAACCACTGCACCACCAGGGAAGCCCGAGCCCTATCCTTTTTTAAAAACTTAAAAGAATTTTAGACCTGGCCTTGGCGAAGGGCCCATTGGGCACACCAGGCTGACACCTGGCTGTTCTTAATTTAGATCTTTAGGGATAAAGACAGGCAGGATAGGTCGACTCCCTACTGAGAGTTCTAAAAAGCTAGTTCTTATACTTTTCAGGCTCTGAGTCCAGTGAAGTTTCCACACTGTCTTTATAAAAGGAGGTTTGTAGATAGGAAGAAGGGCTAGGGGCTTGTCTTGAAGTTGTGTTTGCTAAACCCTTCATACAAGCTTGAGAAACATCAGTTGTCCCTATCAAAAACTGAGGAAAGGCTGGTGGACCAGAGAGAGGGTCCTACTGGCACTGCCACTTCGTTTTTGCGGTGACCGGTTCCATCCAGGGTCCCACTGTCTCTACTTGGGTCTGCTATTGTGTTCCTTCTTTAAGCCATTTCTCTTCCTGGGCTGAGCACTATTGGTCCTTTACTCACTTCTTTAACTTTACCTAACCCAATGTTTCAAAAAATGCCTCAAAAACCACCAGCGTCAGAAACACCAGAATGGAACTTTCTGGACCCCATCCTCGCCCCGGCAAACAAAATCAGAGTCTCTTAAAATGAGGCCAGAAATCCTCATACTTAATAAGCTCCTCAAGTGATTCTACTCTACACTCAATTTTAAGAATTCCTCGTAATCCATTGCCACCTCCGATAAATATATTTCGAGGGTCATATGTTTTTTTTTTTAGTTAGCATTGAATGAGTTTTCATTATAACTTGCTTTATCTGAGATCTTCAAACACACCCTATACCTCCTATATTAATTCAACTTGACTCTAATGAAGCTGTATATTATTAAAAACATCTTTATTTATAGAACCATTACTGCATTCAAATGAGCTTTGGTCTGTTACTGAAAATTATCCCTACTTGGGAAAAAAAAGTTATAGAGAGGATGAATGGTGTAAATTTTAAAAGAGAATATATGATAGAGGTATTTGATGATAACTTTGTATGTGCTAACTCATTACTGATTTCTAGAAATTCTCTCTATATAATCCCTGCAAATTCAGATGCTTGCAAATAATGCATATTTGGGGATAGCTATGAACATTTGAAATCCTTCTTCTTAAATAAGTTGCTGAAAAAGGCGTATTTTTCAGACATATTTATATGGGAGGAAAATATGTACTTTTAGCATATATATATGTGTGTGTATATATATATATATGTGTGTGTGTATATATATATATATATATGGGAGGAAAATATGTACTTTTAGCCATAACAGTCTAGATAGAAAAAAAATCTTGCAGTTGGTTTCTAACATAGACTAAAAATTACATTTTAGAGAACATTTTTAAGGATGCATTTGTAATGCTAGAAAAATTTCTTCTCCAAAAATGTCAACATAACACTTTAAACTAGGACAGGCGTACTCATTACCTGAATTTGTATAAAATGCAACCCAGGCAATTGAGATTTTTCTTTTTCAACAAAGTGTTTAAATTAAAGATGATGAGAAAAAATTTTCTCTATGAACATGGTGATAACTTCATAAAGAATTAAAATCTATAGTCACAGCTAGAAATACAGATCGAATAAATCAGAGATGAGGTTAACTAGGTAAACTATTTCTCACATCCAGCCCTTCACCGAAGGGCAAAAATACAGTCACTTGACTGGTGTGTTTCTGATGGAAACCATAGAGTTATATCACTTGTAATTTAAAAAATAGTGGGATTATATTATTCTTCACTTGGAAGAAAATGTTCGACATTAGTCAATCACTGTCTCTTTCTGACCTATTTCTGGGACAGACACACACCATGAATCTAGAGAGAAATGTATTGAAAAGACATATAGGGTGGGTAGCAAAGAAGAGGATCTGTAGCAGAAAGAAGAAGAAAGATGACATCTGGAATATAAAGAAATCTGGTAGAGTTAGAGGATTAGGACCGATGTGCAGACCACTTAACAGAAAATGGGGTGAAGGGAGAGGGGAAATCAATGAGGAATTGACTGTTGACAGAAACATACTTTGAGAGAACAAAATGGAGAACAGAAGAAATTCAGGAAGCCAGTTTCTAAAAAATGGAATTGTAAAGAATGAGAATGTGATGGGAATACTTCTTAAAAAAAAAAAAAAAAGATCCTCTAGCTATTTCCAACAGCTAAACATAAATGTGGCAGGTAGAAAAATGATCCCCTCAAAATGTCCACGCTCTAATTCTTGGAGCATTGTCCTGCATTGATCTAATCATATGTGTCCTTGAAAGCAGGGGACCAGTCCCAGCTGGAGAGAATCAGACAGTGAGAAAAAAGACCTGATCCATGTTGCTGGTTTGAGTATGGGGTAAGGGGCCCAAGAGCCATGGGGAGCAGCCTCTAGAAGTGGAAAAGGCAGGAAAACAGATTTTCCCCTAGAGCCTACTGAAGGAAACATAGCCGTGCAAGACCTTGATTTTAGCCCAGTGACACCGATGTCATACTCTGACTTACGGAATTGTAAGACAGTACATTTGTGTTTTTCAAGTTTGTGGTAATTTGTTACAGCAGCATTAGAAAAACTGATATACTAGATCCTCAGGCGTCACCAAGGCACCAAAATGGCTAGCTGCCTTCTATACAAGGAAATAAAGAAATGACCAATCAACTGCTTTGATATAAGCCCTCAACCCTGCTACACTTCAAGCATCAAAATATATTCAGTATGTTCCAATAGTATCAAAGGAGCATTTTCATAACACTATTGAACAAGCTCCCTTTGGCAATATAGTCAACAGGACAAACAAAGGACTCCTGCAATTCTTCAGTTAGTTATCAGTCTGTAGAAGAGTTTATTTCTGAAAGGAAATTATGATTCTCTTCCTGGTCATGATTTAGAGTAGCCTTGAAGAACTGCTGCCATGTTACCCAAGTGTACAACCTACCAGTTAGGTCAGAATTGTTAGCAGCCATAAAGAAATTGAATTTGAAACAGTATATCCCAAGGTGGGCATGAATGCATAGAAATGCACTTATGCTTTAAGAGCAATATCACTAATATACGGAACATTATTTGTGTCATTTAACCTTAAGATTGCCCATGAACTTAATCTTTATCTGAATAAGTCTTGTAAAACATGCTTAGCCTGAAAAGAGGATGCAGGAACAATATGGCATTAGTCTGCATTTTCAATTTCCATCAGCAATAATGGTGAGTTGTAGGAGGAGGAAGGGAAGGGGAGGGCATATGGGTGAGAAGAGCAAGGAGAGGAAGCAGGGTAGGGGAGAATATTAGGTAGAAGAGGAAGAGAGAAAAGAAATATACAGTGAGGGGAGGAAGACTAAGATCTGTAGATGACTCTCTAGTGCTACAAATGCCATTATATACTGTATTTCTTTAATCCTCCCAACAACCATATGAATTAGTAAAAAGTTGTTAGTATCACCATTTTAGATGAATGGATCTGAGGCTAAGAGCTCGTTGAGATTCAAACCACGTCTTGCAAATCCAAAATTCTTTCCAAGATGACATTAAACTTCTTTGCGTCCAAGTCCCTATTACCTTGAAATTGATTTTTTTTTTGAAAAAGAGGAAGATGAAAGGTCATATTTCCAGTCCAGGATTATGGCCCTATTTGAGAGATGTGTCCATTCAGCTAACACTTTACTGACTCCCATGAGAGCTAGCTCCAAGAAAGATTAGCTGACTTTGGTTTTCATTATATCCCTTTCTTTTTCACCTCTTCCAGTGCCAAATGACCCCAATCTGTCTGCCTTCAGGACACAAAGCATCCCATCCCAAGCTGCTTCTCACATCTACCCCAGCTTCATTAATGAACAAATGGACAGTTCCTGAGGCACTTGTGTCACTCTGTGAGGGCTCTCAATTGAGTGTCTGCCTGTGAATGTGTCACATTTGGACCTAGAACATATTCTTAGCCCTCTTACACTTCTGACCTTGAAACACTCCTGGAGCAGAATTCTTGCCCCAGACCAGCCCTCTTTCCCTTTATGAGGACCCAAGCCCAGTCAAATAGTGCAGTTGCTGCACTGCAGACTGGTTTATCCTAAATTTAACCAGAGTCTCATAAAAACTGGGAAAAATCCTATGTATGTCTGGGAGAACCCAAGTGTAGTGACAAAGCCAGAGGACAGGGGCTGGGAAAACTGCAGAAAGGCCCGCATCACGTTGGGTCCCTTCAGTGGCTGGAACATCCTTTTCCAAAAGTGGGGGAGGGGAGTAGTCAAGGCTGAGAAAGAGCCTTCAAGATGTCTCAATCTCCTCCTTAATTAGCTCAATGTGAGTGATAATGAAAACCCCTCGCGTTTGTACAGAGCTTCACTGTTTACAAAAGGGTTTTCATGTCTATTATTTCATTAGTGTCTCCATTTGACTCATGAAATCTTGTGAGTCGGACTCACCCAAGGTACCTTAACGTGCTTAGCCCAGTCCAGACTGCAGCCCAGGTTTTCTGCCTTCCGGGCCTAGTTCTTCCTCTGTATCGTAACACCTTCAATGATGCAGGGACATGTGTAAAGAAAATGGAAATGTGGAATATGAAGTGTAACAGCATAGTGCTAACACTTGAAAGAGATTTTTTTCAATAAGCTCATTTAATGTAATTTACAGATTTTTTCCACTGAAATTATGATACTGTCTGTCCTTGTCTAGATTTAAGTAATAAAAGCAGATTTATTTTGTTGACTGTTATGGGCTGAATGTTTGCTTCCCCCCAAAATTCATACGTTGAAATCCTAATCCCCAATGTATAGGTATTTGGAGGTAGGGTCTCATACTTATGACTGAATCTGCTGGCACCTTGATCTTGGACTTCCCAGACCCCAGAACTATGAGAAATAAATGTCTGTTGTTTAAGCCACCCAGTCCATGGTATTTTTGTTATAGCAGCTCAAGCAGATGAAGACATTGACTACAATGCAATATCATCAGGCTATTCATCAATGTAAGACAAACTTTGCGGGTCAAAAGTAAAGTCCATGCTGTAGGCATAAGTAAATCCATATTTTTCTCAATCCTATTTTATAAATTTAATATGTTTCATTATTTAAAAATGTGTACTCACAATTTTAAATATTCCCTTAGAGCAGCGTTTCTCAACTCTGGCACTTTGAATAAGATAATTCTTTGTTGTCAGGGGCTGTCCTGCGTGCATTGTGAAATGGTTTGTAGCCTCCCTGGCCTCTACTCACTAGATGCCTGTAGAAACCCACCCACCCCCAGTCATGACAACCAAAAATGTGTGCAGATATTGCCACATGTCTCCTGGGGGGGCGAAAATTGCTCCCTATTGAGAACCAAGGTTTTAGAGTCTAATGTGTAGGTATCTCCTGAAATAACTACTTTATCTGCCCATCTTTTTTATTTCTTTACCTCGAGTTTAATTAAAAGATAGCAAGAATAGTGTTTTGTTTCAACAACAAAGGCAGTGAAATTTTATGTGCATTTATAAGAAGATTGAGAGGAATGGATGAATCAGAAGGATGACAAGAAGGATGAAGTCAATATAAAAAGGGGTGGACCCTGTGGAGAACAGTATGGAGGTGCCTTAGAAAACTACAAAAGAGCTACCATATGACCCAGCAATCCCACTACTGGGCATATACCCTACCCTGAGAAAACCATAATTCAAAGAGAGTCATGTACCACAATGTTCATTGCAGCTCTATTTACAATAGCCAGGACATGGAAGCAACCTACATGTCCATCGACAAATGAATGGATAAAGAAGATGTGGCACATACATACAATGGAATATTACTCAGCCATAAAAAGAAACTAAATTGAGTTATTTGTAGTGAGGTGGATGTACCTAGAGTCTTCCATACAGAGTGAAGTAAGTCAGAAAGAGAAAAACAAATACTGTGTGCTAACACATCTATATGGAATCTAAAAAGAAAAAAAAATGGTTCTGAAGAACCTAGGGGCAGGACAGGAATAAAGATGCAGAAGTAGAGAATGGACTTGAGGACACGGGGAGGGGGAAGGGTAAGCTGGGACAAAGTTAGAGTGGTAGTGTATATATGGATATATATACACTACCAAATGTAAAATAGATAGCTAGTGGGAAGCAGCTGCATAGCACAGGGAGATCAGCTTGGTGCTTTGTGACTACCTAGAGGGGTGGGAATAGGGAGGATGGGAGGGAGACGCAAGAGGGAGGAGATATGGGGATATATGTATATGTATAGCGGATTCACTTCATTATAAAGCAGAAACTAACACACCATTGTAAAGCAATTATACTCCAATAAATATGTTTAAGAAAAAAGAAAAATATGTGGAATATATATACAAAGAAATATTATACAGTAATGAAAATGAACAAAGTATTGACAAATTCAACAGTATAGATGACTTTCAGAAACATAATATTGAGTAAAAGAAGCCAGATAAAAAAGAACACATACTACAAGATTCTATGTATATGATATTCCAGATAGGCAGAACTACTTGATGATATAAGGATAGAGACTGTCTTTGGAGAGGGTTAGTAGTGCTCAGGAAAGTACATGAGAAGGATACTGGTTATGTTCAATTTACTTATGTGGGTCATGTTTTTAAAATTGTGTTACTTTGTGAAATTTGATCAAATACACACCTTATATGAGTATACGTTTCTTTATATGTTTTACTTTACTAAAATGTACCTATAAGTGAAACAGAAGTAAAATGGAGAAGTCATTAATTACAACAGAATTTATCCAATGATAAGATTTTGGAAATGAAATGGCCTAGAGCATCAGTTTTCAAAGTCTGAGACTGAGTCCAGAATCTGTATCTTTAATTAACTGGCTTCTGCTATAACTCAAATAGTAATATGTGATAAGTACTTGGAATTTGTAAATGGAAGTTTACTTTTTTTACAATAAAATTGTATAATCTTTTTAAAAATAAATAAATTAATTAAAAGGGGTGGACCAATTCTAATAGAAGAGTTTCATGCAAATAGAAACGTGAATGCCATGGATTGCTTGGTCCACACCCTACATCCTACAACTCCCAATAATCACTGTAGAATTTTAAGTTTATTTACTTCTTTTTCCTTTCTGTAGATACAACTTTTCATTTTGGGGAAAACATACGTGGTAAACCTACTTACCTCTGAGAAAAAGTATGACAGTTAAGTGCTGATATATAGCCATTAGGGATAAACCCTGCTTGAGTTTGTAATCTCATTACAGTGGACTGTTCCGACAGAGAAATAAAAGAGATCTAAACATAGGCAAAAACCTAACAGTTCCTTACAATCTGATAAACCTTAACATCAATTTAAAAAAATGCATTTTATTCCAAAGGAATACTTTTGAGAGTCTTCCATAAAAATAGCTACTTGACCTGGTTTCATAAGCAGCAAGAACAGGGCTCAGTGGCCACTTAGGTTCCTGTATCTATGCCTCATTTCTTCAGGAGGCAGAAGACAGAATGGCCAAGATATCAATGTGATTTATTCCATTATACCTTTATGTTGCACTCAGCTTCTGGTGATTGGTACTCACTGTCAAGATCAGTTACAGGGCTTCCCTGGTGGCGCAGTGGTTGAGAGTCTGCCTGCCGATGCAGGGGACACAGGTTCGTGCCCCGGGTCCGGGAAGATCCCACATGCCGCGGAGCGGCTGGGCCCGTGAGCCATGGCCACTGAGCCTGCGCGTCTGGAGCCTGTGCTCCGCAATGGGAAAGGCCACAACAGTGAGAGGCCCGCGTACCGCAAAAAAAAAAAAAAAAAAAAAAAAGATCAGTTTCAAAGGGCTTGTTCACTGGCTTTTCATCTGGTAATGAACGAGACGAAAACTACAGTGGAATATTTTTAGTGCTGGACCAGTGACCACTACAAAAGCTTTTACTCTATCTTGGAAGCTCAATTTAATCCATGGAATAGGGTGATTCATCTTTCCAGTTTGCCCAGGACTTTCCTGGTTTTACCACTGAAAATCCCACATCCCAAGGAACCCCTCAGTCCTGGACAAACCTAAACAGTGGGTTACCCTGTTTGAGTTATGAGTTTTTGACAGAATATTTATTGAAGTTAACTTTTAGAAAGTGTTTTCCAAGAGTTGGAAATATAAGGTCAAGAATAGTCTCTAAATCTACTTTTAAAGGAAAAAAAAA
This sequence comes from Lagenorhynchus albirostris, assembly GCF_949774975.1. Classification (NCBI taxonomy): domain Eukaryota; kingdom Metazoa; phylum Chordata; class Mammalia; order Artiodactyla; family Delphinidae; genus Lagenorhynchus; species Lagenorhynchus albirostris. The sequence continues at coordinate 54,650,648 of NC_083102.1, read as the reverse complement.
TTCTGTTTTGTAACAATCAAGTAGCACTTGGCATTTGGAATATACATTTAACTAGCCTGTATGACTTCCAGGTATTTGCTGCTGCGTTTGTGAAGACGAGCATTTCAAGGGCAAAAGAACAATCTTTTTCTGAGTGCTTCCTTTAAGCAAGGACACGCTGCCAACTTGAAAGGAAATAAAGGCCACACTTTGTCTATGGGGGGATCCTACAGTTATTCCCCTGCAAATTTAATTCAAACAGGTCTTGAGATCTGAAACATGGAGATATCCACAAATTAGAGGATACTCGGATTTTAAAAAGGAAAGAAAAGAAATCCAGGCCACAGAGAACTATCTCAAAGCAGCAATAGTGTTTCATTTTCATGTTAATCACTCTAGTCCTGAGAACATGTTTTGAAAGTCTATATTGTGAATAAAATTTCTTGAGATTGTCTCTATATGAAATATGCATACTACAAATTTTAAAACCTAAGTTATTGTTTTCCAGCAAGTCAATTTCATTAAAAAAATAGCATGCATGTATAACATGTGCAAATCAATGTTATTCTAATACTTCGCTTTTAGAATTATTAATTATACAAATATGCCATTCAACTAATGTATTAATGATTCCTTTAGAAAATGCAGCATTATTTTAATTTTATCACTCAAAAATATTTAAAGAGGTAAATATACCTCTTTAGAATATCACTATCTTAAAATAAAAGGATTTATTTAGAGAAGTTGCTATTGGAAAATGTTATTTTACTTTTTCAAACAATTTTAAGAATCTGCTTGACTTATAAAACTGATAACCTTCAGAACATTTATTATATGTTCATTGTAGGATGTACTTATAGATTATACTTAATCCTGTCCATTACATGAGAAAGATTTGTGATAAATCCTTTTACTTGATCCGTTGTTAGGGTCCCAAATCAACTTATAAACAAAAATCCCCAACGTAAGTGTTATTGTATTTAAACAGGAAGTTGATTCTGTAATGGAGTAGAGACACTTGTCACTACAGATCATGATAAAACTTAAGAATATTAGTGTAGAGTCTGTTTTTATATCACCAGGTTACAAATAAGCTATTTTGTCACTATAGTTATGGTTTAACACATCCATTGTCAAAGGTATGACCGAAGTGAATAGAAATATTTAAGCCCCAAAAGTTTTAGGGAATTCTGAGTCATGAAGATAAAGTAATGTTTCTCAAATTCTAGGGGCTATTGGTATCTGCCAACAGTTCAAAAATATAGATATAAATCTTAGGAATCACCAAAATTAATTTTACCTTGTTTGGCACTTCCCTTGTAAGACCCCATTTCAAATGTAAGGGTCTTAAAAGTCTTGAATTTAAGGTGGTAGCACAATTCCTTTTTAGTAATGTAACTGGAGAACTCTTATATGTAGTCCACATCTTAGTTTGGCACCTACAGGTTAATCCTGCAAGACTTTGATGTTAGTATATTCCATGAAGTATTTTTTTTTCCTGTGAAGTATTTAATGACAATATTACTAGTGTCCACCTCAAGATGTATGTAATGGTCACATTTTGATTATCTCTCAGGCCCCAGTTAACACAGAACATTATAATCAGAAATGTATCAGAGACGTCCAGTGTCATGACACTGGTTTCAATTAATTGCATGTACATTGCGTAAAATCTGGTTTATAGCCAAAAGATGGATTATAAAGCAATAAAAGGAAGAGTAGCTGAAGTTGAACACAAACACACACACTGAAAATATGGCATCTTTAAAAAAAATAAATATGTACCAAGATCGAAACATGATACCAGGGAAAGTGATCTGAAGCCACCCAAGTCCTGAAATGGTTTGTGGTTTAGGCAATTTTTTTTTTAATTGGCCATCAACTCTTCACTGTCTTCTCCTTTCCTAGTTCAACGCTGGAGTTTGGGAATGATGCAACTACAGCGGAAGGCTTCAGTGCTCCGTGGAGACAAAAGAACCAAGACAGTTAACTCAGGCTAACAAGTGAGTGCCTCAGACTAACTGAAAAATCCGGTCCAGCTGTTTTGCATATGTTTGACACTAACTGGCTTTTAGATTAAAAATATGACTTTCTGCCCCCGCAGAAAGTTTAAGTAAAAAATGGCTTTTTTTTTTTTTAAAGAGCATCAGAAAGCTTTCATACTATGTATATATTTACTACAAAAGCTGAACCAAGCACACACACAGTAAGGGGGAAAATTGACTCCAATTGATAGCTGGTTTAAAAAAATAAAATAGGCAAACCAAATAATCTGAAAATAGGGTTTGTCATGGAAACAGCATATTAATGGGACCATATTCCCAGTAGCTTTATGGTTTTTCAGGCAAGTCTTATTTTGCCATCACTGTTGAAAGAAACAAAAGAATACACTGGCTTTCTATATGCTACACAATTTAAAACAAGTTGTTTTGTAAAAACAAAGCCTGCTGGTGGCTTAAAAATGTCTTTTCAAATTACTTAAATCCAGCATTTTAAAACCTGTCTGCATCGAATTTTATAGTTACATCATTTTAAGGACACCCACAATAAGAATGCTTTGTATTTATTCTTAGAATAGAGACTAATAATCTTAAAAATTTTTTTCCAGAAACTATTTGTTGAATAATCTAGTGAGAAGACCTGTTTTAATTTAGCCTAAGAATTGCTATTTTTTGTGTGCCTACACAATAAAACCTTCTCCAATATCTACTATATTAGATTAATGTAACAAAGAAAAAAAGAACATAAAGTTGCACCTTGCTAATTAAAACTGAATGCTCTATTTTCAATTAGATTTAAGTTTTTCATTTGCCTTAAAATAAATAATGATGATGACTTATAAGACAACTGCCTTATAACCATGAAAGTAACTCTATTTTATTAAAGGTCTTCATTTTAGCCCCTTGTCATTTTATCACAAAATGTTTTCATGGGAAAATTTAATATAGATATTTTTAGTGTATAAAGGAATAAGAGACTTGTCTTCCAAAGGTTTTTGAGGTTTTCCATCTGGCATTCTCCTTTTCTCATAACCTTATTTCCATATTGTAAAATATATAAGTAAACTTTGTAATTTTATAAAAATTAGTATGTGTATACTTATGTGTATATTTTATAGAGAGATATAGACATATGTATATATACAGTCTACATATTATACACTTACATTAATTCTAACTAAGAGTAGACCAACCAGATAATTCCTCTAGGGAAGGTTCCTTGAACAATATAAAAATGGATCTTCAGAAGCAAACAACAAAACAGCCTTATACACCCAACTGCTGCTTAAAATGCTTATAAACACACAGGCAGTTAACCATTTATTGATTGCCTATTTATGGTTTTGGAATATCCAAGATTATGGAAAGTATAAGATAATACTTCATAAAAATCGTGACAAAGATGATGGTTGATGATTTAAAAATAAACCTCCATATTATAGAAAGATACGTAAATTTACCCTTTAAAAGAAAAAAAGCTGTAATAAAATTAGAGTTCTCTTTTTAATAATCTTCTTTGAGTAAAGAAATAATTTGCAAACTTCTGTTTTATATTGTTACTGTCATGGAAACAGATCTTTCCTAGGGACTTCACAACATCAATCACTACATTGCAAGTCGGTTAATTCTTTGGAAGGACTGATCTGAAGGTTTAAAGATAGACTTTTTCGTTGAAATTCCTGAATTTGTATACTGTGGGATTGGCTATAGACACTATAAAATGTAAAGGTAGTTCATAGTGCATACAGTTCCAGCTCTATTATTTTCAGGCACAAAGACCATATAATTTTGTACAAAACTTTGATTTTTTTATTTGCGAAATTAAAAATATGGTATTATATATATAAACTTCTATTCCTCTATAAATATAGATGATTTTGTGATAATGAACAGAATAAATGCATACCAAATTCAAAGACCATTGTCATTTTAGGGTATGACAGACATAGATAGATTTAGGTCCTAAGTACCGGCATTTTGATAAACTCTTAAAGTTTAAAACAATACATCAGGAGGATTGCTTTTCTCGTCTTTTTCACAGAGAACTAAAGTGAATATTTTTAAATGGCTTTGAAAGATTTACATTTGACACATTTCTGTAAATCCAAAAAGGAGCACACAGGATTTAGTGCAGTAGACCTGCACACATTCTCCCTTTAGCATGCATGCCCATATTTTGTTTATTTCAGGAGCTAATCCCATCAATTATTCCACCTCCTTTACCTCCTGGAATCTTACCAGGTTATTATTAGTGATGTGGATTGTTTCTCCCTCAGAATGTGTTGTTGAATAATAATCGTAGTAATATGTTGAAAGTGTACAAGTTTTACATTTTAAAGTTTCTGATATATGTCTAATTATTATTTGATTGAAAATAAGAAAGTAGCACTTCATTTTGAGGACGTCCATTACACTGAAATCTCCTTCAAGTTTTCATATTCAGTTTACCGTTTTGCTGTCCTGTTAAGGAAAGCAAAGATCAGCTCCTTAACAAAGCTTTCCAGGTGACCTAACATTTCCATTTTACAGAACGGTACATCTTTATGCAGGCTGTCTCAATCCTAGAGGCACGTTGCCAGGCATCCGTATGCAATTAGAATTAACATTTTATAACTCCCATCTTCAGTCTCTCCCAACCCACACAAAGATTCATGCCTCTTCCCAAATCTCAGTAACCACATCTTTCCATGACGCTGGGCGAACCCATACCAGGTTTTAGACACTGGAGAATGAAATGAGCTCATCCACCAAAAATTAGACTTAAGAAAAGTTTGGCATTGGTTATCCCACTCACCCTCTAACCAACTTAGGTGGAAGAAGGGAGTGTCTGGGCGTTTGAGGCCAGAGCGAGGGAGGCTGCAGCTGCCAGTGCCCACATCCGTGGGCCTCCTCGAAGCTAGGGGTAAGGTTCTGGACAGTGAAAATTTCAGCTTCGGATAGTCTAAGGGACAGGCCTTTGCAATCTGGCCCCGGACAAGGGCTGACTTGGGATGGGCGGGGTTCCACTCTCGGACTTGCAAGCTTTGTGGAGTTCTGTACCTTAAGATCCCAGACCCCAGCAAGCATGGGGAGGGAGGGAGCAGACAGAGGAGCAGGAAAGTGATCCGGGCGGTGCAAACCCAAGCACTCCCCACCCCGCGTCAGGGAGGGGCGGGCCAGCACCAACAGAAGCAACGAGCAGTGAGCTCTGGTTTTCTCTCTGCGGTACTCTGCAAAGGGCAAGAAGAAAAAGTCTCAAATGGTTAAACCGCCCTAAATAATTACAATTTAAACCAAAAACAAAAAAGGAAAGTAAAAGAAAAACCCGTGAACGGTCGTCATTTAAATACAAATATACTTACAAAAATCTTACACAGGCTATTTACAATCATAAAAGCATACAGTCCCGGTACCAGAGCAAGAGAGGTCTGTCCATCCTGCTCTGGCAGTTGGGCCCTCGAGTCCCTTTGCCCCCAGGGACAGAGCTTTTGCAGGAGCCTTGTTGTTAAAAGGAGCCCGCGAAAGTGAATGGCTACTGAGAAAGCTTCGAGTAGCCAGACTTGGCAAGGATTCCATAGGGCCAGCATTTTGGGGTGGCTGGGACCAGGCTGAGGGCTGGGAATGGGCTGAGTCCCCAGTCTCAGACGGTGGTCTCCCCCTGTTTGCTATTGGTGAGCCTAGTGTAGAACTTCCTCCAGGAGTTGAGGGTCTTGCCGGACCAGATCCAGAAGCCTGACGTGATGCCCACGATCAGCGTCATAAGATACTTGATCATGAAGACTGTGAAGTCAGGGCTCATGGGCGGGTGCGGCGGGGCGCCGCCCGCCTGGAGGTGGGGGCAGGGGATAGCATAGCTCTTGCAGCTCTGGGCCACCCAGCTGCGCTCCCACTGGTCCCGGAAGGCCTGCTCGTAGAAGTAGCAGGCAATGACGATAGTGGCTGGCACCGTGTAGAGCACGCTGAAGACGCCGATGCGCACCATGAGCTTCTCCAGCTTCTCGGTCTTGGTGCCGTCGTGTTTCATGATAGTGCGAATGCGGAAGAGGGACACGAAGCCGGCCAGTAGGAAGGACGTGCCGATGAACAGGTACACGAAGAGTGGCGCCAGCACGAAGCCGCGCAGTGCGTCCACATTGTTGAGCCCCACGAAGCACACCCCGCTCAGCACATCGCCGTCCACCTGGCCCAGCGCCAGGATGGTGATGGTCTTAATGGCCGGCACGGCCCAGGCGGCCAGGTGAAAATACTGCGAGTTGGCCTCGATGGCCTCGTGGCCCCACTTCATGCCGGCCGCCAGGAACCAGGTGAGCGAAAGGATCACCCACCAGATGGAGCTGGCCATGCTGAAGAAGTAGAGCATCATGAAGAGGATGGTGCAGCCCTCCTTCTTGGTGCCCTGCGCCACTGTGCGCGCCCCGTCCTCCGCGAATTTGTCGTTACACACCACCCGGTCCTCCAGCAGGAAGCCGGCGATGTAGGCCACGGCCACTGCCGTGTAGCAGCCCGACAGGAAGATGATTGGCCGCTCCGGGTAGCTGAAGCGCCGCATGTCCACCAGGTACGTGAGCACCGTGAAGAGCGTGGAGGCGCAGCATAGCACTGACCAGATGCCGATCCAGGTGCGCGAGAAGCGCAGCTCCTCCGGCCCAAAATACATAAGCCCGTATACCTTGGTCGGCTCGCAGGGCGCGCCGCAGTCCTTCTCCCCCAGGAAGTGGTAGTTGAGGTAGGAGGGCACCTTGAGGGCGCGCGGGCACGAGAACTTGCCTCGTTCCGACGCGCCGGCGCCCCCCGCGAAGCCGCCCCCCCGGTACCCTCCGCCGCCGTGCTGTGGGTTGCTGGTCCAGAACTCAGGCAGCAGCGAGGGCGTCGGGGTGCCCTTGTCCGACGTGTTCTGGCCCACGCACAGCTCGCCAGCGCCGTGCACCGGGAACTTCTCGCACTTGAGCGTGTCAGGCCACTGGAAGCCGAACTTGTTCATGAGCGCCTCGCAGCCCTGGCGCGCGCGCTCGCACAAGGAGCGGCAAGGCGGCAGAGCCTGCTCCAGCACGGTGCACACGGGCGCGTACATGGAGCACAGGAAGAACTTGAGCTCCGCGGAGCACTGCACCTTCACTAGCGGGTAGAACTGGTGCACCTCGAGGCCCGCATCCTCCTGGTTCGTGTGGCCCAGCAGGTTGGGCATGATGGTCTGGTTGTACGCGATGTCCGTGCACAGCGGGATGGAGATGGGCTGGCAGTAGCCGTGGTCCGGTATGGAGATGCCCCGCTCGCCGTTGTACTGCTGCCCGCTCTGCTGCTGCTGAGGCGGCGGGGGCTGCTGCCCCGGCCCGGGCCCCTGGCCGGCCGCCTGCGCCCGGACCCCCAGCAGCAGCGGAGCCTCCAGCAGCCAAATCAGTAGTAGCACTCCGCGCGCCAAGCGCCCGGAGTCAACTCGGGGAGGACGGCGGCGGCTGCCCACGTCCCCGCTCCCCTCCGCCACCGGTCCAGTGCGGAGCGTCCCGGCACAAAGTTCCCAGCTTGCGCCGCTGGCGGCGGCGGCCCGAGACTTCTTAGGCGCCTCCTCCTCAGCCATACTTTCTCGGCTCCTTTCTTGGCGCCTCTCGGCTGGGGCTGGCTGTGGCGCGGCCGGCGGCTGCTTCCCCTGAGGCCGGGGCGATCTCCTCCCCGCCGGTGCCCTCCGTCGAGCCCGAGCAGTGCTCGGCCCTCTCCACCGGCTCCCGCTCTGCGTCCCGCAGCCGCCGCCGCCGCGGAAACTTGCGATTCATGAAGCGCGGGCTGCGGGGAGAGCCCGGGTGGCTCGGGCGCGCCGGGGTCGCGTCCCGCCTTCCTGGCCCTCGGCTAGCTGGCTCCCGGCTGGCGGCGCCGCGCTAGTGGCGGCGGCCGGGTAGAGCGCGCAACTCTCGGCAGCCCAGCAGCCTCGGCTCCCCCCTGCGCCTCCGCCTCCTCCTCCTCCGCCGCCGCCTGACCATTTGTGTCAATCCCTCAACTGGCTAGCTCTCCTCTCCCTCGCGCGCCCTCGGACCGGTTTCCAGGCGCCCCGCAGTCTGTCTTTCACCGGGAGGGAGGAGCCTTGAAACAGACGCGAAACTGGAGGCTCAGGGACCGTCGCCCAATCTCTGTACTGACTTGCCGGCGCAAAGGGCGCCAGCCGCGGTGTTCCCAGAGCGAAAGTCGGAGGCGGGCGGGTGAAGGAGGAGGCGGGAGAGGGAGGAAGTAGTATTGGTGCAGAGGCACCTCTCGGCACAAAGAGTGGGTTTGCTATGAAGCGGGACAGGCTTGGTTGCTTTTGCTTCTGCGGAAGAAAGGGCGAGGACAAGTAGGAGAATGGTCCCATATGCTGCTGGAGATAATGAATAGGAGTCGGCGGACCGCGCGATTTAGCTTTTCTTTTATCCATTTTTGTGTTTAAAAATTCTGCTCTTAGTGCTGGTTACAAACAGCAAACCAAGTGCTTCGATCAGAACAGATACCTTTGACTTAAGGAACGCAAGGCTTCCTTTGAGTTTATATCTGTCGAGGTTTTGTTTTAAATGTTACTCTCAAATCTAGAGCTCTCAGGCTGGGCTTGGCGGGCTTTGGACGCGCCATTTCCCCCAAGGAGAAGTTCACGGGATCGCTATCAAAGGAAGAAAAACAACAACCAAACACAAACTTTGATGGAATTTAAAAAGTAAAGTCAGATATACAGTCCGCTATTACTATCTTTTCTGTGGTCGAACTCCTTTTTCTCCTCTTTATCAATCCAGAAACAGAAGCAAAGAGAAACTGCCCGTTAAATATTTAGAGAGAAAAACTTGAGAACCCGACGACCTCTCTGAGGGAGCAGAGGAAGCCCGCGCTGCCTGAGACCCCAGAGGTGGTTCGGGGCCGGAACTGCGCCTGGGGGCAGCCTGGGCCCTGGGGGAGCTCCTGGGAGCCTTCCAAAGCCCGGAGACGCCCACGGACCTGTGGGAAATCCTGGGAGGGTCAGACCCGGGCCAGCTGGGTGCCACAGGCCGGGCTGCAGAGTGGTCTTCCACTCAGACGCAGAACTGCGGATGCCGGTTCACAAAACAAACAAAACAACACAATTCATCTCAGCCGACTTACATTCTTGTTGTTTTCGTGTAAGATTTTTTAAAGTGATGCTTTGACTATGTGACTCAGTTTTATCAATAAAATGCCACTGTATTATTAATTCTACCTAGGATTGGTTGACCTATGATTAGACTCTCTTGGGATACTTTTCTACAGTTATTTTCTATCTTTTGTTTATCCATTCATTTGTTTAATAAATACTTACCAAGCTCATATTATGCTATAAGCACTGTTAGGTAGTAGAATACAAAGATAAGCAAGACATGGGCTGGCCTTACAGGAAGGCATAGTGCAGTGGGGCACAGAGATGTAGATCAGTTCTCTTGATGCCCATCCCAAAGCTAAAGAAGCACTGGAAAGCAGCCAGCCAGTGGAAATGGGTAGGGAGGGTTCTGGTGGAGAAGTGGGTGGAAGGTGCAAAAGACAGGAGCTCTGAAGTGCTTAAATTGCTGCAGGGGAAGGGGGGTGGGTGTGGCTGACATATTATGAGAAAGGCAGGAGAAAAATTTTAATCCATGCTAAAAAGTCTGGGTTAAATTATATAGACAACAGGGCGCTGTTGAGGGTCACTTTTTCCCACATAAGCAGGGGGTGGCTGAACAATATTGTTATAATTTATATCTGTTTGGTATGTTAAACTCAACTAAAATGCAGCTTTTTTGGTCTTTTTTTAAAGAGCAATGCTCCTCAAACTGTGATCTCTGAACCAGCAGCAGCACCTGGGAACTTGTTAGAAATGCAGATTCTCCAGCCCCATCCATACCTACTGAGTCAGACATCCAGGTGAGTGTGATGCACTCAAAGTTTAAGGACCATGGCTCTAGAGAATAACTGTTGTATCCTTTTCTACACTGAGCACTATATTAATCATTTTGAGGTTAATTCTGTCTTGAAATTGTCATATTAGTGGATACCAAATGGTATTTTATATTGGGCCTGATCATTTACTGTCTAATCAATCTGGTCATCAGATCTACAAAATTGAATTGATCATCTAATTCCTGAGAATGAATCAGACCACCGAACTGCCTAAGGCCACAATGACTGAACATAGAGCCCTCATTCATAAATCATTTAAATCATGAAACAGGAAAGTCAACTGGAAGTAAAATTCTTCATTCTCACATAATTCATAGGATGGATTTTAAAAGACAATTCCAGCTGGATAATGTACCCACTAAAAAAAGTTCAGTTTATCAATATTCGCAGATACTCTCTTAAGAGCCCCAGAGTTTTTCAGAGCTTTGCAGTGGTTCAGCAGGTGGCTTCAGGATGATTGGGAAAAAGGGAAGCTGGGGCAAAATGTCATTGGGAAGCTTAAACATTAGTCTACATGTACTACTTTAGGTGAGTGTCACTTGTCGTACATACTAAAAGGTCACTGTAAATTTCATCACCGTGCATGTTGGTGTCTCTAAAGATTGTGCAGTCATATCTTTACCTGTTGAAATGAAATGACATCTATTTGTTTCAGATACATATATTATCATTTTTCAAATATTCATGGATGTAGTAAATTCATAAAATTCATATTTGTTTTAAAGCATTTCTGGATTCCTATTTTTTTAAAGAAAATGCAACAGATACCATAATGAATGTACAACAGCTATCATATGTGAATGAGTGTGTGTGTGTGTGTGTGTGTGTGTGTGTGTGTGTGTGTGTGTGTTGACAATAATTCATGAAAGATTTTGGTATTGAAAAGGAGGTTGGGAAGCACAGGTGCTCTCTGAGGTCCTTAGAGCACTCACCATTCATAACTATTCATTTTATCCTTCAGCATCCTGGCCCACAGTCTCCCGGGGACACCTTTCTCTAGCCTCTCACCCTGATGCTCTTTCTTCTGCTGATAACGTCCCATGCTTAGAAACTTTACCAAGCCATGTTTCTTCTGCCACTCCTCTTGTGTAAAGACTACTCTGTCTTGTGTTCCATTCTCTCAAGGTCATTCTTGGTGACTGGGCTTGGTGAAAAGTCAGTTTATTCTAGTGTATTAATTACCAAGAAACATCCAGTGTATTAAGCATCCACCATCGCCATCACTTCAGATGCTTCCTCTTCTCCCCCAAGGGGGTAGGGCACAGGGAGTTTAGCAGAATGCAGTTCTGTTTCCCAGAGTAGGTCTGTCCTGCTTCAAAAGTTGTTCTCTTGAAATACGTGAGCTTGTTTTATCTTCCACTGGACAGTGAAGTTTACTAGGGAGGAGGCTCAGAAGTGCAGTCGGAGCTAAAAAGAAAAAGAAAGTCATTTTTGCCAGATCATGGAACCGGAAGGAACCCAAAATACCATCTAAGGACTAGTTAATTTTCTCCAGTTTATAATTAAGAATACTAGACCCAAAAATGTTAAAGGAAGAGATACAGGTTAAATGGCCTTGTTTGGCATGAATTTTGTTAAATGCTTATTTTAATCCTTTCTATATTCTTTTGAGTAGCTATCATTCTTTTTATTTTTTAAAAAAATCAGTTTTCTGTAGAAGTTTTCTCTCAATGGATTGTGTAAAAAAAGACCTTGTCAAAAAATTGTTTTCTGAGAGTTATTTTCCAAAGTTAAAAAAAAAAAAACCTAGATTGTCTTATCTATTTTTTATACCAATACGTTATTTCATTTATCAAACCTACGTGATACAGAGGAAGGTATTAAAATCAGGAACAGTTCAGGGTGGTAACCAATAAAAATTAGTGTTATGGAAGGTCTTTTGGGGAGGTGATAATAGCAGTGGAAACAATGTAAGAAGGAAAATATGAGCAGCATATTTTGACATTAATCTAAAATATATTATTTTCTCATATATGGTGGAAGGGGTTGAGATCCACAGATAAAAATTACTAAGTAAGTATGAACTATTATGAACTTGGTAATAAAAATATTTCAATTAGGTAAAAGCTATAAGCATAACCCAATTCCTCCTTGATACTGATTCTTCAAGCATCAGTCAAGTTTTCTTATATCGAAGATTTTGTTTTATCAGCCCTTGCCCAAATCTTCTGAAGTTTCTCCAGACTGCTTATGTCAGGTTGAATATGGATAATTACCAGTTCCAATTACGTACAATTGGGTGCACATAGACTCGCCTGGAGTTAGGTGACTGTTCCAGGTGCAACCTGGCAGATCTAATGATAGTTTAAAACTCAACTTTATAAGGTTGGACTCACACCTCTGTATCACTTTTGTATGTTAGGAATGGAAAGTGAGAACTTGGTTTACTATGCTTTGAGTGTCTGATGCTTATCTTTGAATTCCTAGTGAAGAGATATTGATTGGTTCAGGAGCTGGTAGTGATTAAGAAAGGCTGGGCTATGCTATTCCCACCTTCCTCGGAGGCATCACCTGAGGTCTGTTATATTGTCTTTGTAGAGACACTTTATCTAAGCTTTCAGCATAGATTTCTACTTCTTTCTTCTTGAATTTCTAACCCAGGAATTATGGCAGAAGCTAATTCTTAACTTACAAAACATCCGTATTCTTTTGCAAAAACTCTAAAACTAAATGTCTTTTCTTTCTTAATTTTTTTCTTCACTCTTACACAAATCTGTTCTTGACATTGGTGAGATTGTTCTTGGATTCATTTATACACAGAACCTCAATTCATAGGCACTTTTTGAAAGGTCCATCTTTTGAGAACATATATTGCTTTCCCTAAAACAGCTTATCAAAGGGGACTATCAGTTTGACTATCCTGACGTTTATCTTACAGGGCACTTATAGCCGATTAATATTAAGATCCTAAACTAACTTAGCTTTTGTGAGTCAGCCGTAATTTGTTAGAATTTACATTTTAAACATGGTTAAGACTCAAAGGTTGAATATAGATGGGTATATTCAGTAGATCTAGGTTCTAATCATGGATTACTTATACACAAATCTCACAGAACACATTTTAAAAAAATAGAAGTATGAAAGGGAGATCACCATCACTGAATTATCATCAATAAGGTAGGGTAGTTATTACCCCCAAATCTTCTTATAGTTCAAAGATTAAACTGTAAAAGAAGATTTTGCTAAATATATTACTTAAATCTTAGTTTAAAATACAAAGAGCTATCTCATGACTCTGCTTTAATGAGTTCTGTTGTCATCATGCAATTGGAAGTAGTGTATACTATCTGGGAAAACTTTTGCAAAACATGTACACATTTGTATTTGATCTAAAATGCAGTCCTTCTCTGAGGCCCTGGGAAAGAAATATAGATGATCCCTTGTAAATTAAAATGTTATGTTTCTTAAAGAGGCCTCTCTGATTGGCTAAGATGTGGGGAGCATAGTTTGGAGTCATTTTGGTGCCGAAAGAGGTTTTTAAGAGTTCAAGTAAAACTTGTGCCTCTGGAAGTGAGCATGTCTGCTCTCCCTTCTGGATGACTTGACATTTTGTGTGTGGGGGGGAGAGATAATATTATACATCTTTTAACATCATAGTCTGATCAAATTGTGTTTTTTTTTGTTTGTTTACTTGCTTCTTGCTTTAACCTGAAATCCTCTGGCTGAAGATACAACGTGTAAGTCAATCCATGGTGTCTAAAGTATTAGTAAAAATTCTTTTTAAAATAACATCTTTGGAATTATGATTAAGAACAAATGGAACAGGCAACCAGACATTTTCATTGAGATCCGACATTTCTTTGGACAGAGTAAAGAAAAGCACTGGGCTATTTGTGCTCTACTAGACATCTAAGGCGAAAGAGATCCTAATACTTGAAAAAAAGTGGAAAAAGAAAAAAAGATCATTTTCTTCCATGCACGTTATCGTCATATCATGTACCTGACTTAATCTTCACAACAACGCTGATGCAGGTAGTTAGATGATGACCCGCAGTTCGGATGCAGAAATGGAGGCTAAGATGTTGCCTTGCTCACCCAGCTGGCCATGGCGGGAACTAGAATTCAAATGCAGCTACTACATGCATTACCATGGCAGCACACCCAGGGAAACAAGATAGATCCCATAGCTTCTGTAACCTAATTAAGTTCATTAGAAAATCCAAAACTCTGCCAAGAATCTACCTCTAAGACAGTTATTTGGATGTTTTAGTATAAAGGATATCGAACACCACAGGTCACTGTCAGATGGCCACCCATGATAAAACCCGAGAAATAATGGTACATTTTAGATGGGGGAAGGTGTCTGTAAGGCGGCAGAAAAATAGATTCAAAATGTAGCTTTCCTGTGATCTGATCTGATCCATGGGTAGACCTTTAGGGGATATACTCGCCATTCTTACATCTATTTTGCATCAGAAGAAAAGCCCGGACACTGGGGTATTCTTTGTGCTCAGCAAAAGGCACTGTCATTTCTTTTATCATGGTGAGTTTTCTTGCTTTCCCGAGACTCAGTTTCCTCATTTATAAAATTAGGATGTTAATCTAATGAATACCCATTAGATTGGGTATCTTGCTGGCTTTTGCATACTGTAATTCTGATCACAACAAAGAAGTATGCATGTTTATATTTAAAAGTCAGAGTATTAATCAATAGGCAAATGCATTTGGTAAAACTGCCTTAGCACATTGATTTTAGGAATCTCTGCATTATTGATCTGATAGGTTGGAATGCAATCGGGGTCCATTTAAACCAAGGGCTTTTCTTTTCAGCTTTCATTTTCCCTCAGTTCTCTCAAGAACAGAAGTAAGAGAAGTCCATGTTTACATGGGCTCATGAGCTTCCCCTTGGGGCTCTGCAGTGTGTGGAGTTTGTATGTCATTCTGTTTGCTGCAGGCCCTTCAGATTAACACAGACTTAGCTTAGAAAGAAGAAAGTAAACTTTGCCATCATTAAAAACTGATAGATATTTGAAAATTATGCACACAGATCAAGGTTGTATCTGATGATTTTGATATGGTTAATTTTCCCTTTTACTCCATTGTTTCCCCCCAGATCCATTATTTTATGAATGTTCCATGTACTTATTGCTATATAACAAACCACCTCAAATTTAGTGGCATAAAATAATAGCCATTTTACATGTTCACGAGTCAGAATTATTATGTTCATGGAGTCAGAAATTTGGACAGGGACAGAGAGAATGACTTGTCTGCATGCCATGAGGTCTGGGAACTCAGCTGGGAGGACTCCAGCAGCTAGAGGTGACTCAGGCAGTTGAGGGCTGGAACAGTCGAAGCTGGAGGATCTGCTTTCAAAGTGCTTGGCCCCTAGGCAGGGACGCTGGACTCTGATGGGACCATCAGCCAGAGTGCTGACGTGGCCTCTCTATCATGGAAGTCTTGGGGTAGTCAGACTGTACAGACTGTAGTCAGACTGTACTGGAACTGTTGTTCCAGCCAACAACACGGAAGCTGCATGTTCTTTCATGACCTAGCTTTGGAAGCCACATAGGGTCACTTCCAACTTATTCTAGAGCCAAAGCAGTCACAAGCCTGATCAGATTCAAATGGAGGAGACCTAGACACCACTTCAGTGGGAGCAGTGTCAAAGAATTTATAACAATTTTTAAAACTGCCACACTAAGAAATCTGAATTTATAAAATAATTTTATGTTATGAGGATTAAAGATAGCTACAATAATAACATTTGCTGAGTGCTTGCTCTGTGCTAGTTAATTCTCATATTCATTCTTTGAGGGATGTCCTATTATTATCTCCATTTCACAGAGGAGAAAAATGAGGCTTAGGGAGGATAAGGAACTGGCCACACCCTACTGAACAGGAGAATGGAGGTTGAACTGAGATTGTCTGGCTATAGACTATAGGAGCTTCACCACTGGGCTGTATCATTCCTTCTTAGCTAATTAGAGCAAAGCCTTTTAAGAACTGTTAAACAAAAAAATTAAAGCTATGGGCCCTCACCAAATATTAAGAAATGTTTTGCATACAATTGTTACTAAGACAATTGTTACTAAGATGTGGTGGTCTTGGACCAATAGCAATTGAACAAAATGTCTCACCTCTACATAGACACCTGTACATTGGCAGAGTATTTTCCTGGCAGGATTGGACAAGCTTAAACTGGTAGAGCTGGAAACTTCCCCAGGAAGAATGAGATGAGTCATGGAGTTTGAAGGTTACTGTATTGTGACTACTGGGAAATCAGGCTTTCGTCTTTTACTCGTAGTTGGATATCATTACAAAGTTCAGAGATAGTTTTGCATCCAGAATTTGGCTGTTATCAAGACATATTCTGACACAAAGTTATTTCATCTTTCAGGGCAATTAGAAAGTTGATAGCTAAAGCACAGAGATACAAAGCTCCTGTTTTTGACCTCAGTTTTTACACATCAGACCAAGTAATCTGGCAGGTTCATGTCCTCCAAAAAATGTAAAATTGCAGAGAGACCCACCTCTGTAATGAATTAAAAATCTGTGTCCTGCAGGAACCCTGCTTCTTACTAGAATACCTCAGCATGCAGGTCAGATAGTGTAACCCTTGTGACACCAGCCTGGAAATGCTAAGAGCTTGGGGTGTAGTGAGCAACCCCAGAGTTCTGTGGCTTTAGAACCAATGTGGATACTGAAATTTCAACCCTGCCTGCCCTGTTTCCAGGGAATTGGTGTAGACTGGAAATGGGATCTCCTCTAGCCTTTCATTTCCATCCACCCCCAGCCACTCTCCCTGCTGCAAATGGCTGTCATGGCTGCTCTGTCCACACCCTGACCACCAGAGACTTCTGGCATTGTTCCTGCTGCAGAGCTGCCCTCTCACCAGTCAGTCTCTGATGGGACACACAGCCCTGCAGGGTCCACTGCTTCACAGAGCTACCGTCCTCCTCTCCTGCTCTGCCCAAGTTTAAAGAGATTTTTTTCGACTATGGTAAGAAAGAGCCTTCATTTAATCTTGGCATCCAAAGGTAAACAGGGTCTTTGTACTTGACTCTTTCTACCATCAGGTAATATAGGATGTTTTCCAAAACCTGAGCAATTCAACCAAGAGTCTTCACTCAAAGCATTTCTCACCAACATGGAATCCAAACCCACCATGGTCCCTTAACCCTCCCGCCCAACCATAGTAAAGTCTCATTCTTTCCCAGGCACTTCCCAAAGAGCTGCATCAGTCTTATATTTCCATTTATTCATTCATTCAGTAATTATTTATGGACCACTTACCATGTGCCAACTACTTCACTTGGTGTTCAAAATACAGCACCAAGCAAGGCAGGCATCCTCCTGTCTTCACAGAGCCTTCATTCTAGCACTGAAAAGGACACAAAACAAATACACCATTCATTATACATGCATACCTGAGTTCATTCCAGTTGGTATAAATTATTTTAAGTCTTTGGTTGGGAATTATAGACAATTCTGGATAGTTTCAGGAAAGAACAGAATCCATGGGAAAGTCATAGAAGTGTCTAACAATACAAGGAGGAGATAAACTAGTGCAAGAGTCAAATTAGCTCTACCTCTTTGGCAAGAGTTTATGGGTCTTCCTTCTGATGTGCTTCATTAATGTAACTTAATCATCAAAGCTTCGAGTCTTTCAGTTCAAAAGGGAATGTCTTTGGTCCATCTTAAGGTTAGTGTCTGCTCCTGGACTAATGGATCAGAGCCAGGGAAGCTGGTCTTAGTGTACAGACACTGTTGAGGGGCACCGCTGAATAATGGGTTAAGACCCCAGAGAAGAGGTAAGGCAGCCTCTGCAAAATTATTTATACAACAGAAGTTGGAATGGCCCCAAGAGCATCTGACCTAATTTTGGGAAGGGGGTGGGTTCAAAGAAAATTTCATTGTGGATGACAAAAATAATCCCATCACCGAAAGGATGAAGAGGATTTAGCTAAGGCAAAAGGAAAAGTGTGGGAAGGAGAGAGAGTGGGGCATAATGATAAACAGGAATGGTATCTGTAACTCAGAGGTAAGAAGGAGTAAGACACATCTGAGGACCCATGAGAAGGCTGGATTATAGCCAACAGCGTATCTGAACTGGTGGACTGGAGGTCTTATCTTCAGCCTCACATACCTTTGATCAGCCCTCCCAGGAAGCCAGTGGGACACCGGGTGGCCAGTAAGGGCACTGCTGAGTACCTGGACAGGGCATCGAGAGCAGTCTCTTTGCTACTGTTTAGTAATAGACCTAGTTGACACCTCTGATTTATGACTATCCTTGCCTTTCAGAAAAATACTCATCTTCTTTACAGTGTCAACTACAAATTGGCACTTGCCATGGGCAGTTGCCATCTACCTCTACAAGGTTAAGTCACGTGATTCTGCAGCTGCTGACCTTCAACACCCCCTGAAGGGAATTCAGGGTGGAGAGCAGGAATGAGGCACTCTGTGCTCTGGAAAAACTGGCAGAACAGGTCTTCAGATAGTTAGATATTTTTAGGAGCTGATTTTATGAGTGCAATTCTTGCATCTCCTCATATCTAGAAAAGCACTAAATTCCTTCATGGTGACGTCTGCTCCTTGTGACTAGCAGAGCCCTTCTGCAAAAATATGTGCTTGATTGCATGTACTCCCCCTTCACCAAAATCACATATATTCTGACCTTCCCCCCTACCTCTGTGGAGCAGTTTCTCAGAGCTATCTGAAATGCTGTCTCCCGGGATATAGTCCTCATTTTGCCCCAGATAAAACTTAACTCGCAACTCTCACATTGTGCATTTTTTTAGTCATCAACAGAAATATATTGGCTTTTTTTTCCGAAAAAAAAAAAAAGATTAAAATTCACTTCACCTACTTTCTCTAGATTTTATAGATATGCTACCTGATCTTTGTATCTATAAAACAGACCTATATAAATTCTAGCTGAATTTTAAATAGTTCTTAAAGCAGCTCTTGAATTTTAAGAGTCTATAAAATTACTTTCCTATTAACCTAAGGCCAGAAATTGAGCTGTTTTGTTTTTTTGGAGAAATAATAACCCTAGGAGTTACATAAGATGATCTGACCAAGATTTATTAACACTTTAGGGAATAATTCCAAATAGCTATTGTGATAACAGTGGTGATTTGAGCTGAGCAAATGTGGAAGTCTGTGGTGGATTAAAGTGAGCCACAAATTCCTTGCCGTTCCTCTCATTAAGAGATGGAGTCTGTTTCCCCTCTCCTGAACCTGGGTTGGCCTGGAGAGTTGCTTTGACCAGTAGTGTAATGAAGGGGAAGCGCTACTGTGCTAGCTTCAGGCCTAAGCCTTCAAAAGGCAGGCAGTTTCTGCTTTGTGCTCTTGGAAGCCAGCTGCCATGCTGTCAGGAAGCTCCAGGACTACTGAATGGTGCGAGAGAACACAGACAGGTCCCAGAGGTTGAGATTCCAGCACCAGCCATGCTCCCAACTGAGTGCAGCTCCTGGTTGATCTAAGTTACACCCTGTGAGCTGGAGAACTGCCCAGCTCAACCCACAGAATTAATATATCATAAATTTTTGTGTCTTAAGCCATTCAGCTTTGGGGTGGTTTGTTACACAGCAATAGCCACTGAAGAGGTTCCATGTGGATTGCTTTTCCATTTTTTGGGGAGGTAGTGGATTTTTTTCTGTGACTCTAATGTCATAGAAGCCAGCAAAGAGAGTGTGCCATGAAGAATGGAACAGCCTTAGAGGAACTGAAAAGACTTAAACCTCTTGGTGGTTAAAGGGAAGTATTCCAGGAAAGAGAGAAAGGCTGAGGTACACAGTAGGATGGGAATGTCAGGGAGAGATGTTTGTAATTGATGGAGTGAAATTCTCAAAAGGTGGTAAGGGAGGGGTTTCTAGCAGAAGAAGGGGTTGATTTAGCCTTGGGAGGGAGGAGGTCACCTCGTCCCATGAAAGTGGGACTGACTGGGGAAGAAAATCCAGGAAATCCTGAGGTGGCAGGGAGAAAAACTGAAGAAGCTAACATCAGAGGATGGGATCCCAGTCAAGCAGAGGTAAAGATCATATGCAGAGGAGGAGGGAAGCCAATGATTGCAATAATGACCTGTTTGGAAGA
Organism: Lagenorhynchus albirostris; assembly: GCF_949774975.1. Classification (NCBI taxonomy): domain Eukaryota; kingdom Metazoa; phylum Chordata; class Mammalia; order Artiodactyla; family Delphinidae; genus Lagenorhynchus; species Lagenorhynchus albirostris. Next base: position 54,630,753 of record NC_083102.1, on the reverse strand, counting down.
ATACCAATAATAAATAAATAGTAAGTAGGCAGACTAAGTATGAAAAATCTTAAATCACAGGTGGTGATTCACTGCAATTGTTCTAGCAGTTAGAAGAGAAAAGTAAACATTTAATAGAGAAAGTAAAAGCTGGCAGATTTGACCTCCAGGGCCCAATGCCTTTCCCATACGTAACTCATCCGAATGAATTGCCTTTTCATTCCTTCTTTAGTGGAACTAATCCTTAGCACAGTGTCCACAACCAGGGGAGAAGGGACACGTTCCTGCAACAAGGGAGATGGCTCTTCTGAGACCTAGAGATTCCCCTCACTCAGGAAGTGGGCAGCATCTGGGCAAATCAGCGGGTATGAGTCCCATGTTTGGTAGAAGTGGCCACATGGAAGCTCTTCTCTTTTTGATGACCCTGGAAAGTCTATTTCATGTTCTCTCGAAAAAGGAGAAGGGAGCTGAACGTGGAAATCATTAAATGTTCTCAAGTGTCCTGTCTGCACCCCTGAGGAGGAATCACTCTTATATTTAAGTGTGTGATTTTAGCAGTGGTATCACCAGAAGTGTTAAGCTAAATATGAGATGAGATAATTTATAGGGTTTAGTAACACATGACACTGGATGTATTCTGCTTCTGTAGCTCATTAGCTGGGTGACTTTGGACAAGTTTATTTAATGACGCTGAGCCTCAGTTTTATCATCTGCAAAATGGTGGTTATGAAAATAGCTTCTCCAATTATCTCACTGGCTGTTGTGTAAGGATCAAATGAGATAATATATAGGACACTTTGAAAGCACTCTCCAAATATAAGGTATATTGCATAAGTCACTTGTGAAAAATACCTTTGCTTACTGTAGAAACTCATCCGAATCCTGAGACAAACTAGTAGGAGAATTTTACTCTTCCTTCCCCAAAGCACAAATGAAGAAAGGATTTTTTAATACTTTCGGGCGATACCTTGTTGGACTCTGCATGGAACGGATTTGTGATTTGCTGAGCTTCTGAAACCTTCTTTTCCAGTCACTCTGCTAAAGTACCAGTGAGTCATCCACCTAGATTATAAGCGCAGTGGGGTTGGGGTCAGGATGATTGGCTACATGGGAAGATTCTGTCTGGAATAGGGTTAAGTGGATAACCACTGACATAGGAAAAAAGCCTTTGAGTGGCATGAGAAAGAAATAGTACATTTTCAGACAAATAACTATTATAAGTTTGATAGCTGCACAGTGTTCTGGTTTAAAGACATAAACTCAGGGACCAGATCATGTGCATTTGAATCTCAGCTCTGTCACTTACCAGCTGTGGGACCTTAGGCAAGTTGTCTAACTTCTTTGGTTTTCCTCCCTGTACAATGAGGAACATAATGGCGCCTCCTTCGTGGGGTTATTGGGAGGAGTCAAGGAGTTAATATTTATAAAACACTTGGAACAATGCCGGCCACATGCAAGTGCTACATTAACAATTTATTAAATAAGTTATGGGGCAGATGGTATTTAGTACATCAGACCCCACTTAGACCTCTATGTTTGTTTGCTAATTAGATACACTGAATACAAATTTTAAAGAGCCTGTGTGTTTACAGACCTAAATGTAAATATTTTCAGAGACATCCCCTGTATTTGGTGTGAAACCTTTACACGAACACATTACAGAGACTTTCTTAAGACATCAAACCAGGTTTGAGAACCGTGATTGCACATGTGCTCTCAGATTGGGCAATGTGTTTAACCTTCACGCCTCAGCTGCTCTCTCTGTAGTAATGCTATAAAAAATGCTTGCTTCACAAGGGTGTCATGAAGATGAAAATGAGATAATGTTTGTAAAACTCTTAGTGCTTGCCTGGAGAGGCGCCACCTAAATGCAGACTGTAATTATTAACATCATCTGATATCCTAATGGTGACTGGCTTAAAGGCCATTATCTTACTAAATGACTAAAGCCAATCTCAGAAATTACAGTGTTGGGTGGTTGGATAGTTAGGAACATAGCATCAGGCAGCTTCCTGCATGAAGGCTGTTGAGAAGGCACCACCGCTTTGCTGTGTTAAAACTCACTAGCAGCGCTATCTGGATTCCCCTGGGGCAGACTCTGAGAGCTTCACCAGTTTGCAAATATGGCTCTCTCTGGGTTACCCTCTGTCATTCCTGAGTGGTCCCAAGTCCACAGGAATCTGGAGCAGGAAGATTTGGAGCGTGAGTTTCCTTCCTGAAATTCATTAGCCACGTGGGCTCACAAAGCTTTTTAGAGTGGTTTAAAATTTTGTGGAACCAGTGATATCAATCTTCTCCTGCCTGTTCCAGGTTTACATGAGATAGACAGATAGGTGACAAATGCTTATTGAGTAAACTAATAAAAACTGATAGAGCCGGAAAATCTTTCTGTAAAATTCCGCTATCCCTGGGGGGCAGAACATTCCAAAATGGGAGACATATAATTGGTAATAGGCAAGGTGATTTTAGGTGGTACACAGATGAATATTATATATATGTATATATACACAAACACATATATAGACACATACATATACACTTCTACATGTGTGTCTGTATAAAAATTAAATACTAGGACATAAAACCTGTGCATTCATGGATATTATTGCTTTGCCTAGGCAAAGACAAAGTTGGTAATTGAAAAAGATGGTTGGTAGTAACTAAAAAAATCTATTTGACTTAAAGGAAAAGATTAGGTAATTAATAGTAATAGGAAATAATAATGCAGTTTTTATAGCAAAAATCATGACTAACGTTAAGGAAGCTCCATCTTAGAAGAAAGATGAGAGAGCCCCAGTTCGTTTCAGATTTCTGAGTGCGGGATTTAGATCTCAGGGCAGAATCTAGAGAACAGTGATTTCTCTGGATTGATGGCCACTGTCTGCAAAGTCCTTTTACATGCTTTTGCTTATTTTCAGATCAGGCATAATTATTTCTGTTTCACAGACGAGGAAACAGACAGTGTCCTTGAAAAGTTGTGCAAGAACAAGCTGGCAAGTGAATAAAAATCTGCACATGTTATAATACTGTTTAGGGAAAAGAATCATATGCTAAATGGTTTTTACGAAGTAGAAAACTAGTTACTAAAACTAGCGGTCATTCATTTAACTCCTTGGAAACCGACACTGCTAATGGTGGTCCTGTTCTTCTGGGATCTTTCATGGATCATGTGCTGAGCGCTGTGCTAGAGCTGAGGCCTCAGTGGGCATTACCTGGTCTCTTACTTCAGGGGCTTAAATCTGGTCGTAGGTTACCCACTACTAGCCCAATTGGGCCTCCAGTTATGTTTTGCTTGAATAGTAGAGTGTTACAGTTTTTAAAAAATGTGTTGTTAGTATTTAAGAAGCTGGAGATTTTACATAAATATCTGGTGCCCGGCGTTGCTTAAAACCATGTGAAGATCTGGCAAGACCAGGTCTCGGGTTCTTGCTTAGTTGGCCTTGGGCAGGGACTCTGTGCTCTCTGGGCCAACACAGTCACTTGCTGGACTCACGTTTCTTTCCCTCCTTTACCTTGGAGAGCCCAGGTGCAAAGAGCGGTACAGACAAGTCAGCAATTCTTAACAAATGAGCCCTCGCCAGGGAGCAGCAAAATGAGCACAGTGGACATTAGCCTAAAGTGTAAAAAACACAAGTTGGGAGAAATCAGCCATATTTTCATGGAACCTAGGGTTAAATATTAAAACAAATGATATATCATGGTGCCTGCAAAATATTTTTACTGCTTTGGCTGTTTCCAGAATTCTTCCACACAATTTGCCATTCACACCCCAACTTTGGGAAATAGACTAGGCGGGAATTATTATCCACATTTTATTGATTAGGAATTTGAATGTCTAAAATTGAAAGAAGTTTCCCAGAAACAGAACCTGAGACAGGGATTTGGGTGCTGTGATCTCTTGAGCAAGTGCTCTTCAGGAAAATCCTGTGGGGGAAGGAGTGAAGCAGGAGAGGCAGGGAGGCGATGTGGTCTCAGATCAAGACCACCAGGACCTGCAACGTGGGGGAGGGCTCTGGAACTTTAACCACCCACAGAATTGTTCCTTCCTGGGGCCGTGGTGCCAGCATTTTGTACCACTTCCCAATCAGTCATTGGCTGTGAACTCCCCCCACCAACCTCCTGAGTGAGGTGGCTCCTCTTTTTAGCCCAGGACAACCTTCCCAGAAATGGGGGCACCTGTGAGCCTTCAGCAGCCAGCACTCAGAGCAGCAAGGGACCCCAGTAAACAGGATCTGGGAGGGGGTACCGCAACAGCATCTTTGAAAATACTGAACATGCAGAATCACAGTGAGTTCAACTAACAGCACTATCTACTCAGGCAGTGCACACACACACATACCATGCACAGTGTGTTTCAGAAAATACACCAGGGTTCCTTCCAAAACCAGAAAGTTCTCAGTCTACATTTTTTGAGAAATTGAGAGGAGATGGGTCCCACTTCTAAAAAATCCAATTTCACAGCTTATTCTGTGTAAACTGTGGAAATGATTGAAAAATGAAGTCTTAGAGTTTATAAATCAATAGATTAAAATATACATATAGATATACATATACAGAATATATGCATATGGATATATAGTGTATGTATGGCTATAAATATAGCTATAAGGTGTGATGGTTAATGTTTGGGAAAAATATCTTGCCACAGAAAATGGAAAAGCTTTGTGTTCAAAGGGTTTAGAAAATAAATTATCCTTTGACAGAGCCTAGCCCCTTGAGATTTGTCATAAGAAGGAAGAAAGAATTTCCAAGAAATATCAGGTTGTACTTCTGGCATATTCGTACTTTGTTCTGAAACAATTTGAGTCAGAAGCACGTTTCATCAAGTATAGAAGTTGTAGGTTTTGCTAAGTGTGAACAGAAGAGAAAAAAAAATGAGATGCAGGGTTACATTTTTAACCTCTAAAATGTTTAGATAAAGATTTAATAGAATTCTCCTTATTAAAGGATGTGAATTATGTGTCCATCCTTCACAACCGATGGGACGTTGTCAATACCCACAACTGTGGCAAATCAGGGAGAAAATAAACTGGCAAAAGTCCGAGGTAAAATATATTTTATTTTATTATTTTTCTTCTCTGATTTTTTTCCATAACACCTTCAAGGTGCCATCCCAAAGCTATTATCATAACTGAATATTTTGCATAATGGAAAGCACAGGCACCTCAGATCTCCTTTTGCATGACAAATGCTTAATTAGAAAAATAATGGGATGGAAATGAAATTGGTATTTACTATGACTGGAACAGAGAATTGTCCTGGAGAAGAAAATTCAGTTTTAATTTACCAAAGGCAAAAAAGAAAAACAGATTAAAAAAATAAGCAAGCAAGCAAGAAAAGAATCTTACATGATGGAAATAAATCAGAGACTAAAGGGTATGGCTTGTGCCTGTAGTTGGGATGGAATTCCTCTCTCTCTCTGTCTCTCTCTCTCTCTGTCACATCCACCACACACACACATACACACACATACACATACACATCACATCATAAAGGCCAACACAATTTTTTAAAGTGTGATATTAAAGTCCTTTTTAATTGCTTGTGAAAAAAAGAATCAAGCCCTCTAAATGTTACATTTCCATCAGATTAGATAAAATATATACCAAATTAGTGTATCGTCTAATTCTGCACTGCATTAGCAACCTAATTATAACTGTGAAATAATTCAGTGTAAAACCATATGCTAAAATATGGTAATTGCTATTTTATGGTTTTTGAAGAACTAGTTGTATTTTCCTATGTCTCTTTGAGTTGTTGTTGCTGATTTGTTGCCTCCGGCTAGTGAGTCAGAGGCCATAGGATTCTACTTTACCACAGAATAGGAGAATTACATTAATTCCCCCCTTTGCATTTATTTGTAGATTTTCATTCTTTAACAGCAGTACATCTCGTCATACAAAAGACGATAGGGTCCCACACAAGTTGGGTGCCTGAATCCTTTGTCCATCTCAGGCTTGATCTTGTGAAGCTATCTAAAAATGTGCATGGGATGTACATAGGTTCTCAAGATTCTTTTTTTGGGAACATGTACAAAAAGTAGAAAGCCTTGAGTTATTTGTTTGAATCCTGGGCCAGAGAATATTATGTGCATTTCCCTCCATTGCAGCTGATGTCATCAAGTTCACGCTACCGTTGTTGTTTGTTCTGATTTTGTGTTTTTAAATTGTGATGTACTTCTTTAGAGCAGTTTAGATTCATTAAAAAATTGAGAGGGAAGTTCAGAGACTTCCCATCTAGCTCCTACACCACACAAGCGTAGCCTCCCCCATTATCAACATCACTCACCAGTTGGTACAGTTTTTAATAAGGGTGAAGCTACATGGATACATCACAATTACCCTGAGTCCACATTTACATTACAGTTCACTCTATGGGTTGGACAAATGTATAATGACATATATGCACCGTGATGATATCATACAGACTATTTTTACTGCCCTAAAAGCCCTCCGTGTTCTGCCTGTTCACTCCCTGACTCCACAACCACTGATTCTTTCTTTTCTTACTGTCTCCACAGTTTTGCCTTTTCTGAATGTTAGATAGCTGAAGTCATACAGTAATTAGCCATTTCACATTGGCTTCTTTTACTTAGTAATATACGTTTGAGTTTCCTCCATGTCTTTTCATCCCTTGGTAACTCCTTTCTTTTTAACACTGAATACTGTTCTGTTGTCTGGATGTACTACAGTGGATTTATCCATTCACCTACTGGAGGGCATCTTGGTTGCTTCCAAGTTTTGGCATTTATGATTTAAGTTGCTATAAACATCCATGTACAGCTTGTTTTCTTTTTCAGTTTTTTACTCCTTCTAGGACAAGGACAAATTAAGACTGTCAGATGGGAGAAGCTACTCAAATTTTTAGCTATGAATTGTGTTGCCTTCAAAATGCTGCACAGTAGGTCCTCAACTCATTGGAATGTCTCAGCCATCTGTGTGTGTGTGTGTGTGTGTGTGTGTGTGTGTGTGTGTGCACATGTGCATGTGCACCCAGTTCAACTTGTCACCATTCCACCAGACTTGGCCCAACTTTTAATTGGGAAAAATGTGAAGAGAGGGCTCATCCCTGCCTCTATATCTAGGTAAACAGGAATTTGCACTGAGTTCCACTTCTTTCTCTTCTTGCTAAGGGGTCTGAGGTACACACTGTTTGACATCTTTTTTTCCAGAGTCAAATCCAAGACAGAGGAAATGATACTATATATTAATCAAGGATCACTCACACTTCATGCTTAATCAGAACATCCATCCAGCTTTTGTATCACCTTTGAATAAAGATAGCAACAAGACTGCAATGGTCAGGACCATGAGTTTTATTAAACAGGAAATTGGAAACTGTTCCAGTTCATTCATTCCTCCCGTCAACATTCCTTTGCTAGGTACCCATCCCGGTACTAGGCTCTGGGAGTTGAAAACAACATGAGATGCAGTGTAGGGTTGGGGAGGGTAAGGTAACTGCAGACAGATGTGAAGATACCAGGTCACAAGCAGCCCTAGAGCCTGAGCTATAGGTGCAATGTCAGAAGTAGGCATCCAGCAGATGGAGCTTTGTGGGAAAAGCAGTGGGAGGTCCCTTCTTTTCCATCCCTATTGTCAATGCCCAAATTCAGGCCAATGTCACTTCTTACCAGGACTACTCACCGTGAGGGGCTTTTACCTGATCTCGGCCACCAGTTCTAGCTCCTTAAATCCACCCTCCTCACTGTTACCGGAAGTCTTCCCCAAATGCATATCAGACCATTTCCCAGCATTACTTACCACCCTTAAGCATCTTGCCCTCACCTTGCAGACCAAGGCCAAGCTCATCAGCAAGGGCCTCCATGAGCTGGCCATCCTGCTTCTGACCACGCTTCACCCCACACTCATGTTCTGGCAAAGCAACCGCTTGTGTGCCTGTCACACTAGAGCACTTGGGATTCCCTCCTTCCACTCGGCCTGTGCTTAAGATCCTGGATTCTACTGTCACACGGCTCTGGGTCTGACTGTGGGCTCTGCTGCTTCCTAGCTCTGTGACCAGGTGTGAGAAATTTTGACCCATGCGCCTCAGTTTGTAAAGTGGGGATGATAATGGAATCTGCTTCATAGGACACTGCTGTGGGAATTAAATTAAATAATGAATGTATATCACATGTCAAGTTCCTAGTCCATAGTAAGCGTTCAGCATACTTTACATTATTCCTACTATCTTTTTTTAAACTTTTAAGACAGTTAGGCTTAACCTTCTCCAGGAACTTTTTCCTGTTCTGCCTCTGGTTTCACAGGCTGTATTAGACCCTTCTTTTACGGGGTCCTCATTACCCTGGGTGTAGCTCCTATTGCAGTGTACTATAATTATCGTCCTGCACCCAAATTATTGTTTCAGACTGTGAACCTCATAAGGGTAGGGACTGTCACTTCACAGTCATTCCCAGACCCACAGTGTTTGACATCGTGCCTAGTGCCAAGTGGTGCTTTGTTTGTATTTGCCCATCAGGAGGCCCTAAGGAGCCAACTGAGGCAAGAAGGAGCCAGTATGTGCTTTGCCAGGCAGAGCGATGCCTCTGTAGCCACAGCGGGGAATGCAGGCCAGGAGGTGGAGCCGCAAAGGGTCAGGCACCCCGGTGTGCATCCAGGAAGTGAGATGGCAGAATCCATCAAAAACGTCTGGGTAACGGGCTCAGGACCCGGGGGCAGGACGGTGGGCCCAAGGCTTCCTGACGCACATCCCTTCTGCTCCTATGGAGGGCGGTTGCTTGAATTCATCCTGGCTAGAGTTAGGAAGAGGGGCAGGAAGCAGGGCAATTTCTCACAACAGACACGGAAAAAAAGATATCCTGGAAAATCAGCAAAGCTTTCTCTACTTGATGACCATTTTCTTTCTTTCTTTTCTTTTTTGTTTTTTGTAAATAAGATTTTAGCTATAGTTTTTTTTTTTTTTAATATATTTATTTATTTGGCTGTGCTGGGTCTTAGTTGCGGCACGCAGGATCTTCATTGCCACGTGTGAGATCTTCATTGCGGCATGAGAGCTCTTTTAGTTGTTTCATGCGGGGTCTAGTTCCTGACCAGGGATCGAACCCGGGCCCCCTGCATTGGAGGCTTGGAGTCTTAACCACTAGACCACCAGGGAAGTCCCCATTTTCTTTTTGTTATTAGAAATATTGTGGAAAGAAAGAAGGTCTTCTTTTTAGGGAAGTTCCATGTTTCCCACAGAGAAGGAACCATTTTGGTGATGTGTCCTGCATTATGGTTTTGTGGTTCCAGATTTTGACTCGAAAGGAAAAGAGTTCTGAGGTGGTCATGGACCTTTGCAGGTGCTCTGGTTTAGCCCTAACCACACAGAATAAGGCAGCCGGTTGAGAAAAGGAATGTGATCTCAGCAGAGACAAGCCTCCCTTCCACTTAGGGGTCATGATATATATGTGCATCTTTTCTGGGCAGGCTCGGTTTGGCCATCTTTTTCTATGTGACCAACAGAAAACAGACAGACAGAAAAGCAGGAAGTTCTGAGAGCTGCTTCATGATTATTGTTACTAAGGAAACCAATTCTTTAGTATTCATGTGTTCGGCAGATTGTTGCTCTGAATCTCTGAGGCTGAGGCGATATCACAGAATAGCACGAGGGAGAAGAAGGGATGAAAACAGCCAATCAATATGGAAGCTCTTTAAGACTATGTTCCTAATTTAGCCATCATTCGTGATTACTAATGGCTTTAAAAATGAGATCACTGCTAGCATCAAGTGATTTATATAGTGATCAGGAGTACGTTTTCCTGCTGCATTTGTATAATCATATTCCCATAGTATCCATGCACTGGAAAAGCCTCTCTGAAGGGGACAAAGATCCTTGAAATCTCGTTCCATTTTGAGAAAATCATCTTTGTGTGAAAAGGGCATCTGAAATTTATCTCCATCTCTTGTCCCTATTGCAAAACGCCTTTCCCTTAGTATCTGAAGTTGGAGGTGGCAAGTGTATCGTTAATGACCACAAAGGCAACATTTTCTCTAGCAGAGGATGAGAGCATTCACCACAGCTGAGCATCAGTTCCCAAATCTAAGAGAAGTCAATCCCGCAGAAGTCACAGTCCCAAAAGGACACTCGTAATCCTGCGGGTGGGCCTGTGGGTGGCAAAAGCCTTCAGAATATTAAAGAGCCAAGTCAGGGAATATGGAACCCCGTATTGCTGATCAGATAGAGTGAAAGAGAAGAGCTAGAACTAGGGAGAGACAATCCACTTCAAATCCCTACTTGCTCCAATCATCAGAATGATGATCAGTGAATTTTGCAGCTGAGACTGTGGCTCACTAGTAATTCTAGTAATTCTAGTAATTACTAGTAATTACTAGTAATTACTAGAAAACTAGTAATTCTCATGATGCGAATCCGAGCAAGGGGATCGCTAAGAACTCTTTCTCTCATAGAGAAATAGTATAAACGGAAACATTTAAGTTCAACACAGAGTGTCCCGCCCCTTCTCTTTCACCTGCACGGCCGAGGGGAAAACACTGGGGATTCTAGGAGCGTCTCTTGGTTTGGGGATAAAAGTATCCATTAACTAGATCTCGTTAACCTCCCAGTGCAAGGTTATGTCACTGGCATCCTTTTCACATGTTCAATCACCGTTAATTGAGCACCAGATTATTGCATTCAAAGCCCTCTGCTGGATGCGGTCAGAGATGTAAAAAGGAGTATGATGCAGCCTCATAACTCAAAGAACCCACAATCTAGTTGACGGTAATCAGAGTGAAAAGCATCAACCTGAGCTGATCACAATCCTCCTTAAGGATTTTAAAACTTCGTTATGTGTCGTGAGTTTCCCCGGCCCTGTGCAACTGCCCCCCTTCATCTCTGTGGGCTCCGCATCCCCTGTACTCCCACACCGGCTTCCTCAGTTCCCCGGCTCCTATCTCCTCCTCTCAAAGTTCAGAGCTCAATTCAAAAGTCACTCCTTCAAGGAAGTTTTCCTGATTCCCCAGGTCAGGCCCCCTGCCATATTTTCTTGTGTACCTCCTTTTGTTCCTTTCCTGCAGTAATTGCAGTCTGATTATGTATTTTATGTGACTGTTTGATACTGTCTGCGCTTCTCTGTGTTAGACTCCAAGTTTAAGGGAAGCAGAGGCTGAGGCAGGGTGGGCTCATCACAGAGTCCTCAGGGCCCATCACAGAGCCTGGTATAGAGCTGGCTCTTGACAAATGTTTCTTAAATAAATAAATTATTTAAATTTATGAACAAATGTGCACAATGAAGTAAGTTTGAAGATAAGAGAAACAAGATCCTGAGGCAGAGGGCCATTAAACGGTGTGACTGGGGGCTGGTTTCTCCCCCAAACATTTGCTATGTACACAGTGCCCTGCACATAGGATGCTTGTGGGATGAATAAAATGAATGAGTGAATGAATTGTGAGCTGGGAAAAGCCACCTCTCATTTTCTTTTCTTTGTTTGTTTGCTTACATGATTATATTTCACATAAATAGCAATGTTCAAAAACACATTTTTGTGTATGCCACAAACATGTGGAAAGATAGTTAAAAAATAAATAACCCAGGATCTGGCTGAGTGACCCCTTTTGGCCATTCCTGTAGTAAAGCAGAGGTTTATGGGCCAGAGTCTACTTTTGATGGAAATGGCAGAAAGGGGTCACTCAGCCAGATCGTGGGTTATGGACAGCTTCAGTGTTCTAAGGAAGAACTCCTGGCTGCTTTGGCTGTGAATGCTGACTTGAGAGGTTTCTGTTTCATATGTGCTTAGACCTGGAGCTACAGTTCATTTATTCATTTATTAGTTGACTCCTTCATTGATTCACTCAACACACATTTCTTGAGTATCTACCATATGCTAGTTTCTGAACTATGGGTATCTACCTCTTACCAGGAAAAAAGATAGTTAAAGCCTCTCATGGTTTACTTGGGAAACTAAAGCTGTAAAAAGTTGATTCCACCCTAGCGTGAGAGTTGAGAAACAGATGCCTTTAGCACTAGTACTTCCTCATCTGTAGCATTGATCAGACTCGTTTTTGCACTTTTAGTGGCTATGAGCTCCGCAAAGGCAAGCCTCATTTTATCTTATCCATCTTTGTACCTCCAGCAACTGGCACTATCCCTGGAACATAGTGGACCTTAGTAAATATTTAACTACTGACTAAGCGTAGCTAATGTTTATCATAGGAGCCAAGCCCTAAGTTCTGCATGTTAGAATGCAGTGCCTCATTTAATCCTCATAACACCACTAGGATGTACTTGCTATGATTATTTCCATTTTACACATGAGGAAACTGAGACGTGGAGAAGCCGAGGAGCTTGACTAGGACACACAGCAAGCGAAGTGACAGAGCCAGTCTTCAACCTTGGTCTGTCTGACATATACCCACCATGGGCTCCTGCTTTTCTGTTAGGTTGGACCATATGAAATTGCTGATATTTGGTCCTTTTGACCTACAGAAATAGCAAACGTGTAAGTAGATAAGTAGCATAAGTACTTATAACCTAATATAAGTAAGTGAAATAAAATAAAGGAAAGGTTATATATAAGGCACTGGGGAAGCAAAGCAGGGGAGGGGTCAGGGGTGGCTTCCTGGGGCCAGCCTTGCAGGATGGCCAGGGATGAATTGGCGTTTTAGGTGGAAGGAGGGACACAGCATGGGTACTGACCCACCCCCTCACTCAACCCATCTTCCTCATGGGCTCACCATGCGCCAGGTCTCACGCAAAGAGGAAGCAGAGCATGGAGTCGTGCAGGGAGGACAGTTATAATAAAATGGGCGTATTTATTATGCTCTAGTAAAATGCCCTGAGAATACACAACAAAGGCCCAGATGTGAGAGAGACCAAGAACAGGAGGATAGTGGCTGAGACCCATGGGAGCAAAGCATACCAGGCTGGGGAGCAAGATGAGGGCAAGTGGATGCCATTAGGAAGAGCCCTGATGCCTGGCATGAACTGGACACAGAACGCAGGAGAAACCAGTGGAGGGTGTGCGCCAGAAGAGGGCTCCAGAAGATTCCCTTGGCTACAGCATGGTGGAGTGTTTGGAGGGGGATGAATGGGAGGAAGGAAGCGCACTTAAAGCTCTTTGGGTGGGGCTTCCTTGGTGGTGCAGTGGTTGAGAGTCCGCCTGCCGATGCAGGGGACACGGGTTCGTGCCCCGGACTGGGAAGATCCCACATGCCGCGGAGCGGCTGGGCCCATGAGCCATGGCTGCTGAGCCTGCGCGTCCGGAGCCTGTGCTCCGCAACGGGAGAGGCCACAACAGTGAGAGGCCCGCGTACGGCAAAAAAAAAAAAAAAAAAAAAAAAAGCTCTTTGGGTGGAAATATTGAGAGCCTGAGGCTCAAAGAGGAAGCAGAAATACGGATGGTCAAGTCCAGTGAAGTTTAGAGCTGAGTAAACCCTGAGAATTATCAATTGCTCTAGGTAGTCTGTGAGACACAGGTGTTCTGATTCAGTTGGTTTAAATCTCTAGAAAGGCTCCACTATCTTTCTACACAAAGGATTCTGCGTGCCAGAGGGCTCTTTGTGCTAGCTCCTCTCCTTAAAATCCCTCTTTGGGTATGTTTAAATTCAGTTGGGGTTCTTGGCAGTTAGAGGTTGCTTGTTTTAACATTTATGTTCATGGAGGAAGAGGTTTTTTTTTTTTTAAATTTAATTTATTTATTTTTGGCTGCGTTGGGTCTTCGTTGCTGCTCGCGGGCTTTCTCTAGTTGTGGTGAGCGGGGACCACTCTTCGTTGTGGTGCGCGGGCTTCTCACTGCGGTGGCTTCTCTTGTTGCGGAGCACGGGCTCTAGAGCGCAGTCTCAGTAGTTGTGGCACACGGGCTTAGTTGCTCCGCGGCATGTGGGATCTTCCCGGATCAGGGCTAGAGCCCGTGTCCCCTGCACTGGCAGGTGGATTCTTAACCACTGCGCAACCAGGGAAGTCCCAGAGGAAGAGGTTTTAATCAAAGATTATGGAACTTCATCTCTTCTGAATCTAGATCTTTTTCTCACTCCCACATGCCTCCTTGAATAGTGTCAGGAATCTCTGCTCTGGCTTTTAATGTTTGCAGTATGATTTTTGAATTGACTGCCTCATGTTTTCTCTGTTCTATCTCCTGAGACAGACATGGGTCACTTTTGCTCCCCCACTGGCACTCAAAACAGCTGTCAACATCCCGGGCACCAGGAAATATCATGAAGCCCATTCAGAGTACTGACATAGCTCTGTAACTCTTCCTGACACGTCAAATGCAGTAAAAGCTGTTAATAATTACAGAAGATATGCAGATTTGGATTTTTAAAATCAACCACAGAAAATGTTTTTACATAGAACAGACTAAATCCTAGCTATATCTAAAAAAGTGTTAATGTTATAAAGTATTTAGTGAAGCTCAAGCAACCAAAAGTTGTCACAGAACAGAAAAATGGGACATTAAAAAAATTAAGACAGTTCAGCAAAAGGCCATATTCTGGTTAAGTGCAGGATCATAAATTCAAATACGATTTTTGAGATTCTCTGATCAAAAACAGGGCTGACCATTGGGCTTTCCCTTGCTATAATTAAGGCTGTCTGTTAGCCTGGCCACTCTGTATGATCACAGCCAAACCTTTTGGATAGAGGTGGCCAGATGTAACAACCACATCTATTGCCCTGGGAGGCTGAGCAGAAAGGAAGCTGTAGAGTTGCTAATTGGTAAATTTCATTCCAGCCTCAGCATTCTGTTGCTGTTGTAATTCCCACAATCGCAGCCGACAAAATTCCCCCTAAAACAATGAAGCATCTTTATTTCCTGCAGGTGAATCCAAAAGGAGCCCTTGTGGGAAATAGTCACCACTGATGTCCCATTTACCGCAGAGGGCAACAGCGCTGGGAATCCTCTAAGGAAGCAACAGTGGAGATTTATGTTACCATCTGTCCCTGGTAGATTTAAATGTTTATGTCTCCATAGCCATAGGGTTTGGGCAGCAATATTGTTGATACCCAAGAAGAAAAGATGTGATTAAAATTAAGGGACTAAGAGCGGGAAGTTTATCTGATCCAATATGATATTTTGTCATCATAGCTTACTGCTTCTCTTTCTCTCTCTTTCTGCTCCACTGTTGACTTTTTTTTCCACTCATCTAGACAAAATCAGTGATCTCGGTGATTTACCTTAGCTGAGTCTCTATCAAAACTTCCTAGAGTCCAAACAACACTTGTTAACTGTGGGAAAGAGAAAGTGAGCCAGGTGGTGTGGAATGAGCCCCCCCTGGAACAATAGAACCTCAGCGTTCAAAACAACATAAGGACACCACTGAAAAACTTTGAATGAAAACTCCCCCTCTTAGCTCCCTCCAAAGCTTTATGGATTTCAGTCGTTTCTCTTCTGGTCCCAGTACAGTAATCTCTGGATTATTCAAAGATTTTTCACATTTTCTGTACAATTTCTTTTCATATAAATTATTCACTGCATAAAAAATGTATATGAAATCTCTCCTTTTTTTTCCTCTGGAGTAACTCACTCTCCCTAAGGATGTGAACAATAGGATTTGTGTTTGAGCACGTTGTTAAAAATAAGTCTTAAGCTTTAGGAAGGAATCACGTGTGACTCAGTTAGTTCTAAAAATAAATAAATAAAGCCTGGGGAGAGTAGGGGGCAGAGAGAGAATGACTTAGGGGAAAAAGAACAAGCAACTCATTTTCACGAGTTGCAAGACATGGTCTAAATATAGAAGCGGAGACTCTAGTCATCTCTGAGGGATGAGCATCACTCCCTTGCACCACCCCCTACACTGAAATACACTTTCATTTGTCAGCCTGCAAAGAAAAATCTCTGCACCCCTAGAATTTCTCTACACTTGGAAAATTGATGGCACACCATCTTATAGCTATGGCCACAGAATCAAAACCTTGTAGGAAAGAGATTTTCTTGCCTTGAATGAGTGGGGTTGAAAACTAGAACATCTGTCCTAGAAGATGTTATTTTAGTCCCCTGCAAAACATTTAAAGCTAGACAAGTGTTTATTTAATTCTTTGGCATAGCAGGGTTTTAAAAAAATTAGTATTAAAAAACTACTTACTCAGGCTAAGTCAAATCCACGCATTAATAAGTCTTAGAGACTAGAGATGGAGGGCGTGCTGATTGTTGGCTACTTGAGGAGGGTTCTTTTTCCTTTGGGACAGTGGCTGCCTGGCTTGGGGACGGAGGAAACTAATGAGGGACAAAGAACAAAACTCCTCTGTATAACACATGGTTTCCTGTGAGGAAAGTGGGACGCCAGGCAGTTATCACCTCCAGATTCAAAAGCAAAGGTTTCCCAAGTGCTTATGGGGGATAACATGCAGTTGGAGATATTTTTTTTTTTTACATCTTTATTGGAGTATAATTGCTTTACAATGGTGTGTTAGTTTCTGCTTTATAACAAAGTGAATCAGTTATACATATACATATGTTCCCGTATCTCTTCCCTCTTGTATCTCCCTCCCTCCCATCCTCCCTATCCCACCCCTCCAGGCGGTCACAAAGCACCGAGCTGATCTCCCTGTGCTATGCCACTGCTTCCCACTAGCTATCTACCTTACGTTTGGTAGTGTGTATATGTCCATGCCTCTCTCTCGCTTTGTCACAGCTTACCCTTCCCCCCCCATATCCTCAAGTCCATTCTCTAGTAGGTCTGTGTCTTTATTCCTGTCTTACCCCTAGTTCTTCATGACATTTTTTTTCCCTTAAATTCCATATATATGTGTTAGCATATAGTATTTGTCTTTCTCTTTCTGACTTACTTCACTCTGTATGACAGACTCTAGGTCTATCCACCTCATTACAAATAGCTCATTTCGTTTCTTTTTATGGCTGAGTAATATTCCATTGTATATATGTGCCACATCTTCTTTATCCATTCATCCGATGATGGACACTTAGGTTGTTTCCATCTCCAGGCTATTGTAAATAGAGCTGCAATGAACATTTTGGTACATGACTCTTTTTGAATTATGGTTTTCTCAGGGTATATGCCCAGTAGTGGGATTGCTGGGTCATATGGTAGTTCTATTTGTAGTTTTTTAAGGAACCTCCATACTGTTCTCCACAGTGGCTGTATCAATTTACATTCCCACCAACAGTGCAAGAGGGTTTCCTTTTCTCCACACCCTCTCCAGCATTTATTGTTTCTAGATTTTTTGATGATGGCCATTCTGACTGGTGTGAGATGATATCTCATTGTAGTTTTGATTTGCATTTCTCTAATGATTAATGATGTTGAGCATTCTTTCATGTGTTTGTTGGCAGACTGTATATCTTCTTTGGAGAAATGTCTATTTAGGTCTTCTGCCCATCTTTGGATTGGGTTTTTTGGTTTTTTGTTATTGAGCTGCATGAGCTGCTTATAAATTTTGGAGATTAATCCTTTGTCAGTTGCTTCATTTGCAAATATTTTCTCCCATTCTGAGGGTTGTCTTTTGGTCTTGTTTATGGTTTCCTTTGCTGTGCAAAACCTCTGAAGTTTCATTGGGTCCCATTTGTTTATTTTTGTTTTTATTTGCATTTCTCTAGGAGGTAGGTCAAAAAGGATCTTGCTGTGATTTATGTCATAGAGTGTCCTGCGTATGTTTTCCTCTAAGAGTTTGATAGTTTCTGGCCTTACATTTAGGTCTTTAATCCATTTTGAGCTTATTTTTGTGTATGGTGTTAGGGAGTGATCTAATCTCATACTTTTACATGTACCTGTCCAGTTTTCCCAGCACCACTTATTGAAAAGGCTGTCCTTTCTCCACTGTACATTCCTGCCTCCTTTATCAAAGATAAGGTGACCATATGTGTGTGGGTTTATCTCTGGGCTTTCTATCCTGTTCCATTGATCTATCTTTCTGTTTTTGTGCCAGTACCATACTGTCTTGATTACTGTAGCTTTGTAGTATAGTCTGAAGTCAGGGAGCCTCATTCCTCCAGCTCCGTTTTTCGTTCTCAAGATTGCTTTGGCTATTCGGGGCCTTTTGTGTTTCCATACAAATTGTGAAATTTTGTGTTCTAGTTCTGTGAAAAATGCCAGTGGTAGTTTGATAGGGATTGCATTGAATCTGTAGATTGCTTTGGGTAGTAGAGTCATTTTCACAATGTTGATTCTTCCAATCCAAGAACGTGCTATATCTCTCCATCTATTTGTATCATCTTTAATTTCTTTCATCAGTGTCTTATAATTTTCTGCATACAGGTCTTTTGTCTCCTTAGGTAGGTTTATTCCTAGATATTTTATTCTTTTTGTTGCAATGGTAAATGGGAGCGTTTTCTTGATTTCACTTTCAGATTTTTCATCATTAGTGTATAGGAATGCCAGAGATTTCTGTGCATTAATTTTGTATCCTGCTACTTTACCAAATTCATTGATTAGCTCTAATAGTTTTCTGGTAGTAGCATCTTTAGGATTCTCTTTGTATAGTATCATGTCATCTGCAAACAGTGACAGCTTTACTTCTTCTTTTCCGATTTGGATTCCTTTTATTTCCTTTTCTTCTGTGATTCTGTGGCTAAAACTTCCAAAACTATGTTGAATAAGAGTGGTGTGAGAGTAGGCAACCTTGTTTTGTTCCTAATCTTAGTGGAAATGCTTTCAGTTTTCCACCATTGAGGACGATGTTGGCTGTGGGTTTGTCATATATGGCCTTTATTATGTTGAGGAAAGTTCCCTCTATGCCTACTTCTGCAGGGTTTTTATCATAGATGGGTGTTGAAAGCTTTCTCTGCATCTACTGAGATGATCATATGGTTTTTCTCCTTCAATTTGTTAATATGGTATATCACGTTGATTGATTTGTGTATATTGAAGAATCCTTGCACTCCTGGAATAAACCCCACTTGATCATGATGTATGATCCGTTAATGTGCTGTTGGATTCTGTTTGCTAGTATTTTGTTGAGGATTTTTGCATCTATGTTCATCAGTGATATTGGCCTGTAGTTTTCTTTCTTTGTGACATCCTTGTCTGGTTTTGGTATCAGGGTGATTGTGGCCTCGTAGAATGAGTTTGGGAGTGTTTCTCCCTCTGTTATATTCTGGAAGAGTTTGAGAAGGAGAGGTGTTAGCTCTTCTCTAAATGTTTGATAGAATTCGCCTGTGAAGCCATCTGGGCCTGGGCTTCTGTTTGTTGGAAGATTTTTAATCACAGTTTCACAGTGCTTGTGATTGTTCTGTTCATATTTTCTGTTTCTTCCTGATTCAGTCTTGGCAGGTTGTGCATTTCTAAGAATTTGTCCATTTCTTCCAGGTTGTCCATTTTATTGGCATAGAGTTGCTTGTAGTAATGTCTCACGATCTTTTGTATTTCTACAGTGTCAGTTGTTACTTCTTCTTTCTCATTTCTAATTCTATTGATTTGAGTCTCCTCCCTTTTTTCTTGATGAGTCTGGCTAATGGTTTATCACTTTTGTTTATCTTCTCAAAGAACCAGCTTTTAGTTTTATTGATCTTTGCTATCGTTTCCTTCATTTCTTTTTCATTTATTTCTGATCTGATTTTTATGATTTCTTTCCTTCTGCTAACTTTGCGGTTTTTTTTGTTCTTCTTTTTCTAATTGCTTTAGGTGCAAGGTTAGGTTGTTTATTCGAGATGTTTCCTGTTTCTTAAGGTAGGATTGTATTGCTATAAACTTCCCTCTTAGAACTGCTTTTGCTGCATCCCATAGATTTTGGGTCGTCGTGTCTCCATTGTTATTTGTTTCTAGGTATTTTTTAATTTCCTCTTTGATTTCTTCAGTGATCACTTCGTTATTAAGCAGTGTATCGTTTAGCCTCCATGTGTTTGTATTTTTTACAGATCCTTTCCTGTAATTGATATCTAGTCTCATAGCATTGTGGTCGGAAAAGATACTTGATACAATTTCAATTTTCTTAAATTTACCAAGGCTTGATTTGTGACCCAAGATATGATCTATCCTGGAGAATGTTCCATGAGCACTTGAGAAGAATGTGTATTCTGTTGTTTTTGGATGGAATGTCCTATAAATATCAATTAAGTCCATCTTGTTTAATGTATCATTTAAAGCTTGTGTTTCCTTATTTATTTTCATTTTGGATGATCTGTCCATTGGTGACAGTGGGGTGTTAAAGTCCCCTACTATGAATGTGTTACTGTCGATTTCCCCTTTTATGGCTGTTAGTATTTGCCTTATGTATTGAGGTGCACCTATGTTGGGTGCATAAATATTTACAATTGTTGTATCTTCTTGGATCAATCCCTTGATCATTATGTAGTGTCCTTCTTTGTCTTTTCTAATAGTCTTTATTTTAAAGTCTATTTTGTCTGATATGAGAATTGCTACTCCAGCTTTCTTTTGGTTTCCATTTGCATGGAATATCTTTTTCCATCCCCTTACTTTCAGTCTGTATGTGTCTCTAGGTCTGAAGTGGGTCTCTTGTAGACAGCATATATATGGGTCTTGTTTTTGTATCCATTCAGCCAATCTGTGTCTTTTGGTGGGAGCATTTAGTCCATTTACATTTAAGGTAATTATCGATATGTATGTTCCTATTTCCATTTTCTTAATTCTTTTGGGTTCGTTATTGTAAGCCTTTTCCTTCTCTTGTGTTTCTTGCCTAGAGAAGTTCTTTTAGCAGTTCTTGTAAAGCTGGTTTGGTGGTGCTAAACTCTCAGCTTTTGCTTGTCTGTAAAGGTTTTAATTTCTCCATCAAATCTGAATGAGATCCTTGCTGGGTAGAGTAATCTTGGTTGCAGATTTTTCTCCTTCATCACTTTAAATATGTCCTGCCAGTCCCTTCTGGCTTGCAGAGTTTCTGCTGAAAGATCAGCTGTTAACCTTATGGGGATTCCCTTGTGTGTTATTTGTTGTTTTTCCCTTGCTGCTTTTAATATGTTTTCTTTGTATTTAATATTTGACAGTTTAATATGTGTCTTGACATATTTCTCCTTGGATTTATCCTGTATGGGACTCTCTGTGCTTCCTGGACTTGATTAACTATTTCCTTTCCCATATTAGGGAAGTTTTCAACTATAATCTCTTCAAATATTTTCTCAGTCCCTTTCTTTTTCTCTTCTTCTTCTGGAACCCCTATAATTCGAATGTTGGTGCGTTTAATGTTGTCCCAGAGGTCTCTGAGACTGTCCTCAGTTCTTTTCATTCTTTTTTCTTTATTCTGCTCTGCAGTAGTTTTTTCCACTATTTTATCTTTCAGGTCACTTATCCGTTCTTCTGCCTCAGTTATTCTGCTATTGATCCTATCTAGAGTATTTTTAATGTCATTTATTGTGTTGTTCATCATTGTTTGTTTCATCTTTAGTTCTTCTAGGTCCTTGTTAAATGTTTTTTGCACTTTGTCTATTCTATTTCCAAGATTCTGGATCATCTTTACTATCATTATTCTGAATTCTTTTTCAGGTAGACTGCCTATTCCCTCTTCATTTGTTAGGTCTTGTGGGTTTTTATCTTGCTCTTTCAGCTGCTGTGTGTTTTTCTGTCTTCTCATTTTGCTTATCTTACTGTGTTTGGGGTCTCCTTTTTGCAGGCTGCAGGTTCGTAGTTCCCGTTGTTTTTGGTGTCTGTCCCCAGTGGCTAAGGTTGGTTCAGTGGGTTTTGTAGGCTTCCGGGTGGAGGGGACTAGTGCCTGTGTTCCTGTGGATGAGGCTGGATCTTGTCTTTCTGGTGGGCAGGTCCATGTCTGGTGGTGTGTTTTGGGGTGTCTGTGGCCTTATTATGATTTTAGGCCACCTTTGTGCTAATGGGTGGGATTGTGTTCCTGTCTTGCTAGTTGTTTGGCATAGGGTGTCCAGCACTGTAGCTTGCTGGTCGTTGAGTGAAGCTGGGTGCTGGTGTTGAGATGGAGATCTCTGGGAGATTTTTGCCGTTTGGTATTATGTGGAGCTGGGAGGTCTGTTGTGGACCAGTGTCCTGAAGTTGGCTCTCCCGCCTCAGAGGCACAGCACTGACTCCTGGCTGCAGCACCAAGAGCCTTTCATCCACACGGCTCAGAATAAAAGGGAGATAAAGTAGAAAGAAAGAATTAGTAGAAGTAGAAAGAAAGAAAGAGAGAAAGAAAGAAAAGAGGGAGGGAGGGAGGAAGGAAATAAAGAAAGAAGGAAGATAAAGTGAAATAAAATAAAGTAAGATAAAATATAATAAAGTTATTAAAATAAAAGAATAATTTTTAAGAGAAAAAAATTAAAAAAGAAAAACGGACGGATAGAACCCTACGACAAATGGTGGAAGCAAAGCTATACAGACAAAATCTCACACAGAAGCATACACATACACACTCACAAAAAGAGTAAATGGGGAAAAAAATCATAAATCTTCCTCTCGGAGTCCACCTCCTTAATTTGGGATGATTCGTTTTGTATTCATGTATTCCACAGATGCAGGGTACATCAAGTTGATTGTGGAGCGCTAATCCGCTGCACCTGAGGCTGCTGGAAGAGATTTCCCTTTCTCTTCTTTGTTCTCACAGCTCCCAGGTGCTTAGTTTTGGATTTGGCCCCGCCTGTGCGTGTAGGTCGCCGGAGGGCGTCTGTTTTTCGCTCAGACAGGACGGGGTTAAAGGAGCCGCTGACTGGGGGCTCTGGCTCACTCAGGCCAGGGGGCGGGGAGGGAGGGTCACGTAGTGCGAGGGGCGAGCCTGCGAGGGAGGGGCCCGTAGTGCGCGGCGAGCCTCCGAGGGAGGGGCACGGAGTGCGGGGCGGACCTGCGGCGGCAGAGGCCGGCGTGACGTTGCACCAGTGTGAGGCGCGCCGTGCGTTCTCCCGGGGAAGTTGTCCCTGGATCCCGGGACCGTGGCAGTGGCGGGCTGCACAGGCTCCCCGGAATGGGGGTGTGGATAGTGACCTGTGCTCGCACAGAGGCCCCTTGGTGGCGGCAGCAGCAGCCTTAGCGTCTCATGCCCGTCTCTGGGGTCCGCGCTTTTAGCCGCGGCTCGCGCCCGTCTCTGGAGCTCCTTTAAGCAGCGTTCTTAATCCCCTCTCCTCGCGCACCAGGAAACAAAGAGGGAAGAAAAAGTCTCTTACCTCTTCGGCAGGTCCAGACCTTTTTCCGGACTCCCTCCCGGCTAGCCGCGAGGCACCAACCCCCTGCAGGCTGTGTTCACGCTGCCAACCCCAGTCGTCTCCCGGCGCTCCACCGAAGCCCGAGCCTCAACTCCCAGTCCCGCCCGCCCCAGCGGGTGAGCAGACAAGCCTCTCGGCCTGGTGAGTGGTGGTCGGCACCGACCCTCTGTGCGGGAATCTCTCCGCTTTGCCCTCCGCACCCCTGTTGCTGTGCTCTCCTCCACGGCTCCGAAGCTTTCCCCCTCCGCCACCCGCAGTCTCCGCCTGCGAAGGGGCTTCTAGTGTGTGGAAAGCTTTCCTCCTTCACAGCTCCCTCCCACTGGTGCAGGTCCCATCCCTATTCTTTTGTCTCTGTTCTTTATTTTGCCCTACCCAGGTACGTGGGGGGTTTCTTGCCTTTTGGGAGGTCTGAGGTCTTCTGCCAGCGTTCAGTAGGTGTTCTGTAGGAGTTGTTCCACGTGTGGATGTATTTCTGGTGTATCTGTGGGGAGGAGGGTGATCTCCGCGTTTTACTCTTCCGCCATCTTCCCCAGTAATCGGAGATAATTTTTAAAACAGAGACCTAACTCCCAGAATTTCAAGAAGACTGCAGCCTTGGATTTTCTCCCATTGTACCAAACTCATCCAAATCAGTAAGCAAACGCATGCTAGGCCAGTGCCTGTAAGAGGTGCGGTGGTTTTAACACAAGGCTGCATATGATTTGAAACACCTCCCATCAATAGGCCTAATTCCCCTCCCTTTAAATATTGGGCTGGTCTTAGTGACTTGCTTCTAAGTAAGAGTAGGTAGCAGAAATGATTCTGTGTGGCTTTCGAGGCTAATTCATCAAAGGTGATACAGCTTCTACCTGGCTGTCTCTCTTGAGGTGTATTCCTTTGGAGCGTGGAAACCACCATGCCAGGGAAACCCCAGAGAGAGAGCATGTAGAGACAAACAGGAGATGCCTGTGGAGAGCCAGCAGTTCCGGCCGCCAGCCATTCAGGTCTTCCCAGCCCATGAGCCAGATACAGGAGCACAGGAGCCCTTGATTTGGCTCCAAGCCCAGCGACCGCCGAGATCTCGAGCCAGAACTACCCAAACAGGCTGATCCCGAATGCTGGATCCACAGAAACCAAGAAAGAGAACACAACTGAATACTGTTTTTAGGCTACCAGTTTGGGGGGTGATTTGTTTCACAATAGATAAGTAGAAATATTTTGGTACCTAGAAGTGAGCCACTGCCATAACAAAACTTAAAAACATGCAGCAGCGGTTCAGGGCCTAGGTAGAGGGTGGACATTGGAAGAGCTTTGAAGAGGCTGTTAGAGAGGAATTAAAGGAAAGCGAGGAAGGTGTGTTGGAAGCTGGAGGAAAGGATTCCCTGGTTATGAAATGGTGGAAAGTCTAGGAATACTTTCACCAGTGGTAACATGGAAAATAGAAAATATACGTAATAAACTCATGATCCAGTAGGATTTCCAGGAAGAATGTTCAAGGCGACCTGATTCTTCCCGCTGCCCATAGGAAATACGAGAGGAAAAAGACGAGCTAAAGAAAGAATTGTTAACTATAAAAGAGCCAAGACTTTGGGTGTTCAAAAAATAAAACTATTCCTCAGTTTCATCTTCTCCAGATGGCAAATGCAGCTAAAATTAAAATATGTAATTTCTATCTAAAGATGAAGGTGAAGAACCCTTTAAGACCTCAGCCAGATTTGAGGTAGTGCTGCATAGATTCTTTCAGACCATCAAAAGTCCCTCGAAAGATATGAAAGGCATGCCTTTTAGATGTCTCCGTTAAACAGAAGTGCTTATAAAAATCTTAAGGGCACAGTCCTGCAGTAGCCTTAGAGGAAGTCTAAGGTAGAGAAAAGCTTATCTTGAGATTTGAGATAAGCTTTGGATGGATTCGATGTTTGTTTAATGGAGTGAATCCTAACAAGATTGATGAGAAACAAAATATTAAGGAGACTTGTACTAACGAAAACATTGTCAGCTCAGACTAAGAGGGACAGAGGGTATAAAATGAACAGAGGTTTTTGGAATCCCAAAATTCTATGGGAAAGAAGCAGACTGAGAAAACTACACAGCTATATATCTCGTGCCCAAGATAGCAAACAGAGGCCCCCTCCCTTCCCATCCCAGATCGTCTCTGCATTGTGGGGATATGGGAGACACACACATCCAAGCTCCGTTTCTACCCCATGCAAACAGCTGCCTCTTGCCTATTCTCTAGTGTGGGCTCAGAAGGTGGGGCATGACCCCAGGCTTCCCAACAAATCCTCTGCCCGACCAAGCGGAGCAGAGGGTAGAGGGGAGACTTGAGAGGGAGGAAAATAGACTGGTTAAGAGGTTATGCATCTAAACTTCCCTAGAGTGATCATCACCATGGATGACCGTCAGAATCACTTCAGGAGATTTTTAAAAGTACACGTACCTGGGGCTTCCCTGGTGGCGCAGTGGTTGAGAGTCTGCCTGCCGATGCAGGGGAGACGGGTTCATGCCCCAGTCTGGGAAGATCCCACATGCCGCAGAGCATGGGCCCGTGAGCCATGGCTGCTGAGCCTGCGTGTCCAGAGCCTGTACTCCACAACGGTAGAGGCCACAACAGTGAGAGGCCCGTGTACAGAAAAAAAAAAAAAAAAAGTACACACACCTGGACTGCCACCCCTGTGGCTGCGATTCAGGAGAAATGTTCAGAAAGCTCCCCAGGTGATTTTGGTAGTCAGCCAAGTGTACGAACTGCTTCAGTGAACTCCTTGAGGAGATCTTTTCCTCTGTGGTTTCCCTTTCTCCCATAGAGCCGGGCCATACCTTGTATATAATTGCATGTCATAGCATTTAGTATACGTGTAGTATATTCACATTGTTTGCAGGCTTCTAAACCCTTTCTTAGGATGGTAAACTTGTTTAATCTGTATTTATCCTTTAATCATTGATTTATCTAAAAAAACCCACTGTTAAACGTCTGTGCCTCGGTCACCATTTTCAGGCTTGAGGAGATAGAGATTGTAAAAAGGCCTGTATTGTTACTATTTCCAAAGTGATATGGGAACATGGAAGAAGGAGAAACTGTTTTGAGGGGGAATTCTGGGATGTTTGGCAACAGAGATAGTTTTGGAACAGGGCTTTAAAAGGATTAGTGGGAACTTGTTTGCTCGAAAAATGGGAAAGGGCATTCCAATCAGATGGAACAGTGTGTGCAAAAGAACAGGGGCACGTAGAGGTCTGGGATATCCAGGGATCAATGGGAAGTTTAGGACTTGTGCGTGGAGAGGTACGGGATGAGCCTGGGGAGAAAGAGGTCAAGAAGCAATGCTGTGCTGGAAAACAGGCTCTCTTTCAAAAACAAAACAAAAAACAGCAACAAAAAACAAAACAAAACAAACCCCAAACCAAAACCAAAATCAAAACCACAAAGGAAAAAAAAAAACCCTGATATGTAGAGTTTGCCAATTTCTGTGGTGTAAATACTCCCATCTGATTTCAAGTTATTAACGATTTAAGAACTGGCTCACAAAATTCCTAGGTATACAGTTGGTTCTGGTGGCCTGGTATCAGCTAGTTCCAGCACATGACTAACAGGAGGCAGATCCTTTAATTCCAAGAGATGTGCTGAAACAATTTTTTGCCCTTCCCCTTACGATGTCTGCTTCCACAGGATCAGAGTAGAGTGGGCAGATGAAATGCCCCATGGACCTGAAAACTCACAGTAGCTAATTCTCAGCCTCCTATTGCCCACCGGCAGTGCCCTTAGACCCAGGCAAGAGGGAGCTCTGTTTTGGTTCCCATGTTTAAAGGGCCTGGCTCTGATCCTCGGCAGGCATAGCCCTCCTCCAGAGGATGAGGGATCCATGGTGCCATGCCCAACAGGAGCCAATCTCCCCCACTTCTATTCATATTCTCCAGATGCCTGGGACCCTGGAATCCTCTCTGCAATTGGAGTCTTCCCCAAAAACCCCCTCCATAAGTGTATGCAGCTGATACCCGCGGGCTGGCCAAGGAGGGGCTGTTTGCCATAGGTACGGACAGAGTGTGGATGCGGAGGGCAGGGCGGGGTGCCCACACATATGTATGCTACACGCCGCCAAGTTTTGGTGAACTTAGAGGAGTCTGAGAATTCTAAGTGCAACCCTGGCTTTTCTAGGTCATTATGAAGACATATTTGTCAAGGTAAAATAATAGAATTTATTTAACATTTTGTCAGCTGGATTTATAGTTTGAAATATTTAGCTATGTGGTACATGGGCTTCCATTTTGGCTCTGTCCTGGGCCTGGCAACTCTCAGGGGTGGTCCTGGCCTAACCCCATTACCAGGGCGCATTCTAAGCCAAGGTAAGCAAACAACAGCCCCCGGGCAAATCCCTGCCCACTGCCTGTTTTTATACAGGCTGCGAGCTACAAATAGGTTTTACTTTTAAAATAGCTTTTAAAAATCAAGAGCAAAATATTTCATGACCTGTGAAAATTATGAAATTCAAGCTTCAGTGCCCCATAAATTGTTTAATTGGAACACAGCCATGCTCATTCATTTATATATTGGGCATGGCTGCTTTCACACTCTGACAGTAGAGTGAGTCGTTTTGACAGAGACTGTATGGCTCAGAAAGCTGGATCTATTTACTATATGGCTCTTACAGCAAGTTTGCGTGCCTGGTCCCTGGAGGAGCAGACAGACAGGAGGAAGGCAAGAGGCTAGCAGTTCTCACGTGAGGTGCACGAGAGAAACACCTGTTGAGCTCCCAAACAGACCGGTGCCAGGGACCCACCCTCAGTATTTCTCGAATGAATTGGTCTGGGGTGGAGGTGTTTTCAAAACTTCCCCATGATTCTAATGAGAGCCGGGGCTGCTAGCTGCTGGGCTAAGGGGATTGGATACCAGAGGGTTTGGATTTCCCCAATGTTGGGCAGAATAAGGGACTTGTGCCTGCTTGCCCCAGGGATCCGCAAGGTACCCAGTTATTCGATTTGTTTTAAGATGGCAAGAGGGAAGAGTCATTGTTTCACACTGTAGTAGGATGTATAAGCTAAGTTGCATTTGAACCTAAATCATTGAACCGCTGCTTCAAACATATGTCCCTGGATGTCCCCAGCATTGTCTGCATCTGTCAGGCAGGCACACCTTCGCCAGGACCCCCGCTGGGTCACTTCTCAGGATACACTCCAACTGGGAACCCTTACCCCATCTTTGCAGCATGCCCTCCGTAATTATTGGTGGTCTCACAGGGAAGGAGAAAAAAGACGACTCTATCAGAATCCCATTCTCCACCGGCACAGTCAGCACCATTGGCAGAGGCTGGCTCTGGGGCTGCAAGGCTGCTCCGAGCTATTATTGTGCCTGGCTCTCTCTCAGCATGACTCAACGCAGACAATATAGCACACCGAGAGCATGGGGGATGAACAGTAAATACGAAGCCTTGGATTTTTTTTTTAATCTTGTCAGTTTTCTCCTGATTTGTGTCCTTTATCCTAGCCCCCTCTGCTGTATAAGCTTCTCAAAGCTAATGCCCATAACGCCACCACCCACTGGTAGCAGCAGGCTGCTGGGCCACGGCGGGGTCCTCATGGCGGAGCTTTACAATGCCCGCCATTCTTCAGCGACGGTACGCGTTAACCTAGTGGCACCGGGTTGCTCCGACACCTTCCCCTCTGGTTTCTCTTTCCTCTGGGGGCCAATGGCAAGGCTGGGAGTACCGCCCTCCTGACTCTAACTGCTTGCCTCTGCGAGCACACACCACATGCTCCAACCTGGCAGAGCTGGAACAACGGCCCTGCTGAAAAAGAGCAAGGCAACCCTGGGCAATTATGGAGCTGAGAGTTGACTGTCATCTCTACTTCCACATTAAAAAAGTTAGAACTATTTCTCCAAGCTATTTCTTTGGCCTCTGGTAGATACCAGCCCTCCCCGTCCTCTCTTTTCTCAAGAGCTAGTGGGATTAAATCAACCCAGGGATGCGGTCAAGCCCACCGCCGAGGCTGCTGGAAATGATGTCAGCAATGGGCATCTGCGCTGTCACTGAAGTGGGACGATGGCATACATTTTGCTCCCTTGAAACAGCTCCAAGGAACAAGTTATGCTTTTGACATCTTTCTAGTTCTAATCAGTTTCCAGGGTCACTTATGGCTCCCATTTAACTAAGAAATGTGCCTGTTATCTCTACCTTGGCTACTACGACGTCTGCCTCTACGCCATCTCCTATCTCAGAATCCACTGGTGGTGGCAAGGCTGTGTGGAAGTGCACGTGCCTTTGGCATAGGTGACTTGCTACTTTAGGGGAGACAGCAGGGGTGGTGGAGGCTGGAGATGCGGTGGCTCTCACGAGCTTTTGTGGAATGCAATATACATCAACTGAGAACACTTACATTCGGTTCTGTGAGAGTGTCAGCTTGTGAGGGCTTCCAAACTAGGAAATCACAGAGGTTATAGGAAAGGAGCAAGGGAAGGGAAACCTGAGGTGGGTGCTGCTGGGGTGAGGGTCTGTGCAGGGGAGGGCTGGGGGTCGTAGGTCTTCTTAACATGAGATATGAATTTTGATTTTTACCTTCAAGGAGAAACATTTTAAAATCACCAAATAGCATATCTAGAAGTTGATGACTGTACCTGGTATGAACTTTATCATCCATTGATGGGGCTTTGTTTGGGGTTATGAAGCTGACAGATCCGACAAGAAGAGGTGATGATAGAAATGAAACTGGCCTCCCCAAGTGGCACTGTCCATCCCAGTGCGGCTCCCAGCAGTGCTGGGTCAGGTGCAGGCGCCCACTAGGCCGTGTTCAGGGAAATGTGCTCAGCTTCGAGAACACTAACGCTTCTGGCAGAATGTCAGTGTGCTCAGGCTTTGATTTGTGTTCAATGGAGGGTAACCTACTCACCTCATCTTAGTATATGTGCAAAAAAAAAAAAAAAAAAAGAGAGGAAGAGGCAATAAAAGATACTAGTAAGATTGTCATTAAACAAAACCAGATTGGCTCCAATGCACAGAACATGTGGTGAATGTCAGTAAGGAGCTGGGGGAATTGGGAAGATCTTGGAGCTCACAAGATTTGTTTTGCACAACCTCTAGTCCTTTACCTGCATTTGGCATAGCAAATCAAGCAAAGGGAGGGTTTAACAAATTTCTGGAACATGCCAGCTAACTCACTCCTTCCCACATCCAAGAGCATTGTGTGTTTGGTCTCTTGTTTGCATTCTTTTTTTTTTTTTTTTTTTTTTTGCGGTATACGGGCCTCTCACTGTTGTGGCCTCTCCCGTTGCAGAGCAACAGGCTCCGGACGCGCAGGCTCAGCGGCCACGGCTCACGGGCCCAGCCGCTCCGCGGCATGTGGGATCTTCCCGGACCGGGGCACGAACCCGTGTCCCCTGCATCGGCAGGCGGACTCTCAACCACTGCGCCACCAGGTAAGCCCCTCTTGTTTGCATTCTTTAAGAATGGTTGTGTCTAAGAGTTTTTAAGACAATGTTTCTTTGATGGAGTATATGGTGTTATTTGGTACCCACCAAGAAGATGTAACAAGAAAATGTACAGAGATTCTGCTATACTTTATTCCATATCATGTTACAAGAAAACGACAGTGACAGCTGACAAACCATTACGTCTTTCATAATACAGACAAATTACAATTGGTAACAAATATGCAACATGTATTATTCCATTCTCCTTACTATGTGTCATTTTGAAGTATAATAATTTTCTGAATAATGCTAGCTCATTTCTTAGGTACCAACCCCCTGTTAGAAAGTACACATCTCAGTGTATCATACAAAAAAAAGATAAAAGAAAAAATTTTTAAATCCACTCCCAACTAGAGAGAATGTAGATTTTGTATGTGCCTCTAAAATATGCTGCTGTAGGAAGGGAATGAGAATAGGAGATTGCTTATTTTATTTGAATTTTGTTTGGTTTGGTTTTTGGTGTATGAGAAAATTGCAAGGCAGTAACTTATATGGTTTCTTCTGCCTACAAGCTGGTAAGGGAGATGGGAGTTATATGCAATTATGCAGCATATTCCTATGTATAGGGGCAGGCAATAATCTACCCCAGTATGTACAGCCTAAACATCCTCTTATATAACAAAGATTACAAAACCAGTAATATTCACAGATGATTATCTTGTATAGATGCATTACCTAGGGTATTGATTACACTGGCTATCATGTACACACTGAGGAAAGGATACCAAGAGACCTTGCTTTCTCCACAAGCCTGGAGGCTCCTCTGGAAACACTTCTCGTCACCCTTGGGAGGTAGAAATAGCTTCTCATCCTTGTGTCAGGGGACAGACAGCCACTCCCGCCTTATGCCCCCGTTTTTTTTATCTGAGCACTGCAAACATTTTTTTTTCATGTCCTATGTATCTTGTATTTATTTTTAAGTCAACCAAACTCTTCCTTTAAGAAAACGGACATGAAGTCCCAAGTTGCCTTTCAAAATACTGTGTGTGCAGTGACGTCACACGGACACAGCTACCATGCTAACGTGTTCTAACTATTCCAGCTGTTTGAATTCAAGCTACTCCTTCATATAAAAATAATCTCACAAAACATTCCAGTGCTTTCTCAATAGAATAGTAACTCTGTTCATGAACACAGTCTGTAGTGATTTTCATGGCTGTCCTCAGCGAGAGGAGGGGAAAAAAAAGAAGGTGTTCGCAAATGGGAGAGGAAAGAGAGAGACAAAGTAAACTTTGATGTTCTGCACCAATGGCAAGCATGGGGAACCTAAAACCTCCTAAATGAGACCCTTCTGAGACATATGTCTCTGTAATAAAACAGATTTACCCCCCCACTGAGAAGTATTACGTTTCATTTCCCAAGAGAAGCTGCCAATGACAGGGACATATATCTCTGAATAACTCTAACATTTCTAATTGAAGTCTTTAAACATTAAATATTTTCAAATTTCAAGTTAGAAAGCTTATTACATAGCAAGACTGAATCATCATCAGCCCTTGGTTTAAACTTCATTAAGTACAAAAGTTATGCCTCTCCCCCAAATGAATAATTCAAAATAAATCACAGGAAAGGCCGTTTTTTGATTGCACGTAAAGTTTTCTCTCCACATTTACTTTAAGAAATCCTAATGTAAATACATGTTAAATCAAAATACCTCTAAAGACTGCCAAAGAGTTGGAATGTATGAAAGGAGAATGGGAAGTATTTCTAGGTAGTGAGCAGTAAGCATTCTGGCCTTGGATAACTTTTCCACTCTTTAAAATCAATCAGTAAATAATTCCTCGCTTAGCACTTAGAAGCTTACAATGAATACTACTTTGGACAAGATGGATTGTGACCTGACATCTATGCTCACACCCCACTCCAGGGGAAGTACTGTTTTAATGTTTAGAAATTCTGGGTCCAATTTCCTAGGTATACTGGGTGACTATAGAAAAGCTTTTCCTTCACCTGACTCTCAGGGAAAGTTTTTGTCAAACTGGCTCATAATTCCTACTCTTGATCCTAGAAAGTGCGACACGTTTCAAGTTCTCAGCCTCTCCTCCTCTCTACTAGGAAATGTAAAACAATGTACACGAAGGTATTTCCATAAGAACTGGTGTCCTCAGGAGCTAGGTTTCATGCTCGAGATGAAGTTTCCTAGCTGCCCCAGTGTTATTTGGGGTCTGCAGTGAGGCCTGCCCCACCGGGAACAGACCTGCGCCAGGCAGCTCTCCCTCTGGATCAAAGCACGCGCATGCCCAATCCACCTTCCCCTCCACGTCACATACTCGCCTTTATCCTCCAAGGTCTCTCCTAAACAAGGGAAGCCGGGCCTTTCCTTTTTCCCTTTTCCATCTATAAAGCAAGACTCCTGCCTTGTTTCTAAAACCTGCATCCGAACAGTTATTCCTGGAGACTGCTTAAAGTTAGGGTACCCAATGATGCCTTCCAATTAGCCTGGAATGTTTAGAAAAATGTAGTTCAAAGGTGTTTTGGTGTAAATGAGCAAATTTCAAACTCTGGATAGCTTTGTAATTTGCTTTTTAAATGTTGACTAGTAAAGACAGCATTCAGGGCTCATCTAGCAGATACAATTGTTTTGCACCCGTGCCTTAAACATTCTGTTCCTCACTCTTTTCACCATTTAGAAAATACTCACAAAGCGTAACAAAGTGGATGGAAAAAAATAAGATGTTGACAAGACCCAGAAAGCATTTAAAAAGCTACCTCAATTTCTAGAGGTTCAAAAGGAAGTGATTTATCCCTGTCTTTGTTCTTAATGCTTCATATTTGTTTCTTCACTTCCAACCTGCTCGGAGAACAGTCATGCTATGTGGCTTGAAAATGCTAAGCAGATTCTGATATCCTATATAAGTGTGCAGTTATTTCCAAGAAAAAAAACAAAACAAAAACACACATTTGCCAATGTCCTTAAAGAGACAAGTGGGGTCCCATGGCCAGGGACCAAGGTGTCAAGTCAGTCAGAGAACATGGGTGTTTTTTAGCTATAGTTTTCCTTCCTGGTTGTTGCAAAATGTGCATTGCTCTCAAAGAAAACACACATTGTTTTATGCCACTATGTGGCTTTCAAGTACAGACATTACTGAAGAAGTGTGAACACTGAGTGTGTTGTCTTAATGTATTTAAGACATGGCTGGTGAAAGCATAAAAACCTTTACAGAGACGCCGTGGTGCAGAGGGAAATCAAAAAAAATCAAACACAAAAGACTGAGAAGAATACATGCCATGTATCAGTAAGCAAAACTTAATCTTCACATAGTTCTTGGAAATCACAAGGTATCCAAATGCGTGCAAGGTTTTAAATAAATTGCAGAGAAAACAGGTCTTGCCAGCTTCAATTTTCTTGTAAGTGAAATCCACCACAGGGAGTGAAAGGAGACTGATCCGTGATTCCCTTCGTATTATTGGCCACTTCATTAATGTTTTTTTTTCCTTCCCAGAATGATGACAACTTAATCCTGGAAGGAGGAAAAGAGAAAATTGTTATATGTTAAAAACAAAACAACCAGAAAAACCTTACATCATTCATTTTTCCTAAATTACATGAGACATCAGAATTGGTCAGGCCAAAGTGAGCCTATCCATTCTTTCCACAGTGGCCTCAAGCACACATGTTGGAAGCAGAGCAGTCTCCTTAACCAAAACAGTCCTTATAATACGATAAACAAATGCTCTGATTGCATTTTCTACTGTTAAAATAATTTAACTCCATGAATTTAAATGGTCTAACCTCCTCTTGGATTATTTAGAGAAAAAGAAATTCAGCAAATTTCCTTCCCCAAATCATTAGCACTAATACTGGTCTTAATTAAATGCCTGTAGCATCATACAGACCATTAAAAGGATGTATCGTGTTCATTTTTATGAACATGAAATAGAAAAACGGATCACATACATGTTTTTAAAAAAATCCAGCTGTGTATCATTCCACAGTGCCGATTATCAGACCTAGTTTCAGCAGAATGAAAATTGGCCCGCGTGACCTGAATTGCCAACTTCTTCCCAACATCCTGCATACAACTGTGCATTTCCGATGATGCCTGCTTAAATTCGGTAACTACTTCCATGTGAACGGTTCAAGAAGAAAGAAGGAATGTTCACTCTGCTTCTCTCTCCGTTTCTTTTTTGGCCCTTAAGCATTTTCATTGAGTTTCTAGGATGGGAAAATAATGTCTTGCCAGGAAGGGTGAAAAGAAACACTGTCAGGGTCAAGTCGCACAGCCCAGAGATTCGATCCATCAGCTCCACTGAATCCCAGAACCAACTCATTATCTCAGTTTAGAAGCTTGAGGTCACTGAGGCCTGGTCAGGCCTGCTTGTCCCCTTACACACTGCCACACAGGCATCTTCTCTGGCAGACAAGGAACAGTGGTCTTTTGTCAAGACTTTGCAGTGCAGTTGCCCTACTGCTGCCCTTGCAGGCTAGGGTACCAAGCACATCACCCCTGAATGGCACTACCTTGACCAAGGGAGCAACAAGTTCCAATCTTACAGTTAAGAACCATTAAAACAGCATCCTCTCCACCCTCTAACTCATTTCTGCCACTTACTATGATGATTTTTGGAAGGTTAACCTTCCACCCTTTTTTAAAAAATTGAGGCTAAATTCATATAACACAAAATTAACCATTTTAAAGCATATAATTAACTGGCATTTAGTGCATTCACAGTGTTGTGCAACCATCACTTCTGTCTAATTCCAAAACATTTCTGTCATCCCCAAAGGAGACCTTATATTCTTTATTTACATATCTTATATGCTTCATTCTCATTCTTCTCTTGCTCCAGGCTCCTTGGCAACAGTGAATCTGCTTTCTTGTCTGTGTGTATGAAATATCCATTCATGAGTTGATGTATATTTGGGTTATTTTCACCTTTTGGCTATTGTGAATAGTGCTGCTATGAACATTAATGTACAAATATTTGTCTGAGTACCTGTTTTCAATTCTTTTGGGTAACACTTGGTAGTGGAATTGCTGGGTCATATGGTGATTCTGTTTAATTTTCTGAGGAACTGGCAATCCATTTTCCACAGTGGCTGTGGAAAATCCATTTTATAATCCCCCCAGCAATATACAAATGTTCTAATTTCTCTACACCTTTGCAAACGTTTGTTATTTTCTGTTTTTTTGTTTTTGTTTTTTCTTGATCATAGATAGCCTAGTGGGTATGAACTGGTATGGCACTGTGATTTTGATTCACATTCTCCTAATAATTAGTGATGTTTGAGCTTGTTGGCCATTTGTATATTTACTTGAAGAAATATCTATCCAAGTCCTTCGCCCAGTTTTAAATTGGATTGTCTGTTGTTGAGTTGTAGGAGTTTTTTTTTAAAATATATTTTGGATATTAATCCCTTGATTTGCAAATATTTACTCCCATTCTGTGGGCTGCCTTTTCACCGTATTGATAGTGTCCTTTGATGCACAATTTTAATTTTGATGACGTCCAATTTATCCATATTTTTCTTTTGTTTCTTGTGGGTTTTGTGTCACAAAGTTATGAAGATTTTCCCCTATTGTTTTCTTCTAAGAGATGCCAGCTTTTCCAGGAAGCCTGCCCACCCTGGCCAAACAGGAGTCAGGGTTTGTCCTGACATCTGCTTGCCTAGACACAGAGTTCCTACAGCCATGCCCGAATGAACTAGTCATTGCCTGGCTCTCCTCCACTCCACCACTTTAATCAGTAGGATGCAGACCTGGCACCCAAGCCTGACCTTTCTGAACTACAGACTTCATGTAGTCCCTGTGGTCTGAGGGCGTTTGCTGTGAGGGAGCATGTAGGGTGGCAGGTGATTATATTCTTGATTAATCTTGGTTTTGTTCGCCATTGTGTCCCTAGAGCATAGCCCAGACCTAGCTCAGGTAGTCAGTAGACAGTTGTGGAATGAACAGGAAGGGGAAAGGTAGAATCTGAGAACTTGGGAGTGGAGTATGTTCTCAGATGTTATTCCCTCCTGGCATGGTGACCAAGGGCAAATGCTGTGCCTATGCTCTTGCTGAAAGAGCACAGTGCTGGGAACAGAGGTGGCCATCCACAGATACACTACAGGCTGAGAAAGGTGGGTATTAACACCTTCCTGTAGGTCAAACATTTTTTTTTTTAACTCCATGACATTCTATTTGAAAAAACTGATTTGATTTTCAATATATCTGATTTTATGTAACCATATGTGCACACCATCACCATAGCATGTTACTTTCCTATTGGGTTGATTTAAGACTTTCTTTTAGTCATTCCTGGTGTTTGTCCTTGCCTTTGCGCTGATTCTTTGGGTATAATCTCTAGGAGAATCATGTACCTAACCCAGGGCATAAGCAGAGTTGGATAATAAAGGATAATACAAAATAACAGTAATTGGATAATAAAATGTGAACAGAGTGATTATGAGATGTCTATTACTTAGGTTTAGGTTCAGACATTTAATGAAAGGAGCCAATAATACGAAAAGAAGGGAGATGCCGGTGAGAGCTAGACCCTTTCCCATCTCTGTGAGCAGCTGAGCCCAAACTGTGCCCACTACCCTGCCTAATATTGTTCACCGGCAGCATGGGATGTCCTTTCTTCCTCCTTGGGTGGCATCAGCATCTGTTTCAGTTTTCAAGGACTGCATATGAGGTAGGTGAGTTTACTGCTAGAAAAATTCTTTAAAATCTAAATGTAATCATGCATTTGACAGGTGGGGATATAGGTGGAAGGAGAGGGCACACAACATTCATAGGGAAGCAAAGTATAATAGCAAAATCCTTCCTTACATTTAATTGATTATTAAAATGCACCACACACACAATACAAATGAAACTGAATATAAATTATAAACTATGTGCACGTCAACTCGTAAGTATATAAACCATAAGATTAATGGATGCCATTTATATCTTGCTTTCTGTTTTTACAGTGTTCTTTCTCTAGAAATGAATGTTTTAAAGAATTGGATTTTTATTGATAAAATCCTTATTCAGAAATATCTACATAGAGCTTCTCAGCTATAAATATTAATTAATTGGATTGCTAGTACCCATAATGCAACTTTGTTCTGACCCATGTGCCCTATGAACTAGATATTTTTTGGATTCAATTTTCTTAAAACCAACTGTCAGCATCATGTGATGGAGGAGATGAAAAATGAAAATGAGCAGCCCTGCTGTGCAGGTGGGTGACCTGTGGGAGAGAGTCTGCCTGGTAGGATTTTTACACGAACCATCAGACACAGACCAATTGATTAGATCATCTCATACCCGCCACCAACTAGGCTCAAGAGACTAATTAGAGAGAGTACTGCCTGCGCAGGCACCCCATTGACACCTAATTTGCTCAGCCAAAGCCTTTGGGGAAAATGTATTATCTCTGCAGCTGCACTTCATGCATTTCTGATTTGAGGCATAAGCAAGGAGTGCTTCATCACTCTTTTGAGCAAACTGAATGTAGAAGCCCTTAAGTGCTAAATGCAAGCAAACAGACCCAAATTAAAAATGGGCCAGGCTCTTTCTAATTCCCTCTGTGCTCCCTGTTAAATCTCTATGTGTACACATACACACACACACCCTTACACATACACAAACACACGCAGTTTACACGCCAGTGGGACAACACAGCCCAGTACCCCAGCTCAGGGTGCTTCCATGTAATCAGATGGTCTCTCTTTTGCTGGCCTACTTACCCACTCTCAGGTTTTGTGTTTGTTTTACTCTTTACTTTTTTAACCCTGCTGCAGCACTGCCCCTCCACAAAGTATTCTTTTTTCTACAGGAAGACTCTGGCCCCCCCCCTTTTTTTTCTCTCTCTAAGCCTCACTGGAGAGAAGTGATTATTTTGCTTCCAAATTAAAACAACTGTAGGTTTTCTTTCATGGCCTAAATTGTGAACAGGATATTCACCAGGATGTATGTGAAGCTACACATAGGGTAATCCGCTCATTTCTGTTTGAGGGACTTCTGTGTAAACCTAACAGAAAGGGAAGCAATTTGATGTAAATAAAGCTACCGCCCAGTAGCAAAGACAGTATAGAATTATAAAATAGTTAACCTCTCTTCAAGAAAAACAATGTATATTATTTGACCACCTTTAGCTTTTATCTGTTTCTAACCTAGAATAAAATTAACTCCACATTTCCTTCTTTTCAAATGTGGAACCCAAAAGACTGGTATATAAGGAGGAATTTAAAGACAGGTGTATAATTAATCACATGCTTTAAAAAAAGAAATAAAAATGAAAAATCCAGACAATATGGAAAAACTAGAGTATCTCTGTGCCAAATCTAGTGGCTAGGGGGAATGAATTTCCTTAATGCTGGAAAAGGAAAAAAAAATAGGACCTGCTGCTATGGTGTGTTTTAGAGTGGACTTAATGATTTTATGCCTTTCCACTCCCATACTGGATGAATTATTTTACCCACGTGTTCTGGTAAATTACAATTCTGCTTTGTAATCTTCATGTTTATCTTATTCTTAAGAATTCGGTGAAGATTCTGGGGGCTCATTTTAGCTGTCTACTTTTGAAATCAGCATTCATAGTTGTCCTAAATTGGGTGTTCAGGTAGTCAGGATTCCAGTGGCCACTGGAGTGACTGTCTTTCTGAAGGTGTATAAAGAGTGGTTGCAGGGGAGATGTTTGAAAATGTTAAAGATGTTAAAGATGTTAAAAAATCAGGGCCTTAACTAACACACATAACCGTTTACAGAATTTATTCTGAGTTGGTGAAAGAAAAAGTCCAGAAAGCTTCTTTTCCCCAAGTATCATATTAATAAGACTTCACTTAAAAGTATCCAGGAAAAAAGAACTACCAGACTGTGTGAGTTTGAGTTTGCTTAAAATACTAATCAATATTCAGGCAGAATTTGCTACTGTAGAAAATTAAGTCCACATATAAGATTGCTAAACCCCAAGCACCTAGGCAACTACAAACCTCTCTGAAGTAAAAATATCATGTATATATACAAATATATACATATATGACACATATACTTATTTGTATATATAATCAAATTTTATACTGTAGATTTGACATGAATGTTGGACTGAAAATGATACGTTTTATACTTCATAATGATTTTCAAAAATTTGGGGACGGCTTTATTTCTTCATTTTTCTGTGAGTTTAATTATGTTATGATTTGGCTAGAAATATAGGTTTTCTTTGAGAACATCTGAAATCAGTGTTTTCCAGTTGTTCTGACATTGCATTGAAGCTCCTCGGGGGGTGGGGAGAAATGGGATGAAACAGAAGGAAGTAGAAAATTAGTTAAACCTACTTCTGTTGCTTATTTCTGATTTATGATAATCATGCTTCTCCCCCCCAGAAGAGAATACTTTGAGACCAGCAAGAGAATATTAATTAAAATGAATGCAGAAATAGTCGGGCTTTGTTTTAAGCTTAACAGAAGGTCCATCACTCAAATAGCCCAAATCCTTTAAATTGAAAGCTGTTTGGTAACATCCATATGGGTGCACAATGCACTAATTGCAGCGACTCTGCACATTTTAAGCTTCTTGCCAAAGTGGTGATCATAATTAAAAATTTTTAGGCAAAGCTTTAAGTCTAACATTTCAAAACAAAGCATTTCTTATACATTAACATATCATTTTAATAATCATCGTTATCAACAAACATTTATTGAAATCCTCGTTAAAGACCAGGCATTATATGATGTATAATTAGCTGTGATTGAAAAGAATCCTCTATTTTAATGGTATGACTGTTTATTAAATCAGATTTATGTAAATATAAAACACTGGTCGTATTTTAATCCACATGTAGATTAAAGGATGGCAAGCCTGGGAGTATGTCCTATCTCAATAAAGGCCAAAAGTGTGCAGGGAAAGTACTGATCTAGGTCTTCTAAGAGCCACCAATACATATTTTAATCTTTTAAAAAACATATGTATATATATATTCAATCACACATATAATCATTTATATATAATCATACATAATATATAAAAATCACACATATCATATACACACATATAATCTAAGGTTTGAAATAGCTCATAGAAATAATTTTAATGACAAAGAATAGGAAAGCCTTCACCAAAGTGGCTTATTTTTTTCAAGGATTTCTTATGTGAAGCTTTATTTGCTCAGCATACCTTTATAATTGACTGGTTCCCAAGTGGGTATAAGTTAATTAAATAGAATTCTGCCCTTTCACCTTCCTTATATATTACAGTCTTACTAAACTATATTTAAATAAACCAAAGTCATGTAACTCAGCAGTGTGTGCATTTTTTACAACTTAAAACACACACACACAAATCTCATAAAACCACTTCTAAGTATTTAGCAGTCAGAGAAACACGAGGGTTCATGTCTGACTTTAATTAAAAGATCTGAGAGCAGATGTGACTTCATTTTGGGTGGATTTTTCTTTCAAATTAAAAGTTGTCTACTATTACTGTCCAAAGTGTTGAAGCGCAAGAAAATTTCATGCTAAGGGTTTTGAATTCAATACATATGATCATCTACAACTTTAATCTGTCTCATGAACCATGAGACAGAAATTTGCAAAGCTAAGATTCAGCAGAAATTTGCAAAGCTAAGATGACTTTCTGTAGTGAAAACTAGATCACATATGATTGGTAAACAGAGAACAGCGTCAGCATAAACCAGAAGTCGTGTTGGTTCACATGAGAGAATTCGTGCTCATGTTAGTTTTGAGCCACTAAGTCACAGCAGCCATGTGCATGAGACATAAGCACAGTCGTGTGCAAGCTGAAGGGGTCTGCAGTACTGTACATGCTGCCCACTTACCTCACATATTTCATCTTGGCTTAGTTCGGCCACATGATGCTCTGTCTTGGAATTGTTTATTGTAAGGTTCTCCTAGAGCTCTGCACATTTTGCTGTTTCAGCCAAAATTCGGTAGCCTCAACCCTTCCACCAAACATTTCACCTGTAAACTGTGCTAGTATTTTTAGTAGTGTTTTTACTGCTCTTGTGGGTGCCATGTGCTACAGACTGAATGTTTATGTCCCCCCTCAAATTCATATGTTGAAAACTAAACCTAATGTGATGGTATTCTGAGGTGGAACCTTTGGGAGAAGATTAGTTCATAAGGGTGGAGCCCATGTGAATGGGATTAGTGCCCTTATATAAGAGACCCCAGAGAGGTCTCTTGCTCCTTCTTTCATGTTGAGGACACAGCAAGAAGAGGAAGAGGGTCCTCACCAGGCACTAGATCTCCTGGTGCCTTGGTCTTGGACTTCCAAGCCTCAAGAACGGTGAGAAATAAATTTCTATTGTTTATAAGTCACCCCGTCTACGGTATTCTGTTAGAACAGCTCAAACATACTAAAATACTATGTTGAATACAATTTGAGTGGTCTGCCCCTTACTCTATTTCTTCCCATAAACTACAATTTTTACTGTGGTAGTTTGCCAAACACATGTAGGAACACATATGTCATATTATAGCAGAAACACTGATTCTTATGGGGCACAATTTAACACTGTCACAAAGTGACACATTGTGGACACTACCGTAGCACATCGTTTCTACCAGGAAATGTCTGCTGACAGCGAGGAAGGTCCAACAAGGTCATGCT
This sequence comes from Lagenorhynchus albirostris, assembly GCF_949774975.1. Classification (NCBI taxonomy): domain Eukaryota; kingdom Metazoa; phylum Chordata; class Mammalia; order Artiodactyla; family Delphinidae; genus Lagenorhynchus; species Lagenorhynchus albirostris. Next base: position 54,588,817 of record NC_083102.1, on the reverse strand, counting down.
GAGGGATTCAAGACATTGGACACCCAGCTAAGCTCCCCACCAACTCTTTCCCGTGCAGCAGCTTCACAATATGAACAGTGCCAATGAACAACAAATCACTGAGGGCTGATTCATGGAAGTTAAGACTCTATCTGCGTGTAAAGTTATCTGAAATGTACTCCCCACAAAATCCTAATAGGCTATTTAAAGTATTTTGATACTGGTTATCCCATCATAGCAAGTTGCTATATTTCTCTTATACCCAAGATAAGTACGAAAATATGGGATAGTTATGGAACACGTATCATTATGAGAAATAAATAGCAACCTTTTGTGCACATGTAGCATTTTCTCCTATCCCAAGTACATTTCATTTACCCTCTCATTTTTCTTTTTTCTTGCAGTACACGGGCCTCTCACCACTGTGGCCTCTCCGTTGCGGAGCACAGGCTCCACACGCGCAGGCTCAGCGGCCATGGCTCCACAGCAGGTGGGATCTTCCCGAACCGGGGCACGAACCTGTGTCCCCTGCATCGGCAGGCGGACTCTCCACCACTGCGCCACCAGGGGCCACCAGGGAAGCCCTACCCTCTCGTTTAAAGAATGTGCCTGGGGTCTTCCCTGGAGGTCCAGTGGTTAAGAATCCGCTCTTCCACTGCAGAGGGCGTGGGTTCGATCCCTGGTTGGGGAACTAAGATCCCGCATGCTGAGAGGTGTGGCCAAAAAAATAAAATACATAAATAATGTGCCTGAAAGACAGGACCATAACCTTAAGAGGAGAACAGATTTTATAAACTGGGCTTTTAAAGAAGTTATGATCCTTTCAGTCACTGGTTCAATGTCTCCTGGCATAGCAGCTGTGCGAGGTATATTCCAGGTGTAAGTACCCATAGCATTCAGTACAGGAACCACACCTTTACAGCAACTGGGTTGGCCAACTGTCCCAGTTTGACTGAGGGGGTTTCCAGGGTGTGGGACTTTCAATTTTAAAACTTGGGTAAACCAAAAGGAGTTGGTCACCCTTACAGGAACAACAGGGTCGATGTGCTGTTATTTCCAAGTTGATTATAAAAACAGAGCTAGCCAGCTTGGCACTTTACTACATGAACTAAAATATGCTGACGTTCCAATCTCAAATTGTGAGTCACAAAAGTAAGACAAAGGCTCACATCAGGAACGGCAAAAGAGGGCTTCCCTGGTGGCGCCGTGGTTAAGAATCTGCCTTCCAGTGCAGGGGACACGGGTTCGAGCCCTGGGCTGGGAAGATCCCATATGCCGTGGAGCAACTAAGCCCATGCGCAACAGCTACTGAGCCTGCGCTCTAGAGCCCGCGAGCTACAACTACTGAGCCCGTATGCCACAACTACTGAAGCCCATGCGCCTAGAGCCCGTGCTCCACAAGAGAAGCCACCGCAATGAGAAGCCCGTGCACCACAACGAAGAGTAGCCCCCGCTTGCCCCAACTAGAGAAAGCCCGTGCGCAGCAACGAAGACCCAATGCAGCCAAAAATAAATAAATAAATAGATAAATATTTAAAATAAATAAAATGACAAAAGATTTGTTGAAACGATGTTGAGATCTGAGCCTATAGCATTCTCTCCTCCCTCAAAGAATTTGTCACTGATCTTCCCAAATCTGTGTCTTAGGCTTTCCTCTGTAAGTGTTTTATTGACGCCATGGTGGATCACATTCTGTTCTAATGAGGCTGCTGGATTCAAGACCATCAACTTGCTCCTCACTGCAGTTCTCAGTTGCACTTCCAATAAATCCATCTGTTTAAATTCACACGTGCCTGCGCACCGTGGCATGAGGGAGACGGCTAAGGCCACCACTCTCAAATGACAAGAGGTGCAAATATCCCCCGAATCTCTGTGCAAATGACACCCCACTCAATGAGCTGTGGCAGAGCCAAACTATCAGCTGGCTTGCCTATTTCAATCCAGAAAAACACTGAACATCTCTTTTTTAAGGAAAGCACAGCATTTAGCAGGGAAGAGGAGACTATTCCAAAGACTGTTAAAGCAAGGTCCCTCTCAGTGGTGGTCTGAAGCTAGCTTGAACTGGCTTGTGAGAGCCCGATGCTAAAATTTTCAAGAATTTTGCAAGCTGTTATTAAACACAGCCACCCTTGAAATTGGCAATGGAAGGAGGTATATTTACACCATGGGATACAGACAATTGACCAATCAGGGCTTTCCTGCTCTTTCTGGAGAGATGGCTGCTAAATATTTACCAGCGCACCACTGCCGTCCTCAGGAGCCTCAAGAGTTTGGAAGGGGACCACAGGACAACAGCAACCTCTAAGTCAAAATGGAGAATGGAAGTGTTATTCTAGAGGTACCAATGCAGTGAGGAAGAACTGGGCTTTGAAAGATAAATAAAAGTTCAATGTGTAGAAAGGAGGAAGGAGGGCATTCTCGAATAGCCTAGGGCTCTGGGAAGCAGTGAGTGGCCAGTGGGGCAGGCACATATTTGGAGGTCAGGAAACAAAGTGCAGGGGAAGCTGACAGGGTAGGGGAGGCTGGTGGAGTGGAGGGCCTTACGTGCCCTGCTTAGGGTTTGGGGCTTTATTCTGTATGTAGTGAGGAGGTCTTCGAGGCTTTTAAGCAGGGGAGTCGCCAGGGCAATCCCCAACCAAGGGCAGTTGTGTGCTTTCCACACAGATGAAGTCACAGCTGCCTCTGTGAAATCTGTGGGTAAATAGTTGTTTTTTTCAGGATGACATCAAATGAGATAATGCAGCAGGTTCTTCGAATGTCTTGTGACTGCTCACAAAGCACCAGATTTTGCAGCACTTAATGTGGAAAGGTCTTATTCTGCCCGTGAGAAATATCTAGAGTGTCCTGGACTCAGGATGACACAGAAACTAAGCTTCTTCCCCAGGACTGCAATTTTCAAAACGTAGCCCGTGGGGAGAATTTGGACATTTTCATGCACCAGAAAGATGCCTTAGGTCCTTGATAAATTGCCTGTTCACTTGAGTCTCTATATTTGTCTACACATTTAAAAGGAAAAGGAAAAGAATATGCACTAACTCTGAGTTCTACTACTCTGCTGACCTTTATAAGTCAAACATGATTTACTGTTTTTGATGAGCACACAACCTTAGACAGGCTTTCAAATTGTGGCGTTTAGAATTCTAAAATACTGTCAAATCTTTTAAAGAGCAACTGCAATAAATTCGAAAACGTCATCACGGCACTCTTGTCTTGATTCACTGCGGGTGCATGCTGGGGACTTGGAGTTTCAGCTCCTTAAAAATGTGAAGCCTGTAATGTCCGATGAATAAGACATTCACATCAACACAATTGGTTTCCTCCTGGTATAAAACCATTAAAGTGCCAACAGCTCAGTGGTTTGGTGGCAGAGCAAAGAACAGTGGTTGCAAGCCTGGGGTCCATCTCTCACTTCCACTGGCAACAGAGCTGGAGAATGCAGTGACAGGAGCCAGCACACACCAGGCTCATGGGATTAAGGGATGCTTCACGCTTTTTTAACGTCCGTTTGTGGACGACTGAAACAAAAGCATGGAGTTAAGTGAATCGAGCTCTTACTGTGAGAGACAATGCAATACCCTGTCGCCTTGCCCCAAATCAGAATCCCACCCACAATGTGGTGAGTTGGGAACTGACATCTTCTCTTCCACACCTGTGAGTGGAAGCACATCCCAGAAAGATCTGATTTCCTCTTCACACAGATGCTAAAGAAAAAAGTTATGTCTTGTCTGGGTTTATGCTGTTTGTTTTCCAGTCTGTTGGCATTAAAATTGCACCCTAAGCACCTATCACGTCTCATGATGCTCTGTTAAGTCCTTTTCAAAAGATCTGACTTTGAACACGGGGGTCATTAGAAAGAAAGAAGAAAACCCCAAAACAGATCTAGTGACTTAGTTGCTTCATTGTCATGGGGGGAAAAAAATCACCAGTTTTGCTTGAAACATAATAATTAACTATAATGTATACTGCATGAAGTATACAAGTGTGAAAACAAAACAGCTCATCAGCTCCAATAAGCTGCTTGGTTTTGCTCCTTTTGCAACTCTTGGATTCAGTGGCTCGAATGAGCTGTCACCTACAATGAGCCGGGCCTGCGATGCTAAAATGGAAAAACTCTTTTGTTTTTTAATTAGTAACCTCCCAAGTTTTAGTGCCAGAGTTTATATGGTTCTCATGATCAATTATTAAGCACGTTGGTCCAAGCAGGATGTAAAACTACTCATGCCTGGATTAACATGGTAAAGTTAAATCTCATCTCGTTTAGTACTCTCTTATTAAGAAAAATTCTAACAGGTTGATTTTTAGAGACTGATATATGCCTGGTAAAATGTAAAGAAGAACACTGCACCTCTTTCTTTCACTCGCTGGGGTGTAGTGTGTTAAGCCTGTCTACATTACTAGAGATGGGTGATTCAGATAAGATGTATCTGAAGCAGACAGGTAGAGGAAAATTACTAAGATTCATGGTGTGCAATCAAGCAAAGAAACAGACTAGAAAATAATTGAAGGCAAGAAGAGCTTTGTGTTAGAACAAGCTCCAAATAAAACTATGCAAACCCTACCAAATCTGGGGAAAATATGCAATCATGGTCACTGTTCAGAGGGCTGTCTTGCTAAGCACACAGATACATCACAGTAATTCCTCTTGACCATAAATTCTCTGCACTTGAAATTTGAACATTTGTAGATTTACTTCTGTGTACTAAAGAATTACCTCTAAATTGAATCAATAAATATCAAAGTTATAAAATCAACTTCCATTCATTTCTTTCGATCCTTATTCTGTCTTCTGTATCATATACAGTTGTATGCACTCTAAATATTATGATTATATATTTTTCCAACATTTTATTAAACTTTTCAAGTATACAGTAAAACAAAAGAATTGTACAGCGAACATCCATATACCCGCTACAAAGATTCTACAATTAACATTTTGATGTGTTTGCTTTGTAACATAGCTATTCATCTGCCTATGCTTCTATTCATCCATTAATCAATCCTATTATTTTGATGCTTTCAAAGTAAGTTGCTGATATCAGTATACTTCACCCCTAAATATACATATTGTTAATTTGAGTGCAATATGTATTTATGGTGTTCAGGTAAATTTTACTTACAGTAAAATGTACACATTTTGCATACATTATTTAATGTTTTTAATGGTACTGCATAGGAACTGTTGCATTGCTATGTAATGGAGAGATCAGTTTTAAGTCAGAATCTGAGATTATGATTTTTCTTACGAAAAAAATTTCTTTAATGTCCTCCCTATTTTTCTACTCTTACCAACTCCTCAGTGGACAAAACACTGATAAATACAACTGCCAACAAGAGAACAGACACAGAGCACTCAGATTATGATCATTCTTAAACCGAGTCACTGCCAAATCTGAGAACCAGATGAACACCAAGGAGTCCTCTCCAGAAAACTCCATCTACACATATAACTACAGGCAGCTTTTTTCATACAATTTCAGTTGGCTCACAGATCTTCTGCATTCCATTCATAGACCCATGGACCGCAGGTTAAGAACCTCAGGATTGGAGAGTCAGAATGCTGAAGCATTAAGCAGCATTTCCATCATCTAGCCACAATTCTAGAGCATACTGCAGAGGAAATAACCTTCCCTGAAAGTTAAGTCCTTGAAGGTAATTCCTTTTGAACAAGGGACACAGACTATGGACACTCCTGTTAAGAGTGGTTAGAGGCTTATGTGATTTCCTACACCCTCCCTAGATGACAAGAATACAACCAACCAAACAAAAACAAAATAAAAATGTCACCTAGTCCACGCATCATGTTTCATCAAGAGAGGTAGAACCTAGCCCACTCTATTTGATGAAGGCAACAGCCAACAGGAGAAGCACAAATGGGCATTCTTTAGATCCCTAAGTAGGGATCTAAAGAGATGACCTTCAGAGTCTCTTCTCACAGCTTTGCCAATGATGCCGAACTCTTATCTTCCCTATTGAGGTAAAAACAATATCAGCCAAGATTTTGCAATTGTTCTTAATATGGCCACTCATATTTTCCCCCTCAGAAAGGGTCACAGACAACTCATTTGAGCAGCTGAGGAGGATTTATTATGCCTCTGGTCCCCGCAGCAACCTTCAAGGCAGCATTTCATCTTATGGATGAGAAAGCTGAAGCTCAGAAACATGTGTTGGAAAAGTACATCCCACTCCAACCCTCTGGACAAACCTTTGTCTCTCTTGTCAATACCAGTGTTTCTTCTTAAGATCAGAAAACGAACTCATGGTCTTTTATATCTGCACTTCACAGGCTGATCTGGCTTCTATGGCCTCACTTTGGTTCTGTCATTTCAGAGTTGTGGCATTCCAGGACTTGGCCTGGAAGCTTGGCATTCTGATGATTCTTGCTCACTTTCATCTCTCTGGTTAAACCTTATTTACACTTGTACCCTGCTTATCTCAGGCACATGAATAACTTGTGCCTTCCTTGCCATTGCTAGGGGACAGCAACCTCTGGCTGCACGGTGTCTCTCTGTGACCTGCCTTGGTAGCACTGAGACCCCAAGGACTGCAAATCTTTAGGGGCCAGTTAAGAAGAGAAAAGGAAAATGTGGAGCCAGGGATGAATCACGATTCCTCAGTCTTATTCCAATCAGCACATGGTTGCCATAGCAACCACACCTAACCGTCCCTCTACCTTGCTCCTCCCACGGATCTGCGTGCTGGTTTGGGTGATCAAGGGAATCTGCACAGAATTGCTTCAGTTCTCTGATCCACATAATTTTACTTTTATACAGCTTAATTTTATAAAATTTATTCCTTTGAGCATAAGATAAAGAGACTGTTTCAAAAAAAAAAACAACACATTTTTTTGACCACGGTTTTCCACTGATTAAATGCAACAAGACCATTCCCCATTTCCTTTTTTGAAGCTTCGCATTTCCTCTTCCCTCATGCACCCTTCCCTCAGTGCACTCACACACACGAAAATACACACCCACACCGTCCGATGCCTGGTGGTGATATTTTTGAAGGAATATTCTGACCAGAGAAATTCTAAACATATAGATACGGGATCCTAACCCTCTTATAGATTTGTAACCCTTCTACAATTAAGCCAAAGTAGAGGAATTTTAGGAAAAACTGGACTTGGAATAATGAAATCTAAACTATTTCCACTTATGTTGACATGCCTTCCTTATACACAATAAGGGAGACTTCTTCCTTTACTTTAAAGCACCAAGAAAATAGGATGCTCTTCAGAGGTTCTGAGGGGATAGAAAAAAAACCTTGCTGTGACTGTTTTAGTGGCTTGTGAAGCCTGGTGGCCATGGTGTTGCCACCCCTGGATTGGGTAGTGATCTTCCATGATAAAGAGCCCCCAGGAGCTGTGCAAAGGCCAAAACAAGAACACAACGCTAACAGTGAGACCAGATAGTAGAGGCAATACCAGGAACTGAGCTCAAAGGTGGAGTGAAGTGGCTTTGAGGTCTTCTGTGTGAGGCAGGCATCCTACATCTAATGATATATGGAGGGGATTGAGGAAGAGTTCACCTAGGCTGCAGTTTGCAACCCTCTGCAGATCTAGAAGCGTGGGGCTCAGTCTCTAGTCACACGAGACCCAGCTTGCTTCACTTTGATGCTGTCCCTTCCCTCACTTTCTTTTCTTGTTGAATTCCTCACCCTATGTTCCTTTCCACCATGCCTGACTCCCACACAAGGCTCCCATTTTTGTCCCCAGACTTGTTTTCCTTCCTTGGAAATCTTTCTTGAATACCTTTGGGATCAAAGAAAATAACAAGGAATGACTTTTCACCCTTCCCTTGAAATGCTTTACATTATCTCTAATGTTTGCAAACATTAGTGGTCATTAGTGCTCTTCACTAAGTTCCAGCTCTCTGTCTTCTGGATCCTGGGTGGAATGCCCTTTACGTCTCCCTTGGAAGTTAGGCATGGCCATTCCACCTGCTCGGACCAACGAGATGTACATATCCATGTGGTTGCCTTAAGGGCCAGTATTCCTCTTGCCAGGTCTCTTCCCCCTGCCAAGGTGGCTGAGGAAGACTGTATAGAGATGCAGCCTCTGTTACCCTGCATCCCTGAGCAGAGCCTCTCATGACTCATATGGACAGACCATGTCAACAAGAAATAAACGTTTGTTATATTAAGCCACAGCAAAACTTAGTCCATCCTGAATGACACAATGCTTATCATGTCTAGTTTGGATTACAAGTCTCTACTCTTCAAAACAATCCTAGTGAGGTAGTTGGGTTTGCCATTCCTTATTCCAATGAGGAAAATGAGGGGTAGAGAATACACATAATTTACTTAAGGACTCACAGCTAGTAAGTGGCAAAGCTGGAACCTGTACCAGATTTTATTACTCCAAATCCCATACTCTTTCTACTGTATTGTAACGGTAGTAACTCTTAAATGATGTGGGCAGGAGAGAAGACTCAATTCTGAAAAGCAATAGAACAGAATTTGATAAGGTAAAGAGAAGAATACCACAAGCCATACAAGAAAATCCATGCTTTTATATTAAAAAATGAATAGTAGTACGGGATACGTCTGTCAAGCTTTACAGTATTCTATTTTTGCTTGTATTTCTTCCTGCTAGCAATAGGAAAGTTGCCAGATACCTGGTGCAAAAATTGGAATTCTCATATGAATATCACTCTCAGGTTGGGTAACTTGAATTTCACATAATTTGAATCTGAGTAAAATTTAAGTAATGGTATTCTTTGAAATTATAAGCATGAAATGTTATGTATATCAAAAAGCATCTGGAAAGATAATATACCAGCTATTAATAGTGGCTACCTCTGGAAGGAGATCAAGATCTTCTGCAGGTTGGGAAATTTAAAGTTTTACTAGATATTCCTTTGTGTTATTTGAATACTTTCCAATAAGAAAGTTTTATTATTGAAATTTAATTATTGGAATAAATAACTTACTATTTGTATAATGAACATACACACAATGTGATGCATAACTGCTGCATAACTGTGAGTTCGTGAGATGGTTAGTATTTGGCAACTGCAATGAAAAACTAAACTTGCTCAGCACTGTTTAAAGCCTTGCTAAATATACTTGTGTTTAAGAGAAAATTGTTCAGAAAAGGAAGGAAGAAGTAAAGTATATTTCCTGCTTCACATTCTATATCGAAATTGAATTATTTTGATTTTTTTGGGTAATATCTTTTCAATGCATTAATAATGAAGTGAAATGATAAAGAGGAAACAGAGAGCTACGATATCTAAATAGAAAATAATCACGAATGTCAAATGTTGCTCAACCACTTTAACTACAAACACATAAGACACATGTATGAAGAAAAAATCAAATAGGTACACACTTTTAGGCACTAAAATTTGGTTATTACTAAATTAAAGATAAACCCTTCAAATTTAAAATGCTTTAATTTTATCCTCTTATTTACAGAAAGGAAACAAGGTTTGAATCTCTTATTTTCTTATTTCTAAATTGATCAACAATTATACAACATGTGGATAAACTTGTTCCACAGTCACATCTGATTTTAAGGTATGATATAATGTTGACAATAAGGCAATGGAATTACCTTCTTCATCCAATGACTATTTTTTTTTACAATCATATTTTATACTGAGCACTGAGACAAAAGATTTGGACTTGGTAATTTTTATCTAAAATTTTAACTACAGATTTTGAAAATCTTACTCTAAACATAACAGCAGCATGTTTCTTATGATTATTTGTCTATCATCTGATTATCTTATATATATCTAAGCTACCTATTTATCTATCTGCACACACACTACACCTTGGTCCTGAGCGTCTAGCTCTTAGCTGGTGAATTCAGAATCCAAGGGGAGAAACTGACAACTGATTACAACTCTATCCCCAGATAGATATTCCACTACCACGGAGGGCTCTGTTTCGTCTGGATAGTGGTTCCAATTGCTTAGTGTGGGAGGGGATAAACAATATATTCCCTCTACTACTTCTTTCCTCTCAATTCCATTGAGGGTTGATCAACACTTGCATTTTGTCTCACTGTTTGTTCATCAGTAATAAAGGGTATGAGTTAAAGTACATGAGGAATGTTTAAGTGATATTCCTAAAAATATTTATTTAACTACTGGAAATCAAATTTCTTTTTGAAAAGAATTACAATGAATCACAGAATAAGTCTCAGCACTCAGGGATTACTCAATAGACACTGGTTCCCTCACTCTTCCTGATTTGAAAATTATTACCATCCTCAACAAATGAAAGTAATACTTCATAGTAAAAAGGAAGAAAATTACCAGATTAATGGGGAAGGGAACATTACCTTGTTCAGAAATATGTTTGGAAGAAGTTACTGACCATCTGTCCTAAGAGATTTCCACGTACTCCCTGTGATACTTGCCCTCACTAAAGTATGGATGTAAACCTAATGCTGAAGTGGTTGTTTATTGATTCTCATGTGTTTTGACTACAATATGAAAAAGAGAGGGATGTCTTAATTGTGGCAAAGAGCTTACCAGAGTACTTAACTATATATACATATTTTTTTTTGACGTAATACATATATTTATTTATTTATTTATTTTTTAGGCTTTTTATTGTCCAATCCCTGGCCTGAATTGTAATATCCTTCTTTTTTTTTAACATCTTTATTGGAGTATAATTGCTTTACAATGGTATGTTAGTTTCAGCTTCACAACAAAATGAATCAGTTATATATACACATATATTCCCATATCTCTTCCCGCTTGCGTCTCCCTCCCTCCCACCCTCCCTATCCCACCCCTCCAGGCGGTCACAAAGCACCGAGCTGATCTCCCTGTGCTACGCGGCTGCTTCCCACTAGCTACCTACCTTACGTTTGGTAGTGTATATATGTCCATGCCTCTTTATCGCTTTGTCACAGTTTACCCTTCCCCCTCCCCATAGCCTCAAGTCCATTCTCTAGTAAGTCTGTGTCTTTATTCCTGTTTCACCCCTAGGTTTTTCATGACATTTCTTTTTTTAAAATTCCATATATATGTGTTAGCATACAGTATTTGTCTCTCTCTTTCTGACTTACTTCACTCTGTATGACAGACTCTAGGTCTATCCACCTCATTACAAATAGCTCAATTTCGTCTCTTTTTATGGCTGAGTAATATTCCATTGTATATATGTGCCACATCTTCTTTATCCATTCATCCGATGATGGACACTTAGGTTGTTTCCATCTCTGGGCTATTGTAAATAGAGCTGCAATGAACATTTTGGTACATGACTCTTTTTGAATTATGGTTTTCTCAGGGTATATGCCCAGTAGTGGGATTGCTGGGTCATATGGTAGTTCTATTTGTAGCTTTTTAAGGAACCTCCATACTGTTCTCCACAGTGGCTGTATCAATTTACATTCCCACCAACAGTGTAAGAGGGTTCCCTTTTCTCCACACCCTCTCCAGCATTTATTGTTTCTAGATTTTTTGATGATGGCCATTCTGACTGGTGTGAGATGATATCTCATTGTAGTTTTGATTTGCATTTCTCTCATGATTAATGATGTTGAGCATTCTTTCATGTGTTTGTTGGCAGACTGTATATCTTCTTTGGAGAAATGTCTATTTAGGTCTTCTGCCCATCTTTGGATTGGGTTTTTTGGTTTTTTGTTATTGAGCTGCATGAGCTGCTTATAAATTTTGGAGATTAATCCTTTGTCAGTTGCTTCATTTGCAAATATTTTCTCCCATTCTGAGGGTTGTCTCTTTTGGTCTTCTTTATGGTTTCCTTTGCTGCACAAAAGCTTTTAAGTTTCATTAGGTCCCATTTGTTTACTTTTGTTTTTATTTCCATTTCTCTAGGAGGTGGGTCAAAAAGGACCTTGCTGTGATTTATGTCATAGAGTGTTCTGCCTATGTTTTCCTCTAAGAGTTTGATAGTTTCTGGCCTTACATTTAGGTCTTTAATCCATTTTGAGCTTATTTTTGTGTATGGTGTTAGGGAGTGATCTAATCTCATACTTTTACATGTAGCTGTCCAGTTTTCCCAGCACCACTTATTGAATAGGCTGTCCTTTCTCCACTGTACATTTATATATACATATTTTTGTTTGTTTGTTTGTTTTTTGTGGTACACGGGCCTCTCACTGTTGTGGCCTCTCCTGTTGCGGAGCACAGGCTCCGGACGCACAGGCTCAGCGGCCATGGCTCACGGGCCCAGCTGCTCCGCGGCATGTGGGATCTTCCCGGACCGGGACACAAACCCGTGTCCCCTGCATCGGCAGACGGCCTCTAAACCACTGCGCCACCAGGGAAGCCCAGATCTGGATTTTAGTATGAGGTAGGCACACCAGCTTTTGACTCTAAGGTTTCCCTTCCTCTGGTCTTGACTTGGCTCCCTTTGGACAACTTCCCTGGTCCCTCTAGACAAAATTGTCAGCCTGATTCCTCAGGTGGAATCAGCACTTTCCTCTTTGAACTTAACCAGCGCACTATACAACCCCTGAAGGAACCTTGATCATATCATATTATGTTGTTTCCTTACATATTTCCACCTTTAGACTTTTGGAGCTTCTCACAGAAAGAACCATATCATATTCTTAGGCACTTAGCGCTGTGCCTGGCATATATACAGCAGGTATACAGCACATCAGTATGGAGAAAATGAATAAATGAAACATGGAGACAGCATCCGATCTGAGTAGAGAAGTGGGACTTTGGGGGTAGATTCTAGTAGGATGGAGTCAGATTGTGAAAGGCCTTGAAATCTAAACAGAAGAGGCTAGACTTGTGGTGGAAAGAAATAAAGAGTCCCTTCAGATCTCTGAGAAGGGAAATGACGTGATGAAAACAACATTTCGGACGACTTATTATATGTCACCATTCTGGGTGGAGGGGAACAAGGGGGAACTTGTAGTCACAGCAAGCACTCTATAAATGTTTGCTGTGTGATTGGCTGAGCCCAGAGGATCTCTTACAGGGACACAGGTGTGAGGTGAGAGAATGGAGAAAAGCACAGACATTCAAGATACGGTTCAAGGCAAAGATGGGCAGGCCCTGGAGGCCGATAGGAGATGCAGACGAAAGGAGAGCTAGAGCTCCAGTGAGCAGTGGGACCAAGGATGAGAAGAGAAAAGCTGGGAGGGGAAGCCGACTTGTACGGGGAGAAGAACCCAGCTTCGAATGTACTGCGTTGCAGTGGCTGTGACACAATCCTTGTGCTGTTCCAGTAAGTCCTCCCTCCCACTGTGCACCACACTTGCCCCGGGTTTAGCTTTCTGCCAACAAAAACAAAATTACTCATAAGATTAATGGAAACAATCTGCTGTTTCCTTGCCATAGAGAAGATTTTTCTTAATCACTTTATTTTTTGTCCTTTGAATCATATATCCTGTAGCTTGATTAAATCCCTTAGACGTCACCTAGGCATTAGAGGTTTGCAGCGTGAATCTCCGAGCTGGTGTTTACTTAATTCCTGGAAACAGATCTGCCTTGGAAAGCAGAACTTCAGCTATGGTAATGTGAGGGCATGCTTTCCCTCTCTAGTGCAAAATTTATTCCTCAATATATATTTTTTAAAGACAGCATCTAGTTAAATTCTTTATTCATTTAATTTATTTATTTTTGGCTGCACTGGGTCTTCGTTGCTGCACGTGGGCTTTCTCTAGTTGGGGTGAGCGGGGGCTACTCTTCGTTGTGGTTTGCAGGCTTCTCATTGTGGTGGCTTCTCTTGTTGCAGAGCATGGGCTCTAGGCACTCAGGCTTCAGTAGTTGTGGCACGTGGGCTCAGTACTTGTGGCTCGTGGGCTCTAGAGAGCAGGCTCAGTAGTTGTGGCACAGGGGCTTGGTTGCTCTGCGGCATGTGGGATCTTCCAGGAACAGGGCTCAAACCCGTGTCCCCTGCATTGACAGGCGGATTCCTAACCACTGTGCCACCAGGGAGGCCCAATTCCTCAACATTTTCAAGGAAATGGAATCTGGTTAAAATGTCAGTAAAAACCAAGTCTCCGCAGTCTGGTACTGGCACAAAAACAGAAATACAGATCAATGGAACAGGACAGGAAGCCCAGAGATAAACCCACGCACATATGGTCACTTTATCTTTGATAAAGGCGGTAAGAATATACAGTGGAGAAAAGACAGCCTCTTCAATAAGTGGTGCTGGGAAAACTGGACAGCTACATGTAAAAGAATGAAATTAGAACACTCCCTAACACCATAAACAAAAATAAACTCAAAATGGATTAAAGACCTAAATGTAAAGCCAGACACCATCAAACTCTTAGAGGAAAACATAGGCAGAACACTCTATGACATACATCACAGCAAGATCCTTTTTGACCCACCTCCTAGAGAAATGGAAATAAAAACAAAAATAAACAAATGGGACCTAATGAAAATTAAAAGCTTTTGCACAGCAAAGGAAACCATAAACAAGACAAAAAGACAACCCTCAGAATGGGAGAAAATATTTGCAAATGAAGCAACTGACAAAGGATTAATCTCCAGAATTTACAAGCAGCTCATGTAGCTCAATATCAAAAGACAAACAACCCAATCCAAGAATGGGCAGAAGACCTAAATAGACATTTCTCCAAAGAAGATATACAGATTGCCAACAAACACATGAAAGAATGCTCAACATCATTAATCATTAGAGAAATGCAAATCAAAACTACAATGAGATATCATCTCACACCAGTCAGAATGGCCATCATCAAAAACTCTAGAAACAATAAATGCTGGAGAGGGTGTGGAGAAAAGGGAACCCTCTTACACTGTTGGTGGGAATGTAAATTGATACAGCCACTATGGAGAACAGTATGGAGGTTCCTTCGAAAACTAAAAATAGAACTACCATACAACCAGCAATCCCACTACTGGGCATATACCCTGAGAAAACCGTAAGTCAAAAAGAGTCATGTACCACAAAGTTCACTGCAGCTCTCCTTACAATAGCCAGGACATGGAAGCAACCTAAGTGCCCATCAACAGATGAATGGATAAAGAAGATGGAATATATACAATGGAATATTACTCAGCCATAAAAAGAAACGAAGTTGAGTTATTTGTAGTGAGGTGGATGGACCTAGAGTCTGTCATACAGAGTGAAGTTAGAAAGAGAAAAACAAATACCGTATGCTAACACATATATATGGAATCTAAGGAAAAAAAAAAAAGGTCATGAAGAACCTAGGCACAAGACAGGAATAAAGACGCAGACCTACTAGAGAATGGACTTGAGAATATGGGGAGGGGGAAGGGTAAGCTGGGACAAAGTGAGAGAGTGGCATGGACATGTATACACTACCAAATGTAAAATAGATAGCTAGTGGGAAGCAGCCACATAGCACAGGGAGATGAGCTCGGTGCTTTGTGACCACCTAGAGGGGTGGGATAGGGAGGGTGGGAGGGAGGGAGATGCAGGAGGGAAGAGATACGGGGATATATGTATATGTGTAACTGATTCACTTTGTTATAAAGCAGAAACTAACACACCATTTTAAAGCAATTATACTCCAATAAAGATGTTTAAAAAAAAACCCAAAAAACAAAAAACCAAGTCTCTGGATAATCTCTCAGTGTAAAGTTAGGTTTTCTAATATGAATCTCTTGTATTTGGATAGGTCTTTTCTTAAAAAAAAAAAGTGCCTCGTTCTTTTTCTGTCAAATTGTCATTTAAAGGAGGCATGGCAGGTGGTACAATCCCCATTTGAAAGATATTTTCTGATATAACTGAGACATTAAGGAACTTTCCAGATGACCTAGCTTGTAAGGGCTGGAGCCAGGCCTCGATGGCAAGACAAAGTTCTCTCCACAAGCTCCCTCCCCCTAAACTCCTGAGGGCAAAATGTCAAAATACTTTTCCATCGTTGGAAAAGTTGAGAGAAATATGGGACAGAGGCTCCAGAAAATGGGGCACTAGACCATATATGTAGACCTTGACTCGCCCTCCTTCAGGCAGGTGAGTCTGGAGGCTACAGAGGTCAAGGCCTAAAGTGTATGCCGCATAAGAGCTTCATGGGATGGTTCACTTCTGTCTCCAATCTTTCCTGGCTTGCCAGCAAGGATGGAACCTGTTGCCAGAGAACACCTAATGGAAGTGGATCTGATGAGAGTGAGTGGATGGGTGGCTGGCCCTCTCTTCAGGTACGATTACCTCCGCTCTGACCTCCAAAAATGATCTTAAGGGATGCAGGTTTTCCTGTTTGTCTTAATAGTCTGTTGTCCTGTTCACAGCCCATAGCCTCACACCTAAAACCTAGAGTCACCCCAGGCCCAATGACAACAGCTTTATTACCAAAGGGATCGCCTCATTGTAGAAGTTAAACTGCGCAAAAAGGCAGTTAAACTACCGCACAGTTCTACTTGATCAAGAAAGACAAGACTGTTAACATTTTGCTTATAATTTTACTTCCTTTTTTTCATGCATATATGTGTATACTTCAGTTACTGAAATGGGATTGTACTATGCACAGCTGTTTTGCAACCTGCTGTTTTCACTTAGTGATAGGCATAGACCATACTTAAATATGTCATTAAATATTACTTTAATGACTATTTAATAGCCCTGGCATGGACTGCATTATTATTTAAACTTTTCATCAAAACTAGAAAGTAAACTCCTTGAAGGCAGGAATGATGTGCATTTGTGATGCATTTTGCATCCCCAAGCATCTAGCAAAGATTCTTTCATGATAAATGTTGATGTTAACTCTGAGGTAATCATGTGGCTGTGCTTTTGGTATCTCAGCTGACAGGGGGAATCTGAAAACTGTGGATCCATTAAAAATGATCCTGTTACACATTTAACCCACTGTCCATGAGCTCCTGGTACGTGAGCGCAATAAAAAAATTCAAGGCTAGAAAGTTGTATGTTTAATGACAATGTTGGATGTCATTAATTTCTCAACTGTGTAATTCTAAATCCCAATAAGAACACTGAACTCTTGCCCCAGCTTCTTTCATGCTAGATCAGCAGCAAGGACAGGAATTAATAAAGTTGGGAAAGAGTAGTCATATGCTTACTGAAGAAATCCAGTAAGTTCTGTACCCACTGGAGATTAGCGGGGCCCTTTGGCATAGGCCCAGCTACAGAGATGTGCAAAAGCCCTGGGTCCTTGGTGGCTACTGAGTAGCCTTTGGATAATACTTATTGTTTAGCATAATTAGGAGGAAAGTTATCTCGCCTACTTGTCTATTAATAACACTAAAGTAAAATAATTGTAAAAAACATCCCTTTTAAAGGTATAGGGGATAAACATTCCATACATTTGCTCAGCGTTTCTAGGACTGGAATCCGATCAGTCTAACTGAATAGTCTTCAATGTTTTTTGCTTGACTACTCCATAAATGTTTTTGTTAAACTATGTACTTTTCTGCACATTTTAAAGCTGAAATAGGATATTTTGATCATAAATTTAATAGTAGCAAAGAATGTAATGTTTGGCTTATTGAAAATATTGACATTTTAAAATAAAGATTTTATATCATTCTTTAAACTTGGTCCATTGTAATGTAAATATATTTGATCTCATCGTCCATTTTTAAAAGTACGTGATTATTCTTTAACAGTTGGAAATTTTATATCATACTTTTTTCTCCTTTAGTACTTCCATCCCACTTCCCTAAATAGAATTATATCCTAATATAATACATTCTTATCATGGAATTTATTTATTGTTGTACAATACCCCATAGCATAAATATATACAGTAATTTAAATTTAAAAAATTTCCCAAGACAAATTGGTCAAAGTGCCAAAATACTACAAAATTGAAAATAAGTATTAAACATAAGACTAAACTTTTTATTGGAAATGCATCTCTTAATAAGGTAGATGAGGGTGGCCTCCCTTCTCCCCAAGTTAGTTGATATGTCCCTAGAAGCACAGCATTTATTATTAGAATGAGTCTGGGTGCTTTAATTAGAGGAGGCTTTCTGGGTACCTAAAGTGGGTCCATCGCTTTGTTTGTTACCTGGAGATCTGTACAGCTCACAACAATTCTACGCAGTAAGGTTGGGATGGATGAGAGGATGCTCTCTAAGCAGGGAGTGACTGATCAGATTGGTTTTTTGGAAAGAAAACTCTCTTGGCAGTAAGGAAGATGGATGGCGGTGAGGGACAGCATGGGGAGTAACTAGAGGCAGAGGAACAACTTAGGATGAGGGATAAAGAGGGTCTCAGCTAAGGCTAGAAGACAGTGTGGAGTGTCGAAGAGAAAATGGATTTTAAGATAATATTTAGGAGGGACTGACAGGTCTTGGTCATTCACTCAACATCTGGTTAAGAAACAGGGCACATCATGGAGGATGCTGAACTTTATAGTCTGGGCAACTGTGCTGCTGCTGATATAATTAATGGATAGGAAAGGGAATACAGAATCTTCCTTTGAAGACAGTTCTCACTGTTTCACTCATGTTTGTTTCTACACCACCTAACAGGTATTAATGAATACATGAATAAAACTATCAGTGCATTTGACCTCACTAATTCCAAGTTCTGTAAGATGGTACTTCTAGGCAGGTTTTAAATTTTGTTTTATGATAAAATTTGTGGACTACATATAACTGACCCTTAATAATAAAACAATAATCTAAAATCTAGTCCAGTTGTTGAAAATAATAGTACACATTAAAAAAAACACCTAAATATATTTTTAGAAGACTAAATATATCAAATGAGGCAGTTAAAATTAAGCAGTTTGGCCTAAAATTATACAATGTCAAGAAAGTTGATTCCATGTGTAACACTTTAAAAGAGACTATAGTTTAAAGTGGCATTCTAAAAAAAGATTTTATTAAAAAATGTGTTCTATTTACTTGTAGAAGCATCTTTTAGCTCATATAACAACAGTAGTCATGGTAAATAGAGAGGTAAGGCCTGCTTCAGTTGAAAAACCACTTTAAAAAACAAAAGACTTTTGGGCTTCTCTGGTGGAGCAGTGGTTGAGAGTCCGCCTGCTGATGCAGGGGACACGGGTTCGTGCCCTGGTCTGGGAAGATCCCACGTGCCACGGAGCGGCTAGGCCCGTGAGCCATGGCCGCTGAGCCTGCGCGTCCGGAGCCTGTGCTCCGCAACGGGAGAGGCCACAACAGTGAGAGGCCCGCATACCGCAAAAAAAAACCGAGAAACAAACAAAAAACTATCTTGCTATTTGGATGGTACCAAGGTGTCTAATATTGGAGTCTTTAAACTACGCTTAAAATATTATTTTAAGATTAGCAAGCCTGAAAACTTACAATGTATTTTATCTATTATGCATGCATACACACAAACACAATTTATTTCTGCCATCATCAGAACTAAGGGGTCAATTCTGACACAGTGGAATCACTTACGATACTGAAACAATAAAATACTTAAAAGCAAAATTTTTCTGTCTATGTAAAATTAAAACATAAGTATGTATTTTTTAAAGAGTCCCCAGTCCAGCACTTTGGGAAGAAATATGCCAAAATGAGCATTTATCATTATTTTTAGGCCGATGATGAAATTTGGACTCTGGTCCTTTCTGAATCTGTGAACTCAAAGGGAACAACTTATCATAGCACCACTATTTGACCTCTAAGGAACAGCTCATGTCATCACAGAGCAAAAGTGCTGGCGAACATTTATCTAGATGAAAGACCTCAAGCAGTTAACCTGCTCAGCAGAGGCAATGCAACCAGGCAACAGGATAATGACCTCTATCCAAATGTGGAAGGTACATCAGTTTAATACCCTGACAGCTTGACAAAAGATGATGGCAGCTCAGCAGGAAAACATTAGCCATGATAACACAGGGTACTGTATGTGAAGAGAATGAATTATAAAAGCACAATGCTATTTGGGCCGAGTAGGGATTTTTTTTTTTTTTAACCAACTTTATATTTAGGACAGTAGTCATGCCTAAAAGCTCCTTCCATTTCTTTCTACCTGAAGAATACCCTGATAAAAGTAAAAAGGCAGTGTGGATTAAACTGATAGCTTAAACACAAATCAAGCTTCCCAACAAACCCAGGAGATGCTGCACATCATTTCTGGCATGCTTGTTAATGTCTCAGAGTAGACAAACCTGGGCATTGATGAACTGGCTTAATCCATTTGAAAAAGATAGGTAACTCAAATATGTGTGGATGGGACCAGGCTCACTGTGTCTGTTATTTTGTTTTATTTTTAAAAGGAGAAGGTACTTGGTGCACTTTGGGATGACTTGGATCTTCAGCTGTAAAATTTCCCCACTGCAAATTCAGTTTAAAAAAAGCAATTTAATTTTAGAATAGTAGCATGATCATGCTTGTATGTTTATTCAAGGACCTTTACTCTGCGACAGGGTTTCAGCCTGTGAGGTTTTCTCTACACATGGCAGGCAGCTGTCAGAACCAGTGTGAAGGGTGAAAGGGCAGCCCGGCTGCTCTGTTAAATCACGGGGTTCCATCAACATCTCAGAATTCCTGCCGAGTAGGAGCTGGGAGACCACAGATTAGAGTACACTGGAGTGTGTATATTAGGTCACTCAGTGTCTATCAAAGCGATATCATGCCGGTGAGCCGTACAATAGATTTTACTGTGTTCTGTTCAAAGAAAATGTAAGGAAAGTGGACATGTGTGTAGCAGACCACAGCTGAACACTGAATTCTTCTTGTCTTTAAATGGATGGATTTATTATCCACAAGATGAATAAAGAATAGGGGCACAATCAATAGCTTTGGAAATCATGCAAAGCTGGTGGTTTTATTCAGTTCTTGGAAATGACTGTTGGGCAGATGGAAGATGAGGCAGATAGAGTCTCTGGCCCAGCACAGTCAAGGGGCTGAAATCAAGGCCCAGCACGACCCAGAACTAGGTTATGGTTGTGGCCCTGGACCATGAACTTGTTTTATGATCTTGGATGGTCACTTCACCTCGGTTATACAAAACTTCAGTGTCCTCTTTTGTAAATTTAAAATAATAAGACCTGTCTTGTCTACCTCCCCAAATGGGTCAACAAACAAAATTTCCTAACTGAGAAAAGACTTTTAAAAAGTTGAAAGGAATGCAGCATGATGGTATAATATGTGGTATTTAAGAAATATTTAAGAAATGAAATGTAAGTTTTATTAATGGATATTTTTGGTCTACATATAAAAATAGAAAATACTCCTTCAATGCTTATTGTTCAATTTTTTTCTTTTTTTAATATATATATATATTTAAAATTTTCTTTTTAACAGAGTAAAATGTATGTTCCCCAAGGAATCTTGCAGTCTTTAACAAGGTAATGGATATAATATGGTTAGCACCATGCCTGACAAGTAAAGAGAAATTTTAAAAAGCTTAAACATTTTGTTTAATATTTTACTTCTCAATTATGACTTCTGCAAGGTACTCCTTAAGTGTAATAAGCATACCCCTGAATTTACAGTAATAACAATAGCTGACACTAACAAAATATTTACTATGTGCCAGGCACGTTCTAACCGCTTTATAAGTTAATTTATTTAATTCACATGACCATATATAAAGTGGCCCCAATTATTAGTTTTTAGGCTCAATCACCATCTTACAAAAAATATCAGGCTCTGCATTATGATCTCCTTTTGAGATAAATCTATTTTCTAATCTTGTAAAATGTGAACAAGTCAACTACCTTCTGCAAAACAACTTCATTTTATACCCTATGATATAGATACTACTCTTTCCAAATTTTTTTTTGTAGATGAAAATACTACACCCCAAGAAGTTAAGTGATTTCCAAAGCAACCAAGTATCAGACCCAGGATTCACACCCAAGTAGCCTGGCTCCTACCACACTGTACTTCCTCTTTGCATCAGAGGGGCCCAAAGACCTTGTTACTTGGGGGCAATGTCATGATGCCCACTTGGCCGATTTGGAATCCAAAACTGAGACATCAGGTTGAGACCTAATTAGTCACCCAGAAAATAACTCAAAATGCATCACTGCATTGAGACTGGGTTCACATTCGAGGCACAGCCCTGCTTACATTATAGCAATCGGCTGGGCAGTTAGTCATTTCAGTGTAAATGCAGCAATGGCTGCCAGGTCAAAAGTGCACTTCCCAGGTGAGGGAGGTGAAAAGATACCTAATGGCCTTCTGTCCACATTCATCCAGGTGAACTCCTAACATCTGCCACTCCGAATGCTGAGAAGATACTATGTAATAGGACAAATGTGGGGGGCTTTGTCTTTTCTGTTTTTAAATTAGAAATATTTTTCCTCACTGTTTGGAAATAAGTCCTTGAAGAAAATCTTTAAAAGATGGTAAAGAAATTCTTAGACTGAATTCCATTTTGTTTGTTACTGGCTGACAAAAGACAGTGTGAAATACAAATAGGCATATACAGAGCTGCATATAACAGCTTTGTAGCTTTCCTTTCAATAAATTCAGAGATTGTCTTTGTATCCAGTGACCTTTTAGGGGGAATTTAAAATCAAACTCAAAAGACACAGTATAATTTGTCTATACGAAAGACCCAATTATAATTCTCAGCTTCATCTTTTATGGTTAGTTCTCAAAATTCAGCTTAGGTGGCAAGAAGTGAAAAATACTCCTCTTTTCTGAATAATATCCTCAAGTGAAGTAGGGATCTTGGTGCTTCCTTTCCAGCCCTTATAATGGATGCCTTCTCTGGTGATTCTTTAATGGGCTTCACTGGCAGGCCCACGAGCACAGAGGCTGCCCACCGCTCTAAATTTTAATAACTGATCAATTCAGACGCAGACTGAGCTGTGTCGTTAAGACAGGTTAAAGAAACCAGTGAGTATACTTTATGAACAACAAAAACTGAAATCGAGATGCTTTTACAAACCCATTCACACCTACTCAGAGAACTTACAGATTGAAAGGGAAAATGCCAAATTGCTTAAGTGTGAAAACAGCCCAAATCATTACCTTCTAGGCTGGATCAGCATCTTACCAAAAAATATAAGGCTCTGTATTATGATCCTATTATGGATTATATTCATTTTCTAATCTTGCAAAATGTGAACAATCCAACTGCCTTCTACCAAACAATTTCATTTCATAGATTTTGTCATCAGTAGGGCAGCTATGCACTGCTTTAAAAAAATTAAGAGGCATTTCCAGTTTAGCCTCTTTGCAAGGCCATCCTATTTATTTATAAATTTTATTAATTCTGAAGCCAGTCACTCCTCAATGGTGTATTTATGTTCAACTAGGTCAGGTCCGTTGGGATGATATTTGGTCTTTCAGAGCAGACACACAGAGCCTGTCTGGGCAGCAGGCTCAAGCTACCAAACACACTTCTGTTCCTAAGATTTGACTACATGAATTCGTTAGACTTTTGTGAATAAAAAAATCTATCTATAAATCGAGATTTGCCTTTCATGAGTCTTTCTGCATGAGACGTTCTACACATAAGGCTGTCATTAACACGTGGCTTCCTTATTAGGCAAACAGGCATTTGGCAAACAGTCCATTTGGGATGGCTTGTGGGGCTTGGTGTAGTTACCAGTAAAGGGTACCCACAAATACAAGTAGAGGGAAACACTGAAAACTGTTCTTTCACGTTACATTAGTTTGCTCAAAAAGTACGCACTTGCTGACCAAACCTACAAACCACAGATTTTCAAGCATGTTGCAATAGAATAAAATTTAGTATAGTAAAGACTTAGGTGAGATAAAAAAAAAAATCATGTTTATATTTCCCAAGAATGCTGTGATTAACTAACTTTGAGAATGATTCCTTAGAGAGAATTTAAAAAATAAAAACAATGCAGAGGCATTTGACATTTAAAATGTTCAAATGCACATTAGCATTCTCATTTCTCCTTTTAGAAAAGGGGATGCATGGCTTACTTGGAGAACTATCTGAGCCATCGCCAGTTGATGGGTGAAGATTACAAGCATCTAAGAGGTACACTTTCTTGGTCTTCCTGTTCTCTGATTTTACTCAAGTGGAATGTGATGAATGAACACCATTCCTGTTTGAAACTGTTATTAGCTGGAACTCAGTGATGCCTTATCACAGAATATTAGAGTTGAAAGGGCTTCTGGGGGCCCAAAACTCTATCATTATTTTACATAAAGGGAACCAGAGGCCTCGTAGAGATGAAGTGACATGCTCAAGGTCACAGCTAGTCAGTGACAAGGTTAGATTTACTCCCAAACCCATGTCTTTGGACTCCTAATACGGTGCTCATTCATCCTATCACCTAAATGTGATGAAAGACAGATAAATGACACTGATTCCTTACAGTTTCTATGTCAGCACATGATTATGAGATGTATGCTGTGGACCCTGAGTTTTCTGAGGTTAGAAGAAATGTGCAGCCATCTAAATGTCACAGGCCTGGAAGTAATCACAAGGAAGCCGAATGTTAGTTACTACTGTGCATGATGCTCGCAACGTATCTGTGGTCGGTGGCAATGTATTATTAGAGCTCGGGTTTTTGTTGTGACTGTATGAACCAAGCCGCATAGGGAACGCAGAAGAGTGATCACAAAAATACCTTTCTTTCCCTACTGTCCCTCAAGCAGCAGGGATCAAATAACTGTTTCTCAGCTGTCTGTCTCTTAAACAAAAAATACCTCCTTCACTCTACATGTATCTGTGGCAAGTTGGTGTTTGCTTCCTTTTCTCTGTTCTGTTCTATTTTTTTAGACCCCAACCTTGGATCACCAGGGGATACTGGGACTAGAAAGGGCCTGACATGATGTTTTACAAATGTATCTTGGATTCCTTCAGTACATCACAGTTTGTGTTCAATAAAGGCAGGCAGTGTAGAGCAGGCAGGCAAAAAAAATGGTCTGCAATTGGATATTAAGCTTGCAGAATCATTAGCCGCCAATCTGGATACCTGAAGGGCTTTCCACTCAAGAGTATGGCAGTTTCCATCTATATTTTGGGCGGCTGCTATGCTGCTATGCCAACACTGC
Organism: Lagenorhynchus albirostris; assembly: GCF_949774975.1. Classification (NCBI taxonomy): domain Eukaryota; kingdom Metazoa; phylum Chordata; class Mammalia; order Artiodactyla; family Delphinidae; genus Lagenorhynchus; species Lagenorhynchus albirostris. The sequence continues at coordinate 54,564,017 of NC_083102.1, read as the reverse complement.
AATGATGGTGTGTTTCATTCATTGGCAACACGGCCAAGTCTTTCTACATTTATCCAGGAAATCACAGAGCTAGATGAGGTGTGGAGGAGCCATCTTTAATCCACTCTTAACTGCACACACATTCCCCAATTCCTTTATATGAACTCTGACCTGGCCACTTACTGGCCGGATATGTTTTTTAATATTACTTTGCCCCAGTAGCCTCATGTAAAAAATGGGTATAGATAATAATAGTAGCTCTTTCTTATGGGTTGTTCTGAGGATTTCATGAGTAGTTATAAGTGCAAGACTTACATAGGATCTGGCATACCAGCACTATATAAATATTAGTTATTATAATTATTATTTCCATTCCACAAAGTTAAGACTTCCTCCTAGTTTTGGACCTCAGCTGGCTGTAATTACTTTTATATCAGTGAAGGAATGGCTTGTGAAACTAATGAACATCATATGGCTCTACCATAATTGGTTCAACCATTCACCTATTATTCGATATTTAGTGAGTTTCCAAAGTTCTGCTATGCAGATAATGCTGTATGTCATCTGCCATTTCTAGAAATCTATCCTTACAGCTTCCCTGTGAGGTAGTGTTTAATATTGCCATTTCCCAAGTGGGGAAACAAAGACTTAGACAATATAAATACGATATGCTCACACAACTAGTTAAGTGTTATATGCAAGACTCAAGCCCATGATTTGGATCCCAAAGCCTGAATCTATTCCCTACACAATGGATACAATAACAACAAGTTTGTGCACCTAAAGTTGCAAACTCCATTTATCTAAAATTTTTCTTACAGTGTGGACCATCTAATTCTTCAACAATTCAGAATAACTGCCGTGTTATTTTCCCCTTGGGCCCAAACTCCTCAATTTAAAACCCTTCACCTGCTGTTAAAAATGGTTACACTGCAACCCCCCCAGCAGCTTCACAAAGCACTGCACTGGCTTCTAAAGGACCCGGACACATCCTTGCACCAATTCAGTCCAGACTGCCTGGGCCAGCAAGACACAGAGTGGACATGAAGAGCAATTTCAGGGGCCCAAGGAGACAACATAATTACATTTCAGCAGGAAGATCTTCTTTGCTGCTTTCACCTGCTACAGACTTATTGTACAACACATTTCATAAAATGTGACTAAACACCTTGTTGGTCAGGGGTGAAATTCCTGTCCTCACTACTGTGAGCACTGGGAATGAAGCACACAGGTGCTACTTTTCGGATGTGTCCACTTTCTTGGTCTTCCTGCTCTCTGATTTTACTCAGTGGAATCTGATGAACACCATTCCTGTCTGAAACTGTTATTTGCCACTGATGCCTTAACACAGAACACTAGAGTTGAAAGGCTTCTGCGGGCCCAAAACTCTATCACTATTCTACAGAAAGGGAACCAGAGGCCTCATAGAGATGAAGTGACATGCTCAAGGTCACAGCTAGCTGGTGACAAGGTTAAATTTACTCCCAAACCCACGTCTTTGGACTCCTAACATGGTGCTCATTTACCCTATCACCTTAAATGTGATGGAAGACAGATAAATAACACCGATTCCTTACAGTTTCTGTGTCAGCACATGATTATGAGATGTATGTCCTCAACTCTGTATCTGTTGATACAGATAAATTTGTTTTTTGGAAGACAGAGATGATAATTGAGGGACAATGATGTAGGTATAATAAATGCACACCCTGTATGTACATTTCCTAGAGAAAGGGGTCTAGAGATGGCTTTGGCAACACCACCATCCCAGCTGAGGCTGTCCTCTCTGACTGCATGTCCCTTCTCTAAGGGACCTATGACCATAATAACAGCTAAAATTTATCGATCGCTTACTATGTGCCTAACACTATTCTAAGAACTTTATGTATATTGACTCCATTTAATCCTCCCAACAACCCTATGAGGTAGATACAATTATTATTATTATCATTATTTTCTCCATTTTATACATGAGGAACCAGAGGTGTAGAGAGGGTAAGTATCTTCTCCCAGTTAGAGTCAGTAAGTGGTAAGGCTGTGATTTGACCCTCTGATCCTGGGGCCTTTGCTCTTTGTCACTACCCTATGCCTATAGGTGTCCTTGGTCCTTGGCTCCCTTGCCCTCTGCCCTCCCAGCCCAGTTCACAGCAGTCCATTTGTCCTCAATGGGGACCTTCACAGGGCCACCCTCAAGCCTGTACTCCCCAGTCTCCTGCCTCCTACTTCTTCCCTCCCTTTTCAAAGTCTCTCTACCTGTTCCATGAAGCTTTCCCCAGGAATGCAGAGGTATCACTGAAACAACCACACACAAAAAAATCACTTCCCTTCAACACAAGGCTTAAATGATTACTAGAAATACACAGAGAATAGTTAATATAAAAATGAAAAAGTACTCATCAATACAAATACATATTTTTAGAGAAATCAGTGCTTAAGGAGACTGTTGCACCCAGTGCAATTTCTTGTACATATAAGAGGCGATAAATAAATACATATTGAGTGACTGAATGAATGAAGTTAACTTGGGACTATGGAATTTCAACAGAGGCTTTTGAAAACTGACACTTGGATGTTTTTGTTGGATTGCTTTAAGAAGATGCTCTTCTGCAAGAAAGACCATTTTGTCAGAATATGTACAATCTAATGTTGTCACGTGTTATAAAGTCCTCCGTTGAGGGTTTTCGAACAAGTCTGTTATGCTAATGCCACACGCCTACCAAAGAAGGCAGTGACTGTTCTCTTTCATGTGCCTCTTTCACAAGTTTTTTAAAAATAACAAACATTTGCGATACCAAGAGAAAAGTTAATCTTTCTTAAGTATCAAGGTTGGAGAAGGGAGAATAGCTAATTTGCTTTGTCGACTTCTGTGGAGATTTTATTACTTCAGTGTTTTATAAAAAAATGTACTTACATTTCATGTTGTCGTGCCATTTTATGAGCTGTTAATAGAAATTACTGACTCACAAATTGAAGGAAAAACTAAGACTAATATTTTATTTATTATGTTCTAGCCAAGTGCTGAACGCCAAGAAGAATTTAGCAGTATCTACAGCTTTGTTGTTTTAATATTCAGCTTAACTGTTTATTTTGTAATCACATCTTAGATTTAAAAAGCCATTTTAGGCTCATTTGGTTTTATTTATTAAATAGAAGTTGTCTTGCTCAAACTCTTTTGAAACAGTAAAGGTAAGGATTTATTAACAGGAGTATAATTAAAATAATGAAGAGGTTGAGTGACTCAATTGTAAAAGCATGATTTTGGTACCTTCACTCCATAGCTGTTTCAGGATTAGCCTATCACAGAAACAGCTTGTGCTGTTACCTAGAATCAAAATATAAACTCATTCCTCACTCAGCTCTGGTATTAAAGAAAAATGCACTGCTCTGAGCAAGAAAACTTGCATTTCAGGAACCTCACCAGTCAGGTTTTTCTCAGGAAATACGGTAACTTATACAGTGAATGTCTTGATTTCTAAAAGAAGTGAATTCAGTTTTTCAGTTTTACCTTCCACTCTTTCGAAGAAACCCACCCCTTAGCTACCTGCCTGTGCTGCCCTCAAAGCACACCCTGGCCATCCCACCACTGATCCTATGTCTGCAGCTCCTGGCTGAATCCTCTCTGTCCACCCATCCACTTTTTTTTTTTTACATCTTTATTGGAGTATAATTACTTTACAATGGTGTGTTAGTTTCTGCTGTATAATAAAGTGAATCAGCTATACATATACATATGTTCCCATATCTCTTCCCTCTTGCGTCTCTCTCCCACCCTCCCTATCCCACCCCTCTAGGTGGTCACAAAGCACCGAGCTGATCTCCCTGTGCTATGCAGCTGCTTCCCGCTAGCTATTTTCCATTTGGTAGTACAATAGCCTGGACTTACATATACCACCACCCACTTTTAACCCACAGTATCCATAATCCTGCCGACTCGTCCAGATCAAATTCCACCTCCATTATGAGCCTCCCAAGCCAGAGGCAGTGTTTCCCTGCTGAAAATATAGACACTGATTGTTCGTATGTCTTCATGTTACTTTTTTTGAATTGTCTTTCCGTGGTTTACGTGGGTCTCCATATCTCTGTCCCCAACTAGACTGTTAACTCCTGGAGACTGGGGATTCTGGAGACAGTCAATAATTTATTTTATCTTTTGTATCATATATACATTTATGAGTTGCCCTCAATCACATGACAAATGAACTGTGGCATAAGTGTATCATGCTTATGATAGGATTATGAAATAAAGAAGTGTGGGTATGTTATGTATGGCTTATAAAAGCAATTGCATTATTGTGTAGTGATACCTTCTACTCTGTAAAATCCATAGCATCTCTGTACCTAAGTGGAGTTGATAAATATAATAATGGAAATGAAAAAAGGAAATACCAAGAGTGGAATATAGTAAAAGGAGTTTGAAATAGACAAAGAAAATCTTTAAAAATATATACCGTGTATAGTGAAGATGTGATTACCTATAAACCCGGACAAATAAAATCAATAGATAATGAGAAGCTAAATGCAGGCTATAGGGTTCCATCACCTGTTAAACTAAACATTTTCATACAAGTATTTATAGGCCACAAGTTGATTATTTGGATTTATTCCCACTGCCTGTCATAGCACAACCTTTATATGTATAACACCCACATGGTGGCTGAGGACATTTCTGTCCTTTAAGTCTGAGTAGAACAGGTAGGGACCCTGCCAATTTCTCAAGCCATGGGAGTCCACAGCCTTCAAGATTTCTGAAAACTCCAGGGATGTGGGTGATACTTATGCTTTCAAGGCCCGGGGTCTGGCACGCTCCCCACCTACTAGGACACACGCACTGAAATGCACGCTGAAACTCAGCTCGAGACAGATGCCCTTAGTGGAGTTTGTTGAACATTTGAGGAAGGCAGGGTCAAGAGCACATGGCCTTATACCAGCCAGATGGCTCCTTCCTCCTATTATCTTCTGCTTTTTTCCCTTTTCATTCTCTCTGTCCTGGATAAAGTCATTCAGATTTTCTAGAGGAAATCTTGGCCCCATCTCAGTTCCCCAACCTAAATGGATTTCATCTAAATGTAATCTCTATAATCATTATTTCTTCAGACAAAAGTAGTATCCTTCTTGAGACTAATTCTGATCCCAGCTGGTTAAATACTGTAAAAATGTCTTCCCATTACACTCATGCATTAAACAAAAAAAAAAAACAAAAAGCAAACAAAAAAACAGTACGTGGTCAAAAAACTGGAAACTAGAGGAAAGCCAGGAGCTCATCTGACCTACTGCTCTGCCTCTACAGCTCCCTCACTACCCGTGACTGAAGCTGCAAGTGTCCTATAAACACCACCATGGGCATATTCCACACTCCACAACAAGCTGCCCTGGGAAACTTCTGTTCCAGGCTGGCAACCCCAGTATCAATCCCACTGCCTGTCTCTGGATTCTTCCCTTTTTCCATAATACTCTGAATTCTGATGCACAGACTTATGCCCAGTTTTGTTTCCTTTTCTCTCTTCTTGAGACCACCATGATCTTCCACCCATGGGCCAGTTTCATTCTCTTTGCTCTCAGCACAGCCTCAGCTCACATCTGTCCAGACAGCAGGCTTGGGACAGTGCTTTAGATGATATGGAATTTGGATAGCTGGCCTATCGGTAATGGGTAATTAGATCTACTTAATAGTTCAGATATCATTTCTGAATGTCCAAGTGTTCATGATCCTCATGATGCTAAGTTATTTATCTCTACAGAATGCTCTCTTTTTCACCACTGAGGCAACAGGCAGGAGGGTTAAGTAAGCGGACCACAGTGTTATCATGCTAAGTCCTTTAGTTAATAAACCAACCTATGGATATGAGCACCAGAAGTACCCCATTCCATACCTTCTAACCACCTTCATTTTTCTTGGCAAAACTGTGTCCACATTTCGTTTTTAATTAGAAAACACAGTATCCTATAGTTATGACACCAAGACAGCATTTTCTCTGTTTCCAGTTAAAGGAAATATAAAGATGCCAGAAAATATCTGCCCAAACTGTGCTGGTTTTCATTAGAAGGGTACTTTTAGAACCTAGTTACTACAATATCAAGTCCGTACTGTTCTAGCACAGAATTGAAGCACAGAATTGAAATAGGTGGGTTTTTTTGTTTTTTCTATCAACAGCACATCCCATTTGCTGGGTATTAAAGAAAATGTTCACAGATATTAAACGTTTTTCTCCTCCTTGGGAAAGGCACATCATTGAAAATGCAACGTAATTTCCATTCTCTTTTGGAGCCCTTGAAGTATAAGAGCATAATTTTTCTGAGTTGCTTCAAGATAACCAGGACATTGAATGCTCCCTCCCCCTGCCCTGATCCCCCCGCTCCCCGCCCCATGACCTGACTACATCAGAACTGGAGAAAGATGTCAACCCTTTGGCCATCAGTTCTTTCCATCTGTCATGTCAGAAGGATCACTCATGCATACATCTGCCCTGGAATGGCCTCTCCTCCTTTTCCAAGGCAATGTTCATTATAATGTAACCTATCGTGGAAAGAACACATTACTTTGCAGACAAAACTACTCAGAGATTACAGAATATCTCATATTTCATTAACATGTAAATTGTGATCAATTCCATATCTCCAATGTAACAAGTCTGGAGTGCCATAGCCTAACTGGGTGTCAAAAACTTCTGTGTTTGGCAAATGGCTATCAAAAGAGAAAAAGAAAGTTTCCTGGGAGCTGTGTAACTCATAATGGCTTTGGAGAAGGATCGTAGCATCACAGATGTTAATTTAAGCACCAGACTAGATGCTTCTGTGGCCACGATGAACCCCAGAGTGGAGAGCCAGAGGTGTCTAATCAAGCATGCTCCTCGCGAGGTGGGACTCCACGCTGGATGACTTTTACATGACAGGGACAGTAGCCTCTACTTACTGTTTGTTCATGATGTGCCAGGAATCACAGGCATTAACGCCCATCTACCTGACCATTCTGCAAGGTCAGCATATGAGAGTATTGAGCACCTTCCAAATACTGGGCCAGTACTGGTCTAAGTGTCTTACATGGATCATCTCTGTCACTTCTCATCACAGCTCTGTGAGATGTGAATGTGATTAGTAGGCTATGCTTCCAAGGCCACAGAGTTTTAGTAAGTGTCAGAACTCAGATGGCTGACTCTGAAACCTGAACTCCTAATGGCCATGGCACAGTGCCCTGATGCTTCTCAGGTAACATGAGGCACTTGACATTGGTCCTCTCTCAACTAATTCTCCAACAGCTTTGTAGGATCAGTGTTACTATGCATACCTGGAAATGAAGAAAACAAGCCTCTGAGAGATTTAGGGACTTGCCCATGGACACAAAGCAAGAAATGACGCTACTGGGATTTGAACCTGGTCTGAGTGAATCTGAAGTACAAGCGAACCCACTGTGTGGCTTCTGACAGTGAGTCTCTTGCTTGTCACGAATAAAAGCTGATCATGGCCAGAGTTTAGGTGCTCATATCCCCAAATCCCACGGGACATGAGATCATTTTTAGTTAGACACTGCCTTTCATACTTACATCTTTTCTTCTTACAGAGAAAACATGAAACGTGTGATTCAGCAAGTTCCTGGATGAACCTTATCCTCCATCCTAATGTGGGCTCAAATTCGAAACTCTCTTTCCACATGTTTCCCTGTTTGAAATGTTTTTGAGCACTTATGGTCCCTAAGTCACGAGGGTAGATATTAATCACTGGAGACATGTAATGCACAAAATATGGAGATAATAGCTGCTTAAAATAAAATATAGGTTGTCTCATCCAAATGAAGGCGATCCAAAAATGGCAAGTCAAACCACTAACATTTCCTTAAATGCTATTTGCATGTTCTCTCGTCTTGTCTACAGCTCTTTCGTGCGTCTGCTCAATGCTCCAAGTGCAGGTCGTGCCAAGAGGCTCGGCATAAACGGTTTCAAATGCACAGAATGTGATGGGAATCTCATTTGAAACCATATGGCCTTTCACAAATGCTCCAAATGGCCACTACTCAAAGGTACAAGATTTAAAAAATAATCCTGCCACCATTAAAAATATATGAATAAATAAATGATGGCAACAACTTCCTTTCCTCTACTGGATTCGTGGACAGGTTGGGGAGTATGAATTGCTTCCGCTCTGTGGCTGATTTTCAGTTCAGATAACTCATCTTTATTCATTTCCTTTCAGTCATGATAAGCCATATTGAGAGCAGCTGTGGGCAGGAGGAAAATAAAAAGGATCTCCTCACTCCCTCCTTCAAATCACTGTCAAACAGCCATTATAAAGAATCCATCTGGGCTCAGTGCTGTGCTGAGCACCCACGAAATAATAGAAAACAGGAGAAAAAACAGTTTAAGTTGACTCTAACAAAGAGATTTAAAAATTACCCAAACACATGTTTTCAGGCAAAATCAAACTCAGAAATGATTTAATGCAAAGTCAGGTAGACCAAGACTAAAGGAAAATTACACTTCAAATTAAATTCAAAACCCAAACAAAACAAAGTGTACTTTAATGCTGACGGGAAACACCAATCAAATGTCTTGTTACTAGGCAGGTAACTAGTAAGGAGTGGTCTGGTAGCCACATCTAGTAAGAGTTACGTATAAAGTTAAAAGGTGGTAAGTGAGTACCAATAAGCTAAGCCTTAAAATAGAAGAAGAATGAAATGATCATGAGAAAACAACTTGCACAAAGTGGAAAGAAATAAGAAATGATTTACATTAGTGACTGAGTTTTTATATCTGAAAAGTCTTTCCAGGTTTACAGCAAAGCAAATGAATTGGGCATCAAAACTCAGTTTCGTTTCGTTTTTAAAAATTTTGGATGAATGATGAATATTTTTTGGATCAGGCTTGGTCTGAATTAGGAAGTAAATGCTTTTAGCATTTTACTTAAAATGATTTCATCTGTTTTAATATATAAACGCAATAGAAATCTTGTTTATAGATCATTCTACTATACTTCAATGACATAAAAATGGCTTCAGTTTCAAAGGGGAGACATGGCAAGTGATTACTGCATAAAATACTCAGTCTTGTTTATTTTATAGCATTTTTGTTCATGCCGTTTTAATGGTTACATGAACCAAATGCTTAGGCAACTGTGCCGAAGATGATTATGAATGAGAAACAAAGATATCTTAGAGGGCAAGCTGGAAGACTAACTGCTTTGCAAGTTTTCATGAAATGTAACTTATAGGGTAAAAAAGAATTCTAAGTAGTGTTTGAAAATGACCAAGAACACATAGTGACTAAAACTCACAGAGAAAGTTTTAAGATGTTAGGAGAAAAACCAACAAAAAGACCATCATAGAACACACCAAGAAAATTCAAACTTTCCTACCTTCAATTTACTAACTAGAATTAGTAATGGTTTTTATTTCCTGTCAATCTCTGAACTCTCTGCCATTTTGACACTGATGAGTACCTGTTCCTTGGTGACAGTTACCCTTCTATGGCGTCCAAAATCTGATTCTCTGTCCACCCCTGCAATGCCATCTTTTCACTCTCCTTGGCTGGGCTGGTCTGTCTTCCTTCCTGCCCACTCTCTCTCTCCACTTACCTCCAGCAGTCCAAGATCCTAAGCTTTGCTCTCTCCTGGGGGCCCTCTCACGTATGTTGACAGGTCGCTTCTGATCATTCCCAAATCAACATATCCTTCCCTCAGTCTCCACACTGTAACTGACAGACACCAGCCTATGTCCCTCTCCCACTGTGTCAACTTCAGTATGGTCATAGCCACCTTACCACTGAGAGATCCACTCCTCCAGGCTTAAAAACTTTGACTCTTCAATTTTTTGAACTTTTTTCTCTCCTTTGGCCAATATAGCCATCAGTCATTGAGTCCTACTGATTTGTCTCTCTCTGTATTTTTCCTCTCAGTACAATGCAGGCTCTCATCACATCATACCTAAGTTATTACCATAATAACATTAACAACAGCTCAGTAATGTCAGCTATTATGTGCCAAGCATTGCTTTAATTGCTTTATATGAATTATCTCATTACACAGGAAGAAATCAAGGCACAGAAGTGAATTTATCTGACTGAGGTCACACAGCAAGCAGAACCAGGATATGAACCAAAGTTCTTCAGCGCTAGATTAAATTGCTCCTCAGAGAATCTCTCATCCAAGCCATGCTGCACACTACAGCCACTTTATTTTTCTCAAATAGTGTTTTAAATGTGACAGTATGTACTAGCAACCTCAATTACCCATACGTGTTGGCTCAAAATTTGAGTAAAAATTTCTGGAATTTTATCCTAAGAAAATAATTAGTAACATATGGAAAGATGTATATATAGGGATCTTCATTACAACATGATTTATAGTAGTTCAAAACTGGAGACAACTTTAATGTTCAATGGTTGACTACAGAGAACTGTGGCACATTCACATGAGGGACTATACACCGTTAACAGTGCCACTGCAGAAGAGTATTTGATGACATGGGAAAATGTTCAAGATTTACTAAGTGGGGGGTCGGGGGGGAAGCAGATTGTAAGTTATATAGAGCCATATAGAGTATGGATCCAATTTTGTTAAAAAAGGAAAAAGCCCAAACCCCAAACCAAAGCAAAACCAAAAAATCCAAAATATACCAAAATGTTAACCAAAATTGTTTCTAAGGTATTGGGACCCTAAGGGAGTTATTTTCATGCTTTTCCAAAATTTTATAATGAATATATATGATACCTTGTTATCAGAGCCCCATCTTACGATAAACGTTATTTTAAAAATAATATTCAAATCCCACTATTTCTGTAGTATCGTTTCCCTGCTCAAGGACGTGAAAATAAATACTTAATGTCTGTTACCCTAGGTTGAAAGTTTCTCTGCCTACAATTGAAGTTCCTTTGTCTAAGGCTTCTTGTTGGTTCTTCAGTCCCAACCTCTGAGTCCTTCTAGGAGACCATAGCCAAATTGATCTCTTCAGTATGCTTCTCTTACCCATCACCCACCAGCTAGCTCCGTGATGGGTAAGGCCGAGCCATAGCACTGCTCTATCACTCACACCTCACTGCTACAGGTGCATCAGTTCCTCCGTTGGATTCTTACAGTATAACTTGGATTTATTTAGAAACATTTGGTACTTCTTTCTAGTTTTACCATGTGTGGAAAATGACACTCAACCTGGCGGCCATACAGTTATTATAAAAAGTCATCATTACCATATACAAGCCAGGCCAGTGCTATTAATAACATTTCCCACATTTATGTGCTGCAGTTTTATTATTTACATGCTGGCCTTAGTTGCTCTTCAGTGTCTCCTACATCACATTGTTCACACTTGGGCTACAACACTTCCCACCTCAATTAAACAGATATATTTACATGTATGTTTCTCTTGCTCAATCGTCAGTTCCTTGAGCTCAGTAATAATATCTAAGTAAGCTTTACAGCTGTGGCACATAGCACATAGTAGTTACTCAATAAATATTTATTGGATGAATTACAGATTAGAGGAAATGAGTGAATCTGTATCTAAGTTGCTTGAGGAAAATCCAGGAAGCAACTTTCACATAACTGATGACCAGAATGCAACACCAAACACCAGAAATGATTAAAATCTCCATGAGTGATACTGTTAAAACTAAAAATATGTCCTATGCCCACTTAGCTTTGCCAGATATCTAAGAGATGCATAAAAGTTAACCTGAAAATGTACCCATCATATTAATTTCTTATATTACATGATTGTTACTACCTAGAGATTTAGTGATAAAATAGGTGAGGGGAGGAGGAAGAGAACAGAAGAATTTCTGCTGGTTGTGAAAATTCCCAAATGGTAACTCTAGTTGCTACTTTCCCCCCACTATATCCTTAATTACTCTTAAGTTGCTATGTATCTGCAGAAACCAAAAGATCATACCACGATTCACAAGACACAATGCTATATGAATAAGTGGTCTAGATGGGGAGCTATAATTTTCTTGTGGGGCTTTGGAGAAGCTGTAACCACATGAGGAAAGTCTGACTGGTTAATATAGCCAGTCAAACCATTGCTTGCATTTAAGAACACTGTAACCCCAAACACACAGACTTGGTTTTATATAATGCATGGGTATAACTCCAATGAGTCTGCACACTGCAAGGATTTTTCCATCTCATGTTGGCCCTAATTTCCATTTCTTTAGAGTACTTCACTTCTCTCTTTGAGCTCTATGGGTCCTAACATTACATCCTAAGTGGGCAAAACTGAGACTCCTCTTTCCATCTTAGCTACGACCATGAAATGTAGATATTTAGCTACCAGTGGATTCCGTCATCCAGCTAAACATGAACCTGAATCAAAGGGAGAATATGCAGAAAGAAAAGGGAAGCATTTTTCCTCTTCACCTGTGAATAATAAACAAAAGTACCCTTTTGGAACCCAATGGGTAACTCCAGGAGAGAAGCCATTCAAACCAGTTTTTATTTAGACTGTGGCAAAAGCATAGCAAACATTATTTAAAATACAACTCCTAAGAAACCAACCAGAGGAATAAAAACCAGGAAATTAAAAAGGTATAGTTTAAAATGAAACCCTATCATAACATAACTCTAGAGTCAGGGAAACTCAGGTCCAGTCCCCCACTTTATAGACTAACCTCATTCCCTCAGGCTTTTCACAGGTGAACTTATGTTTTGCATGAATGAGAGCACGATGAGATCCATAGTTACCTGGATTTGAGTAACAACGAGCCACTGTGAGTATGGCCATTCTGTATGGAGGATATGATGTGCAGTGAATGGACTCTGGGATGAGGATGCTCCCCCTGGACCTGTCACTATGTTAGCAAATCAGACTCACTTTGTAACTGGGAATTTGAGTTCTGTCCCAAATTATCAGCCTGAAGATTGGGGTACGAGCAAGATGGGGGTGAGAATAAGGGCTGAACAGTATAGCAGAAGCAAATGGAGGAGTCTCCACAAGGGAACTCCAGTCTTAAGAACAAATTATGCTTCATGGGATATATGATCCTCAGGACATTCAGGCACTGAATAGGAAATATTAATAATGATACCTGTGTCCTTTAGTGCAGAGCTTTCCACATAAAATAAAAATACTTTATGTATTAATGAGGCAAAAAAATCAAGAAATATGACTCTTGTGTTCATTATAATAAAACCTAATTTGGATGAATGGCCTGAAAGACATATCTGAATCAAAATCTAAGCTGCAACACTCTTTAAATAGATACAATTGTATTATCTTTAAATAAACCAGAAGAGGGCTAAATTTGTCAAGTAGGGGTGTTTCATGGGCTCACCTGGACTTAGCATATTAACAGTAACTTTAACGTGCTTGAAAACAGTTTTCTTAATAGGATAAACACTGTCCTTTGTGTTCCTCTTCAGAACCTTTATTGCCTTAGCAAACTACTTTCCATAGATGGAGGAAAGGCCAAATTCACCAGGCCGTCTGCCTTACCAAAAATTATTATATACTAAAATTTAAATGTCTTAAAAGTTGTATAAATTTAGTAGTTCCATAAGTGTGTGTGTGCACAAACGCACCCACGTAACAAAACTAGCACCTTAGGCCTTTCTAGTTATCTTAGACCAACATGCAAAAAAATCACCAGCTGTCTGAAAAATAATATAAAAAGATTACATTATTTTGCTACAACAGCAAAAGTAAATGGAATGACAAGACTTCACCTAAATAGATAACTCATTAGCTGACCTAATATATTTTAATCTAAAAGGAGACTTGGAAAAGGGAAAATACATTTTTTAAAATGCTTTAAACACAAACTGTCCCCTTGTAAACAACCAGCAATCAGGAGGTCTTACATCCCTGGCATTAGAGGGTTAAGACTCCACTAAATGTCTCTTCCACTTCCTCCCAACCAGAAGGTGTTGTAATTTTTTGGATTTATGAATTGGCCAGGCCAATCAGCATCTTGAACACAACAGACTCTGTCTAGACCTATACCTTACCTGCTGGGAAGAGACAAGTCCCCTCACACCTGGAACCCTGAAGCCCTTTAAGCTGCCTGCTCTGTAACCGTGGCAGCTGGGCCCTACACAGTTCTTCATCTCCTGCTACCAGGGCCTCACTAAATAAAGACTATAGTGCCTCGTTAACCAGCAACTGAGTGTGAAATCACTACATTGCAATTCCCTACTCCCTGAGTCAATCAAAATTTTTTTGCCCATTATAGATCTGGATGCATTGGGTCAATAAAGAGATGGGGAAAAATGGAGTTGAATAAAATGAATGTTTCAGGGCAATGGGAACACACTCAAATGACATATAGTGAAATTAGTTAGTGCATTCATATAAAACAGTTAAGAACTAGCTAACAAGAGACTTCTGTGGTGGCCCAGTGGTAAAGAAAACGCCTTACAATGCAGGGGATAAGGGTTCGATCCCTGGTCAGGGAACTAAGATCCCACATGCCACGGGGTCACTAAGCCCGCGCGCCACAACTACTGAGCTCGTGCGCCTCAACCTGAAAGCCTGCATGCTGCAAACTACAGAGCCCATGCGCTCTGGAGCCTGCACACCACAACTAGAGAGAGAAAACCCGCAGGTCACAACTAGAGAGAAGCCTGTGCACCACAACGAAGAGCCTGCGTGCTGCAACAAAAGATCCCGCACATCTCAACAAAGACCCGACGCAGACAACAATAAATAAAATAAATAAATAATAATTTTTAGAAAAGATCTAGCTAACAAAACCAAAACATGGTTCCTTAATGTCAACATGGTTACTTAATGTTGTTAATACTAAATGCCATCACTGTGCTTAGAACTTGCACAGGATATATAATGGAGAAAAGTAAAGAGAGATACGCAGCCAAGAACAAGCTTTTGTCAGGTCTACAATTGCTAACAGATTAGAGTGTGTTTGACAAGGCACTGAGATTGTAACATACGTTCTTTTGAAGGAGTTTTAACACTTTATGCATTAGCTACACGCTGACCCAGAGGGCACAAGACCTTGAACCGTTAAGAACTATCGGAACGTCATATGCAATAATCAACAGGTCTTCTCGCCGCTTGGAATCCTGTGTGTGCATGTGCCCGAGGATTGAAGATGCAAGGAAGCTTGGCACAAGAGGAGGAAAGTCAAAAAGGAATGAACACGAAGAAACAGGCTGTAATGTGTGCTGAACGCAGTGCTTTTTTCTTGAAGAAGCTCCCAATGCGAGGGGCATGTTCAAAAGAAGGTTTCAGAAGAGGGAAGGAATGTTTTGAAATAAAGCTCTTTTCAACTTTTCATCCCACCTAAATAACATCTCTTATCTAGTACTACTTCTCTAGTTGCAGGGCTACTTACTCAATATCCTTTAATATCCCTTTCACTTATATTCTCGAAGATTCTTTTTCAAGAGTGCAAAATTGTTGTATGGCAAAAGTCAGAGTGTTGAAAGAATATTACTGTTAAAAATGAATTAGGACTATTGGGTCCATCCAGAGCACTTGAAAATCATTAGGCCATTAATACAGCGCAGTCTCCCTAAGAGTAAATTTTCATATATGGTGTGTTATGTCTTTATATAAAATTTCAACAACTTTTGCTGTTAGTCTGCAGACTCCTTATAGACAGCAGCTATATCTTGTCTCCCACAATGCCTGGCAAATAGCAAGAATTGAATAAACATTTGTTGACTTGTATTGCTATAAAGGAAATGGACAGCATAACATAATACTTCTAAGCAGGAGTCCCACCAGCAGCCATGTTTACACTCCCCGCTTCATTGCTCCTCTGGGACTCCAGGGTGTCCCTGACCGGCCGCAGTCCTCATGACTCTGGCCAGACTCAATGACTGTTGTCTGTCTTCCCCACAAGACTGCACCAGCACCAAGACTTACTTGACATTGTAGTCTAAATATCCAGAACAGGACTGTACGTATAGGGGGCACTCTGCTTTCTACCCTAAGGCACCAAAGCTAATTATTACCTCACAAACTTCATATTCACCAAAGAAGCTGCCATCGTATCTTAGTAAAGGGACTGGAAATACAGAATTCCTATATGAGTAAAATGTAATTATGTGCACATCACTATGTGATTTGCAAATTCTCTCTTAAAATGAATTATTTTGTATCATACAACTTAATTTTATCATTCACAAGTTATTCAGAACCTGGAGACAATTATTAGTTATATATGAACATATGTATATACATATATATCTGTAGACAGATAGATTGATATAGAAAATTTAACAGATATAGAAAATTTAACCCTTAGGTCTCTTTTTACTTCTTGACTGATTTCCTGATGGTGATTTTAATGCTAAACATGCTCATTTTAAGGTCAGACATAATTAGAAACGTAGATTAGAAGAATAAAGAATTCTATGAAGTATTATCATACCAAAAGAGAAATAATTTCAGAGTTGGCTGTTTTCCTGGATTGTTTATCCATTATCCAGATTTTTAGGGGAAAAAAGAGAGTTCGGTTTGGAGCCTGAGACTCATAGCCTCACTTCATATATGGCAAGTTGGTAACATCTACAATAAAGTATAAGATATTTATCATATATGCAAACATAATCCATTAGGGGAAAGGCAACATGGTTTATATACAGAGGGGGCATGTCTCTCCAATCATTTTGAGTTATTTGACAGGGTAAATAAGCAGAGCACATAATTTATGTAAACTTTCAAAACTCTTTGACAAGGTTCCACATCAAAGACAGTTTATAAAAACGAAGTTAACATGGGATTGGGGAAAGTGTTTTCTCATGGAGAGAGGACTTGATTAAAGATGGGAAATAATAAGTAGAACCAACATTTTCCATCACACAAGTGTTAAAAGTAACTAGTGGGCTTCCCTGGTGGCGCAGTGGTTGAGAATCCGCCTGCCAATGCAGGGGACACGGGTTCGTGCCCCGGTCCGGGAAGATCCCACATGCAGCGGAGCGGCTGGGCCCGTGAGCCATGGCCGCTGAGCCTGCGCGTCTGGAGCCTGTTGCTCTGCAACAGGAGAGGCCACAACAGTGAGAGGCCCGCATACTGCAAAAACAAACAAACAAACAAACAAAAAAAAAACAAAAACTAGTAGCCAGCATCAGCTGCATTTTCTTTTTAATATTAAAAATTATCTTGAGGAGAGAGAGAGAGAGCACACTCAAAAAAAAAAACAAAGCTAATCTGCAGAATCCATTTTATCCTCTTTCAGGTGATAAAATGCTTAAAACCCTGGGAAAATCTGTGTGTGTGTGTGTGTGTGTGTGTGTGTGTGTGTGTGTGTGTGTGTGTGTGTGTGTGTGTGTGTGTGTGTGTGTGTGTGTGTGTGTGTGTGTGTGTGTGTGTGTGTCTATCTGTATGTGTGTGTGAGAGAGAGACAGACAGAGGCTGAGAAAGAGAGGTGCTGGTGGAGGTGGGCCTGTTGGGGGACCAGAAAAGTGATAAGTAAATGATGCTTTTTATACCAAACTGGCTTATCTGCACCTACCCAATACGCACCGGTTTGATTACTATGTCCCACAACATACTTGATTAAGAAAGTCCAGTGAAACTGAGGAAATAAAATATTCTAGGTATTATCTTGGAAAATGGAGGGAAAAAAATCTCAATATTATATATATATGTATATATATGTGTGTGTGTGTGTGTGTGAGAGAGAGAGAGAGAGAGAGAGAGAGAGAGAGAGAGAGAGATCAAAGAAAAACAGGCAGACAGAAGACAACAGAAAAATGGAGGTTGTTCGGTTGTTCAGCTTGGAAAAACAGAAGTTGAGAGGAGCGACTGGAAAAGTTTATAAAATCACGAAGGACTCAAGTGGGGGTAGCTATTATACTCACTGTCTGAACAGTAAAGCCAGGTAAACCCCTTTGAAGTTTAAAAGGCTCTTTCAGGACACCTGATAGGAAGGGCTTAGATTCACACAACAGGTGGCTTTTCAAGAGAAAGCATCTAGTGAAAAACTGAAATAGGCTTAAGACTTTCGGGACATCCAGGGAGGCTAGATTCTTAACACGTTAATAAAGGAAATGAGGAGTTTCTTGTTGCATCCCCACCTTTTGAACTTTCCCTCCCCTACACCCATCACAGACAGGGGCTGAAAAGTAGCCAGCCTGGTGAGCCATTGCTTCCTTTCGCTTCTATTAACCAGAAAATGGAGCATGAATTATGAATGCTGCATTACCTATTGCTGTTGTCAACATTAACCACTAATGACTCAATCTGTGGGGAAGAGGGGTAGAGGAGAGAAGGTACCAGCCAAACAACGGTACTATCTAAAGATGTAAACGATCTTTTCTGAGGTAATTAAAAAAATTTTTGGCTGACTTTAAAGACTGACTTTCTTACGTGCAGTGCGGCATAGAACATCTTGCAGGCTGCAGATCAATAAATTCCACCTAACTTTCAAGTCACGTTGGCGTGCAGACCCCGCTGGTTTATTAATTTAAATTTCAGCCCTCTAAAAAGATATGTCTAAAGAAATAAAGCACTATATAGATCGCAGTGAGATTGCTCAATCAGAACAGGTCTTCACATTTATTGGTTATTAACATCAGTGGGAAATCTTAAAACACTAAAGAGAAGAGGTCACCCCTCCTTCCGTCTCATTCAGTTAGTGTTTTTCTTAGGACCCATTCCTTTTTGTTTTTAAGAGTACTTGATATCTGAGCAGCAAAAACCTATGGCTTTCCTCAGGCAAGCTTCAGCAACTAGTTAATTAAGAATAAAAAGGGTGTAAACAAAAGGACAGTAACTCTATCTCAAATTCAATCTCCATGTTCGAAGGACTGTCTGCCGTGGTTGCTCCACTTGGCTTACGGGATCTTAGTTCCCTGACCAGGGATCAATCCCAGGCCCCCTGCAGTGGAAGCACAGAGTCCTAACTGTTGGACCGCCAGGGAATTCCTCCCTTTCTTTCTCTTTTCCTTGCCCCTCTGTACCCAACACCTATTTAACTATAAGGATATAACCTGAAAGTCTGAGAGTAGAAATGAAAAGCTAGAAATAGCTTATGTTTTTTTCTTTCAGTCATCTCTCCTGTGCTTCTTTTCTTATATTTGATACTGCACTTTGCTTTCAATTATACATTTTTAAAAGCCCTCAAATATGTGTCAGTGGATTATTCCTTTTGTGGACTTGTTCCAGGTAACAAGACATTCTGGAATTCCTGCTTCAAAATGGTTACCATTTTAAGAAGTATAAACTAATTTTACTATTAGGCTATGACAAAAATTACTGTGATAGTACAGCTGCATTTCAAACAATGCATCCTCAAACTAAATGATTTCTGAACTATCTGTGTCACTTCTCCCTTGTATTGACATAAATAAGGGAAAGCTGCCTGAATCTATGAAAACTGGTCAGAGACTAAAGCTGCAGCTGAATTCTACAATACCTACTGCATTTTTAATTCTGAAAGAAATATTTATGAAACAACAATACCATCTGAATATGGCCCATAATGATAGTATCTTAAGTATATGTTTTTTAAAACAAGTGCTTATGTGGAAATCTCACATGTTTTCAGACCAACTGTGTCTTCATGAAGTTTATACAGAACATTATCATTTTATTAATAACTGTGATATGTATTTTAAAAGCCAACTGAAACAATATGAAACTTATGCCACATTTTCATGTCGAGAATTTTAGATAAAAGACAGATTTATACTTTTTATTTCTGACTGCACTCAGTTTTAATCAAGGTTCCTGGAGCTTCTCACTAACAGTGAAATTGTATTTAAATAGGGCCTTTAGGGTGTCCGAGTTACAGATTAATTAACTCAACTTAGACAGGGTTTTGGGAGCACTGTAGTTCTTGCAGCTCTAATTTTATCTCCAGAGGTGGTCAAAGTTCCTCTAGACATTAGCAACTAAATACTTGCCTAGGCTTGGACTGACTGTGATTGAAACATCCAAAATAAAGCAGGCTTGTCAGAAATCAGAATAAGACCAGTGACGAGTGCAATGGGAGGACCCATGACTTGTTTATATTTCTAGCACATTGTTGCATTGGGCTAGGAATGCAGCTTCCACTCAGCTGCGGGATGGTGGGGCTGCCTCAGTCTCCTGGTCTGCAAAATGGTGATAAGAACACGTAGAGGGTTGTTATGAGGACTAAATGAGAGTATTCATGTAAAGTGCTCAACACAATGCCTGGCACACAGTAACTCAATAAGTGAGATGTTGTCACTATTATTATTATATATCTGACTAATGTGCTTTATGGTATAGCAGAATTTTCTAGAAATAAAAAAGAGAAAAGGTTAAGGAAAAGATAAGTTTGTGGCTGTTCAGACATTATAGTGAATGATCTTCAGTTAGATTTTCTTTCCTGCTCCTCCCCAGGCACTCCTGTACCTACTCATCTACCCTGCTGTCAAGGTCATCACATTTCTTGTCTGGCTGCAAACATGCCCTGGACTCTCCAGCCTTTCTGTGCCTTTTGATGCCCCCTCTCTGGAAGCCTATTCCTGACTGTAAATATCCCACCTCGGCTTCAAGCTTTAGCTCAGATGCTATTTTCTCCATGAAGCATCCCCTGACTCAGTGAGGTCTGTCCCTCCTCTGTTTTGATTGCATTTTATTTATGCTTGTATAATAGTACTTTTCACATTTTACCTTGAGTTAATCATCTGTATCATATGTCATTTATTGCACTGTAAACTGCTTGACAAGACTGACCACTGTAATGGACTGAATATGTCACCTCAAAATTCATGCTGAAGCCCTCAGCCCCAGTGTGGTGGTATTTGGAGTTGGAGCCTTTGGGAGATAATTAGGTTTAGAAGAATTCACAGGGGTGGGGCCCCCATGTTGGGATTCTTCTTATAAGAAGAGTCAGAGCTCTCCCTGCTCTCTCTCTGCCATGTGAGAACACAGTGAGAAGGTGGCTGTCTATAAGCCAGGAAGAGAGGAATCAAATCAGTCACTTAAACACACCCAGTCATGGTCTTTTGTTATGGGAGCCTGAGTTGACTAGTACAACCATGTCCTGATATCTCTCACAAATCCATCTGTGGGATTTGTTGGCACTTAATAAATGTTTGCCAGTTGTCTTCTCGTTCATCTCGGCTATTTATTTCCACAAATATCTTTCTTCCCTGGAAAACTGTTATATTCTTTTCATTTTGCTTCTGGTTCCCCAGAAACTATATGCAAACATAAACACATATAATAGTAAACCTGATTAATTGCTAAACAATTAGAAAAGATTCTAAGGCCCAATAAGGGCCAAGAAGGCAACAAGTGAATGAAGTGGGCTATGTTATTTACATAAAGAAATATGTTCTTGCCAATTCTTCTTGCAACAAAAGCCTCCTTCGGGCTATTTTTACATTGGTCATTTAGGACAGAGATACAGTTACAAGAAATATTTCACTTTTCTTTTCCCTCTGCCATAAGATAAACAACAGACAAAAGGTGAAGGTACATAGCAACTGCCGCTGAGCCTCAGAGGCAGGAGGGCAAGTTGTGAGTGGCAGGGGCTGTAGCAAATTTCAGAGCACAGCCTTTTCTAAAAAGGCAGCCTCTGCTCACCCCTGACCCATCACTGTGATTAGAGAATGATCAGAATGGCTCAATCATCCTTTTATTTTTTTAATGAGATGCAGAAAAATAGGGATTTTTATATAAGATCTGCATAGTTTTAAATGTTGACTCTTATCAAGATTTAAAACTACTGTTTTAGGCAAATACAATGTGTACGGGTAGTATCTATTAAAGGTTTCCAACTGACAGCCTCCACAAGTGCTTTGGAAAATCAGAGAAAGGCAATACAGTCGCAGCCTGGAAAGCGCTGGCTGGGCATCATGGAGAAGATGGTAACTGGGGTGCACCTCCAGCTTACTTCTGTCTTTCTTCTGACCTTTCTCTCTCTGCTGTCACTGCTGATCTTTACCCACAGCAGTTCAGGAACAGTGATCCAGCTTTGGAACATTTATGTGGAGCTCATCAGAGTGTTATCGGGCTGGAGAAGACCAAATACTCAGTTCTGCTTTTGATTCCTCACTCTCTCTCTAATGATACAGCAACCTAGACTACAGGGCACTTCTTTGCAACCCCAGACTTGGCCTAGCCCTCCTCACCCGTGGCTTACCCCTTCAGAGCTCTTCCAGGCCACCAGGGAAGGTGCCTTTTGGCCAATTCGTTAGTTCCGCAATGTGGAAGGCAATTTTAACTCTTCTCTGGCCTATCTCCTCCTGCTTCAACCACATGACTACATCACAGTACTGATTTCTTTGCAATGGTTTTCAACGACCCCTACCGGGACCACAAAACTTAAATAATTTTCCTTAAAGACTGCAGTCTCAAGGCCCAGGTGGCTGGTCCAAGTCAGAGATCTTCATCCCTACCCTACACAGCTTCCCTGAGTTAAAGAGAGCTGCCTGTAGACCACAAGTGAAGACCACTGCTAACAGGACAGGTGTTAATGCAATGAATGACTAATAAAATGTTCACCAACATAAGGTCACATTTTTGGTGTGTATGCAAATAGGCAAAACAGAACTCATAATTAAACAAAAGAGCTTAACATTAGATCCCAATTTTCAGGACAGTCTGTGTCACCATAGAGATCCCCTCAACAGTGTCAAGGGCAGAAAAAAAGTGATTGCTAAACCTATTTCAACTTGCCAAAGGAAGTTCTATAAAACACCCCTTTAAGGAAGTCAGCTTTTTTTCTAATTTAGTCTTGTTTTCTTTTTTTTTTTTTTTTGCAGTACGCGGGCCTCTCACTGTTGTGGCCTCTCCTGTTGCGGAGCACAGGCTCTGGACGCGCAGGCTCAGCGGCCATGGCTCACGGGCCCAGCCGCCCCGCTGGGGATCTTCCCGGACCAGGGCACGAGCCTGCATCCCCTGCATCGGCAGGCGGACTCTCAACCACTGTGCCACCAGGGAAGCCCTTGTTCTCTTACTACTGATTTCTATTAAAGAGACTGACTCTCCCCAGGATGCTCAGTTCTCTGAGGACCATGTGAGGGGGCTGCCACCTCCTCCTCCCTCGTGTCACCACTGCTCACTTCTGCCTTTCATCCCTCCCTAAAGAACTGGACAGGGAAAAGTGCAGGGAGAAGGACTTGCTGATTTTCCCTTTTTAAAATTATAAGGCTGCTTAAAGTCCATTCGGATTTAGTGTTGTCCTGGTCATATGCTAAGTCTCAAAGTCTTCTATGGGATTAAGTAGGGAAACTGCATTTCAGCGTTAGAAAGACAGGAAAAAAAGAACATGGAAAACAACTGAGGGCTGGATGGCTTCCCAGGCCGTCCTTCATACAGAAAACCAAAATAATTCCTGATCTGGTCCTGGCGACTATTGGACTTAGCTCTAAAAATCCCAAGAAGGGACCTGGGAAATCACTTATTCAAACTTCTTGCCGCTGCATCCTTTGTTTAAAAGATACCTTAGGTGGAAACATAAAGTATAAAGCAGATTAAAGCGGAGTTGCTTTGATGGGGAGAATGATGGGCTTGGAGCCCTGCCCAGTGTTTCTCTCCCTCCCTCCCTTCCTCCACCTCTCAAGAGAAACCCTGAAGGGGATCCGAGGAGCAGTCACTGGCTTGCAAACTTGTTTTGGGCACAACTCACTGTCAAAACACATTTTATTAAATGACTCAGTATAGGGGCACTTGCACACACACCAACACACATGCGTCGCTGAAACAAAACTTGCATGAAATAATATTTATTCTTACTACATGTCATCATTTCTGACATATTTTTTTCTCATCTAGTCTATTCCATTTAAGAAATACTATTTTTCAGTCCACTAGATTGATGTCACCACCCATGTGGGCAGTTGAAAAACACTGCATTAAACGACTTCATCCTCAAAAGAATTCTAAAGATGAGGAAACTTTTGCTCACATCTGAATTTCCTCCCTCTCCAAGAAACTGATGGAGAAAAAGTATGGTGAGAAGTGGCAAGTGGAGACACTAAAATTTGGATGTCGGGCTGATTCACTTGATCTAAGAAGGGCAGATTCCCTTTTCAGGGAATTGGGAATGCTGACCAAGAGTGATGTCTGGTCTTTTTTCTTATGACAAATCAAGGGACAAGTAAACTTCGTTTCCACTGCATGGACCAGAGAAGCAGGGAAAGTCAGAATCAAGGCAAGTAAAAGATGGAGAAGGAGAGAGAGTGTGTTTGTACTTCAGTCCCTCCTATGGGCTTCTAGTTTATGCCCAAGGCCCAGTTTTATTTTTGTTCTTGGTTCCATAAGCATCTTGTATCCTTTTACTCTCCCATTTTATTAAAATGAAGAAAGAAAGGACAAGAAACGTAGCACAGCCTCTTGCCTTTTGAGACAGAGCACATTCTGTCTATGGAATATGTAAATAATTCTACTCTCTAAATAATTCTACTTCTTACCTATCAAAAAGAAAAAAAAAAGAAATCTAGCACAGTCATGGCAATAAGTTTGAAAATAAGTTGTCATTAATATACATAAAATCTGCTCATGCTACAAAAGTATCACTAACATAAGAAAAAAAAACCTCTTTAAAAGAACAGTACAGACAGTATTTTTGGTGGGTTTAAAGAAAGTGAAAGAGAATACAAATATATGCATTTACGGAAAGAATTCCCAATGTCTACTACTTTTCTACCCTTAGGATTGTCAACTCACTATGTCAATCCGGTGGCAGCCACAGGATTTAAAGGTTTTATTGAACTTTCTTCACTAACTTAAAAGATAAATCTCAAATGCCATCTATTTAAATGTGTGCCCCTTTTTACGTTGCATTTTAGCAAGAGGTTGTAAGAAATACACCTTACAAAAAAATCTGGCCATGGCAAACCTATAACAGGACTTCAAACATATGTACTTCTCCACACCAAATCACCAAATGGGCTTTTATAAGTTTCTTTCTCCAAAAATAAATAAGAGAAAGTAATAAAAAAAGATAAAGCCTTCATACAGAATTGCAGCAATTATATCCCCACAGCTACACTATAACCCAAAAGTTTGCAAAGGCTTTGATTATTGAACCATGGCTGAAGTGAATAATTTGCTTTTCACTAGGAAAACAAGCACATTCATTCTCACCACAATGGAGAGAGGCAGTTTTAATTAAACCTTATCAAAAGATGAATAAAGAATAAACTCAATACCCATTCCACAGAACTCTATTTTCATCTGTTTAGTTTAAGCTTGCCATGTTCATGCAATAATTATCCACTGTCCAAGGAACGCTGCAGTTGTGTTAATGTTGGTAAAGATTTAATTAGCTCAATTATCTGGAGAATATTGAATTGAGGCTCAGCACAGTACAAATTTCTTCAGGCTTTATACATACCTCTGATCAAAATACATGAAACTGAAATCTCAGTGTACAAAAGACTCTAACTTCAACAATTCTACTATTGAAACAGTTCCATACTTCATAATTTTATTACTCCAATTAAAAAAAAACCACAATATAAGTCTTTAGAAGTAGAACTCATAAGTGAAGGCTTATCTTGGTGCAAGAGTGTATGTGTGTTTGTGCGCGCGCCTGTGCCGACACAGTGCATACAGTTAACTTCCTGAATGTGTAAATATGTTTTTAGAAAGTTAATTAAATTTTCCTTTTAGATAAATATTAACACCCAAAGTCCAGTCCTTTTGAAAAATTTTATCTTTTCAATGGAGTCTACATATATTATCTTTTTCTCGGAAAACGAGGCATTTAAAAAGCATTGAAAGCGCAATAACACAGACAACTGTTTCAATCTGTCAGACACCAGGGACAGACAGTAGGGTTCATTTCAGAGAACAGATTGGCCCCCAGCGGCCTGACCTTCCTGGTGGGAAAGAGAACATAGTGCTGTGCTTGACAAGCTCAGCAACAAAGAGGTATATTCAGGTCCCCCCAGTTCAGACACGCTTCTCACAGGGAAAAATGCAAAGCAGGAGAAAGAAATGCACCACTTCCAGCAAAGCAGAGTTTACTCAGATCAGAGACCAGCAACTCACCACAACAAAAAATAACGTATTTAGGAAAGTAGCAAGCACCATTTTATTCACTCATTTTTAACTTCAGAAAGCTCTTATCTGGCCATTGTCAACGTCTTAGCTTTCAACCTCACCTGTGATCCAAGCTCACTGGCATTATCACATCAATTGGAACTCCCAAATATGATTATCCTGATAAAGGTTTTCTTAATTACTCTACCCATTAAGACAGCACAAATTTTCTCTTAGAAGCTGGCTCATGCTAGTTTCAAAGTAAGCACGTCACAGGTTTTGCCTTTATTTTGAAACTCAGATGGATATTTCCTTGTCTTTTAGACCCTTAGATAAACAGACTTTTCATTACTCATTTTTATTTTGAATGTGTGCAGGGTCTTCTACGCAGGTCTCCAAGTGAGCCAAAAATCCAGCAAAAGGATCAACAACAATAAAAAAAAAATCCATAAAGCAATATCCTTAATTTAAAAAAAATCTGAAGCTAAATTCGTTGCTATGTGTAAATACACGTATGTTTCCTAATTTCTAAGGTCAAGTTTTATTGTATATCCTGCTTGATCAGCTACAAGCAATGTTTAGTTTGTATGTTTTCAATTATACATATAATGTGGTAAGATACCACATTTTTTGAAGCTTTAAGCTCCACATAGAAGACCATAAATTTAAAAGGCACTCACAACTGGCCACATTATCCTTATAAACAAATACATTGCTAATTTTTAAAACTCCCATTCTGTGTTTTGAGTACATACTTTCCTGAACTATAAGGATTATGGGTATTTAACTACAAACCAACTAGTGAAGTTGAAATGAGCCCTGATTTCTGACCCATGAATACTGTGATGATTTAATATATAAGCAGGTATTACAGATACACACTCCTCACTACAGACGTGTAGACTATTAGAAAAACTTACGGTGAAGAGTAGACCATTGCATACTATCTAGTTCTTCTTGGGTTAGGAAAGAAGGCATCTTTTTGAAAACTGGACACAGACCATAATCATAAACTCATGTTGCCAGATAAAGGATAACGTTGGTTGGGTGGTGAGAAAACTTGCTCTGCTTAGTGGTCTAAATAACTTGTCTTAACGTTAAACACTTCAACCTCAGAACATTTTGTAAGGAAACAGGGCAAAAATGATGCATGGCGATCACAAACTGTATCTGCCACTTTTTTTTTCTTTGAACCAGCTTTTCTGGGAATTACATTAAGGCCTTCGTTGAGGTGGCAAAGACAGACACAAGTACGGGTTGGTTTTACCTCATTTTTGCTAGTGTGCAAACGCTTTTATGGTGTGACTCACTCAGTGTGGCTCGAAAAGACACCCTTGGAACTTCAGAGTATTCTGTGCAAGAACAAAGGGTGCTTGGGTTCAGTCTGCAACACGAGTCATTTTTACCACACAAATTCCCTTCTTTTGTGCTGGCGAAGGGGGATACTTTGAGCCCTTTGGGTTTTGAAGATCTTCAAACAGACAATAGTGTGCAAACAACGCTCGAGAACATAACTTTACGAGAACAACCTCAAGGCTGAGACCAAGGCTTTGAGAAAGGCTCCTTCAGCAGATTTCCTTCTGCTCTTCACCCCGAACAAAGCCTGCCTGACAATACTGAAATCTCTTTCTTTCTTTGGATTAAACCCCCTTGGCAGGAAAAGTATGCAAATGCTATCTGTGGCTCCCCTGTCAAAGGCTACTCTCACCGGCTATCTTTTCTGTGTCTGGCTCTCCAGCAGACCATCTACCCCCTGACATGGAGTCCAGCCTTCCAATTCAACACCTTTCACTGCTCTGACAGTCAGCTCCCTGGGCCTGCCACTGCCTCTAAAAGGGGCTCATTTAGTCGTAATTAACGATTCCCTGCATATTTCCTAAGGTATGGTAATTGTGCTAAACGCCAACAAGTGAAGCATTCATTCTCCTTCTCATTTAAATCTTTTTTTCCCCCTCAGCAGTCTCCCTCCCTCTGCCTTCTTTTTACCTCACACCACCACAAACCCCTCGCCACACACACACTTTTCTTTTTTCTATTCCTCTCTGGTAACATTTCAAGTAAAGAGATGGAATGAAGGTGGAAATTAGAAACTACAGGAAAACAGTTCAAAAAGCAAAGCTGACTAAATGGTGAAGGAGCGCATGAGAAGTCACAAAGAAACTGAAAGAGAGTTAAAAATGAAAGATTGTTTTTGTTGACACAAATAAATATATGCAAATACATATATTTGAATATTATTTATGTAAAATGGCCACATCATAAGCTGGTTTCAGGTCCCAAATATGTTGTGTACACACAAAATATAAAAATCTTACAAATTCATTTTTGGACACATACATTTTCTTCTCAAAATTGATTTTCACCCTGCGTTGCAAATAAAAGGTACAAATAAAAGGTAATGATTTTGTCTTTGTCTCACCAGCCTCTCTTCTTTATCTTTAAGTCGCAGACGAGAGAGAGAGAAGGTCAAAAATCTTAATTTCTGACCTCTTGCAAACATTTCAAGTCCTGGCAAGTGGGCAGTGGGCCAATGAGGACTGTATTATGTTCTTTCAGGCTGACCAAGGCTACCGTGATCAGGAGATGTTTTCTCTGCTACACCGGGGAATATCAGTTTAATGTATTTCCTTTGTCATTTCCCCTTACACATAAATTTTACACATACAAGAAGAATTAGTTTACTTTTTTCACATTATCACATGTATTTCTCCATGTTATTTGCCTTTATGACCATCATTTTTTTATTCTTGAACTTTATTTATTTATTTTTACACAGCAGGTTCGTATTAGTTATCTATTTTATACACATTAGTGTATATATGTCAATCCCAATCTCCCAATTCAGACTGCGTAACATTCCATCCAGTTTGGTATACTTTAATCTACTTAGTAATTCCTTTTTAAAAATATTTAAGTGGTCTATTCTAAAAAACTTATGTTCAATCTGTCTTATTTTAGCTGTCTTAACATTTTTTCTTTGCCATTATCATCATCATCATCAAAAAAAGTTACTGAATTACTAAACATTAGGTGGTTTTAAGAACTTGGTTAGACTCACTTTAAGATCTTCAAATAATTAACAGTTTGTTTGGATTTAGGCAAAAATGGACATGAAAACTAGAGTTAACTCTTAAAGTTCATAAACATCAGTATGAATATATTCATGAAAACACTTTTGCACACCTACAGAGTGCTAAGCATATTACAAGTTAGACCATGACGATACTAAATTTTTTAAAATATTTATTCACTTATTTGGCTGCACTGGGTCTTAGCTGCAGCATGCAGGATCTTTTTAGTTGCAACATGTGAGATCTTTTTTTTTTTTTCAGTTGCGGCATGCGGGATCTAGTTCCCTGACCAGGTATTGAACCCAGGTCCCCTGCACTGGGAGAGCAGAGTCTTAACCACTGGACCACCAGTGGTTAAGAATTTAGTCCCAAGATACTAAATTCTTAAACATTTCTTTCAACTTCAAAAATTGTCTTAAATTTTTATCCTTGGAAAATCTGTTATCTCATTCTTTAGTTTTTGCATTTCCCCTAAATGTTGTCAATGTGTCTTAATATATGGAATTTTACATATCCACAGAAGTTAAATTAAGGGGGTCATTATTCATTTTACAAAAAATATGCTAACAAAGAAGGCATATTCTTTCAAATAAAATAATGAATTTATGCATAATTTTTCAAGAAACACATTTATGTACATGTTGAAAAATGTATACTAAAGGAGCCATACCCATAATAGATTCACAGAATTTCAGGGCTGGAGAATGAATAGGTTTTCACCAAAGAGAAGGGTAACTGTTGGTACAATTTCTAATATTCTGATATTATGTTAATATAAGTATGAATGGAGTTTTACACATTTCTTTACTTGTTTTCAAGACATGATCTACCATAATAAGAAGTTCAAAGAAAAGGAAAAATACCACGTCTTCTTTCAAGGTTATTATATGATCCCTAAAGGATCTACCAGCTTTAAGATATTTTGACTCTCCTATGTCTGACCAGGAAGTCATATATATCGCCCGCCCCCTGGGCAATCACATTAAAATCCAAACTCTTTAGCATGTCATTCCAGCCCTGTCACAATCTAGCTTCAAATCACTTTTCAGTCCCAACTCTTCTCACTCCACCATCCCCACATCTTTCAGCTTTATCAAACCCTTCCTTAGGATGCTGCACTTTGTGACATGGCTTTGCTCAAAGTGTTTCTCTAGTCCCTCCTTTTGTTCAACCTCTTTTTTCTTTTTTTTTTTAAAGGGACATTTGGTTGGGTTGGGTCTTTGTTGCTGTGCACAGGTTTTCTCTGGTTGCAGTGAGTGGTGGCTACTCTTTGTTGCAGTGCGCAGGCTTCTCATTGTGGTGGCTTCTCTTGTTGCGGAGCACAGGCTCTAGGCACGCCGACTACAGTAGTTTTTGCACGCAGGCTCAGTAGTTGTGGCTCGCGGGCTCTAGAGCGCAGGCTCAGTAGTTGTGGCGCACAGGCTTAGTTGCTCTGCAGCATGTGGGATCTTCCTGGACCAGGGATCGAACCCGCGTCCCCTGCATTGGCAGGTGGATTCTTAACCACTGTGCCACCAGGGAAGTCCCCCAAACCTCTTCTTTTGTGAAATTTTCTCAAGCCCCTCTCGCAGAATTAATTTTTACCTTATTTGTCCTCCCATGTAGCTTTATGAAAATATACTGTAGCCTTTATCACCCTTCAATTTAAATGTTTGTATCTATGTCTCTCAATTGTGATTGTCTTGAAGCTAAAAAACAGTTTTATTTACTACTACTTAGAACAGCACCAAGATAATGGCTACTGAAAAAATACTTGTTGAAAGAACAGAAGATTATGTTATGGTGAGTAAGGCAGACATTCACTCCATTTAAAAATATTTAAGGGACATAAATTATGTGCAATACTAGGTGATGGAGACAAAATTGGGAAATAAGGATAAATCAGTAAACAAATGCCTGTATTCTGAGACCTAGATGCTAATGGGTAAGATGGACAAATACCAGGGGTCTTCAATACAGAGGGGCTGAAACTCTAGCTTTGTTCTCAACATGTGTAAAATAGCCATACATTTATTTGTGGAATAAAGGTATGTGAAAATGTGCTCGACATTACTAATTATCAGGGAAATGCAAACCAAAATCACAATGAGACATCACTTCATACCTGTTAGAATGACTAGCATCAAAAAGAGATAACAGGGACTTCCCTGGTGGTGCAGTGGTTAAGAATCTGCCTGCCAGTGCAGGGAACATGGGTTTGATCCCTGGTTCAGGAAGATCCCACATGCTGCAGAAGAACTAAGCCTGTCTGCCACAACTACTAAGCCTGCACTCTACAGCCCACAAGCCACGACTACTGAAGCCCGCATGCCTAGAGCCCGTGCTCCGCAACAACAGAAGCCATCGCAGTGAGAAGCCCGCGCACTGCAACGAAGAGTAGCCCTTGCTCGCCGCAAATAGAGAAAGCCTGCGCACAGCAACGAAGACCCAACATAGCCAAAAAATAGATAGATAGATAAATAAATAAATTTATTTATTTAAAAAAAAAAGAGTTAAAAAAATACAACCCTAATCTGACTTCTACTCATGCTGAGTAGTTACTTTCAATTCTGAACCCCATAATGCACTCAGATTTCCATGAGCTATCTCAAGGTAGTGGGCAGGGAGGGAAAAGACCTGAGTCCATTCTCCTGAAAGAAGTTGAACGTACACTGAGTCAGCACGCTGTACAGAAAGTCCTCCCGAGTCCTATAAACAAGCTATGTAAAACAGCCTGATGATTCAGTACTGTAGGATCAGAGCGTCACCATTAGGTAAGGTCAAACCTGATGCATATAAAAAAGGGAAAGTTACAGCCCCCCAAAGTAATATACAGCAAAAGTCTTTTAAGAGTTAGCCTTCTAATCATCAAGGACACAGATTTAAATGGCACTCAACTGTAATTTTCAGATGACATCTGTGTGAACAAGAATTGGGATTTTATTCACTGTACTCCAGAAAAACTGAGATAGTCAATTAGACAGACAGAACGGGAATAACTCTGTTGAGCAAAACAAAAAAATTGCAATGAAGAGTAATTTATTCAAGGGGGAAAATGTTACCAGCAAAATTAGCATATTAGAGTTAATGCATGACACTATGGGTATAGAGCAGCAGCTCTCACACTTTTGGGTCTTAAGGACTCTTTATACACTTGAAAATTATAAAGGACACCCCCAGAGCGTTCGTTTATATGGATTACAGCTGTTGGTGTTTACCATATTTGATATTAAAATTGATAATTTAAAATATTTATTAATTCATTAAAACTAACCCAATTGCATGTTAACATAAAAGCACTATTTTAATAAAATAACCATATTTTCCAAACAGAATTAGCAAGAGGGGTGGCACTGCTTTACAATTATGCAAAACTTTTAAATATCTGGCTGAATAGCAGACAGATGGGTTCTCCTATCTGTTTCTGCATTCAGTCTGTTCTACGATATGTTATTATGGTTGATGCAACTGAAGAAAATACCGCCTCTCACAGATATGTAGTTGGAAAAGAAAGAAGTATTTTAATAGCCCTTTCAGATAATTGTGGATATATATTCTTTTATATTATAACAAAACTCAACAAGTGGTAGTTTCTTAAAGATTAGTTGCACTGGGAAATTAGAAACCGTATCCATGAATTCTTTGTACTCTGTTACTTTAAAATTTATTGGTTTATTTTGCACTTTCAGTGAGTATTTTACCCATGCAGTGATTTTCTACAATCACGCACTGGTCATTTGGAAAGTATTGATTCAATGGGTTATACAGCTCTTTTGAACGTTGACACATTTCACTATACAATTTCAAAAAAATCACATTTGCTTATGTCACTACCCATCTCACTTGAAAAATATTTGGAAAGTTGTCAAGCCCACAGTGGCAAATAAAAGTTTTCTATGGTTTCCCCAAATTCTAATTTTCTACTGAAAGCTTTAATTTTATCTTAGGCAGCAAATGCTATTGGTTGTTTTCCTGGGGTGACAGACTCACTTTTTGTTCATTTTTAAGAAACGTCTGCCAAATACCCAAGTCTGAAAAACCATAACCGATAACCACTGTCAGTCATCCCTTAAAGACCATGTTTCAGGGAAAAACAGCCAGTTCCCCTTGCAACTCAAACACCTGCCCACAGCTTTCCCTTGAGAAATCCAGAGTAATTAGGTACACAGTGGAGATGGTTTATGTAAACTTCCCATTTAGTCACACTGAATATTAAAAAGACATTTACTCAAAGGGTGAGCTTTAATAAAATTAATAATCTTAACTGCTTCATCAAGAACATTATTAAGTGAAACTGTGTTTTAAAAACAATTACCATTGTGTGGCGGTAGAGAAAACAGTGCCTAGGACGACAGTTTGGTGCCCCTGCCTTGATTCACGCTAAGGAGCCAGCGGTTTTACTTCCATTGCTTTTGCGCCATTAGTGCAAATGTCAACACAGTCCAAAAGGCAAAGACCAGTTTAATATTATTAAGGAAACAGTTTTGACCCCCATGGAACTTCTGGGGATCCCCAGGGTATATGGACCACACGTTGAGAACTACTGATAAAGAGGACAATTATAAGGATGCCATTTCTTTTCTTTGGAACTAGGGAACTTATCTAAGGGGAACCCATAAATCTGACTGTGAAACTTTCAACAACAAGGTCACTCAATCCATAGAGCTGTGGAAAGATTCAACAAAGGGAATGATAAATATAATGTCAGTATGTATCAGATATTATTTTAGTTGATGGAGAGGAGATTAACTGAGAAGAAGGCAAAATAGCGGAGAGTCTACAATGTCTGTGAATGCAGGGCTGACTTTGGAAAGCCAAGGTGAGGGCAGAGCATGGAGGAAAGAGTGAGAAATGAGACCAGGTATGAACAAAGGCCACTAGTCACCTCCGGCTCTGCATGGCTGGACTCCTTCATCTGGCCCATCTTGACAGGTAAGGGCATCTTACTTCAAGCTTCTGAGACTGTGAAGTCCTTGGGAAGACAACTAGACCCAATCCTCTTATTAAAAATTTTATTGACAGTGTTTTCTTTCAAAATAGTTGACTTATTCATTTTTCTAATAAATCTGTCAGTTATTAACAAATTGAGTTACTGTGGAAGAATAAAACATCTTAACTTTAGATGAGCTATTTCAAAAGTCTTTCATAATTTTTTTTTAAAGGCCAGCTCCTGGACCACACAATAAAGCTCCCAAATAAGGGGATGAGTGGATTCACACTGATGTTTAAATTTTTAGATTTGACAAAAGTAATGCAGTATATCTTGACAGCTATATTCAGTAGCTTAATGCTAAGCTTTTCATGCTGAATACAGAACAGAATGAATTTTCCACCAGTGTTTCCACTAGGAGATTTTAGGATTCCTATTCACTTAAGACAGCAATCTGAGGCCGCTTGATAAAACAAGCACTGGTTATTTCATAACTGCCTCATAAAATGTCTCAGTATTTAAGAGAAAAGAAAACTCAAGACAAAAACATTTTGAAAATATATGTTGTAATCAAAATCTGGATGCTAAGTAAACATCCTTTAGTGTTCAGCCAGAAAGACTTGCAGCTGTGGCATCTGTGACTTAAAATAACAGAATAAAGATCTCCATGTAAAGGATAAATGATATCGTAAAAGTTTCTTATCAAAAGAAAATACATTTTCTGATGGAATTTATGTAGGAAAAAGCTTTACACTAAAGCCCATTTAATGCATTGTAAAAAATACTGAAACCTTTAAATTTGGAGTTTGGTTCGAGTACATGCTAGGCAATATTATTTTCTGTTTCGCCACTACATTCTCTTTTTACAAATTGCAGATTAATTCTTCCTGTAAGGACACTTTTTTATTTTAGTTTTGTTTGTAACTATGCTACTGTAAGTTGTTGACTTTATGATAAAATATCAAATTCTATCCAGATGAACTGACAACTAGGCTCCAGTTTCATTACTGGAGAGCTGCTCCTTTAAAAAAAAGATTAAAGTTTTCACATTGTACCAAAATATGATATAGTCATATTCTAAAATATACATGTATATTTTAACATGGATTCAATCTAAATCTCCCAAAGGGCAAACGCTCTCCTCTATAAATGAGATTTCATGAGAATCTGGAACCCTGGTTTGATTGTGTAGCCTAGCTAAGCACTGAAGATAAACACCAAGCCTGTTATAATTCAGTATGCAACTGAGCTAGTCTTCCACACCAGCAGAGGAAAAAGAAAAAAAAAAAATCCCGTTATTTTCTAAAGTTGCCCATCTCTATCCGTTTGTCGAGCTGCCACAATTGCCCAGATAAAACATTTGAGAGTATGTCAGCTTTAATTAATGTAACATGACCTGATCATTTCCACAGTTAAGAATAAAGAAGTTTGCATTCTTTAAATCCAAAGCGCAACCTGGAGATTATGCTAAATTGCTTCATTCATAGTCCACACTCCTCTGCTCGTGTCAGAAGGACAGCATTTGTCCCCTCTAGTGATAAACAAATTATACATGAAATCAATTCCACTTCACAATCATTTTCCCTATTGGGTATTATCTTTCCTTCTCTGCTCCCTCCAGTTAAGCCCGCATCCTGTAACTTGCTAATGAGCTGGGGGCTTTCTGTTCCAGGTGGCACCCCCTGCCTCGAAGTCATGACATTTCCCATTTCGAATGCTGCTGGCATTTTTCGACAGCTCCTGCTAACTAGCCTTTTTGACCTGCACTAAGAGGAACTCATCTGATCGAATCCTCTAACCTGCCAATCATTCCAGCAAATGATCTTCACAGTCACTCCCAAGGCAGGAATGGAAAAAAAAAAAGGAAATGCGAGTGAGAGAATGAGGGAGTAGGCAAGCGGCTGCCTCTGCAGCTACCTAATGAGAATGCTTTAAGTCTCTGAGGCAGCGGAAACACTGAAAAACTGGTGGGAAAATTAGGACACAACTGAATGCCTGGCTCTGTAATTACTGACTTCTTTCCATCCTGAGATCATTTTGAGAGCAACACCTCTGAGATGTGCCAGTTTCTAAAGAACACACAAGAACACCCTACCTTATGTAGAGAAAATAGATTTATTTCTCCTGCCACTATCAATATGCAATTCTCATAATCCCACTCTGTCAAACAGCATCCTTTGCAGAATTAATTATGTGCTGTAAGCTTGTTAAGTGTGCATTTGTAAACTAGGGATGATTATCATGTTGGCCACAGTGAAGAAAGGACCTCTTTTTTTTTCCCCAGGCATATTTTAAATGTTGCCACCATTTAGGGGGTGTTGATTTTCACATGTTTACATAAAAACAAATAGGTATGGTGAAAGTTGGCATTGGGCTCAGGGAGGATTTAACACTGACAACATAGGATAATCTGGACATTCTTGATTTTAATGAAGGTAAAATAATTTTTGTTCCTTCCAGATTTTTCTTGCCTATGCACAATCAGTTTATTTAGTGGGTTCCCAGCCCACAGAATAACCCAATACTTTAGGAAAAAAGATCTACTACATGGACCTTTGGCAATGGATCACAATTCTAGATATCTTAACATGAAGTAGATTTGTTGACCAAGGAATGATACAATATAATTACATGTGATCATTACACCATTTATATAATAATGTAAAATAAATACTGTACATGATTTAATTGCACATGATAATCACACATCTTTCCCCATTTATAGTAATTAGGCCAATAGCCCCATTTACAGTAATTATTATATGTAATTGAGGGCATTTTACTAATTGCATTGAAAATGATAATCCAGAGCAATTAAAAATCCAAGGGCACTATACATAATGCAAACTACATTAAAAGAATGGTGGTAATTTAAAGGGAAAAAATTCAGCCAAGTATGGAATTTAAGTGTACAGTATTAGATTCCATGCTTGGCATGCCCGCTAATATTTTTTATGAGATCAATTTCTCAAACTTGTGTATTGTTTCTTTTCTAGATCTTGTACACTATTTCATCAGCTGGAGAAGTTATCCTTTGTTTAATCTAAGACATTATTCTAACAACTCTAGGACTGTTGAAAAATTATTCTATTTGGCTGTGTGAGTGTACAGTGTGTGTGTGTGTCTATGTGTGTGTGTGTGGGGTAGAGGAAACAGCTATCCTAAATTCCAAAGGAGACCCACTAAATTATTCATTTGCACAACCAATTTGATGTTCTTAAAAGCTTTATTCATTGAAGCATCTCAGAGTATTGCAAACATTTTGTTAAATATACTTGTAATAATTTAGCTAAAATGTTTAACTTTGTTAGACTTGAAATACATTCGGGTTGTGGTTTTCATCACATTTGCTATCTGTCTAGAATTTTAATGTGTCTAAGGACCGAATCCCTGGCTTTTGTCCCAGGGCCCCAGTGTCTATCTCTCCTCAATCCCACTCCCCTATTTCTACCCAGACAAAGCTTGTCTGTGAGGAGCATCTCAGGAGTGATGAGCATTTGTGGGACAATGGCAATAGTTTCAAGTTTTTGCCTTCTCTTCTCGACATTGTCATTTAGACATTGTCCTCTATGCATTCAAATGTCATCCCAGACCATCAGCCCACTTCAACTCAAACAGCCTCCTTTTATGCTCAGACACTTCTTAGAGTATCCGCAGACCACAAAGACTGTCTAGTGGGACTCAGCTGCTATCCTGGTATTAATAATACAATACAGTGCACTTAGGGCATAGACGATTCCCTCTGTATCCCAAATTCATAAGAATCAACATTAAATGAAAAGGAAAAATAGAGCACCTGAACTGATTATAGTTATATGTGATTGTTAACTTCATAATAGTTTGGCCAAGCATTCTAATAGATATCTTGCTAGTAGCCCTATCACATCTATGCCCACTACTTATAAGAAAGCGTCACTCGTGTTATGCTGCTGGCTAAATAGTCCCTAAGAAATTAATTTCGGTTTTAAAAAGACGGAAGATGCAAGTTGCAGTGCTATTCTCACCCCCCGCCCCCCACACCGGCCCATCATCCTCAGTTTGAAAGCTCATCTGACCTGGAAACATTGAATCTCAAAAACACAGCCGATTTTTGAGCATCTGTAGGCTGATGAACCAATTTGTGGAGCATCAAACAAGTTTCTTCTCTTTTAGCCGTTTTGCTTTTAAAAACTCTCAGAGAAGGGTAAAGGAAAAGCAAGGACAAAAACCCCTCTATTTTTAATGTAAAAAATATCACTCTGAATTCTTTGTTTTTAAGAAAAACACACTGAAATATTTAAAGGTAATGGAGCATCGTGTGAGGAAAAACTGTGTTATGTGCACACATTTGTGTGTCTGTGTGAGAAAGAGAGAGAGAGGGAGAAAGAATATGATAGAGCAAATGTAGTAAAATGCTAACATTTGGGGGAAGTGGATGTTGTGTATCAGCCATTCTTTGTACTACTCCTGCAACTTTTCTGTAAATCTGAAATTACGTCAATATAGAGAAAAGTAAATACTTTAAAAAATGCACTCTGGATGAATGAAGCATGATATATTAAACTTCCTTTTCATTCTGCTTTGTGACAACCCAGGACAGAATTAAGCAAATTAGATAGTAAAGGACTTAGTCTTTGGCGAACCCCTTCACAGGGCTGGTGGACGGGGTGTGGGGTACAGATCAGAGGAGACCCAAAGGAAGGGAAGGCCAGAGGGGCAGAGAAGGGACTGGGAGAAGAGTCAAACTTCCTTGGCCCATTATTTTGCTAAGTAGTGGATTTAGAGGACGTAATAGACTCTCTTGGGCAAAGGGGAAGCTAAGGAAAGGGGGGTGGAGAAACTAAACCACATTCCAGCCTTTTCTCAATCAAATGTTCACAAACGTAGTCTGCATGTGTATGGTTCGAAGCACTGTCAAGTTCCTGAATAATATATATTTCTTAATCTGCAGCAACGTAGAGGTAACGACAAAAACCAGGGATTCTTTAAATAAAACCTGCGAGGAACACTAAGGTTTGTTTCCCCCTCTGCCTGTTGTTATTTCCACAACTACTGCTGTCAACTACATGAGACAACAGAGATAATAAACAGAGATAAAACTGTAGTTTGATAGGAAAAAAATTTGCAGAGTCATGCAGAAAATAACAGTTCTAGCAGGAGAAAAATAATAAATCTTTCTGCTACTGAAAGAAAACTAGATCCAACACTTGAATTTCTTATACTGTGATAAGTACTAATGGGTGTTATCTCCTTTTGTGTCTACAGTTGAGAAGACGCAACATGGCTTAAAAAGACCGTTAGTCAAAAATAGCACATATTGAGGATGTTGTTACTCCATGAAAACTGGAGTTTCCCTCTATACTTGTCTGATTTTTCCCTTGGTAGTGTACAGGCCAAGCGAGTGCCTTCCATCTATACTGCTTGCTTTCCTAGAAGCTTCAGAGACTGCTAAGCCCAGAGCCCTCTTCTGAGGGGTTCCTTAAGGAAAGGTTGGCCACACAGTTCACAGCTCAGCTGACTGGACACACCCAACAGCCTTGCTCAAAGCCTTGTTCTCTCTCCATGATGATGGCCACACCAATCAGAGCTGTTCTGGACTGGAGGAGGGTCTGAATCTGAAGAAAAGAGCTTGGCTATAGACTGCCCCGGGAATAGAGGGACAAGAGAAGCAATGATAAGCAGGATTCATGAATAAGCAGAAACAAGTCAGCAAAAGCCACGAGATGAAGAGAAGATAAAAGTACTGTTAGTCAATGCAGGGACAGAAGAGGTCACAGCATGACGGAGAGCTAGAGGGCGCTGTTTCTCCAGGGGCAGGTACCAGAGTTGAGATGGCGGTTGAGTTTGACAGCAGACAAACCAAAGCTCCTGTGGATCCTGACGGCCATTCAGGATTTGTGAGGCCTGCCATGCAGCTTTAAGAAGTCTAAGGACTGTCCACCTGTTCTTCCTTACTTCCCTGAGCAATCTCAACACAGACCACCATCCCTGAGGAAACCGCACCATGTTTCCTTCCCCCGAAAGATCCCCACGCCCGCTTCCTCGTGATGGCTCCTGTCCCTGTGACACAGCGCTTTCTGTGGCTCTCAGTCAACCGTCTCTGTCCCTCTCACTTTGCCACCTGCCTCTTTCCTCACTTGAGTGTCTCTCTTCTGCAAACGTTTTGAGCTTCTCTGAAGTGGCTATATTCTAGAACTGAAACATATTTTTACTGATTGAATTCAGTTCAATTTTCCTGATTCCTCAAAGGCAGGCAGGAGAAACGCTCTTCACCCGTGCTGTCCAGTAGAACGTTCTGTGATGCTGGAAAGGTCCTCGCTCTGCCCTGTCTCTATGGTGGCCACTAGTCATGGTGGGTAATGAGCACTTGAAACGTGTACTGCTACTGGGGGAACAAGGTTGTAATTTAGTTTAATTGTTTTTTTTTTTTTTTTTTTTTTTGGCGGTACGCGGGCCTCTCACTGTTGTGGCCTCTCCCGTTGCGGAGCACAGGCTCCGGACGCGCAGGCTCAGCAGCCATGGCTCACAGGCCCAGCTGCTCCGCGGCATGTGGGATATTCCCGGACTGGGGCACGAACCCATGTCCCCTGCATCGGCAGGCAGACTCTCAACCACTGCGCCACCAGGGAAGCCCTAGTTTAATTTTAATTAATTAAAAATGAACTTAAAATAGCTACACGTGGCTAGTGGTTACCCTGCTGGACAGCACAACTTTATATTAATCTTCCTTAAAAAAAAGGGAAGGGAAAGGAAGGGATGGCTTTTCCTATTTTGTCTTTATCCAGTCCTAGCCCAAATAAGTTGATTATTTTACTTCATAAATGTACAATTCTTAAATAGTTACCGAACAGGTCATAATATGTGGTTCAAAGGTTACCTACATCAACATCCTTTGGGGTTCTTTAAAATGCGGAAGACCCCAGGACCCTGGATTTTTAAAAACTCACCAGGGGTTTTGGCACTGCCCCCCACTTCCCCAGGGTGTGTGAACACCTCTCTAATGAACGTTCAGTTAGCGATGCCAGAGAGTCTTAAGCACCAATGAATTATATTTTGCCTGGAGTTCGGTTTTTTAAAAAATCTTTCTCTTATTTAATTAAAATTCTTGAGCAATTTATGCATCCTACTGTTTACCTGGCAGCCTACTTTTAGGAAATTATTGCTTGATGACTGAGTCAGACAGAAAGAGTCTACCACATTTTTTTTTCATTTTCATATGATACTTAAATAACATTGATTAGCAAAGATAATATACTAGAAAGCAAGGAGAGGGTCACCAAAATATGCATGCAGTTAACTTCTTGCACTTGAACCAAATACAGTTTTTGCACGCACCAGACAGGTATTTCTATATTTATTATGAATTTAATAGGGTTTGAAGACCAATTGATTCATTAAAAAGAGATGTTCCATAATGAGCATATACCATTTCAGGAAAATTATAAAACATCTATCTAAAAGATTAGAGGCCATTCTTATCCCCTGTATTCAGCAAAAGGAGAGCAGACAAGAGTGACTGTGCACTTCCTCTCTCAATTCAGAATAACTGGAAAATTAAGCTCAGCCTGGGGGTGTATTCAGTATCACTGTGCACAAATATAAGTGATACTAGTGGATGTGATATTCAATATAGTTTCCGGTCTTTCCCTTAGGGAAAATTTGTATGCGTATTTAAGGCGCTCTCAGACTTTAGGAAAGTCCTATCCTTTAATGCTGATAAAAAGGGTGGGGACAATCTATGCAATCTGTAGTCTATTCATATCTTTAGAGGATAACAAACTGTAGGAAGCACAGCATCTTGATCATCCATTGGCTGCATTTTTAAACTTAGGTGCATGTGGTTTTCTTTTCGTTTCATTTGGTTACAAGACTCTGAAACCAAAATTGCTCTCTGTTGCAAAGAAAAATGCTTCTCATTAGCTTTTCCAGTAAGGCCAGTTTATGTAAATCCAGGATTATTAACTAAATAACTGAAGTGACCTTAGTATATTCAAGTTTAGAAACAATTTGGCATTGTGGTATAAGAGAAAACTTAGGACTTGAAACGCTCCTCTCTACTCAGTCCTCTGTCATTTCAAAACCAGAAGTGATACAATGCATTTTCCACATTTACCTCTGTAACTCCCCAGAGAGAGGTGGCTAAAATACTAGGTTACAGTCTTAGGCTCTCTGAGCCCTCAACCTCTTGCCGCTTCCTCTCCTTCCCAATCTCTCTGCTTTACAAAGAACTGGGGCATTTGAGGAAAATTTAAGATGCCTCAGCTTGTTCTAAACTGTTAATTAATTCATCAACAACAAAATCAAAATCTAGGGAATTACATATTTTCTTTATGAATACCCTTATTTATGTAGACTTTTTGTTTGTTTGTTTGTTTGTTTGCAGTACGCAGGCCTCTCATTGTTGTGGCCTCTCCTGTTGTGGAGCACAGGCTCTGGATGCGCAGGCTCAGCGGCCATGGCTCACGGGCCCAGCTGCTCCACGGCATGTGGGATCTTCCCGGACCGGGGCACGAACCCGTGTCCCCTGCATTGGCAGGCGGACTCTCAACCACTGCACCACCAGGGAAGCCCTATGTAGACTTTTGACTCTATAATGTCTACAATATAGACACTGGTATTCAGCTATTGATTAGAATCAGCTCCACTGTGCAGGATGTATTAGGCCAATATATAGGCTATGCTATTTCATCTCTAAGATGAACCCATTTGATTAAAAGAAAACCCTACAAAGGTGAAAAATTAAAATGATTTCCTTTTTTGCTGACTGACAGAAAACTCTTAAAATCCAGCTTCCATGCAGCTTTTCTAAGAAAAAGAAATTTAGATGTTTCCTTAATATAATGTTGAATCAAACTGAGGTATCTGGATTTTGAAGAAAACAACAAAGGCAGTAATAATATTAAAGCTTTAAAAGTTGATGTGAAAAAGACAAAATTCATAGAGAACATATTTCTAGTATTATTAGATAATTCTAGAGGAAGAGGTTCTAGATAATACCCTTGAATCTAGTTTTAAAAACATACTACAAAGAAAAAACATCTTTGTAAAGGCTTTTAAATACTGATGACTGTAGTTCCGAGCAGCTCTTTAAAATCTCTTTTTCACTTAGCAGTTTTTCAGACCTTATGGGCAATGCTTCTATCCAGTGAGCATGATTTGATTTACACGGAAAAGCTGACCTGAAACACATTCTAGCCGTTTTGACTGGCCAGGCTCAGGTCACAGAGATCTCAAAAGAGCAGAGAAGAA
This sequence comes from Lagenorhynchus albirostris, assembly GCF_949774975.1. NCBI lineage: Eukaryota > Metazoa > Chordata > Mammalia > Artiodactyla > Delphinidae > Lagenorhynchus > Lagenorhynchus albirostris. Next base: position 54,520,975 of record NC_083102.1, on the reverse strand, counting down.
AGGGCACAGACCTGCGATGGAAATTCAAGCTTGCTTGTGTGTATGTGTGTATGTGTGTATGAGGCAGCAGCACAAATAAGGTCCAATTTTTGTTTTGTTCTACTGAATTGGCTAAGGGATTTATAAAGTCAGGGGCTCTCATTATGGTAATGCAGGTCAAATACTCTCAATAGCATCTGCTGCAACCCTCATGAATTAAAACCATTCTCAGAACCAGGAGGTAACTGGTCAAAAACTCAGCCCCACTCTTTGTCTGACCAATTGAAGTGAGAGTACAAATGCTACTGGGTGAATAAAGTTGTGCTTCCGGGTAACTTTTTATCCAATAGGGAGAAATAACCAGAAGAATGAAGAATCTTATGTATGAAATAGCAAGTCTACTAGTAACACTTCCCGACTGGCATTTATACACCATCTTTTATCAATCTGGGAATCTTTTCTCCAATCATTCATAAATCACCACCATACTCCTGAGAGGCCAAAATTGACCTCCACATTGAGCATACACAAAAGCTAAGTCCAAATGTATTGACTAATCACCCACAAGACAATGTGGACATGTAATCTGCTGACAGTTCAGCCTGTTAACATTTCACATTAAGAGAGAGAGGAAGGAAGAGGAGCCCTTGCGATGCTGTCTGTATCTTTCAATTCACTGGAACATTTAATTCCTGAACAGCCACACAAGCAAGTAACAATATGGGCTAGCAAATAAAAAGCCTTCCTCACAAAAAAGTTGGTTCTCTGTTTGCTTCAGAGTTATGTTGCATTAAATGAAAAGATACATATAGGCGTAAACTTCCAAAAAACCCAGACATTTCCAACTGGCACTAAAGACACAGCCTTTTCAGAAGTTGCCATCTTATGCTTTTTTCTGTAAAGCCTGTGTGATGACCGGGACAGGCCGACAGGCTCAGAGACTATCTCGTTTAGGTTCTGCTTTACATCTGCAGAATAGCAGAGGCCAAAGAATCGAATAGGAAAAAAATAAAATAAATGCTTCACCACAACAAGGTCTGTACTAGGGGCCACCCAGGAATCAGAAATGAGTGAAGTGGCCCAAAGGGCCACTAAACTAAACTAGGGAGCCCATGTCCTTTCCAAAGGAGGCAGCCACAGTTCAGTTACATACACAAACTTCTGGCAGGAATGTGAGTTTAGTGTTGCCAAAGCTGCTGATTTCTCGAGAAAAGCCGGAAACCCAGACTTTGTGTAAAATCTCCTCATTTTAAAATGGGAGCAATCAAGGAAAATAATTGTGTGGGCCACACAAAGCAGGTCTGTGGCTTAAATATCCTCCGAGGTTAACCATTTTCTAGCCTCTATGAAGGATGGGTGAGTAGTGAAATGATCTGCTTATGACTAAAATGGTTTGCTTATGACTACATAAATAAAGGACCATTGTGGTTAGACTCCAGCAAGTGCCTAAAAATACAGAAATGACTGACAGCACTCTGCCTCACTAGAATCTGTAATGAATGCCATAACAAACATAAGAGATTCATAAGATACTTAGGAAAAAATAAGTCTGAAATATTTCATTTGAAAGATTGACTCAATGTCTTTTCACAATTACTTTCCAAGTAAAGTAGGTCATCTTACCTGTGCTCTCTTGAGACTGCTGTGCGCATCAGTGCTTGCTATTTGATAGACTTTTGCCATAACTATTGTTTTTCCCAAAGGCCCGCATACTTTCTCCAGCTTCTGGTTGCAATCTTACATTTGGGACGGTAAAAATAGAAGACACTGTGGACAGAATGAAAAGTTTTCATTTACATATTTATAGGTGTATTTAGAATCTTTTCTTTCAAAATTGGAGGCTGAGATGCAATGCTGGATGTCCCGCACATAAAACATCATGGTATGCATTGGTCTTTGAAATGTCGTCACAGCCACACACACACACACTCACACAGATTTACACACACATACGACAGGATAGTCTGCCTTCCCCTCCAAGCCACAGCTCAGCTGATCTCTCATACTTCTCTGATCTAGAACAATAAGCCTGAATTTGGAAACAACATATTTTGCCCTTTCTTTGTGCATTCTTTCATTCATTCTTTGAAGAAATATTTATTGAGCCCCACACTGTTCTAGGTTTTCAGAATCCTGTAGTGTATCAATCAGAATGAAAAGAAACCCTGGTTTTTGTAGATTCCACTTAGGGGAGACAGATGATAAACACTCAGATGAATATATCAACTAGTTGTAAGTGTTCTGAAGAATAATAAAGCAGGAAGAGAAACAGGAAGTGCCTGGGTGGAAGCAGGTCAGTGAAGGCTTCCCAGGTAAAGGTACCTTTGAGCAGAGAGCCAAAAAGGTGAGAGGGCAAGTCATGCATATATCTAGAGCAAGAGCAAGCACGAACTGAAGAAAGAAGAAACAGCAAAGCCTCTCTAAGGAGCAAGAGAAGGAGCAGGCAAAACAGTTAGACGGCTATTGTAGAAACACAGGTGAAGGAAGATGGTGAGTGACATGGGGCAGTGATGGCAGTGGAGAAGTGATGATGGTCTATTGATCTATTTTGAAGGTAGCATCAACAGGGTCTACAGAAGAACCGGGTTTGGGTACGACAAAAGAAGAGGAGTCAAGGGTAACTTCCAACAACTGGAAGAATGACATTGCCCCTTATTAACGAGGTGAAGACTATAAAATGAGCAAGTCTAAGGGAAAAGATAAGGAACTCAGTTCTGGTAATATGAAGTTAGAAACGCCTACTAGACGTCCAAATGGAGATGTTAAGTAGTCAGCTGGTATATGCAAGTCTGGAGTCAGGGAAGATGGGACTGGAGATTGAAATTTGGAAGCTGTCAGTGTACACAGATGATATCTAAATCATGAGATTAAATGAGATCATCTAGGCTCTAGGGAGCATATGTAGATAGGAAGATCTGAGGATTAAGCCCCAGGGCACTCTAAGAATGAGAGGTCTGGCAGATGAGAAATCTGCAAAGGAGTATGAAAAGGAATGTTTAGGGAGGCAAAAGGAAAATGGCCTGTCCTGGAATCCAAGTGAAGGAAATGTTACTACGAGGAGACAGTGGTCAATTGTGTTGAATTATGCTGATGGATCAAGATGAGGGCTGGGGAAAGACCAATGGATAGAGACTAAAACCAGCAGTTGTGGAATCTTGGGTATAAAAGCTCAGCTCAAAAGGATTCAAGAGAGAATGGAAGTCTAGAAACCAGAGCAGCAAATATGTTAGAACAGGGTGTGTTTTCTTTTTAAAAAGATGGCATGGAGCTCCATTAATGGCATAATGTTGCTTTAGGATAATATATAGGACATATATAGGAATAAGAAACCCTACCAACATTAGAGCTGAAAGGTCCTTAGGGATCACTGTGTCTCTATATGAGAAATTGGGAACCCACAGAAACTAAGGCACTTCTCCAAAGCTGCCCAGCTAGTTAACAGCGGAGCTGAAGCTGGAATCCAGGTGGTCTGATTCCCAGTTCAGTGCTCTTCACACTGCACCAATTTGTTGGCCTTCTTTCACTGCAGATCTGAGTTTTGTGAATTAGCAAATGAATGTAATAAAATCAAGGACTCTACGCTATGAAGTGTATTTTGTTCATTTACTTTGACAAGGGTGGTTCAGCTTCAATAATTTATGTAACTTGATAGTATACACAGGAGAATGCCCTTTGGTGTATTTGGGAAAAATAATGAATTTCTTCTAAATCAGCCCTCCATTTACTTCCCTGCAATTAAATCTTTGTGAAGAAGTGGGGCAAGGCTGTTCGGGTTTTGGGATAGAGGGAGAATGACAGGGTGCCACTAGAATTAGCCAGCTTTAACCGCCAGATCTCCAGGTAACTGTAACATAATTCTTGCTTGATGAATTTATAATTCCTGCTTCAGTGGCACACTAATACATTGCTTCTAAATTTTGGCATTTTGTAAACTGGTGAGGTTTTAAGGACTAGTACAATTAAGAAAGATATTATATTGTTATATGTTCTTCCAAAGCAAGTAACAGTCTGGCATCAGCATACAACTTCATTTTTATAAGAATTCATGGAATGATTGCAGTGCTCTGTGTAACCAAGGTTCTAATAACACTTGATACTCTTCTCAAAAGGTCTGATATATTAAAGTAGCCAAGAAGACTGGAGCCCACTTTGAACTTACTTTTGTTACAATCTTCTCCTTTTACCTGGGTTTGCTTTCTGCTTGCATAAGATTTTCCCTTTGTGGACATTCTTTAAAAAAAAAAATGCCATGACCCATCTTTAAGAATGTGACTGCTATGGACTTAACTGTGTCCCTCCAAAATTCATATGCTGAAGCCTTAACCCCCCATGTGATAGTTTTTGGAGATGAGGCCTTTGGGTAGTATTTAGGGTTAGATGAAGTCATGAAGGTGAGGCCCTTAGGATGAAATTAGTGGCTTTATATGAAAAAAATGAGAGAGAGAGAGAGAGAGAGAGAGAGAGAGAGAAAGAGAAAGAGGGAGAGAGAGGTGTCACTGTTTCTCTCTCTCTGCCATGTGAAGATACAGGGAGGTGGCTGTCTCATCAGGAAACTTGATTTTGCCGACACCTTGATCTTTGACTTCCCAGCCTTCAGAACTGTGAGAAATAAATGTTTGTTGTTTAAGCCCCGGTCTAAGTTATTTTGTTACTGCATCCTGAATAGACTATGTATTAATGTGAGGCTCCTAAAACTGATTAACAGAAACCATGACTTGGTTGATAAGACAATCCATTTATTGGTTCTGCAACACTTCTTTTCAGATGGATCTCTTTCCAAATCTCCTTGAAAAGGAAGCATATGAGGATACTGGCACTGCTGCTGCTGCTGCCATTTGCCAGGTGGTGAACTTTTACAAGATTCCACACTAATGTAAAATTTAATTTTAAGAATTTCAAGACCTTTTAAATACAGTTTGCAGAATATTAACCTAGATAACAGAGTCACCAAAACCAGTCATTTCACTTAAAAGAACTAGTTCCCAAAGTCTCCAAAGCCTAGGAATTCTTTGTTGTGTAAACATGTTTACAAGAACTACCATGTTGTTCGAAATGGAAATGACTGTGGTATTTAATACTGGGATTGTCCTTTCTTGCGACTGGATTTATGCTTCATGATGATTATCTACTAGACACAGAAATAGCATTTCTGTAACGCAAAATTGTTACCGGAGGCGTTTAGCAGAATCTTGCTTTAAAAATATAATGATTTTTCATCTTTATTCTCCCCCCTTCAAAAGGTTTCACTGCTCCTGATGTTTAACGTTATGCAAAGACGTGTTTCTGCCAATGAATATCGCCTTATGGTTATGCTTCTGCAAATAGCCTGCTGTGAGCTGATAAAGGGATTAATGCAGCCAAAATTCTTAATCTGTGAAATTACAAATTAAATTCTCATATTAAAAATACCACCCTGAGGTATTTTTTGTGGTTTTAATTCCCCTCTGGTGTTCTGCATACATTGTGCTTGTTAATGACAGGGACAAGGCTGTCTCCATTGGCAGCCTGCTGCCGAGTGATAATGTGTAGGCATTTACTTACTGATAGAAACTGGATTTAACCACTGGCTGATAAACTAAGTGCCAAGTGGGTAATAAGTCCATATTAACAGAAAAGTACTACTACAGAATTCAGAATTCATAGACCATCAAAATCCCGGCTTAAACTCAATCATCAAGTCAGATGGGATTGAGATGTCACCAAGGAGGAGTGATATCAAGTTGCAAGTTATACTGAATGGGAAAACAAGCCATATGTTTGAGTCTGACGAGCAATAAACTAATGAGTCCACTGGCATCATTTTTTTTTTTTTTTCAGTATGGGAAGATGTGTTACCAATTCATTATTTTTCTATAGGGATTTCAACTTTAATTTTTTTTTTTAATGGGGATAGTTGTAGTAATGGTCAGTGGGTAGACTTTCAGAAAGGAAGTAGTGCAGAATATGGGATAAATATGGGCTTGGAATATATGAAATACTGAAGAAGATTTCAAAGCATGGGGGAGTAGTGGGTTAATATATCTATAGTTACTTTAGAGTAAAAAAAAAAAGTAATTAGAATTAAATATGAGGTATCAGAAAAGATTTAGTGTAGGAATACCCAAGAGTTGTTACTTGGGACTTAGTTCCAAAGTAAAAGGTTATTGTTGTCGAGGAGACTCCAATGCTATCATGGGTGGAAAAAGTCTAAGGGAATAAAGAAATAAATTTTATGTATGTCTATGGTAAGTGATGTGTACACAAGGATTAAAAATGATATATCCATCCATATATGCAGTATATTAATTTTTAAGGCAAAAAGAAAAGAGTATGAGGAGAAATATCTTTCACTGGCATTTGGAAAGAATGCATCACCATTGAACAAAAGTGTTCTTACTGCAGTAGTGTTTTGCAAAATTTCACAAGAATTTTGTTTCACACTTTGGAAGAAAGATGAGATCCTCCCAGTCATAAATCCTCCCCCAAATATTTAAAATGTAATTGAAAAAGGCTGTGTAAATATGAACACTTTTGTAAAAACAAAACAAAAACCCACCCAGGAATGTGCTTTGTTTTAAAAGATCCAGAGAAGAGCTCTGTATGAATACCAAGAGCATCTGTAGTTGAAATGAATTACATGTCTTCAGTTCTTACATGTCAATTCAGCGCATTAGCCAATTGCCAACTCTGTTCGTCAGCTCACTGCATAGCAGCCCTTTTTAAGGTTATTGTTACAACCAAGATTGTCTCTGAGAATCAAATAGAAATGAATCATTCCTACTCTGTGTACTGCAGCCAGCTAAAAAATACTATATGCATAAGGCACTAAATATGTAAATCATATTTTCCTTTTCCTTTATGACTGCTTATATCATTTTTTTGGACACACACATAATCAAATACAAAGACATGCAGCTGCTGACTGCAGAGCAGAGATAGCAAAAAAGGAATCCATTTTCTTCCTGTGTCTGGTAAGCTAGCAATTGAATGGCAGGATTCCACTAAATATATACACACACACTACCCCCCTCCCCCATTCTCTCTCGCTCTCTCTATACACACACGCGCGCGCGCGCAATGCATATACAAGCATACGTAATATTAGAGAGATGCACATATAAACATGTGGACCTCTCTACATGTGTATTACACATAGATGCTAAAATCATGTCCCTGCTTCGATTGGATGTTTTGAATTTGTCATACTCACTATCAGTCAGTTCCCATAGCCGTGGGGGCAGGTCACTAAAATACTCGTGGCTCAAGGCGGCCTGTGCTGACAGTCTGTTCTTTGGGGAACACTGTAGGAGTTTGGAGGCCAGATCCTCTGCATGACTCACATAGCTGAGCCTGAAAACACAAGCAAAAAAGAGAGAAATCAGAACAAACAAGAAAATCCCCTAAGTAAGACATAAGGCTCACCTAATTTTTCAGTATTTATTTATTCCTGGCCAAGAAAACAAGTTGCCTGTTGAAAATAAAAAGAAGCAGAATTCACATTAGTTCCTAGAGTATCCGTTACTGTAAACCAGCTTTTACTCTCACTTTCCTCATTGATGTAACATATTTTACTATAAGCAAAGGATTGATATTTTCAGGATAGAATTAGGTCCCAAGGTAGAAAATTTCAGAAGATAATTTATCAAATAGTTGCCAGAATTTGTTCATAGAATATAGGTACTGCATACACATCTGGATACATTTACAGGAAAATTAATACAAAATAACCAGGAGAATTAAAATAAATCTACTATTAAATTCTCTAGTTACTAAAGTTACTTTTTCCTTTAAGAATTTACATTTTCTTACATTGAACAAAAAATTATTGGAATAAGTACCCTTTCAAATATTAATCATAATATTAACACGCAGGTTAACAAAGGGGATAGGCTTAAACCATATGGGACTGAATCAATTCAAGATGACCTTTAAAACGACAGCAGAGAGAAAATATGTGTCTCAAGATTACCAAAAAAGCAGAGGAGTAAAATCTTTCATGTGGTACTACTTTCAAATGGGTAGCAGACCACACTGTCCAGCCCAGCCTTGTTTTCCATGGAAACTCTACTTCACTGCTCAGGGCAATCAAACCCAAATAGTTAACATAAAAATGATAATTAAAGTCTTCCTAATAATGATTACCATTTATGAGTAGCTGAACATGTGTCAAGCGCTCTCCTAGGCGCTTTTCACACACTCTCCTATTTACTATTCGGACAAGATAACTCTGTTTCTGTCTAACAGCAGGGGGAGCGAAGTGGAAGTCAGAGAAGGTAATGGTTTGCTCAGTTAGCAGGTTGAGCAGATTCAAACCCACCCAGTGGTTTTGCATGTGCAAAGCTCTCAGGTCATTCCTAAAGGCTTTTACCCACAGATTCCTGAGTTTCTACAACATGAAGTAAGTACAGTGACTCTTAAGCACCCAGAAGAATGTGAAGAAACGTTGCACCTGCTAGTGGGTATTCTTTCAAAAGCCTTGAAGCTACAAAACAAGCCATGAGCCAATAAACATCTTTTCTAGTGACCAACAATTCTCTCCCTTCCCCTCCTCAAGCTACTCTTTAGCATTGATTTAAAATTGTTATGGTGTGGGGGGAGGGGGATGGATTGGGAGTGAGGAAGAGGAAAGTAGGTCATGAATTTGGGCAGAGGAAGAAAAAGGGAGAAGCGAAGAAAAATATTACTCCAAAGATCCAATCTAAGAGACCTTCTCCCTAAATCTTCATAGGTGAAGGTCTCACTCATTGGTTCAGTGTCTGGCTGCTGTAATGCTGTTTTTTAAAAAACTGATCAGTATCTTGGTTTTAAATGTCTCTACCTGGCAAAGAGAAATTTGTCTACAGGAAACGGAGGCATTCTTAAAATTCTGTTTTCTTTTTTTTCTTCTTTCTTTCTTTTAATAGGGTCCAGGGCCATCCAAATTATTCCTTCCTCTTCCTAAGACTCTTTTGCTATTAAATTTTTTTCATTAATATGTTTCTAAATATCAAATGCAAAGTTTGAGATAGGTAGACTTCATGGCAAAAACTGCACTTATATTGAACATACAGTTTGTATGTAACCATGGTGAACACATTGGTATCCATTTTATACAGCTTTGATAAAACACAACGACAGTGCCAGCCAGACTGAGACTAGATCTAAGTTTTAGGCCTGACTCTGTTAAAGAGTGATGAACCACATTATGTCTGCAGTCCTTCCAGCTCCAACAAGCCGTAAGTCATCCTTGAAGCATGGTTTCACTATTTTGAAGAATTATAAATATTTAAAGTTGTATTTGTTTTTGCAGTTGATTGTTGATCACATTTAGATTTAACACATATAGACCTAAATATAAGGAATTACCAAGAAGACATTTCCCCTCCCCCAAACTGACTAAACTTGTTAATAAAGTCAATAAAATAATCAAATGCTTATTTGTGCTATCTGGTTTATACATAAACATCTGAATTATCACACAAAATTTTAATTTAGAAAGTTTGCTATATCTTGCGATGTATGGGGTTCTTTTGATTTAACCTGCTTGGTATTCATAGTGTTTCCTGAATTTGAGGTTTCATGTCTTTCATCAATTCTGGAAGAAGATCTCAGCCACTACTTTCCGAATATTGCCTTTGCTCAATTCTCTCTCTTCCGTCGTTTTATAACTCCAATGTAATACCATCTTATTAAATTTTCCATGTGTTCACTTGTTCTTTCATGTTTTCCATCTGTTAGTCTCTCTGTTCTCCATTCTGAGTAATTACTTCAGAGCCATCTTCTAACTCAACTAACTCTCTAATCAGGTGCATCTAATATGCTGTTTTCCTTATTCATTTTGTTCTTATAAGTTCTTTTAAAATCTCTGACAAATTTTCATTTTCAACTTTAATGGTTTCCTATTTAAGTTTTTAATTTGATCTTTTATTTCTTTACAATATTTTAAATACAGTTTTGTTCTATGTCTGATAATTCCCAATAGCTGAAGTTCTGGGTGAGGTGGAGGAGTCCAGTTTTGTTGCTTTTGCTACTGACTCTCACTCACAATGACTTTTTCACGTTTTATAATTCTGGATTTTGGGCTCATGCTTGGCTTTGATAATCTGTGGGAGTCTTGAAGCACCTGGGTTGAGACTATGTTCTCTATAGGGATTTTCTTTTGCTTCTGCTAGGAGCGCTGGAGCTCTCTCAACACCTATGTACTCCAAGTTCTTTCTGTTGGCTTCTGAGACCAAGTGAGTTATGTAAATTTAAACCTAAACTTGTAGAATTCTCAGGGGAGTCTTTTTCATCCCCATTCAGAGTCAAGGGCAACACAAACAATTGTCCTTGAAGTCTCTCTTTGCTGGAAGCAGATTTTTTCTTTTTTTTTTTTTAGCCAGCCCATTACTGGCTGAAGTGCTTTGAGGGTCTTGACTCTCTGTGGGGAATCTCAACTCCTATGCCCTCCTAACTTTCTCAGGCCCAAAGCCTTGATTCCCCACCGTCAAGCAGCTCCACGTTTCTGTTTTAGCAATACCTCGAGGGCAGCTGCAACTTCAGCACTTACTTATCATTCTGTTTTTTTCATTCTTGGCCCCTGGAAATTTCAGTTAATTTCTTCTTGGTTCAGCTATGCATATGCATTTGAACGGATGTGCTTGTATTTTATCCAACATTTTAGGTGATTTTTAGCAGTAGCAGAAGAGACTGTTTTTCCCCCTACAGATAAATATTTATAATCTCTATAATCTAATTAGTTACTATAAAATCATCCACACTTACAGTTTTTAGGTCTTTCTCCCTGGAATAAGCACTAAATTGGTGGTGTTGTCTTGCCTCTTTTTTTTAAAACTAATTCTTTTAGGTTACCTCTATTAAGTCTCAAAAACTAGATAACTGAAGTTATTTCAGGCTAATGTTCCTTCCTTCACCACTTACTTTATAGATGACTCTCAAATGCATTATCCTAAGTGAAAGAAGCCAAAGGCTACACACTATATACTTTCATTTAGATGACATTCTGAAAAACGCAAAATTATAGAAACAGAAAAGTGATCAGTGATTGTCTGAGGCTGGAGGTGGGAGGGGTTAAGAAAGGGGTCCAGAGAATTTTTTCAAATGGCTCTACATCTTGATCAATAGGAATGGAGATCAGGCCATCTAGACATGTGAAAGGGCAGGGGGACTGGTCAAGGAAATTCAGCACAGGGAGCCGTCTGGAGAGATGGGGTGTTGCAGGTTTTTCACAAGGAACATTCAGACATCAGGGGTGGAGGCTGGCCCTCTGTGAGTGACTGTCACTGGGACTTCTGTGTCCCAGGGGAGCCTCAAGGGATGTCCCAGCAAATGAGGAGATGCAACTGCTAATGGTGAGGCTCTCCTATGGATTTCAGTGCTGGATGCCAGGTCACCGAGTGGGGGTTGGCCTCAGGCGGTCAGAACTGTGCCTGTCAGCTCACAGGGTGAGTTCAGCCAGCTCTACGTTCCTGGAGGTTCACATAAATGGGGAAGGGTACGTGGGACAGAAACCTTCACGTTCATTCCATATTCATTGTTTTTTTGTGTGTGTGTGGTATGCGGGCCTCTAGCTGTTGTGGCCTCTCCCGTTGCGGAGCACAGGCTCTGGACGCGCAGGCTCAGTGGCCATGGCTCACGGGCCCAGCCGCTCTGCGGCATGTGGGATCTTCCTGGACCAGGGCACGAACCTGTGTCCCCTGCATCGGCAGGAGGACTCTCAACCACTGCGCCACCAGGGAAGCCCCATATTCATTGCTTTTAAAAGATGTTGTTTGCTGTTTGTGGAAACTCCCTGGGAAAAACCTTAAGGAATTTAAAAATTATAAATCTGTATGAAAATGAAGAGAAACAATCTCTACCGAATTCAGAGTATGTTTGTGGAGAGAATCTTATCAGTAACTTTCAAACAAATGCTTTTAATACAGTTGAAAATAATAGTATTCTGCTATTCTAATCATAACAAATTTCATCGTTTTCCTAGTCCTTATCTATGTAACACACACACACACACACACACACACACACACACATACACTTTACCTGAGTTTTTTAAAAAAAAATATGAAAGAATGTAACATGAATAGCAAAAACAGCTTTAAACCATGACTATAGAGCAGGATATTTTCTTTATTCCTTGTGCAGGTCAGATTTTTGTACCTCAGAAATGAGGAAGATGGAACATATGGTCATTAAGGGTTGTCTAGCTCTAACATTACATGTCCTCTGATCTAGGAAGAACCTGAGTGTGAACTGGAGGCAGGGAGGGTGAGCAGAGCCACACTGGCCTGCCATCGCTCACCCAACACAGCTCCCCTCTCTGCCATCAAGGCAGTGATCCAACAGTACCTCTCACTTGTCTTCACTCAACCTGTCAACTAAATGCTTTAAAAGGTCACCTAAGTTTCTAAGCCATCTTGAAAATAAAGAGCAAAGCAAAGCCAAAGTCTGTTGCCACACTAAGGAAGACTGTCAACGTTGGGTAGAGAAAACTGAAAGTAGAGGATGAAAATGGTGGCACGAGAAAGAGGAAAAACTGGGCAATGGCAAGCCAAAAAGGGCATTTCCTATGAGGCACGGTTCCTGGTACAGAGTGGGGACATGGCATTTGATGAATGGCTGAATTTTTGATTGAGAACTGACTATATTAATTTTTATACTTACAAGAGGTTTTACTTTACCTGCGACACATGAATTTAAAAGTAAACAATCATTTTGGGGTAAAAACATCTTAAGGTTAAATTCTGGTCCCTAAGGAACATCTTCAAAGTATACATGTCTCAGAGGATGACTTTTTTTTTTGAAGTGGGAAGGAAATTCATCCTTGTCTTTTTAAAGTTACTTTATAAACTGGGACTGCAAGGTTTTTTTGTTTGTTTTTTCACGTTGTAGTGCCAAAAGACTCCCTCTAAAACGGATGATACATCTGCTTGTAGAACTAAAACAAGTTACATTTTGTTCCTAAGAGTTGACTTCTAAATATGTCTATAAAAATCTTCGCTGCGATTTATTAATATTTTAGCTCATGAAAGCTGGACATAAAGGGTAGAGGTGTAGCAGGTTCAATCTACTTATTAAAGCATTCAATGGAGATACTGACTTCCATATAAAGGCTTAAAAGGAAATTAATAAAAAGAACAAAACGTTCTACAATACTCCTCACTTGCAATTTATGATGGGAAAAAACGACATACACTGTGGGCCTATGTCTGAAGCATAAGAGTGTGCTTTGTCTCACAGAGTTGGAAATAGAGCGACCTGGAGTGAAAGATGGGGAGGGTCTCTATATTCATGCTTTACTCACTGTCACACTCATCACAGAGCAAAGACAAATGGACTGGGTCCTTTTATTTGACAGTGCACATTTTGTCTCTGTGCCAAGGATGCCAACATGGGCACTGGCCACTGGGTTAGATAACAATTGATCTCTTGAAAATAATTTGTGAAGAAGTCCACCCACCAATAAAAACAAGTCTGATTGTTTCCTCAACTGTACCGACTAGAACTGTCAGATACAGCACTCTTGTATATATATATATATATGAAAAGCTAAATGTGCATTTAATCACCTTCTTGTCAAAGTTCCAACTTAGAGGGAAGACTGCAGTCATAAAACCACTCTGATTTTTCAAAAAGTGACTTATTTTTAAAAAACAGGCTTGAATTTATTCATTTTGCAAAGAGGGGCCAGTAATTGGTCAAGCAGAAGATGAAGGGAATCCCTGACACTGGAATAAACTCCTGGGGAAAATAAAGACTAATTTAAGGAAAGATTTAGGTCTGTGCAGTGAATCTCAAGTCCACGAGCTGGGCTGTGCAATGAAATGAGAGGCAAGACTCTTGGGTATGTTAATAATGAAGACAGAGTTGTTTTACACTGAGACTTTCTTTGTCAACACACTGCTGTTAAAAAAAAAAAATTAATGAGAGTCCTCCCCTCAAGGTAAACAGGTAACATTTTTATATTAGCTTCCAAAAACAGGTTGTGTTTTGTTGTGCATAGAAAATTGTTCAGTTCTCATTCATTTATTCTAGCTAAACTGTTTAATAACACAATCTCCCCGGAAGACACTCATTCCCATAACGGTCAGCTTACTTGATTGTTAAAATGCTGTATCATAGTGCTACTTGTAGAGTGTTCTACAGTCTACAAAGTGTTTTCACACATATTATTTTATTTGATCCAGATAATCAAAGGGCCATACTTACAAAATGGAACGTACAGAAATTTCTGACTCTTTAGTGCCGATTACATGTCATGCCAAAGATTTACTGTATGTATATATGTGTACATACATATAGAGATAGATTACACACACACACACACACAAAGCCGTATGTTACTCAGTTTGTAAAGGGATTATTGGATTACTTTAAAGTTGTTTTTAAAGATACCTTACATGTTTCTATATTTCTCTCTCTTCCTTTAATTCTGAACTCTATTGTTATAGAGACTATTCTCTCTATATTCTTTTTAACACCTCCAGTGCCCTATATTAAATAAAGACAACAGGGAGAGTCCAGCCTTAATGTGAACAAGATGAATAATCCCCAAAGCCAGTCATACTAATCTGCACTGCTGGGTCTTTCCTTCAGATCTAACCCTTACTCAACACATAGTTGCCCTTGCAGAAAACTCTATCTGGTGGAAAAGTACAGAAAGTGCTGTAGAGCCCTCAGCAGGGTGTAAATGAATTGAGCTTTTGAAAACGCTAGCACTGACACTCTTAAGAGTATTATAAACTGCCAAAAGGTGAGCAGAAAAAGGAAAACACTAAATTCTTGCTTTGGATTTCAGAGCTTAGCTAGATAATATTTACCCCAAATTTCCTAGCTTTGATTTTATTTATTATAATTTTCTACCCTCCCCCCAAAAAAGACATGTCTTTGAATGTTTAAGTTCAGTCTGAAATCAAATGAAGAGTGGTCTGGCTTTTAAAAAATTGGCTAACTTATGCAATTATACTAGCCTTTTCCATGTGCTAATACGGAGCTATAGATTTTCATATTTACATCTCATAAATCTATAGATGCAGATATTATCATAAAATATTCACAAAGAAAAGCTAATATAAGTGAACTTCTTGTTATATTCTTTTCAACAAAAGCCCTGTGTATTTAAACTTATTTTCCATAAAGGTGGATCATGCTTGCATGCAACTTGCTTATAGGAAAGAAACTGTTTCACTACATTGTTATTGCAGAGACTCCACTTTAATCTCCTTTTCAATTCTTCTCCAGTACCTAGTAGCAGTGATTTTTTTGAGTTGTAAAAATTGTGTTTTTTAGTAGCTTATATAAATCTAATCACTTATAATTCTACACAACTATATAATGTAATTTAAAAAAATTTCTCTAAGATTTGTTACAAGCTGCCAATCACTGACATTTTTTATATATAGGAATAGCACAAATCTATCAGGCATTATACCGATATTTTGGAAAAGGTTCCCAGATTTTGTTGACTAGTGATCATATGATTCTATATTTTTGTTTAGTATTTTACTTTAATAATGTGGTTAACAGCAGAAGAGGCAAAAATAATTACTTTTCAATCCTCTGACTGAAGGACATGGTAAAAAATGATGTATCTTATTTCAGTAAAATAAATAAATGAAATACAGAAATAACAATTAATCCTTGTAATCAGGATAAAACTTACAGAATATTTAAAACAAAATCAGTGTATAACATCTTCAAAACCCAAAGGATGTGCATTCAACAGAATTGATTTCCAACTTCCCAGTTACTTTGTTAACTGTTATATCTGATCATAAACACTAGACCTTCCTAACGACATGACCTTCCCCCATATGGAATTCCATTGTTAACTAAAGGACATCAACAACTCAAACTTTCTGACTTCTGGATACAGATCAGGATAAAATTAGTAGCCCTCTCCTCCACAGGACTGCTGTAAAGATTGACCTTTTCCTACCATAAGTTGTTTAAATCAATTAAAAGGATCATATAATTTCACAAGTTTTCAAAACATTTTTAGTAAATCAAGAGTGAAGCAGAGTAAATTGTTAATGAGTTTTCTACCCTTGTGATGTTTTTGATATTTATGTTATTTAGAGAAGAGCGATTATCCAATTTTCCTGAATTCAAAGTGGTTGATTAGAGCACTGTTTCATCTGAAAAAGACAACACTCATTTTTTGATGATAAAAGATTGTGTCAAGAATTTAAATTAAAATCTTCATCTATCAAAAAAGAAATCAATCCACATTAAAGTTTAGCAATGGCTTATATTTTTACATTTAAGATGAATCAGTTACAAATATTTAGTCCAATATGAAAAACATTTTCACTCTAAAAGACTCCTGCAAAGTAGTTTACCTTACTGGTGCATCAATATTAGGGTGACTTGGGTTAATGGAAAATGGTAACTTCACAGCCTTTCATGCCTCTGAAACCCTAGAGAAGTTACAAATCTCATCAACAGAGGCTGGTTTTGGAAGGTGATATCTGCTTCACCATAATGGAACGGGTGTGTCCTTTGACTGTAAACAATGCTAAGAATAGCTCCTGAAAGGTATAATTTTGTGTGATATTATTTCACCAAAAGAGAAGAAAAAATATTCTTTAATTCTGAACAAAACCTCTTCAAAGTTTACCTTTTCAAAACCTCTCAGTAAACCTTTCACTGAGAACTGAAAATATAACTTAGTAATGCAATAAATGCCCTAACAAATATATCAGATTTTTCACTTAATGCTTTTTACAGGCTTAAACAAAATGGACTAAAAGGAAATCACCTTTTACAGTCCGACTCCTACAGGAAGAATGCCTTGCTGTTATGCTTTTTAAAGAAGGCATGGTGAATTTATATCAACTTTGGCAAATCTCGAGGCATGATAAAAGGAAGAAAAATACCAGTGCAGTTAACATTCCACAGAACTCTTTCTTCACATGTTTATTTCCTTAGAGACTGGACATGATCCAAGATAACAAGAAAAATGTAAAAAGGAAAGTTTATTTTTTAAGGCAAACAACACACAGTTTAGCATCCTGAGCTGATATAGAAGGGAGAATGTTTCCTTACCCCTTAAAAATAAATAAATAAATAAAAGAATTGTTGTCTTGTAGGTTAAAGATATTAGATGGTTAGGATTGGAGAAAATCACCAAAACCAGTTCTCCCATTTAAATAAATATGAACGAAAATTCAGTTAGATCAGAGCTTATGGGTTATTAAAGTTTGGTTCTGGGCAAATGAAAAATATATTTTCTGTGGACTATCATTTCAGCTTCTTTATCTTGTGACATTGCATCTGGAATTTGAAAATATATGATTTCATTATGATACAAGAAGAACTGGCCTGTGTGTTTATGTGTAAAACAAGACTTGGATTAAGACTGAAGAGTTGGGTGTCCTCTACAAGGGCCTGCTGATCTTTAGGAAGAAAAGTCAAATAGCATTTAATACTTACTGCTCCTACAAAGGAGCCTCCTATCTTCCCCGTCACAGACTTTCTTGTAGGCTGCACACTGAACCAACTACCTGTTGAACTATCTGATTTCCCTTGATTATCACAAAGGACATGATCAGCCAGCAAATGACACCCTTGTTCTCAATACTATGAGAAGGTATACAAAGGAGATGAAGTATCTATTGAGGATTTACTGTGTGCTAGAGACTTTTCACAAGTCGTCTCCCTTATTCTGCATCCCCAGCTATGAGATGAACATCATTATCCCTCCTTATAGATGAGGGAACTGAGGCTCAGAGAGGAGAAGCCATACAGCCAGAGTCACACAGCAAATGAGGGTAGAGCATGTTATGTGCTTCAGATGCAGATGCTCTCTTCTCTGTATCATCGTTCTTAAAGCTCTGTTTATATCTTTTTTTTCCTCATTATAAAAGTATGACATGATCATTCTAGAGAATTTAGAAACATATAAGAGAAATCCTGAAACATATAAGAGAAAATAAAAACATCTCATAAGTCTATAATTCAGATAAATGATTTTTTTATCAACTCGATGTTTACTTCTATGTGTATAGGTCTGAGCAAACACATCATTTTCTTTGTAATTTTTATCACGGTGTACATTTTTTCCACATAAAATTTCCTTTCAAAACCTGCATTTAAAAAGCTCTCTTTAAATTTCTAAAAGTCAAACTTAAGCCCATATTGAGGTCATATTAGTTTCTGGGGTTCAGGAATCCTGAAACAGCTGAACTGGGTAGTTCTGGCTCAAGGTCTCTCACAGGGTTGCAGTCAAGGTGACGTCCAGGGCTACAGTCATTTGAAACTTGACTGGGC
Source organism: Lagenorhynchus albirostris (assembly GCF_949774975.1). Lineage (NCBI taxonomy): Eukaryota > Metazoa > Chordata > Mammalia > Artiodactyla > Delphinidae > Lagenorhynchus > Lagenorhynchus albirostris. Next base: position 54,502,771 of record NC_083102.1, on the reverse strand, counting down.
CTGGTGAATCCACTCCTAGGTGGCTCCCTCACATGGCTGTTGGCAGGAGACCTTAGTTCCTCACCATGGGGGCCTCTCCCAGATGGAGGAACTATTCACATGACATGGCAGCTAGCTTCCCCAGAGTCAGTGAACCAAGAAATAGGGAGACAGCTAAGATGGGAACCTCAATCTTTTAGAATCTAACCTTGGAAATAATGTGCCATCATTTCTGCCATATATTGGTCACCAAGACCAATCCTAGTAGAATGTGGGAGGGACTACCCAACGGTATGAAGACCAGAAGACAGGGACCACTGGGGGGCCATCTTGGAGGCTGCTACACCATAATGATGATTATAGAAGAGATCTGGGGTTTTTTTTAAACTGTGGTAAAATATATGTAACCTAAAATTTGCCATTTTAAGCATGTTCAAGTGTACAATTCAGTGGCATTAACAGCATTCACAATATTGTTCAACCATCACCAATATCCATTTCAAAATCCTTTCATAACCCCAAAAAGAAACTCTATACTAATTTAGCAACATATTTTTATTAAAATAATGTGACAATAATACTAAAGATAATTTTTGTAAAGCAGAAAAACAATCGCCCAAAATTCTGTTACCCTAACACAACTATTTTTATCTCTTATATTACATTTCGATCACAGTTCAGACAATTTTAGAGTTAATATGCTAGTATGCATAAAATGTTTTATTCTGCTTTTTTCAGAGAACATATGAAGCATTCCCTATGTTTTCAAAGTCTTCATAATACTGTCCTAACATTGTTGTGTAATATTCCACTGGGGTTCATGAACCATGATATACTAAATATTTCCCCATTCCCTTAATCTTGGTTAAGTTGGTGCCAAGTCTTTTTAAATAGTTTAATATACAACACAGTAATGAGCATCTTTGGGCAACTAGGTTTTTACTCCATTGATTTGTTTTCTTGGGAGAAACACTATAAAGAGTCAGATAACTAGGTCATAAACTTAATTCCCCAGGCTTCCTATATCGGAAGTAACATCGCAACTGTAGCCTACAAGGCCTTTCCTCACCCCCTTTGCCTCCAGTCTCCAATCTCATCTCCTCTCACTCTCCTTACACTCACTACACTCTTACCACCTTCATTCTTCAACACATATTTCTTGAGTACCTACTATGTGATGGGCTCTGTCATAGGTACAAAGGATATAAAGGTAAACAACATAGTCAAAATCCCAGCCTTCGTATGGCTTACAATTTTCCAATGCTATTCCTCTTTTTAAAAAGAAATCATACTGCCATGTGTACATGTACTTATCACTCTCTGAGATTGCTTATTTTATTACTTGTTTATTTTCCTAGATACTCTAGAAGGTAAAGCCCGTGAGAATGGGAACCTCATCTGTGCCTTCCCAAGCACCCAGAACTTTTAGATGATGCCAAATCATATTTCTTGAATGTGCCACAAATGAGTATCTTTACAGCTTTTAACGTTTCCATGAAGTTTTCTACATTGTTTATCAGTTTACAGTACCATTAGCAGTAAATAAATGCATCCATTTCTCTATAACCTGACCAGCACTGGGGTTTAGGAAGGAGGAGGTTATGGATCTGGGGGAACGGGTGCTAACGAAGGGTTGTTCGATGGACAGCATAGAAAACATTGAAGCTATCTTTTGGCTTTTTAAAATATTGCATTAAAATGTAATTTATCTTGATTACTATGTTTTTTTTGGAGGGGGGCATCACCTTAAATTCTGAACCCAAGCTGAGTACCTTAGTTGCCTCATCCTAGCCTCAGTCCTTCTGTGAATAAAATGGCAAATGAGGGATATATTTACAGATTTGCTCTTGAGACTACAATATAATTGAGGAAGGGAAATAGACTTTCTAAAATAAGCTGAAATGTTACTATCAGAAAACGCAGACAACTATCTGAGAGCTATTTTCAGGATTAAACGAGATAATGCGGACAGAGCATTTAGTATGGTAGAGGCACATCCATGTGTACCATGAGCAAGTGCAGCTGTTGATATTTATAATAAATATTACTGCTGCTGCTCTACCACTTCTATGCATGTAAAAAATTAAACTAACCCTACTAAATGCATAAAAGGAGTCTTTTAAGACTATAATATTCTTTCCCAAATCAGAGTATATCCCTAAAACTCCTTTGGTAGGAAACACCTCATTGGGAGACTTACAACTAATGGAAAAAAGAGGAGAATCAAAGTTATGAGTAAATTTATACAAAAAAGATCTCATAATTTTTAAATGCTCACTAAAATAAAACGAAGAGCACCTTAAGTAAAAATATTTTCAATATTATGTTACATACCTTAAGATGGAAACGTTTTCCTGTTAGATACGTTGCAGGATCTGCCTCTTATTTTAAGATTTTGTAAATGTGTTTTGCTGTGTTACATACCAAGGCATACTGCCTTCTTTGCCAGTCTCCCCCTTACTGACTATATGTGTCCTCTTTCTAAATGCCCAACGTCTTCCTTGTTTTATGGCTCACCATATGGCCTGTCTTATATGTCTTGATTTCCTTCTGCCTAGCAGCCCTAGGGTGCTGACCTCAATTTCAGATTTATCAAGACAACAAAGTGAAAACATTTCTGCTTCTCTACCATCCTCATTCCTCCTTTCCTCTTCCCAACCCTACTGTTCAAATGATCTCCAAGTAGAGTGACTCACCAACATCTGAACCAGGGCCCTCAGAGCTGTAGAACATCAAGCTGACATGTACTAAAATACTGAGTAACTACAACGCGTGTTTGGAGAGGGATTACTGTAATTATTTACGTGGCCAGGGCTGATGCTAAGGTTAGTATGAAGAAAACATTTTTTTGGTGTGCTTGTTTTCATTTTGAGGTTCAAGACCTGGAAAATGATTTATCCTACTCTGTGATGTAACGTGTGCTACAAATATGAGAGCCCTCAGAGGAGAGATTTTTTAAATTTTTAGAAAAAATATTTCATATATTTCCATCCAAAGACAGCATTTCCTCCTACATTAGAATGCAATTTAAGGAGTGATTTTTTAGTAATGAACCTGCAGAGTGAATTCCAACTTGAGAAGAGTTAAGAACTGGTACCTTACATTCTTCTTCTAGTTCCAAGCTCTTGCCTTTTACCCTTCATTTTCTCTCTCTATACCTATATGAACCTGCACATGATTGCATCACTATTATCAAATAGTCTAAAGTGCTTCTGGAGGTTGCAAATGGCTGTTCTCAGCATAGTTACTACATTAGAGAGACTTTAGTCTAATGACTTCCCTGCAGATAACTCACATGTCCATTAACAGGAAGCTGACCAAGTCTTAAAATGGCAGGGAACTGGCTTTGTGCACAGGAGTCCAGTCTTAAAGCTCATTACTAACAGAGTGTTGACAAGAACTTCATGATCCCTTCCTATTTTGCTCTCTTGTGCCCTGTGGTGTGGGGCTGCCTAGCCTTTTCCAAGAGGCTGGTCTCTTAAAGAATAATGTGGCTACCAATCATCCTTGCTTTCCTCTCTCATCATGTGAAGAGGTTGTGGATCTGGGGGCACGGGTGCTATAAAGACTGGTTTGATAGTGAGCATACAATACGCTGAGGCTGTCTTTATTGAAAGTGAGCACAGCTTTTGGGTTGCACATTCCTTTATTCTTGCCTTTAACTCTACATTTGCCTCTTTATAGAAAATGATTTAAAATGAAGGGTGCCATTCCATATCCATTTGGGCTCAGAGGTCCCCCAAATCGGCATAATTGCTGAGCTGTTTATCTTCTTGAGCACTAATTCTATCTTTTCAGCTGAAATAAAACTAAGGTAAAGGAATAGAATTAAAAAGCTGCATATTTATTATCATCTGGGGTCCAACTACTTGTATGTGCCAGGTATATGGAGGGTGTTTTCAGTCATGTCTCTAACATGAGGTAGAAGCTAGTGGCATGACACAAACCATTAAAAAAAAAGTCTGCCATGTCTTAAAACCAACAATACCAGCATACTGTGGAAAACTAAAACATGCATTTGCTGATCATGTGTAAAAATATGGAAGCATTTAAAAAATGATTACTTGGGAACTTATAAGAAAATTTAAAAAGAATATTGAGGTCACTTTAGAGTGGATGGAACAAACATAGGCTTTCTTTGTAGTCAGTGTAAATAACTGTTGCATATGTATATGGGGGAACATTCCAATTTAAGAAATATGCTAACTTGTGCCAAGCTTGTATGCAGTTTGACACATTTTAGCACGTTCTCAAGTTTTATTTCTATATTTAGGAAAAACCAGATCTAGAGGTAACAGAGCTTAGATGGTAAAATGGCCAGTGCCCCCAGAATCAGTGCTGTCCAAATGCCATGCTTTGAAACTCCATTCTGGATACCCAGGAGAGATATGTTCAATATTCAACAAAACTGAAGAATTTGAAAATTGAAAATCTCTCAGATGTTCTCAGAGAAAGAAAATCCTTGGTCAGAGTCAGAGGATTTGGATTTAAGCCTATAGCTATATGAGAAAGAAATAAGCGAGAGAATAAAAGCCTGGGCAGTAGGTTTTTAGCTGCAAAATCTAATCCCCCTCACAATATATTCTGGTAAAACATTTGTTATAAACTGATCAGAAGTTATGCTCTATTCTGCACTGTTCAATTTGGCAGCCACAAGCCACAGATGACTATTTAAATTTAAATTAATTAAAATTAAATAAGATAAAAATTCAGTTCCTCAATTGCACTAACCACAATTTTAAGTTACTCAATGGCCCCATATCGGACAGTGCAGATATAAAACATTCCTATCAATGCATAAAGATCTATTGGACAGTACTGCTCTATATCTTTCAAAGATCTGCTGCAGCTTCTAGAAATTCTAAAATTAAAGAAAAAGAACTGTGTAGTTTATACACTGGGAGAATTTATTCTTCGGATGAAGCATAGAGATTGGATTGAGAAAATCAGTGAATGTAGCTATAGAGAAGAGGGCTAGGTCAGGGATTACTCCAAAGGTTTGCTGGCTGGTAGGAGAAACAGCCTAAAATCACGATGGGTGGAAGATGTCCCCGTGGAAATGTGTTTCACTTCCTTGGGAAAAATAAGAGACATTAGAATTCTTTCAGCATTACAACCTAAACGTAAGAGACATGTAGCTGAATTCTAAGAAAGGAGAGTAAAGCCTGATTTGACTGCCAAATAAAATTAGAACTGTGGGTACAATTTAACCTTCAGTCAAGGGTGACAAGAAATGAGAGATAAATGGAAAAATCCCATTTGTATTCATCTTTATAAATATAATGAGGCATTTGGAGGCAAAGGCATGGAACCTGGTATAATCCTTAATTAAATAGCCTCCAAGGTAACTGGGCCAATTCATAAAAATTGTTGGCCATCCAAGTAGATGCCCAAAATGGCAGATGGGGCAGCCAATCAAACCATGGGGCAGCACTGATTTTTCTACTTGAGATAGCTTACTTGCTTTGCTAAAGGGGAAAAAAAAAAAAAAAATCAGTTGGTTATCTCACATATGTTATGGAGATCAGTAGCTGGCCTCTAACCTTCCCCCCCACCCTGAACATGCTGCCCTCTAGAGGCCACATGAATATACACATATGTAAAGATAACGTATAAATAAGGTTCAGTTACATCCAAATTAATAGGATATGATGATCCTATTAATAAAGATATGGTGAAAAAGAGGGGAGGTGGTTGATTATATCTATTGTCTGAAAGGCTTTAGGATAAAGATGAGAAACAATCAACATTTATAAGCCTCTAGTAAGCGTTACCTCTTCAGCTGACATAAATATGAGAAATCATAAATAGTTCTGTAGTCCTATAATTGAATTTATGATCAAATGTTTTCCATTGCAGGAAGAGTGGGAAATCACTTATGGGGAATTTGAATAATTTAAGGGAAGTTCTCTATTTGGCATTATGTTTGTATATCAGGTCTTGAGGGATTAAATTCAGCTGAGGACTAGATGAGAATTCACATACAGATATACAAAGATGCGCTGTATAATAATGCAGTGAGGGCCAGAATATTGATCTCTTCGTGTTAATATTTCTATTCATTTATATCTCATTTATGGTCTGGGTAATAACATGCACACACATATACACTCACTATGAGACTTCAACTGTAAACCACCACTTGATTTTTCTAATATCCCCAAAATGTTGAAATGATCTAAAAATGCTCTTTTAGGTAAGACAAAAAATAACTGATTTGCAGGATTGTATATGTGTGTGTTTAAGGCATTTTAATGTATTTTGTTGTTTTTGTCAAAGACAAAATAAAATCTATTGTTAAAGTCACTCCCATGACGAATATAACATGGGAGTGACTTTAACAATACAAAGTAACATGGGACTTGTGCCTTAGGGTATGGACTTGGCTCAGTGTCTGAAAGAAAAAAGCAGTTTCCTTTGGTGTCCCCTACCCACCTGCTTGTCAGTGATGATATGTGAACCAGAGTAAGGCTATGCTCCCAGCCTTTATTCTCTGTGATTCTAGAGATAAGTCATCTACCTTCCCCATTTAGGAGCCATAACCAACAAGGATAATTACCTTTAGTATCACGAATGAAACCCTCGGGGTCAAGTGGACACCCAAGCTCTATGCACCTGGTTTAGGCTTACCCATCAGTTCAGGTACAGAGTTCGTGTACATGTATGGCAAAGGTCTAAAAGATGCTTTGAACTTGGTAACAGTGTTTGTCTAAGGGCTTCTTTCAATTTAATTAGGAAAACTGTCTAATAGATGTGTTTCAAGACTTAGGGTAAACCACACTTTTACATGAATTATGTACAATGCTATTTGCTAACACATCACTCTTAGGAAGGAACTGCTGGAAGAGGAATCTTGTTTCTACACATGAAATATTTTTTAAAAATCATCTGGTGACCGAGAAATTCAGCGCATGCTCCTAGAAAGGTAGAAGGAATATTCCAGATGTTTGGGGGCCCTGTGTCACAGCGGTATTCATGTTCAAGGACAATTACTTATCTCAAAATGAATGAAATAGCTGGACTGGCAGGAGAGGGCAGGGCATGCCAAAAACCAGAAGGGGGATAAGCTAACATTCCTCACAATAATCCTGCCAAGGGTCTTAAAGACGGAAAATCTGGGCTCAGATTGGCTAGTGAGCTTCCTGAGTATTATATGGTTCAGTACTGGATCTGTGATTGGAACTTGGCCCCTATCATACCAAAGCTTATGTTACTTTCAGGTGTTTTCTTGCCATTTGTAGTAATAATGAGCTTTCTCAGGCATCTTTCCTCTTTTCTATTCTTTCTTGGTTTTTATCAACAATATTTATTGACCGTGTATTTTTACAGGGTCAGTAGGACCAGTGTCTATACAGCAGAAGTCAGATGCACTTGTCAACATGAATAGTTCATTAACTGTATCTTCACAATGAGTGGAAGTTGAGCCCCAGTTTTATAGAAAGTCTCCCCAAAGTATAAGGAGGACCCCCTGTCCCCACAAATGATTGGGCCCCTTATCCTATCCTAATTTTCATGAAAATCAACCAAGGTAAAGTGTGGAGTGGGTGACAGTGGATACAAAAGATGACATTGTTGTTCAAATCATCTCTCTCCAGTGACGACTTATGCTTGTCTTAATTCTGAGGCTGACAATTCACCAGATCCATAAACATTTTCTTAATCAAAAGGAAATGATAAAAATAAATGTTGAGGAAAGGGATCTCACAGCCAGTGTTATTTTAATAAATAAAGAGCAGTAAAAATTTCTGCATTTCTGTTCATGCTTCAGTTTTTTTAAATGTGGAAAATTTCAATGTCCGGAAGCTGAAGAGTTAACATATGTACCCAAGGGGCCCATGAGAGGCTTATTTATGAAATGGAGCTCCTCTTGGTAGCATCTTGTATGTGGTGAAGGGGAAGCTGAGACTTTTAGTATTTTCTGAGCAGAGTTAGGGGAGATCAAGGGGGCTGGGAACAACAGCAAAGAGGTGAATTCTTCAGGGAGTTGAAAAAGGGTAGACAGCTGTGTGTCTAACTCCTAGCAGTTCCCCGCGAAACGAGAGAGAGAGAGAGAGAGAGAGAGAGAGAGAGAGAGAGAGAGAGAACAGGAGGAGGAGAAAGGAATGGAGTCGCCTGAAATAGGCAGTGCCCCTCAAGAAGGAACACCATGGCTCTTGGAAGCGAGGGGGAGGGGAAGGCATGTCTGCTAGGTGTTCTCTGATACCTCCACTATTCCCTCCTCAGATTTATCTCTTACTGGGTCCTCCAGAGCTATTATCTTCTCAGAGTGTTTACATATAAAAGACAGAGGTGAGAAGCAAACACATCAAGCAAGATCCCCAGACACTTGAGTGCAAAATGCAAGGACTCTTGAGCATAGAATTTCCAAAGAATCGGACACCCACACTTGGATTACACTGTTGGGCACCTAAAATAAATGGATAGTTTACCTGTTGATCTACAGTTGTGCTGCCCAATTTGGTAGCCACCCACGCCGACTATTTACATTTAAATTAATTAAATTTAAATGAAATTTAAGATTCAGTTCCTAAGCCACATTTCTAGTGCTCAATAGCCACAGGGGGCTAGTGGCTGCTGCCCTGGGTGGTGAAGATACAGATTTTCATCAACAGAGAAGGTTCTGCTGGACAGCACTGATCTAGAGGGGGACATAAGTATCAAGCCAAACTTTTACCATCTCAGAGACATCAGCTTTCCTGAGAATAATCTCTTTGTTTCTCTCTACAGAGGTGGAAAATGATTTCTTCCTCATACATAATTTTGAGCGTAGCTAATGTGAACCAGGCAACGTGGAACCATCAGAATCAGGGGCCTATGCTTGTCACCTGATGGGCCAGAGATCAGGCAAAACGGGCTGTGTCTGACTGGATGAGGGCTGGGTTCACCCCCTCTGCTCTGCCTCACCCCATGCCTCCTCACTGAGTAGGAAACCCCACTACAACTCGTGAAAAGCAGAATGGCCCCAAAGATGTCCTCTCACCCATCCCTGAAGCCTGTGAATATGTTACTTTCCAAGGCAAAAGGGACTTGGCAGATGTAATTAAGGTTACAGATCTTAAAATAGAAAGGTGAACTTGGATTATAGAATTTAGAAGCAGAGAACTTTCTCCTACTGGAGGCAGAAGAGATGGGGCAGAAGGGGAAGAGAGAGACTCGAAGGATGAGAAACACTTGTTGAACTGATGCTGCTTTAAAGACGGAGGTGGCAGGGTGATATGGAATACACGTGGCCTTCAGGAGCTAGGGGAGGCTCTCAGCCGACAACCAGAAAGGAAACAGGACCTCAGCCCGACAGCCATAAGGAACTGAATTCTGCAAACTATCTGAATAAGCCTGTCAGCAGATTCCCCCAAGAGCCTCCAGACAGGGCCCAGGCTACCAATACCTTGATTTTGGCCTTGTCAGACCCAGATCAAAGAAACCAGCTAAGCCCATGTAGGCTCCTGCCCAATAGGAGATGATAAATTGTGGCAATTTGTTATGGCAGCCACAGAATACAAATGTACCATTTTATATTGTGGAGAAGAAGAGAACTTCCTCAGTTCACATGTCTAGCATCTGTTCTGGGGAACAGTCTGAGAAAACCTAATTCTATCGTCCTTCTTTCAGGGAAACGAGCAGCCCAGCTGCTCCTGGAAACTCTGTGCCGCTTCAGAAACATGGTTGGGTTTTATCCCTTAATGAGCTGGATAGCAGAAGGAAGGTTTTAGCTGCACCAGAAGTGTGTACTTTTGGATGAGGAGTCCAACACATAATCTGAAAGGATGAAAAACAATGGCTGTTGCCAACTCCCAAGCCTGGCACATACTGCCAATTAGTAAGCGAGAAGATGGATAGTTTCTGCCTATCAGAAGGGGAACAAAAAACTCATGCCTGAAAGATAGCAAACAGCATGGGGCCTGCCCTTGGCCATCACCAGGGGTTATTAATGTCAGCGAATTCTTTGCTACGAAAAGAAAAACATGGACAAGAAATCTGGCAATGACACAAAACGACAGAGCATAATTTCCTGGGGCAGTGGGAACTGTGTGGAATGGGCAACAGATCCCACTATCAGGGTCTGTGTGGGTGGCTGGCAGGCCTGTCATCTCCAGTACTTAGCTTGTCACAAACCTGCCTCTATCCCAATGGCACATTACCCAGCAATTACCTAGGACAGGCCCTAGTTGATGGTGTGGGTGGCCAGCCTGCTGCAAACACTGTTCCCCAGGAGAGAGGAAATCAGGTTTGTACTCTAGCCCAGCAATGAATGACGTCAGGTCCCAGAAGAGATCTCCCGACCCAAAGTCACAGTGAGAACAAAATAAAGTCAGGTAATGATAAGCCCACTTGAAGATCAGGGTTTTTTAAATGATATTTCTTTCACAAGATTCACTCTGGGGCATGCTCTCCACGTTGTAATTCTCAATAGCACTAATCATTCGACCTCAGCAGGTTTCTTATTTCAAGCTCTAAAATGGAGACAATAATATCTGCCCTGACTACCTCCCAAGATTGGTATAAAGATATGAAGATGTGACAACATATGTGAATCCTACAGAGCAGAAGGACATCCAATGGTTTACTACACCCCTGTCAAGCCAGGACTATGGATTAACAAGTATACGTCAGGCCTTTGACTAGGTACGTCTCGCGTGTTATCACATTTATGCTGTTGCTACTGTTAGTGATCAGGGTTAGAGCTCTGGCAGATTGTCCATCTCTCTCTTGGACAGCTTTCTCTTTGTCCTCCTGGCATCTGCGTCCAACCTGTGTCTCTGGACAGACCTTTATGCTGTCTTCTTTGACTCCCACCAAAGCCTGGAAAGCATCTCCTGTTTGAGGACCTCCTCTTTTTCCCCTTCAAGAATCCACTCTTCAATTTTCTAGAATTGCTCTCTGTTCAGTGGCAAGGGGTTTAATAGATCAGATAAACATCACACCTACCCAATGCTTTCAGTGACTGAACTAATGATTCATTCTTGTGAAACTGAATGACCCAAGAAATTACTCTGAACTGCGACTTTTAAGCAGGCAGGTGAGACTTAGGGGCTTCCAAACAATACCCTGTGTGGGTGTCCAAGGTCAGGACAAGAGACTGGCTTGGATCTGATTGTCCAAGTGTTGAAAACTATACTTTCAGGGGTGTGGTAAGGAGCTACACCCCACGTAGCCTCCCAATGCTGAACTCAAGTCCCCAGAGCTGGGCAGTCGACAACTGCAGCTCCAGCTCATCCTCTGAGTGAAAAGAAAGGCATTCCAAAATGTCTGCTTTACTGTCTGCTTTAGAGCTTGTCACCCTCATAAATCCACCCCTAAAAAAGTACATGGATGATGTAAAGAATAATTTCTTTGAAAATATGGTGAGAAGAAATCTTCAGGCACTAAATAAATTGAAACTGTTACTTTGAAGTAAACAGAATTATAACAAAAATGATCAACAATGAAAAAAACGTGAAACTGGAGAAAGAGGATTTAAAGATCTGGCTCAACTCAACGGCTCCTCCTAGCGTCAGTAACTGTACTTACCTTCCTCTAACATTTCTAAGCAACTGTAGAGAAACTGAAAGCTTGAACTTACTTTGCAATATATTATTACTTTACAAAATTTTTGATCAACCTAGAACAATAAGGCAGAGTAGGAAACAGGGCTTTTCTTTCTTGAGAAGGCACCTATTTAAATCTTAATGGAATGCAATCAGACATGACAAGAAAAATACAATAGAGAACCACCAATATTAGTATAGTGAAATTTATGTTATTTCTCTAAATATTATTTTAAATACATTATGCTTTATGCACATGTAGCATGACTTTCTAGCAAGTCATCTTTTTAAAAAATTAATTTATTTGTTTTTATTTTTGGCTGTGTTGGGTCTTCGTTGCTGCACACCGGTTTTCTCTAGTTGCGGCGAGCGGGCGCTACTCTTCTTTGCGGTGCGCGGGCTTCTCATTGCGGTGGTTTCTCTTGTTGGGGAACACGGGCTCTAGGCGCACAGCTTCAGTAGTTGTGGCACATGGGCTCAGTAGTTGTGGCTCGCGGGCTTAGTCACTGCACGGCATGTGGGATCTTTCCAGACCAGGGCTTGAACCCATGTTCCCTGCATTGGCAGGCAGATTCTCAACCACTGTGCCACCAGGGAAGCCCAAGTCATCTTTAAAATATGTTTTGGAAGTTAATCATCGAATTAGATAAAACATTCAAGGAAAGCTCAAGTACGCCAAGCTGGAAAACACTTCTAAAGCTCCTAAATTAAGGTTTGTGACCCTGCTGGTACCTTCCAATACATGCAGGCAAACGTCTTCTCTCTTTTTGCATTTCCATAAGGGTAGCCTCATTATAATGTCTCTGAATTTACTGCACATCTTAAAGTATCGTCTGTTTTTAATTCTTAGGAGCAATCCAGTTGGACTTGCTAACCAGAGGGCTTATAAGCAGAACTAGAGCACTGGGTGGAGGGGGCAGGACAAGCTGGCCTACACCTGTTCAAAGTCTACGGATGTGCTTTGCTTTATCAGCTATGACCTGTGTTTTCCAAATCTGTCTTCTGTGACTTGGTGGTTTATCCTTAGTTCTCTTTTTGCTACTTTCAAACCTCCAAAATTGTTCAGCTGCTAAAAAGTTCCAAAACAAGCAAATGCATTCCTGGAATCCTACCCTTAACTTTGCTGGAGAGCATACACTAAGGCTTCTTCTCCAGCCAAAATAATGAAAGATCTTTTAACTGGCTGAAATACTTGGTTGATTGCACATGCATGCCAATGTCAGACAACTATAAATAGAGAGATCAGGAAGAAAAATAGGGAGAGTCTTTATAACTCCAAGGAAATAAAATGGAATGTTTTGAAGGCCATCAGAAAGAACACATATTTATAAAATTAAGATTTGTCTCCCTTTAGTCTAAAATCCTCTTCAAGCAGGAGAGAACCCACATGGATCATGCACTTCCAGTAAGAGGAAATAAAAGGACCTTCTTTTCTTTTTGAATATGTATTTATTATTCTCAATCCTATAATTAAGACTTCTTTGTATTATCCTTTCGAGTTTAGATATCTGCTGGATCTTCTGATATTTTTCTCCTATCACTGCTTTGCTTCCCCAGAATACTAAAACATCCTTCAAAGGATAAAATTATGCCCCATGGTTACTGGTATAAATGAAGTCAGCAGGGAATTGCATGGGTGTTACTTAGGGCAGACTTGGTCCCGAAATAAACTGGGTCACTTGTTACAGCTGTTCAAAGAGACTTGAGGATTCATTTCGCAAGAAATTTTACTCTCGGGCTTCCCTGGCGGCACAGTGGTTAAGAATCAGCCTGCCAATGCAGGGGACACGGGTTCGAGCCCTGGTCGGGGAAGATGCCACATGCCGTGGAGCGACTAAGCCCATGCACCACGACTACTGAGCCTGCGCTCTAGAGCCCGCGAGCCACAACTACTGAAGCCCAAGCGCCTAGAGCCCATGCTCCGCAACAAGAGAAGCCACCGCAATGAGAAGCCCGCGCACCGCAATGAAGAGTAGCCCCCGATCGTCACAACTAGAGAAAGCCCGCGCGCAGCAACGAAGACCCAAAGCAGCCAAAAATAAATAAATAAAGTTATTAAAAAAAAAATTTTACTCTCTTAGGCAGGTTCATCTATCCACTAGCTTCAACAGCTGTGTTAATACATATTTTTAACATTGTTACTTAATTTTGAACAGCAATTTACATGTGTATATTAACCTGCCCATCTTATATTAACCTATCTAAATTGAATTCAAATTAGTCCTTGCAAATTAGTTCCCTTTATTTTGAACCTATTACTGCTGTACAAGAGAATTTACCGATCACTTTGGTTTCGTAATTGTGCTGTTGACAAACAGATTAGCTAGCAGTAGGAAGAAAGCTAGCACTTGCTTAATAGTCTTTAAATGCAATTCTTCCGAATCTAGACCCCACTCTGAAGTGAGAGTTGTTGAAATGTCAATGATGGTTACAAGGTCACAAGTCGGTCTGTAGGAAGAATCAATAATATAATTAATGTCTGAATTCTCACTTCTCCCTAAATTGCATTGGGTTAGAACTGGCTGGAGGCTATAGCTTCGCTTTAAGGGTTCAGTACAAAACAGATACTAGAAAGTCATATTTTTATAATATTTTTAGTGATGATTTTATTACTTAGCTTTTTCTGAAATAAATCCTTAAGGCAACAAAAGAATAAGACTTATGGGGACTTGAAAATAGCATGGTTCTAAACAAGTCATGTTTATAATTTTAAAACCTTACTTCAGGCTCAGCATTTAATATTTTCTTTAAAATATTTAATATTTTTAAAGAAATCGAAGGGTGGGACTCTCTTAAATGACTTTGAATTAATTCTCGGGTTTTTAAAAAGCATATGTGATGGTAGAAATTAAAAGAAAGATATTAAAATGTAATATTTCCTTCAGTATTTTACCTTGTTTTTGGTAGAAAAAAATATAAATCCTATGTTCACGGAAAATGCAAATAATAAATATCTCTGAAGTGATATCTTAAAGAGAAACCGTGTTCTTATTTTGTGAAAAATCATATTCTGATGAACTATCTGCCCTCAAAAGTAAAAGCGTATTTACTGAACCTAGCATCCTTTAAGAAAATTCAGAGATGGAGCACAATGCACACAGCTTTTAAAATTTCTAAAGCAGCAACACCAGAGGATCACACAGCCTGATTTTTGTCAATGAAGTTAACTACTTCTGTTGTGACACGAACAGTACCTCTCACAGAAAGGAAAGCATCAGGTCTTAGGCGGTCAGAATGAAGCAAAGCAACGCAAAGCTTGAATACTACTTCAGTTGTCTTTTTTTTTTGAAAGACATGAGATAACCTAGTTTCTCCTGATATAGAGTAATGTAAATGGACAAAAGCATCTTCTCTGAGAGGCATCCCACCAGTCACTTCCAATGGTTGAACAAGAAAGGCCATTCGTCTGGGCATACAGATGACAGGTGCTGAATACAAGTTGCGAAAATGAACAGCTGGAGTGGGCCAGGTGTAAATGCTGTTGGGGTCACATCCACAAGGGGACAGTGGACGAACTATCACTCAGCATCGTCTACAGACCTCCCCCTCCCCCATCCTGTCTTTTGTAGACTACTCTAAGTGGATAAAAATTGCCATTTATTTTTCTGGGTGATTTGGACATCATTCTAGTCCTGTCCCTCTGAAGGAAGGAAACAAGAGGGTTAGCTAAATTGGAGGCTATTCTCCACAAACGTCACTCTGCGTGGATTTGCCAGATTTTCCTGTTACTTCAGAGAAAGGGTTAGAGATTCAATGGCTTTGTCAAGAATTGTTTCATAAAGTGGTTAGTGGCACAAAACTTTTTGAGCAATTGTGAGAAATGTGTTTGATCATTTAACGAAGACAGGAACTGTTATATGTATATATTACCTGGTATATGAAAACACTTAATTAAAATGTGTTACCACTGATCAGTGAAGTTAGGGTGAAGGAGGATAAAAGGGTGAGGAACACATAGAGAATGTTCCCTCCCAGCCGACGGCATGCTTCCTGTGGGAGATTCTAGATATTAAGAACTGACCCTTCAAATGGAAAATACGAAGTCTTGTGTTAGACAAAAATAATTATACTGGTGTGTTCTTCTTAGTATGAATTTAATCAAAATAAACTGCCAAATCTTTCAAATAATCCATGGAAGATTTTAATGTATTCATTCCATGAGTTCCTCACAGTAAGCTATCTGCTGTTACCTACTGACAGCATTGATTAAAGGCATTTTTATTATCAAAAGTTTTTCTTAGGCTTCCCTGGTGGAGCAGTGGTTGAGAGTCCGCCTGCCGATGCAGGGGACACGGGTTCGTGCCCCGGTCCAGGAAGATCCCACATACCGCAGAGCGGCTATGCCCGTGAGCCACAGCCACGGAGCCTGTGTGTCCGGAGCCTGTGCTCCGCAACGGGAAAGGCCACAACAATGAGAGGACCACGTACAGCCAAAAAAAAAAAAAAAGTTTTTCTTATTTGTTCCATAATTGATGGCATCTAAAATTAAACATGGCATAACGGTAAAAAGGGAGACAATAACACTAAATTCCCCATAGACAAAATTTTGTTATGACAAATTATAGTTTACTTAATCAAAGCAGATCTAGTTACCTTTTCTCTAATATAATGCTTGAAATGTGATACAGTCAGAGTGACTCAATTACTCTGCTTCCCAACTTTCAATGATTTACTAGCAGTTTGGCTTGCTATAGAAGACCTCTGAATAACTTGAGACACCCAGATCTTCAGATGTCATCAAATTTAGAAACCAATAAATAAAGCTATTTCAACAAGGTCAGATGAGAGATTAAATAAACAGAGTCCATGTATTCCAAGTGATACGTGTGCTTAGCTTCCCAATAAGGCTCAGGGGAAAAATAGGTAAACTAAAAACATTTGAAAGATCAGTTTTATCTCGCTCAAAGGTTGTCACCAACATTATTTAGATTAGAAAGTCAGTTGATATATTGTACTTAAGAAATGCTATTTTGCTGATGCTAAAACATTTCTTGGAATCTAGTTAGAAGAAGAGTGAGCACAGTGAATTTCAGGATTAACAACTCTGGGAACCCAAATTCACAGAGTGTTGGCTCAGGTGGAACATGGGGGCTGGTACACAGTTAGGGCTTAATAACTGTTTAATGGTTAAACGAATGGATGAATAGACAACTGGGTGAACAAATGAAAGAATGTCATGACAAATTTATCAAGAGAGTTTTAAAAATTAAGAGAGAGAAAAAGAGAACGAGTATAAGCTGTATAAAAAAACTTACTTATTCCATGCTTGTCTGAGGTTTTTAGAGCTGTACAGGGTAAAGCGTTCTGAAATGAAAAAGAAAAATGATAAACAATCTTTGTTTCAAAAGTCTATATTGCCAGTATGTTAAAAAAAAACTTTTAAAAAGCTACTGTTCGATTTAGCCATAGCTATGCTAGACATGCTATGTCTTCACCTTAGATTAAACAAAAGAGTAAAACACGAAGAGCTAAACATTTTAAACAATGAAGCATTGTTTTCTTTTGTCTAGGGTGATTTGTTTCATAATTTGGTTTCCTAGTAATTATTTCTTAGAATAACTAAGTTTTAAATGGGTTGAAAAAAGAAATGCAAATTCCAAATATGCAAACTGTAGGTAGATTTATAGAAGAATATTGCCACATTGGTCCAGTGAAACCTGCTGTTTTTTCTATGAAGACATCTCTGACCAAACACAGTAGTGCTGGTTCTCCTTGCTTATACTATATGGCATTTACACATACTCAAAGCCAAACCACCAACGTCCTATAGTGTATACTTACATTTACCATTGAACAATCTTTATATTTTTAAAATGAAAACACAACATGTTTGTTTTACCAAGTTAGACAATAAAGTGGCATAGAATATACATTAATAATCTCTTCTCCTGCTCCCCATTTTTCACTCCTGATGATATAGCAATTGTTAATGGCTTTGTATGTCTCTTTCCACATATTTATGTTTATAAATACAAATCTATCCATATATACAAATATATATATATACTATTTTAATTTTTAAATGCATTGTACAATAAACATTCTCTGAAATTTTTTAGGCATCTAATAATATACAGTGAATAGTCCTTCGAATAAAATAATATGTAACAATTGTTTTAAATCTGTCTAATATTCCATAGGGTAGAAGTACATAAATTATTGGACCATTCTCCTACTGATGAAAATTTAGGTAGTTTCCAGCCCCTTTTTTTCTTAAAAACAATTTTTCAATAAATAATCCTTGCACATCTATGTCTATATACTGATGCTTTCTTTTCTGTCAAATAGATTCCCCAATATAGAACTGCCTGGCAAATGGTATGCATATTTCACATTTTAATAGCTGCTGACAGATTACTTTTCATTTTCCCACCAGCAATAAAAAAATAATGTCTCTTTTATATTATGCATCCCTGGGATGCAAGGATGGTTCAATATATGCAAATCAATAAATGTGATACATTATGTTAACAGAATGAAAGATAAAAATCACATGATCATCTCAATAGATGCAGAAAAAACATATGACAAAATTCAACATCCATTCATGATATAAACTCTCAATATTTTGGGTATAGATGGAACATACCTCAACACAATAAAGTCCATATATGACAAGCCCACAGCTAACATCATACTGGATGGTGAAAGGCAGAACTCTTAGTGGAAAAGACAAGGTGGCTACTCTCACCATTCCTGTTCAACACACTATTGGAAGTCCTAGTCAGAACAATCAAGCAAGAAATAAACAAAAAAAACCCAAACCCCAACCAACCAAACAAACAAAAAAAAACACATCTTAATTGGAAATGAAAAAGTAAAACTGTTGCTGTTTGCAGACATGATTTTTTTATATATAGAAGATCTTAATAAAGACTCCACCAAAAACTTGTTAGACCTAATCAACAAATTCAGGGAAGTTGCAGGACATAAATTCAATATACAAAAATCGGTTGCATTTCTATATACTAATAATGATTAATCTGAAAAGGAAATAATCCTATTTACAATACCATCAAAAAATATAAAATACCTAGGAATAAGTTCAGCAAAGTAGGTAAAAGATCTGTACACTGAAAACTGTAAGACATTGATGAAAGAAATTGAAGAAGACACAAATAAGTGGAAAGATAGTCCATACTCATCACTGGAAGAATTAATACATTGGTAAAATGTTCATACTACCCAAAGGCATCTATAGATTTAACTCAATCCCTATCAAGATTCCAATGGCATTTATTTTTTTACAGAAACAGAAAAAAGCAATCATAAAATTCATATGGAACCACAAAAGACCCTGAATAGCCAAGGCAATAATAAGAAGAACGAAGTTGGAGGTATTACACTTCCTGATTTCAAGCTATATCACAAAGCTATAGTAATATACATACTATGGTACATATATATGCCAGTATGATACTGGCATAAAAACAGACACATAGACTAATGGAACAGAATTGAGAGCCCAGAAATAAACTCATGCATATATATGGTCAACGTTTGACAAGGGAACCAAAATACTCAGTGGAGAAAAGATAGACTCTTTAATAAACGGTGCTGGGAAAATAATGATACTCACATGCAAAAGAATGAAACTGGACCTCTATCACTCACAAAACCTGGAAGAGGATTAAAGACTTACGTAAGACCTGAAACCACAGAAGAAAACCAGGAAAAATCTCTTTGACTTTCGTCTTCATAATGATTTTATGGATACAACACCCAAAACACAGGCAACAAAAGCAAAAATAAATAAGTGGAACTACATCAATCTAAAAAGCTTCTGCACAGCAAAAGAAACAATAAACAAAATGAACAGGCAAGGTACAGAATGGGAGAAAATATTTGCAAACCACATATCTGAAAAATAGCTAATATCTAAAATACAGAAGGGACTCATATAACTCATTAGCAAGAGAACAAATAATCCAATTAAAAAATGGGCAAAGGACCTGAAGAGACATTTTTCCAAGGAAGATATTCACATGTCCAAGTACATGAAAAGGTGCTTGATCTCACTAATCATCAGGGAAATGCAAATCAAAACCACAATAAGATATCATCTCACACCTGTTAGAATGGCTGTTATTGAAGGGATGAGATAACAAGTGCTTGTGAGAATGAGGAGAAAAGGGAACCCTTGGGCGCTGCTGGTGGGAACTTAAACTGGTACAGCCATTATGGAAAAGAGTATGGAGTTTTCTCAAAAAAAGTAAAACTAGAATTACCACATGACCCAGCAATTGGGTATATATCTGAAGGGAACTAAAGAGATTTCTGCACCCCTGTGTTCACTGCAGCATTATTTACAATAGCCAAGACATGGAAGCAACCTAAGTGTCCCCTGATGGATGAATGGATAAAGAAGATGTGGAGCATGTACACACCAGAATGTTACTCAGCCACAGAAAGGAAGGAAATTTTGCCACAACATGGATGGACCCTGAGGGCATTATGCTAAGAGAAATAAACCAGACAGAGAAAGACAGATACTGTATGGTCTCTCTTCTAGGTGGAATCTAAAGAATACTTAAACTCATAGAAGCAGAGGACAGGCAACAGAAGTGGTTGCCAGAGGTGGGGCATAGGGTTGGAGGTGGGGCAATAGGTGAAAGTAGTCAAAGGGTACAAACTGCCAGTAATAAGATGAATAAGTTCTGGGTATGTAATGTAAAGCATGGTGACTATAGTTAACAATACTGCACTGAATATTTGCAAGTTGCCAAGAGAGTAGATTTTAAAAGTTCTCACTCAAAAAAAAAAAAAAATTGAAACTATGTGAAGTAATGGATGTGTTAACTAAACTTATCGTGGCAATCATTTTGTAATATATACACATATAAAATCACTGTGCTGTACAACTTAGACTTACACAGTGCTTTATGTCAATTATAACTCAATAAAGCTGAGGGACAAGACAGTGTTCTAGCAAAATAAAACACGGAGGTATGATGTTGAGTGACTAGTGTGAGAGGGACACTTCAGGTTGGGTGATGAAGGAACATGAGTTGCAAATAAAAGTCAACCAACACAATAAACAAAGTTCCTACTGGAAATCTGGTTGGAGTTTCATTAAAATGTATATTTATCCGAAAAGGCTGATATAAAATCTTTGTACATAACAATATGTTGTGTCTTTCCATTTAGAAAGGATTTGTGTGTACATCCTCCAGTAAAATTAAATGATCTCCTTTTCATATTGATCTCATTTCTTCTTAATCATTTAATACTTAATAGGCTTAATTCTTCTTAGTATTAGTTGGTGCCTTTTGTTAGTGTTGTCTGCTTTGATTTATAAGCTTTTAAAGAAAAGAAAGTGATTTATATTGCTTTTGTTATGGTATGTTTCACGTATAAGAATACCATTAGATAAAAAGAACAAAAAGAAATTTAAGAACACACTCAGGTTCCTATCTCTAATTACAAAGTTTATTCAAAAGAAATCTCTGCAATGATTCATTCATTCAACTATTTACTGAGCAACTACTGTGAGCCAGGTACACCTCTTGGAGCTGAAGATACAGAGAAAGAACCAAACAGAAGACCTTCCTGCCTATAGGGAGCTCTCATTCCAGTAGGGCATGTGCAGGGCTAGAGTGAGCCTGGAGGATGGGGTGTCTGGAGCAGACAGACAGCCCAGGAGAGATGGGCAGAAGACCGGCTCACACAGACTTTGTGGCCTTTAAGATATAATTTAGAATTTTTTTTTTTTAAGGATCACTCTGGCTTCTGTTTGGAGAGTATACTACCAGGGGAAATAGTGTACATTAGCTGAAGAGCAGGCCTGATTACAAATATCCATTGTTCTACAGCTACAGGCAAAAGTGCTCACCAACAATTACGTATTTATTTGTTTCAAAAGAATGCCTAACATTTGAATTTATTCTCTACTAGATTGCATTATATAAGACCCAACATAATTCAGTCAGTTGGTGTAGAACAGAAATGTAAAGGCATATTCTAGGTTTGAGAATTAACTGACAAAGAAAGGAGAAATGGGAAGAATAGTTTTTTATAGAGGTTTAAGAAATTATTTTTATCTAAAAGTCTGGTATAAAAAGCAAGATATATTTTAAAAATAATTACATCAAATGTCCTTGTAAAACAAATTTGATCTCCTTAACTTTGTACTCCCCACAAAGCAATTTTAATAATTTGCTATGATTTCAGGGAAGAACAAGAATTCCATTACAGATAAAATTAATACAATCTTGGATTTACAAGTAAATTATTATTCTTAGCAATTAATGACTGCACATAAATATGAGTTCTAAGAATTGCCTCTATTTAGAGCTTGACAGGATATGCTAATAGAAATTTTTTTTTCAGAAATACAATATGTCAGTTTTAGCTACGCATAAAAGAGCCAAAATTGATAGAGAAACATGCCATATGAAAATAGAAAAAATAAGGAAGAACAAAGTCTTCCTACCTTTACCTTCTGTCACTACTCACATAAACTCTTAATTCTTTTAGCAGATGTCACCTGGGCACCTGCTTGTATGCCAGGCACTGCACTGGGCGATGGGCACACAAAAATGAGGACGTCCCGGTTACAGTTCAGTGGCCCAGAAATGTAACTACAGAATTACCAACACGGGGTGAAAATGCTACAATGTGGATATGGACGCAGTCCCCTGGAAGCACAGAGGCAGAGCCACTAACCCCATCTGTTTTCTTTTCCAAATGAAGACAGGATAAACTCAAATATCTGAAGCTGGCTCCAGTAACACACAGGACCTGATCTCTTGTATACAACATCTTTCAGATCTTAACTGTCCAAGTACACAATTTCAAATGGAGCCATTTCTAACATTTTCTGCAATGAGCATGCGTAACGTTTATAATTAGATTTTTTAAATTCTATTTTTAAAACGATTTCCATCATGAGTAAAAGCAATGTTCCATTAGAATGTAAGCAACCTAATTTCACTAGGTAAGTTTTGGAAACAAAAAGGTGCTTAAATTAGTGCCCCAAAACAGTAACAGGTGTATTTAATAAAATAGTCAACTGCTTATGAATAATTTTAACAGATTATTCGAGTATTTGATTAGGAGTGTTTTATACTGTTCTCCTCCAGTTAGGTTTATTTTGTCACTATTTTAATTTCAGCTTTCTCTTTCCAATTATGTTTAAACTAGAAGTTTAGAATGCCGTGATTTAAAGCATAGACTAACTCACAGCATAACAGAAGTGCAATTAATTTAAACCTGCAGGCTGATTTTCCCCTTCTCCTCTTATTGCAGGGACACTGCAGAGGATGGTCGCACACAGTGGGCGGCCAGGGAGGAGAGCTGGTAGAGAAGAAGAAATCACTAACTCTGTAACATGGTGGGGCCGGGGACAGAGGCTGGAAGGGTTTTGCTCGAACTGCCATGCTTATACACAGCAATTCGTTGAGATTCCACAGGAAAACACTGGAGAACAATGCTATATATTCTAAAGTTTCCTAGCTTAAAAGAGCTAAACCTGAAATGGCTTGAGGCAGTGTGAAAACAGATAAAACCTAAATTGGAATTTACTCATTTGCTTATATATATGTACTGTATACTCTAGGAAAGTAACTTTAATTTTTAATACCCTTATCCCCTTCTCACCAATGTTTTTTGGATCTTATAAGATACTGCTGTGTTTTTAACGTCAATAACAAGGAAACATATGAGTAAGTAGTCAAATCAAGCAATCAATTAAAACCCCCAAGTACTGGATTGGCCAAGAAGTTTGTTCGGGTTTTTCTGTAACATCTTACGGAAAAAAACAAACGAACTTTTTGCCTAACCCAATATGTTCAAAGGACTTGAAAGGCTAAAGCAGGATTTGTAAGAACACTTTTCTTTCTTTTTTTAGGGGGGAGGGGTGCATGGAAAGGAGGGGTGGCAACAGAGACAAGATCTTTAAAAGTCTCAAACTTGTAAAGCAACTATACTCTAATAAAAATTTTTTTAAAAGTCTCAAACTTTAGTACACCTTTTACAAATGGATTTAATAGCATCTGATTTTTAAATAATATCATGGAATAACTATAAGTCAATACAAAAATGAGTAATGTCCAGGGACTTCCCTGGTGGTGCAGTGGTTAAGAACCCGCCTGCCAATGCAGGGACATGGGTTCCAGCCCTGGTCTGGGAAGATCCCACATGCCGTGGAGCAACTAAGCCCGTGAGCCACAACTACTGAGCCTAAGTGCCTCAGCTACTGAAGCCCATGCGCCTAGAGCTTCTCTTGTGCTTTGCAACAAGAAAAGCCACCACAGTGAGAAGCGCGTGCACTGCAGCGAAGAGTAGCCCCGGCTTGCCACAACTAGAGAAAGCCCACGCACAGCAACGAAGACCCAACACAGCCAAAAAATAAATTAAAAGAAAGAGTAATGTCCAAAATGCCACAGTAAATGTTTGATTATTTTATAATGAACACCTCTAAACTATATATTCAACTACTCACTATTTAAATTCTTTAGGATTATTTTGCATTTTAACAAATGCATTTACTCTTTTCTCCTGAGTTTGTAAGAAAGTAGTAATGACTTAAGTCAAGAGCTGTGACCAGACTATCATCTGGTGGAGGTGTTGAACCTGAAGCCTTTCTCAGGATTGCTTCAGTGGAGGGAAAAGAGTCCGGTCCTTTATGAGGATGAACAATAAACACAGTCACGAATCACTCTGGTGATGCTTCCAACAATCACTTTAGTTACTTGTTTATGTAACAGATAATAGCCTTCAATCTTTTAAGGTTAGAAGACATGAGTATTCATTCATTCTCTCACTCATTCTACAAATATTTCTTGTGTGCCTGTTTGCCAGGCACTGTGGACCCAGCAGTGCACAAAACGTACAAGGTCATCTGTAGCCTACAATGAATCATGGGATCCAATACTAAGGGGCCAGCAATGGAAGAAAATCTATTTACAAGTATTCACAAGAATTTTTATGCAAATGTGACTTTCTTATGGTTATAAGGAAAACCAAGCCAGCAGTCAACATTTCAGCTGATATTCTGACCAAGACATAGAAAAGGTGGATTTAAACCATCTATGGTTCTCAGACCAGAGTAAAGCAGAATTCATGCACAGTAGACGACAGTTTATCCCAAACAGAGAGGGCTAGACTTGTTCCAAAATATGGGGATTTTAGATATGTCAATTCCAAAAAAGCATAGGGATCCAAACAGGCATTTTAGAAATAAGATGTATGTCTGCACAACTGTAATTCACAGCTTTAAAACTCTTGCTGTCCCTCATATATATAACGGCTGTGATTTCACACAGCTCCAGCGTTACCAGCGAGAGGCTCTGACGTGACATGCTAACATGTAACAGAATCTCACTGACCTGTTGCTGTCACCCAGAGGGGTTTCCTTAAAATGCTGAGTAGTCATCTTCAGTCCTGAAAATAGGAGACTGCAGCATCCTGCCCTGCCCTGGCTGCAGCAAATCATCCTTCGATTACCAACGGTGTGTGTTTTAAAATGAGCAATCTCTGAGCAACTTCTAGAAACAAACGTCTACTCTGTACGTTAAACGTTCTTACTTCCTATGGCATTTGGTTTTTCCAACAGACATACAAATGGGTTTGTGAGCGCATATTCCCAGCTGAGGTCTTCAAACCAACCACACCTTTCTCAACCTAAAAGTCATGGAACACTTCTCTTTTGGTAAGATGTTTTTCTTTAGAGAAGTAAAGTTTAATCAGTTAGGTATTTATCACAGTCTAAAGTGTACTATTCACAAATGAGACTGAATCTTTACGGCTCCCAGAAAAGAAAGGAGAAGAATGATTTTGTGTCTCACTCTCCATGCATCCCGACCCATCCCTCCATCCAAACTCTCCACAGGGAGAAAGAGATCAGGAAGACAGCACTCAGCACCTTCTAGGGGAAATGTGAGCAATCAGGTAGTCTGACCACTTCATTCTACAAATGACTAAGCTAAGGTTAGAAAGGTTGAGTTGACGAGCCCATGATCCAGGCTAGTGGCAGAGGCTGAATCAGGACTCTATTCCCGGTTTATCACTTGTTACCAAAAAGCTGGGTTACCCAAGCTCTTTGGTAACAGTTCTTTCAGTACCTTGAAAATGATCTGTATCTTCATTTATGCTGATTTCCACTCATAGGTTGAAACTCTAATTCTTTTCTTAGATATGATTGTAACCAAATCACACAAATTGGACACTATACAAGGATTTTAATCCTCTTGGGGTGGGAGGGAGCATAATTACTGAAGAAGTGTTTGTTTGGTGACTGGCATTCTATATCAACTTTGGCGCGATGAGGTGTGGATAACTCCCAAACTGAATTTTTCAAAATTGCAAGAGTAGAAGTAATGAAACCAGTATACCTAAGGATTTTTTTGTTTTTGCTTTTGTTTTCAATAAAGCTGCAATCAGAAGAACTTCATTTCTCTTTGAAAATTTAATCTCACTACATTTTCTCTGGCATTTTCTGGACACTGTTAGTCTCCATCATTTGTGATGCCCTCTAGTGAAAATAAATGGGAAATTCTTCAAGCAGATACAGAGAAAGTCAGTACAGATAGTCCCTGCTTTGCACTGAAATGAATTTCTACAATTTATAAAGATATCTCCCCCCATAGGTCTGCCCACTGGGGAAGAGCTGAATTATTATTTTACATTTTTCAGTAATTATCATGATTTTTGGCCATTTAAAATTTTTATTTTATAGCGTTGGCTATATGTATGACTTTTTGCATATCAAATCCTTGGTCGGTTATGGACCTGTTGGGAAAAACCTATGCCCCATGTCCATGGCATCACTGTTAACTGGTGTGAGAATAATTTCCCCTGAGCCAGGACTTGCTATTACAGACCATTCTCAGCCCAGAGCTGTGGGCAGAAACTACCAATCAAGAGGAGTTCACACTTGAGATGAAGCCCCTTACCATCTCTGAAATAGGTCTGTGACTTTTTGTAGACAGTAGGTCCCTTTGCAAACAAAACATCAATTTCCTCCCCCGCTCAAAAACCCTCCATTGATTCCTTTCGCACTTCAAATAAAATCCTAGCTCTTCACCTTGACGTTCAGTGACCCACCCCTGCTGCTCTGTCCGTGGCCAGCTTCTCCAGCCACACTGATTTGTAATTTGTCTACTATTTGTCTCCCCTCTAGCACGGAAGCCCCATAAGCAACGGCTTTATCTGCTTTGTTCACGACTGTGTCTTCAGCATCTACAATGCTGCCTGCCACCTAGCGAGTACTTATTAAGAATCTGAGCTCATGAGAGTATCTGGCGCATGGTTCCTGCTGCTTGAAACGTGGCCACTCAACTCCAGCATTTTCTCCCCTGCTCTCAGCCAGCAGTGACCCCCAGCATGATTGCCACAATCAGAAAGTATGAAAGTCAAGACAGCCTGACCTTCTTGTCACACTTAACGTTGTTTTAACTTCCTCTGCTCTATAAAGTTCACTTATTTTATAAATTTACTAATTAACTGGCTTTTTCACTATGTGACCAGAGTGGTATTTACTGGTAGGATGAAGAACGGCAGAGTTGAAGAAGGTGGTGGTTGATGCTTGAGGGAGAGAGCTCTAAATGTCCTGAGCCTTGGGACAGGCAGACCCATAAGGTTTTTAGCAATAAAATCTGAGATAAGGGCCATATATTTGCAGATTAATTTTTCAAGTCGATTTTTATAACCATCACATAGTTTTACCCTTGTACATTCAGATGTTACCCATGACCATTACATTTGCTATCAATCGCTCAAAAAAAAAAAAAGACATATAAAAAGATTCTTGAGGTAAAGCATAAAGTGGGAAAGAAAACACCGGGCAGAGGACACAGTATAAATGGTACAAAATATTACTTTGTATGTTACATGCCCCTAACAGTTTAAAAGCACTTTTATACCAATTACACAGCCAGCTCAAATCTTCTTAAAAATAGGTAAAGTATAAGTATGTAAAATGTAATGAAGAGGACGTAAAAATGGATTATCTCATTTAACGTCCATAGGAGTTCCATGAGCTGGAGGGAGCAGACGGGATGCTTCTGGAAGAGGAAGGAAGATGGCCCTGCATGTCCACAGGTGTCTCCTGACAGCAGGCGTGGTCTGTGCAGGGCAACATCATGGCACGAAACCACCCTCCTCTCAACCGCCCTGCACTGAATATCCCACCAAACAATTTCTACTGCTTCTGCAGTTTTTCTATCACCTTCTAACAGACTAGGGGAAGTCCAGAGTGTGAACAAAGGCTACAGGTTCAGATCTCCTCTGGTGTGCAAATCATGGAACTGGGCAATTCCCATAAAATGTACCAAGGACTGTACATTTAAAACTAAACACCCACAGACGGTGTTTGGAGTGGACAATTTATTGGAAGCACAAGTTTTAAAGAAGATACCCATATTTAGCAGGTGGAGGGTGGGTTCTGGTACCTACAAGAAGATATATAGAGATCTTTTCCAAGATGCCACCAGGCAGGGCTGAGAAGAGGCTGACAATTCTCCCTCATCATACTCCTATGTTTGCAGACGGGGAAGCTCTCTCAAAGAGACTGGCAGGCATCCGTAAGAATGGCAGGCCAGGGACTGCAGGCCTGGGTTTGCGTTTGGGCTCCGCTACATACTGCAGATGTGGCCTTGGACAAGCCACACAATCTCTCCAAGCCTCAGTCTCCCAGTTTCCTTGTCCATAAATTGGGATAACAGTATTAGGACAATAACATTATAATAACTCAGGAGTTATTCTAAATACCAACTGAGATAATATGTTGAAATGCTTTGTAAATAATAAAATACAACATAAAACGTAAGGTGTTATCATCATGGTATTCTGTTTCTTTTTAATTAAAAAAATTTTTTTTTTAATTCTTTTGGCTGCGTTGGGTCTTTGTTGCTGTGCGTGGACTTTCTCTAGCTGCGGCAAGCGGGGGCTACTCTTAGTTGTGGTGTGTGGGCTTCTCATTGTGGTGGCTTCTCTTGTTGTGGAGCATGGGCTCTAGGGCACGTGGGCTTCAGCAGTTGTGGCACATGGGTTCAGTAGTTGTGGCTCGTGGGTTCAGCAGTTGTGGCTCACGGGCCCTAGAGCGCAGGCTCAGTAGTTGTGGCGCATGGGCTTAGTTGCTCCGCAGCATGTGAGATCTTCCTGGACCAGGGCTCGAGCCCATGTCCCCTGCATTGTCAGGTGGATTCTTAACCACTGTGCCACCAGGGAAGTCCCATCATGGTATTCTGAAAAAATTTACATCTTCCCTCTGGAATTAAGAAGTCTGAATCTACTTAGTTTGGGGGCCTCAGTTAGGCCTGTGAATAGCTGGAATTGAGGAGAAGTTTTTTACCTCATTACAGAGTCTGAGTACAACTACGTCCATATTTATATGTTGCCTTCAAGATCAGTGTGTCTGTGAGCTTAGTTTGGGGCACAGAATGTTTAAAATACTCCCTTTTTGCAATTTGCCTCCAACGGCAAATTTGTTGCTAGAAATTCTGACTTTAACAAACTTTCCTTAATCAAACTGCTTTTTGGATTAGATAACTTTCTCTTCAGAATAATATAATCACTTTAGAAATACTCTGTTCCCTTGCTTGATTTGGGAAAAATAGAATTATTTCAGTCTAAATTTCATTACTTTTAATTGCTTCCTGTCTAGCAACATTTTTCTCTCCCTGAATTTTACAGTGCCTTCCTTTTCTGAACTCCTGAATAACAACTGGTCATTAAATAGTTGTTGAATGCCCCTTTTGTTGGAAGCACTTAAGAGATGAAAAAAGTTTCATACATGGACTCCACATGTTATTTTGGGGCCAAAGTATTTCATACAAAGTGATGTTTATGGGTCCATGTTTTACTAAGTACAGAGCTCAGATCCTTCCTACTTTTTTGCTACTTTCTTGATAGACTAATTGTCAGTAAACTGTTCATTAGAAGAAGGTCAACGAGAAATTGTAATACAGATGCAGTAGCATGGTCATCCATGATTCATGCTGCAAAAAAAGGGCACTGAAGTGAAACCCAGGGAGACCTCCTGGGATCTACTTTCATCTCTGACACTGACTTTGGGGAAGTCCTTTAACATCTCTGACCTCAGGTTCCTAGCCTTACAAAGGACTGAGCAGGGCTATATGCCCCCTGGAACTTCTTCCGGCTCTAATGTTCAATTTGCTTAAATAGTTACCGCACAACCGAAACACCGCTCTTACTCCCAGCTCAAGCAGCCCAACCGTTTTCCTTGACAGTAGGAAACTGCAAAATCTTCTCAGAATTCTCAGTCCCTCACCCTGATTCTACTAGTCTGGAGAACCTCAAATGCCTACCTATATTCTGCCCTGATCTGGGGCTACCACAATTCTACAAATCCCAAACAACCCCTCCAATACATACCCAAGATGTGTTTTTAAAAAATATTAAAGCTAAGTCTGTCTTATAACAAAGAATTCCAAGCACCACTTCACCAGAGGTGTATGAGCCATGTGGCCTCTGTTGACATAAAGTAGCCGAGGGCAAAGCAGGCAGGGCAAAGTGGTCCTGGGAGTCACACAGGGAAGGCTCTTCCCATCCCAGAAGGAAATGGAGCAGAGGGCATTACGCAAAAGCATCCCAGTAGTGAGTCATGAAACAAGTGAAAGGGAAAATGTAGTAATTTTGCAGTAGACTCTTACTTTCTGATAGAGAATGGGGTTTGGCCTGTGATGAATCTCATCGAAGGTGACAGAATTACTGAAGTGCTAAGAATACCACGGTGTCACCTTTCACCTCCGAGGCTGGCCCACAGCAAGCATCCTGAGGATAGAGATAGAAGGAGACACTCTAGTATGAGAGGTGGGGAGAAGGGGGAAAGAGGGGGAAGGAAGGACAGAGAGGGACTAGAGAGGGGGAGAGGGAGAGAGGGAGAGACCCCTAATTTTGAGACCATAAACCACAGAAACTGAGGGTGAGGAAAAAGAAGTGAGAAGGCAATCAGGTTCAAAGAAGACACAGACCCATTTCCCACTTCTTTTGAGAGAAATTTAAATAGAAGTCAATGATGGGGAAGTGGCAGCTCCCAAGGTTAGATTTCTTATTATATGTAACACACACGTGTGTGTGTACGTGCGCATGTGTGTGTTACACATATATTTATTTATTTTATGCAGCTGTGGCCTGTCCCAGCTGCCTGGTTGCTATGGGAATAAGCTGAAGTTAAGGAATTTTGTGTTAGCATAAATATAAGTGCAGAAGAGGACACATACAGGCTAAATTCTAAAGAATCAATCCCAGTTGTTATCTAGTTGTTCTTTTAAAATCTTAACAATTGTTCTAAGCCAACACAGAATTTTTTTCTCTTGAGGCAAAACAAGTTAAACAAGACTAGTAAGATATGAGAGTGAGGATTACTTTCAAAATTCCTTAAAAATTAGAGTCAATTTTTAAAATTCCAGAGAAGCAAAACTTGTTTATAGAAAAATGATACTTTCTCTAATATATAAAGAACCCCTAGAAATTAGTAAGAATATGACAAATGACACGTAACTCTACTGTAAATTGGCAAAAGATATTAGTTGCTCACAGAAAAGGAAATACAAGTGATCCTGAAACATATGAAAAGATGCTCAGCCTCGTCATAAAAGAAGCATGTAAATTTAAATTATATTAAGATTTTTTTTGTCACCTAACAGGCAAAATTGAAAAGTTTGGAGTGGAGAAGAAGCGTGGAGTGGAGAAGAAGCGTTCTCATGTATTGCTGGTAACAGAGCCAACTGGTACCATCCTTTTGGACAACAATTTGACAGAAGTGTTCAAAAGTATAATTGTATACAGTTGACCCCTGAACAACACAGGAGGTAGGGGCGTTGACTCTTCTGCAGTCGAAAATCTGCCTATAATTTATAGTCTGTACTTGGTATCTGTGGTTCCACATCCCTGATTCAATCAACCGCCATGGAGTACTGTAGCGGGTATTAATGAAAAAAGTCCACGTATGATGGATCCATACAGCTCAACCCGTGCTGTTCAAGGGTCACTGTATACTTATTAATTCTTCAACCCTACTTCTGGTACTTTATCCTTCAGATATACTTGTACAGATGTGATGCGCCTATTTATGTGTGTGTATACGGGTTATAATATTTATAATGGCAAAAACACTGGAAACAACCCAAATGTCCATAAGTAGGGACAGGTTAAATCCATACAATGTGAAACAATGTGGCTGCAGGAAAAGAGGGAAGCCACACTGGCCTCCTCTATACAGTGACATGAGAGGACCTACAGGATGCATTAATGAGAAAAGCAAGACCCAAAATTGTTTTTAATATGGAACTATGAAAATATATATTCATAATTTATTACATTTACATAAAGGAAAGAAACATAACAGAAACTAATAAGTGGGGGCCTGTGGTTGGGGCAATCGTTCTGGGGAAGTAGGCAGGTGGCAGACAGGGTGGGGAGGCTTAGTACTGTGCTCCTTTTTTATATGGTTTGATACTTTGAATTGCTTAAATTTATTATCTACTCAAAAATTGGACAAAGTATAATTTTTCCCATCTATCAATCACACTCCTTGGTATTTACCCAAAAGAGTTGAAATCCACTGCCAGTGATGTTTAGAGCATTTTTATCCATAAATGCCCAAACCTGGAACAATCAAGATGTCCTTCAGTACGTGAATGGATACATAAACAGTGGCGCATCCAGACAATGGAATATTATTCAGTGGTAAAAAGAAATGAGCTATCAAGCCATGAAAAGACCTGGAGGAACCTTAAATGCATATTAGTAAATGAAGGAAGTCAATCTGAAAAGGCAACATCCTTTCAGATGATTCCAATTATATGACATTCTGGAAAAGGCAAAACTATGGAGACAGTAAAAAGATTAGTGGTTGCCAGGGCTTAGAGAAGAGGGAGGGATAAACAGGCAGAACACAGAGGATTTTTAGGGCAGTGATGCTACTCTGTGTGATACTGTAATGGTGGATAAATGTCATTATACTTTGTACAGACCATAGACTGTGCAACACCAAGAACGAATCCTAATGTAAACTATGGACTTTGGGTGATAATGATGTGTCAGCTTAAGTTCATCAAACTGTAACGAATGTACCACTCTGGTGGCGGATGTTGATAAGGGGGGGAGGCTGCACATGTGTCAGGGCAGGGGATGTATGGGAAATCTCTGCACCTTCTGCTCAGTTTTGCTATGAACCTAAAACTGCTCTTAAAAAATGAAGTCTATCAAGCAAAGCAAAAAAAGTATGTCCTCATGGCTCAGACTTTCTTCTTTTCCCTCAGACTTTCTAAGGCACTCTTTGGGGGTAGAATAAGGAGGTGGAAAGTGGGGTGGGACAGGTGGACCCTGGCACTAATATTTTCTCCTCTGGGAACGTGTATCTTCTTCCCCAGCACTCCCCTGATGGGTCTGCTTAAGTGCTGCATGAAAAGGCTCGTAGATTTGCTCCCTTTGCCTCAGTCTATTATCTTGTCTCTCCTTGACTCCTCTCAGGGCAACTCAGGAAGCATTTACCACATCTACTCTCATCCACAAGCACCAAGCACTGCCTGGAGTATCTTTTTTGCTAGTCAGCACCCATGCCTTACATTCATCTAAACACGTTATTCTTTTGGACCCCCATTACCTTTTATATATTATGTGTCTGTGGTTGCACTTGTACATAATATTAATAACTTATATATATATATATATATATATATACACATACCCTAATTTATATATGCCTACCAGAAGAGTCACATAAATAATGTGTTTTAAACATTCAATAAAATTCAGAGCAGCAGACATTCATTGAACCAAAATACATACTAGTCACAGCCTCTGATCTCATGAAGTTCCCAATCTGTTAGTTCAATTTGCATTACATCATAGTACTTTCCAGACACATTTAAAAAATGCTTTTGTGTGTTGCTTATTAAGATAAATTCTATTCACACCAAAATAAACCAAATACTCCATGCTTTCTCCTCTAGAAACTTGGTGGGCCAAATGACTATCTTAATTGTTCCTTTCTGCATCAACTTTATTCATTTACACCCTTTTCATATTCTCCTCTGCTTTATTTCCCTAGGACTTAAGATTTTAGATATTAACATGAAGAAGTTAGGCTTCTTTATGAACCCACACCTGGAACGTTTATAAAGAGCTGTGTTCTCACTTAAAATCCATTAGTGAGAGCACTTAGAGGATGCTTCTTGTTTAGTTAAAAAAAAAGAAAAAGAAAAAAAATCCATCTTAAATTAAGTATCTATAGTCTTTCATAACACAGAAGTTATTTAGAATTTTCAGTAAAAGTGCAAAGGGTCCTTGGGGCAGCCAAAGAAAATAAAAGAATTCTCAGCACATGGTGTACTTTCAGAAGAAAAATATTAAGAGTAACAATAGTTTCTAAACTCAGTCATTCTTTGGGATTGATAACTTATTCCTGATGGTCCCCCAAAAGAGAGGAAGGAGAGAAAAAGAATATACTTGGATCCTGTAACAGTAATTATTCATAGCTCTTTTCCCTCATAAAATAATGGACTATTAGATCTTCCATAAAATCCGTTTCAGTAATTTAATGGTAGGTCTGCATTTTATAATCCATGTTTTGTAAACAAGAAAAAACAAAAAGATTATTTTACAATAATTCATTCCACTAATTTTTATTAAATTCCAAACCTTTCATCCCTCCTATAAAAATTAAATAGCCCATTTTGAGATTCTTCTTCCATTAAGCATAATTATTAAAACTGAAAGTTTCTTGACTGCCACCTACTGGTAAGAAAAAAGTGACAACTTATTTTATATAAAAGTTCTGCGTTTTCCCTCAGATTTTCTGGTTTAGGGGTTTAAATATTTAACATTAAAAAAGATGGAATGTTGAACATACAGAACATTTTATATGTTTAAACAAATTAATTGATCATGTATTACTAGAGTTTTAAAAAATAAATAAAAATATGATTTTTCCTTTTTACAATGTAATACTTTCCCTAGTATTATTACTAGAAGTCACACAGATGGATTACAGTAGCTTGATTTAAAGTTTGTCTTTATAGACATGGATGCTAGTCTAACTGATGATGAAATGAAAGGTTACTTCAAGATTAGCCAGTCAAATCAAACGAAGAACATAGGGTGGAAAACTCTCACGAGGGTTGTCATTCAGTCTATCTTTGCCAACAAATAAACTGTGAAAACCAAAGGACAACTCCAATAAGAGGTTGAATACACAATGGCAAAAGTAACCAGAATTTTCCCAGGTAATATATTAGCTCGAGGGGGAATATTTATATATTCACCCTTTTCATAGCAGAAGCACTTAGTCATTTGTAATTAGTGAAACATACCTGGCTTAAAATGTGGTAAAGAATGAACTCCAGGCCACGTGTCCTCATTTGGCGTTCCAAGAACCTAGTGGAGAGCAGGAAATTGTGGAAACAGACTTATTATTTCCAAAGCACTCAAGATTCTCCAGTGCAGAAAACAGTACACTGCATATGATGAAACTCTGGATTTTTTTTCCCATTATCGTGTGCCAGGGATTTTATTTCAGTAAAACAAACCCAGCTAAAGAGCCACCCAAGTTGAATGTCTGTGTTTTAACAAATGCAGCTGAATGCGGTAAGACAAGTTAAATCTGCTGCATTTTATCAACTCCAAACTTAGTAAGCAGGCTTACGACTCAAAGAATGAGCTGTCATCTTCGTGGAACTGAATAAAGTATGTATGTGTCCCTCATGATTCTTTCATGAGCTTTTATCCTTCACTCTAGTATCAGACGTGTCATCATTTAACAGTTCTAAGAATTCTGTCATTTCTTCCCCCACATCCTCTGTCTGGGCATCAGAATGTTTCAAAGAAGCAGAACAGACAGCTTGGGATGCTCACATTCTTCACTGGCCATACTATTTGTTAGAGTTAACATCTCTAGTCACATGATATATAGTTTCCTCATTCCCAAATACTGTTCTCCCTACACTGTCTCTCTCTATCCATACTTCCAGCTTCTTTCCGCATCTACTTTTCTATCCCCACAATGTTTGATCTGGTCAAAGGCATTAAAAGGCAATTCCGATTCACGTATAACGAGCACACTTTATTCAAATTTTCAGTTCCATCATCTATTGCTATTATACTCAATGATCATGGTAAATCACTGATGGAGAACAGTGGAGATGAAAGGTTTAAGAACCCAGATCATGGAGACAGACTCCTCTGATCCCCTACTTACTAGCCATGGGACTTCGAGCTTCAATTTCCTCCTTTGTAAACTAGGGATGATGATAACAGCACCTTTTTCATCTGTGTGAGAATACTACCTGGTATGCAGTAAGCACTATGTAAGGATCAGATACTATTCAAAGCACCCACAGAAAATGGGGTCAGGTCAAGGAGGTGCCGGCAATGGAGGAGAATCCAGCCCACCCACTTTTTCCATAGGGATTCCCTGATCTGGGGGTCAGTGCCAAATGCTGTAACTCAGACTACGATGGACCAATATGACAGTCAAATGAGTTAGAAAGGGGAAGAGATAAAGCCAGAAGCTGGCAAAACTGGAGGAATGGCAGACATCATGGGGGGAAATGACACCTATTCACTCATCTCTGAGGATTAGCAGATACTACTAGGCAATAAGGAAATACAGAGCTCTGGCTCTTTATGCATAGACTTCCTAGCGGGTACAGGGCTGTGAAGGCAAGGCGGGGCACACATACAGCAAGCGACTCACTCACTGCTTCCTGCTCTGGCGAATCAGGGTTAATAAACACATGTATTACGTTCCTCACTGAAACACGGAATTCACTGAAACACTGGGTGTGAACACAGTGTTCAGGGGATCAGACAATACAGTTCTTGCAAGCACTAATTAACACTAACAGGCAGATCTACATAAACAAGGTCACTCTATTGATGGGCTAGGTGGGGATGCAAGGCGCTAGGTGAGAGAGGGCTCTAAGAGTTGTAAGATAGGAAAAGAGACAAAGACAAGCCTGACATAAACAACTGTGACAACAGTGTCTCTGCAAAAGGCATGTCCTCCTTTCTTTCCACTAATTCTGATCATTATTTCAAGAGAGGGAGACAGTCAGGTGTGCGGGCAGCACACAGCTCATCTGGGGGATGCTCCTCTTTTGAGCTCCCACTGAATTCTACATGAAGGACAAAGGGGTTTGACAGTATTAAACTTTAGCAACTAAAGGGAGAAACTCTCAGCTCAAAATCACATCTTGATCATGACAAATCCATCACGTATGAAATAGACCCTCTAAGGTTTTATAAACAATGAAAAGTCCAGCCAGAACGTGAAACTTGTTCTCTCACTCCTAGTAAAAGTATGATTGATACCCTGACTGTACCTGTTTCTACAATGTTTATGTTAACAAAGCTTTTTCAAAGGCACTATCCTCATCCAGATCCAGTGTTCTGTTTCAAAGTAATTATCAAATACTATGGCCATCCCATAAAAATTACCTGCAAAGAAAAAATACATCAGACTTTTTTTGAGTTATTATAGCATTGACTGATGAGATTCCACACCTCAAATTATTCTCCTGTCAACAACTACTAGGCCATTTGCACAGGAAATAGAAAGTAGGCAAAGGAAAATAAGAATTAGAAGTCAATGTTGCTTCCTGTAAAAGCCTTTTTGGGAAAGGCAATTTGGGTTAAATGTATGCTTAGAGATGATAGGCTACTTGTGCACTAGGGAAAGTGGGTGTGTACTGCCTCTGATGTCAGATTTTCCTTTGTATTAATAACTAAGAAATTCCACTACCAAGATACTCTGAAGTTAGAAGGAAAAAGAGGTACTCTCTAAAAGTCAAAAATAATCCTTTGCAAAAAAAAAACCCAAAAAACAAAAAAACAGTGCAGAAGATAATTACATCTCAACATGTAAAATGTGTGCCTCAACATTTAAAGTGTGGTCCCCATATCTGTAAATAAGCAGGCTTCTAATATCTGAGGTCACCCTCAGTCTTGAAACAACATGCTGTGATATGCGAAAAAGTCCTCTATGTGTTCATTTAAGCTGCTTCGCCTTAAACCTGTGCCCGTGGCTTGTATGTCTCCCTGCCCCTTTGCTGGTTCATCTCTGCACTCAGTTAACATTTACTGTGTTCACCACAGAAGACAGAAGGATGAGACTGGGCTCTGCCTTGAGGCGCTCGCTCCTACTCTGGTGAGACTGAGGAGCGGGACGGTGATGAGCTGCCTTCGACATAAGAAGAGCTCTCTCAGAAGTGTGAGGAGAAGCGGGCAAGAGCCCAAAGCAGGGTGTGCTTGAGGCTACCTGGGGGCGGGGAAAAGCTGCCAGGGAGAGGATCTTTCAGTGGGAGACGGAACACAGAGTGATGGTTGCCCAAGTAAAGAAAGTGGGGGGGGGGCCCCAAGGGGAGAGACAGCTGAGTATTCTGGTTATAAGGAAAGGCTATATTAAAATAATCTTGGGCTTCCCTGGTGGCACAGTGGTTGAGAGTCCGCCTGCCAATGCAGGGGACGCGGGTTCGTGCCCCGGTGCGGGAAGACCCCACATGCCACGGAGCGGCTGGGCCCGGGAGCCACGGCTGCTGAGCCTGCGCGTCCGGAGCCTGTGCTCCGCAACGGCAGAGGCCACAGCAGAGAGACGCCCGCATACCGCAAAAAAAATAAAAATAAAAATAAAATAAATGTAACAGTAAACTGTAAAGTGCCCTAAAGATGTAACTGTCACTGGCAGAGCCCATTAACAATTCCCAGGGAATAAAAATAGTATCTAGGTAATGAAATAAACTCTAACCTTTTTTCTTCGCCTTGGCGCTTCGTCTAGTTTCACTTGCTCACAGGGAGCCACGGGCAGAGGCCTCACACCAGCCCTTCGGCCCAAAGTTCCTGGTGCAGAACCGCCCTGCCGACACCTCGGCTCGGGACCGTGTGCAGACGCGCCGAGCACGGAACGACGCACGAAAGACGTGATTCAAGATGGCGGTGGCGGGCTGTGTGCAGAGAGTCTGCGCCCAGCACCGTGATGATCTGGAGCCTGAGCCGTGCAGCCCCGCCTACCGCTCGAGAGCTCCGCCTCTTCCCCCCCCCCCGCCCCGCCCTATAAAGCAACCCTGCCGGCGGCCTGTCGGGGAGTGTGTGTGCTCTAGAGCCGGAGCTTATGCCTCTCCATTCTCCGATCAAAAGAGCTTTCCAGGCTTCCCTTGTGGCGCGGTGGTTGGGAGTCTGCCTGCCGACGCAGGGGACACAGGCTCGTGCCCCAGTCCGCGAGGATCCCACATGCCACGGAGCGGCTGGGCCCGTGAGCCATGGACGCTGGGCCTGCGTGTCCAGAGCCTGTGCTCCGCAATGGGAGAGGCCACAACAGTGAGAGGCTCGCGTACCGCAAAAACAAAAAACTCCATTGTTTAAGTTCTCATGATGCTCCTGACCCCATGCCTTCCCAAGGTGGTTTCCTCTTCCGGAATGCCCTGTCTCCACTGGCCAGGTTAACTCCTACCTCTGTTTCTAGCTTCATGGGTCACCTTTTCCTGAAAGACTTCCTGGACTCTGGTCCAAGTTACCTGCTATGATCTCTGTGTTCTCTGAGGGCTTTGTGCAGACTTCCATTATAGGACCACTCACTGCCTCATAAGCCTTAGATCTGTCTCTCCACCGGACCATGGACCTCCAAGTAGAGACCATGACATTTTTCTCTGGATCCCTAGCGCCTACCATGTGCCTGGTACCAAACATGCACACAGTAAATGTTGAATGAATGAAGGAACGAATGAATGGTGTGTCTGGGTAACAGCGCGAAGTTTCGTGGGCTTTATTGTTGGCTGGGTTATGGGATGGGAGGCTAGGGCCAGATACTGAATGCATGAAGACTGACTGCATTTTCTCTCTCTTTCAAGTTGTCACAAACTGCAGGTCACATGACCCACTGGAGGACAGTAAATTTCATTTAGAGTGTTGATATCAGCATTTTTCAAAAGATGAAATCCAAGAGAAGATGTCAGAGGGTAACAGACACAGTAAAGATGCATGTTGTTTTTATGAAGCAACATTTTATTCAACTTTTATTCATGTTATATCTGTGCATGTACATATGTATATGTGCATTGTGAGTCATGATGTAAAATGCATTTCTTACTGTTTAAGAGCCAGTCGATAGGGAACGAGAAAGCTGAAATCAAGAATGCAAGTTTGGGAGCTGAGGGCAATGAGTTTAGTTCTGGGCCTATTAAATGTCAGAAATACCTGCAGGTCAAGACAAAGGGCCTTTAAAGGACAGGTGGAAATACAGATATGGATCCTGAGAGAGGGATTTAAGATCAAGAAAAACATTTAGCGTATATACATTTGTAGAAAGCAAATACCAAAATAGCTCCAAAATGGTCTCCCTTCCCTATATTGACATGTATACAGTTCCCAAAGGGTGTCTCTGTGATTTCCTGGACTTTTAGCATCTGTTAAGAAAAACAAGGGGAGCCTGAACCAAGATTGCAGAGTAGAAGGACGTGAGTTCACTCCCTCTTGTGAGAACACCAGAATCACAACTAGCTGCTGGACAATCACTGACAGGAAGACACTGGAACTCACCAAAAAAGATACCCCACATCCAAAGACAGAGGAGAAGCCTCAATGAGATGGTAGGAGGGGTGCAATCACAGCAAAATCAAATCCCATAACTGCTGGGTGGGTGATGCACAGACTGGAGAACACTTATACCACAGAAGTCCACCCACTGGTGTGAAGGTTCGGAGCCCTACATCAGGCTTCCCAACCTGGGGGTTCAGCAATGGGAGGAGGAATTTCAAGAGAATCAGACTTTGAAGGCTAGAGGGATTTGACTGCAGGACTTGTAAAGGACTGGGGGAAACAGAGACTCCACTCTTGAAGGCACACACAAAGCAGTGTGCGCATGGGACCCAGAGGCAGGAGCAGTGAACCCAGGGGAGACTGAACCAGACCTACCTGCTAGTGTTGGAGGGTCTTCTGCAGAGGCGGGGGGTGGCTGTGGCTCACCATGGAGACAAGGACACTGGCAGAAGAAGTTCTGGGAAGTACTCCTTGGCGTGAGCCCTCCCAGAATCTGCCATTAGCCCCACCAAAGAGCCCACAGGCCAAACAACCAACAGGGAGCCCCACTCATCAGCAGTCAAGCGGATTAAAGTTTTACTGAGCTCTGCCCACCAGAGCAACACCCAGCTCTACTCGCCACCAGTCCTTCCCATCAGGAAACCTGCACAGGCCTCTTAGATAGCCTCATCCACCAGAAGACAGACAGCAGAAGCAAGAAGAATTACAATCCTGCAGCCTGTGGAACAAAAACCACATTCACAGATAGATAGACAAGATGAAAAGGCAGAGGGCTATGTACCAGATGAAGGAACGAGATAAAACCCCAGAAAAACAACTAAATGAAGTGGAGATAGGCAACCTTCCAGAAAAAGAATTCAGAATAATGATAGTGAAGATGACCCAGGACCTCGGAAAAAGAACGGAGGCAAAGACCGAGAAGATTCAAGAAATGTTTAACAAAGACCTAGAAGAATTAAGGAACAAACAAACATAGATGAACAATATAATAACTGAAATGAAAACTACACTAGAAGGAATCAATAGCAGAATAACTGAGGCAGAAGAACAGATAAGTGAGCTGGAAGACAGAATGTTGGAATTCACTGCTGCGGAACAGAATAAAGAAAAAAGAATGAAAAGAAATGAAGACAGCCTAAGAGACCTTGGGGACAACATTAAACGCAACAACATTCGTATTAAATGGGTCCCAGAAGGTGAAGAGAGAGAGAAAGGACCAGAGAAAATATTTGAAGAGATTATAGTCAAAAACTTCCCTAACATGGGAAAGGAAATAGCCACTCAAGTCCAGGAAGCACAGCGGGTCCCATACAGGATAAACCCAAGGAGAAATATGCTGAGACACATAGTAATCAAATTGGCAAAAATTAAAGACAAAGAAAAATTATTGAAAGCAACAAGGGAAAAATGACAAATAACATACAAGGGAACTCCCATAAGGTTAACAGCTGATTTCTCAGCAGGAACTCTACAAGTCAAAAGGGAGTGGCATGATATACTTAAAATGATGAAAGGGAAGAACCTACAACCAAGATTACTTTACCAGGCAAGGATCTCATTCAGATTTGATGGAGAAATCAAAAGCTTTGCAGACAAGCAAAAGCTAAGAGAATTCAGCACCACCAAACCAGCTCTACAGCAAATACTAAAGGAACTTCTCTAAGTGGGAAACACAAGAGAAGAAAAGGACCTACAAAAACAAACCCAAAACAATTAAGAAAATGGTCATAGGAACATACATATCGATAATTACCTAAAAAGTGAATGGATTAAATACTCCAACCAAAAGACACAGGCTTGCTGAACAGGATACAAAAACAAGACCCATATATATGCTACCTACAAGAGACCCATTTCAGACCTAGGGACACATACAGACTGAAAGTGAGGGGATGGAAAAAGATATTCCATGCAAATGGAAATCAAAAGAGAGCTGGAGTAGCAATACTCATATCAGATAAAATGGACTTTAAAAAAAAGAATGTTACAAGAGACAAGGAAGGACACTACATAATGATCAAGGGATCAATCCAAGAAGAAGATAAAACAATTACAAATATATATACACCCAGCATAGGAGCACCTCAATACATAAGGCAACTGCTAACAGCTATAAAAGAGGAAATCAACGGTAACACAATAATAGTGGTGGACTTTAACACCTCACGTACACCAATGGACAGATCATCCAAAATGAAAATAAATAAGGAAACAGAAGCTTTAAATGATACAATAGACCAAAAGATTTAATTGGTATTTATAGGACATTCCATCCAAAAACAGCAGATTACACTTTCTTCTCAAGGGCGCACGGAACATTCTCCAGGATAGATCACATCTTAGGTCACAAATGAAGCCTCAGTAAATTTAAGAAAATTGAAATCATATCATCTTTTCTGACCGCAATGCTATGAATTAGAAATGAATTTGAGGAGAAAAAATGTAAAAAACACAAACACATGGTGCCTAAACACTACGTTACTGAATAACCAAGAGATCACTGAAAAAAATCAGAGGAAACCAAAAAATACCTAGAGACAAATGACAATGAAAACACGACAATCCAAAACCTATGGGATGCAGCAAAAGCAGTTCTAAGAAGGAAGTTTATAGCTATATAAGCCTACCTCAAGAAACAAGAAAAATCTCAAATAAATAATCTAATCTTACACCTAAAGGAACTACAGAAAGAAGAACAAACAAAACAAAAAGTTAGTAGAAGGAAAGAAATCATAAAGATCAGAGCAGAAATAAATGAAATAGAAACAAAGAAAACAATAGCAAAGAACAGTAAAACTAAAAGCTGGTTCTTTGAGAAGATAAACAAAATTGATAAACCATTAGCCAGACTCATCAA
The DNA here is from genome assembly GCF_949774975.1 of Lagenorhynchus albirostris. Taxonomy (NCBI): domain Eukaryota; kingdom Metazoa; phylum Chordata; class Mammalia; order Artiodactyla; family Delphinidae; genus Lagenorhynchus; species Lagenorhynchus albirostris. The sequence goes on along the minus strand of NC_083102.1, from coordinate 54,459,913 downwards.
GAAAAAGAGGGAGAGGACTCAAATCAATAAAATTAGAAATGAAAAAGGAGAAGCTACAACAGACACTGCAGAAATACAAAGCATCCTAAGAGACTACTACAAGCAACTCTATGCCAATAAAATGGACAACCTGGAAGAAATGGAATTCTTAGAAAGGTATAACCTTCCAAGACTGAACCAGGAAGAAATAGAAAATATGAACAGACCCATCACAAGTAATGAAATTGAAACTGTGATTAAAAATCTTCCAAAAAACAAAGGTCAAGGATCAGATGGCTTCACAGGTGAATTGTATGAAACATTTAGAGAAGAGCTAACACCCATCCTTCTCAAACTCATCCAAAATATTGCGGAGGAAGGAACACTCCCAAAGTCATTCTATGAGGCCACCATCACCCTGACACCAAAACCAGACAAAGATACTACAAAAAAAGAAAATTACAGACCAATATCACTGATGAATATATAGACTCAAAAATCCTCAACAAAATACTAGCAAACGGAATACAACAACACATTAAAAGGGTCATACACCATGATCAAGTGGGATTTAACCCAGGGATGCAAGGATTCTTCAGTATACACAATTCAATCAATGTGATACACCATATTAACAAACTGAAGAATAAAATCCATATGATTATCTCAATAGATGCAGAAAAAGCTTTTGACAAATTCAACACCCATTTATGATAAAAACTCTCCAGAAAGTGGGCATAGAGGGAACCTACCTCAACATAATAAAGGCCATATATGACAAACCTACAGCTAACATCATTCTCAATGTTGAAAAACTGAAAGCATTTCCTCTAATATCAGGAACAAGACAAGGACGTCCACTCTCACTACTATTATTCAACATAGTTTTGGAAGTCCTAGCCACATCAATCAGAGAAGAAAAAGAAATAAAAGGAATCCAAATAGGAAAAGAAGAAGTAAAGCTGTCACTGTTTGCAGATGACATGACACTATACTAGAGAATCCTTAAGATGCCACCAGAAAACTACTAGAGCTAATCAATGAATTTGGTAAAGTAGCAGGATACAAAATTAATGCACAGAAATCTCTTGCATTCCTATAAACTAATGATGAAATATCTGAAAGACAAATTAAGGAAACACTCCCATTTACCACTGCAACAAAAAGAATAAAGTACCTAGGAATAAACCTACCTAGGGAGACAAAAGACCTTTATGCAGAAAACTATAAGACATTGATGAAAGAAATTAAAGATGATACCAACAGATGGAGAGATATACCATGTTCTTGGATTGGAAGAATCAATATTGTGAAAATGACTATACTACTCAAAGTAATCCACAGATTCAGTGCAATCCCTATGTAATTACCAATGGCATTTTTTACGGAACTAGAACAAAAAATCTTAAAATTTGTATGGAGACACAAAAGACCCCGAATAGCCAAAGCAGTCTTGAGGGGAAAAAAAGGAGCTGGAGGAATCAGACTCCCTGACTTAAGACTATACTACAAAGCTACAGTAATCAATACAATATGGTACTGGCACAAAAACAGAAACATATATCAACTGAACAAGATAGAAAGCCCAGAGGTAAACCCACGCACCTATGGTCAACTAATCTATGATAAACGAGGCAAGGATATGCAATGGAGAAAAGACAGTCTCTTCAATAAGTGGTGCTGGAAAAACTGGACAGCTACATGTAAAAGAATGAAATTAGGGCTTCCCTGGTGGCACAGTGTTTAAGAGTCCACCTGCCGATGCAGGGGACATGGGTTCGTGCCCTCGTCCAGGAGGATCCTGCATGCCACGGAGTGGCTGGGCCCGTGAACCATGGCCACTGAGCCTGCGCGTCCAGAGCCTGTGCTCCACAACGGGAGAGGCCACAGTGGTGAGAGGCCCGCATACCGCAAAAAAAAAAAAAAAAGAATGAAATTAGAACACTCCCTAACACCATACAAAAAAATAAGCTCAAAATGGATTAAAGACCTAAATGTAAGACCGGGCACTATAAACTCTTAGAGGAAGACATAGGAAGAACACTCTTTGACATAAATCACAGCAACATCTTTTTTGATCCACCTCCTAAAGTAATGGAAATAAAAACAAAAATAAACAAATGGGACTTAATGAAACTTAAAAGCTTTTGCACAGCAAAGGAAACCATAAAGAAGATGAAAAGACAACCTTCAGAATGGGAGAAAACATTTCCAAACGAATCAATGAACAAAGGATTAATCTCCAAAATATATAAACAGCTCATGCAGCTCAATATTAAAAAAACATATTACCCAATCCAAAAATGGGCAGAAGACCTAAATAGACATTTCTCCAAAGAAGATATACAGACTGCCAACAAACACATGAAAGAATGCTCAACATCACTAATTATTAGAGAAATGCAAATCGAAACTACAATGAGGTATCACGTCACACCAGTTAGAATGGGCTTCATCAGAAAATCTACAAGCAACAAATGCTGGAGAGGGTGTGGAGAAAAGGGAACCCTCTTGCACTGTTGGTTGGAATGTAAACTGATACAGCCACTATGGAGAACAGCATGAAGGTTCGTTAAAAAACTAAAAATAGAATTACCACATGACCCAGCAATCCCACTACTGGGCATATACAGAGAGAAAACCACAATTCCAAAAGACATATGCACCCCAATGTTCATTGCAGCACTATTTACAATAGGCAGGTCATGGAAGCAACCTAAATGCCCATCGACAGACGAATGGATAAAGAAGTTATGGTTTATATATAATGGAATATTACTCAGCCATAAAAAGGAACGAAATTGGGTCATTTGTTGAGACGTGGATGGATCTACAGACTGTCATACAGAGTGAAGTAAATCAGAAAGAGAAAAACAAGTATCGTATATTAACGCATATATGTGGAACCTAGAAAAATGGTACAGATGAACCAGTTTTCAGGGCAGAAGTTGAGACACAGATGTAGAGAACAAACATATGGACACCAAGGCGGGAAGCGGCAGGGGGTGGTGGTGGTGGTGTGATGAATTGGGCGATTGGGATTGACATGTATACACTGATGTGTATAAAATGGATGACTAATAAGAACCTGCTGTATAAAAAAAAAAGTGATCAAATGTATTCTATTGGAAAGATGCAAACATAGAGCATATTCACTGTCTAAAAAAATATATATATATATTTGATCTCTGAAAAAAAAAATCAACAGAAATTAAAAATACACCTTTGACCTTAATCAAAGCTAGATCCCTCTCCTGAGTTAATTACTGGTTTATTATGTAGCTTTTAAAGACCTTTTCTAATGCATTCATATACTTCTGAATGTTTGAAATATTAAATATTATTTTGTTTTATTGAGGTGGGTCTTTTCATATGTATGGATACTATATGTATTTCTGGAAATTGCTGAACACAGTTTTACTCTGTCTCAGGTTATATTTTAATCAATGCAACAAGTTGAAATATTATAAGGAACAATGCTTGGACTACCATATATTTTTCTTTTATTTTTTTAATTGAATTTTTTATATGTAAAAGTGATTCCCAAAGTCACTTAAAAAAGTTAGTGCCAGTTTGTACCAGCTTTCTAGCGAACACCTGGGCAATTGCAAGCATTGATATCCAGACTCTGTAATTCTCAAAATTCTGGTTGCTTTGGGAATGTTCGGACTTTATTAAGTTGATGACAAGATAAACTGTTATTCACTGCATATTATTACACAGACATATTACTGACTTTATTACTCTATTATTAATAGTAGAATTGGCAGTTTTATAATAAATATTATAGGGATTCATGTTAAGTAATAAGAATTTTCTTCTGGAATCAAGATTTTTGAAGCAAATTATGATGTTATAGAGAGAAATTATGTAAATCATTATATACTATCTTAGAATATTAAGATGCTGAAAGGTGACTGTAAATAGTGTCGTAAATAAAACTGTTCACTTTGTTTCTCTAAAAAAAATAAAAAGTGTACAGTGTGACCAAAAAAAAGAAAAAAAAAAAGAAAAACAAGGGACTATCTCACCTTCTCAGTAGAGGTTTATACTATCTGACTCTGAGGAACTATAATTTAATGACCTCAAACTTACTCTTCTGGTCTTACCTATGTGCTCACAGGTACAGCATAAATCCCACCCATCATTTCAGCCCCTATGATGGGCAGAGGAAGATGCTGAGAAAAAGAGGGCCTCTCTGCTGAGACAGCAAATAACAGAAGAAAAGTGAATTCTAAACTTCCAGAGCTCAGAGTTCAAGAATTAGTGTCTGTCAGAAACATTGACTTGCCCTTCCAAATTATTAATAGTTCCACTAATTCTCACATTTGCTAGTCTTTGCTTTTGCACAGGCCCCAGGGCTGCTAAAAATGAGTCCCTGGGCTTTCCTTGAACAACGCCTGTGGTTGAAGTAGAACAAGGAATCCTAATAGCTTTCCTGCATCCAGAAGTCAGGGAGGTCTCTAACAGAGACTCTAGCGCAGGGGGATTCTGGCCTATCGAGTGTGGATAAACCCAGCTCACACACATCTATACTAATGAAGTGATGGGGATGGAACGTGCTGGGTTCCCAGCTTGGAGTTTTCTGTTTTCTGATCTGGGAGCTCTACTGTAGTGTTGAAGATTTCAAACTGACTTAGCAATGGCTCTAAGGAAATGGAGAACAACCAAGTAACTTCCATGATTTTGAAACTGACACTCTGAAAGTCCACACATACAACGTCTCTCAAATCATGATTGCTTCACAGCTGTACTACTTTAGGTTCTTGAAGATTTTTTTCTGGTTCCTCAGTGAGAAGTCCTAAATGAAAGTTGTGAAGAAACTCAGCAGAACTCAGCTTGGATGTTACACACTCTGCTCTGGTGTAAACTTCAAAGATGAGCCAGGGAGAAAGCAGAACTTCCTAACTCTTACCCTGCTTGTGCGCCCTCTAGAAAAATAATTTATCAAGTGGGTGGAGCTGGAATTCAAAATCAGGTTGGTTTGATTGGAGAGACTACGTTCTTAAGAGCTGTGCTATTATGCTCCCAGGAGGATCAGAGAATGTGGCTCAGATGGTGTTAAATGATTCACAGCCAACTAATCAGTCTCTAGAAGGAGATTCTAAGCATTAGGAGCAAGGCTTTTTTTTTTTTAATTCTCTCTCTCTAGTCCAACGTGTGTGCGCGCGTGCACACACACACACACAGTGCCAATTCCAACCTCTCTGGCATTTTCATCAGGGACTTAAAGGAAGACATAGAAAAATATCTTACATTCTCAGGTGACACAAAATAGAAGTGATATGTAATATCTCTTCTATTAAAAAATATTTAATCAGGTAGGAACAACTGGCTGAACCTAACAGGGAAACCCAATAGCAATAAACATAAAGTCCAGTATTTAGGTTCTACTAATTAATTGTTCAAGATGGGAAGACCTGGAAGGCAACAATTTGTATAAAAAAAGATCCAAGGCTTTTAGCTGAGTACAAATTCCATGAGACCATCCAGTGGAAATGAAAGATGGGGGTGGGCTGACTTGAAGGTGGCCCCTTAATCCCTGACTCCTGGTGTTCATGCCCTTCCCCTTGAGTGTGGATGGGACCAGTGACTTGCTTCTCACCAACAGAATACAGACAAAGTGATGAGATGCCACTTCTGTGATTACATTGTGTGAGATGCTGACTCCCATTTTGCTAGGAGGCTCTCTCCCTCGCTGGCTTTGAGGAAGCAAGCAGTCACATGAGGAGGGCTGCAGGACATGGAACTCAAGGCGGCCTCAGCCAACAGCCAGCAGGGACCTGAGGCCCTCTGTCCAGCAGCCTGCCAGAAGCTGAATGTTGTCCACAACCACATGAGCGTGGGGGCAAAGCCTTCCCCAGGAGACCCTCACATAAGACTGCAGGCCCAGCTGACACCTTGACTGGAGCCCTGGAAGACCCTGAAGCAGAGCACCCAGCTGAGCCAGGCCTGGACTCCTGACCCACAGCAATTGTGAGATGGTAAGTGTGCATTCAGTCACTAAGTTTGCGGTAATATTGTTATGCAGCGATACGCAACGAATACCAATTTCACCCTTGAATCATACTATACACTAGTCAGAGCCCATCTGGATTGTTGCACCAGCACCAGGTGCTACCTGTGAAGAGGAACAATAATAAATAAGGGATGTACCCAGAAAGGTCAGGAAGTGGTGGACCTGTGTCCCATGAGGTGGACTGGAAATGTTCACCCTTGAGAAAGAAACAGTTTGGGACGTCATAGATCAAGTAACTGCAATGCTGAGGGGGGCTGGTTTACGCTGTGCTGAGGGCCAATGGGGTAAGATACTAGTAAAAGACAAAGAAGGGCATACTAATGACAAGAGCTGTATAAAATGGAGTAGACAGCCTCATGAGGCTTCATCAGATGAAAGGGTGGGCTGCACCACATTTTGCATCCAGATATAATAAGAATCAACTTCTGTCTCCCTATACACAAGGGCCGTGTGCAGTGAAAGTCTGATGTAACACTATGACCAAGAGTTTGGGCCATAAGATGAGGTCATGCATTTACATCTACCTTCATTTGTATTTGGCCGTAATTATAACCTATGGGGCAGATAGGGAGAAATGAGTTGATAAGGAAAAGGGTATATATATGAAAGGGGGTAGAGAAGGTATGGATGAAAGCTTTCCTTCCCCATTTTCTATCCAAAGTATATATCAATGGCAGTTATTTTGCAGGGAACCAGCACAATCAATGGCTGATATCAGAATATTTTCTAGTAGCAAGATAAGCAAAATATATGCATGTATATGGTGTGTGTGTATTATGTGTGTATGTCTGTGCATACACACACACACGTATATACAGTTCCTTTCCTCCATCACGCCTTAGGCCTTACCTAAAGTGCCACCGGATAAGGGGTTAGCGTGTTAGGACTTCATTTTTGGCAAAGGCCAACGACATACAAGTTGAATTGAAGTGCGATTAGAAAAGCTGCTTTAACATGCTGTGTGATTCTGGGTTAGAGCCGCATAACCTGCAGTGAGATTCTGCAGAGCAGGGAGCTTTACCTAGGACAGGCCAGCAGGAGGAGCCACTGGACCAAGAAAATGAAAAGCTGCTGGGGCTTCAGAAAGCTGCTTGACTATTTAATCAGCTGCTCAACTGAAGTTGCTGGATTGAAAAAGATGATGTTTCCAAAATATCCTGCAGAGTTTTCAACATGACAAAGGTTTAGATGAGAAGGAACCCAAATACATAAAGGACAGCTCTTAAGCGTTTTATTTAAAGTGAGATCAGTTCACCGGCTAGAAGATAAAGGTCTGGCTGAGTGGTGCTTGGCTGCCAAGTGGGAAGCATTTGGGAAGCATGAAAAAAATACAGATAAAAAAGAATACTAAAGACTGGGACCCACCTCAAAGTTCTGATTTAATTGGTTCAAGGTGCAAGCTAGGTATGCGGAATTTTCCAAACCTCCCAGTGATTCTAATGTCACAGCAAGGGTTGGGCTCGCTGACTGGCCCCATCTAACTAGGCCATCTCTCAGAGGCCCTCAGTTTAGTTAGACGGTATATAGATTTTTTTTTTTTTTTTAAGTCTTCAGCCTGGGTCCAGAGGGCTACAAAAGATTTTCAGTAGATGAATGAACAAAACAAGCAGTTGGCTGTTATAGAAATTAGAGGATACCTAGAAACTATATTGGAAACTACTCCACGAAACGCTCTTAACTGGAAAATTCTGCAGTGAAAGCAGCTCATTTAAAATGTTTCCCTCCAACAAAATTTTCCTTCTTTTCCCTCTCCCTTTCCTCCTACCGTTTCTATTCCCTGTCTCTCTAAACACTGACTCCCTCATTGATTTCACTCGCATCTCAACGGCTTCTCTCTTCTTTTCACTGAGTGATGTTATTCTGACAGGGCTTCAGACTGCCAGCTCCCCGCTGTGGGAGCCACAGGGATGGAAATGTCCCTGCACGTTGTTCAGGAGCCTGAGGGTGGAGGCTGCTGAGGCTGAAGGGGGCGATGTTGCCAAGCAAATGCAGCAGAACTAGGCTGGCTGCCTGAAGCAGTGGTACAAAAAGCAAAAAAAGAAGGACACCCAGGGAGAGGCACTTGGAGGTAGGAACACTAGATGCTGGATGGAGCCTTGCTGTTCGAAGTGTGGTCCATAAACTAGCAGCATCAGCATCACCTACAGAAAGAAGCTCAGGGCCCACTCCCAACCTGATGAATCAGAATTTATAATTCAACACAAACCCTGGGTGATTCATACACATACTTAAGTTTCAGAAGCACTGCATTTAAAGAAGTCATTCTAACTGGATTTTTCAACCAAAAAAGAGCAAGCAGTAGGTGGGAAGTAATCACTACAGGTACACCTTCATTCAGAGTACCTGTGGAAGATTATTTGTTCAGATAGCATTTGGAAGAGAGGTGGGCATCTCATATCGGGAGCTAGTACAGATGACAATGATTTGCGTGGAGGACTGGCTCAGCGTTCTATAAGTCAGAGTTCGCCCACCAGCACCTGCTTTCCTGTCCTTACTTTTACAGTCTTATACCCCAGGTGTCCCTTTCAGCAAGAGGCTTCAAATCATTTCTCAAAACTGGCAGGATGTGAATAATAATAATCATAAAAGAAATACTCCATTCATCCACTGATGTTCTTTACTTGGGCTGCAAACTTGAGGCCAATTAAAACTCGATGGCAAATATATGTGTCATATATGACATATAACACATGCCCAGATTGATCGCCATCTTCTTTTTCTTGCATGAAAGTAGTTTTCCTATTTACTGAGCATTGACTCTGTGCAAGGCAGTGCACTGATTATTGGGAGACAGAAAAATGTGTAACTGTAACTTCTGCCCTCAAAAATGTAGTATTTTAAATATTCATTTTTATTACATTAAAATTAAAAAGGACAAAGCTATTGAACTAATTCATAACATTATGAAACTTGGACATCCTTCAGAGTGTTTTAGAAAATTATATAATTTTCAAAAACATGTTAATGTGAATGTATTAGATTCCTGTGGATGCTGTAACAAATAACCCCTAACTAGGTGGCTTAAAACAACAGAAGTTTAATCCTTTTGAGAGTCTTAAGTCAGAAGTCAGAAATCAGATTCATTGGGTTGAAGTTACTGTCAGCAGGGTTAACCTCCCTCTGGAGGCTCTAGGGGAGAATCCCTTTCTTGCCCCTTCCAGCTTCTGGTGGCTAAAGGCATTTTTCACTCTCATTTCTGCCTCTGTCTTCATGCTGTCTTCTCCTCTTCTGCATCAAATCTCCTTCTGGCTCACTCTTATAAGGACACTGATGACTGCATTTAGGGTCCTCCTGGATAATCCAGGATAATCTCCCCATTTCAAGGTCCTTAACTTAATCCCATCTGCAAAAATACCCATTTTCTAAATAAGGTATAATTACAGGTTCAGGGATTAAGGTCTAATGTCTTTCATGTTTGTTATTCAGCCTACTACAGAGTAAAATGACCATTTACAAAATATTATTTCTAAATGACACTCAAAGTGGATATTTTATACATATAAAACATGAAGGAAACAGAAAAAAACTGTGAAAGTAAGTCTACTTGCAGCAATAACTTCACATAAGCTGCCTGACAGTTTGTAATGTTACACCTATTATTTCATACGAGTTGTGATCAACACAGTAAAATAGGGCAATATTGGCTACTCTGCAGGTGAGAAAACCATACTGCAAAGCAAGGCACTTGCTTAGGTGCCCTTGAAGAGAGGAACAGAGCCAGGACACAACCCGGATTTGTGTCTGGTGCCCTTCCTACCTTGTCACTTGGATGCCAGAGCAATTAACAGGACTGTTAATTCCTCTCAGGTGACTCCTAAAACAACTTCCGTACGCAGGACCAGCAAAGACCGAAGCCCAGCGGTCAGCCAGGCCATCTCACTAGCTACGTGACCCCTCTCCCCACAGCAGGTGCTGCCATGCTTCTGCTGACCTACTGGATGTACTGAGATTGGTTGCAAAGTCAAGGAATGATTCTCTCACAGAGCTATTTACTAAGAAAACGGATATTGTCATTTATTCTTATTCGATTCTATCCGACAATAGTAATGGAAGTGCTTATCCCTCAAACCAAAAAGAAAAAAATAATGTATTATTTTTTTCTTTCTTTGGATGTAGTGTACAGAATTTTGTTTATATTAGCATAATAAGCACCCATGAGCTCACCACCCCAGACAAGAGCTAGATTATTTAAAAACAACAACGTCAAATCCTCAGGCCCCATACAATCACCCAGCATCTCCTGCTCCCCACCTGCCGTAAGCTCCATTCTGAACCATGTTCATCACTCTACCTTCCTTTTAAATATAATTTTATTGTCCTTATAAAGATTATAAAACATTTTAATTATTTAAAAATTTCTATACAAGATATAGGGCTGTAGCTAATCTTTTGAGATTTTTTTCCCCACTTAACGTTATATTGCTAAGATTCATCCAAACTCTTGTGTGACTATTATGTGAACAGAATATTATTCATCCACTCTCTTATTGATAGACATTTGTGTTGTTATCAGTTTCTGCCCAGGATTCAGGAAGGAAAACTGCATTACGTACAAATGGCAAGTTGAAAGCTCAGCAGTCATCTCATTATCCTTTCACCACCATAAAATTCCATAATACAAAAATAAAACACTGGCACCTACAATGGAGTTGTGTTCCAACAGTTTGAGAACTGTTTGGGACTCACAATATATTTCCCCAAAGAAACAATTCTCTACATGGTGGTTAGTCCCCTGGCTGCTGCACAAAAGCCTGTTGAATTCATAACAAACCAAATAGCACTACGGAGCCAAACCACTCTGCACAACGGGGCTTCCGATAAAAATGCAGCCACCATGGAAATCACAACACTTCCTATGGAGGTGGCCAGGGAGCAGGACAGGGCTCCTGTCCCCAAGACTCACCAAGCTCTAGCGTGGGGCAGCAAGGCCAGCCCAGAGGAGGAAGACCAGGCTGGTCCGAGGCTTCCAGGCCCACGGAGAGGCTGGGATGGGGACTGAAACCAAGAGGAAGGGAGCTCTGACTTGGGAGGAGTGACAAGCACTCTAGCAGAAGAGGTGAGGGGTCGTCAAAAAGGGAATCGTGGGCTTCCCTGGTGGCGCAGTGGTTGAGAGTCCGCCTGCCAATGCAAGGAACACGGGTTCGTGCCCCGGTCCGGGAAGATCCCACGTGCCGCGGAGCGGCTGGGCCCGTGAGCCATGGCCGCTGAGCCTGCGCGTCCGGAGCCTGTGCTCCGCAACGGGACAGGCCACAACAGTGAGAGGCCCGCGTACCGCAAAAGAAAACCCAAAAAACAAAAAAAACGGGAATCGTTTTCTCTGTGTCTTTTGCACTGGTTAATGGGGGTGGTGGTGGGCAACACAACAGTAAGGTGGGGTCCAGAGGTTGCCCTCACGGTGTCTCCAGTGGGTGAAAAGGCTTGGTTGGCTTTTCTTTCTCCTCTTCACAACCTTTGTATCTCTTCTTTCACAGAGGCACCTACTTGCACTGAGGATGGGACTTCGGAGAGGCAGAACTGGGGGCGGGGCAGGGGGAGCTCCTGGAGGAGGTGGAGAAAACTGAAAGGAGGTGGCACCTCCGCTGTGTTATGTCTGCAGTGCTGGAGCGGTGGGGGAAGGAGAGCATTAGAGCCTCCCGAGCTGTAGCAGGAGCAAGGGCTGTGTCTGTATCGAGAATATGTAGGTCAGGTCCTGCCTATCAAAAGGAAATCCATACATTTACCTGTTCTAAAAAAAGAGGCTATTATTTTTAGAGCTTTGAATGGGCTATGCAGGAATTATGAGTTACAGCTAAACCTCTGGTAAGTTTACTGGCAAAAAAAAGAGGCTGTTAAAAAATTTAGGTCAAGATAGTTCTATAGAATGTCCTACATATGCAGTATTTTATTATAGTTTTGGCAGCTGTGTATATACTATTCAGATATATACAGTTACAGTTTCAACAGATATGTATGTTATTACATATTATTCATAAAAAGTTATTGTGAACTTGTTATTGCCAAGGACCGACCATGCTAGAAGTTAGGATGCAATTATGGAAAAGATAGTCCTTGATAAAGGTAATCTTCATGATAAACTCTAGGTCATCCAGGGCCCCACGGGCCTGCTCCTTCCTGATCAAGAATAGATTCACTTCATTATAAAGTAGAAACTAACACACACATACACACACAAAACAATGATGTTGAAAAAAAACAGTAAAATAAAAGAGAAATTGTTCCTCAAAAAAAAAAAGAATAGATTCCCAATCCCAAAGCAATGTTCTCTTGGCAATTGATATGAAATACCACAGATTTTCCCCTACAAAAGGGGTTACTTATTCCTAACAGATTCAGTGGGTCAAGAACTGGTATTTAGAATACCGATGTTAAACTTTAGTATTCATAACCTAAAATTAGTAAATTACTTAGAGTTGAAAATGAGGTATTCTATCAGGAAGTATGACTGCCAATGAAGTCCTGACAACTCTGGATGCCCCTGACAACCACTGGCACATCAAGAGAGCTGGGATTCTGCAATTCTCTGGACAGCGCTGAGCTAAAGGTTCATCAGTGTTTTTTAAATTCTAAACTGGTATTAATTTAGCTTCATTAGTACCAGATTATTGTGAGCTATCTTATTAACTTCACATTATATTTAACGCATTTCTGCATCAAGGACATACGTAGCCTATTATTTTCCAATAACTAGAAATTATGACAGTTGTGCATTATGGGTTATATGTGAATCAGCCAAGAGACTAAGGCTAAAGCAGATACACCTAATTCTTCTTCACCCCTTAATCTGTGTTCTTCAAATACTCATTGCTATGGACTGAATCTTTGTGTCCCCCAAAACTCAGAGGTTGAAACCCTAACCCCCAATGTGATGGTATTTGGAGATTGAGTCTTTGGGAGATAATTAGAATTATATTAGGTCAGGAGGATGAGGGCTTCATGATGGGATTAAGGTCCTTATAAAAAGAGGAGGAGACAAAGGATCTCTCCATGCGCACACTCCAAGGAAGGCCATGTAAAGACATAAACAGGAAAAGGGCCCTCACCAAGACCTGACCATGCTGGCATCCTGATCTTGGACCTCCAGCCTCCAGAACTGAGAAGTAAACCTTTGTTGTGCAAGTCCCCCAGTCTATGGTATTCTGTCACAGCAGTCAGTAATGACGAAGACACTGACATTTACTGTTTTCTCCACAGTTAAACAGGAAAGGATGGGATTGGTAGGCCAAGAGTTTACAGGGTTCAGAGGGGTTGGGGGAGGGGCTTCAGCACCTATGAATATGAAATGTGGTATAATGAATAAAAGCCCTAAACGGGGATCCCTGATTTATACAAAGACATACAAATGGTGTCTGAAACAGGTTGAGTGATTTGCAACGGCCAAACAGCCAATGGTGTAGGTGTGGGGAGGGGAGACGGGATGGTCTCTGAACTCTAGAGATCTAATGGGCTCCCTCCCATTAAATTATACTGTAAAAATAATTTAAACACTCATGATGACCTCTGACCACAAAGTTTATCCTCATGTGAAGGACAAAGCGGAGATTAAAGATACCCAGATAAATCAGGGGTTGGGCTAACAATGGTATCTCTTCCTCTCCTCCACCACGCTTCTCTAAGACCATCCTGTTTTGTTATTTCTTGAGAAGTTGTTTTCACTCTGGATGATCAACACATCATAAAATATTGCCATCATGGTTTATTATTTTCAGTAAAGGATAAAGTTTCCCAAAAGTTTGGGATCTCGATGTTGACATGTGTCGCCTCCTCACACAGGGGAAGCTGTCAGCAGCTGCTTTAGCTCTCCTCTCTCAAGAAGGCAGCTTCTCATCATTCCCTCTCCGCTGTGCCCCATTCTCCTGCTGACAGGTTACAGGGGACAAAGGACAGCCTTGCAAGACTGCCTGTCAACAAAAGGAGCAAAGGGCCAGTCCAAATAAAGCACAAAGCCTTCTAATGATCACAGTCACTAAAAAGGCAGGGAACTTAGTTCTTTCAAAGAGCTCACCTAGATTTTCTAATATTCAGCCACCTCTGTCTGTGTCTTATGATTAAAATAGGCTCACAGCGCAACAAGCTGAGGAACAGAGATTGAGGGTGGATAGGCATTTTTGAAAGATAAAAAGTGAAGATGTTGGCCAATGGCGCTGCTGCCTAAGAGTCCTAGGGACTCATTCTTTTAGTATAAGTGAAATTAAATTAAAAGCGGAAGGAAACACTCACTGCCGCTCTTATTTTCCTACGTCGCTTTAGAGACAGTGCACACGCAGTTGGCTCAGAGTCTTACTTGCACAAGATTGTCCTCAGCACATGCGTTTTCAGACTACACTGTACTTTACAAACAGAGCCATTTGTGCCTTTCTTCCTCCTGCTAGCCTTGTCAAAAGAAGGCAGCAGCCGTATGATCAAGGTCATCTACAGTCCCTTAAAGCACCGGACTTGAATCCAAGTCAAATCACCATCATTTTCAGCACTTTCTCATTCCAGGTACCATGCTTACATGAGTGCAATTTAATGAGACTTAAGTCATAAAACTCACTGTCCTCTACTAGCTTATTCACTGCCTAAGGCTTAAACTACCTCCTCCTTGAACTGACAAGCTAGGTTTCCCCAAGATGCCTTTGAAAATATACTTTTCCATCTTTAGACAATCCCTTGGAAGAAACACATCTCTTCCTTAATTGGCTCTTCTGTCATTGATTTCATAATTAAAAGATCCAAACTGTGCCAAGCAATTCAGTTTTGTTATGGTGTATTCATAACATAAAACAGACTTTGATTCTCTTATTCACATGTACTATGAAAAGTTCTATTACTAGATTAGAAACAAACACTTTGAAAATACTCAGACTCAACCAAGACCTCGCTTATTTTAGATGATGCCAGTGGTGATACAGGTGGACAAACAAAATACCTCAAAACACATATTCCCAATTCTTAAGTTACTTTAAAATTACCCAACAGTATTTGCATTTGAGGCCAGGCTGGACTTTGTTTGAAGTGAGGGTAGGGTAGAAAACTCTTAGTTGGTTGAGTACAAGGAATGTTCATGGTTGTAGACTTCAGAGGGTATGAATGCAAGATGAGAGCATGAAGTATTCAGGGGCTGCTACTAGGAAGAGGTGTTTGGAGAGTGCCCGCTGAAGGCTGAGGGAAAGGAGGGTCTCTGTCCCATTGTCAAGTGCTCCTCTTGTGCAGGACATGTTGGAAATCACCTTATTTAATCCTCTCAACAAAGCCTCCATGTGGGTCATATCCCTCCATGTTACAGATGAGGAAACGGAGGCTTAGAGATACTGAGAGACTTGACTAAGGCCTCACCATGCAGACAGAAGAGGCAGGATTTTAAAGGGGTATCCGGATCCAAAGTCTACACTCCTTACTTAATATGACCCTGTTTCGAGGTTCTAGGCTCAGGCTGTATCCTTCCTTCTGGGATGAAACTGTCCACCCCCACTCAGTCATTCTTCTGGTTGGGAAGCCACCATCACATCCTGGAGGTGGCTGGGGGAATTGTCGGGGGGCAATCCTAACAGGATGAGTGAACTCATTTCTTCCTTATCCTTGATAACCTCTGCGTGCTTTCTATTTTTCCCCATTTAGCTCTGAAAAAAGTACATAACCACGTCACATTCTACCAGACAATCCATCAAATGGAATTACCTTAACTAATCAGCTATACTGCTCAGTGATTAAGAGACTGTCTACCAGATCTGAGTTTAGGTCTTGGTGTACCATTTACTTACCAACCACATGGTCTTGGTAGGTACTAGGACCTCCAAAATCAATCTATCTGTACTCAAATCTCTACTTAAATATTTTGAATGCTATAACTTAACTTCTTTTATTCTAGTTAGTTAACTTCCCTGTGCCTCAGTTTCTTCTTTGGTAAAATGGTGATAACAAAGAGTACCTACCTCATTGGGTTCTTGGTAAGAAGACTAACTAAGGTAATCCATGTAAAGTCCTTAGAGTCCCATGTGACACACACTGGCACTCAGTGAATGTTAGGGGCCACCACTATCATCACCATTATCATTTATATGGGTTGATTAGCTTCTTTAAGACACACTTTCCTTTTATAGTTATGGGATAATAGTAACACGATTTCACAACATTGTGAGAGTTAGTGAGATAATGCATAAAAATGCTTACCATGTCACTTTGTTTAGCTAACAGTAATAGTGGTAGTATTAGTAGTGATGAAAATATTTATATATTTCCTCACTGTTGGACTTTTCTATTCGGAAATCTTTGTGTCCTTGTGACTATTTAGCAACTCCAGGAAGTCTTGTTTCTAAGCCAAATAATACGAATATTTAACATTTTTTCTAACTTATTCTGTAGAATCATGCGTCAATTTATAATTCCATCAAGAGTACGAGAGTACATCTTGTCAAGAGTAGGATTATTTTGAAAAATCTTCCCTGAAGGATTATATATCTTGCTGAAGCTGTGGAAGTCAACATTATGTGGTGATCTCCACAACCATGACTAGGACCAACAAAAATCAAATTGAAATTCTGTGTCACTATAATACAGAAAATCGATGATGGAGAAGCAGGAGCTACAAGGCCTTTGTTATGAAGATTGTAAATCACACATGCTGATAAATGAACAAGCCTGATGAGAACATCGTCTTCCCCTGTGTGAGAAGGTGGTGCTGTGATGTGAAAACTACACCCTCACAAAGTACATTGTGTCCTCAACAGGACAAGGAAATCAATAAAGAGCACAGTTCACATACTCGCAACAAAAAACCAGGGTTAGTACTTTTGAAGTATTCAGTTGTTTCATTAGATGAAAAATGTCTACTTCGAGGGCTTAAAATATCGATGCCCCAAAGAGTTCTTCCTTACTGCCACATGGCATCAGTCTTAGACGAGATCATGGTGAGAGGCTCCCGAGGCCACGGGAATAAGTTAAGGGGATGCAGCTTCTCACTGTGCAGGAAATAATTCTTCTTAAGAGGCCATATATCAGTCCAGAAAGAGCTGAGAAGCTTTTTAAAAGATACATCAGAAACAAACTAAAAGAGATTCATTCCAGTCATTTTCTTTTCATCTTGAACACAAATGAAAAAAAAAGTTGCTAATAAAAATATAATACACTCGCCCGTGTATCTTACAATAACTAGACACCCAATCTGCATTTATATGAATTTCAGTGGAGATCTCTTGTGACCTAAATTATGGTAACATGTTTGCCTCTGGAGTAGAAACCTGGTACTGTGGTCCTGGGGTAAGAGACATGTTTTTTACTGTTTACTATTTTGTACTGTTTGAATTTTTTAAAATTATGCATGTTTTAATTATTTTAAAGAAACTCATGAATAACTATGTAAATAAATACATATATAAAATGTACCGGGACATTTGGCAACACCTGTAGACATTTTTGATTGTCACAAGTAGGGGTAGGGATTGCCACTGGCATTTAGAGACCAGGCCCACTGTTAAACATCCTACAATGCATAGGACCGTCTGCTAAGATGAAGAATATCCAGCTCAAAATGTTAACAGTGCTGCTGTTGAGAAAGCCTCTCTCTAAATGATGGGCCCTTACATAGAGAACATAAACACACAGAGTAGGAATTCTACAAACAACTACTGAAGCTGCCTCTTGGCTCATCACTACTCCAGACAGAGGATATCATCCAGAGACAGGGAATGGGGCTGATCCTACAGGTGGCACACCTCCCCCATGCCCAAGCAGTTTCCTGCCTGACTGAGGAGGAACAGCTTTCATCAGTGGCTCTTAGCAGAGGAAGCATTAACAGCAAGATCGGGACCTTTCCTGTTGCCTCAAGACATCTTGGAGAGATGACCATAACGTCCTCTCCTCATGGGCCTGTGTGGGTGGAGAGGCAATTAGGGGGTGTCCTACTCCAATTATTCTTGTTTAAGCAAGTTTGGATAAAAGCCATTCACACTTTTACATTTTAAATATATCACTAGCACCTATATTCAATGATAATCCAGTGGCATCAACCAATGGTCTATTTGAGACTCATAGGCTTCAATTAACTTAGGGACAGTATGGTAACTAAAGGAGGAAAGTTTCTTACACAGCACTATTTGCTTAGAGGGACACTGGTCCCCAAAAAGATCCCTTGACAAGACAACCAAAAAACTTCAAATAGGCAATACTTAGGGAGGTTTCACTGATGGCAAAATAAAAGAGGAATGGATGACTCTTGCCTCCTTGAAACATATCGTTTATTTAGGTTCATTTCAACTTATCCTAATATTGTGCCTTCCCTCCCTCTCTCTCTCAGTAGATGTCCTATCCTTGCTCAGTTTTGCATTACAGTATATTGTAATAAGACCACATGTTTGAGCTGAAAGGGACCTTAAAAATCACCCAACAAAATCCTCACATTTTATAGATAACAAAAGTAGCTGACACGTATAGGGATTTTTATGTACCCAGCATTTTTTTCAGTGATTTACTTCTATTAATTCCTTTAGTCCTCAAAACTACTTGGTGAGTTAGATATTATTATTATCATTCCCATTTTACTGATGGGAAAATGAGACACAGAGAGGTTAAGTAACATGTTGTCAGAATTCTAAAATGACCTTCAGTTAGTCATGCCCTTGTATAACCCCCTCCCACTGAATGCTGAAGAAGCTATGACTTGCTTCTAGCTAATAGTATATGGCAATGGTGATAGGAGGGTCACTCCTATGATTATAAGACTCTGTCTTAGTAGACTCAGTAGACTGGAGAGAGATTCTCCCACTGGCCTTGAAGAAGCAAGCTGCCATGTTGTGAGAGGTACTACAGGACAGCCACACGGCAAGGAACTGGGGGGCCTCTGGGAGCCAAGAGAAGCCCCTGACTGACAGCAATAAAACAAGGACATCATCCCTACAACCATAAGGAACTGAATTCTGCCAATCACCACGTGAAACTGAAAAAAGATCCCAAGGTCCAGAAAGAAACGCAGTCTAGTCAACACCTAGACTGCAGCCTTGTGACACCTTGATCAGAGGATCCAGTTATGCTGTGTCTGGACTCTTGACTCACACAAGCTATGAGGCAAAAATACATATTGCTTTCAGACACTAAGTTTATTGGAATTTATTAGGAATCAATGGAAAAATAACAGCCATGTCCAAGATCACAAAGCAAGTCAAAGGAAGAGCAAGGATTCAAACCCCAGTGGTAAGGCTCCACTATCCATCCCCCTAACCACAAACACCAAACTGTTAACAGTGGCCATCTCTGGGGCAGGGGGCAGGGAGAGGTGAATTATTTTACTTACCCTATTTAATTTTTCTTCATTGCACTTTTTACTCTCTGACCTGTAACACACTCATGAACACATGCACAAATACACAATTTACTGTCTGTTTCTCTGATTAGAATATGAGACCCATGTGGGCAAGATTTCTGATTTTTTTGTTCACTGTTGTATTCCCATCACCTAGAACAATGCCCAGCACTAAGTATATGGCAGAATTATTTGTTGAATTCCGTGAATGAATGAAATCATTGAGAAGTTGAGGCTTAGAGACTTGCTCAAAGTCCCTCAATGGTTAGCAGCAAAGCCAGATGTGATCAATTGTGTTACTGATCTTGATTCCTCACCCCTTCCTATAACTGCACCCTCTGTCATGTGACTCTGCAGTTCCTCCATGGCACTCTAACTTGTCTGGTTAATGGGATGGAGCTGGAAGTGAAAGGGGCAGTTACCAACTTAGGAGGTAGCACCTGTTTCCATTCGCCCTTCACGCCCTTCTGCCATTGCCACAGAAAAGCACACCTTGATTAGCCCACTGGTCCAAGGAGGATAAAAAATATGCGGAGCAAACCTGGACTTCGATGAGCTGATCTTGGATCAGCCAACCTAACTAACCCATATGAGCATTTGAACAAGAATAATTGTTTTAAGCTGCTGAATTCTGAGGCAGTTTGTTATGCAGCATTATCATGGAACAGAAAGAGTTCTTTTGCACTTTTAGCCTACCTGAGGTCTTATTAATGTGGAATTTTACAGCATTGGCATTCTGGGGAAGAAAGCCCTAGCAGTAAAGGAAGACAAAATTGATGCTTTAATAGTCCTTTTGTTGGCTATAGGATACTTTGTAACCATTATGTTAAAAGCAGATTTTTAGGCTAGAACACATCAAAGATCATAATTCTACTAAAATAACAAAACCAATACATAAATGCACTTCTGAAATTAAGGCATTACAAAAAAAGTCGTTTTAGATTAAAGGGAGAGTGAAGGTGTGAATTGGAGCCAAGAGTTCAATAGCTAAGAAAGCCCAAGTCAATGTACAGCTGACAATGGTTAATCATCCAGTTTCAAGATCTGAAAAGACTAAAAAGGGTTTGGATTTTTGTAGCCTGCAGTCTCTGTCTATACTTTAAAATATAGTATTATTGTCCATAATTTAGTCAAAATGGAAAATAGATCAAAGATAAGTCTATTTGGTGTAATTTTCCCTGGATAAGGGTGTAGAAGGAGTGTCAAAGCTTAATATTACAGACATAAAAGCAGAAGTACCAGGAAGCTGTTAGCTGGATGGAGCTGTCCTTTCACAGGGCTGAGCTAGCCCACGGGCGGTGATGCAGATGATAGGAGTGGAAGCAGGCTTAGCACCAGGCTGCTACATCTCTGCCAATAAGAACAGCCGAGTTATTCTTACTTATTGGGACCTACTCTATGCCAGGCTCCCTCTGCTAGAATATATATATCATATATATATAAGATATATATATATATATCATATATATACAATCTTCAATCATCACAGTGATCCCAGCAAGTTAGGTACTCTTGTGTTCATGATACAGACAAGGCTCAGGAAGTGAAGTTCGCTGTAAGAGGGCAAACTGGTAGTAAGTGGAGGTGAGGAAAAAGAAAACAGAGCCCTGACCTCAAGGCCTAGATCCTTTCTGCACCATCACCTGCTCCTCAGGTTTCTAAATAAGGTGGCTTCCTTTCCTTTCTGTTTTTTCTTGCTTCTTTTGAGTTTATCCAGTTTGTATCTAGTCATCATTAATATCATGACTTACAGAATAAATTTACTCAGCAATACCACTGTCCCCATGCCTCTGTTCAGGAAACAGTGCCACATTTATTTGTCTGTTGTTTGCCAGCACAACCCCTGGCTGATGCAAAGCCAATCTAATTTGATTTCATCCAAGCCCTGAAATTGGATGAAGCTGGTTAGCAGCACCATTCTTTACTTATGGAAATAATCTGGAAGGCTGGCTAGCTTCTGCACTCTGGTGGCCCTGTAATTCAAAATGCTCTGTTATCTTTCTGCACAGATTCACCTACTCACAGAACACAAGGAATAACAGAATACACCAGTGTTGGCCCTTCCTCCCAGAGCTCTTTGAATGCAGAGCCCTTCCAGAAGCACTGATACTCATTCATCATAGAGCATTGCCTATTTGCCCCACTTATGTCAAACACGAACACCCACTCAGGCAGATGAAGTCATCAATAACAGCAACACCCACCCAAAGTCCAGCATTTGAGGGAACATCACCAAGCAGCCAGTACTGCTGAGCTGAAAGTTTCTATGAAAGCTCACCAGGAGATATCTTGTTTTAAAGGACTTGCCTCTCTAAAATCTTTGTTTCTAACTTTCAACTGTAAAAAAAGTTATTATGGACGATCATATGCAAATAGATAAATAATAATAATAATTAACAGTATCGGACCATATTTGACAAAAAGTGAGTGTGCTAGCAGAGGCCCAGTCCTTAACCTTGTAGGAAACTACCATCTGGAAATGCTCCCTGCACGCCCTGGACATCATATTATGTCCATCTTATCAGCAGAACGTTCTCTTTTCCTTCCACTAACGGGCACTAAGAACTGTTTCATACTTTTCTTTTACATATCTTGAAAATCTTTCCATATGAGAGAAAACAGTGGGGAATAAAATCTTAGGTCAATCTCTATTGAAAGTGAAATGTTTCTCACTAAGAAGCATTAACTTCAGAGAAAACAGACCTGTGTCCTTAAACAATTTTTGCTCATTACAAATGGATTCCAGCAGATAAAGTGAAGAAAGGAAACATCACAGGACCCACGAGTAGACAAACAAGAGCCCTGTAGGGATTCCGCCTGCCTTCCTTCTCGATATTGGGATTTTGCTTCTTATTTCCTTTTCCTCTTTTTCTCAACAGGAACAATAGTCATATTGACATCTGTGGGAAGCTTAAACAAAGGTCCCTTCTAGGTCACGGTCTGTGCCTCTACAGTACTGGCGCATATGGAGTTACTGTAGACAAGGCTTTGTTAGTTTTGTTTGAAAGTTTGACTGACGAATAAAAATTCATTCACACAGGGCTTCCCTGGTGGCGCAGTGGTTGAGAGTCCACCTGCCGACGCAGAGGACACGGGTTCGTGCCCCAGTCCGGGAAGATCCCACATGCCGCGGAGCGGCTGGGCCCGTGAGCCATGGCCGCTGAGCCTGCGTGTCTGGAGCCCGTGCTCCGCAATGGGAGAGCCCACAACAGTGAGAGGCCCGTGTACCGAAAAAAAAAAAAAAAAAAATTCATTCACATACATGCCCTCCCCACCCTCCGCTCCTCCTATAGAATCCAGCCTCCAAAACCTTAAAACCTGCCATAAATGATGAATGTAAAAGGCATCTTACATATAGTACCACTGGATTTATCACAGCAAGGCCTGAGATAAACTATATGCTACTTAGATTTCAAACGCACCCCGCAATTCTGCTTCTGACCTAGACTGAAAATCTCTCTAGAAGTCCTTACTAAATATACATGATTGGAGCCTGGGTTGGGTGGGCTGAAGAGGAGCAGTAAAAATGCACAACTCACATTTCAGCAGAACTTGTTAGTCCAGATGGAGCCACAGACCACACACTGAACAATTAGAGTATAACCTATAAAGAGTACAAATTAACACGTATAAACTATCCACCCAGTTGACTGCGCCAGGTATGCTAATGGCTTGATGGATTTTCATTAACGCTTGAGAGCATGTTTGGAATAGTCTTCCTTAAAATTGAGGGATATACCACATTCAGTCCTCGAGGCCTGAAGGGCCAGCAGAAATCATGGTAAAATGAGAGGAATGTGTAGAGGGTGGCTGGTAGAAACATGCTGAGTATAATTTTCTTTTTTTGCGATACACAGGCCTCTCACTGTTGTGGCCTCTCCCGTTGTGGAGCACAGGCTCTGGACGTGCAGGCTCAGCGTCCATGGCTCACGGGCCCAGCCGCTCCGCGTCATGTGGGATCCTCCCGGACCGGGGCACGAACCCGTGTCCCCTGCATCGGCAGGCGGACTCCCAACCACTGCGCCACCAGGGAAGCCCTCAAGTATAATGTTTTTGCCAGCAGAGAAAACATGTCAGATTTCAAATATACCCAAATCAAAATTCACCAGGGCAGAGGCTCTAACCTGCAGGCACAGGTCTGTAGGTGGAGATTGGCTGAAGGGCTGCTTTTCCCATAGGCAGCTCTCTAGTTCCACATAGCACCATGCAGGGCAACAGTAGTAGGAATCTGTTTAGTAGTGGTTAGTATAAGAATTGCTCATGCTAGGTTGGTAATCCATTTCTGAAAAGTTCTGCATGAAATTCTGCATCCATTTCTGCATGAAAATGCTATTGAGAGCCTATTTCCCATTAATATAAGTGAGAGTGAGAGGAATTTTGACATGCTACATGTCAAAACCCCAACCCCCCAATTTCCCCAAATGTTATTACAACACTGGAGTCTACTAATACATGTCACCAACTATCACTTTAGGATACTTCCTGTAAAGGCAAACAAATGTTTTACAGATGCTCATATACATAGTCTTACCTATATTCCAGGAAGTAGAGTATGAAAAGCCAATACATGTTCTACTGGGATAAAACAAAATAAAACAAAACAAAATAAAAAAGCAACCCTGTTCATTGGGAACAGAAATGCTGCTGATGTATCTGTAATTATCGTGAGCAATGCTGGCTGCAGATGGCATATGGGATACAACCTGTGTGATCTGAATGGTGAGTAATGAGGAATTAGTGATGGAAGAGCATCCTGAGGCTGCAGACAGCATAGCCGTGAAGAATGTACAGAACATGGATAAGGGAGTAAAAATCAGGGAATGGCTGGAGGAAGGGGTGATGGTTGGAGAAAACAAGAGATAAGAATGAGCTTGGTAAATAAGGAGGTTCAATAAGGAGACCAACCATATTTGACGTAAAGGAACAATGGGCAAGTGAGCTTGAGTCAGATAAGAAGAGATTAAGGTGTCTGGACTTCACCTAATGCAGCAAGACAAGCAAAAGCACAAACAGACTAAGGCAAAGTCAAAGAACACATGAAGAGAACATTCTGTCAGATTGAGATAACACGCTAGAAGGAAAATTACTAAGCATATTAATAAATCTCAGTGACAGTGGAAAGAACTTTTTAAAACTTAGTTTCAAGGATGTTTTAATATGAATAAGAAACTCAAAGACTTTGAGAACTGAAAGGGGCTTTCACAGTTGTCCCGGTCAACAATGAATCTTCATAAAGGGCTGGTCTGCATAGCCAGGCAAGTGGGCACTCGGGCAGTGGAACCTGAGCTAGGTTGTCCCCTCACACATTTGGGGGCACATACCATAATGGAATTGGATACCTATATCTCATATCAAACAAGCCTCTATTAGTAACAATAATGACCACTAACCTTTACTGGCAGCTAATCCGGTTTAATGACAGTTAACCACTGGCAAGTTTCTTTAAAATATTAGTTTGTTTAGTGCTCACAAAATCCCTATGCTTGGGTAGTCTACTGCCGTCTCTCCATCACATGTAACCTGGTGACAATATTTTAAAAATGATGAGGAAAAAAATCACCATTGTTGTATGTGATGGCATATTTAATGCCATAGAGTTGGTAACAATTATTTTAAATCTTGGAGAAAAAGAAAAAACATGGGCTAGCCCATCATTCTAAACATGATCTCATGCTTTGACTCCAAGAAAAGAAGGAGGAATTCACAAAGTAATTTCCACTTCTGTTCTGGATGACCTTTGTGTTTCAGTTTTCCCGTGTCTATAATAAAAGTCAGCATTGGATTATACTTAAACCGAAGGTGAAGTTTGGTAATAGAACCAGCAGAAAGACATGTTGTTTAATGCAATGTTTTAAAGTTCTAATATCTTGACAACTAACAAAAATGTCATCAGCTTAAACACTAAAAGAGTTTCTGTGAGATAATCTCAGTTATAGTTTCTGTAACTATAAAAGAAAATAAAATTAGGTCACCTACTTTCCAGTCCAATTTTCCAACTCTGAAGATCCAGTTCACTAGTCACACAGATTCATGCAGGGCTGGAAACACTCTCTAGCATTTTCAGCTGTGCAGAGCTGACCCTCTTCAGATTGAGTCTTAATTACATGTTACCTCAAATTAATCCTGTTACATAAAGTTTGTGATTATTATAGTCAGACACAAAGATTCTCCTATCTTAGAAGTGCCTTTTCTTACCTCAAGGTAAGTTAAGGAGAAGAAGCAAGAGTAAAAACCACAAAGATAATGAGACCGTGTGGTCTACAGAAAGATCTTCCCTTAAAAACACTGGTAAATTGATAGGATAGGAACCTAGGCTTTCACCAGACTGGAGTTATTTATGAAGAAAAGTTCAAATAGTCTCAATGCCAGAGGGACATTTTAAAAGAAAGAGGAAGAAAGGTCTCATGTCGGAAACAACCTGGTAGGTTCCTTTGACGATTTCTAGAATGTCTTTCCGTAAATCTTGACTCAGTTTCTGGGCTTATAAAATTTTGAGAGGCACAGGTAATAAAATACAAAGAAGTTCTAATAATTGGTAGAAGCAAGTGGACATAAGCAAAGAACAATCCACTGCCTGAAAGCAAAACTCAAAAGTAGGAGGACAATGAAAATAGATTAATTCAGCAGTAGCTGATGTCTCTCATAGAAGAACAAATCAGAAGGTCATAAGACCTCCCTGAGGGAGGCACTGGACAGGAAGCTGGGAAGAGGACAGGAAGGGAACAAAGAAGGTAGCAATGAATTTGAATTTTGTTTACTATGGAAATCTGAGCTTGTGTTTGGGACTTTTCTGGGGCTGGGATGACTTGATGCCTCTCCTGTTGGCTTTGATCAATCACGTTAGGCAATAAATTAAGTAGTTACATGCCCGTGTTATTTCTGCTATTTGGCAGTGCTGGAAGCAGGTAAAGTTCAGAGGCACTGGTGTCCTGAGTGACTGGCCAGGGCATGGTGCAGTCCAGGAAAGCCCTGATCAGAAATGCTCTGGCATCTGACATTTTTTACTTACTGTCATACCCTTTCTACAAGTTACATTTTTTTTTTTTCCACTTACACACCAGCCAGTTATTTCTATGTGGATCTATGTAAGTGACTATAGTCAGTCTTTGAAGAATATTTACTATGTACCAGCATGCTGAATGCTCGGGGGCATGAAGAAACAGTCACAACTTCCAGCCAAGATCAAGTAATAAAGGCTGAATAAAGAAAATATATGAAATAACGGCTCTCAAGTATTTAAATATCAGGCAATGAAGGACAGTGATTGCTGAGAAACAGGAAACAAACAAGGTGAAATCTACGACTGCTCTAATTGACTGTCTGGAGAAAATTTCTAGGTCATAATGTAGAGAAAGGAAAACCAGGGAGAGCTTAGTAACCTCTCACAGTTTAAAATATGCAGCTGGGAGTCCCGGGAAGCACAGGCTGCTAGAATTTGCAGAGCAGACTCTCAGAGAGGAGAAATTCGTACTAAGAGAAAACTCTAAAGATCTTAACTGATGACTCAGTTAATTAGTGATCAGTGCATAAAGTTAAGGAGAACTACCCAATGCTAGGGAAAGAACCACCCAGATGATTAGAGGGAACAATGCCCAGAGTTCACACTGGGAGAATAGTGCATATTCCCAATAGCCAGAGTGGAAAACCTCATAATTTATAAGGCACTAAGTTGAGAGTACTAAGAAGGATTGTTGACTTTCAGTAAAGTTTCAAAGGCAATTCAGTGGAGAACGGATAAACTTTTCTATAAATTGTGCTGGGACAACTGGATAGCTATATAAGGAACTTTGATCTCTTCCTGGCACCACATACAACAAAAAATGAATCAGAGACCCACCTAAAGCTATAACTTCTAGAAGAAAACACAGAAAAATATCTTTGTGACCACAGGATAGATCAAGATTTCTTTGGACTTCATCAAAATTATGTACTTCTGCTCCTCAGAAGAAACTGTTAAGAAATATTTGCAAATCACACATTTGATAAAGTCCATATCTAGAATATATAAAGAACTCTGAAATCTCAATGATTGGGAAAAAAAGTAACCCAATAAAAAATGAACAAAAGATTTGAACAGACACTTTCTCAAAGAAGACATACGGATGGCATGAAAAAATGTCCAATATAGTCAGTCATTAGAAAAACACAAATTAAAACCACTGTGAGATATCATTACACTCCAACTAAAATGTCTAAAATTAAAGATGTGAAGCTGGAACTGTCATAAACTGCTGATAACAATGTAAAATGATATATCAACTTTTTAAAAAAAGATAAACATGCACTCACCATATGATCCAGGCTTTCCACTCCCAGGTACTAACACAAGGGAATAGATAACCTTTGCCAATACAAAGATTTATTCACAGCAGCTTAACTTGTAATAACCAGAAACAACAAAACTGGAAACAACCAAAATGTCAATCAACAGGTGAATGGAAAACAAAATGTGGTATATTCACACAATGGAATACCATTCAGCAATATAAAAGAATGAACTACCGACACTAACAACACAGAGGAATCTAAAAATAGTTATGCTCACTGAAAAAAACCAGACCCCCCTCACATATATTTCCACTTATATGAAATTTAATAACATGTAAACTTTTTGTCTGTAATGACAAAAAGCAGATCAGTGGTTGCTTGGAGATGGAGGGGTTAAAGAGAAAAGGGATGGAGGAATTACAAGGAGGTATAAAGAAACTTGCAGGGATGCTGCATATGTTCACTATCTTGATTGTGGTGATGGTTTCATGTGTGTATACACATGGCAAAGCTTATCATATTGTATACTTTAAACGTAGTATATCAATTATCCCTCAAAAGCAATTAAAATTCTTTTAAAAGAGCCTCAAAAGGCGAAAATTTAGCATAAAGTGAAACTTTGCACTTTTGTTCTAGGGTAGTGTTTCTAAAACTTTAGTTCACTCAGTATCCTCCTATAAAGACAAAATCCTCATGCCTTCCATAAATGTTATTTAACATTTCAGAAGTAATCAAGTATTCTAACAGGAACAAAGAATAGGTAACTGAACATGCTTTTCCAAACTGCAAATTCTCCTTCACTCACTTTGATATGATCCAGTCCCTTTGAGATTATAATTTTTAAGTTTTTGAGAAAAGAATTACTGCCAAATGGGCATTGGAAGATATAATGCAGATACAAGGAAGGGAGGAAGGGAGGGTGGGAGGGAAGGAGAAAATTAACAACTAACACCAAACACACAAGAAACTTTAAAGGATGACCTCAAATGTAGTTTCCATTTAAAAGTTTCGTTTTGGGCTTTATTCTAAACTTGAATCAAAAGCTGCAATGCTTGTTTAGGTAGCTGTTTGTTCATTTTTCCTCACCCGCCTGTCCTTCTCTCACCCTATATTACTCTGATTATCCCTCCAGCTACACTAAATTTACAATTTCAGTTGCTAGCTGGCTTCACCTTGAGGTGCAGAGCTTTGTGAAGTGTCAGACAACAAATTCCTGAGTGGAACTGTTGCAACTAATGCTGCTGCCACCAGCCCTGTTTTCTGGCCTTCTCCCTCCCCTGGCTCACATTCCCAGACTCTCTGTAAGGCTCTGCTGTGCCCAGAATGAGCAATTCTAGTTCAGTAGTAGGACATGTGGAGAAGCCTAGGTCTTTTCTGGGGAGGCCACCATCACCCTTACCTGAACTAACACACAACGACCACAAAGGCTGCAGCTATTGGAATATCTAACAAAAAGTCAGCTTTAAAGTGAAAACAAAATCAGAATGTAAAGTTGTATATATAAAAGAATTTCAACCATGAAAAATATTGACAGATGGATAAAAATTAGAAGGACACGTGTAAAAATGAAAATAAAGTAGTCGTTAGGGTTTTGTCCCCTCCTTCTTGTTTTCACTATCTTTACTGATGTTATACTGTCCTTATAGAGGAAAAAAATGGTTTATTGACAGCTGCTGGCTTGAAGGCTTTTTTCATTCTATCCAGCTGAAATGAATCTGAGGCTTCTATTCATCTGGGAAAAAAAGGAAAAATAACACATTTATTTTGCTCCTGTGGTGGGTGGTTATAGCTTGGATTTGCTTGACTGCCAATTACTGGTAACAGTTATCTGATTGTTATACATTTTATAAATGTGTCTAGCAGTGTTCTGTCTGGAAATGTATACCGTTTAGGAAAAAAAAACTATTATAACTTTATCTCCCATTCCACAGGATGAAGAAAACTGACCCTGCTTAATTTAGTGAGATGGCCGAGGCCTCACTACAAGCACGGTGTATGTTATAATAACTCCCAGGAAGGTCTGGTCTGAATATTGTCTCCAAGGAAGGATGCTACTGTGGCAATTATCTGAGATAGGAAATAAGCTTTTGTTGGGTTTATTCAGAAGGGTGCAGAACATGCCGCTCCAAAACATGCCACTTTGGCACATGGATTATTTTTTGAGCTGTAGGCACTTGAAAAACAGCAAATGCAGGGGGAGGCTTTGTCTGAACTCATGGCCTAAAGACAGATCTTCTAAAAGGAACTCAACTGTCATAAATCCCTTCCCCGGAAAGAAGTTTCATCAACCAGGGGAGAGTGACTCTTACCACAGGAGGGGAGATTAGAAGTGGACACCAAACACTGACAAACTTTGTCACAAACTATCGTACCACCCACCTACTCTTCTAAGGGCCCATTCATCTTTCCTAAAAATCATCCACTCTCCCCTAGGAGCCTTACATCTCTCCCCTTCTCCTACTAAGAAGGTATTTAGGTCTGAATTCAAAGCCATATCAGGGAGTTATTCACTTTCCCCTGGTTATCTCCCCGTATACATGAGGTATATATGTTAATAAACTTTTCTTTTTCTCTTGTTAATCTGTCTTTTATTGCAGGGGTCTCAGCTTAGAACTCAGAAGGGTAGAGAGAAAATTATTTTTCCTCCTGTACAATCCTATCTCAGAAAAGCAAATCATGGGCTGAACAATGACAAGTTGTTGACTCAAGTGCCAACCAGTCCCAGTGAAGGGGAGGGCAGCTTCTAGAGGGGGAATCAGTGATATCAGCATTTAAAGTGGGACAGGAGAGCACATGCACCGTTGCTAATGGAGTGCAAACTAGTTCAACATTTTTGGGGGATGGTTGGTCAAAATCTATAAAAATGTTCAAAGGACACTCAGCAGTCTTCTTCTAGGAATCGTTTCTGCAGAGCTAATGTCTGAGTGCATAAAATGCATAAAGCAGGTTCTTTCCCCCATGACAGTAAAAAACTGGGAAGTTTCAGGACTGGTGAGATAAACGTGTATAAGCCACAGAGGATCATCATGCAGTGGTTAAAACAAAATGGAGCAAGTTGAAAACAATGTTTGTAACATGTTTTGGTGAAACACATCACTCACAAATTCATACTATTTATGTGAATGACTGCATAGGAACAAAAAAAAGAATGTACATGAAGTTTTTAATAAAACTTACCAGGGAGGGGATTATGATGCTGGAGAGAATTTTAACTTTTACATGTACATGCTTTCATAATATAGGAATCTGGAGTGCTTCATAATTTAATAAACCAAAAAAGATGACAAGATCAAATAAATTTAAAATAAATGGGACAGGAGACTGACAAAGAGAATAAATGGAAAAAAAGGGGATGGGATCAAATTAAGACAATGATTTTGGTAATACAGATGTTGGGAGTAAGACATTTCTATCAAGGAGAATATACAATGCTTTTTTCTGGAAAAAGCGAGCACATGTTAAATGACTTTCTCTCTCCTCCCTAACCCCATCAACTAGCCAGCATCCAAGTTTCTGGATAAATGCAGTCTAATCGCAGACCATGGAATATTAAAGAACAATTAAAAGAGAGGACCTCTGGGGAAGGGGAGTTTCAACATTAAGTTACACTTTTAAGAACTAAAGAGCGCTGTGGGGAGAAAAAAGTTCCAACTTCCTTTCCACATTACAATAGGTAAGGTTATGCTAATTCTGAACATTACCAGCAGGCTGAGTTCCCAGCTGCCCTGCAGTCTAGTCTAGGGTGCTGCCAATCTGCAGGGTCCAGCAGTGTCTGCCTACAGGGACAGCGACACAACCTTGTTCCCTGGACCAGCCTGTAGCCATCACTGCCTCTAGGGAGGGACAAGGACAAGACTGGGTGTCTTCATGAACTGCCTCAGATCTTAAACCACAGCCGCCCACAGCACCATCTGCTTAGTGCCATGTGGACCCTAAAAGAAAAATCCGGTCTGGTCCTAAAAATACTATTTGCTTCACCAGGAACCATCTCCTAGGGCTCATGCCTCACGGGCCTCTGTTTTACATAACATTAACTAGGGATGCTAATTCTGTGTCAGAATGGTACAGTGGCCACACCCTGGAATGTGAAAATGTAAACTGTAAAATTCTGCCAAAATGTGCCATCTTCTCCAAGCGTAGCAAACGCAGTTTTATATGTTCTAAGGCTCGCTGACCACGAGTTATAACTGGACTGGAGCCATCATCTTGTTCTTCCTTTGACTCACAATGTGCAAGATGTTTTTCTCCTGTATTTAATAATAAAACTACCATTTAATAATAAAATTCGCATATGTATTAGCACATGTGACTTAGAAGGATATAAAATCCCTGAAATTGTTAATACGTACTCTGTACAGAAGTCCAGAACTGCTTCCTTTATCAATGTAATGCCACTCAGCTCCAAATGCACTTTCCATTGCCCACCTGTGATACTGGAATATTTCTCCCTTGCCAGCTGGCACGATGTAAATTCTGTCAGTAGATAGAGCTGGAGGGACCTTGGAGGAGGAAGGATCTTAGCGTGATTCAGTGGCACATGAGCCCCAGACATACACCCTCTCTGCCGCCTAGTGGTGCTCACCTTCCAGCTTTCCAGCCCTAGCCAGAAGTTCCCTGCTTGCCCCTCAGAAACCAGGAGGGATCTCCTCCTCACAATGCCCTGCCCACCAGACTAGGCCCGCTGGCAACCTGGAGGGGGGCCTCCCAACTAGCTAGTCTTGGCTGGCAGTTCCATATAACCAACCTCTGTCCCATGGCCATGGACCAGCTCTGGCCCGGAGCAACCCAGGGGGCTTCTCCGCAATCCAGTGGGTTGCAGACACACCTTTTCCAATGAGGTCTGAGCCCCAAACTTGGGGAAGGAGACCCTTTCCAAGTTTGTTCCTTTCTTGAGTTCTCTCCCTCAGTCTTAGAACATTCTTTAGAATTCTCTTTTCTACCCTTTTAAAAGCAAATCCCTTGTAAATAGTTAATAACTCTCTATATTAAACCACTCCTCTTCAAATTTCAGTGTGGTTTGTGACTCCAGACTTGATCCTAATTGATAACTATCAATTGAAGAAGATAGCGACTTTCAACCTCAAGTTGCCTCAATGCTGTGTGTTAATTTCAGCATTCATTTCTCACTGGTGGTCTGGCACATCACTCACCAGGTCGTTTCAGACCTTCTCTTGTGTTCTTTAGATTCCAATTCATTCAACTTACCAATAAATTACTAGTAGAAGATGACATCAATTAATATTCTTTAAGGAAAAGTGGGAGCTTCCTTCAGAATCCAAACTTTATAATCCCTGTATTGTCCTCCTATTGATTTTGCTCACATTCTTTTCCACTTAAAAGAAAGAGTTGAAATTGGCCCTCACCAATACCATACCCTCCAACTTGATACATAACATGCTTGTTCTGTATTCCAGATTTCATCAGTCAGGACCTTCCTTACAGTTAATTGCCCTATCTTTTCTTTCTCTCAACAGATGAAACCTGGAGATCAATTTTGGAAGACTTCACAACAATACTGAGTCTACTAGTTGATGAACATGGTATATCTCTCTATGCAAATCTTTTAAAATTTCATTCAGTAGTATTTTATAATTTGCAGAATACAAATGTTGAACACATTTTATTGGATATAGGTATTTCATTATTTGGATGCTATTATAAATGGTATTTAAAATTCAAAAAATTTCAAATTGTTTGTTACTAGTACACAAAAATACAGTTGATTTTGTACATTGTTTTTTCTAGTAGCTTTTTGTAGCTTCCTTAGGGTTTTCTACATAGGTGATCATGTCTGTGAATAAGGAGAGTTTTACTTATTTCTAACCTTTATGGCATTTATTCCTCTCCTCTCCCCTCCTCTTCCCTTCTCGCCTCTCCTCCCCTCTCCTTTCCTTTTCGTCTTATGGAACTTGCCTCCAGTCACATGCTGAATAGGACTAGAAGGAGTAGATGACATACTTGCTTTGTTCTGAACCTTACAGTTAAAACACTGAGAATGTTACCGTTAAGTACAATAGTTTTTTGTAGATATCTATAATCAGGTTAAGGAGGTTTTCTTGTATTTCTAGTTTTCTGAGAGTTTTGACCATGAATGGGTGTGGAATTTTGACTAATTCTTTTTCTCTGTCTAGTATGATGACCTCATGGACCCACCAGCTTATACATGAAAAAGAAAACCATATATTTTTCTCTAAGACATGCTATTTTTGCCTCTTTTGAAGCAGCCAAACTAACATGCTAACTAAAACACTTTCATTGCCATTTGAAAGTTGCAGGAGTATTGTCAAGGGTTGGGGGCAAGATAGAGGCCAGACGGAGACTACTGCATTGACCAGGTGAAACATAATGGTGACTTGGACTAGCATGGTAGAGAATCATGGATCAACTGAAGATCTATTTTAGAATAGAAGTAATAAAATTAGCTGATAAATTTAATGCATGGGATGAGGAAAGGGTAGAAATTAAGAATGACTTCTAGGGCTTCCCTGGTGGCACAGTGGTTGAGAATCTGCCTGCTAATGCAGGGGACACAGGTTCGAACCCTGGTCTGGGAGGATCCCACATGCCACGGAGCAACTAGGCCCGTGAGCCACAACTACTGAGCCTGCGCGTCTGGAGCCTGTGCTCTGCAACAAGAGAGGCCGCGATAGTGAGAGGCCCGCGCACCGCGATGAAGAGTGGCCCCTGCTTGCCACAACTAGAGAAAGCCCTCACACAGAAACGAAGACCCAACACAACAAAAATAAATAAATAAACTCCTACCCCCAACATCTTCTTTAAAAAAAAAAAAAAAAGAATGACTTCTAAACTGCTGGCTTGAACCACTGGATCACGGATACTACCATTTACGGACATCGGAAAACTTGGGGGGGAAAAGATTTGAATGATTTTGCTTGTGATATGTCAAGAGCCATGATTTAGATGGATTATATCTGATTTTCTTATTAGTCATCCAAGTGCATGGATTGATCAGGAAACTGGATACAGGCTGGCACTCAGCGCTTATCACACAGTATCATAACTATCTGTTTCCTTGTTTTTCTCCCTGGCCAGACTGTGAGTTCCTTGAAGGTGGGGACAATGTCTTACTTATTTTTACATCCTGGGTTCTAACACAGTACCTTTCGTAAGGTTCACATTCAATAAATACTGGTTAAATTAGTCCATGAATCCTTTGCTTTAGTGAAAGGCAATTCATACTATGAGCTATACAAAAACTTGCTATGGGATTATAATACTTATCTATACTTCACACTGACCAAAATAATTAACTAAATAACTAAAGGAAATCAGAAGACAAGAACAAATATTTTAATGAAGGCAATACACTTAAAACTATTGAGGCATAAAGGGACCCTTTATGACATTAATGTTAAAATGTATGAGAGATATTATGCAACAAAAATAACTACAGTGGAGAAAACTGAAAATTTGTGGCAATACCATAAAGATCATCTAGTCTAGTAGTTCTCATACTATTGTTCCTTGGAGTTGTACAATTTCTTGGAGGCACACCAGGGCTATCTTGGGGACAGAGCAAGGAGGTCAAGCAGGTGGGATTTGGGATTTCAGGATTATAGGTGACATTTCACTTCAAAAAAGAAATTATTTTACTAAAAATTTTTTTGGAAAGTTATGAGTACTCTAGCCTCATTCCATAGGTGAAGAAACTGAATCCTATTTAAGCATGTCAAAATTCAAATAGAGACAGGACTAGAAGTTGGGTATTCCAAGAACCAATCCAGAGATCGTGAGCTTTCATTCCAGAATTCATCTAAGAATATACTTGACATACTTTTATATTTACTATCTATCGCCTGGTACAGTCATAAGTTTCATAAATCTATTACTGATGGTTATATCACTTACACTGTGCTTAAACACAGTATAATGCAAAGAGAAAGAGCTTTGAGGACAACAGCTGGGTTTAAGCTCTGCTGGCTACAGTTACAGGAAAGACTTAATGTGCGAGTTATTTTAATGGACGCAGTACGGAGCATTCAGGTCAACTAACTTTGTTGCTCAAACATTGCTAGGAGGTGAATACGCAAATTACTGCAACATATCCTAACTTTCCCCCTGAGGTTTCAATGGAATTAATTAAATACTAATCAGAAGTAAAGGACAAAGCAACAGGACAAAAAGAAAATCTCTTTTTATATTTACATTTGAAAAAGGTATTACCTTTTCCAAGAAAGGAAAAAACAGAAAGCAAGGGTACTACTGAAGGTACCTTCATGTTTTGTTTTCATTATCACTATATTATTTCTCCAGCAGGTTATGCTGCAACACACTGTGGATAAAATCTCTTCATTTGCTTTCTTCTTTCTTTTCTGAGTGATTTTTTTTATCTTATCTGAAACGACAGGCTGGTATTATCAAAGCTGTGTATCCTGAGAGTCAGTAGCAGGCCTGCATTTCCTTTTTTCATTATTTTTGGCAGAACACACAGACCGTAGGGGTAAGCTATCAGTGCCGATATGTCTTCAAATTCTTACTAGGCTCCCTTAAGGGTAAAAGAAGGTAATTAATCTGTCATCTTAGACAGTGTACTGGTCCTTCACAATATTTAAAAGCCTATTTTTTAGGGATGAAATGTTATCATAAACAGATGAACCAGAACAAAAGAAAAGGAAACATTTTTAACCAAAAGCTGCTGAAGAGCATAAAGGTAAGTACTGAACTTTTAGGAATTCTAAGACTAAAAACCAAAACCAATAACAACAATAACAAACAAAAGCAATATTTTTGCCTGCTTATTTTTACTTGCTATCTCTGCATTTAGTTACATATTTCTGAAAACTAATCTGCCATATGACTACCTTGCTGCTGCCATAAACTTTATTCAAGTGAAGACCAAACAAATATGAATAAAAAGATTTAGAAACGCCTTGCTTTTTAAAATGCATAATCCTCTTAGTTACTATGTTGATGTCTTGAAGAGTTTCCTGAAGCTCACAGAAGCATTCTGAATCATTCCCTTTACAAGCTGCTCTTTTGAAGTTGTCACTAAATGTGCAGATTCCCACTTAGAATATCTCCTTTTTTAGGGTTTTGGGGAAAAGCCTCTTAAAATGAGTTCTTATCTTTGTCTTTTTCTGCTTTCTAAAACTTGTCCTAAATATTGTCATAGGCAGCCCTGAAGCATGAAAAATTATCAAAGAGCAGGCCTGGGGTATGTGGGAGGAAAAAAGTCAGGGTATCCTTCTTTGTCACTGGAGCAACACCTTAATGAACTACTTACACCAATGGGAATCTCAGCATCTTTTTCTGTACCTGCAGGGGTAGCCACGTCCTTCTAAGACTTTCTTGGATCCTATCCCACTGCAATAAACATAAGGCTTGGCTTGTCAGGCCTGGCTGACATCAGTGGAAACAATCTGGAAAAAGTGTGCACATCAGCAAGAAGGAAAGCACAGATGCTTTGGAGGCAGGCATGAGAAAGGACAGTAAAATATCGAGCAGTGAAATGGAAGTAGCCTATAGTGGACATATTTGTAGTTCTTTTTACTTTAATATATAGGCTTTTGAACACTAAATTCAAATTATAGGCTAGATTCTTGACATTTGTCAAACTCATGGGCTGTAGGCCTACCAGTGGATGGTAAGTCAAAAGGCAAGAGGAAATGAGCGTTCTGTTGTGGTTCATTCAGTTCCCTAACTTTCTGAGCAAAGGAATAGCAAGCAGTTGGCTTATTTAAAAATCACAGCTTGCTTCTTGAAGCATTTTCATGAATAAAATCATCACTTTGGAAACTCCAAGACAAAGAAACACATATATCAGTACAGAAAATGAAACCATCGCATCGTATGCCTGAGTCATTATTTTTTTCTCAAATTGGTATTAAAGAAATGCTAAAGTGGTGGTTGAGACAATAGTTTGCTAGTAAGTAATAATTCAATATTTGTAAGTCAGAAATATGTATGTTTTAACCAATAGGCCATTCTCTATCTTAAAGCTCAAAGGTAAAAGTTTCATTAATTGCTATTAACGTCACGGCATTTTGTGTGTTAGACAATATTCTGTAGCACCTCTTATCTTTTTTTTTAAAGTAATGTTGACACAGGTTTATTCAAATGAATGAATGCTCCCATTGTAACTAACTCATACCACCTTAAATACACAGGAAGAGGACTGATCACCAGCAATGTTCCCCAACCATACTCTCTACTCCCAAAGTACCGATTATAGGTTTTTTTTAATGTTACTAAGAACTTTTATTTCCTTTTTAGCCTAAACACATACAGCTAGCTGATGTAAACTAATAACAAACTGATTATAGGTTTTTAATGCCTCACCCTGACCTTGTTACTATCCTGCTAGCCACTCTACTTCAGGACCTGATACTTACTTATCTTTCCATCTCCCTGCTCCACCTACCACAGCTTCCATTAAATTGCCAGGAAATAAATATTTTTATTGCCTGTCTACTCTCTTCCACATAGTGGCTCATTGACAGAAAAAAAGGTATAATTCCTAGAAGGGGAATCTTACTATTGACTCAAAAGAGGTGAACAGATTTTGAGAACAGTATTCTGCTTTATTTTAAAATAAATTTATTTATTTATGTTGGGCTGCATTGGGTCTTTGTTGCTGCATGAGGGCTTTCTCTAGCTGCAGCAAGCAGGGGCTACTCTTCATTGTGGTATGCAGGCTTCTCACTGCGGTGGCTTCTCTTGTTGTAGAGCACGGGCTCTAGGTGCGCAGGCTTCAGTAGTTGTGGCTCGCGGGCTCTAGAGCACAGACTCAGTACTTGTGGTGCATGGGCTTAGTTGCTCTGTGGCATGTGGGATCTTCCTGGACCAGGGCTCAAACCCGTGTCCCCTGCATTGGCAGGCGGATGCTTAACCACTGCACCGCCAGGGAAGTCCCCAGTATTCTGCTTTGATTCATCTACAACATCTTTTTTTTTTCCTGATAGATTTTATTTTATGGAGCAGTTTCAGGTTCACAGCAAAACTGAGTGGAAGGTACAGAGATTTCCCATATAATAGCATCTTTTATGATTTGCAAAAATTGAGCTTAATATTTGGAAAGATGAACAAATACTGTATTACATTTGTTAATATATATATATTTTTGGCCAGATAGAAGGTTATAATTTCACTAAAGTTAGTGCCTTTTCCATTTCACATCCAATTTGACATCATGGTATATCAGGAAGATCACAGTTACGAGAAGAGTCACTGTACATACTACTTGATTATTTGTCTAAAAACAATTTTCACTATAAGGAAGAAAATTAATAAGGAATGGGCCATCAAATTTAGTTCTCTTATGATTTTAGCTTCCTGATTTCCTCAGAGTGGCACTCCCAGTGCAAAGTACTAAAAAGAAGATTCAATGAAAATTTTGTCAAACTTCTTCAAAATAGAAATTTACTGAAGCCCACTTCCGGGCATATAGTAGGCACTCACAACTGCTGAATGAATTGAATCACATTCCAAGAGTCAATAATCAGATTAAAATGTGCAAACATCACCATTCTGTGTGAGAGACAAACAATATTTCCTTTTATTGGGAATAGGATGGGATCCAAAAATGAGCCTAATATTACTCTCCAAAAAAGGTTTTATTAACAACTTTCAGCTATTTACTTTTCACTTGGCAAACATGAAACATTTTTAATATTGAATTTTACTTAGAGCAAATTGATAGTAATTTGTTCTACTGAGCTTCAATAAAATGAACTCTGCATTTGAATGTTAAATATCTGCTGTGAGTGATTTACATATTATTAGAACAATGAACTGCAAAAGAAGAAATTAAAGGAAAATATGAACTCAGATCTATTTTAAAACAAACAAACAAATGAAGGAAGGGAAACTGCCTTTAATTTTGAAAGTGGTTCTTAATGTCATCTCCACAGAGTTCCCTCAAAAGATGCATTTTAACAAGAACACAGTGAAGTTTTAAAAATGCAATAGTTCTCTCATCATGAGTTTATTCCTGCAGCGTCAGGGAACACACTAATTCTTGATTTGCACAAAGTACTCCTTTCTTCCGCATCCCTACTCCCAAATCCTAAACTCTATCAGGGGAATAGGAGCAAAAACAACTGCAAGGCAAGGTTGAAGTTGAAGGGAGACAGCAGAGAGGATCCGGTAAAGAAACCAAGAGGTCCAAAAGAAGGAGAGATAATTTGTAATTGGGAAAACAGAGAAAAATTCATTAGAGGGGAAAACATTTCTAATGTTTACAATGGGTTAGATTTAGACATTGGAGATTGGAGGAATTCCCGGCAGGTGTAAAGGCATAGAAGTTTGAGAGCATAGGATGTATCCTTCTACCAATTCTTGCATCTTTACAAAAGACTGGACAAGATGAAAGGCAAAGTATGACAAGACTGCCATTTGCTCTGGTCACAGAGAATAATATCCTCCCAAGCAGAGACTCAAGTTCACTGATAATTTTAATACGTAAAGTTATTCAAAACTAACAGAAGCCTGAGTTTATATTAGACACAATACAAGAATAAAATTCATTGAACGGTACATTTAAAATAGACAATTCTCAAGATAATGTGGTAATATATACAACAAAACATTATTCAGCCATAAAAATGAATGAAATCTGGCCATTTGTGACAATCTTGGACCTTGAGGGCATTATACTAAGTGAAGTAAATCAGACAGAGAAAGACAAATATTGTATGATCTCACTTATATGTGGAATCTAAAAAACAAAACAAAACAAAACAACAAACCAAGCTCACAGACACAGAGAACAGATTGGTGGTTACCAGAAATGGAGGGGGGGTGTAGTGGGGGAGGGGTGGGCAAAATGGGTGAAGGGGGTCAAACTGTACAAACTTCTAGTTATATAATAAACTAGGGATGTAAAATAAATAAATGGATAAAAAACAAAATAAAAGACAGTTCTCAACCCTTTTCCAGTACAACTAAACTCACAGATAAAGAGATTTTAGGAAGAATTAAAAAAAAAAATGCCATAGTCTACACACTACCTGGAAAATGTATGCCTGTCATTTTCAAAAGAGGTGAGTGAAATAAGAACAAATTCAGCTCCAAGGTCAGATAATCTGTTAACCTGACTTAGGAGAAAACCATTCTCTAGTGGACATGCTCCAATGACTTAGGTGTATTATTTTATGTGATAAATTTTAATCAACTAGCCATAGCTTTCTATCAAGATATAAAATAATGAGACATGAGATCGATTTAAAACAGAATGTTTTGAGGATGCTCTTTTTCCTTGCAGGGGGTTTTGCAGGAGATGATACAAGGTCAGGTTTTAAATGAATTCACACCTCACAAAAAGATTAACAGCCCGGACAGATTTATCCTTTTGGGTAAAGTCTTCTGAGGCATAAGAAAACATAGGCTGCAAAATGAGGGAGGAAACCAGAATGTTTATCAAGTAATCAGGCCAGATAAGAAGTTATAGCAGCTGGAATATGATGATTACATGTGACGATTACAGATAATTGCTTGTGTACACAATTCTAATAATAGTTACATAACATTATTAATATAAAGCCATGTGAAAGAAGCCCCGAAATATCCTCATTATAAGACATGCCGCTTGAGAATCATATCAAAAGTATCCCTGTAAGAAACACAGGACTTGGTTGGACTGAATTTCTATATTCTGGATAGTAAGCCCATACTACCTAGGTTTTTAGGTTGCCACATGAGGCCAGAAAATTTAAAACATGCATAACATTTCAAAGTATGACATGCATCTTTTAAAGTAAGAGTTTCTTCACCAGAAGGACTCATCAACCAGGGTCTGCTCGTTTGTCTGAACGCACAGAGTCCCATCCCTGGAAACCTGATTCTAAAGGCCCTGAGTGGGGCCTAAGAATGTGTATTCAAGAAATGATTCCCAACTTGGAGACTTTGCTGTGGTATTACTGAGACACTAAACCAATGCCAGCATTTGCCTACCCCAGATTTCTCATGACATGAGAAAAAATAAATTTTTATATTGTTTAAAAAATAAATTAAAAACATAAATAAAAATTAAAAAAAGAAATGATTCCCATGTCAACCTCCTGCACACTCATGGTTATGAATCAGAGCAAAAACAACCAAACAAACAACTACAAAACAAGAGTATTTTGGTGGAAGAGTCAGCAGACTTAGGGTATAGTCTCAGTTCTGGCACTTACTGAACATATCTTCTTAGGCAAGTTCATATAATCTCTGAAGACAGTTTTCTCAGCTATAAAACAACAGGTATAGCACCTACTCTTTCTTGGTCCTGGGATCAAAGGAGATGTATTAGTTATCGATCGCTGTGGAACAAGTTACTCCAGAACTTAGTGCCTTTAAATAACAAACACTTACTATCTCCATACTTTCTGTTGGTAGGAATCCAGGTGTACCTTTGTTGGGTTGTTAGGCAGACATAAGCTGATCCCCACCCCATCCTGGACCAGGTCCTCTTTCTCTTCCCCGGCCCCACCCCTGCACACTGGTGATCAGAACACGCCCAGAGATCCTCCCTTTTTGTACTCAAGGACCGAAAAGTTTCCAGCCTTATCAGGACCAAACAAAATAAAACCCACCAGCACAGGTTGGCGCAGACGCACCAAGACCTAAAAGGTGACTCAAAGTAACCCAGGGTTCACTATGCTGTACTTGTAATAAATTAGCATTGTGGTTTTTGCCCCCCATCCCCAGTGGATTTCACTTTGGTGCTTGTGGGTAAGTGCCTGCACACTAGGAGAACAGTTATATAACCTAAAGCTGTCAATCAACTTGTCAGTTAAATGATGCAGGACACAGCGAGGGACTTTCCACCACTCTGAAACACCAACCCGACCCTCACTGTGGGGCTGCTTCTGGTTTCCAGAGAGCTTGCTCTCCCTCTCTCTCTCAGAAGCACACTTTTGCTTTGCTTAATAAAACTCTTGCTACTTAAAACTGCTCTGTCTCTTGATTGAATTCTTTCCTTTGGGGGACAAGGACCAAGGAAATTGCCATTTTGGCGGTAACACCTTAACTGTGTGCCTCTGGCTCGGAGTCTCTCATAAGGCAGCAATTAAGGTGTTAACTATGGCTGTGGTCTCACATATAAAAAGTTCAACCAAGAGAGGGACCCACTTCCATGCTCACTCACACGGCTGTTGCCAAGTCTCAGGTCTTCAGCGGCTGCCGGCTAGAAACATCAGTTCCTTGACACAAAGGTCCCTCCACAGAACAACTTACAACATGGCAGCTGGCTTCTCTCAGAGTGAGCCAGTGAGACTGTAAGAGAGGGTGAGCAAGAAGGAAGTAGCAACCTTTCTGTAACTTAGTCGCGGAAGTAATATCCCAATCTCTTTTGTCACAGTCTGTTCATTAGAAGCAAGTCTTTAGGTCCAGCCCACACTCAAGGGGAGGGCATTACACAAGGGCATAAATACCAGCAGGTGGGGGTCACTGGGAGCCATCTTAGATGCTGTCTACCACAAGAGCTGACATGTGATGTTCTGAGCAATGAAAGACTTATATGTGGAAACACGTTCCAAATGAAAAAAAAATTAAGCTAGAATTTGAGTTATAGAAGTCTACTTTATGGATAACATTCTGAGAATTTGCTAAGAAGTGTCATCACCTCACTCACCTCAGATGTGTCACACTATGGCAGTATTTCACCATTTTTTTTTTCAGTCTGACACATCTGTGAACTTGTTAGTCAAAAAAGGAAGAAAAGGAGAGTGAGCAAATAAGGGACCTCATGACCCACCAATTAACACTCTGTGACAATTCACACTTTCATATTTATCATGGGAGGCAGTATGGTAATGGCTATAAAGAGTATGGGAAAAACAACAAAACTTTTAGAAGCTTGATAAAACTGTTTCCCAGACAGTTTTTTCCTACAAAGCTGTTTATCAGCTCAAAATGGTGATATGCCCTAATGGAACTGTATCAATACATAATCAATGTGGCAGTTTTAAAACATGGCCCCAGCATTCTTGACGCTCTTTCCATCTAGAACTGGGGTCTACGTCCCTTCCTCTTGACTCTAGGTGAGGGTTTGTGACTGCTTTGGCTGACACAGTCACTGGATGAATTCTGAAGCTAAGTTAAGAGAAACCATGCAGCTTCTATCTGGTCCTCTTAGGACACCCACCCTTGAAACACAACACCATCCCATGAGGAAGCCCAAACTAGCCCACATGGAGAAAACTCACGTAGGGCCTCAAAGACTACGAAGAGAGAGATCTGGCTAGTCCCCAACTGCTCCAGCTTCTGATTGCTTCTGCTCCAGCCACCATCTGTCTTCAACCATATATCTGCAACCATGTGAGAGACCCCCAAGTCCATAACTGCCTGGCCCATCCCTTACTGAATTCTTGACCCTAAAACTATGACAAATAATTTTAAAACATGACTGTTGTTGATTTAACCCAGAGTTTTTAGGTGGTTACATAACAAGAGATAACTGCAAAAGCCAGTAAGTAATCCCATACTGACAATAGGTTAAAACATTCTCAAAACATTTAAGACTGTTAGACTACAGATATGAACCATTGCCTCCAGAAAAGTCTTCG
Organism: Lagenorhynchus albirostris; assembly: GCF_949774975.1. Taxonomy (NCBI): domain Eukaryota; kingdom Metazoa; phylum Chordata; class Mammalia; order Artiodactyla; family Delphinidae; genus Lagenorhynchus; species Lagenorhynchus albirostris. The sequence continues at coordinate 54,415,866 of NC_083102.1, read as the reverse complement.
TAAAAACTATTACAATTGGGAAACATTTATAGCTAGGATGGATATGCCTAAAAGTAATCTTATGTTAATAGGAAAGTAAACTATTATACATCATAGAAATTGGAAACAAAGCATTTCTATTTCTATAATAGGGTCTCAGATCAACAGCTGATTAACAAATGTGGTCAGCAATGACCTCCTTCTCTTGTCATATCACATATCATAATACCATTTGGTATTACATCAGCTTTGCATATATTATCCATTTCCTTCAACATCTACCCCCGCAGATGCACATTACTGTCAGCCACATCCCCTCCCTTTCATTTAAGAATCATGCAGATCATGATATCTTCAAATTCCTTTTTTTCTCCTCTACAACATTTATTTAAATCTTCCTCTCCTTCCTTTCCTTTCTTCTTTCTTATCTTCGAGAAAATCTTTTCATCCACATTTTCAAGGCACTGTCTCTTCCACCCATCCACTCTTACCTCCCAATACCCTGATCTGTCAAATATGCTTTCTTATATCTTTAGTGTCCTTTACCTTCCAAACATCCTGGGCTTCGCTATTTAAAACAATATTTATGACACATAAAATTTATAAATCTTGACTTAAAAAATACCCTTAAGGTGACATCTAATCCTATGTACTCAGCCAATACTCAGATTGTCTATACTCAATGTTTTCATTTTTTCACTGCACACTTACTCTTTAAACCCATCGTAATCTGACTTTAAATATCCAACCCTACTGGAACTATTCCCTCAGAAGTTACCACCTGTGGCCTTTTTTCAGCACCATCCTCCACTGACTTCACTGTACTATTTGGTGCAGTTGATAAAGCTTTCCTTTTTGAAATTCTTCTACTTTTGACCAAAAAAAAGTGTTCTCTGGCTCCCCTTGAATTCTAGATATTCTTTCTCTGTTCTCTCCTCCAAAGCACTGTCTACTGTCCAAATCTGAAACATTTCCCACTTTCTTGTATCTACACCAACATTTCTGATGAACTAAATCAGGAAGCCCAAATCTCTTGCTGCAGCATAATTCCAACTTGCAACATGCACACAGGTGGACTTCAAACTCTCTTACTGATTTGCTCAATCTGATGTTTGAATATTAACCTATACAGGAATTTAATGCTTTACAAAAAGCAAGGACTTCTCATATAAGAAAATGCTTTCTAAAAAGGAGGTCAAAGTAATAAGAGTATTAGAAATCTCTTTGATGCAGCGGGAAGAGTGATCATTAATTTGACAAATTCAGGCCTGAGAACTCTGATTTTAATACTCTTATCATTAAGCACAAACAGGTTGCTATCCTCTCCACCTAAATGCTCTGAGCCCTAAATCTGCATGTCTTGTGGCTTGACTAACTTCACTCAATGCACAAGTATCAGGATCCTTGAGAGAGACTTCCCCAGTATGCCATATGTAAAGTGGCATTCCTCATGCAACACTCATGAGATACATTATATATTTATTTGCTCATTGTCTATCTTCCCTCACAGGAATATAGGTTCCACAAGAGCAGGGACTTTGTTTTGTGCAATGCTGTCTCCCCAGAACATGGAAGAGTATTGAGCCCATAGTAACCACATAATAAATATTTGCTGAAAAATGAATAACAACGAGAAAGTGAATGATTTAATGAAAATCTTCTCATTTTCCATTTACAGAAAGTTTGTAACACTATAAAGTGAATGTAAGAATCCTCAAGGTAAAAAAATATTTTTTTCACCATGTGAGCCTATTCAAATCTGTAGGTAACAGCCAGCTAATCTTCAAATAAATGTTTCTTTGTAAAAAGTAATGTGACTACCTATTCTGTAGTGAAATATCCCTCTGTCTTTGTTTTCTTCTCAAGACAAATGACCTTACTGAAGTTTACTACAAAACTTTCGATAGCTTACTGGCACAGAACTTTCTTTATTAGAATACACATCTAATGTCTCCATATATGAATCACCCGATTTTTATTTCTCTAACATCTTCATTTTCACTGGCTCTGCATCATTTTTCTTCCTCATGGACGTCTGTTTTTTCATAGAACACTTGACCTGGGAAGATCCTAAGACAGCGTTAGTCCAGGGGTTTCGAACCTTTCTTTCAGCAGCGAGATCTATCTCACATACAAAATCTTGATGAAAGCAGAGCCAGGAGTGGAGGGGTCGGAGCTGGCCTCCCTTGAGGCTACACTCACCTTGACTCCAGCATCCCTGAGACACTGAGGAGGATCGTAAGCCTCCTTTGAAAATTCATGGATAGTCTAAACTTCCCTAATTAAACTGAGAGGCATGTTCTGTGTCGACCCTTCCATTTCTCCAGAAGGAAACCCTTCTCATCCTCTGGGCTAAAAGCATTAGCTGCAAAAGTACAGGATGTGTGCCACATACTATACAGGCAGTGGAGGCACACGCTGAGGGAGCACAGAAAGGAAGGGCCCTGACCCCAAATTCCTCACCCACCAGCTAACCAGACCTGAGCTGATCCACAACCTCCCTCGAGGGAGTGATTATTTTTCTCCTATTTTATCCTCACTTCTCTGTTGCCTGCCCTTACCTTGACCTTCGTGTAATTGTCCTGATTCTCTCCTACTTTACCTCCCTACCCCCATCCCACCCCCACAAACTATGAGCATCCCTAAAGCCTAGGCAGTGTTCCTCTGCTCCTCCCCCACTTTCTCATTATTTAAGAACCAGTACAGTTTAGGTCCCAACATTGTCTGCTTTGGGTCAACAATCCCTTGATCCTCATTTTTCTCCTAATTCTGTTCAGTAAGAGTTGTGTACTGGACGTCTCCACCTGGGGTCACCTGCTATCATATAAAGTCCAGACCCTGAGCTCTCTTCTTCCTCTCCCTCCACTGGCACTCCTTTTCTTTCTTTTCTTTCTTTCTTCTTTCTTTCTTTTCTTTCTTTCCTCTTTTTCTTTCTTTCTTCTTTCTTTCTTTCTTTCCTTTCTTTCTTTCTTTTTTTTGATAATTATGCCATCACTTCCATTAATTTTTATTTTATTTTTTTATTAATTTTATGGCTATGTTGGGTCTTCACTGCTGCGCACAGGCTTTCTCTAGTTGCTGTGAGCGGGGGCTACTCTTCGTTGCAGAGCACGGGCTTCTCATTGCAGTGGCTTCTCTTGTTGCAGAGCATGGGCTCTAGGCACAGGGGCTCAGTAGTTGTGTCTCGTGGGCTCTAGAGTGCAGGCTCAGTAGTTGTGTCTTGTGGGCTCTAGAGCACAGGCTCAGTAGTTGTGGCACATGGGCTCAGTAGCTGTGGCTCAGGGGCTCTAGACTGCAGGCTCAGTAGTTGTGGTGCACAGGCTTAGTTGCTCCGTGGCATGTGGGATCTTCCCGGACCAGGGATCAAACCCATGTCCCCTGCACTGGCAGGCGGATTCTCAACTACTGCAGCACGAGGGAAGTCCCAGTGGCACTCCTTTTCAATGTCCCCATTATTTTCCATGACTTCATGGAGCACTTAGTTCCCCAAGCTTGAAACTCTGAAGTTATCTTTGACTCCTTTCTCTTCCAAATCATTTATGTACAAGATGTATTACAACAGTTTTGCAACAACATCCTCCTGACCTGACTGTCTGGAAGCTGTTCTAATGTAGCACAGCTAACAGTACATTTGAGGTGAGCAGGGACCGTGTCTGTTGGTTTTCCACTGCCTGTAGGCACAGAGCCTGGCACGGAATAGATGCCTAAAAATTCTTGTTGAAAGTATAACTGAATGGGATAAAATTTACTGTAGCATAAAAACCGTAAGCAAATTACCTAGTACTGTAATAGGGTAATGTGTTAGTACACTTGGGAACATTAATAAGATATTATAGCATAATTAAAATGATATTTTCAAGCACATATTAATGGCTTGGAAATTGCTCCCTATTATGCTTTTTTTTTTTTTTTTTTTTTTTTTTTTTTGCGGTACGTGGGCCTCTCACTGTTGTGGCCTCTCCCATCGCGGAGCACAGGCTCCGGACGCGCAGGCTCAGCGGCCACGGCTCACGGGCCCAGCCGCTCCGCGGCATGTGGGATCTTCCCGGACCGGGGCACGAACCCATGTCCCCTGCATCGGCAGGCGGACTCTCAACCATTGCACCACCAGGGAAGCCCCTGCTCCCTATTAAATGTGAAAATAAAAAGAAGCTGAATACAAAACCCATAAATCTATTATTAACCCAATGGTGAAAATCTAGAAAAGAAAATACAAAAATATTTAACACTGGTTATCTCTAAATGGTGGTTTTAATTTCTTTTCATACGGCTTTAAAATTTTTCTAGCTGCCTCATTTTTTATAAGCTTAAGACTCTGAAAAAGATTTGCCACCATGGAAATAACCAGGACTATTGATGAGATTTGAAAGAAACGTGTATTAAAAGAGGCATTTATTTCAGGGTAGGTGGTATTATAATCCATCTCCCCGACTTTGTTTTTCTAAAATCAGCTTTAAAAAACATTGCTTAATATTTTCAGTATCCTTCACTCCAACATGTATTGCTTAGTTCTCTCCTTCTGTCAGCCTTTATATAGTTGAGTTTATCATTATATCATATTACATTAATTTTGCTGAAATGCCACTTTAACTTTATTATTCTTTTGTTAAAAATTGTACTGTCTCCTTATTACTTATAGACAAAATAAAATTAAAAGTCCTCAATCTATCAAAGTCCAAACTTCAACATCCTATCTCACCTTCCATGCATACAGGACAGACTCCTACTGTGCCTACTCCACTCCTGGACCGTTGCCTGATGTTCCCCATATCCTTTACTCCACTTCAAATCTTATACTTCCTTCCAAGCTTAAAAAAAATGTTCTTAGAAATTTCCTTTGAACACCCACAGCCCTTACGCATAATCCTGTAATATGCATTTTTAGAATTAAAAAAGGTTAGAGCCGCAAGACACTATTGAAATCATTTAGTTCAATTCCTCCCTTTACAGATGCAGAAACTACAATCCAATTAGAAAAGGTGACTTGTTCAGGGAAGAAAAACAATCTAGGATTAGAATTCAATATTGAATGCTTAGAGTTTAGTATTTTAACTAATACAGGATCTACTATATTACTGGATCTCCCATCTGCTGATCAATTGCTCAGCAATTTTTCATGACTCCATTCCTAATGGTATGTCTTGCCTGTCTATCTTGATTGCCCTCATTTGCTCCAGGGCAGATACCCTGGCACAGAATTCCTTTCCATCTCCATTGTACCTAGTGTTGCAGAGGGAGTGCTGAAGAAGTATGGCGGACGTCCACCTCAAGCAACCCAATGATGGAAGTGAAGATACAAATCTGTGACAGCAATATTCCATCTTAACAATGAGGCTGCTACATCCAATTGGATGGTAATGACCATCAAAGGAGGTGGTGTCAACTTTCTTTTACATTCTATATGGCCGTTCTAGCCAATCATGAAACCTCAGGGTTATGGTTCCCATTAATATCCTGGAAAGAGAGCCAGGATGGGGAAACAAGGACTGGAACTGGGTCTACAGGTTACGTCTCGGCAGTCAGTTCAATTGTAAAACACAGAGGCTTAAGGAAGGATCTGACTCAAAAGCCAGGCTGAGTAGTAGATTTCAAAGTTGCCAGAGGCTCTTTTCACACACACACAAATACACACACACACTCTCTTTTAAATTCTGAATGATATATACACGGAAGAGAAACATTCTAACAACTGTACCAATCAAATAATGTACAATATGTTAACAAATAACTGGTGGATGAAACTCCGTTGCAAACCAGAAGACCAGGAGACAGGGAAAAGTGAGCCTCTTGGGGTTAATCAACATTCAAAGGCAGGGAGAACTAGAACAGGCCCCCGGAACACAATCATGCCAGCCCCTCTGTCGTGGCTGCTGTACTCTGGGGCCATGAGCCATACAAACCCAGAAGCATCTGTCAAAGGTTGCAGACAGCTGTGCAAGCACTCTCTGCCATTTGTTCAGCTGTTCTGAAGTGGCAGAAGAATGCTCCCAGGGTTCCATCAAGTAAAGCTCTTTTTCAATTCAGAACAATATGATTAGAATACGATTAGAATATTAGTTCTGATTTTGTCACTCTGAATATATATATTTACCTGGGTGAATACATCTACTGCTTATTTTTGCAGCTAACAAAGGTGAATAGAAAACATCGTGACACATTAAAAAACGAGTAACGCTGAAGAAATGATATAAATCACTCTTTTACTGTAATAGCAGAGTTACTGCTTAGAGAAGTAGGTGCCCGTTCACCTGGCAATTCAAAATGTCTTGAATATAATTTGTCAAAATTCTATCACTTTCCTTCCTTTCTTGTATATGAGCATCACAATTTCAAGGAAAATGATTTAATGGTGAAATCTCAGACTGCAGTATAGCCAGCTCACCTTACATAGAGCAACACAGTTACTATGTTGTGGAAGTGAATGCACTGGACTTGTTAAGAATGTGAACTGCTCCTTCCCACCAAAGGAAGGAAAAAGAAAAAACAAGAAAAAGAAAACCTTCAAAAGAAAGATATAAAGGCTCTAGTGACTGATCTTTGTTGCTTTTCACATAAAGACTCAGTGTGTAGGAGTTAATTATATTAGTTATCTTGGGTAACAAGCTTGAATTCTGTGCTTCAAAGTTATTAATCAACCACCTTTCTATATACAGTTCACAGGCAAATGAATGGACTTAATCCCTGTATTAAAACACAAAACAAAACGAACAATTCCATGTTTCGTGACTTTTCAAAGTTGATTATCTCCTTGGCAATGCTTTACAAGAGGCCAGATACACAACTGTTGCTTTAGAAAAGAGTCTCTGGCAGTTTACATGAGAAGCCCGTGAAAGTGGATTTAATCACATTTAAAAGTTATTCCTCTTCAGACCAGACATAAAAGGTCACCAAGAAAAAGCATTTTTTTCCCAGTGATTCAACCACATTGGGTTAGTAAAATTTCTACTTCCAATGATCGCACAACTCCTGAGAGAGTCTGCTTGTTTAATGTGTCATATGGCTAACATTTGCAAATTTAAACAGTTCAGGGGAGGAAATAAAATATTTAAGATGATAACATTTACTGTCAAAAGAAGTTTGCAGATTTCTCTCTCTCTTTTCTTTTTTGGTCATGTCTAATTCTTCAGGGTAAAACATAACATTATTTAATTCTAAAGCAGCAATTTTATATAGATGAGGATCTTTATCTCCTAATTACCAAAGGACATTTCACTTGTAAAAATCATTACATGTGTAAAATAAACTACAGTAAATGAAGGAGTTATTACCATAAATCATGATGCTTATCCGCATTTAAGCGTCTCTGTGGTCTAATAAGAGCAAACAGTAGCTTGGTGTATCAATATTCCCATAGACAATTTACAATGATGTATTTCTCTGATTTATTAAAAGCCTAGTCATGGCTCAAAGGTCTCTGAATACCCATAAAATTAGGAAATAATTGTCATAAAATTAAGAAATAATAACAAAATCTCCATACAAGAAGCAATTCAACAAGATAGTACCTATTGGAAATGACTTACATTATAAAAATAATATTGAAAATTATAACTTTGACTAAGCTATATCAATAAACTATGTTTTCATGAAACAAAATTTTTGGTACAACTGCTATAGAATATACCTCATTTATACAACCGTTTCTTTTTCTTTTAAATTTACCCTGAAATAATGTGTATGTAGGGATATTTCTTTCTATATAATTTCCCTTTGAAGTTTTCTGATTTCAAATATAGTAAATTAATGATTTTAGCATTAAAAATAGGTAATTTGACAAGGTTATATAAGTATTGTTCAATAGCTATCACAGTGAATAGTTAAGTGGAATCTAAAGTTTAGAAAATTATTATCAGAATATAATTAAGTGGTATTATTATATTTAAGCTTTAAATAAATTAAAAAGCTTAATATTTAAAGATATGTTTTGGCATAAAGATCTATATGATGCAAAGTATAGCCCATTAAAATTCCCTCTCCTGTCATGTTTTTCACAATATGTGAACAAGTTTATTGCATTTTGGGGAAAATAACTGTGGAAAGTTACTTAAAATAGCTGAATGAAAATAAAGGCTTGATTAGAAAAAAGGAAAAGAGAAATATGTTTATGTTAAATTTATGCTAAGGGCCATGAAATATGAATAAAGAGATATTATTTTTTCTTGGCTGGGAAAGTTCATTTTATATCATTTCTTTGTAATATAATCTATAGGCTCAATACAATCTCAATGAAATCAGTAAGCGACTTTCTTGACAACAGAGAGAAGGAAGTGTTTCATGAGTTTAGATGGAGGAAATGAAGTATAGAATGGTCAATAGACTTATGAAAATGAAACTATTCAATTCAGGACTTTCAATTCTAATAATTTTTCTTAACTAATAGGATAACTGTGCAAAGAATATTTCTGACAGCGCTTTATAATAGTTAAAGACTATAATATCAGGCTGATTAAGCAAATAATTCTCATCCATACTATGAAATACTCATCACTAAGAATGATGATAAGTTTCTGGATTTATTTTCCGATGAAAGGTGTTAACTACCTATTGTTAAGTGAAAAAAGAAAGTTACAAAATAGTATACAAGATACAATTTAATTTTTTTAACATGTGTTGAAATGGAAGATATATACCAAAATACTAAAAGTAATTTTCTCTGGGTAGTAGGACAAAGGGGTTTTTCAACTTTTATACTTTTTGACATTGTGGGAATTTTCCATTATAAGGCTGCATTATTATAATCATAAGACATTATTTTAACACTCTGTGTGGGAATTTATGGATAATAATAATTAAGTAAAACTGAAAGGAAGTGGATACAGACAGCCTCTGGGAGAAGAAACCAATAAGATAAGACTTTGAAGAAAGTTTCTATAATATTAGAGACTCTGCTGTTTGTCCACCCACTGTGAATACACCGGGATGCCTGGGGTATAGGATACTGCATGGTGGAATCACGTGTGCTTTGATTTTCTAGTTTTCATATTCCTTTTCTTATCATTTAATCCTGACATCAAGGTGAACACAGCAGTGATGGAGTCTCAATTCATATCACTATACCCTCCTGTGGTCCTTATACTTAATATGAAAGCTACATTTTAAGGGTGTACTTGCATAATCCAATAAGTGCATGTCTTCACAAGGTCCATTCTAAAATGTGTCCCAGTGATTTCACATGGGAGATTTATTTTTAAAAAGTATGATAATGTGGTTAACTGCTACAATGTATATAGTCTGACTCCTTTTAACAAAAAAAATTAATTTGTCTAGCTCTTATTCCATGTTTTAAATAATAAGTTTATATGAATATTAGCTAATGTGGAAGTTCCACTGAATGAAAATATCTGGTATAGAAATGATTTGATTAAAATAATAACAACACATCTATTGGGTATTTATTATGTGTCAGGCATAGTTCTAAAAGCACTTTATGTAATTAAGTTAATTATTCCTCAAAACAATCTATGAGGTAGGTGTTATCATTATCCCTTATTTTACCCACAGGAAAACTAAGGTTCAGAGAACTAAGTCCCTTGCCCAAAGTGACCAGAGCAGGTGACAAAACCAGCTCATCTGGCTACAGAACAAATTTTATTTTTATTTTTCACAGATTTACAAAATTTTTTTAATTTAAAATTTTAGAATAGTTTTAGATTTATAGAAAAGTTGTGAACAGTAATACAGACAGTTCCTATATACTCCTCACCAGTTTCCCTGATTGATGAAATCTTACATTACAGGGAACTTCCATCACACCTAAGGAGCACACACTGCTATGCTGATACTAACTAAACTGCACACTTCACTTGTATTTAACTCATTTTTCCCTAATGTTCTTCTTCTGTCTCAGGATTCCATGGAGGATACCACATTACATTATGCTGTCATGTCTCCCTAGCCTCCTCTGGGCTGTGACAGTTTTTCAGACTTTCCCTGTTTTTCATGACCTTGACAGCTTTGAAAAGTACTAGTCAGGTATTTTGTAAATGTCCCTCAGTTTGGGTTTGTGTGATGTGGCTTTCCAGATTAGGCTGGGGTTATGGTTTGCGGAGGAAGACTACAGAGGAGAAGTACCATTCTCAATACATTATACAAAGGGTACATACTACCAATGTGACTTATCTTTGATGATCTTAACCTTGAAGACCGGGCTAAAGTACCATTTGCCTGGTTTCTCCATTTTGAAGTTACTATCTTCCCTCCCCTTCTTTCCATGCTCTACTTTTTAGAAAAAAAGTTACCAATCAAAGCCCACATTTAAGTGGGTAGGAGTGGGAGGGAATAAGATACACCTACTTGAAGGGGGGATATCTATATAAATTATTTGGAATTTTTGTCAGAGCCTTTGTTTTTAACCCACTCTTCTATATTGCCTCTGACATCCTACCCTTTCTTACCATTTTGGCACATTATTCATGTGCAGTAGTTTAAAAACACAATTCTTCACTAATTTCCTGCTTTTGCAAAGATCCAAAAATATGTTAGAATTAAATGTGACAACCAACAAATTTGTTTGAAATTATTTTCCACTACCACTGTAGGATTTGTCACTGAGGGATGCATTCAAGTCCAATTTTTTTCAGAAGTATTCTGTAAATAACTTACCAGAAATATTCGTTCAAGTTGATCCTGAATGTCTTTCATTCCTGGAAAAGCAGCAACTCCTTGGATCATTTCAACAAAGATGCAGCCGACTCCCCTAAAGAGAGAAGAAAGAACTGTTACTAAAACATCAATATACTCTGCTAAGAATACTAAATCTGGAATTAGAACATCTAATTAGAACATCTAAATCTGAAATTAGAACATCTACTCCTACAAAGGAGAAACAATGAACAAATAATATTCTAAATAAGTATAAAGGGCTGTGCCACATGTACCTAGATCCCTTAACTTTCCTTTCCCTTCTCTGTCTACTGCCCAGAAAGGACTCCAAGTAGATGCAACTACATAGGCTCAGAAAATGGTGCAAACCAATACAATATAAGCCTCACTGACTACGTTACTCACAGGATATGGCAAAGAAACTCCTTAGCTTGATACAGAAAGCCTCCATAGTCTTGTTCTAACATCCTTTTCCAACTCTATTTCACAAATTCACAATGTATTATCCGCTATAGCTGTCCAGGGCTCAAAGCTCTCTTTGCAACAAAATCATTTGGGGAACTTTAAAAAAATGCAAATGATCTGAACACAAACCCCAGAGACTCTGTTTCAGTCAGTTAGAGGCAACGCATTGACTCGGGCTTCTCAGGTGATTTAGGGCAGCTACACTGAGGATCTCTGAGCCATACTGATCTGTCCACAGGCCAAGCATAAACCTATACAACTTGGCTCAAGTTACTCTAATACCTAGAACTCCCTTTTTCTTCATTTGTTTGCTCTTGACATGTAAATCCAACCCAACCTATATAATATAATTTAAATGTAATCTCTTCTACAAAGCCTTCCATGAACATTCTGCCAGACAGGACAGCTCCCTCTATGAGTTTATTTCTTAAGCTCTTATTCATTATCAGTCATCTACTATGGTCAAATTCTTCTGCCAGGCTCACAGTTCCTATCTGGTAAGGCAGTCGAGCATACCAGGAGACCTTGCCTCCCAGACCACAGAACCCAACAGGAACACCGAATCCATAGTACAGGCAGACAGCCAATCAGATACTTCTACTGAAAGTTTGGAGATAAAGTCACCTGGGACCAGGATGGAAAGAAACTAGCATATGTTGATGAAATAAGTCACATTAAAGGCAAAGAACTTGCAAGAATGGCCACCTTCCTGCAGATGAAGTTCCCTGAATTGACCTGGTTCCCACCTTCTTAAGGCCTGGATATTTTGATAAACCAGTGTTTTTGCTAGATCTCTCTAACTTCTAGCAATTCTCTAAGATTTTTTTTTTTAATGGTTCTACCTTTAATGGGTTTATGTTGCCTGAAAGGATACTAATAAAATAATCAACATATTGGGACACTTCGTCAACTGCTGCACTCGTATTCAATTTAGAGTGAGCAGTCCCTTGTGTATTTATTTCAGATCCTCTAGAGGTTAAAGACAATGCCTTACTTCTCTATACCTGCCCCAGTTGTATGTAAACAATACTTTGAATTAAAGAAGTAATCCATTAGCAGAAATCTCTTCTCTATTACACCACATAATTTTTATCCAAATTAAACACCAATAGTATATACAGTGAAAATGACTGAAAACAAATGGTACTTTATATCATTAAAAATTCCATTTAATAATGAATTAATTTCAAAATCAGTATTCTAGGGAGATGAGTTTTTATTTATTGTAACATCTTTATTGGAGTATAATTGCTTTACAAAGTTGTGTTAGTTTCTGCTGTATAACAAAGTGAATCAGCTATACATGTACATATATCCCGATATACCCTCCTTCTTGGGTCTCCCTCCCACTCTTCCTACCCCACCCATGCAGGTGGTCACAAAGCACTGAGCTGATCTCCTTGTGCTATGTGGCTGCTTCCCACTAGCTACCTATTTTACACTTGGCAGTGTATATATATCCATGCCACTCTCTCACTTCATCCCAGCTTACCCTTCCCCCCCTCCCCGTGTCCTCGAGTCTATTCTCTATGTCTGCGTGTTATTCCTGTCCTGCCCCTAGGCTCTTCAGAACCATTTTTTTTTTTAGATTCTATATGTATGTGTTAGCATATGGTATTTGCTTTTCTCTTTCTGACTTACTTCATTCTGTAAGACAGTCTCTAGGTCCATCCACCTCACTACAAATAACTCAATTTCCTTTCTTTTTATGGCTGAGTAATATTCCATTGTATATACGGGCCACATTTTCTTTATCCATTCATCGGCCGATGGCCATTTAGGTTGCTTCCATGTCCTGGCTACTGTAAACAGAGCTGCAATGAACACTGTGGTACATGACTCTTCTTGAAATACGGTTTTCTCAGGGTATATGCCCAGTAGTGGGATTGCTGGGTCATATGGTAGTTCTATTTTTAGTTTTTTAAGCAACCTCCATACAGTTCTTCATAGTGGCTGTATCAATTTACATTCCCACCAACAGTGCAAGAGGGTTCCTTCTTCTCCACACCCTCTCCAGCACTGTTTGTAGATTTTTTGAAGTTGGCCATTCTGACCAGTGTGAGGTGATACCTCATTGTAGTTTTGACTTGCATTTCTCTAATGATCAGTGATGTTGAGCATCTTTTCATGTGTTTGTCGGCAATCTGTATATCTTCTTTGGAGAAATGTCTATTTAGGTCTTCTGCCCATTTCTGGAGTGGGCTGTTTGATTTTTTGATATTGAGTCGTATGAGCTGCTTGTAAATTTTGGAGATTAATCCTTTGTCAGTTGCTTTGCTTGCAAATATTTTCTCCCATTCAAAAGACAAAGAGGGTTGTCTTTTCGTCTTGTTTATGGTTTCCTTTGCTGTTAAAAAGCTTTTAAGTTTCATGTGGTCCCATTTGTTTACTTATTTATTTATTTTTATTTATTTTATTATTTTTTTTGTGGTATGCAGGCCTCTCACTTTTGTGGCCTTTCCCGTCACAGAGCACAGGCTCCAAACGCGCAGGCTCAGAGGCCATGGCTCACGGGCCCAGCTGCTCCATGGCATGTGAGATCTTCCTGGACCGGGACATGAACCCGTGTCCCCTGCTTCGGCAGGCGGACTCTCAACCACTGTGCCACCAGGGAAGCCCCATTTATTTTTTATTTTAATTCCATTGCTCTAGGAGGTGAGTCGAAAAGGATCTTGCTGTGATTTATGTCATAGAGTGTTCTGCCTATGTTTTCCTCTAAGAGTTTTAGAGTGTCTGGACTTACATTTAGGTCGTTAATCCATTTTGAGTTTATTTTTGTGTATGGTGTTAGGGAGTATTCTAATTTCATTCTTTTACATGTAGTTGTCAAGTTTTCCCAGCACCACTTATTGAAGAGGCTGTCCTTTCTCCATTGTACATTCTTGCCTCCTTGATCAAAGATAAGGTGACCATATGTGCGTGGGTTTATCTCTGGGCTTTCTATCCTGTTCCATTGATCTATCTTTCTGTTTTTGTGCCAGTACCATACTGTCCTGTTTACTGTAGCTCTGTAGTATAGTCTGAAGTCAGGGAGCCTGATTCCTCCAGCTCCGTTTTTCTTGCTCAGATTCTTTTGGCTATTTGGTGTCTTTTGTATTTCCATACAAATTGTGCAGTTTTTGTTCTAGTTCTGTAAAAAATGCCGTTGGTAGTTAGATAGGGATTGCACTGAATCTGTAGATTGCTTTGGGAAGTAGAATCATTTTCACAATGTTGATTCTTCCAATCCAAGAACATGGTATATCTCTCCATCTGTTTATATCATCTTTAATTTCATCAGTGTCTTATAGTTTTCTGCATATAGGTCTTTTGTCTCCTTAGGTAGGTTTATTACTAGGTTTTTTTGTTGTTGTTGCTGCAATGGTAAATGGGAGTGTTTCCTTAATTACTCTTTTCAGATTTTTCATCATTAGTGTATAAGGGATTTCTGTGTATTAATTTTGTATCCTGCTACTTTACCAAATTCATTGATTAGCTCTAGTAGTTTTCTGATAGCATCTTTAGGATTCTCTATGTATAGTATCATGTCATCTGCAAACAGTGACAGCTTTACTTCTTCTTTTCCGATTTGGATTCCTTTTATTTCCTTTTCTTCTCTGATTGCTGTGGCTAAAACTTCCAAAACTATGTTGAATAAGAGTGGTGAGAGTGGGCAACGTTGTCTTGTTCCTGATCTTAGTGGAAATGCTTTCAGTTTTTCACCATTGAGGATGATGTTGCCTGTGGGTTTGTCATATATGGCCTCTATTATGCTGAGGAAAGTTCCCTCTATGCCTACTTTCTGCAGGATTTTTATCATTAATGGGTGTTGAATTTTGTCAAAAGCTTTCTCTGCATCTATTGAGATGATCATATGGTTTTTCTCCTTCAATTTGTTAATATGGTGTATCATGTTGATTGATTTGCATATATTGAAGAATCCTTGCATTCCTGGAATAAACCCCACTTGATCATGGTGTATGATCCGTATAATGTGCTGTTGGATTCTGTTTGCTAGTATTTTGTTGAGGATTATTGCATCTATGTTCATCAGTGATATTGGTCTGTAGTTTTCTTTTTTTGTGACATCTCTGCTTTTGGTATCAAGTTGATGGTGGCCTCGTAGAATGAGTTTGGGAGTGTTCCTTCCTCTGTTATATTTTGGAAGAGTTTGAGAAGGATAGCTGTTAGCTCTTCTCTAAATGTTTGATAGAATTCGCTATGAAGCCATCTAGTCCTGGGATTTTGTTTTTTGGAAGATTTTTAATCACAGTCTCAATTTCAGTTCTTGTGATTGGTCAGGTTAAATTTTCTATTTCTTCCTGGTTCAGTCTCCGAAGGTTGGGCTTTTCTAAGAATTTGTCCATTTCTTCCAGGTTGTGCATTTTACTGGCATATAGTTGCTTGTAGCAATCCCCTATGATTCTTTGTATTTATGCAGGGTCAGTTGTTACTTCTCCTTTTTCATTTCTAATATTATTAATTTGATCTTCTCCTTTTTTTTCTTTCTTGATGAGTCTGGCTAATGGTTTATGAATTTTGTTTATCTTCTGAAAGAACCAGCTTTTAGTTTCATTGATCTTTGCTATTGTTTCCATAATTTCTTTTTCATTTATTTCTGATCTGATCTTTGATGATTTCTTTCCTTCTGCTAACTTTGGGGTTTTTTTTGTTCTTCTTCCTCTAAATGCTTTAGGTGTAAGTTTAGATTGTTTATTTGAGATGTTTCTTGTTCCTTGAGGTACAACTGTATTGCTATAAACTTCCCTCTTAGAACTGCTTTTGCTGCATCCCATAGGTTTTGGGTCTTCGTGTTTTCATTGTCATTTGTTTCTAGGTATTTTTGGATTTCCTCTTTGACTTCTTCAGTGATCTTTTGGTTATTTAGTAGCATATTGTTTAGCCTCCATGTGTTTGCATTTTTCACAGTTTTTTTTCCTGTAATTGATATCTAGTCTCATAGTGTTGTGGTGGGAAAAGACACTTGATACTTCAATTTTCTCTAATTTTCCAGGTTCAAGTTGTGACCCAAGATATGATATAGCCTGGAGAATGGTCCATGAGCACTTGAGAAGAAAGTGTATTCTATTGTTTTTGGACGGATTGCCCTATAAATATCAATTAAGTCTATCTTGTTTAATGTGTCATTTAGAGCTTGTGTTTCCTTATTTATTTTCATTGGGGTATTAAAGTCCCCTACAATGATTGTGTTACTGTCGTTTTCCCCTTTTGTGGCTGTTAGCATCTGCCTTATGTATTGAGGTGCTCCTATGTTGGTGCATAAATATTTACAATTGTTATATCTTCTTCTTGGATTGATCCCTTGATTATTATGTACTGTTCTTCTCTCTTATAATAGTCTTTGCTTTAAAGTCTATTTTGTCTGATATGAGAATTGCTACTCCAGCTTTCTTTTGATTTCCATTTGCATGGAATATCTTTTTCCATCCCCTCACTTTCAGTCTGTATGTGTCCCTGGGTCTGAAGTGGGTCTCTTGTAGACAGCATATTTATGAGTCTTGTTTTTGTATCCATTCACCCAGTCTATGTCTTTTGATTGGGGCATTTAATCCATGTACATTTAAGGTAATTATCAATATGTATGTTCCTATTACCATTTTCTTAATTGTTTCGGGTTTGTTTTTGGAGGTCTTTTCCTTCTCTTGTGTTTCCTGCCTAGAGAAGTTCCTTTAGCATTTGTTGTAAAGCTGGTTTGGTGGTGCTGAATTCTCTTTAACTTTTGCTTGTCTATAAAGGTTTTGATTGCTTCATCGAATATGAATGAGATCCTTGCTGGTAGAATAATCTTGGTTATAGGTTTTTCCCTTTCATCACTTTAAATATGTCCTGCCACTCCCTTCTGGCTTGCAGAGTTTCTGTTGAAAGATCAGCTGTTAACCTTATGGGGATTCCCTTGTATTTATTTGTTCCTTTTCCCTGCTGCTTTTAATATTTTTTCTTTGTATTTAATTTTTGATAGTTTGATCAATATGTGTCTTGGCGTGTTTCTCCTTGGATTTATCCTGTATGGGACTCTCTGTGCTTCCTGGACTTGCCTATTTCCTTTCTTATATTGGGGAAGTTTTTGACTATAATCTCTTCAAATATTATCTCAGACCCTTTGTTTTTCTCTTCTTCTGGAACCCCTATAATTCGATTGTTGGTGTGTTTAATGTTGTCCCAGTGGACTCTGAGACTGTCCTCAATTCTTTTCATTTTTTTTTCTTTATTTTGTCCTGCAGTAGTTTTTCCCACTATTTTATATTTCAGGTCACTTATCCGTTCTTCTGCCTCAGTTATTCTGCTATTGATTCCTTCTAGAGAATTTTTAATTTCATGTATTGTGTTGTTCATCATTGTTTGTTTGCTCATTAGCTTTTCTAGGTCCTTGTTAAACATTTCTTTTATTTTCTCCATTCTATTTCCAAGATTTTGGATCCTCTTTACTATTATTACTCTGAATTCTTTTTCAGGTAGACTGCCTATTTCCTCTTCATTTGTTTGGTCTGGTGGGTTTTTACCTTGCTTCTTCATCTGCCACATATTTCTCTGTCTTCCCATTAACTTAACTTACTGTGTTTGGGGGTCTCCTTTTCGCAGGCTACAGGTTTGTAGTTCCCATTGTTTTTGGTGTCTGTCCCCAGTGGGTCAGGTTGGTTCAGTGGGTTGTGTAGGCTTCCCGGTGGAGGGGACTGGTGCCTGTGTTCTGGTGGGTGGGGCTGGATCTTGTCTTCTGGTGGGCAGGGCTGCACCTGGTGGTGTGTTTTGGGGTTTCTGTGAACTCAGTGTGATTTTAGGCAGCCTCTCTGCTAATGGGCGGGTCTGTGTTCCTGTCTTGCTAGTTGTTTGGCATGGAGCGTCCAGCACTGGAGCTTGCTGACCGTTGGGTGTAGCTGGGTCTTAGAGCTGAGACGGAGATCTCTGGGAGAGCTTTCTCCAATTGATGTCCTTAACTCTACTCTCCCATCTGAGAGGCTCAGGCCTGACACCAGGCTGGAGCACAAGACCCTGTCAGCCACACGGCTCAGAAGAAAAGGGAGAAAAAAATAAAAAGTAAAAACTAAATAAAATTTTAAAATTTTAAAAATTCGAAAGTAATTTAAAAAAAGGAGAGAGCAACCAAAGCAATAAGCAAATCCTCCAACAATAACAAGCACTAAAAACTGTACTAAGATAAACATAAAAATCAGAAACAAGTCAGTCACAGACAGCAAACCCCAAGCCTACAGTTGCTCCCAAAGTCTACCGCCTTAGTTTTGGGTTGATTCATTGTCTATTCAGGTATTCCACAGATGCAGGGTACATCAAGTTGATTGTGGAGATTTAATCCACTGCTCTTGAGGCTGCACAGAGAAATTTCCCTTTCTCTTCTTTGTTTGCACAGCTCCCAGGGTTCAGCTTTGGTTTTGGCCCCACCTGTGCATGTAGGGTGCCCTCATGTTCCTCATGTAGGGTGCCTCCTCATGTAGGGTGCCTTATGTTCCTACCCAGACAGGATGAGGTTAAAGCAGCGGCTGATTAGGGGGCCCTGGCTCACTCACGTGGGGGTGGGGAGAGGTACGGTAGTTATAAGTGGAATGCAGGGCAAGACTGCCACAGCAGAGGCGGGTGTGACATTGCAACAGCTTGAGGCGCATCGTGAGTTCTCCCAGGGAAGTTGTCTCTGGATCAGGGGACCCTGACAGTGGCGTGCTGCACAGGCTCCCGGGGGGGCTGTGGACAGTGACCTGTGCTCGCTCACAGGATTCTTGGTGGCGGCAGCAGCAGCATTAGCGTTTCATGCCTGTCTGTGGTGTCCAAGCTGATAGCCATGGCTCGTGCCCATCTCTGGAGCTCAATAAGGCAGTGCTGTGCCTTCTGTGGGCAGACAGGGAAGGAATCCCCTCTCCTTGCACACCCTGAAACAATGGTCTCTTGCCTCTTAGGCAGTTCCAGAGTTTTTCCGGACTCCCTCTTGGCTAGCTGTGGCGCACTGGCCCCCTTCAGGCTGTCTTCATGCAGCCAACCCCAGTCCTCTCCCTGGGGTCTGACCTCCGAAGCCCGAGCCGCAGCTCCCAGCCCCCACCCGCCCCACCGGGTGAGCAGACAAGCCTCTCAGACTGGTGAGTGCTGGTCAGCACTGATCCTCTGTGCGGGAATCTCTCCGCTTTGCTCTCTGCACCCCTGTTGCTGTGCTCTCCTCCGTGGCTCCGAAGCTTCCCCCCTCTACCACCCGCACTCTCCAACCGCAAAGGGGCTTCCTAGTGTGTGGAAACCTTTCCTCCTTCACAGCTCCCTCCCAGAGGTGCAGGTCCTAACCCTATGCTTTTGTCTCTGTTTTTTCTTTTTTCTTTTGCCCTACCCAGGTACGAGGGGATTTTCTTGCCTTTTCAGAAGTCTGAGGTCTTCTGCCAGTGTTCAGTAGGTGCTCTGTAGCAGTTGCTCCACACGTTTATGTATATTTGGTGTATTTGTGGGGAGGAAGGTGATCTCCACGTCTTACTCCTCCGCCATCTTGAAGGTCCCCCTTGGCAGATGAGTTGTAACACATTGTTTTCATCAAATTTGAAGGAGATTAAGAGCAAGAAGGTATACCAGGAAGACGTGGAACCCAACAAACACATCAAAAATATATATACACGTGGAGCAATTCTCACTGAAAACTAACTAAAAACTCGCAGAAAGACTTATACAACCCATAAGAGAGACAGATATGTAATCAGATAGGAAGGGAAGAGAAGCAGTCAGGTCGGGACCTGTGCTCTTGGGAGGGGACTCAGAAGAGGAGGGAGATCTTCCCTGGGGAGTGAGCTGTTAGAGCCACATATTGGGCCGCCAAGCCCTGAGTTCCAACAGTGGGAAGAAAGACTCCCCTCAGCTGGTTAGAAAACCAGTATGACTCACACAGGGGCTGTAAGAAACCTGGACTCCACTTGTGAAGTGTGAACACACACTTGCTTACTCACAAAACAAGGTGGAGAAAGCAAATTGAAACTACACCGGACTCTGGCCAGTTTCCCATGACCACTCTGGCGTGCGACCCACCTGAGCCAAGTGTTCATTCTGGCCCCACTTGCTTTGCAGTGCAGCTCCACACTAGGTGAGGGCTGCTACGGACAAGCAGAGTGAATTGTTGTGAAGGATGGAGCCAGCTCAGAGCCAGTCAGCTCAGATCCCAAATGGCACCTGAATGGGGTAACAGTGGCCACTTCTGGCACCTAAGGGGGCAATGCACCAGAAGCAGTTCAGTACTCTGCCACAACCCACATCCAGATCCACACAAAGAATCTAGCCAGCCCCTCTTGATCCAGCACTATGCCCTCCTGGGGCAAGGGTGCTAGTGCTGGAAGAGGGGAGAACACAGTCAGATGGAGTTGACCCAGCTCAGACCTGACCCTCACAGCTTCTGCTCCAGCAGCTTGGGACCTGACCTTGCCCCCAGTAGACTGGAGTTTGCCACTAAGAATAGGGGAAGCCCCAGCTCACACCTAGCTCTTGCTCTAGCCACTCCATCTCTAGTCCTTCCAAGTCCTACCAAGGTGATAGCTGCCAGTACGCTCTGGGGAAAGAGAAGACTCATGTTTACATCAGATCCAGTTCTCCCACCAAAGCCAATGGGCACAGACAGACTATATAAGGATGCTTCCACATAAGGACACCCCTTCAAGAACACAATAAGTAATGGTTTCACCTAATTTCAAAGAGATGGAGAAAGATAAGCAAAATGAGAAGACAGTGGAATTTGTCTTAATTAAAAGAACAAGAGAAAACCCCTGAAGAAAACAATAATGAAACAGAAATAAATGATTTATCAGATAAATAGTTCAAAGATTAGTAATAAGATTGCTAATAGAATTAGGGAAAAGAATAGATGAACACAGTGAGCATTTTAACAAGGAAGTAGAAAATATAAAAATAACCAGTCAGAAATGAAGAATACAATAACTGAAATGAAAAACACACTAGAAGGAAGTAACAGCAGACTAGGTGATACAGAAGAACACATAAGTGATCTGGAATATAGAATAATGGAAATAATCTAATCAGAACAGCAAAAAAATTTTTTTTTTCTTAAATGAGAATAGTTTAAGGGACCTCTGAGACGTCAAGCATACCAACATACACATTATAGGAGGACTAGAAGGAGTAGAGAGAGAGAAAAAAGGGTTGAAAATGTATTTGATGAAATTATGGCTGAAAAATTCCCAAACCTGAAGAAGGAAAACAGCTATCCAGGTACAGGAAGCACAGAGAATCACAAACAAGATGAACCCAAACAGACCCACACCAAGACATATCATAATTAAAATGCCAAAAGACAAAGAGAGAATTCTAAAGGCAGCAAGAGAAAAATAAAGAGTCCTATACAAGGGAACCCTCATAAGGTGATCAGGTGATTTTTCTGCAGAAACTTTGCAGGCCAAAAGGGAGTGGCATGATATATTTAAAGTGATGAAGAGAAAAACCTGCAACTCTACCCAGCAAGATTACCATTTAGAATCAAAAGAGAGATTAAAAAAAAAAATTCTCAGACAAGCAAAAACTAAGAGTTCATCAATACTAAAACTAGCCAAAAAAAAGTTAAAGGGTCTTCTCTAAGTGGAAAATAAAAGGCTACGTCAACAAGTAAGTATCCAGGAAAGGAAAAATCCCACTAGTAAAAGCAAATACTGTAAAGACTGGGGATCAACCACTTAAATAAGCTAGTAGGAAGATTAAAAGACAAAAATAATTGTAAAATCAAGTATAACTACAATAAACAGTAAAGGGATAAACATGAAGATGCAAATTATGACATCAAAAACACAAAATGTGAGGGAGTGGGGTAAAAAGATGTAGATTTTTTGAAAGGTGTTTGAACTTAAATGACTACCAGTTTAAAACAAGTAGATAGGGACTTCTCTGGTGGTCCAGTGGTTAAGAATCCACGCCAATGCAGGGGACATGGGTTCGAGCCCTGGTCTGGGAAGATCCACATGCCATGGAGCAACTAAGCCCGTGTGCCACAACTACTGAAGCCTGCATGCCTAGAGCCCGTACTACGCAACAAGAGAACTCACCACAATGAGAAGCCCATGCACCGCAACAAAGAGTAGCTCCCGCTCGGTGCAACTAGATAAAGCCCGCGCACAGCAACAAAGACCCAATGCAGCCCAAAATTTTTTAAAAATAAATTATAAAAATAATTAAAAAAAACATTTGCATTTCCATGGCAAGATCCTTTAAAACAAAAACAAGCAGATATAGTTATAGATCAACATATATGAACTCCATGGCAATCACAAACCAAAACCTACAATAGATACATGAAAAATAGAGAGAAAGGAACATAGGCATTCCACTAAAGAAAATCATCAAACTACCAGGAAGAAACTAAAAGAAGAAAAAAAGAACAGAGAAGAACTACATAAACAACCAAAAAAACAAGTAACAAAATGGCAATAAGTACATATCTATCAATAATCACTTTAAATGTCAATGGATTAAGTGCTTTGATCAAAAGACATAGAGTGGCTAACTGGATAAAATAACAAGACCCATCTATATGCTGCTTCCAAGAGACTCACTTCAGAGCTAAAGACACACACAGACTGAAAGTAAGGGGATGGAAAAAGATATTTCATACAAATACAAATGACAAGAAAGCAGGGGTAGTAATACTCATATGAGACAAAATAAACTTTAGCCTTTAACAAAGGCTAAAATGAAATACAAAGAAGGGCATTATATAATGATAAAGGGATCAATAAAAGAAGAGTTTATAACACTTGTTAACATATATGCACCTAATACAGGACCACCTAAATATATAAAGCAAATATTAACAGACATAAATGGAGAAATTGACAGTAATACAATATTAGTAGGGGACTTTTAGACCCCACTTACATCAATGGACAGATCATCATCTAGACAGAAAATCAATAAGGAAACAGTGGTCCTAAGTGACACATTAGACAAGTTGAACTTAATAGATATCTACAGGACATTACAACTGAAACCAGCAGAATACACATTATTTTCAAGTGCACATGGACTATTCTCCAGGACAGATCACATGCTAGGCCATAAAACAAGTCTCAACAAATTTAAGGGAATTACATAAAATATTTTTTCTGACTGCAGTATGAAACTAGAAATCAATAACAGGGAGAAAAGTGAAAAAAACACAAACACGTGGAGATTAAATAACATGCTACTGAAAACCAATGGGTCAATGAAGAAATCAAAGAGAAAATCAGAAAATACCTCAAGACAAATGAAAATAAAAACACAACTTTCCAAAATCTATGGGATGCAGCAAAAGCAGTTCTAAGAGGGAAGTTTATAGTGATACTGGTCTAACTCAAGAAATAAAAGAAAAATCTCAAATAAACCACCTAACCTACCATCTAAAGAATTAGAAAAGAAGAACATACAAAGCCTAGAGTCAGCAGAAGGAAGGAAATAATAAAGATCAGAGAGGAAATAAAATAGAAACACAACACACAATAGAGAAGATCAATGAAGCCAAGAGCTGGTTTTTTTGAAAAGATAAATAAAATTGATAAACCTTTAGAAAGGCTCATCAAGAAAAAAAGAGAAGATCCAAATAAGCAAAGTAAGAAATAAAAGAGGAGAAATAACAACTGATATCACAGAGATACAAAAAAATAATAAGAGAATACTACAGTCATATGCCAACAAATTGGACAACATAGAAGAAATGAACAAATTTCTAGGAACATACAAGCTTCCAAGACTGAACCAAAGAAAGAGAGAATCTGAACAGATCACTAGTAGTAAAAATGAATTTGTAATTAAAAAACAAAACAAAACAAACTCCCAGCAAACAAAACTCCAGGACTGGATAGCTTCACAGGAGAATTCTACCAAACATATAAAGAAGAGCTAATATATATTCTTCTCAAACTATTCCAAAAAATTGAAGAGGAGAAAAAAATAACAAAGCTCCCTGATATAAGACTATACTATAAAGCTACAGTAATCAAAGCAGCACGGTACTGGCACAAAAACAGACACTAGATCAATGGAACTGAATAGAGAGTCCAGAAATAAACCCATGCACTTACAGTGGGGTCTTTTTTTTTTTTTTTTGTACTTTGAATCTTTATAAATGAGTGGTTAATGAGGAAAAATTCAGTTTTCTTTAAAAATATATTTAAAGATATCCTTCCTGACTAATATTAATACATTTGCATCTTCACCAGAATATCTATCACATGCTTTAATTTCACTGTTTTTGACCAAATTGACTGAAACCAAGGTTATTAAAGAACTGGAGCCTCAGTTTGAAATAATCTATGACAAAGGAGGCAAGAATATACAATAGAGAAAAAGACGGTCTCTTCAATAAGTGGACAGCTGCATGTAAAAGAAGGAAATTAGAACCGTATATGAAAACAAAAGAAAACACCTCAAAATGGTTTAAAGACCTAAATGTAAAACCTGAAACCATGAAACTCCTAAAAGGGAACATAAGCACAACACTCGTTAACATAAATTATAGCAATTTTTTTTGGATCAGACTTCTCAGGGAAAGTAAACAGAAATAAAAATAAACAAATGGGACCTAATTAAAGTTAAAAGCTTTTGCGCAGCAAAGAAAATCAACAAAACAAAAAGGCAACTATGGAATGGGAGAAAATATTTGCAAATGATATGACTGATATGGGGTTAATATCCAAAATACATAAACAGCTCATACAACTCAATATCAAAAAAACCCCAAACAACCTGGTTAAAAATTGGCAGAAGAGCTGAATAGACATTTTTCCAAAGAAGATATACAGATCACCAACAGGCACATGAAAAGATGTTCAACATCACTAATCATCAGAGAAATGCAAATCAAAACCACAATGAGATATCACCTCACACCTGTCAGAGTGCCTATCATTGAAAAGTCTACAAACAACAAATGTTGGTGAGGATGTGGAAAAAAGAGAACCTAGCGCACTGTTGGTGAAAATGTAAATTGGTGCAGTCACTATGGAAAACATTATGGAAGTTCCTCAAAACACTAAAAATAGAACTACCCTATGATCCAACAATTCCATTCCCACGTATATATCTGAAGAAAACAAAAACTCTTATTGGAAAAGATACATGCACTCAATGTTTATAGCAGCATTATTTACAATAGCCAAGATATGGAAGCAACCTAAGTGTCCATCAACAGATGAATGGATAAAAGGGATATATATATATTTCACAGTATGTATGTACACATACTATGAAATAACCATATAAAGAATGAAATTCTGCCATTTGCAACAACATGGATGGATCACTAAGCATAATGGGTATTATGCTTAGTGAAATAAGTCAGAGAAAAACAAATACCCTATGTTATCACTTATGTGTGGAATCTAAAAAATAAAGCAAATAAATGTATGTAACAAAACAGAAACAGACTCACAGACACAGAGAACAAACTAGTGTTTTCCAGTGTGGAGAGGGAAGTGGGGGAGAGGCAGGATAATGGTATGGGATTAAGAGATACAAACTACAATGTATAAAATAAACTAGAAACAAAGATATATTGTACAACAAAGGGACATATAGCCATTATTTTGTAATGGAGTATAATATATAAAAATACTAAATCACTATGTTGTACATCTGTAAAACAATACTGTACATCAAGTACACTTTAAAAATATATAAAAAATAATGATAGTAATAATAATAATAAAACGTTAAAAAGATTTGAGAGACAAGAACTATTTTATTTGTGTATTTATTTATTTGTGTATTTATGTATTTTATTTGTGTATTTATTTATTTTGTGTATTAAAATGCAATGATATCCTTATAGATATTGGGGCTTCAGACATCCAGTTAGATCTAAAATTTCAATTTGATGGGTTTTTACATTTTTTATACCAAGAATTCTTTTCTAAGACTACTGAGCTACATTTCTATTGTTTTATTATTTCAGTTTACATAAAATATCTTGAATCTTTAATAGCTACTGGCACCTTCCTTTTCTCTATTCAGAATATACCCTCTATTCTCCACCTATCGGCCTTAGTCTTTCCCACCACAAGCTGCAACTCTGAGTGTGAAGACCTTCAGCAGAACCCACATCCACCCCCATGGTGCATCTGCTAAGCTGGCTGGTGAGGTAACCTTTACACTGTCAGAACCACTTATGGAAATTCTTTTACCACTACTTGTGCTTGGTCCATAACATCTCCATAATATGATACTTAAAACAAAAGATAAATCTATGCTGCAATTCTACTCAGTTGGAATGAGATGATATAGCATTTCTATAGGCACTTATCTGCTTAGCTGGCTAAGGGATTTGGACTTTCATTTCTCATGGATGTTTCCTATGCTGTCATTTTTCAAAGATGCTTGAGGGTATACTAATGAAGCTGAGAGAATTATATTTAGAGGATTTACAAAAAGAGATAGAAAGCACAAAAAATAAAAAAGTAGAAGTATAAAACATATCAACATCTTAACATAGCAGAATACTTTATTACTGGAGCTTCTTTATTGCTAAACAGCAATAAAAAGCCATTCAATTTAATATGGAGGGAGTATTGCCTGCTTTTCTTTTTCTTTCCCCCCCCCACCTTTTCTTTTGCTACCCTCCATTAACCCTGTGCTACCTCTCTCAATGGATTAAGTTGACTGCCCTGAGTGGTTTACTGAGAAAGAATTCATCCATGTAAGCTCTATACTTATGATATATAATTTTATTTCAGGAAATAAAATTTATGTATAAATAAAATAAATGTCTCCTTTAATCTGCTTCTATTGGGAATTTGAATCACTGTGTAATTATCAAGTGCTTAGACTAAATTTTTCAAGAAAAAGAACTGGTCACAAAAGCTTACAATTAAAGGTGTCACAGGATGCAGTGTGTTCAAAGTCTCATTTTAGGATTACTTACCAGGCAAGGTAATATATAAAACACCCACCCATGCTCACACATCTTTAATTCTTTTGAGCTCAAAATTTCCTAATTTAATTTATGCCACAACTGTGTAAATATTATTTTCATTATAATTCAAATCAAGATTTTAAGCAGAATTGATAACGCTTTGTCATTATGAGCAGAGACAGATAATTTTTTTAGTCCCGAAGGTCATACAATTTGGGAGTTCTCATTATGAATAAAAAATTAGGTACAAAAGTGAATTTAGGGTGAGAAAAAATAATAAAAAGAAACCATAAATTTTTTAAGGCTAACGAATATGGCAATAATACATAACTTGGAAAAATAATATAACATACTTATGAACTATCTGACATACCTCCCTAATACTTTTCTTTTTACAGTTTTGGCTGTATAATGTTCAATTACCTATTCTATGATAATTCTATAATATATTTTTCTATAAAAAGAACACAGAGATAATTTAGTCATTCCTCTAGCATAATGATAACTTTTATCTTTTCCTGATAGTATGGAAAAAGTGTGTGTGTGTTTTTTTTCTCCCATCTTCACTTATTATTGGTACAGTCATGTAAACGTTTAGGACTGTCATCAATTTGGGCAAAACGTCTATCACGTGTCTCTCAAGTATGTATGCTATAAACACAATAATTCTAAAACATTCTACACAATTCCCACGATATTGGGTAATGAGGTGATGGACCCAGGAATGGGACCTGTGCATTCCAGGTAGAGAAAACAGGAGCCAATAACTGAGGAATATTGAGAGAGCCAAGTGCTAGTGTTATGGCTCTGCATGGAAAATGGAAGAAAAAGTTAAAAAGAGAGCCATAGACCGTATTCTACTCTAAGAGGTTTGTGTCTTATTCCTAGGCTAGAAGTTCTCGATTTTTGTCTATATCCCAATATTCGTGGTGAATAAAGTTGGACATAACCGTGGAGAACCCAGTTGTTTTACTAGCTTTGAGGGCAGAAGCAATTACAACCACTAGTTGTCAAGCCACCAGAGTGACAGCTGAGCTTAGTGACCTGTTTCCAAAGAGTCAGGTGGGGGATGGAGAGTAACATTATAATGGAGGAACCAGAAAAACAGTACCTTAACCATGTGTTCAAGGTTAACATCATCAATGATAAGTCATGTTGATAGCATAGAGTCTTGACATGATGTGATGAGACTCATGTCACTTCACCTCTATGGTCTTCCTTCCCAAAACATGAGACAAACCCAAACTGAGGGACGTTCTACAAAATACCTGACTAATACACCTCAGAACTGTCAAGGTTAAGAAAAATAGGGAAAGCCTGAGAAACTATCATAACCCAGAGGAGGCTAAGGACACATGGCAACTACATGTAATGTGGTATCCTAAATGGGATCCTAAAACAGGAAAAGGAAATTAGGAAAAACTAGTGAAATAAAAATAAAGTTTGATTAATAGTAATGTACCATTGTGGGTTTCTTAGTTGTGACAAATGTACCATAGTAATGTAAGATATTATCAATAGGGAAACCAGGTGAGGAGTATGTAGGAACTCCTGTCTTTGCAAGTTTTCTAAATATAAAACTCCTCTAAAGTTAAAAGTTTATTTTAAAAAAGGCGAAATGAAGGAAGGCAGCCATCTCCTTGGGACCATATATAGAATCAGTCATTTTAAGTGGAAGAGCCATGGCATTTTGAGTTTTCCCTATATGAGAAAAAAAGAACCTGTGTACATTTTTATAAACTTTTTCTTGGAATCAACACGAGCTGTCTAGAACTGCAGGCTAGAATGCGAAATGTCAAAGTTCGATCTTAAATAACTTGGGCAGAAAACTAATTAAAGATTAAGTAAGCTAGATATGAAGGTATTTGAAAACTGATGTACAAGCTCTATGGCAAAAGAATTCAAAATGAAAACATTTATCTAAACTACTAAATTTGGGTCAATGGTGAGGAGAGTGGAACGCAGAGAAAAAAAAAAAAATTCCCAAGGAGGGGGCAAGAACTTCTCTCCATCAGAGTAGGAAACATCAAGTTTAATGTCACTTCCTTGGGAAGGTTTCCTGATCAACCACTAGGTTAGGTCCCCTAACTCCATACTTCTCATATGACTTCCTCCAACTGTAATTTATTTACTTGTAAATATAATGGGCACTATCATCTTTCTCAGAACAAGAATTTGGTCTTTCACTTTTAAAGATACAGTTTAAATGAATCAGAGAGGTTTTTGCAATATAGCAGCCCTCCCAGACCTGAATCAAACAGAGTTGGTCACTACAGTCCCCAGCTCAGATGCAGTGTAATGCATCTGATTATTAAAGTCCTGTTGGGATGATATGGTGCAAGATAACTTTATATCTTTCAACTAAAATAGGTATTAATTAGATCCATTACCTCCCATATTCAAATAATACCTGCATTTGACACATGACATTGCAAGTGGAGTATACTCAATTTTCCCAAAAAACATTGTTACAAGATGCTAAATAACCCAATAAGCAATTAACCCACATGAAGAAGTACAAAACAGAACCTAGAGGTTATTATTTATCTACTTGGCATGAACCTTATTTTGGTCATCAAAAAATAAAATGTTGCTCTCCTTCTTCCCTAAGTCTCAGGGCAACAGTTTGGTTGAACCTCAATAGATAATGTAGAAAGACTTTAATATTTTAAAATATGGTGCAATTAAAATCTCAAAAAGAAAAAAAACCCTCCTAAATTTTAGCTTCCAATTTCATCCATTTATTAGCAAAGGCTTGAGATTCCTTAGGATAGAGAGCTTTAGGCAGAGAGTAACAGTTTCACCCTCAAGTGGCAGCATTTAGCCACAGAGACCGGGAGGGATCACGACACAGCACAGCCCATGCACTGGAGAGGGTGCAGAGGGGACAGCGACCCACCCAGCTCACAGTATGACCATGAGGGAGACCAGCTCCTTCTCCTACAGACTTCCCTAATTGAAAGTTATGAGGCTTCAATCAAGTTATCATTTAGAGCCATTCAGAACCATCTGCACTGTCAAAACATTTGGAAAGAGGGCTGCAGATAAAGCCCGTGTCGGGCTGCATCTGACAGGAGGACAGCAGATGAACAGAACCATAACTCGCCACAAGTCAGTACTTTTGCCTTTCTCTTCTTCAGCACTATGATGGCACCAGAAATCTCCTCAAAGCCTATGTGTTCATTGAAAAAAAGCATCTGAAGTAGTGTTTCTCACCTTTTAATGTATATACCAATCACATGGGGATCTTGTCAGAATGCAGATTCTAGTCACCTAGGTCTGGGTTGAAGCCTGAGATCTTGCATTTTTAACAACCATCTCAGCAATGCCGATATTGCTGTTCAGAAGACCAGAAACTGAAGAGCAAGAATCTAAAGGAATCTAGGCTAAGTCTGTGTTGAAAGGAGTTTTATAACTCAGATGAATTCTCTAAATATGTATTCAGGCTCCATCCAAGGGAACCACAAAGAAACAGGAGACTAATAAAATAAGTTAGATTAAATGCTAAACACAATCTGAATTTAACACATAGGGATGCAATACTAACTCAGAAAGGTTTCATGTTAATTAACCTAATAGGTAATTTTATTTAGCCATGCTTCACTGAAATACATCATTATGTAATTAAAGGTAGTGCAATTTGATGCACAAGGTGGCCATTTATTTATCTTTTCTCTGTTGGAATATATATATTTGTAAAATAGAACAAAGAGGTTTTTTTCCCCCTAGTTTAGCGTCTAAAAGATCAAAGTTTTTTAAAAAGTGGGTTTTTTTGTTAAACTTGTATGAAAATGTATTACACATAACAAACATGATCTTTTCATTTTGGCATCTGCAGTATTTGAAAAGTGAAAGATTAAAAAATTACATTTCACATGTCCTTGGTAGCTACTGAAGGGACTGAACTGATTCAACTGTCACTCACCATTTACTGTGGTTAGTGCTTCATTAGGCACAGACAGGCACAATATATCTTAGTCAGATACTTCTATGGAGCACGCAGCTCTCAAGGAATGAAAACAAAACCAATCCAAACACTAGACTGTGGGTGAAAGCCCATCTCAGAGAACATTCAGTTCAAAACAATAAACTTTTTATATATGGAGATACATTAACATTTATTTTTCAAACTATGAAACAGAATTGTATCTCTAAGAATTGTACTTACAAATGAGGCATAAATAAAAGATAAATAAAAGATAAACAAAAGCAAAGAATGAAGTACAGGAACCTAACGTAGTTCCATAAAGCCAAGGCCCAGGGTGGCCCGCTGCTGACTGGAGAGGAGGGACCAGGCAGTGAGAGGGAGCCCCTTACCAGCATCCACATCTGAAATAACACTGACCAGAAAGATCTAGAAGCCTAACCACCTTAAAGTACCCACTGGCAACAATGCTCATTAAGTTACAATGATAACTCTTGCTCATACATTTTAATATGCAGACATCTATGTTGATATATTTTAGTGTATATATTTCAGTATACATATATTTTGGTACATATATATTTTAGTGTATATGCATGTGTGTACATATATACTTTATATATATTTATGCATAAATATATAATATAAAAAATGTATACTTAAAATATGTATATATATATGTGTGTGTGTGTGTGTGTATATATATATATATATCATATATATATATATATGATATATATATATAATTTTTTTTTTTAAATCACATTGCAAAGCTGTATTTTTGGTTTCTGGTGCAGTTACCTGAGCCAGAAATCCAGGAATCATCTGAAACCCTTGCCCTTCCCCTATCACTCTCATTCAATCGAGTTGTCACATCCTAACTATTCCTAAATATTCCTCCATTCTGGCTTCCAACCACTTTCCCCCACTCTCCATTTTTTCCTTTTTCTCTACCTGTTCTTAAACTCTGTCCCTCTTCCCTATCCACAAATATCAGCTGTTTCACCCCTTGGTGGGGTACTTTTGTCCATGGCCTGGCCAATGTGTCCTCAACTCTAGCTTTGTTAACTTTGAAAGATGGCTCTGACGAGTCGGGCCAACTAATTACCACTTGGTGACACCTTCCGTGACCATCCCCCCTAACCTATCCTCAACTATCCACCAAGGATAAATTTATCACCTTCCCCTCTGAGCCACCACTGTACTGACTGTATATCTGTGTTACAGCTTATTACACTGTTTTTCCTTCTGATCTTGAAGGCATGGAAGGATCTTTCTCATCTTTATAAGCCCCAGGACCTAACTGGCACCTGGTACAAAATAGGTGTTCAATAAATATCTTTCAAATAAAAGAATGAATGAATGAATGAATTATACAAACTATTCTGAGGAGTGTACACAAGAAACTGAAGTAGAGAAAGGAATTTGATTTAGAACTAATATCATCATATAAAATTAAACACTAGAAAAAATCAGTTCAGTCATTACATCAAAATATCTAAACCCTAACTTATTTATGTCACTCTGAAGGAATTCCAATGGTCTCCATGGAAACCTCTGGTTCAGCAGTACAATTTACTCGATTGTTAAAATTTAGAGATAGAGGGACTTTAGAGAGTGCCTAAGACAATGCCTTGATTTTTACATGTAAAGAAACCATATTACATGTTTAAATGTCAGCCCCAGAACCTGAAGCTGTGACTCAGAATCCTGGGCCAGTGAGCCTTCGTTATGCCATGCCGCCTCCCCAGTTAGAATGACGCGTCTTTATTTGATCAGTCTGGTCAGATTAAAAAAGAAGAAACGGATATGGCAAATTCGTTCTCATTCCTTGTGACACAAATGCTAACAAGGATAAAAATATCAAAAGAAAGTCTATAAAATTAAGGTTTGGGCAGAAAAAAACCAATAAAACTAATCCCTGAAGACTGAAGTCTATCACCATTGATAGTGTACTGAAAGAAGGATGGGTGTTTAAAGATGCTTGAAAATTTAAAACAGACTTCCATAGATAATGAAAACCCCAGAGATAAAGTCTTAAAATAACAGCCACACAGGACTTCCCTGGTGGCGCAGTGGTTAAGAATCCGCCTGCCAATGCAGGGGACACGGGTTCGACCCCTGGTCCAGGAAGATCCCACATGCCACGGAGCAACTAAGCCCGTGCACCACAACTACTGAGCCTGCAAACCACAACTACTGAGCCCATGCGCTGCAACTACTGAAGCCCGTATGCTCTAGAGCCCATGCTCCTCAACAAGAGAAGCCACCGCAATGAGAAGCCCACACACCACAAAGAAGAGTAGCCCCCACTTGCCATAACTAGAGAAAGCTCGTGCGCAGCAACGAAGACCCAACGCAGCCAATAAATAAATAAATAAAAGTAACAGCCACACGTTATATAGATACCTGGGAATATTCAGACAGGAACATCCAAAAACCATTAACAATTGATACAAAAATTTAAATAGGAAAGGCCCTTACTGAGGACTACAATAAGGAAAAAATATAAAACTCAACATATTGCATTGAATAGCCGAGAAATATTATTTCTTGCACTATGGAACAACAAAGGAAGAGAGAGGTTCCATTCGGTTAGTCATTTAAAATGCTACCACAGAAAGCACTTCTCCAAGGAATAACTGTAGACCAGGCAGGACAAGAAAAAACAAATTAATAAGCTTTGCACATCTTTAATTTCTGTTTATATGACAGCTGATGCAAAACAAGGAAGTCATATTATAAGATTCCTCCCTGCAAATTTATTAATCGTCCTGCAATAATGTGGGGAATTAGGAAAAAATCGTTCATGGGTAATTATCTTAAAGATCAGAGTAAATGACACATTCAAGCAATCTTTTTAGAGAAACATATCTAGCATATCACAAAGACAAATCACTGCTGAAATCATGTAAATTACTCTCCTGAAAGAAGAATTCTGAACTTCAGTTTACAGAGTGGTAAGTTGATACATTTAGTTCCAGTCATCAAATGGCATAGCTGTACTTTAGATGGTCTGTGGTTAAGAATGCTGGAATGAACACCACTAAGGTATACGACTAGATGGATGATACTTGACAGGGAAATGTTTGACACCCATCTGCTATGACAACCCTCTCAGATAACACATGGAAGACCTGAAGGCAAAAACCTTCCCACCCTAAATCCTCATTGTCCATTTTTTGGTGAAGTCTGTGGCCTTCTTGGAATACACTCAAGGGCTTGCCCTGGAATGTGGCTGTATAGATTAGACAATGCATACAGACTACAATGTGAAGGACGCCCCCGGAGTTGTGTGATGCTGTAACACTAGTGGGTGCTGCTGAAGGACAGGGACCAGGTCTTTTTCACTCTTGAACCTCTGGACATTCTGTAAGGTGTTGTTGAATGAATGAATGAATGGCTGAACATAATCATGTTGTGTAAGGGAGATCTTAGTGGGAAGGGGGCTGGCCCTGAGACTCTAGAGGTTCTTTTTCCCTCTGTGCCACCACCAACCAGGTAGTGTGAACAGCATAACCAAGAATCTTCAGATTTGGGAGGTTGGGGTATAAAATGGCCATAAAACCTAATAAAACAAAATTATGAATTGATTTCACTGGGTTGCTAAAATTCTGAAACAGTTTCTAAATTAAACATGTTAGGATTAAAAATGACAAACATGAAAATTTTTATAGTTGATATAATAAAGTTTTTCAATTTGTTGAGTCTACATTAGGCTATGAATATACTCTGTCTTCAGAAGCAAACATGCTGTAAGCTAGCTGTCAAGGAAGAACCACTGAATTTTCAATGAGAAAGAACAGAAATGCCTTGCCAGGCTCTACAGAAAATGCAATTATGTATCTCATTCTTAGAATCTACTGTCTCACATGGAAATACAGAGAAATATAAATGCCATACCAAAGATGAACAATCCACATGTGTACAGGAAAACAGGAAGCTACTCAGATTCTGTCCTTAGTAATTACTAAGTGCCTGTCACAGACTATAATTAAGTTTTGTTTTATATTTTAATGGAATTTAAAGCAGGCTGTTTCTTGGCCACTGATAGGCTAGTTTAGTTAAGTTTGACTTTCTTTTTCAATTATTGTACTATTTCTTTTTTTGCCCAATGTCATCTTTACCAATAGGAATCTAAGGACATTCAATTTGAAGAGCAAAACTGGAAAAAAAGAAAAACCCCAAATATCTAAGTTTATTGATTACATAATATAGTATCTAAAATCAAGAAAGCTACTAGTATATTTAAGTTACATTAATTCATAGAGCAGAATACCAGTAAATGAAAATGTGATGTCTAATTAAAGTACATGCTAGATAATGCAGTGTCCTGAGGAATTAAATCACAAACGTCACAATAGCACAGAGGTCCCCACTTGCGTCCTTCGATGAACAGTATGAAGTAGACACCCAAGTCCCTTTACCAACAATGATGTTTATATAAGCCCCTAGCTTCTCTCCAATCACATTGTCATTCAATCACATCTTCCCTGTGCATGCAAGATAACAATCTACTTTTTCACCTTCATTGGATTAGAAACTTCATATTGACTGGAACATTTGTTGAAAGAGTTTCACTGATTGCTTTTGCTTGTTTTAATAGTAAGCTCATGGTGGATTCACGCATTGCCATTGATCAGAGAACTACCTTCTGCAATCACTTCTTTCAATTCATGTAAAATTTTTATCTTTTAAAAAACTATCATTTCACATTCTATTCCTTTCCATCACTAGCTTATCAGAAAGTGCTCGGCTTTCTTTTCACATTTGTTTTCATAAATAAAGTTGTCATCACTACATTAACAGTTAAATGGTAAGGATTATAAATTTCCACAACCACACTAAGAAGCTGGCAGTCAAGATGCTCCTGCCTGCACCATGCTGTTGATTGGCTCCCACCCATCAGGACTTGCAACTCAAATCTGTGGCCAAGCAAAGTCACAATTTTCTCTAGGACAAGAACCTTAGCAGTCAACTGTCCATAAGTAAAGCCACGAATATTAAATTATCAACAAGAGTAGGACATTCGGTAAAATGTACACAAACTCCCCCTCCCTCCCAAAAGTGACTGAAGTGTCAGTTAAGGAGTAACATTTTAAACAAGGATAAAATAGATAGATGAGGACACACAAGAAGATGAGAGAGAATTTTTTTCATAAGTTGTGGATGAAGGTGTAGCAATCTAGGCAGACCATAGGCAGCTACAACTTCTCAAGTTATAGACTGAGTATTTACCTACAACAACTTAGAGAAGGCACACGACTTGGATACGTAAGTTCTAGAAAGTGTAAAGGTGAGTCTGACAACTGGAAATAGGGTGGAGGATTGAATGTTTGTACAAACCAATTGTCCCATAGGCCTTCTCTGACCATCTCTCACCCCAACCCACCAGCAGGACACTGAGTGTTTATCCTCTGGAGAAATTAAATCCAAAAGTCCTCAAATTGAGGATAAAAGGTGAGAGCAGAGTGAGGCACAGAGCTGAAAAAAGGGAAATTAAGTAAAAAATGTGTTTAATTGGTCTGTGTATCTAATTGGCACCAACAGAAAAAGATACAATCAAAGCTCATTATCAAGCAATTTCAGAATACCAGGGACAGATATAAGAAGCTAATACTTGCCAGGGAGAAAGTATGATGAGGCACACAAATGCTTGCAAATCTGAACGGAATCAGACTTTTCAGTAGCAATACTAGAAGCTCTAAAGAAAGTAAGCAATACATTCAAAATTCTGAGGGAAAAAAAACCCCTCATTATATACTCAACCAAAGTTTATCAATCATGTGTGGGAGCAGCATAAAGACATTTTGAGAAAACTAAGAATTTGAAACTTATATTTCTAACACATTCTTTCTTAGGAAACTAAAGGAGGAAGACAAGGAATCCAGGAAACAAGGAATCTATAATCAGTAAAGGTCAGAAGGAAAATGAATCCAACCCAGAACAGACTCTGATGAATTTACTACTTACAGAGGTGTAACAGAACTAATAAGACATACTGAAACACTAAGAGGCTAGCAACAGCAGGAAGTCATTACTTGCCTTAGAATTAAAAGCCGGGAATTCCCTGGAGGTCCAGTGGATAGGACTCCATACTCTCACTGCCGAGGACCCAGCTTGCCATGTGGCACAGCCAAACCCCCCCCCCCAAAAAAAAAACCTAAAAGCCATTATTGCCCCTAGGATCATAAAGGCCAAATGTTATGGAAATCTACTGACAGCTAGAGCCATGAAAAAGTGCTTCCGCACAGAAGCTGTCGTTAGCCATTCCGAGAAATACAGGTTAAAGCAGGGAAGAAGTAGGGATGAATATATTCAATCCTCATACTTTTCCATTGCCTGAACTCGATTGAGAAGCAGTAGCCAAGGCAGCTTGGAGGATGTATTCCCTAGGGGTTATTCATCCAGGACATAGGGCAGGGAAGAAGAGGGTAGAGAACAGATTTGTAGGGAAACAGAGAACAACTAGCTTAGGACCTACAACAACAGGAGAGGGGGGAAACGGAAGTCCTAAGATGACAGATGTTCAGCTGTGCTAAGGCAAGAAATCAGAGAGCCAAGAGAGGAAAGTTTCAAGGAAAAGGTTGAGGGAGGGAGATGTCAAGAAAATTAAATGGAATTGACAGATTTGCTGATGTGTTTGAGCATTTGGAAAATATTTTCCATATATAATCGACAGATCTTTTATGACTATAAATAACAGTACAGACAAAGACAACTAAACTAATAAAAAGCAGAGACAATCATAAAGTACAGGAAAAACCAAAGGTTATACAAGAAAGAATACATAATCATGAATACTACTTGACTTCACCATGAATAATATTAATATTTACATATTAATATTTCAAAATGTGATATAGATTCTATATTGGGAGAATGAGATGAAGGTGGAGTTGGGGGAAGGTTGATGGAAGAAAGTTAAATCTTTGTCTACTATACACCTACTTAGTAGCAATGTCTAAAATAGTAACTTAGAGATGGCAATATAAACAATTATTTAAGACATGTGGAGATAGATCTTAAAAGAGTTGAAAGTAGTAGTTACTTCTGAGAAATAGGATTAGAGGATGAGAATGAGTGAGGCAGGAGATTACTACTTTTGTTATTGTTACTACTGTGGCAGCTATTAGTAACTAGTTATATCTGAAATAGGTTTAATTATTAAAATTTTCTGATTTGGAAACTGAAGATAAGGATAGTTAAGCGATCTGATCAACTAAATTCACACAGGTAAGGAGTGGCAGAGCCTAATTTAGGCTTTCAACGTATTTTCTACCATAACATGGCCTCCTTTATACAGCAAACCACGGTTAGTTACCTTGTTCAGAGAATCAATAGCTACATGAAAAAATACACAACTTGTAAAACATAAAAGGCACTAGTGAACATCCAATGCTCTCCAAACTTGGAGTACTAACATATATTTCCGAATTAAACGCACGTGCACACACACACACACGCGTAAGATGAGAACATCCTGGGCCAAAATTTCTAATTCTCCAGATATAGACAGTATGTGAATCTCCCTAAAACCAAATACAACAGCTTCTATTTCTTTGATATATTCTATAGCACCCTTGGATTGTATACTTTAATAGAAATACAAAATATTTAGCTTGGCTGGTTGATGTTCCAAAAGCTGAATAAGAACACTATTTTCAACATTTATGGACTCATATATTTCTTAAAGAATTTCCGCATTTATCCATCTCTTACAGCTATGAACCAGTGAGGCAGCTAAGTATACCAAGGGCTATCTTAGTATCATGAAACTTAGTCATTGTGATTGGCTATTTAAATATTATCCAGGGCTTCCCTGGTGGCGCAGTGGTTGAGAGTCCGCCTGCCGATGCAGGGGACACGGGTTCGTGCCCCGGTCCGGGAAGATCCCACATGCCGCGGAGTGGCTGGGCCCATGAGCCATGGCCGCTGAGCCTGCACGTCCGGAGTCTGTGCTCCGCAACGGGAGAGGCCACAACAGTGAGAGGCCCGAGTATCACAAAAAAAAAAAAAAAATTATCCAAAAACCAGTTGTGGGTGACCAATTACTTTGCCAACTTTGATACAAGTGGGGGGATTTTTATTTGTTTTAAAAATATTTAGTAGTGAAAACTACATATACAATGTCTCATTTTATATGTTATGATTCAGCCAGCCCATCATTAACAAGTGACCAAAGACATCCATTGAAAACACACATACACTTTCTCTTACAAACACACACTGATAAACAACATGGGATGTAATAACCATAACCACGCTAAGCTTCTGATAGGATAAGAGAACAGGTTCCCTTAAGCATTCCAAAGCCATCACTAAATGCAGCACTGTGGCAGCCACTCCATGTCATAATAATCTAATATTAGAGAACTGTACTTCTGGAGACAATTTGTTATAAAGCAATGTAACAGAAGTTTTCCACAAGGAATAGTTTGTAGCCAGCACTCCTTCGGTGTGAATTAAGCACTCAAATGCATTGTCTCTTCTGACTACTAGTATTTAGCAAATTATTGCTCCAGTGCTTTATGAGTAAGAGGACCACACGTCACAGTTATATCCCTGTTTTACACCTATTGTCCTAGCAGAATTACTATTAACTCTAAAAAGTATCCTGGTATGGACAATATACTCTATGGTCATCGCAATTTTAAGGGACTTCAGTAGTGGGAGTGGCTCAGAAAGTACGGCTGCCACCAGGAGCTCAGCTTTTGTCCCCCAGACACCCTTCTGACTATCCCTGTTCTTTTGTCATGTTCCATTGCATTGTCAGTGGCTACACTGGCAAGTCATTTGGATCATGTATTATTTGAGCAGCTCTCAAGATCTCTTAAAGAGTTGTTACTTTTGAGAGTGACTAATCTGAA
The DNA here is from genome assembly GCF_949774975.1 of Lagenorhynchus albirostris. NCBI lineage: Eukaryota > Metazoa > Chordata > Mammalia > Artiodactyla > Delphinidae > Lagenorhynchus > Lagenorhynchus albirostris. Next base: position 54,376,166 of record NC_083102.1, on the reverse strand, counting down.
TCCCCCTTGGTCTCATGACCTGATTAATTAGAAAATGTGTAAATAATGTTGATAGATGATTTTATGTAGCCCATGAACTCAAATTCTCAGTTTTTACTAGCATTCTTTTTTAAATGGACACATTCGTTTTAGCAGAAGCGGTAAATGAGTAATGGTTAGAAATTGTGAAAATACTTGCCAGTATAGATATTGGTCTCATGAAAATGTATTCAATCCAATGATTCATGTCTTAAGTTTATTTCAAAAAAACTCCACCCTGAATAAAATTATATAATATAGACTATTGATGTGAGGAGAAAAAGCAGTCTGCAAGGCTGTTGTGTGAGAGGGAAAGCCATCTACTTTGTTTGAAATATGCAAAGGATCCAACATGACTCAGATCATAACCTAAATTCTCAAAGAGGTATTTTACTTACTTGTGTTTTGGAATCACTTTACTAGTAAAATAAAAAACAATTGCTTATAAATCGTCTTAAGAGATTATGTAATATGTTATAAGGAGAAAGTGCTTTTGAGTAGGTTAGCTCTGAGTTTGAATGTCAGCTCTATTTACTAACTATGACCCTTACTCTCTTATTTGGTCTCCCTGGGTTTTGTTTTCTTTCACTGTATCATAGAACAGTAGGTAAGTAATTAAAATGCATAAGAGGACTTAGAATACAGTTTGTGTTCAGTAAAAGTATCTATTATTGTTACCATTGTTATTACTATTGCTTAAGACAATTTATGATTCTTTCTCTTAAAACACTGGTAAACAAGCCTGAGTCCTTAGGAAACTTTATTTTATTACATAAATTTCCTTGGTTCAGGAGAGATCATTAAGGATGATGGCAGAACTCTATATTGCCAGTATGTATGGTGATTACGCTTATTTAATAAAATGAAATGCTAAGTGGCCTTATAATACTCAATAAATAGGCAATTTCTTTTCTGATATATGCAAAATCAATTTTGATGCAGACATTTTTCTATATATCAAGATCGGTATGGAAATTTTTTTCTAACCACCCAGCTGCTACAATGTTAAATAAATTAATTTTAATCCTAAATCAGAAATGCTATAGAGAAAAGGGTGATTTAATATGCAATCTCATTACATTTGACAGGTTTATTTATAAATGATTTGCCCCACATTTTGACAAGCATAGTTAATATGTTAATTAGCTTTGAAAAAGATGATGAAAGGGAGAGACTGACATGCTATCATTCTTTACACACCATGTTGGGGAGCACTGGAACTGACACAAGGTGGTATCACTATATATTGTGCCCCCCCCAAAGCACCATGATGATGAGATATTTATTAGCTACAGATTAATTTAGTCACTATGCTAAAAATTAATCCCTTAAAATAATCCCAAGTGACCTTCTGCTTTAGAAAACAAATGCCATTCTAAACATATTTATGAGCTTCTATAAAGGAATATAAGGCTTATTAAGAGCAATGACCTCGACAGCTAGAGCAGAACTCCTTGACAAGGGAGGAACTACACAGATAAGCTCCTTTTCACATTTGCACTTCTCTTAATGTGGTTTTCAGTACTTGGTAAGCCTTTTTGGTTTAGAAGCTTAAAGATGATGTCCTATGCCTTGACTTTCAAAGAGTTATAAAATCCAAGAATTAAGGGAAGCTATACATGACACAAAGTCCAATTTGATTCCTCTGCTTAAACCCTCCTTCACAGAGGCAGACAAAGGTATCATAAAGCTATCTTTCTTGATGAGTTCTCAAATCACACACTATATTCATACATCACCACCATGCTGGAGACCTAGAGCAGTAAATCATAACAGGGAGAGCTCTGACTTCCATCACTTGCTGCCAATGTTAATGAATAAGTGTCTTCATTAATATGTTTATTGCCCGAAGCTATTTAAACAGAAAACTGGAAATTGTAACACTGTGTAGGGATCGTTAGTTTTTAGTTACTACCCCACTGCCCCAGGATGGTAAATGAACTGTAAAAATAGCCTGAAACCACTGCCACCTGCCCCCCTGCTACTGTCTATGGGTTAATATTTGTACTTCTCTTTGGTGCAGCTGAGCCATGACTAAATTATAGTCCCATTTCTAGATCTTTGAATACCCAGCATCAAGGTCACTAATTATGCAAAAATCATTGCCCTGTGAACTTTTCTCTAACTGGAAAAATACATACGTTTTACCTGACTCATAGGAAAATAACAAAATGGCTTTTAGAAAATGGCTTGGAATGAAATCAGATTCAGAGTGACAGGCATAGCACAGACATAACTCAGATTTTAGGGCTTAGAAATGTAGAGCCAATAAGCATGGGCAACTGCTCCAACATAACACATTTACTATTTGCTTTTGGCAATGAATAATATTGGCATGCAGACAAAAGGGCATTTGGGGTCTATTAGTTTATATCAGTTTTCCTCCCTTCCACTTAAATAACCATCTTCTTCTTATGCTTCATTATGTCTCTGCTTAAAGCAAATTGGCAGAAAGCAACCAAGCCTTCTTCCTTAAGAGAATGGACACCAACAGGCACATACATGTCACAGAAAGGTTGGGCGCAGGGCGAGTGGAGAGGCACAGACTGGAAGTCAAACATTATATATCACAAACAGACATATTAGCAAGTCCCAATCCATGCGGTTCTCTGTACTTTAAAGAGCACTTTCAAAGGTTTGGGAAAAATTAGCCACTAGTGTATAAAAAATAGCTTCTCCTCATTCTGAGGGTAGAGTCTTAACTGCACTGCCAAGCAACTAAGACAAAACTGGCTCCAAGCCACAAATATTTCCAAACTATGTTTTATTAGCAGAGTCCTTAACTGACCTCACTGAAAAACAATCTAGAATTTCCATTCTCAAAACGTAGAGAAAAACACTCTATAACTCATACAGATCTACACCACAGAAAAATAAATATATCCACGTGTACACAAAATGTTGCATATATTTTCAGTGGCTTTACAGATGCCCAAATCCCATTCCTAAGGGGTTGTTGGAATCTAAATTAAGTAAATCTACACTGTACCCTACATCACAAGGAACTTGATTATTTTCTCTCCATAAAATGTTCGGATCAGGGCTTCCCTGGTGGCACAGTGGTTAAGATTCCGCCTGCCAATGCAGGCAGAATGGGTTCAAGCCCTGGTCTGAGAAGATCCCACATACCACGGAGCAACTAAGCCCATGCACCACAGCTACTGAGCCTGTGCTCTAGAGCCCGTGAGTCACAACTACTGAGCCCACGTGCCACAGCTACTGAAGCCTACATGCCTAGAGCCTGTGCTCTGCAACAAAAGAAGCCACCGCAATGAGAAGCCTGCGCACCACAATGAAGAGTAGCCCCTGCTCGCTGCAACTAGAGAAAGTCCGCATGCAGCAACGAAGACCCAACGCAGACAAAAAGAAAGGAAGGAAGGAAGGAAGAGAGGAAGAGAGGGAGAGAGGGAGGGAGGGAGGGAGGGAGGGAGGGAGGAAGGGAGGAAGGGAGGAAGGGAGGAAGGAAGGAAGGAAGGAAGGGAGGAAGGAAGGAAGGAAGTTTGGATTAAAAATATCAGGGAAGAAGCCAAGCCTCATCACAGCCTAATTTACTAAAAGTCAAGATTATTTAGGGTAGAGCAGTGAAGTAAGTACAGGGCAAGAAGATAAATGACACATGCTGAAGCTTTACTGAGGTCATAAACATTATGTGAACATGTAGCTGAATTCTGTATGTAGGGCATCATCATTCATGGAAGATAATTCATGCTATCCAATAGCCATGTGCTATGTGAACTGTTTTACTCTGAACACAATTGTGACTCTAGAAAAGGGATTTTTCTATTAATAAATGACCTTTTCAACATTCACTATTAAGCCTTTCTGATTGCTAAAAAGAAGGTTATTCCCTTATTTGATTTAGATCACACTAGACTGGAAACTCATCATAGTTTATCATTAATAATAATTACACATTAAACCTTGCCACTCTTTGGGCCTCCTATAATAGAATTTTAAGTTTTGCTAAACCACTGTGTAAAACTGTGACTCTATTGAAATTAAACTTACTCTGATATTTTTAAAAAGTAATCATTTAATTTCATTTTGGATAATTGGTACCAACAGTTTTCAGGGGTATATTGTACCAAATTTAGTACCTTACAGTCACAGCAAAATTTTCAGACCACTTATCTGATTTCTGTTGTGAATTTAAACATGCTCCTACAACTTCCAGCCTATGCTGATGTTTGGAGATATACACTTCCTTGTTATAAAATAAATCTACAAACTAAGACCCTTAGGGAGAAAAATCACCAAACTGACAGCTAGAAAAATGTCTCTGCCCCTGTCCATCAAGAACCATTAGCAGACACCATCTGTAAGGGAGTCCCTGATTAGGGAACATTCCCAATTATGTTTTCAAAAACTCCAGTGGTATTGCCACACACAGGCCAACACTCCAGCACCATTAATCTTCATTCAGACTGTTAGGATGTTTGTCTAGGCTTGACCCAGACCAAGCACTATAGATAAATTAGCTAGAGTAAAGCTTCCATTTCTCACCACATGTCAAGGCAGGTGGAATATTCTGTCGAGCCCAGGAGGACATCTGGAGGTCTGTACCACAAGGTAACCACTTCATTGGAGTATGTGTGGCTAGGGACGGATTTTGCTCTTGCAAGACCTGTGGGTTACATGAAACATAAAGAAGTTTAATAGGCATTAATAAAACAAGGGAATTTAAATTTGAATGTTCACAGTTTTAAAAGGTCAAAGGTGATATTATAATACAGAATCACGAATGCAATGTCAAGGTTACTAGAAAGGTTGGGGAAAGCATTGTTGTGGTCTACCTGTTTCAAATACATGCTAATAACCAATAAATCATTTATATTTCCTAATACAGCACCAAGAATCTAAAAAAAAGTATCCCAGGAGAGTAAACAAACAATTCATAAACTATTTGATACTATGCAGAAGCTTGGAAATCTCCTGGACTTTCCAAAGAACGTCTCATGGTACTTTAGTTCTGAGAGTTACAAATAAGTGTGATATGGAAAAGTCCCAAGGTCAAATACCTTTGAGAAAAGATGGTTTAAAAAGTAAAACAGGTTTCCGTACTGTGAGACTTCTCAGTGCCCTTAATTTTTCTAATGTGTACGGTGAATCTGAAAGATAAGAATATGACTCTTTTCTCAAAGGGTTTTTCCAAAACTTCTTTTGGTTTTAGGGTTCTGTCAAACACTCACTAAGAAATGCTTATTCAGGAGGTTCACTTGAAAACCACATAAAAAATAATTATAAAGGAACAGTTAAATAAATCTGGTATGTGGAAATGATGAGATACCATATAATAAATTAAATTGTTTTCTAAGAATGTTTAAAAATTGGGAAAGTGGTCACAATAAAATGTTAAGTGATAAATTACATGCAGTTTGACCTCACAACCATAAATATTTATGCACTGAAAAAAGACTGGTGGAAAATATATTTGAATAACCTTAGTGGTTAGTTCTGGAATACAAGATTATCTGTTTGTTTTTTTTTTGCGGTACGCGGGCCTCTCACTGTTGTGGCCTCTCCCGTTGTGGAGCACAGGCTCCGGACGCGCAGGCTCAGCGGCCATGGCTCACGGGCCCAGCCGCTCCGCGGCATGTGGGATCTTCCCGGACCGGGGCACGAACCCGTGTCCCCTGCATCGGCAGGAGGACTCTCAACCACTGCGCCACCAGGGAAGCCCTGTTTTTTTAATTTAATAAGTTTTTCTGAGTTTTTTCCAAGTTTTCTACAATTAATACATAATTCCTTTAAAAAACACAAAATCTATAGATATTATTTTTTTAAGAGAAAAAATCTGTGATAGCTTTCTATCTGGGTATGTTCATTAATGACAAGTGTAAAGTATTATTTATCACTGTGATGCTCAAAGCGAATAAACATTTTTACAGTGAACCTACCATAACATATTTATTTTAATGTTCTGATTATTTAAATTTTTATGTAGTACTTAGGAACATAACTTTTCTCAGTTTATTAAACACGTGGTATTCCCTTTACTGTATTATATGTAAATGTTAAAATTAATAGAGCATCTGGTGAGAAGATGAATTTCTAATTAGTTCAACTATGGTTACAATAACTCGATTTTTCCTACCATGCAGTGTTTATAACAACACAATGGCATATTATAAATTGACTAATGTTTATAAGTATTCCATATTAAAATATACAGATTATACACACACAAACATACCTACACATGTACAGTCCCTAACTTTTCTGCACATGAATAGAATAACTATTTCTGATAACAGATTTCCATAATAACCTCTACTCCTTTTCTCTGCAAGGTTTTATCCTACCTCAAAGCAGGCAAAACTGAACAACAGATAAAACAGGGTGGTAAAGTGTTTCCAGAGTTTAGTAATCTCATCAAAAAGTTTAGTTCCTCAAATGAGCATGTTTCTATACAGACTAAAGAGCTAATAAGCACAAGTCCTGAAGTAGGTTCTGACTCGTTCCATATGCTGTTGTCAAGGCAAATGGGATGCCAAAAACATTCAGGCTGGATTCCCTTGGTTTTGCCAAGTCCCTGTTGACAGAAAGCTAGGCCAGAGGGATAGGAGAATTTAAGAATATGAGATTTTCTTTGACAGCTCAGAAGACCAGACTGGTTACAGAAAATTGTGATACCCCCAGTATTTTTTTTTTTTTTTTTTTTTTTTGCGGTATGCGGACCTCTCACTGCTGTGGCCTCTCCCGTTGCAGAGCACAGGCTCCGGACGCGCAGGCTCAGCGGCCATGGCTCATGGGCCCAGCCGCTCCGTGGCACGTGGCATCTTACCAGACCGGGGCACGAACCCATGTCCCCTGCATCGGCAGGCGGACTCTCAACCACTGCGCCACCAGGGAAGCCCAGATACCCCCAGTTTTAAAGGGAGAACCAGACCTCAAAATTACCTAGAAATAGTATAAATCTAAATAATGATATGTGACTTCAGGTCAGTTATGCCCACTCTGAATGTAAGTTTGTAAAACTGATTAAATATTTCTGAAAAATATAAACAGAAAAAGCTCTTCATCTACATTATTTTTCTCCATCTCATGTTTCAGTCAAGGACTGCCCAAACTCCATTCACATGGGTCACACAGCTTCCCAAATGAACAATGAAAATGAGTTTTCAATATCTAACTCTTCAATGTGTTAAGACAGTTTCTTAAAGTGGTTTGCATGTAAATGTGTCATATTAAAGCATGTTATTATATTTTTAAGATACATTCTTCTTTATCACTTGAGAAGAACTCTCATATCTCAATTTAATAGTCAATTAAAACATAATCTTGTAGAGAGTGTCCTGTATATTGTTAAACAAAAGGTTTTTACCCTAAAAATATTTCTGTTCAGTTAAAAAGATAAATAAATGCCAAAACTTTTCAGGGAGGGAGCACATTATTAAAACAATGACTCAAAAGAAAAAAAAGTACACCTTGAAGTAGAAATATACAACTGCATTTTTAAATAAATATATTTAGTAAAGATATTGCTATGTATTTATACAGTTCATGCATCAAAACATGCTCACTATGCAAAATCTATTAAACTGCATCCTCCGGCTGAAGGAAAACTGTAGGACAGGATTAATTATCACAGCATGTGTGAAAGCTTTCTTTCTCTGTTCCTTGTCAGTTGCTATGGTTACACTACAGGAAGAAAGCTACAATACCTTCTAAAAAGGATGAAGTTCATGGGTTATTATCAAAACTTCTTATATTAATGTTCAGTTTGAATTAAGAGTCAAAAAGCAACGTGAAATGCTAACTAGATGACTATAGGTTATTTATACACTGCTGCTGTGGCTGAGTGTGTACATATGAAAGGGTGCATGTTCCTTAGGGCACCTAAAATGGCTTGCCTAACGATTCAGAGTATCCAACTTGAAGATGTTACCACTTCTAACTAAGGAAAGACCCTAAGAGTGGAGTAAAAAATCCTATCATTCAAGCCCTCTTGCCAATTATTCAAAGTTGGACAACCTTGATTCTAGCTAGCATAGTAGAATCTTAGATTTCCAGAAGAGTTAAGAAGCTTTACAGGTAAGCTCTTACCCAAGGAAAGAATTCCTTTTCATATCTCTATAAGATGGTCTAACTTCTGCTGCCACCCTGAGCCTGGTTCTACCCTCTGGTAGGGACACAAAGTAAATCATGTGACAGTTCTTCCAACATTTGCCTCCAGAAGCCCAGCCCTTTGGCGCCAACCAATGGAGATTCTTCAGTCTTTATCTTAAAAGTTCTCTCAGCTGCAATGGATACAGCTGACCACTCCCATTCTTTTAAATTTACTCCCTTGACTTCTCAGTTATGGAAGAGATAATAGGAGTGACTTGGTCTGCTTCTGGAATCTTCCTCTATCTGCCCCATAACTGCTGGACTTGTCTAGAGTTATATATTTAAAACAGTGCTTTCTAAATGTATACACTCTGTGGGTAACTGGCTAATGCTATGTTTTAACTGTCATCCCTAGGTGACTTCTCTTAAGATTTTATCTCCAGCTCATACTTGTCTGTGGGCTTCAGATCTGGGTCTACCCAATTCCTCCCTAGACATAGGGATGAGGATGTCCTACAGGCACTAACCACAAGTTACAACCACTAACCACTGGACCCCAACCACAAGTCTCTATGGCCAATTGCACCGTTAATACAGGGAACATGCTGTGAGTCCAGGGTCAAATGCAATTTACTAGTAAACTGTTTTAGGTTCCCCAAACAGTAAAAGTTCTTTTAGCTGTACACTCATGTTCATTAGATTTCTATTCTATGCACATCTAATTATTCTTTCAAATTCTAATGCATCCTTTTGGCAGGCAGTAACATCGGTTGGAGACTTGAGTTATCCCTCTGACTCTATGGAGAAAATTGCTAAAACTAGCATTGGTGTCCAAGAATACTAATTCCCATGTCTTTGCTTTGACTAAGGAATTGAGGAAGAACTGGCAACACTGACTTGTTTCTTTTGAATTAAGTGGAATAATGGCAAAAGGTAGATGGACTTGCGAAAGCCAACTAAAATACAATATAAAGGAATATCTCTCACCACTTCAGTCTTTCCAGAGGATGTGCCACTGTTCTGTGCTTGTCAGTGGTTTTGTATTTTATATTAGAGCAACTCCCACACGTCTCTCTCACACCTTACCTCATTCCCCAAAGTGAATGATCAGAAAAAGAGTGTCTTGCTCTTAATCGCAAAATCAATATTTCTAGGAAAGGGGCTCCTTTCTTCACAGCTTGATACCACACAGACATGACATACTTGGGTAACAGTTTACCATTAGGCTGTCAGGCTGAAAAGGGGAAGACTTCTCTATTCTGTGAGCTAGTCCACGGAGTAAGGCTTTTATATTTCTTTCCCATTCCGCAGTCCTGAGAACTGGCCTGGAATTTATTTTAAATAGACATTTTTAATGGTGTCCTCTCCCTCCTAGAGGGTTTACATTAAGTATCTGATGATGTACTAAAGCTATTTTTAAAAATTCATTATTGCTGCTCTTACAGTGTATCAATAAACAACCATCAATCAAAACAAAACAAAAAAGCATTTTCTTCTGGTGTTGTCCAGAGTTTTGGCTTTAACCTTTTGTCTCTGCACTTGACAAGTTTTCCTGGAGGATCTGATTTACTCCCATGTGTTCAGTTACTATCTGTCTGCTGAAGATCCCAAATACGTATCTCTACTATCAATCTTCCCCTAAAACTTTAGATTTCTAAATAAAAAATGTCAACTTAGATCCTCCATATGTATCTTTAAGATTTTTATTGTCCCCAATTCTCCAACCATTACTACCCCCTCCAGTGTTCTATAACTCACCACTAAACATCACCATCCATCCATTCTCCAAAGCTGGAAGTCTTGTTTCGTTATAGGCTACTTTTGAAACAGGAGGGAAGGGGACAGGGCACAACCTTTAAAAGAATGACATAGCCAGAGGACACGACATAAACTGATTAGAACCAAGTAGGTCCAAGATGGCGGACTTCCACTAGACCTTGAGCCTCAGTATACGCTGATTGTAACACATCAGCAAGCTAAATGACACACCCACAGGTGCCATGACAGTTCCAAGGCTGACTCTAAAAGTCAAAGAGTGGGTAGTGGCCCAGTTCCTGGAAATTCCCACCCCTTCCCCCAAATAGTTGGAATACTCCCCCCACTCATTAGCCTATGAAATTACCCACCCCAATAAAAACTGACAACCCCATACCCTGGGCCGCTCTCCCCTTCTGAGATGGACCATACTCTGTCTGTGAGGTGTGTTTCTCTCTAAATAAATCTACTTCCTACCTATCAACTTTGTCTCTCACTGACTTCTCTCTGCAATGAGAGATCAAGAACCTGAACTTCATTAAGTCCTGAGACCAGGTGTGTGATCTCAGTTGAAAGAGCGTGGGTTCAAGTCCCAATCTCAGTTGCACAGTTTCACTTTCACTTAAAAATTTAAAAATTCAATGGATTTTACTTTATAATTGCTCTCTTTTCTTCCTTCTCCTTAGGTCCTCATCATCATCTCTTGCTAGAGTATTGCACTAGCCTCAGGTCTGTCCATGGCAAATAGTTATCAACTTCGAAAGACATCCTAGACAATAAATGACCTACATTTATTGAGATTAATTTTACTGAAAATTAAAGTTTAACTGGAACACTCTTCAGTGTGAATAATAAAAGACTTGAATGCCCAATCTTCCCCTATAAGCATCCTCCAAACCTCTTGCCCCATATTTGCCATAACAGAAAGCAGGAAGTGTGAGCATTTTAGGGACAGGTCTTTGTTTTTTATACACTTAATATCACATGGTGTTGCTTAAAGTGGAAAAAAAGTTTTGAGATAAGTTATAATCTCCTTTTCTTTCCTTTAAATGAAACATCTTTGTTTTTTTTTTTCTGTCCAGATTTCTACTTTAACAGAAGCTACTCTTTACAGAATACAAAAATCCCTTTAAAATGTTATGACTGGCATTTGTCAGAATCTTTCAACTGAATAAGAGTAACCTCTGAAAACAAACTCTAATTAAAATGAAATTAAGTCCAGAAGACATTAAAACATGTTAAGGCAACATTTTATTTTGTTCTGATTATATATATATATATATATATATATATATATATATATATTTTTTTTTTTTGCGGTACGCGGGCCTCTCCCTGCTGTGGCCTCTCCCGCTGCGGAGCACAGCCTCCGGACGCGCAGGCTCAGCGGCCATGGCTCACGGGCCCAGCCGCTCCGCGGCATGTGGGATCTTCCCAGACCGGGGCACGAACCCGTGTCCCCTGCATCGGCAGGCGGACTCTCAACCACTGTGCCACCAGGGAAGCCCTGAATTTTTTAAGTTAATAAATTATGCCTAACTTCTGTCTATCCTCAAGGGTACTTCTTTTATATCTTTCATTTGAAATAACAGAAATGATCATAATATTTTAATAAAGACATTCTAAACAAGAAAGGAAATTTTCAAAGAATTAAATTTTTTATATAGAAAGACTTTATTTTCTATTTTGCATAGAAGATAAAAACAATATATTCCTCTGGGAAATACTGCTTTACATGAAATTAATAGGAGTGGTGGTAAGACCAATTAGTCAGAGTTCTTTGGCTGCCTACCATATAAGAAACATGCTTTTGCTACCAGAGCAGTAGTCTGCATATCAGAAGACTTGTGATAAGAAAAAAACGAAATGCCTGACAGTCGTTCTGACACTAACGAGTTAGTTGTGTCTCCTTGATTAAGTCACTTAAGCTCTCTTGCTTATGTGTACAATAAGGGGGCTGAGATCAGAGTCATCAAACTACGGCCTATGAGCTGGCTACCTGTCCTTGTAAATAAATTTTGCTGGAACACAGCTACGTCTGTTCTTTCACATATTGTCTATGGCTGCTCTTGTGCTCAGCAGCAGAGTTGAGTAAGTACAACATGTAAAGCTACAAAATTTAGTATCTGTCCTTTAAGAAAAAGTTTGTTGACCCATGGGCAGACTAAGGAAACTTTAAAGTCCATCTGGGTACTAAAACTCAGTGATCCTAAGAAAATATTACTAAGAACCTTGTTCATTAAATGTATGAAGGTCATATATGCTCAACTTCTTAAAAAGCCCTTTTAAGTAAGTAATTCCACCTCACTGATCCCATCACATCACATCTGCATTAGCAGAAAAATGCAAAATCATTTTCAAGAGCGTATACATGAATATATCATCATTTTCACAGTTCACTGGTTTACATTTAATTTTCTAGTTTCTGCTTCTCAGTTAATGAAACTCATAGTTATTATTCCAATGCTAGATGACAACACAATATAGAAAATGAATTTCATAACCTGACTAAATTGGCAATTTTGATGAATTTCCATATCCATGATGATTTGTTTCCAGTTTTTAAAAATTAAAGGTAAAACATACTAAATTCATCATAAGAATCTAAGTTTTAAATCAAGACATAATACTCAGAACTTTTAGGCCATTTGCTTATAAATATGTATTTATATACCAAAAATATTATGAGCATGCATTTGTATATGTTAAAGAGAGATTATTTATTGAACTGTAACTATAATTAGGTCAAATAAACTAAGAATAATTACAATTTTCTGCCAGAGGTATGCTTTGTGCTTAGTATGAAAGAAGCCAATGTATAAAGATGAAATTATCATACATACATAACATTCGAAATAACAACCTATGCTCATTAATTTTTTTAGCTTTGAAGAAAAATAATAAATCAGAGTGAGTGTTCCTCTTGGAGACTTTATGAGAAAATCATTCCCATTTCCTTCCTAAACCACCTAAAATTTTGTAAAAAGGAGGGGGGACAATACCCTTACCTAGTCTTATCATAGGTAATATAAAAATATGAGAATCTGTGGATAATATGCTCGTGATTATAATAGAGGCAAACTTGATGAGAAATTCTTGAGCAGTTACAATCTGTTGGGTATTCTGAGGGTTTTAAAGGTGTGATGTCATTTAATCATTGCAATAACCTAGAAGGTAATATAATTATTAGTATCCCAATTATACAGACAGGAAACTAATTTACCCCTTGGTCGACAGTAATAAATGGCTATGCCCGGATGTGAATGCAGCCAGTGTCACCGCCTCCCCAGAAAGACTGGGCATCTGGGAACAAACATGCTCCTGGGCTCCAGATGGGCAGTGGCATAGACTGAGTGGGTCCAAAGCCCAGAGCGGTGACAGGTCAGTCTTGTGAGAGAGGGAGAGGGATGGGGTGAGGACAGGGGACAGAGGAAAGAGAAGTGGGGAGAAAACACAGCTGGTTTTACTGAAAGGAGGTTCCAAAAGAATAAGTAAACTCAAGAGAAAATGACTGACGTTGTCTAGAGGGCCTCATAGAACAACCAGACAAAAAGCCCTCAAGGAAAAGAGAAGTTTGATAAGAGAAATGCTCAGGAACCTTCAAATTAGGGTTTGGTTGCTTAAATAAGAACAGTTCTTATCAGCTGCTTTGTTTGTCTGTTTTAAAGTGGAAGTTGGCAGAAAGCAGTAGCCCCAGAAACGGACTAGTTAGCCAGAAGGCTGCGGTAACTTGGAGAGTAACTGCTAGGAATTCGATTGTTTTTGGGGGGGATGCTCTTTATCGTACAGGACCCCAAAGGCTCATTGTTTTTTTCCAGAAACCTCAAACTTGGGTGTGGTTAAAGCTAATCTGAAGTATATGCTCTTCTGAGGTGTCCTTACTGAAGTGAATTTTTTAAATGTTCCATGAGATGAAAATAGGCAACTATGCTCAAACTTGAACTAAGAGGTTTCTATGTTTTTATAAGGGTAAATGTCCAACTAAATCAGTCCAAATTAATGAGGGAATCATTGAGCCAATTCAAGGGAAAAAAAGGTTTAGGTCATGCTAAGTCATTATGATATTTTAAAAATTTTATGGTTGTTGCCCAATTTTTGTGAATTATTGTCTCCCATGCTTTTACTTTTCTTCTTTTCTCTTTTCATACTATTTGAACAGAGGTCAAGTTATAGTTTGGGGTCTCAACACTGTACTCAGTACAGGATTTCAGACATCATAATGAGAAGAAAATGTCTACTAAAAGACATGAACATTATTTTGATGATTTTCAAACTTTATTTGGATGATTTTAAAACATGTTTTGTGACATCTGGTGACAATCTTGGTTGTCCTGATACTGGAGTTGGGCATTACTAACATATAAATAAACTTTAAATCTCCAAAAGGAGGTATACTGAGCATTTGGGGAATATTTTCAAAGATACATTAATTCCATGAAACAAATATATATCACAATCACTGCAGAGATGAGTCATATAGCTTTTGTGCTGGAAAGAATCTAAGACAGTCTGTCATCTATATTATCATTTTTTATACGGAAGTTGAGGTCCACAGTTGTATCCATTCTGCCTCTACTGTTTCAAATCCATTCCCTTCTTTTTGTGCTCACTGCACTGTCATTTTAGGCCTTCATACTTATTCTTCTGGGTCTTGAATCTTAGAGCTCCTCACTGGTTTCCCAGCTGCCACGTTTGCCCTTCCTATTCCTTCTCCATAGTCTGAGGAAGAGACAGTTCCCTGTAGTGTGTAAGAGCTTCTTCCTCTGTGTGCTCATGTGGGACCACCACTTACAAGCTGTGTGATTTGGGGCAAGTGATTAACCTAGCTGACTTTTAGTTGCTTCACGTGTGAAATGCATGTGGTAACTTTGCTGGATATTCTCTATTTGCCTCTCCTGATGCATTTTTTTTTTTTTTTTTTTTTTTGCAGTACGCGGGCCTCTCATTGTTGTAGCCTCTCCCGTCGTGGAGCACAGGCTCCGGACGCGCAGGCTCAGCAGCCATGGCTCACAGGTCCAGCCGCTCCACAGCATGTGGGATCTTCCCGGACTGGGGCATGAACCCTTGTCCCCTGCATCGGCAGGTGGACTCTCAACCACTGCACCACCAGGGAAGCCCTCCTGATGCAGCCTTGACTCTTCCTCCTTCCTGTTCTCTGCTGACCTTAATGAGCTTGTAATTACAGAGTTGTTGGTCCCCTGGCCTCAAGTGCAGTTTGGCCAGTGGGAGGCACAAGGACCAAAAATCAGAGGGAAGGAAAAAAGTGAGGTTGGTGTACATTTTTACCCTTGGCTCCTTCCCAGCTGGACAGGAAAATGGCTGTGGCTAAGTACTCCCTTGGAAGGCTACCACTCTTTCTTTTCTTTTCTTTTCTTTTTTTGGCCACACTGTGCAGCAAGTGGGTGGGATCTTAGTTCCCTGACCAGGGATGGAACCCACGCCCCTGCAGTGGGAGCGCCGAGTCTTAGCCATTGGACTGCCAGGGAAGTCCCGGAAGGCTACCACTCTTGCTCAGTGGGTTCCAGAATCTATTTCTCTCATAATCCTGCAGAGCAGAATGGTAAAGGCTCCCCACTACTGCTAGCCTGGAGGGCTTTTACATCTTTAAACCTGCCCACAGTTTCATAAACAGTCCCTTCATCCAACTCTCCTCAATCACCCTGCTTGAGTTGCCCTTTGTTTTCTTCTAGGATCCCTGATACAATGACCACACCTGACTCCTAGGGCATTTGTGTGATTAAATGAGAAATGCATGGAAAGTGATGAATAGTGCACTTGGCCTATAATAACACAGTACATATTGGCTATTATCATTAACTAAAACACCAGCTGATCAGGTCACTCCTCTGCTATAGAGCTTAATGGATCCTCTGGGCTTTATTCTGAAAGTCCAAACTCTGAGAAATAACTTCCCCTGCTATTATTACCCCAGCCTTTTTTCTTCCCCTTCCTTTCTATGCTGTTATAGAACAGAACATAGGCAACTGTTACCTGCCTATCAAATTACCTGTAATTATCTGATTCCATGTCAGTTTCTTTGCACAACATGGTCTCATTCCTTGGAATGCCTTACTCAGCTGATGGATTCCTACATGTCCTTCATACCTATACTATGGCCAAGTCCTCCAGAAGCTTCCCTGACTTGCCCTCCCTCCCTGGTCCAGGCAGTGAGCCTTCCTCTGTTCTCTGAATGACAGCAGCCCTGAGCGTGCATGGACATCCCAAGTCATTCATTTACATATCAGCCCCCCAGACCCCCCGCCCCACATAAGACCGTAGTTTCCCTGAAAGAGGACCATGCATCATTCACCTTGGTAGCTCCAGCTCCTGGCAGGGCGTCAGCCCACAGTGAGTCTATTGTTGGACTGACATAGAGAAAGAGAACATCACCTATCATGAACCCCTGAGACAGTGTTCCCATAGCAGGTGGTACGTGTTTGTCATCCTGGCCAACAGGGTGAATAACCAAACCCACCTCATCCAGAGCACCTCTACTTTTACCTGTGTTATAGCTTGGGACTTTGTGTCAGATTTCAACAGAAAAATCTGTTCCTGGGTTTAAAAATTTTAAAAACCTAATGCAAGTAAGATTACATTACCTAAAAGCTCATGGTTTTTTTTTTTTTTTTTTTTTTTTTGCCACAGCATGCGGGATCATTGTTCTCCAATCAGGGATCAAACCCGTGCCCCCTGCAGTGGAAGTGTGGAGTCTTAACCACTGTACCGCCAAGGGAAGTCCCCTGATTCTTTTTTTTTTTTTGGTAAGAAGTAAACCCAATATATATATATAGTGCTTTAATCTCTTTATGATGTTCATAAATATGTTAAATAAAAATATAATATCATACCATAAGGCTATTAATATACAAGCTACTGGTTCTTAATATAAGTGATGAACTTATTTTCCTAACAAACTCCATGATGTCTCAAACTTTATCTAATGTGATATTTAAAATTTAGATGGGGATTTCCCTGGTGGTCCAGTGGTAAAGAATCCACCTTACAATGCAGGAAACGCTGGTTCAATCCCTGGTCAGGGAATTAAGATCCCACATGCCGCAGGGCAACTAAGCCTGTGTGCCACAACTACTGAGCTTGTGCATCTCAATTAGAGCCCGCGTGCTGCAAACTACAGAGCCCACGCCCCCTGGAGCCTGCACACCACAACCAGAGAAGAGAAAACCCGCACACCACAACTAGAGAGAAGCCCACGCACCACAAGGAAGAGCCTGTGCAGCACAACAAAAAGATCCCGTGTGCCTCAACGAAGATCCCTTAGTGCTGCCACTAAGACCCAACGCAGCCAAAAATAAATAAATAAATCTTAAAAAAAAAATTTAGATGAATGAAACCTCAAGAATTAATCAATCTCTCCTCCAAATTTTTATATCACATCTCATTCTCTATTCAACTCATTTGGCAGTAAGTACATAAAACTGTTTTATTCATCTGTTTATCTCTGTTTATCTCTCCATCTATATTATAAGCTCCCTATGAGCAATGATCATTTCTTATGATTGCCCCATTTCTTACCATCACGTCCCACCCCTTCTGCATCCCAATATAACAGTCTTTTGTAAAACATAGGACTTAGACAAGACGGTCTAAAGCACATTCAGACAGGAGATCAATTTGCCTCTACTTACTGGAATCCCTGCCTACGAACTGACGTGCTTATATGTGTGAAACCAGCTTAGATCCCAACTACAACAATAGCAGGTGTCTCTTATTCTGCATGGCACCTTAGCTGCCTCTCAAAGAGCTAACTTAAGCATAGAAAGAGGTGTGCCCAGACCTGAGAGTTTCTTATAAAAAACCTTGATGAGCAGAAGTACAAATACACTCATTTCAAAGCTTCCAGCTGTTTAGTTTTACTGACAGGAAGAGACCTGAATTTACCTTAGCTGCTGACTGTTCCTTTATTCTAAGAAAAGCAACTTAATAGCAATTTCTGTTATATAAATGTAAAGCAAGCCCCTACCACTGTTCTGGGGCAGGCTGTGAAATTAATTTGCATCTGGATGCTTCAAACAGACCAAAGGGTTTAATGTAAACTGGGTGCCTGTTTTGGCAGAGCTAATAGGTTTCTGCGGCTCTGCAGTTTATTTGAGGGAGACGTTTGCTGCCTCAAGGAACACAAAGGCAATGTACCAATGCCTCTCCCAGTTCTTGATCAGAGGTTTTCAGGAACCCAAAGGACTGAAGAAAGGGTAGGTGGTGAGAGCTATTCTTCACCCTACAAAGCACAGGACCAATTAAGCCCAACTTAATAACATTTAAGTCTAAATCCTACTGAGATTACTGATATTGGACTGTTGGTTGTGTTTTGGTGTAAATATTAAGTGCTATGATTGTTTATTTGGGCTGCAGGTCAGAGCACCCAGTCCTGTGGCTAGGGGATGCAAGGGGGACCCCAAGATCTGAAATTAGACCTCTCAGGAGACTTAGATTCTCACAAGGAGGAAAATTCCTCTTTCTGAAGCCTTAGGGCCTGAATTCCAGGTAGCATCACTGGGGTACACTCACTTCGGGGAGAGGAAAGCCAGTCCTAGGCAGAGAGAGGGACGAGCAAGAGATAAACAGAGAGAACCCTCTCTCCAATGCTAAGCAGGGGTCTCTAGGTTGTGAGCCAACCACTTGGAACAGAAGTGAGTAGTACCACTACCTTGCCCTTCCCCAAATTCTCCACTTTCATAATTGTTGTTGGAAATGATACCCTGATGGTGGCTGCACTGTAGCAGTCTAAGGGAAGGGCCTGTTTTGCCCTTGAGCAGATGGCAAAGGAGGCCAGAATGGCTGTGGGAGTGCCAGTCACCAGGGAGGAGCCAGCTGTGCCAGAGGCCATCGTAAGAGGCACTTCTACATGGTGGCACTGAGAGGAAGAGCAGAGCGCAGGAACATGAGGCACTGGACAAGACCTGGAGGGCATGGGCAAATAACCAGGGCCCACAGTGAGGAGCTCTGATGACCTGTGGGCATCCCTGCAAAGGGAGCAAGCCATCAAAAAATCTTGGTGAAGTATTACAGGCAGAAGGCACAGCAAGTGCCTGCATTCTGAGGCAGGAGGGGGCCTGGCACATGGCAACTGTGATGAGGAGGCCCTGTGTGGAGGGCGGCACACCCAGCATGTGCTTTGGTGCACCCACGCTTCCTGAACCCTCTCCCCATGCCTCCTCTGCCACTTCCCACATGGAATTCTAATTCCAACCCATCCTCAAATTCTTCCCTGATCCCCAAGATCAGAAGTCATTCCACCCTGTTGTGTGGATTTCCACAAGGTTCTGCTGCACTTCTGATCTGTCACCCAGCACTTTACCTTGAAGCAACAGTCACTGGAGAGCGACGCTACCTTATTTAAGGCAGGGACCACGTCTGATCCTTGAAAGTCCCCAGGACCAGCCTAGACAGGGCCCAGCCTAGACAGGATGAGTAATGTGTTCACCAAGCTGGCTGGCTGGACTGAACCTGGAAGTCACTGAGTGTGTTTCAGAAGTTTCAGAAAGTGATCAATGGCACCTTTAACCTGTATTTATACACAGAAAGACTTATGTGCATGGATACCTATTGTGACATTGTTTATAGCAAAAGACCAAAAATAACCATAAATTCCAGGAGGAAAATAGCTAAATAAATTATGGTACAGCTTCAAAATGCAGCCGATGAGGCCATTAAATCTGTATGTACTAATATGGAACCAACTATAATATACTGCTAAGGGAAAAGGCAAAATAAGGAACAGTGGGCATGATATATACTATTTGCATAAAAAGAAACATGCTTATACATGTGTATTATGTCTCTGAAAAGAAACGTAAGAAACAGGCCAAGGTGACCTGTCTGTGGGGAAAGAAACAAGGAAACAGAAGAAGGAGGATACAATTTTCACTATACTCCCATTTTGTAGTCTTGGAAATATCTATTACTGTTGTGCGCATGTTACCTACTCAACAAAAATACTTGTTTTTAAAAGAGAGAAAGAAAAGGGGTCATATAAGCCCTAACCCAGTCCTGTGCAGTCTTAGCACCCCCTCCCCCTTTTCCGCCTCCGCTGTAAGAACTCAGCGTATGTATTCTTTATACTTTATAGCGTGGGTCCTAAAATAGTCATGGTTTGTAAACAACAGGCTTTCCTGGTGCAGGGAACCTGATGGCTGGCAGCAGTGAGTTAATGACTGGGTAGAGCAGGCTGAAATAAACTATTATTTAAATATTCTCACCACTATAACCAAGTTGCCTTCTAAAGCCCTCGCTTGTCTGCATAATAACCAGTTTAGCTACTAAGACAGAGGATAAGCTTGCATGAGTAATCTGAATCATCAGGCAGTTCTGAAGTTACAAACAAAAAATCTTCCTTGAAGGGAAACATGCTTTTGCAAGTATAATACTTAGAACAGAGTTCCCTCAGATGAAAGTGTCAAGACTGCCCAAGGAGTTAGGATTTTATTTTAAATTTTTACAATTCATACAATAAAGGCTTCATTTCTATATCCAATGTAACCACATGAAGGCATGATGCTCTAAATAACTAAGAACTAACGGAGGTAAGACTATCAGGTAGATTTTGAGAAGTTCGAACTCAGAATCAGCAGCCTGACAATCTATTTATCCTCACTTGTCAGCAAACATCACACATGCTGAATTTGAGAGGACCAAGAGTGTTCCCAGAAGACTGCCATGGTTTTAAAAGAGCTGTCAGCAATAAAATGTAAACTCATCTTGTGCTATACTAGACAACTGTCTTATCCTTTAAGAATTAAAGACAGAAACCTAACATCTGAAGCACATGTCCTTTTTAGAATCTGTTAAATATACTTTAAATATCCCCATCTTGTCAGTCCAAATAACTTGTTCTTCAAGGCATTTATCTTCACCAGTGAAGCTTTATTTGAAATCTTACAATGTAACTGAAGGCATTTTAAATTTAGAAACTTTCTTCAAACCAAATGTGAGTTCCGGAATCATGAATTCCTCTCTATTTTGCTATCCATTCTTTTATTGATCCTACTCATTCCTTCATTAAACAGTTCATTAAAGGAGCACAGAGGGGTAACTATACTTGAAATATATGTCTGGTGGTTAAGTAAAATTTAGTACATGTATGGATTGACTCATCTTTGAAATGACTGTATATTGAAATCCAAAAGTATTTCAAATCCAAAAGTATGAGACAATACCTCATGGGCACTAAATGACTCTAAATGTATTAACATGTCATTAAAGATGAGACTACATAACATCAAATGTTATGAACAAATGCAGTATATATTTCTAAAAATAAATTTCAAGGGAATTAATCTTCAAAACAAAAAAAAGCCCCACAGACTTTTAAAAAACATATCCTTTACACTATATCATTTTCTATAAACTTGTTTTTTTGTCTTAAAAAATGGCAACTTGGGCTTCCCTGGTGGCGCAGTGGTTGAGAGTCCGCCTGCCGATGCAGGGGACACGGGTTCATGCCCTGGTCCGGGAAGATCCCACATGCCGCGGAGTGGCTGGGCCCGTGAGCCATGGCCGCTGAGCCTGCGTGTCCGGAGCCTGTGCTCCGCAACGGGAGAGGCCACAGCAGTGAGAGGCCAGCATACCACAAAAAAAAAAAAAAAAGGCAACTTTACACATTTCTCACTTTTAAGTAAAAAGGTAAGCCATCTTATGTAACACTTTTTTCCCAAAACACTTTTTCCTGTTAACATCCAGTTTTTGCAATGTTTCTATCATGAAGTCATAAATGACTATTTTCTATTACAAATTACTGACTTTACCTAGTTCCTATGATAAGCCCATTCTTCCTCAATGTGTGAATTAGCAAATTTGGGCTGGTTTTTTTTTACAATATTACTAGGTTTTAACTTAAAAATGGTTTGGTAAAGACAACATAACATTATAAAGTTGGATTTCTTAGGAAAGAAAAGATACATATGACAAAGGCCATATGTTCAGAGGTTAAAACTCCAACATGTAGAAGTGCTCTAATCACAGCCCAGTCTGTAGGTATGCTCAATTAGCCCAAAGTGTTCTTCTTCCACGATAAGCTCTCAAACCCTCAGGATTTATTTAGTAAGACTCTTCAAATGGGTATGAAACACTCACAAAACACAGGTAGATTAGTCATTAAAAAACAAACAAATAACTATGCCATTTAGAGCAACAATATTACAAGAAAATACAACATGACATATGTCAACATTTGTAAAACTTTTGTAGGTTAGTGCCATGATATAGGATCTACAATTTACGTTTCAGTTTTTGGTACTAATACTAATTTTAACTACTCTTTTTTTCATTAACTATTTGTTACTACACAAAAAGTTGGACAACATTATCTAGAGCATGGGTTGGCAAATTACATCTCATGGACCAAATCTGGCCACACCCATTTGTTGAAATAGTGTCTGTAGCTGCTTTTTCACTAAAACAATAGATTTGTGTAGTTGTGACAGAGACTTCATGGCCAAAAATATTTATTATCTGTCCTTTTAAAGAAAGTTTGAGAGCCCTGGTCTAGAATATCTCATAAGACAGAAATTTTGTTTTCCAAGCAGTGTTCTATTATTTGGGGTCCCACTCTTCCAGGCTGACTAAGGTCTAAAAACAATTTAAAAATAATAGTAAGAAAAATAATATTTACTTGACTGCTATAGCAAGGGGACTTTCTGAGGTGATGAAAGTGCTCTAAAACTTGATTGGGGGGGTGGTTTTACCATTACATACCTTTATCAAACTCATCAAATTGTAACTGGTAAATTTCATTTTACATAAAATACCGTGCAACAAACAAAGACACTAAAAGATAACATTTGAAGTAAATTCACCTCATTGTCACAGTTGGATAAAATATTAAAACTGAAAGGTATTAGAAGATCATAAAAAGGAAATCAGCTAATGATTTGATTTTGTGATTTCTGATAGGAATGTTTCTACAGTTTATGATATGAATTACTAAACACAACGCAATGTAGAATTATGAAAACTTATTCTTAACTATTATTTATTAATGCCCTACACTTTGAATTATTAAAAATACTTTAATTTAGATGCCAGACTCAACATGAGTATTCATCCATGTACCAGAAAGTAGATCAGCGAGTGGTAATTATTTTGTGATGAAGACTATTCTCTTCCTGAGGACACCCAAGCTAAAGTTTCAGAACTGAAGGGTTTAAAGAATTATTTAGCTTGAGATACACATTCAAAATTAAAATAATGACCATTTAACAAGACTGAACAAATCTATTATCTATTAACAGAATCTAATGACTACGGTGAGCTCAAAGGAAAAAAAGAGAGAAAAAGCATTAATAATAGGAGACCATCCAGGTTATCTGCACAAAAGTTTTCATTAAAAATCTGAGTAGTATGCTTTATGTATATGGATGTATAAGGTAGCAAAGGACCTATTTGTGTTGGAATACAATATTACTGAATTTCAATATAAAGCTTGTGACCATTTTAATGGAAAAACATTTGTCCATTTGTCTACTACATTTCTGATATGTCACATAAATCTCCACGTTACCAAAAACATCATTTTGGACAACTAATAAACTGGTGATTGTTGAGAAAATTCAACAAATTAATAAAATCATATGCCCTTAAAAAGCAATGTATGTGCCATTAAAAATTAAAGTAATTTACCTTTTTTAAGAAAAATATGTCATTATGTAAGTGTACAAGAAAAGCATTGAGTTATGTTAACAGGGGCTATATTATCGAAAAAGGATGTTAGATAATGTTTCTCTTCCTCTTTAAAGAAGTCCATAATGTCTATTTTAAAACAAAGAACATACATGACTTATAGCTATAAAAGTTAATACACAGGGGCTTCCCTGGTGGCACAGTGGTTGAGAATCCGCCTGCCAGTGCAGGGGACACGGGTTCAATCCCTGGTCCGGGAAGATCCCACATGCCGCGGAGCAGCTAAGCCCGTGCGCCACAACTACTGAGCCTGTGCTCTAGAGCCCGCAAGCCACAACTACTGAAGCCCGCACGTCCAGAGCCCATGCTCCACAATGACAGAGGCCACTGCAATGAGAAGCCCGCTCACCGCAACGAAGAGTAGCCCCACTCTCCCCAACTAGAGAAAGCCTGCGCGCAGCAACGAAGACCTAATGCAGCCAAAAATAAACAAATAAAATAAATAAATTTATTTAAAAAAAAGTTAATACACAAAATCAAAATACATGGGCTTCCCTGGTAGCACAGTGGTTAAGCATCTGCCTGCCAATGCAGGGGACATGGGTTCGAGCCCTGGTCCGGGAAGATCCCACATGCTGTGGAGCAACTAAGCGCGTGCACCACAACTACTGGGCCTGCGCTCTAGAGCCCGCAAGCCACAACTACTGAGCCTGCGCACCTAGAGCCCGCGCTCCACAACAAGAGAAGCCACTGCAATGAGAAGCCCGCGCACCGCAAAGAAGAGCAGCCCCCACTCACCGCAACTACAGAAAACCCACACGCAGCAACGAAGACCCAACACAGCCAAAAATAAATAAAATAAATAAATTTATTTTAAAAAATCAAAATATAAAAAATCTTGCTATGTTAGTGATTAAAAACAGAATCCATGTTATCAGTGATATAATTGCTACTATGTGAAGATATGCATGCATGTCATCAAAGAATTGAAGGTATTTAGAAAATTTTAAAATAGCTACTGTGACTAGGTTTACAAGTTTATGATTTTAGATTTGTTTCCTTTGGCATTGTTACCTTATTCTCAATGTTCAGAACAACAAATATAGAGAGGGAAAGAGGGAAAGGATTGCGCATTCTCTTTTGGTGCAGTGTAAAGATTTGCCTTGAATTTACTTTTAAAAATGAGACTTTCTACAAGCCTTAGAAGTTCTTTGTTCTTTTTCCTTATTTCCTAGTTACAGTCATTAGAATGATTACACTAAGAAAAGCAATAAAATCTCCACTCTAGATAAGGCTGGTAGTCAATTCTATATATGTTGGGTTTACATTTTCATGGGCAAAGCAGTTTACTTTGAAGTTGACAAAGGTATTTATAAGATAATGACCACAAACTGTACATAGATGATAGAGAATAGAGTAAACCTACTTAGAAGAACAGTTGTTAAGGGACATTTAAAAATATTAAAACCGGGAATTTAAAGCTTAAAGATCATTAAATCCAGTCTTACTTTTTTTTTAATTTTCAGAAAACAAAACTGCCTGTTTAAATGACTAGTCCAAAGTCAAACGTCTAGTTAGTAAAAATGTTGGAACAAGCGCTTGGACTTCTCACTCCTGCTACCATGCTCTTTTTATTAAATTTCACTGCTAAATGAGCAGAGCTGCCATCTCTGCCCAAGGGAGGGCTTCCAGAGAAGACACAAGTGTCGTAGTTTTTCACCCTCAGCCTTTGCTGTGGGCTTGGCTGCTACTCTTCTAGCCCAGAGGACTGGGAAACCAGACCAGGACTTACTCTCGGAGCTTGGGCCTCCCCAGATCTGTCAGGTGGCTCTGTGTGGCAAACTGAAGGTTGCAGGCAACTGGCTCATTGCCCTGCCACACTCCCAGGGGCCTATCTGTGCAGGGATGGGGCCTGGCCCAGGTCCTGGCTGACTGGCAGCAGGTTCTAGCTGACAGGAGCCAGAGAAACGAGTGTGCTGCAGCCCGGGAGGCCTCCGGGCCCTGGCACCAAGTGCCTTTCCAGATACATGTGACTGAACGTGAAACTTGGAGACCAAAACTGGAGAGGGGGAAGTGGATGGAAACAAGTCTGCCTAGAACAGCCTGCAGGCTAAAGAAGAATAAAGCAAGTGGACCATCAGATCAGCAGCTGTTTCAGCACCATTTTGGAAAGCGGCCTGGGATAAATAAATAATAAAAAATATAACCAAAGAGTTGCCATCTGCTGCTGTTGCCACCACTTAATTGACATTTAATCCACTCTCTGACTTTGTTGCCCATATGTCCACCATCATCTCTGCCCGTGGCTAAACAGTCAAAGCTCTGTCCTTTGTCATGGTACTTGTAGAGGGACTGTAAATATTACCATTATATAAACCTACTTATCTTTACTTATATTGAACCCTGTCCCTGTCCTTGTCTCAGAAACCTCATAAAATCCTACTCATCCTTTGAAAAGACTTCTTTACGTTGTCCCCTCTAAGTCTCCCAAGCAAAAAGTGTGGCACCCTTTTCTGGCCTCCCATTCTGTATAGAGAAGTCACCTATTGGAAAATATTATAATTAGTGGCATAAATTGTCTATTTTCTCAGTGAGCTGCTTGAGAACAACCTATAGACCTATTGTTTACTTAACTTTCTAATCTTCTATTTTGGTTTCTGGAAAAAGGAGGCTTATGTGAGGATCAAGTAAGATACTACAAGCAGAGGGCTCACCCAGTGTCTGACACAAGCACCAATCAATAAGGCTTACTTATCATCACCATTTATCATCATCATCATCACCATCACCATCACCAATATCCTTTAAACATCTTTACACCCTAGCATAAGGCTTTACATGCTCAGTTCATTACTCTTTATGGAAAATCATATCAAACAGTACAGCCACCATGAAATAACTGGATAGTACTTTTTACATCAGCAGTGGTTGGCAGGCTCTAAGGTAGTTCCCCTGACCCCCTAACTCCTGGTTTTATGCACTTGTGGAATCTCCTCCCCTTGAGCATTGGTGAAACCTGTTACTCGTTCCAAAAAAAAAAATGGAACATGGCATAGATAATGGCATATCATTTCTAATATTAGGTTTACATAAGACTATAACTTCTGTCTTGCTGTAGTCTCTCTTCATTGCCTTCTTGGTTTGCATGCTTTGGTGAAGCAAGTACCCACATTGGAGAGCTCCACACAGCAAAAAACTGAGGGTTGCCTCTGGCCTACAGCTAGCTTGGAACTAAGGCTCTCAGTCCTATAGGTGGCTAGCAACTGAATTCTGCCAACAACTATGTGAATTGGGTAGATCCTTTTCCAGTAGAACCTGCAGAAGACACTATGACTGCAGCCTCGTGAGAGGCCTTGGAGCAGAGGCACCTAGCTAAGCCATGCCCAGATTCTGAATCCACAGAAACAGTGAGATAATAAACTTGTGCAGTGTTAAAAAGCTTAGTTTGTGATAACTTGTTACACGGCAGTAAGTTAACTAGGACACCAACATTTCCCCAACGTACGTTCCATAAGTCAAAAAACTGTCCTTAATGAAATAAATCTTGGAGATATAATGTCAGACTTTAGTTTAACTGCAGCAAGGTCAAGGATCTTTAATCACTAGTTAATATATGCTGTGATTCCACTGGGTAGGGGGAAGTGGGGAAAACACACACATGCAGCTCACCTGAAACTGATCTGACCAAGAAAAATTTTTGTAACTTAAAAAATTATTTTTCATTAATGAATGTTCAATGGACCACAATTTTTTTAAACGTCTTTTCAGGTTTACAGAAGCAGTTGAAGAAATAGCAATCAAAAGCTCTCTCTGCCTTTTTACTGCCTCAGTAAAAAGAAGGCGAGTGTACAAAGGGGACAAGAGCCATCAACTAATTGAGGAAATAACTGTCTGGCTCCTTCAAGAAATAACACAAGGATGAAAAAGTTTCACTTCCAATATTTCTATAGTCTTTTCTGGTCTTTTATCACTCTAAGTATACCAAGCATGATATTTTTATGAGCAAAACAAATTATACACCTGTGTTTCTCAATAAAACAATTCACAGCTATAAAGAAGACCAAACAGTAGTTCTCATTCTTTCTTTCCTCATATTTCCCCATCACATCAGTGACGTACATCACCTGTTACCAGCATCCACAGTGTCTGTCAGTGAACTGACAGATTGAATGGGATAGGGCAGCTTGGAAAGAGGAAGGGAGGTGGTAGATGAAAGTCTAATGAGCACCTTGCTTGGTGTCGCATATGTTAAAAAAAAAAGGCTTTGAGTTTTGTTTTTGTTTTTGAATGCCCTTCTGATTTCCAGAAATTTTATCTTTGGCAATGAAAGGGCAAGTAGGCAGATAATAGAATGTTTTACTGCCTTTAATGTTTGTGTTTTCAATTTATAGATGACCCTTTAGAGCCAGTGGGCAAAAGTGCTACAATTATTTTGGCATTCACTTAGTGATTCAAAGACAATTTCAAATTTTCATTAAAATTTCTCTACTTCTCGGAGGGATACCAAAGAGTTTATTTATACCTATTCCCCTTGACAAGTGCTGGACAGCAAACTGTACTTATCTATAATTTTCAAATTTAGCAGATTACTGATCATAATAAGTCAGAACAACTTGAACACCCTTCACTTTGTTATTTAAAAGATATAAAAAGTCATATGATCTTACAAGATGATTTCAAGACAAATTATTTTCAAGCCTACAGACTCAACAGAAATGCCACTGTTACAATGTCAGTCATTCTGATATCCAAGTTGAGTTAATATTACAAGCACAAATCAATATTCCCATATTAAAAAGAGGGTAAAGAGACTTGTACCGTCTACTTCACAGGGTTATAAGAATGAAATAAGAGTTATGAAATCACTTCATGAACTATAAAGCACTGCTATTATTATTATTAGAAATAACAGAGGTTTGAATCAATTTCATTTCCTAAAAGCATTCTAATGTCAAGTGCATCAGATAAAATGTTTCAATGATTCAACCACTAGAATGCTTCAAATTGTTGAATTTACTATAAAAAAATAAGAATGCTTTCAGATACTGGAGTCTGCAATGACTTCTACATCTTATAATAGACAAAAATATCATCCTCTGCTTCAACACTGCACAGCACAAGTGCCCATACCCAAAGCATAGACATGTCACTCACAAAGAAGTTACAACAAGCAATTCTTAAAATTTAAGAAGTGACTGAGTTTGTTGTCATGGCCAAGGCTGACAAAATGTAAGGTATTGACATTTTTATTGGAATGAAGGATACATGCTACAATGCAATTGATTTATGAATTTGCTAAGGAATCTGCAATCTACCATTATCATAAATCATTCATTTTGACAACCTACACATACTCCTTTTTGACAATTACAAGTATATTCCTTAATTTATGCATATTTCTAGTTGTCTATATTTCCTCTTGAGATTTTTAAAAGATTGATCAAATGAACTTTGACATCAAGGCTAACTTTCAAAAAAGCTGCCACAAAAGTCTTAGAAGACAAGTTATAATGGTCCCACACAGTTTTCTTCTCAACTAATTTCACTGTTTTACAGAGCAGAAAACCTCTGAAGATGCTTAATAGATCAAAATGCCATTTTTCTTTTAGATTTCTGCATTACCTAACAATGTAAAAGTAATTCCTGCAGTAAGATCATCTCCTAAGAGACTCCCAACATTGACACTGGACCGAAGTAGTCTTCATTCTAGCAATTTCAAGGGTTCACTCATTCCTTTACTAAACTGTACGCTAAGGTGTAATTGTATTTTTCATTAGGACTGATTTTTCTTGTGGTTCATAAAATTTTCTCATCTCACAGGTCTCTCCTAATGATATATTTGACAGAAGCATTAAGATATTGTTTATGAAGAGAAAATGTATAACACCAGTGAATTTTTGGTTGGTTAACCAAGTGTTCTACCTCTTAAAGGAATTAACATGAAGTATAATTTTATTCTCAAAGAATGACACTAGTGCTACAAATCTATCATAAAATTTTTTATCATAAGATTCCCTTTTATTCAATTATCCTTAGTCCTTCTACCATGGAAGCTAAACATAATGGCACTGTGATAGAGATATTTTAAAATCTGAACTACAAACCACAGGAAGTTTTTAACTTTAGTTTGTAAATAATTATTTTTAAAATCTTACCTTAGCCGCTCATGCAGCTCAATATCAAAAAAAAACAAACAACCCAATCCAAAAATGGGCAGAAGACCTAAACAGACATTTCTCCAAAGCAGATATACAGATTGCCAACAAACACATGAAAGGATGCTCAACATCACTAACCATTAGAAAAATGGAAATCAAAACTACAGTGAGGTATCACCTCACACCAGTCAGAATGGCCATCATGAAAAAATCTACAAACAATAAATGCTGGAGAGGGTGTGGAAAAAAGGGAACCCTCTTGCACTGTTGGTGGGAACGTAAATTGATACAGCCACTATGGAGAACAGTATGGAGGTTCCTTAAAAAACTAAAAATAGAACTACCATATCATCCAGCAATCCCACTACTGGGCATATACCCTGAGAAAACCATAATTCAAAAAGAGTCATGTTCACTGCAGCACTATTTACAATAGCCAGGACTTGGAAGCAACCTAGTGTCCATCGACAGATGAATGGATAAAGAAGATGTAGCAGGCTTCCCTGGTGGCGCAGGGGTTGAGTGTCCACCTGCCGATGCAGGGGACATGGGTTCATGCCCCGGTCTGGGAAGATCCCACATGCCGCGGAGCGACTGGGCCCGTGAGTCATGGCCGCTGAGCCTGCGCGTCCGGAGCCTGTGCTCTGCGACGGGAGAGGCCGCAGCAGTGAGAGGCCTGCGTACCACCAAAAAAAAAAAAAAAAAAGAAGATGTACCACATATATACGATGGAATACTCCTCAGCCATAAGAAGAAACGAAATTGAGTTATTTGTAGTGAGGTGGATGCACCTAGAGACTGTCATACAGAGTGATGTAAGTCAGAAAGAGAAAAACAAATACCATATGCTAACACATATATATGGAATCTAAAAAAAAAAAAATTGGTTCTGAAGAACCTAGCTGGAGGACAGGAATAAAGACAAAGACGTAGAGAATGGACTTGAGGACACAGGGAGGGAGAAGGGTAAGCTGGGATGAAGTGAGAGAGTGGCATGGACATATATACACTACCTAGTGTAAAATAGATAGCTAGTGGGAAGCAGCCACATAGCACAGGGAGATCACCTCAGTGCTTTGTGACCACCTAGAGGGGTGGGATAGGGAGGGTGGGAGGGAGACGCAAGAGGGAGGAGATATGGGAATATATGGATGCGCATAGCTGATTCACTTTATTATACAGCAGAAACTAACATACCATTGTAAAGCAATTATACTCCAATAAAGATGTTAAAAAAAAAAAAAAGAAACTTACCTTGCCCAGTAATTACACTTTAAAATAGACAAATGAGGGACTTCCCTAGTGGCACAGTGGTTAAGAATCCGCCTGCCAATGCAGGGGACACGGATTAGAGCCCTTGTCTGGGAAGATTCCATATGCCTTGGAGCAACTAAGCCCGTGTGTCACAACTACTGAGCCTGTGTGCCACAATTACTGAAGCCCGCGTGCCTAGAGCTTGTGCTCCACAACAAGAGAAGCCACTGCAATGAGAAGCCCGCACACTGCAACGAAGAGTAGCTCCCGCTCGCCACAACTAGGGAAAGCCCGTGTATAACAACAAAGACCCAATGTGGCCAAAAGAAAAAAAAACCTTGAAATAAATAAATAAATAAAATACACAAATGATAATATCCATAAAATATATGAGACTGATTTAAAAATCAGATCCTTTAAAAAAGATTACTAGCCCCCAGGGCATCTCTGTACAATGCAATAATTAACATTCAAAATGCTGACTGCAAAACGGTAAGGAAAGCTTAGAGTGGGATTGTAAGAACCATGTTGCCTTGATTTACCACTGTATACTGAGCCATGAGCATAGCTGTGGGTATATAGTAGGCACTCAGTAAAAACTTGTTGAATGAACTATTGAATAACAGCACATATTATAACCTTGTTCAAGAAAGCATCTTATACATTTTAGGGAAATAAATCACATTAAAAATAAATAACATTTTGAACACTTAAACCCTTAACCCAACCTAAGTGTCCATCAGCAGATGAATGGATAAAGAAGCTGTGGTATATGTATACAATGGAACATTACTCAGCCATAAAAAAGAACGAAATTTTTCCATGTGCAGCAACATGTATGGACTCGGAGGGTATTATGCTAAGTGAATTAAGTCAGACAGAGAAAGACAAATACTATATGATATCACTTATGTGTGATATGTGAAATCTAAAAAATACAGCAAACTAGTGAATAAAACAAAAAAACAGACTCATAGGTATAGAGAACCAACTAGTGGTTACCAGTGGGTGGCGGGAAGGAGAGTGGGAGATACAAACTATTGGATGTAAGATAGGCTACAAAGACGTATTGTATCACATGGGGAATATAGCAAATATTTTGTAATAACTGTACATGGAATGTAACCTTTAAAAATTGTATTTTAAAAAATATATACAGAGAAAAAAAATTAAAAGCTTAAAAAAATTTTTAAATTAAAAAACCCCCCTAAACTCTAAAGGTTAAAAATAAACATGACATTTATATGGACTGTCTATAAGCCAGATACTGTCCTTTAATAATTTGTAAGTATTAACTTATTTAATTAATTCTTCTTATAATTTTGTGAGGTGCCCAGTATTACCATCATCATCCTCATTTTCAAACAGATAAATTAAGACAGAGAATTTCAGTAACTCACAATTTGTAAACAGCAGAGACAGGATTCAAACTCAGGCACCTGACTCCAGAATCTGCACGCTAACCATTCTGGGATATTTTACTTTATTTTGTTTTTTCGTGTGGTTGTATTTGCTTCCATATAAAAAGTTTTCTCTATCAGACTTAGTGTTTTACTTACTACTTCTGTTACAGCCCCACCTGCCCTGCAGTTGTGTACTGTTTCTTTCCAACCTTTGGAAAAGGTAAGATTTGAACAGAAGTTTCCCCCCACTGGGAGGCATCAAGTGTATTTTTCAGCCACTACCCAGCACTGCTGCGTTGTTAAGGGGAACACTGTTAAAACCAATTCAGCCTTCATTTGCCCACAGGGCTTCTCAATGCTTTAATTTATCCCAGGAATGTAATGAAAGAGGGTGGTTCCTTCTAATTCATAAATTACCAAGGCTTTATTCCAATTTGTGTTTCCAACAAGGCTTCCTACAGGTCTACTGTGAGAAACATTCTTTATGTTGTTTCTTGCAGTTTCCTCAAGACTCGTGTTCTAGTTCCAGTGTTTAGGACTGGGTGATCTCACTGTTCAGCTGACACAGGTCACCAGGCCAGCAGAGGCTATTTTGACCTGGACATTTGTTTAGCACTTCTACCTTCTCACATGTTTGGGCAACTAAGACCACCCATGCATGTGTTAAGTTATCAATAGTCTGTTGGAACTATACTAGAGCTGTAGAGACACCAGTGATAATAATATTAATAATAATTAAACACAACACTAAGTAACAGGCACAATGTTCACTTAATTTTCCATCTCTGGGCCAAAGTATATACATTTTTTAAATGAGAGGTTTGGACTAGATAATGTGAGGTTCCTTCAAAATCCAGAGAAAATCTAAAATAAAACATTCTGAAAATGTGAATGACAGGTTTTCCTTTTCTTTTATACAACTATAACAGATTTCAACTTTCCCCTCAGAGTTGTTACCTTTATTCTGAAAAACAATAACAAAATTCTCCCAATGATATGACTCTATGAACAGCTAGATGATGACTTCAACAATATTATACTCTGCTTCCAATTCTTTGAGCAAAATCCTTGCATATCGTATTTATTTTGTGTTGTTCTTGTAATCTTAATATTAGTGATTCTCATTAGATGCTCCCAACTTATTTTAAGTAGGTTGAGAGCTTACCGGTAACTTTTCAGAAACCATCATAAATATATTATCCTGAAATCGTCCAACTTTTCATGTGCCTCTCTTTACACCTCTGTGGTCCCATTCTATTGATGGGGGCACTTAATTGAGCCAACTCATTGATCCCTTTCACCCTCTGCTCTCCAATCTGTGACTTCCAGGCTGGTTCTAAGCACACTTTCCACATATAGGATGGGCTGGTCATTGTTTCACACAATAGATTTCTTTAGCTGACAACTCTACTCCAAGACTGGAATAAACACTTCAATCTGCCTTTGATATCAGTATCTTTCCAGATTAAAAATGAGAATGTCAAATAACTTGACAGATATTTAATAGAGCGATGCTCCATTTTTAAAGTTTGAATTTCTGCAAAAAGTTATATTTTAGATCTGTAAGCTTGATTACGCACATCAAGGTTATTTTATAGTATGTGATAAAATAAACAGATTTTTTTTAGACATGTATCTAAATTTCCTAAGCAGTACAGATCATTAGTTCTCAATTATATCTTATTTTTAAATTTTCTAGTACTTTATTTTTTCATTAAAATGAAAAAAGTCTTAGCTTCCTATGTTTATCTACTGTCAAGGAAGAAACCATTCTAGGTGAAAAGGAAATGTTTTTTCCAAATATATATGCCTTTTACTGAATGTTCTTTTAAAAATTATTATTAAAGAACATATTTGTGACCACCCCAGGAACTTTTGTCCAGCCCTCCCCGACTTCCAGTCACTACTCACCCCCAAGGGGAACCCCTGTCTTGATATCAAACAGTATTGATAAATAAAGAACAAAAAGAGACAAAACTTAAGTAGAATCATACAACATACACTCTTTTATATCTGGCTTCTTTCCTTTGTATCACTGTGCGTAGTTGTAAACTGTATATTGAAATTTTAAAATATTACTATGAATATGCACTATTTCAAAAGTAGTAAGCCAGCACACACGGCATTAAAAAACAAAAACCTTAGAGAACAAAAGAGGAAAGCAAACTAATATTGAACGGACAGTATTAAAGTAAGAAAAAAAATCAAAATCACAAATCTTTCAATTATGTCTAACCTTCAGAATTTACAGTATATCTTGGATTTTCCACAGTAGACAGTAAGTTTTTTTTGCTTCCAGTAAAATTTTTAGAAAACATGTGCTTTAGACTACAATGACTCACTGTCATCCATGATATTAGAGTAAATCAGCAGTATTGATATATGTATCAGTCAAGTCTGGTTTTAGCTGCATTTTAAAATGCTTCTTGGAGGGCTTCTGGGAAGACGGCGGAAAAGTAAGATGCGGAGATCACCTTCCTCCCCACAGATACACCAGAAATACATCTACACGCGGAACAACTCCTACAGAACACCTACTGAACGCTGGCAGAAGACCCCAGACCTCCCAAAAGGCAAGAAACCCCCCACGTACCTGGGCAAAAGAAAAAAGAATAAACAGAGACAAAAGAATAGGGAGGGGACCTGCACCAGTGGGAGGGAGCTGTGAAGGAGAAAAGGTTTCCATACACTAGGAAGCCACTTCGCGGGCAGAGACTGCGGGTGGCGGAGGGGGAAGGCTTTGGTGCCACGGTAGAGAGCGCAGCCACAGGTGTGCGGAGGGCAAAGCGGAGACATTTCCGCACAGAGGTTCAGGGCCGACCGGCACTCACCAGCCCGAGAGGCTTGTCTGCCTGCTCACCCGCCGGGGCGGGCAGGGCTGGGAGCTGAGGCTAGGGCTTCGGTCGGAGCGCAGGGAGAGGACTGGGGTTGGTGGCGTGAACACAGCCTGCAGGTGGTTAGTGCGCCACGGCTAGCCGGGAGGGAGTCCGGGGAAAAGTCTGGACCTACCGAAGAGGCAGGAGACTTTTTCTTACCTCTTTATTTCCTGGTGCACGAGGAGAGAGGATTGAGAGCGCTGCTTAAAGGAGATCCAGAGACGGGTGCGAGCGGCGGCTAAAACCGCGGACCCCAGAGACGGACATGAGACGCTAAGGCTGCTGCCGCCACCACAAAGAAGCCTGTGTGCGAGCACAGGTCACTATCCACACCCCGCTTCTGGAGAGCCTGTGCAGCCCGCCACTGCCAGGGTACCGGGATCCAGGGTCAACTCCTCCAGAAGAACGAACGGCGCGCCTCAGGTTGGTGCAACGTCACGCCGGCATCTGACGCGCAGGCCCGCCCCGCACGCCGTGCCCCTCCCTCCTCCCCGGGCTGAGTGAGACAGAGCCCCCGAGTCAGCGGCTCCTTTAACCCTGTCCTGTCTGAGCGAAGAACACACGCCCTCCGGCAACCTACACGCAGAGGCGGGGCCAAATCCAAAGCTGCGCCCCTGGGCGCTGTGAGAACAAAGGAGAGAAAGGGAAATCTCTCCCAGCAGCCTCAAAAGCAGCGGATTACAGCTCCACAATCAACTGGATATACCCTGCATCTGTGGAATACCTGAATAGACAACCAATCATCCCAAATTAAGGAGCCCTGTGGATGAAAGGCTCTTGGTGCAGCAGCCAGGTGTCAGTGCTGTGCCTCTGAGGAGGGAAGGCCAACTTCAGGACACTGGTCCACAAGAGACCTCCCAGCTCCACATAATATCAAAGGGCAAAAATCTCCCAGAGATCTCCATCTCAACACCAGCACTCAGCTTCACTCAACGACCAGCAGGCTACAGTGCTGGACATCCTATGCCAAACAACTAGCAAGACAGGAACACAAACCCACCCATTAGCAGAGAGGCTGCCTAAAATCATAATAAGTCCACAGACACCCCAAAACACACCACCAGACGTGGACCTGCCCACCAGAAAGACAAGATCCAGCCTCATCCACCAGAACACAGGCACTAGTCCCCTCCACCAGTACACATACACAACCCACTGAACCAACCTTAGCCACTGGGGACAGACACCAAAAACAACGGGAACTACGAACCTGCAGCCGACAAAAAGGAGACCCCAAACACAGTAAGATAGGCAAAATGGGAAGACAGAAAAACAACACAGATGAAGGAGCAAGATAAAAACCCACCAGACCTAACAAATGAAGAGGAAATAGGCAGTCTACCTGAAAAAGAATTCAGAATAATGATAGTAAAGATGATCCAAAATCTTGGAAATAGAATAGACAAAATGCAAGAAACATTTAACAAGGACCTAGAAGAACTAAAGATGAAAGAAACAATGATGAACAACACAATAAATGAAATGAAAAATACTCTAGATGGGATCAATAGCAGAATAACTGAGGCAGAAGAACGGATAAGTGCCCTGGAAGATAAAATAGTGGAAATAACTACTGCAGAGCAGAATAAAGAAAAAAGAATAAAAAGAACTGAAGACAGTCTCAGAGACCTCTGGGACAACATGTTTGACGCACCAACATTCGAATTATAGGGGTTCCAGAAGAAGAAGAGAAAAAGAAAGGGACTGAGAAGATATTTGAAGAGATTATAGCTGAAAACTTCCCTAATATGAGAAAGGAAATAGTTAATCAAGTCCAGGAAACACAGAGAGTCCCATACAGGATAAATCCAGGGAGAAATATGCCAAAACACATATTAATCAAACTGTCAAAAATTAAATACAAAGAAAACATATTAAAAGCAGCAAGGGAAAAACAACAAATAACACACAAGGGAATCCCCATAAGGTTAACAGCTGATCTTTCAGCAGAAACTCTGCAAGCCAGAGGGACTGGCTGGACATATTTAAAGTGATGAAGGAGATAAACCTGCAACCAAGATTACTCTACCCAGCAAGGATCTCATTCAGATCTGATGGAGAAATTAAAACCTTTACAGACAAGCAAAAGCTGAGACAGTTCAGCACCACCAAACCAGCTTTACAACAACTGCTAAAGGAACTTCTCTAGGCAAGAAACACGAGAAGGAAAAGACCTACAATAATGAACCCAAAACAATTTAAAAAATGGGAATAGGAAAATACATATCGATAATTACCTTAAATGTAAATGGACTAAATGCTCCCACCAAAAGACACAGATTGGCTGAACGGATACAAAAACAAGACCCATATATTTGCTGTCTACAAGAGACCCACTTCAGACCTAGAGACACATACAGACCGAAAGTGAGGGGATGGAAAAAGATATTTCATGCAAATGGAAACCAAAAGAAAGCTGGAGTAGCGATTCTCATATCAGACAAAATAGACTTTAAAATAAAGACTATTAGAGGAGACAAAGAAGGACACTACATAATGATCAAGGGATTGATCCAAGAAGAAGATATAACAATTGTAAATATTTATGCACCCAACATAGCACCTCAATACATAAGGCAAATACTAACAGCCATAAAAGGGGAAATCAACAGTAACATATTCATAGTATAGTTTCACCAATGGACAGATCATCCAAAATGAAAATAAAAAAGGTGACACAAGCTTTAAATGATACATTAAACAAGATAGACTTAATTGATATTTATAGGACATTCCATCCAAAAACAACAGAATACACATTTTTCTCAAGTGCTCATGGAACATTCTCCAGGATAGATCATATCTTGGGTCACAAATCAAGCCTTGGTAAATTTAAGAAAATTGAAATTGTATCAAGTGTCTTTTCTGACCACAACACTATGAGACTAGATATCAATTACAGGAAAAGATCTGTAAAAAATACAAACACATGGAGGCTAAACAATACACTACTTAATAACGAAGTGATCACTGAAGAAATCAAAGAGGAAATCAAAAAATACCGAGAAACAAATGACGATGACACGACGACCCAAAATCTATGGGATGCAACAAAAGCAGTTCTAAGATGGAAGTTTATAGCAATACAATCCTACCTTAAGAAACAGGAAACAGCTCAAATAAACAACCTAACCTTGCACCTAAAGCAATTAGAGAAAGAAGAACAAAAAAACCCCAAAGTGAGCAGAAGGAAAGAAATCATAAAAATCAGATCAGAAATAAATGAAAAAGAAATTAAAGAAACAATAGCAAAGATCAATGAAACTAAAAGCTGGTTCTTTCAGAAGATAAACAAAATTCATAAACCATTAGCCAGACTCATCAAGAAAAAAGGGAGAAGACTCAAATCAATAGAAATAGAAATGAGAAAGAAGGAGTAACAACTGACACTTCAGAAATACAAAAGATCATGAGAGATTACTACAAGCAACTCTATGCCAATAAGATGGACAACCTGGAAGAAATGGACAATTCTTAGAAATGCACAACCTGCCAAGACTGAATCAGGAAGAAACAGAAAATATGAACAGACCAATCACAAGCACTGAAATTGAAACTGTGATTAAAAATCTTCCAACAAACAAAAGCCCAGGACCAGATGGCTTCACAGGCGATTTCTATCAAACATTTACAGAAGAGCTAACACCTATCCTTCTCAAACTCTTCCAAAATATAGCAGAGGGAGGAAAACTCCCAAACTCATTATACAAGGCCACCATCACTTTGATACCAAAATCAGACAAGGATGTCACAAAGAAAGAAAACTACAGGCCAATATCACTGATGAACATAGATGCAAAAATCCTCAACAAAATACTAGCAAACAGAATCCAACAGCACATTATACGGATCATACACCATGATCAAGTGGGGTTTATTCCAGGAATGCAAGGATTCTTCAATATACGCAAATCAATCAACGTGATACACCATATTAACAAATTGAAGGAGAAAAACCATATGATCATCTCAATAGATGCAGAGAAAGCTTTCCACAAAATTCAACACCGATTTATGATAAAAACCCTGCAGAAAGTAGGCATAGAGGGAACTTTCCTCAGCATAATAAAGGCCATATATGACAAACCCACAGCCAACATCATCCTCAATGGTGAAAAACTGAAAGCATTTCCACTAAGATCAGGAACAAGACAACGTTGCCCACTCTCACCACTCTTATTCAACATAGTTTTGGAAGTTTTAGCCACAGCAATCAGAGAAGAAAAGGAAATAAAAGGAATCCAAATCGGAAAAGAAGAAGTGAAGCTGTCACTGTTTGCAGATGACATGATACTATACATAGAGCATCCTAAAGATGCTATCAGAAAACTACTAGAGCTAATCAATGAATTTGGTAAAGTTGCAGGATACAAAATTAATGCACACAAATCTCTGGCATTCCTATATACTAATGATGAAAAATCTGAAAGTGAAATCAAGAAAACACTCCCATTTACCACTGCAACAAAAAGAATAAAATATCTAGGAATAAACCTACCTAAGGAGCCAAAAGACCTATATGCAGAAAATTATAAGACACTGATGAAAGAAATTAAAGATGATACAAGTAGATGGAGAGATATACCATGTTCTTGGATTGGAGGAATCAACATTGTGAAAATGACTCTACTACCTAAAGCAGTCTACAGATTCAATGCAATCCCTATCAAACTACCACTGGCATTTTTCACAGAACTAGAACGAAAATTTTCACAATTTGTATGGAAACACAAAAGACCCCGAATAGCCAAAGCAATCTTGAGAACGAAAACGGAGCTGGAGGAATCAGGCTCCCTGACTTCAGACTATACTACAAAGCTACAGTAATCAAGACAGTATGGTACTGGCACAAAAACAGAAAGATACATCAATGGAACAGAATAGAAAGCCCAGAGGTAAACCCACACACATATGGTCACCTTATCTTTGATCAAGGAGGCAGGAATGTACAGTGGAGAAAGGACAGCCTCTTCAATAAGTGGTGCTGGGAAAACTGGACAGGTACATGTAAACGTATGAGATTAGATCACTCCCTAACACCATACACAAAAATAAGCTCAAAATGGATTAAAGACCTAAATGTAAGGCCAGAAACTATCAAACTCTTAGAGGAAAACATAGGCAGAACACTCTATGACATAAATCACAGCAAGATCCTTTTTGACCTGCCTCCTAGAGAAATGGAAATAAAAACAAAAATAAACAAATGGGACCTAATGAAACTTCAAAGCTTTTGCAAAGCAAAGGAAACCATAAGCAAGACCAAAAGACAACCCTCAGAATGGGAGAAAATATTTGCAAATGAAGCAACTGACAAAGGATTAATCTCCAAAGTTTGTAAGCAGCTCATGCAGCTCAATAACAAAAAACGAAACGACCCAATCCAAAAATGGGCAGAAGACCTAAACAGACATTTCTCCAAAGAAGATATACAGACTGCCAATAAACACATGAAAGAATGCTCAACATCATTAATCATTAGAGAAATGCAAATCAAAACTGCAATGAGATATCATCTCACACCAGTCAGAATGGCCATCATCAAAATATCTAGAAACAATAAATGCTGGAGAGGGTGTGGAGAAAAGGGAACCCTCTTGCACTACTGGTGGGAATGTAAATTGATATAACCACTGTGGAGAACAGTATGGAGGTTCCTTAAAAAACTACAAATAGAACTACCATATGACCCAGCAATCCCATTACTGGGCATATACCCTGAGAAAACCATAATTCAAAAAGATTCATGTACCAAAATGTTCATTGCAGCTCTATTTACAATAGCCAGGAGATGGAAACAACCTAAGTGTCCATCATCTGATGAATGGATAAAGAAGATGTGGCACATACATACAGTGGAATATTACTCAGCCATAAAAAGAAACGAAATTGAGCTATTTGTAATGAGGTGGATAGACCTAGAGTCTGTCATACAGAGTGAAGTAAGTTAGAAAGAGAAAGACAAATACCATATGCTAACACATATATATGGAATTTAAGAAAAAAATGTCATGAAGAATCTAGGGGTAAGCAGGAATAAAGACACAGACCTACTAGAGAATGGACTTGAGGATATGGGGAGGGGGAAGGGTAAGCTGTGACAAAGCGAGAGAGAGAGGCGCCAATCGTAAGGTAGATAGCTAGTGGGAAGCAGCCACATAGCACAGGGAGATCAGCTCGGTGCTTTGCGACTGCCTGGAGGTGTGGGATAGGGAGGGTAGGAGGGAGGGAGACACAAGAGGGAAGAGATATGGGAACATATGTATATGTATAACTGATTCACTTTGTTATAAAGCAGAAACTAACACACCATTGTAAAGCAATTATACTCCAATAAAGATGTAAAAAATATTAAAAATAATGAGAAAAATAAAATAAAATAAAATAAAATGCTTCTTGGAAGGTAAAGAGCAGAAGATGAAGGAAGATCCATAAATAAGGGACATTAGTGAATTGCTGAACTCTAAGCACTTCTACGCTTACCTAAAAGTTATGAAAACTCATGTTCAAGTGTAATCATAGTTGTCTTAAATAGCATGTGAGTGTTACATAATTTTAAGTTTCATTCCAGTGCTATTCTTGACAACATCACTTATAATTCTTCCACTCTGGTCATCATTGCCAGCACTTAGGTTTCCAGTCATCCCATATGCAGATTTTTAAAGGATATATTAGTGTATTTCAACTCATATCTGCATTACTTATCTGATTTGCTGCCTACAAGTTTGCCCTCATATTGTATAGAACAAAAAATATTTTGCATATTGAAATCTTTTTGCCCAGAAAGTTTCCATCAAGAGTAGAGAATGAGATGATCAGCCCTATTTGAAGCAGTCTGTTATGCATTTTAAGATGTCTCGTTACCTCACATGCATGATTTGGCTAAAAATGAACTAACGCTTTTGCATTTTCTCATTTACATGGAGTTTGAAGCTGCCATTCTTAGCAATCAACCCCTAACCACATTGCTTCAATCTGCTTTATGGTGACTGAACAGAGATTTCTCATACATAGAGTAGAATATGCTTATTAAGTGCAGTTCATATGTTTCTTTCTTGTCACCATTTACAACTTAAAAAGAAACAGCGGGGATATTTGTATAGCTGATTCAGTTTGTTATAAAGCAGAAACTAACACACCACTGTAAAGCAATTATACTCCAACAAAGATGTTAAAAAAAAAGAAAAAAACATATAGCTAACTTTTTTAGAAGATTTTTAGAGCAGTGAAACTCTTCTGTATGACACAATAACAGCAAATATATTAATGGCATTATAATCTTTCAAAACCCATAGAATGTACAACATCAAGAGTGAACCCTGGGCTTTTCTGGTGGTACAGTGGTTAAGAATCCGCTTGCCAATGCAGGGGACACAGGTACGAGCCCTGGTCTGGGAAGGATCGTACATGTCGCAGAGCAAGTAAGCCCGTGCGCCACAACTACTGAGCCTGCGCTCTAGAGCCCGTGAGCCACAACTACTGAAGCCTGTGCACCTAGGGCCCATGCTCTGCAACAAGAGAAGCCACTGCAATGAGAAGCCCGTGCACCGCAATGAAGAGTAGCCCCCACTCACTGCAACTAGAGAAAGCCCGCGTGCAGCAATGAAGACCCAATGCAGCCAAAAAATAAAATAAAAAATTTTTAAAAAGAGTGAACCCTAATGTAAATTATGAACTTTGGCTGATACTGATGTGTTAATTCAGGTTCAGCAATTGTAATGAATGTACCACTCTAGTGGGGGATGTTGATAATGGAGGAGGCTATGCATGTGTGTGTACAGGGGATGTATAGAAATCCTCTGTACTTTGTTAAATTTTACTGTGAATCTAAAACTGCTCTGAAAAATAAAGTCCATTTAGGCTTAAAGACTTAAATATAAGACATGACACCATAAAACTCTTAGAGGAGATCATAGGCAAAACATTCTCTGACATAAATCCACCGATGTTTTCTTATGTCAGTCACCCAAGGCAATAGAAATAAAAGCAAAAATAAAGAAATGGGACCTGTTCAAACTTACAAGCTTTTGTACAGCAAAGGAAACCATAAACAAAACAAAAAGACAACCTACAGACGGGGAGAAAATATTTGTAAATGATGTGACTGACAAGGGGTTAATTTCCAAAATATACAAACAGCTCAAACAACTCAACAACAAAAAAACAAACAACCTAATGGAAAAATGGGCAGAAGAACTAAACAGACATTTCTCCAAAGAAGGCATACAGATGGTCAACAGGCACATGAAAAGTTGCTCAACATTGCTAATTATTAGAGAAATGCAAATCAAAACTACAATGAGGTACCACCTCACACCAGTCAGAATGGCCATCATTAAAAACTCTACAACTAACAAATGCTGGAGAGGGTGTGCAGAAAAGGGAGCCCTCCTATGCTGTTGGTGGGAATGTAAGTTGCTGCAGCCACTGTGGAAAACAGTATGGAGGTTCCTCAAAAAACTAAAAATAGAGTTGTCATAAGATCCAGCAATCCCACACCTGGGCATATATCCAGATAAAACTATAATTGGAAAAGATAAGGGGAGACCTTCAAGATGGCGGAGGAGCAACATGTGGAGATCACCCTCCGCCCCACAAATACATCAGAAATATATCTACATGCGGAACAACTCCTATAGAACACCAACTAAACTCTGGCAGAAGACCTCAGACTTCCCAAAAGGCAAGAAACTCCCCACGTACCTGGGTAGGGCAAAAGAAAAAAGAAAAAACTGAGACAAAAGAATAGGGACAGGACCAGCACCTCTGGGAGGGAGCTGTGAAAGAGGAAAAGTTTCCACACACTAGGAAGCCCCCTCATTGGCGGAGATGGGGGGTGGGTGGGGGGAAAGCTTCAGAGCCATGGAGGAGAGCACAGCAACAGGGGTGCAGAGGGCAAAGCAGAGAGATTCCCGCACAAAGGATCACTGCCGATCAGCACACCAGCCTGAGAGGCATGTCTGCCCACCTGGTGGGGTGGGTAGGGCTGGGACCTGAGGCTCGGGCTTTGGAGGTCAGATCCTAGGGAGGTGACTGGGGTTGGCTGCGTGAACACTGCCTGAAGGGGGCTAGTGCGCCACAGCTAGCCGAGAGGGACTCTGGGAAAAAGTCTGGAGCTGCCGAAGAGGCAAGAGACCATTGTTTCGGGATGCGCAAAGAGAGGGGATTCAGAGTACCGCCTAAACGAGCTCCGGAGATGGGCGCAAGCCGTGGCTATCAGTGCAGACACCAGAGATGTGCATGAAATGCTAAGGCTGCTGCTGCAGGCACCAAGAAGCCTGTGTGCAAGCACAGGTCACTATCCACACCTTCCCTCCTGGGAGCCTGTGCAACCCACCACTGCAAGGGTCCCATGATCCAGGGACAACTTCCCCAGGAGAACACACCACGCGCTACAGGCTGCTGCAACGACACGCTGGCCTCTACCGCTGCAGGATCACCCTGCATTCCATACCCCTCCCTTCCTCTGGCGTGAGAGAGCCAGAGCCCCCTAATCAGCTGCTACTTTAACCCTGTCGTGTCTGGGAAGGGAACAGACGCCCTCAGGCGACCTACACGCAGAGGCGGGGCCCGATCCAAAGCTGAACCCCAGGAGCTGTGCAAAGAAAGAAGAGAAAGGGAAATCTCTCCCAGCAGCCTCAGGTGCAGCAGATTAAATCTCCACAATCAACTTGATGTACCCTGCATCTGTGGAATACCTGAATAGATAACAAATCATCCCAAAATTGAGGCAGTGGAGCTTGGGAGCAACTGCAAGAC
Organism: Lagenorhynchus albirostris; assembly: GCF_949774975.1. Classification (NCBI taxonomy): domain Eukaryota; kingdom Metazoa; phylum Chordata; class Mammalia; order Artiodactyla; family Delphinidae; genus Lagenorhynchus; species Lagenorhynchus albirostris. The sequence continues at coordinate 54,331,259 of NC_083102.1, read as the reverse complement.
TTGGGATTTGCTTTCTGCATCTAATTTGTTTCTGGTTTTAGGTTTATCTTCGTTTAGCATTTAGAGTTTATTATCATTGGTAGATTTCTTTATTGATTTAGTTACTCTCTTCCTTCTTTTTTAATATAGATATATATATTTTTTTCCCTTTTCTCTTTTTGTGAGTGTGCATGTGTATGATTCTTTGTGTGATTCTGTCGGTATAGCTTTGCTTTTACCATTTTTCCTAGGGTTATTTCCAACCATCTTTTTTTCTCTTTTTTTATTACTTTTTAATTTCTCTTTACTAATTTTTTATTTTTATTTAAATACCTTTATTTTCTTTATTCCTTCCTTTCCTTCTTTCCTTCTTTCTTTCCTTTCCCTCCCTCCCTCCCTCCCTCCATCCATACTTTCCTTCCTTCCTTCCTTTCTTTCTTTCTTTTTTTCTCCATTTGCTTCTGAGCCATGTAGCTGACAGTGTCTTGGTACTCCAGCCAGGTGTCAGGCCTGTGCCTTTGACGTCGGAGATCCGAGTTCAGGACAATGATCCACCAGAGACCTCCAGGCTCCATGTAATATCAAATGGCAAAAGCTCTCCCAGATCTCCATCTCAATGCTAAGACCCAGATCCACTCAACGACCAGCAATTTACAGAGCTGGACACCCTATGCCAAACAACTAGCAAGACAGGAACACAAAAACACCCATCAGCAGAGAGGCTTCCTAAAATCATAATAAGGTCACAGACACCCCAAAACACACCACCGGATGCAGTCCTGCCCACCAGAAAGAAAAGATACAGCCTCATGCACCAGAACACAGGCACCAGTCCCCTCCACCAGGAAGCCTACACAACCCACTGAACCAACTTTAGCCACTGCGGGCAGACAACAAAAACAATGGGAACTATGAACCAACAGCCTGCGAAAAGGAAACCCCAGTAAAGTTAAGCAAAATGAGAACACAGAGAAACAGAGAGGAGATGAAGTAGCAGGTAAAAACCAACCAGACCAAACAAATGAAGAGGAAATAGGCAGTCTACCTGAAAAAGAATTCAGAGTAATCATAGTAAAGATGATCCATAATCATGGAAATAGAACACAAAAGATACAAGAAATGTTTAACAAGGACCCAGAAGAACAAACAAGCAAACAATGATGAACAACACAATAAATTAAATTAAAAATTCTGTAGAAGGAATCAATAGCAGAATGAGGCAGAAGAAAGGATGAGTGATCTCGAATATAAAATAGTGGAAATAACTACTCCAGAGCAGAATAAAGGAAAAAGAATGAAAAGAATTGAGGACAGTCTCAGAGACCTCTGGGACAACATTAAATGCACCAACATTCGAATTATAGGGGTCCCAGAAGAAGAAGAGAAAAAGAAAGGGACTGACAAAATATTTGAAGAGATCATAGTTGAAAACTTCCCTAATATGAGAAAGGAAACAACAGTCAGTCAAGTCCAGGAAGCACAGACAGTGCCATACAGGATAAATCCAAGGAGAAACATGCCAAGACACATGTTGATCAAACTATCAAAAATTAAATACAAAGAAAAGATATCAAAAGCAGCAAGGGAAAAACAACAAATAACACACAAGGGCATCCCCACAACAGGTGATCTTTCGGCAGAAACTCTGCAAGCCAGAAGGGAGTGGGAGGACATATATAAAGTGATGAAAGGGAAAAACCTACAACCAACATTACTCTACCCAGCAAGGATTTCATTCATATTCGATGGAGAATTTAAAAGCTTTACAGACAAGCAAAAGCTAACAGAATTCAGCACCACGAAACCAGCTTTACAACAAATGCTAAAGGAACTTCTCTAGGTAGGAAACACAAGAGAAAGAAAAGACCTCCAATAACAAGCCCAAAACAATTAAGAAAATGGTTAATAGGAACATACATATTGATAATTACCTTAAATGTAAATGGATTAAATGCTCCAAAGATATAGACTGGCTGATGAATACAAAAACAAGACCCGTATATATGCTGTCTACAAGAGACCCACTTCAGACCTAGGGACACATACAGACTGAAAGTGAGAGGATGAAAAAGATGTTCCATGCAAATGGAAATCAAAAGAAAGCTGTAGTAGCAATTCTCATATCAGACAAAACAGACTTTAAAACAAAGACTATTACAAGAGACAAAGAAGGACACTACATAATGATCAAGGGATCAATCCAAGAAGATATAACAATTGTAAATATTTATGCACCCAACATAGGAGCACCACAACACATAAGGCAGATGCCAACAGCCACAAAAGGGGAAATTGACACTATCACAATCATAGTAGGAGACTTTAACACCCCACCTTCACCAATGGACAGATCATCCAAAAATGAAAATAAATAAGGAAACACAAGCTTTAAATGATACATTAAAGAATAGGGACTTAAATGATATTGAAAGGACATTCCACGCAAAAACAACAGAATACACTTTCTTCTCAAGTGTTCATGGAACCTTCACCAGGATACACCATATCTTGAGTTACAAATCAAGCCTCGGTAAATTTAAGAAAATTGAAATTGTATCAAGTGTCTTTTCGACCACAATGGTATGAGAGTACATATCATTTACAGGAAAAAAACCTGTAAAAAATACAAATACATGGAGGCTAAACAATATACTACTAAATAACCAAGGGATCACTGAAAAAATCAAAGTGGAAATCAAAAAATTCCTAGAGACAAACAACAATGAAAACACGACAACCCAAAACCTATGGGATGCAGCAAAAGCCGTTCTAAGAGGGAAGTTTATAGCAATACAAGCCTACATCAAGAAACAAGAAAAATCTAAAATAAACATCCTAAACTTACACCTAAAGCAATTAGAGGAAGAAGAACAAAAACACCCCAAAGTTAGCAGAAGGAAAGAAATCATAAAGATCACATCAGAAATAAACGAAAAAGAAATGAAGGAAACAATAGCAATGATCAGTAAAACTAAAAGCTAGTTTTTTGAGAATATAAACAAAATTGATAAACCATTAGCCAGACTCATCAAGAAAAAAGGGGAGAAGACTCAAATCACTAGAATTATAAATGAAAAAGGAGAAGTAACAACCGACACTGCAGAAATGGAAAGGATCATAAGAGATTACCACAAGCAACTCTATGCCAATAAAATGGACAACCTGGAAGAAAGGACAAATTCTTAGAAAAGCACAACCTTCTGACACTGAACCAGGAAAAAATAGAAAATATAAACAGACCAATCACAAGCACTGAAATTGAAACTGTGATTAAAAATCTTCACACAGGGCTTCCCTGGTGGCACAGTGGTTGAGAGTCCTCCTGCCAATGCAGGGGACACGGTTCGTGCCCCGATCTGGGAAGATCCCACATGCCGCGGAGCAGCTAGGCCAGTGAGCCATGGCCGCCGAGCCTGGGCGTCCGGAGCCTGTGCTCCACAATGGGAGAGGCCACAACAGTGAGAGGCCCGTGTACCACAAAAAAGAAGTCTTCAAACAAACAAAAGCCCAGGACCAGATGGCTTCACAGGGGAATTCTATCAAACATTTACAGAAGAGCTAACACCTATCCTTCTCAAACTCTTCCAAAATATAGCAGAGGGAGGAACACTCCCAAACTCATTCTATGAGGCCACCATCACCCTGATACCAAAACCAGACAAAGATGTCACAAAGAAACAAAAGTACAGGCCAATGTCTATGATGAACATAGATGCTAAAATCCTCAACAAAATACTAGCAAACAGAATCCAACAGCACATTAAAAGGATCATACACCATGATCAAGCAGGGTTTATTCCAGGAATGCAAGGATTCTTCAATATACGCAAATCAATCAATGTGATAAACCATATTAACAAATTGAAGGAGAAAAACCATATAATCGTCTCAATAGATGCAGAAAAAGCTTTCCACAAAATTCAACACCCATTTATGATAAAAACCCTGCAGAAAGTAGGCATAGAGGGAACTTAACTCAACATAATAAAGCCCACATATGACAAACCCACAGCCAACTTTGTTCTCAATAGTGAAAAACTGAAAGCATTTCCACTAAGATCAGGAACAAGACAAGGTTGCCCACTCTCACCACTCTTATTCAACATAGTTTTGGAAGTTTTAGCCACAGCAATCAGAGAAGAAAAAGAAATAAAAGGAATCCAAATCGGAAAAGAAGAAGTAAAGCTGTCACTGTTTGCAGATGACATGATACTATACAAAGAGAATCCTAAAGATGCTACTACCAGAACACTACTAGAGCTAATCAATGAATTTGGTAAAGTAGCAGGATTCAAAATTAATGCATAGAAATCTCTTGCATTCCTATACACTAATGATGAAAAATATGAAAGAGAAATTAAGGAAACACTCCCATTTACCATTGCAACAAAAAGAATAAAATACCTGGGAATAAAGTTACCTAAGGAGACAAAAGACCTGTATGCTGAAAATTGTAAGACACTAATAAAGAAATTAAAGATGAAACAAACAGATAGAGAGATACACCATGTTCTTGGATTGGAAGAATCAACATTGTGAAAATGACTATACTACCCAAAGCGATCTACAGATTCAATGCAATCCCTATCAAACTACCAATAGCATTTTTCACGGAAATAGGAGAAGAAAACTGCACAATTTGTATGGAAACATGAAAGACTCCAAATAGCCAAAGCAATCTTGAGAAAGAGAAATGGAGCGGGAAGAATCAGGCTCCCAGATTTCAGACTATACTACAAAGCTACAGTAATCAAGACAGTATGGTACTGGCACAAAAACAGAAATATAGATCAATGCAACAGGATAGAAAGCCCAGAAATAAACCCACGCACCTGTGGTCACCTTATTTGTATTAAAGGAGGCAAGAATATACAATGGAGAAAAGACAGCTTCTTCAATAAGTGGTGCTGGGAAAACTGGACAGCTACATGTAAAAGAATGAAATTAGAACACTCCCTAACACCATACACAAACATAAACTCAAAATGGATTAGAGACCTAAATGTAAGGCCAGACACTATAAAACTCTTAGAGGAAAACATAGTCAGAACACTCTATGACATAAATCACAGCAAGATCCTTCTTGACCCACCTCCTAGAGAAATGGAAATAAAAACAAAAATAAATAAATGGAACCTAATGAACCTTAAAACCTTTTGCACAGCGAAGGAAACCATAAATAAGATGAAAAGACAACCCTCAGAATGGGAGAAAATATTTGTAAATGAAGAAAGTGTCAAAGGATTAATCACCAAAATTTATAAGCAGCTTATGCAGCTCAATACCAAAAGAACAAACAATCCAATCTAAAAATGGGCAGAAGACCTTAATAGACATTTCTCCGAAGAAGACATACAGATGGCCAACAAACACATGAAAGGATGCTCAACATCACTAATCATTAGAAAAATGCAAATCAAAACTACAATGAGGTATCACCTAACACCAGTCAGAATGGCCATCATCAAAAAATCTACAAAGAATAAATTCTGGAGAGAGTGTGGAGAAAAGGGAAAACTCTTGCACTGTTGGTAGGACATACATTGATACAGCCACTATGGAGAACAGTATGGAGGTTCCTTAAAAAACTAAAAATAGAACTGCCATATGACCCAGCAATCCCAGTACTGGGCATATACCCTGAGAAAACCATAATTCGAAATGAGTCATGTACCACAATGTTCATTGCAGCTTTATGTACAATAGCGAGGGCATGGAAGCAACCTAAGTGTTCACTGACAGATGAATGGATAAAGAAGATGTGGCATATATATACAATGGAATATTACTCAGCAATAAAAAGAAACGAAATTGAGTTATTTGTAGTGAGTTGGATTGACCTAAAGTCTGTCATACAGAGGTAAGGAAGTCAGAAAGAGAAAAACAAATAACGTATGCTAACATATATATGGAATCTAAAAAAAAAAGGAAAAAAAATGATTCTAAAGAACCTAGGGGCAGGACAGGAATAAAGATGCAGATGTAGAGAATGGACTTGAGGACACGGGGAGGGAGAAGGGTAAGCTGGGATGAAGTGAGAGAGTGGCATGGACTTATACATACTACAAATGTAAAATAGATAGCTAGTGGGAAGCAGCCGCATAGCACAGGGAGATCAGCTCGGTGCTTTGTGACCATCTAGAGGGGTGGGATCGGAGAGTGGGAGCGAGATGCAAGACTGAGGAGATATGCGGATATATGGATATGTATAGCTGATTCACTTTGTCATAAAGCAGAAACTAACACACTGTTGTAAAGCAATTATACTCCAATAAAGATCTTTAAAAAAAAAGAAAGTATACATGCACTACAATGTTCATTGTAGCACTATTTACTGTAGCTAAGACGTGGAAACAACCTAAATGTCCACTGACAGAGGAATGGATAAAGAAGATATGGCACATATATACAATGGAATATGACTCAGCCATAAAAAGAATAGAATAATGCCATTTGCAGCAACGTAGATGCAACTAGAGATTATTCTACTAAGTGAAGTAAATCAGGAAGAGAAAGACAAATATCATATGATATCACTTATGTGTGAAATCTAAAATATTACACAAATGAACTTATCTACAAAACAAAAACAGACTCACAGACATAGAGAACAGACTTTTGGTTGCCAAGGAGGAGGGGGTTGGGGGATAGATGGTCTGGGAGTTTGGGATTAGCAGATTCAAACTATTATATATAGAACGGATAAACAAGGTCCTACTGTAAAGCACAGGGAACTATATTCAATATCCTGTTTTAAACCATAATGGAAAAGAATATGAAAAAGAATGTATATATATGTATAACTGAATCACTTTGTGTACAGTAGAAATTAACACAACATTGTAAATCAACTATACTTCAATAAAATAAATTTTTAAAAAATAAAGTCCATTTAAATGGAGGAAAAACACAGGTATGTTAACATACCTGGGAAAAGTTACATTATGATAACACAAAACAGAAAGAACGATATAATGAAATGTCATCAACATCCCTTTTGAATCCAAGAAAACTTCTGAATGGATGAGCAGGGATATTAAACAAGATTTAAATAATGACGCTAAGTGATATTTCATGATCCTAGAGAAGACAATTTGAAGTATCAACACTCCTTTTCAAAAGGGTTACTACATCTTTAAAATAATGAGTCATGGGGATTAACTTTAATTCACATGTTAATCAAATTATTTCTAACATGGAATGTTGATAATGTATTTGATACATTTTAAGACATGTACATTTTGATTTGGAATTTTAATGAAGCCCAGAAAAATTAGGTAGAAAAACAGCCCTTTCTTTGGTTCATATTGCAGCACAAATTATTATAAAAATATTCTTTAGTTTTCAGAGCTTCATGAAAGCAACTGCCTAAACTTTGCATTAAAACTGCTTATGTTAAAATTCAAAGGACCTTTCTAAAAGTAGATTGATACCTCACGTTAGACAATAAAGATATTTTTGCTAATAGAAATTATATTCTAAACCAAATATACAGTAAAATTGAATCCTACCGGTCAAAGCATGGTTAGTTATATCTAACATTTAATTTATAACTATGGCTTCCATGGTGAATTTTATAGGCTAACGATAAAAAATAGTTAAAGGTTTGTAATTTGGGGACTAACAGGCTTTTATTCAGAGACTTTATATTTATCACACAGACAGACTCTACTCTGCATCTGAAAGCAGTTGGTTTCTTTCTGTTTTCTACTATTCCCTACATGAATTCTGAGAGACACATTACAAACAAACTCTGCACTCACCATGGCCTCTGCAGTTACATCTCTGGTGTGTTCTGCAAATTAATCTAAAATGTGATTTACAATAATTCCTTTTTCAAATTAAGACAAGGAACAGCCTGGAGGAGGAAACTACCAACATTAGGAAGGTAACATTTTAGACCTCTGGTGGGAAAGAGACCTGTGTAATTTTACTTGATTAAAACCACAGAGCTGTTTAACTTGGTTCCTACATTAGGAAAGCCAGTAAAATAAGCCAAGACCTTAAATGCTTACATTACAGAGTTTGCACTGTCTCTTTTTTTCAGGGGCAAATTTAACCCAGCTGTCTTTCCATGTAGCAAGGCCCTGACCCCTAAAAATAGCAGAAGAATGGCTGGAAAATGTGGGTGACACAATCATCAACATCTTGCAAGAACTGCAGAAAGCTGCAATTCTACAGACTCATCTATTTTGTTTTCATCTCATTTACATGGAAAAATACCTTTAAGTTTTCATACTATCATGCTGCAAATGAACATTAACTTCTTGGTGAGCTTATTTATGCATTTACTTGTCACACTACGATAATTTTCTTTTAATGTGATCTCAACACATATCATAAAAGTGTGGCTCTCATCTACTTGAATTTCTAGAAGCCAGAATAAAAAAATTAGACCATAGGAAGGGATGGTATAGCCTTGATTATGGATTCAATTGACTGATTTTTATCCAACAGTGAATATCTGATCATCAGAAAGTAAGTTAATAATTTCAGAAATGTACAACATAAAAAAACAACTCTGAGAAGAATCTTAGACAGTATCTGTTCAATGCACTTATTTTTTAGTTGAGGAGTATAAGCTCAGAGGGGATAAATGACTTCCTGAAAGTCGTAAGCTAGTTATAGACAGAGCCAGGTCTCCTAATTCAAGGCTCAACACACTTTGATTTCAACAATAGTACAACCAGACAATCATTTAAGGTCTGCAGAGTAGGAACTTCAAATCTTATACATCTTTTCTACATGTTTACGTTCACTCAGTGATATTTATTTCTGCAGCTTTAGGCTATAAATATAATACCAAGCAGATATGTAGAGCCAATGTATAATAGCCTCAAAGCAATCCTGAGACTCCAACACCATCTGAAGTCATCTAATTCCATCTGCACTCTTGACTATGCCAGGCCAGGACAGCACTGATGAAGAGAAAATTAATTTGTAAACTGTTGGTTTGCTAAAGCGAATCAAGCAGAAATTAGTAAATTCACTAGTAATTAGTAAATTAGTGGGTCTTGGTCTTTACATTAATACTCAATTTTGTTATGCATATTGTTTCTTCATTCAACCAATATTTACTGAGCATCTCCTATGATCTAAACATAGCACAGACAACAGTGAGCAAGACAGGACTTCCCTGGTGGCCCAGTGGCTGAGACTCTGCGCTCCCAATGCAGAGGGCCTGGGTTCCATCCCTGGTCAGGGAAATAGATCCCCCATGCATACTGCAACTAAAGATCCCTCATGCTGCAATGAAGATCCCGCATGCCACAACTAAGACCCAGCACAGCCAAATAAACAAATAAATATAAGAGTGAGCAAGACAGGCCATGTCCCTGCCCTCATGGAATTTACAATCAAGTAGCAGAAGCAGAAAATTAACCAATAAACAAATGACAAAATAATTTTATTGTGCCATAAATGCTACTGAAGAAGTTGAACTGGGTGATCATGGTGGTAAAATTCTATTTTTGGAAAGGTGGCCTTTTTGAACAGGTAACATATGATCTATGATATGTGTGATGAGAAAGAGGCAGCCACGTGAGAAGCAGGAAGAACAGTATTCCAGGCAAAGGGAAAGGCTAAGTAAGAGGCTCTGATGTGGGAATGCGTTTGGCGTTTGGTTGTACTACAGTAGGCAAGGAGGAGCAAGGTAGTGAAGACATAGGCTGGGTAAGGGATTTGAAATAGTTTTTCCTAAAAATAATGTAAACACGAACCCTTTTTTAGAAATGAGTCTAAACACTACACAATTTTATTATCTTATTATACACAGGTGGGACAAACTTCTGCATTAAGAAAGCCATAGTGATTCTAAATCATGTGTAATTTACTTATTTTTAAATGCATATAGAAAACAAGTCTCAGGTAAGTGCTTAAATATGATTTTGTTTACAAGGAAAAAAAATAGTACAGCATTTTGACCACCTGGAATTCAGAACTGCATTCCGTTTAAACATGAATGGGTCTATGGATACATTATCATCTGGTTTACCTTGTCCAGCAGGTAAAATCTCCAAAGGACTAAGGCTGAAATCACTCATTACTACTGAATTAGTCAAATGACAAAATGTTCTTTAAATTATGTGATGCATTTTTTTGGTATTAGTGCAATCTATTTTCGTAGCACGAGTGTCATATTTGTCATATGTATAAAATACATAGAATGGTTAATAATTTCCTATAATTATTAAAATATAAATATATACAATGAACAATAATTTACTGGAAGATTAGGCAGGTCTGTAAGATAAAATATCTATGTATATAAATACAAAGATCCTGGGCCACCTGAAATTGAAGGATGTGGATCAAGCATCTGAATTCCAGTTTTGTGAGCAGCTACCGTCATATAATCAAGCCTGTGAGAATTTCTAACCCTCTCTGAAACTCATGTCTCTCTCAAAAGTATAGGTTACTATACATTACTAGGTTTAAGAGACAATGAAACAAGAATTTCTAAGCGTCTGGCACACAGAATAAACTCAATAAATTTTAGTGCTTCTCCCTCCCCCCATATATTTCCTCTAATAAAAACAGTAGCATCAATGATACAGGAATTATACTCATACAGATTTCATTTGTACCTCTGAATCAAAATTTTATGATATTTTTCACATAAGAGATATAGGTAGGACAAAGGAACTGCTGCTAAAGCTCTTTACACATCAAACCTGAATTAAGACCTAGTGTTTCTAATTGTTCTGTTGCCTGGAACCGTCCCATTTTGACTGTCTAGCTCCTCCACCTCAGACTGTGTTTCCTTCATCTCAGACACAAACACGTGCCCGACCGCAGTAAATCACAGCTAATCGCATGTCTTAAATTAAAAGACAAAAATGATGCACAATTGGGAGAAACTGTCAGTTGGTGAATGAGTCTCCCTCATTACACTTCGTGCACAGGATGCATGCCAAGTCTGTGTTCCAGGCAAGAAGGTTCAGTCTATGACACTGAGGTACAACCTTTGTGCAGAGCAGTCTGGTCCAAAGAATCAAATGCTTTAAAACACGCAACACTGTAATTGCAGCATATATGGAACATTCAATACAGGACTGTGCATAATCATGAACAATTAGAAGGAACCAAAATATTCACTGATGAGGGACTCAATAAAAAGACTAGGTCTTGGCTATTAAAGGAAAAATCTATGCTGTTACAAATGATTTTTTCATATTGAATAACAGGAGAAAATGTCCATGAAATATTCTTATGTGAAAACTGCTTACAAAACAATGTGTTTTTTTTTTCAGGATTATCTAATTGATGGAAGAAGCAAGAAAAGAGAGAGAGAAGGAGGAGAAAGACACTGGGAAAATATACAACAAAAATGTTAACATTTGTTATCTCTGAATTGGTCATACTTTCTAAATTTTCTAATTTTCTAAAAAAGTCTTTCTAAGTTGTTTAAAATTACACTTGAATTTATCTCTGAATCTATTGCAAAATGTCAGTTTTAAAGATCCATAAGAATCTTTTAAGGTGAACTTACCTATTATAATAAAAACGTCATCGTAAAATTAAAAAATAATCCCCCAGTAAGCACTTGGATACAATTCTATTATTTCCTTGGTTATACAGACAAAATAAACTTTGTAAAAATGTATTCTATAAATACACAAGAAAACCATGTTCAGCAAAATTAAACGTTCAATACAATAATTTATTCCAACATATACCTTATATTAACATACTAGAAAAAAATCATTATAAATTCTTACTAATTTAATAGTAATACCGACAAACTATAAAATATGTTCACAGCAAACCCAACAGCCTTGAATTTGAGGAACTGAAAATCTTCTCTCCTCCACCCACCTACTCTCCCATTATTTTCTACACTGTAATAGAAAGACTTTACATCTAGCCACCTAGTATTATTCTGATGCTAAAACCTGACAGCAAACAACATATACACACACACAAATAAGATGAGAACAAATAAAGTTTTGCAGTATATCACCAATCATGCTAACTTTTGTTTCATTTCAATTTTAGAAGAAAAGAATATAAAAAACCCAAGAGTAGAGTCATTCCAAAGATACTGAACAGTCTACTAACCTTGAAATAAGAAATAAACATTTCCTGCTCTCTTTTATTTCTCAGGGGCTGGGGTGGGAAAAGATAATCATATTTCGGTAAAAGCCCATCTCTCAACCTCAGGCGTCTTTGTGTCCCAAGGGTAATATTTCCATTCCATTCTTAATGGAACAAATTTCTAATCAGAATATGTATTCAGAAATAATTGAGGCAATGCAATGTCAACACATCATGCTGCCATCAGCGTTCCTGGTGCTGGGAATTGACTTGGCACACTCTG